>NC_088687.1:49092727-50342727 GCF_028017835.1 Emys orbicularis | reverse complement strand
CAAGAATTGTTAAGCAAGGAATATTATTTTTTAGTGATATCCTAACGAAGTACAGTTGCTTACATTTGTGAAATTTGATGGACTTACCCAAAAGATATAAATAAATAACACGTCTATCTGTGGAAAAGAGGAAATAGAACAAACCTACCAGCAGGCTGGCTATAAGAATATCAATTTGTGAGCCAAATTCAGAACCACAGTGCAAGATGCAGGATTAAATAATTATCTAAATAAATCCAATCAAGGTGACTGATACTGAAGTCTTTGATTACTAAATCAAACCCTTGTTAACACAATGTTGATCATTTTAGGAGAAGCATCTAGCTAATGTTCTTATCCTACATTCCCAGACTGCCTTCCAGGTGCCAAAAGCCTCAGCTGCTGCTTCTAACACCTTCAGCTTCCAATTCAGTTGTTAAGCATCGTTAATAAAAGAAAGTGTGGCATACTGAAAGTGTGGGGAAGGTGTAGAATAAATTGAAATTAATATCATAATAAACATAAAATAATGATGCAAGCAATAATCTATTTCATATTTATTAAAATCCTCAATTTTTTTTAATGTTAAGGTTACTGCTTCAACTTTTCCAGTCTACTGCATTAGACTGACAAATAATCCAGTGACCTCTGGAACAGAATTTAGGCCCATTGTGCCACAAAGCACACAAGATTTTAATTATTTTTATAGAGAGAGAGATTCTAATGTGTCTTCTATATTTTCCAACTTTTTTTCTTTGTTAAAATTACTACCAGTTGTTTATCATTTCATAACAATGCCAGTGATCTTTTGATTCTTTGTCATAGCAGTGCCCTTTAGCTTTAATTGCATTTTGTACCACAGGTACTTGTTCTTTTGTTTATATTTAGACAGCTTTGCAAATAGTGACCTCTGTAGTGAGAGACAAGACAAGTAAATCCATGAGTGTACTTGATGACACTGACTCCTGAAAAGCAGGTGCACTGTACAGCTATACAAACATGCTCAAATGGAGACCCTTTCTCATCTTCATAAACAGAAATACAAGCTAGTAAATAAATTCAATTACATATAAGGTTGGAACATTGGTCTTTAATTTACTAAGCAAATGACCTGCCACTGAGCTAGACGAACACTTCCATCAAATCAATCACTGCTAATCAGAAAAGATGTGCTCCTATGGAAAAAACTTCCTATTGAGTATACTCAATTTTCCCCTTCCCTCTTTTCTGGTATTTTTTTCTTCTTCAACCACAGTTTTTTGGTATACATATCCTATAATATGTGAGACTCAAGTTCAAATCTCTTCTCATCAGGCCAATGGGGAAAATTAAACCTGCATCTCCCATATCCCATGGGAGGACCCTGCCCACTGTTTTTGAAGGTTTTGTGATACTCAAAGTGTCTGCTCTGGGACATGAACAGTACTATTCCAGAAAAATGTTCTTTAAGTTTCTTAAGGGTTTGGCTACACTTGGGACTTCACAGCGCTGCCAGCGCTGCGAGAGAGCTCTCGCAGCGCTGTATGTACTCCACCGCTCCGAGGGGAATAGCTTGCAGCGCTGCAAGTGAGCGTGCAGCGCTGCAGGCACTGATTACACTGGCGCTTTACAGCGCTGCACTCGCTGCGCTCAGGGGGGTGTTTTTTCACACCCCTGAGCGCAGCAAGTTGCAGCGCTGTACAGCGCCAGTGTAGCCAAAGCCAAAGTCTAAAAAGTCCAAAACTCTGACCTTTCATTTATCTCCCTTCCAAGAGAGGTGGTAGAAATTGGTGGTAATCAGCAAAAGCTCCTGGGTGGGTTCTTTTGTCCTTTGTCTTAGGGTATGTCTACACATGCCATTTAAAGCACAAAAACCGCAGGAGCGTCTACACTTGCCAGTGACTTTTTGCACTAACTCAGAAGTTTCACCGCAAAGAGAAAACCACCTCCATGAGAGGCATACAATTCTTACCACTGAACCTTTTGCAGCGATGTGCAAGTGGAGACACATTCTTCCTGTGTAAACAGCTTTTAGCCCCTGGAGGAGATCCCACGGTGCCTAGGATGACCACTCTGGCCAGCAGCTCTGCTGCTCTGACGCCAAGTAAATAGATGCCCGCCCCTCCCCCGTAAAGCCCCGGGAACTTTGAAACTCCCTTTCCTGTTTTGTTTTCAAGTGCTCATCTGGGCAAGTGACCATGGCTGCTCCACAGAGCAAATGATCCCCCGCTTGGACCCTGCGCTCATCCCGTTCCTCCCCCTTCCCACAAGACCTATAATCAAAATGGAGAGAGCTACACTGTGGGATAGCTGCTCTCAGTGTGCTGCTCTCATCCGCGATGGAAGTGCTGCAAATGTAGACACTCTTTGACACCTGTGGAAGTGAGAACACAAACCAGCGCTTTTCTTTCACCGGTTCCCTATCGCCAGTGAAACTGACAGTGCAAAAACTCTGCAAGTTTAGACATAGCCTTAGGTGGGGGCTTATGCTTAAAATGATGATCCTTCTTGAAAGTGATTTAGATGATATATAATGTTTTAGGGTAGGAACTGTAATTATGTTTTGTACAGCACTAAAATTACTAGTACTATTCTTAATAATAATACATAGCTCTTCTATGGAAGTTTTCAGCAGTAGATCTCAAAGTGCTTTACAAAGGAGATAAGCACCATTATCCCCATTTTTACAGAAACCATTGAAATAAATATGGTTTATGTATATTTTTTTCCTTTGGCAGCCTATGGGACTTCTGCCATTGTAAATGACAGTTGAATGATCAACTTGGCTGCTATAGAAATATCTATCTGACTGGCTCCCTTATACTTTGTCTGCATATCTGTATGATGTTAAGGAAAGGAAGCAGTAAAGTTATTGTCTTCAGACAACAAGTTCTTTCTGTTCTTAAGAACACAATCCAAAGATAAGACCCTCCCTTTGCACGTACAAATATAGAAATTTCTGAACTAGTCTTCAGCTTCATTCCTAACCTGAACTCACTATTCTATCAACTAGAAGAAATGCAAGTGACAACAGTACTCTAATCATTTGTGAGGCTCAACTTGAAATTCCCATTATCTGGTCTTAAATTCTCTCTGTAGTCTCCTGATTTGTGGTGAATAAGCCCCCATAATGCTTTGCTTAACATGCAAATTACTGTTTTTCATAGGTTTAGCTCTTCCTTGAAGGAATCACTCTAAAAGTTCTCTCTCAGCTGTTACAGTGAAAGTCCTTATTTAATATCATGCTACAGATATACATATTTTTGTGTATGCATTTCAAACACCGAGTTAAAGTTATTTGGCAAAATCCCTATAAATTATTTAAGTATAAATTGTCATAATCCTCTTTAAACCAAGATACAAAAATTATAATATTTACCTAATTTATTCTTAAGAAGGAAAATCTCAGCAATATAGTCAAATCAAAATGTGTGCACACAATAAGCCTTGAGCAATACTGTTGTCAAATCAGAAATAAGAAATGTCTTCCTGTATTCTCAGCAACAAAACTCAAGGGCAAATTACTCTCTCCACTTGATAATTTATTTCATGTGGACTGCTGCATAAATACTCCGAGCTCAGGCCACTTGCATTGCATGCTCATCCAGAACAAAACAAGTCAATCCTATATTTTTTCTGCTCCCTGCCTCCTATTATCTGCTGATGTTTATTAGACTTTTTTTGTATTGTGTTTGAACAGTTTAAACCCATGTGGCCTTGAAAACCCAGATTGTATTCTAAAACTATGTGATTTTCAACATATCTGCTTACCATTTACCATGTTTTTATTTGAGTTCAGAATTATGATGTCAGAAATGTTTAAATAATGAACTGAATTGGATAAATGCACATCCTGATATCAGATTATATTCCAGGTCAGCTCTCACATATCATGTTTACAGCCTCAAGAAGTGCTTTTGGCAAAAGAATGAAAATATAAGGTCCTTTTAACTAAACGAGTTTGGAAATCTATATACCATAAAGGTTTGTTTTTATTTGAAGAAAAAACTCTTCCCGAAGCCCCTTATGATCATGGCTTATTTTGCCCATGTATTTTTATATATATATATATATATATATAAAGTGAGAGTCTCTTTCCCTACTATTTTTCTTTTTCTCATGTTACCTTATCCTGTTGGGAATACTACAACCTAGAGGCCTACATGGCATGATGAGGCTGAATAAAATCCAAAAGGCCTGGTGCTTACGCTTACATCATGTGTGCTTACTTGTATACAGTGTGAGTGAGTAGCCCCATTCAAAACAACTGGGCTAGTCATCAAGTGTAAAGATAAGCATGTGCGTAAGTCTATGTAGAATTGTGGCAAAAACCAGATTGTTATATTGTCAAATACAGAATAAACTGGTGGAGGAAGAAAGTTTTCCTATTTTTTTCCACCTGTTACAGAAAATGCCTTCCAGATATTATGTGATTGGTGGTTTAGAAATGCAAACAGATTTAAATAGATATAATGTAAATGAGCAAGTCCCAGTGGTTGAAGGCATCTTTGCCGCAGATGTCAACATCAGTGTTTAGTCTAACTTCCCTCGTTTCCTTCCTTCCACCTCAAAGCTAAACCATTTTAAAATCTGTGAGGAAAAATGTTAACAAATGTTTGTATAACCCTCACCTCTTACCTTTAAAATGAGTTCTAGTCCTCTAACTACCTTCTGCCCTGCACTAATGTGGTTTAATACATGAGTAACAGAACAGAGTAAATTTCACTACTAACTTATTGGAAGAATTAGTAGGAGACAAATTTTGTATTAAAAAAAATCCTAAAAGTTCAGAGTAGTTAGAGAATCAGGCCCCTTAATCACAAAATTATTTTAACTGTATAAAATGCTGTAGAGTGGATTTTGGCAGGAGCAATCCTTTGTGAGAGATGCTAAAGCCAGTTGAGGCTGGCTACATTTGAAAACTCCTAGGCAAAACTAATACAGAAAGGTATGTATGGAAAACCACTTTACAGCAGAAGATGAGCAGACTGTATCGGACCTGAAACAGGGGAAGCAAAGCCATACCTTGTGGAGACTTCTCTTTATAAAGAGAAAAACTGTGAGCAGTCATGTGGTTATAAGGTTCAAGCTCTTGACTAGTCTAGACAGAAGGAAGAAAATAGTAGCTTTATGAAACATAATAGGATGGCAGGATCTAGGATCCCACGTAGGGATTCAGGGCTCTTCTATTGTGTCACCATTTTGTCAGATGCAGACCCACTATAGAATATTTTCTGCTGACTCACAGTGACTGAATGATCTTGTTAACTCCAAGTGGGGAGTGAGAATGGCTGAGCGGGGGAACTATTGACTAGACCAAAAACACCATCTGCAAAAAAGCTCTAGGAACAATTTGCCAAGATAAACTTAGGTGTGGGGTATTATTTAAGATTACAATAGAGCAAACACCAGGAAGGGGTGAGTTTCAGACACTAAACTACTGTTTATGTGTTGGATAGGCCAAGAAAATGAGGTGTTGAGGAGACTCAGCCAGTTCACACAAGACTTTGGGAGAGATACTATGCCAAAAAAACAAACTAAACTATCCACCTTTGGAGATCACTAAACTAACATTTGTTGAAGTGGAGTGGGTATCTGCATTTACATGATTCTATTATATGATTCTACATTGTGTTAAGAAAAGAGTGCTGCATATTTTGTATATTTGAGAAGTTTAAGTTTATTATATTCTGATTCTTCATTCTGATAACTTTTATATGTTTATCTAAACATCCTAGATCTCAGTCCAGCTGTCTTTTGAACTACTTTTATATTTAGTGTTAGCAAGATCAAGACCGCCCCTTCCAACGCCCACACATGCACACACATTTTCAGTATTTTCTCCATCAAGGAAAACACAAAGCCTAAATATAATATCCATACAGTGCAAAAGTAATCAGATAATCATACTGATAGTGCAGCATAAATGGAAGATTAAACATGAGTATCAAATGTATCCCTGTTGTAACTCCAAAATTAAGTTACATCATGAATGAATTTAACTCAGAGACTAAACATTCTAAACAAGATTCCTTAAAACACTTTACCAAAAATGTACAAGGATTGAAAGGGTACATGTTTTGATGGGTTGAGAGTACCCTGGAAGAGCACTCTCCTGAGTAAACATAGTATCAGCTTGAAATTAAACATTGCTTTATATCTTTCTGACTCAAAGAGTGAAGAGAAGAAGAGAGGTCTGTGAGGTTTGCATGTTGCAGAGCTGTGAAACAAAGTAGATTGGAGGTGAGTTTTTGCTGCACAAAGAAGGGAAACTGAGATAAAGGTTTCTAGAGGTAAAGCTACTTGTGGGTAGAATCCTTCAGCATAGTTTCTTTCCTGGCCTACCTAGAAAACTAACAGAATCCAGTGCCAGATCACCAATCTAATAAGAGCCAATTGACAGTAAAGAAAAAGGACCACAAGAGAGCACAAAGCCTTCAGGGGAAGAAGCTGTAGCTAGAAGCCAACAGGTGTTTTGTCAGTGAACCAACAAGGGGAAAAAAACCCCACAACAAATGAACTGGAGATGAAGTACCAAATCCAGGGGCTGATCCAGTATTACTGCTGTGGAGAGTGGTCTGATTATTAAATGAACCGTAGTTATGAAACAATAACATTTGCAGTTACAGTAAGTACCATAAAGCCATAAAAAAAATAATGTCATACTTCCAGACAAAAATTGTTTACATACAGGGACTATGAAGGAATGTTTCTGACCACAGGTATAGAATTTCACAATTGATTAGGTATATTGTGGGAAAGTACTGGGATGAGGGTTTGGGAATGTAATGATTTTGGCTGGGGCATCTTAAGGTATCATCCACCCTGGAGATTTAAGACTGCTCTTGACAGATCAGTTATTCAGTATAGAATGGTCAATAATATGACCAACCATTTTGCACACAGTTTTGGCTGGCTAGGACTCAGAAACAGTATATTTGAAAAATAGATACCAAATGTACTGTCATTTCATAAGGAAAATATTCCATTATTGTTCATTAGCAAATTGTGACTGTTAAAATATTAAATGGATTTTGACAATAAACGTTATTCACCTGTGTAAACATCCAGAAACTATACATATAAGAGACAATAAAGGGGATGTTTGAAAATATGGTTATGCTCTGGAAACTCCTGCAAACTCAACCTGGGATTTGAAGGTCAAACTGGCTTCCTTACTGAATCAACACTAACAGTAAAGGGTCTGCAGACTAAATTATGTCCTTAGTGAGATGAGTGCTACCTCCCTTGTCTCCATTGCATTGACGCAGGTGAAATTGATTGGCCCTGTAGTTGAAACTTAATGATTTTGATGATGTATAAGATAGGGTGACCAGATCACAAGAGTGAAATATCAGGACACATTGGATGAGTTGGGGGGAGGAGCCAACCAGAGCCAGAGGCACACTGGTCCGCCTGGCCTGTGCTACCAGCGTGCCCCTTCCTGTTGGGGGTGGGCCCATGCTGCGCCACACAGCTCCCCTGCCCAGCGCCCCCTGGATCCACAATGCCCAGAGCCCCCCTACAAACCTTCCACCACAAATGCACAGTGCTGTGCACACACACCCTGCCCAGCCCCACCACAGCTGCCCAGCACCCCACACAGAACCCCCCACTCAGTAGCTTCCCCAATACACACAGATTTCCCCTCCCTCCTTTCCTCCCTCCCTCCCAGTGCCCGTCCCCACAGTCCCACCACCACAACTACACAATGCCCCACACAGACCTGCACTGCCCAGTGCCCTGACACACACAGATCTCCCCCATTGCCCAGCACCCCCCAACAGATCCCCACTGTCTAGCACCCCAAAACACACAAACCTCCCCCACTGCCTAGCACCCTCCACACCCTCACAGCCCAGTGCCCCACACACACCTCCCAGACACTCACTCCACCACACCCTGCCCCCTTCCCTGGCTGCACTCACTAGCCCTGCTGGGAGGTCTCTGGCTCCTAGCGTGAGAGCGGCGAGGGGAGTCTCCAGACTCTCCATGTGCTGCGCCTACCACAAGCGCGGGCTCCGTGGCGCACATTGGCCGGGAAAAGCGCCAATGGGAGCTGCCGGAGCCGCAGAGCGGGGCTTGCAGGTGCCGGCAGCACGCAGAGCCCCCCCACCCTAAGAGCCAGAGGGACCTGCCAGGGGGCGAGGTGGGAAGTCCCGGCAGTGCTCACCTGGGGCGGCTCCCATCCTGGGAAGCATCAGGCAGGCTGGTCCCTCTGGCTCCTAGGGTTGCGGGTCAGGTCGGGTGTGTGGCGGGGGAGGCGGAGGGCTCTCTGCCCGCTCCCGGCGCCTGCAAGCCCTGCCCCTGCAGCACGCAGCACTCCTGCTGGCAGGTGGGCACCGGGAGATGCCCCAGGAAGCGGTGAGCGGCGGTGCCATGGCTGCGGCGCCACAGCTGGGGTCCGGACGGTCCCCGATATCAGGACAAAGGGCGTCCCGACCGATGTAAGGTCGGGACGTGGGACAAGTCCCCTAAGATCGGGACTGTCTCGATAATATCAGGACGTCTGGTCACCCTACTATAAGAAAGGATAGATTCCAACTCCATCCCCTAAATGTGTTGGCCTCAGTGTGCCTTGGGGGGGGAGGGGGGAGAAATATTACAAAGTAAGTTTTTTCCCTAAATAGGTAAATATATCTGAGTTACACAGAAGAAACAGATTAGTTGAGTAAAATGGTATCATTTACATACATAGTCGCTTTTCAGAACCATATTTTAAAGAATCTTATTCTAAATAAGCAGCATGTATTGGCAATCATGGACAGATTGAGGAATAGTCTGGGAAAATAAGATATTTAGATACTTATCTGAGCTGTACTGTGAAGAGTGTTTATTCCCCGAGGGAATCTGTGAGAGTTAAGTGTCAGTAATTAAGCAGCTTCAAAGTGAATAAAAGAAACAAGGACTGTATCTTAGAAATCAAAGTCTGTGCAAAGGTATTTGAGTCATGTGGCTAGCTAGCTCCTGCTGAGATCATGCATCTTCAACAAACAGCATGGGAAAGTCATCACTATGGCTATCTGACATCTGAAAGGAAAAAATAAAATAAAAAATCATAGTGCCTAACATGATGCTGATTACAATAGGTAAAACACAGTTTACTTGTAATTTATAATGCTAGAGAAACTCCAGTGAAGGTTTTCTTTTTTGAAGCCATATAACTTGTGATTAATTCAATTATTCTATGATGGAATGGTCCTCTCCAGTATGATACATTAAAGTTATGAAAATGATAAATATCATATAATTCAGACCAGCCCTCTCCCTGTTTCTGTGTTTGTCAAGAGTGAATATTGGCTTTTATGTACATCATATGGAATAGGTCAACTGAATGCAATAGCTGTGTGAATTATTGAGTCACTGTGATAGAGTATAAACATCTCTGTCCAAGGAAGGTAAATCTCAACACTACAGGAGAAACCTATAAATGTATTTGTGAAATTTACCATATGAGGGGAAAAAAACCGAGTGTGTCTAAGACTGAGAATAAATGCTCAAAATTCTGGTATTTTGAATATGGCCAAATATGGAAGTCCTTACACTCAAAATATTCCCACTTTATTGAATGAAAATTTCCCTTAAGTAAGGACAAAGGCCCAGATCCTAAAGTAAGTTTGAAGCATACAGAGCCCCACTGAAATTTGGCATTACTCCACACGGTGCTCATTGCAGGACTGGGGCCTAAGTAAGAATTTCAGGAACTGACTGGGTAAAGTCCATAAATGAAACACAGTGGGTGAAATCCTGGCGTCACTGAAGTCAGTGGCACTATTATGTAACTTAAGAATTCTCTGTACTTTAGATACAGTATCTGTCTCGCTATATCTTTTTTGGTGGCAGCTTACAGACTGTATATGTTAGCCACATTTATTGTTTTAATTTCTTGAAGATGTTCTACTTTTCAGTACATGCTTATTAAAATTAAAACAGTGCCATTTTTAGACAGGATTCTTCTATTTGGCCTCAGAGTTCTGGAGCCTGACCTGAATTCTTGAGTGCAGACTCCAGTAGATCATAGTTAAATGAACCTCAGCATGCAAAACCTGTTTATATTCATCCAGTTCAGTAGTTTGCAGAGTCTGATTGTTTAGGAGTAAAGCGAAGTCAGGGCAGCAGGATAGGGAAGGTATCCTCATGGCCCTTCTTCATTAATTTCATCTAAACCTGTAGGATTTGTTTTCAGAACTCAGGCATATAACTCTTGAGGCACAGAACCATAAGCCTATTTGAGAGTGTATCTGTCTTTCATAGGAAAACTTATTTGCAGCTTTGTGCTTAACAAAACTGATGAGCCACCAATTTTACTTTACATCTTACAGTCCTCTCAGTGCAGTCTCTCTCATTGTTTTAGAGATGGATGGGAAATGAAATCTATTTCTGCTTCTTCTAATCACCTCAAATGCTCTTCTTAGATAGGTAAGTAAAACAAAAAACTATTTTTGTGCTACAATCCTGGAGTCTAACAGGTGAACTGACAAGGATTTTTTAAAATCTTGTAACTTTTTTTTATTTTTCCCCTCTTTATTATGTATAAAAAGCCCTAAAGGGCTGTTTTGTCTCCCCCTCCCTCCATATTTTTTTCTTTCCCCCCCCACTTTTGCAATATCTAGAACTGAGTGTTTAATACAAGTCATTTATCCAAAATTGTTGATTAGACACTAAAGTTAAGTAAGTGTTAAGAAAAATAAAACAAAGGACTGTATCTTAGAAAACAAAAAATCAAAACAAGAGCCTCTATACTGTAAATTGTTCCCTTCGGGTGGATCTGATGGCATTTTCTCAAAATGGAGGTCAGAAGGAGTAGTCAGAACCTACTTTTGCTCAGCCAGACTATTTTCTTATATAGCTCATGAAAAGTAATTACTAAGGGTCAGATTTTTTGAAAATCCTATAAGGTGCCTGTAACGGAGCAGGACTCACCACTGTGTTGCCCCCTGCTGGCATTCTGGGAATTAGCTCTCGGCCCTTCCAGTCCAACTTCAGCTAGTAGTGTCATGCCTGCCTTCACTTCTGTCTCCACTCTTTGGACCCGTGTCTCTCCCCAGACTGTAGCGTCTTCTTCTGGGCACGGTCCTCTGACTCCCACATGCCCTCATTCCAGTATCTCCCCCATTCCAGGGAACCGGCAATCCTTAGTCCAGCCACTTGCCTCAGCGACCAACTGCAGTCCAAGGTCCAGCCCCTCACCTCAGGGGCAAACTGCAGTCTGGATACCAGCCACTCTCCTCAAGGGCAAGTGGGGGGACCCAGTCCCGCCCACTACTCTAGGTCCCCACCCAGGGACCCTATAGCTCCACCAACCTGCTGCCGATTTTCCCTGGGCTTCCCCCATAGCCCTAGCACCCTCTCAGCACTTGGAGCATGGCCCCAGCCTGGCAGTGGTCAGCCAGCAGCTCACCCTCACACTCTGCTGCACCTGCCCAGCACTGGTCTATCTATGGCACTTCTTCAGGCAGCCAGTCTTCCTAGCTTGCCATCCAGGGAGAGACTCCCTGCTGCTCTGCTGAACAGCCCTTTATATATAGCCCTTGACGGCCCGGACTGGCTGCTCCAGCAAGCCTTCTCCCTATTGATGGGCTCAATAAGCCCTTTCCTGATTCATGGGTTCTGCGCAGCCTCCCTGGTGCTGCTTTTAACCCTTTCTTCTCCCTGTGTGGGGCAATCGCCCCACCACAGTGCCTATCTATATTATTAGGTACCTAAATACCTTTAAAAATTAGCCCTAAATGTCTCGGGAAGCTCAGGAGAGGCATTGGAGTCTACAAATGGAACCTCAAACAATGATCAAACCAGAGAAGATGTATTTACACTTGTGCATGTGTGCATGCACATGAGAGAGAGAGAGAGATTACACCTTTGCGCAACTCTGTAACAGCATTGGCAACAGATGGAACACTTTATTTAAAATTATATACTCTGTGAAATAGTTTGTCATCTTTATAGTCCCAGTTATGGGTTTCTCATGAGATAATTACACAATGTGAACAGCACTCCATTTGATTATGTCCTTGGCTTTCATCTAAGCCATTGTTTAAACTGAGTTTGGTCAATTTACATATTTTTTTAATATACATCCATGTGTGTCTGGATACATGAACATATACACATATATAAAGAGAAAGCTGGTTGAGTAACATCAACTAAATAAAAAATGAACTACAAATTTTGATTACAATATGCTGAAATACTGGTATGAGATGTGCTGTAAAATTTGTTCTTTGGATTAAACTTTGTAAAGTTTGGGGTTTTTTGTCACAAATGTGTGGGAGATTCAAATTCACTTATTCACCATGTGTATATTCAGTTTAATATATTCCATGCAGATATCATTTAAGGACTACTCAAAGCCCCCAGAAGTCTATTCTGTTCCTTTCACACTGATTAGAAGTTATTATATAAATCATAAAATCTAGAATATTAACGTAAGTGTCAAATGAAGACAAGCCAAACTGAAAAATGTCTTTGGGTATGAGAAGTATTAGCTTCCTAATTTTACAAATCCTTTTAGATGCAAAATTTTATCCTTGGATCTTATGTTCTGCCTAATACTATACTAAAATGCCCTACACCTGTTTCCAATATAGGCTAATTATTTATATTCTACAGTGACTTATCCACAGGTTACATACTCTTTTACCTGAATTTACTAGCACAACTAAAATATCTGCATGTGGTAAGGCAGGGGTTCCCAAACTTTTTTCTCCGAGGCCCATCCATGCAGCTGAAATAGGTACTTAGGCCCCCTATTAACACTTTTTGAGGAAAACTATTAATTTTAATTAATACATGCATATACTTTTTTTTTACAATGTTATAATTTATATGTTTCCTTTTCATGTTAATGGAAACAATTGAAATAATAGAAATCCTTAGCATTATGCACTCAAAGAAGATCTTTGAAACCAAACAGTTTTAGTAAAATTACACTTTAAAAAAATGTTGAGGAAAAAATGTGGTGGTCAAACAGGGAAAACACAGTTTTGTATAAAATTGAACAAGTGACACAACATTACCAAAACTGTTAAAAAATATGTTGTGTTATAATTTGATATTTAAAAAAAAATAGTTGTCCAACTTCGAAAACTATATTGTGTTTTCAGTTTTTTAATGTAAAATCTGAATTTCTATGCTGTGTAAGTAAAGACCCAACTTTATTCTCTACTAATTAGAAAAGAATCACAAAGATTGCAAATAAAAATATAAAATAACTTACAGACGAGGAGTCTTCTTAATGGGATGGATGTGCTGCCTTCTGCTTGCACAGTATTTCCAGCTGGTGACATATGTTAGGGAGGCTCAACTTGATCTAATCTTAAATTTTCAGCCTTTCAGGCAGCTCAGGGTGCAGTCGTGTGGATAGCTAGGGGCTGTGTGCTGGAAGGGGTGTAGCTCAGGGTGTAGGGAGGGGCTGTGTCTGAGCGGGTGCTACTGCTGTCAGGCCCGGACCTGCATTCAGTCCCTAGTTGGATCAATGGGGGCAGCTCTGCTCCTTCTGCCTGTGTGCAGGCCCAGCCATGCTGCCCTACATGGTCACTGTGGCCACCGACACTGAGTGGGTCACAAGAGCAAAGGACTACACCTACCTGAGCTTGGAGGGTGCAGTGGCGATTACTCAACCCATGTGGGGAAACTGATCTGGATGCACAGAGTACCTGGTGTCACCGCACCCCTCCTCCCCTCCGCTCCCCTCCGTCCCCCCAAAACTCTTCCCATTATGGCAGACAGCCCGGGACTGCGTTGCAACCCACAGTTTGGGGACCCCTGTGCTAAGAGATATTTATATTTATGGTAACCCATAATCAACAGATATTAAGCTACACTTTTTGTATCCAAACTCAACCATTTATTTTGTATTTGTTATCATTGTGTTACAATAGTGCTTAGAGACCATTAGTAAGATGAACTGTCATTGGGCCAGTCCCTACCCTGAAGAGCTTACAGTCTAAATAGATGAGGCAGACAAAGGAGGGAGGGGAAATAGAACAGAAAGGCCCACCCAAAATTGCACAGCAGATTCAGGGTAGAGCCAGGAATAGAATCGAGGTGTACTGACTCTCATTGTAATGCTCTATAAAGCTGGGCCAGTAACTGATTTTTTTGGTTTTCTGACAGTTCCAAAAATTTGAAACAATAATTCAGCTTTGGTCAAACCTAAACTGAAAATTCCAAAAATGAATGGAGGAAGTTGACAACAAATTTAATCTTGGGTTGAACAAAACCTTTTGTTTAACCTAGAATTAACCATTTTGTTTTGTTTCAGGCTTTTGTTTTAAATAAAAGCAGAGAAAATAAAGGGCTAGTTTCATAAAACAGCCAGAGGAGGAGGTGGTGGTTTTGGGCCTCACCTTATAACCTTTAGTCCAATTAGGGCACTCCTCTGGCATGTTGGAGACGTCTTCCTAATATGAAACAGAGTTTTGACTTGTGTCTTCCATATTACTAGAGTGTGCCCTAACTACTGGTCTATAGAATATATTATTTCTCATTCTCTCTTTCTTGTTGAACTGTTTATAAAATACTGAGTGGGTGGGTGACTGCATAGTCCAGGGGTTAGGCCTTCACCTGGGAAGTGAGAGCACCAGGTTCATGTCCCTGTGCCAATGACTATTAAGTTATAAGGTGGGCTCCTCCTCTGGCTGTTTTGTTAATAGTGCCTAAGTCTTAGGGGGAAAAATAATTTTGGTCAAATTATTCAGCAAATTCATAGTTTTGGTTTGACTGAAACCATATTTTTGGGTGAATAAATTATTGCTCCAAAAAATTGCACCCAGCTCTAGTGCTCTATCCACTGGACAAGGTGGCCTGTCTTATATCAATGAAAACTGAACTTGTATTTCTCCCCCATGTTCTTTCTTTTCCACCCAGGACTTCATTTTTTGGAGAGCCTCCCATTTCTTGATCTAGGACCTCCTTTCCTGAATCCTCAGCCCCTTTAACCAGTCGGCCACATTTTGTTTTCTTCTTTGGCCTCCTTTTTCTCCTGTATATCCTTTTCATCTCTGCTCCAGAAATCTACCCCCAAACACACATTTGCTATTTCTGTGCTATTTATCATTCTATCTAGTCTTATGCTGCTTTTATTGCCAGCAACTAGAGGTGTACAAAATAGTTCCAGTATGTCTCAAAGCCATTCAAACCAAACTCTGGGTTTCAATTTCATTATGTCCATGAGTCTTGGGTCATGCTCAAGAAAGTTCAG
Source organism: Emys orbicularis (assembly GCF_028017835.1). Taxonomy (NCBI): domain Eukaryota; kingdom Metazoa; phylum Chordata; order Testudines; family Emydidae; genus Emys; species Emys orbicularis. The sequence continues at coordinate 50,327,567 of NC_088687.1, read as the reverse complement.
TAAATATAGGCTGAAGTTTTTTGTACAGTTAGGAAGGCATAGAGCATTTATTTACCCCATTTGGCCTCCTTCACTCCATCCCATCACCTAATCTCTTTTTTCAAGTCTTTACCATAGGTGTGTTTGGAAGATAGGGATTGGAGGATGTATTTGGAGGGTTAGGTGGGATCTTTGTGGTTAGGGGATGGCTTATTGTGGAAGTTTGAAATTGAATTCAAACATGCAGGCACCTTCCAACTTCACCTCATATTTCTACAAAACACATCTATAAAATTCAGTTCACAAGCCCCTTTATGAAATGAATCTTAAGGGTTCAGACTGTCCTTCCTATTTGATAAGCTGTCTCAGTGGAATGAGTGAATACGTCCCTCCCACTGAGCCAGCTTCAGATTTACACTTCACTAAATAATACTTGAATCTTAAAACGTTGATCTGTCAAGTAATTTCAAACCAGTGATACTCAAACAGGTTCAGATTCCCCCCAGCTGCACCCCCATTCCTAATTTTCACATTTTATGCTTCATACAAGTGTTAATTATGTAGATGAAAGCCAACTTTCCTTAATTAATCCATTCTTAGCACATAAACAAAAGAAAAGGGGAGGGTGAGAGAAGCATTTGTGAAATTTTCCAAGGGGGAAAGTCTGACTTCAGCTTGAGAGAAGTAAAACAAAGCAATGACTGATGTAATACATATAATAATAATAATTAATGATAAAGTTCTAATGTAATTGGATTTTGTTATGCAATTTTTCTTTGAAATTGTCTCATCAGAGTATATTCAAAATCAGATTCTGAACCATGCCAGACTGTCTGTTGTGACTGGTAAAGTCGATGAGAAAAGCCACTAGATTTCCAAAGTTTATAGTGCCTTTAGAGGAGCTGTGTCTTTCGTACAAACAAGACACAGTCAGTGTTTAGGTTAGTGGGCAAGGGCTTAAAGAAAACTCATTAAGATGATGCTGCACTGCTTTGGGCCTCCCTCAGATGGATGACAGCTTAATTACAAATAAAGTGATTTATGTAATCAATAGATAAATATTAAAAAGCAACATGTATCCTTTTTTAAAACCTAGTTTATATAACCTACTGTGTATGCACATGCTGATACATACACACCAGGAATTTTTAATGGATTATTGTTATCCCAAATAGGGAAGAAACAAAACTCATGCAATATGAAAATCCAGAACCATATGTTAATGAATCCTTGTTGTTATGTATTTAAATGCCAAAAAGTCATGAAATGGAGAAATGAAAGTACTGGTAGTAATTCTAACTCAATCAGATTGCCCATCCTGTATGATGGACCAGAAACAGCTTCAGCTTTGATCAGGGAGTAACTATCTTCCCAGATAACCCCAAGTTTTCAACACTTCTTTTCCAACTTCCCCAAAACACATTGCATCCCCTAAAATATCACCTGCCATATCTCATTCTAGGAGATAATGTTTTTGTTTGGTTGATTTTGTTTCCCCTGGAAAATTTGGTAAAAATCAGAAAATATAGTCTTAAATTTACCTGTCTGTGTTTTAAAAATTTCCTAATTTTGTGGTATCTCATTACCTCTCCAAAATGGATTGATCTGTATTCTCCACATTTGTTTAGTTGGCCTTGTAAAGGAGAAGTGAAGTTTAGGGAGCTTCTCTTTTGGAGAGCAGGTGGAGATGGATTTTATGAAGTTAGGTAGAAAAAGGATTAATTAGATTCTCATTACATTGGGTTATAAGTAGATGAACAAGGAAGCTGGGGAAGGGATTCAGAGTGGAAGAGGAGGTACGCTTTCTCTCTAGCTCCAGGTCAAACAGGCCAAAGGATCCAGAAGGGGTTGGGCAGAAAATGGTTACATGGCTCAGTCATTTTATGAAGCAGTCAATGAAATGGAGTGGGCTGCATCCCACAAAGGGTTGTAGAAGCAGACAAGTGACCTGTGAGCATTTAAGCCTCCAAGAGGCATTATGCTTGTTAGTGGCACAAAGGTCTATGATCTTCACAGTTCTATACCATCCCATAATATCAGTGGTGCCCAGTCTAATCCCTGTATGGATTATACTGGACCACTCCTGGAAATACTCTGACCATAGGATTTCAAATAAACCATGAAAAAGAAAACAAAAGTGTCTGGGGAAATGTGAAATTAAAAGGAATAGAAATATAACGTTTCTTCCCTTTAGCTCACACAATCTGCATGCTCTTAAAAGATTCCAGTTTGATCCTTTAGTCTTTGTTTACTCTCTAAAAGTCATTGAGCTACCCTTAGTTATTTCACTATGGTCAGTGAAGGTTTACAAATGGTACTGAGGGCAGAATTTGGACTTGAAGGTGTCATGCACCTTTTCATTTATGTTGTAAACAACATATCCTAAATGTTTTACTCTATCTTAGAGAATATACCAGTAGAAAAAACGGCTGCTGACTGTGCTTACAGGAAAGGGTGGGTGTGGGACTAGGCTGAGGTAAGAGGTCATACATTATAGCTTTGCATTGATGAGCTCCTTTCTCCCTTCACAAAGCTTATCACTAATGAAAAGGTTCCTTTGAACATTCTGCTGTGATGTGCAATGTGTTAGCTCTGCATGAGTCATCAAGCTAAAAATAGTTTTAAAAATCTTTTTTTGGTAAACCAAAGCAAGGAAAAATCCATTTATTTTAGTTCAAGAAAAACTTTTGGCCCAATCCTGCACTTTCATTCTATGCAATCTAACTGAAGTCAATGGGACTGTGTAGGGTTTAGTTTCAAAATTGAATTGCATTTTGAATAGTAAAAAAATATAAGATGGATTTGATCATGTTCTTTTTCTGCTTCTCATTGAGTGTATTCAGAGAGGTACCACAATGTACTTCTATAAATAATTTGGCACACTAAAATGGCCTGATTTTTCAGAAATCAGTGGGAGAGTAGTGTGCCCAGCATCTCTGAAAATCATGCCCAAGTGCTGTATTTCCTGAATAGCTGGTACCCCTTCAATAGGTGCAGTGGAGCAATGCAGGAATTACTTTGCAGCCACCATATCCACTCTTCCTCCATACAATGAATAGCTGATGGATCCCTGAGCTGATCCATGCCCTTTGCACAATTTTAATCTGCTGTGCCTATCCCAAAATGCTCCTTCCTAATGATTCCTCATGGAGCAACACCTCTTGGTTTGGAAGTGTAGTTGCCCCATGCATTGGCACCACACATTGTGTCCCTTGCCTTGCAAAGTAGAATGACATCAGTACTGCTGCATCCATGACACAGGTACTACAGTAATGGGGCCACCATAAGTATTTACTTGATTGTGGCCTGTCATCTTTACAGAAAATCAATGTGTGAAATCTTCCCTCCCTTTTCAGTGCAGATTACTCTGGTAGCTTTTAATCAACTAGAGGCTGCTTGTCAAAACAATTTTCTCCAAAGCTCTCGGATTTCACTGTGAATTTAGTATTTCCAAGCTCATGAATCTCTTCTATTACTCCCAGGGTTTCTAAAACAAATGTCTCTGAAACAGCTCTCATTGTATCCAAGAATTTACTATACTAACCAGATATAAGTTGCCATGCATTGACATTTTATAGATATAATTGGTAAGATTTTATCTCTCATTAATTCTCACTGGCCATATTCATTTGATTTCAAATTACTACTCTCAAAATATGAAATGAGGTCCACAGTGTACGTACAACATATTTCCTCAAGGGTATCCATAAGGAATGTCCAACTATAATTTATTTTAACTTTATAAGCCATGTTACTTCAGCTGGAAAAGCTGTTATCAGTACTAATAGGAGCAAAATAATGCCTAAATAATGAAAAGCTAGTTCCATGATGAACATTTGAAGTGGCATAAATGTATTTATTTTTTACGTGGGAGAGCTGCTGTTAGTTCATGTAGGAGATTTCCACTAGCTAAAGTCCACTAGCTGACTTTATATAGCAAATGAATAAAATGTGAATACATACACACTGGAAAGGTTTACAGAGTGCTGAATATTGAGGAATAGCCATTATGCATTTGCCTTAGTGGTTCCTTAACAGCCTAGAAGGGAAGAGAGCTGTGATTTTTAGATTGGACCATTTGCTGTATGTCTGGTGCATGGCTTTACGCAGATTCAGGACCAATGGGTGACACACTGTGCTATTAAAACAGAAGATCAGCTTCTTATATAAAATGTGGCACAAACTGTAGACTGGCCCTGAAAGCCTAACTGCTCTTTATCTTCCAGCTTGCCCTAAATGGATGGTGCAATTTTTTAGTAAATGTTAGAATTATTGCTTTTAAGATGGAACAATTCGAATGACTATACCAACTGCCACATTTTTGACAAATTACACTAATGGAAGCCATTAGTAAACCATGCCCTAGGTTTTTCACTGGTCCCTGGTAGCCCTCAGGAAATCATTATAAATAAATGGAGAAGAATATGACATGAGAGGGATTTATGAGTAGCTGAAGTAAAGAAAAACAACCGTCTGCTCTGAAATCGGGAAGCATCCAAGGAGAGAGGGAATCTGCGTTTTGAAAAACAAGTGATTATAATACAAAATGGCAATTTTTAATAAGCTTTGCTGAACATCTACCTCGGTCATTTGCCAATAGACTTGTCAAGATCTTTCTCTTTATCTGCACTTTAAACAAACACTAAGACTAGATGGAGGTAACACTCAGGTCATAACAGTAACTTAACCAACATCTCAAAGGCAGATACTTCCATTTAGACAATCCAGACATGTTTCACTTGACTTCAAGGGTTGTTCTTAAGCATGCCTAGTGAGATTCTAATCTGCAGCTTGATCCTTAAGAGATATTGTCCAGATACATAGTACTTACAAAGAGAAAAGCAATACTAGTATCTGACCTTTGTTTTCTTTAAGGTGAATAAAAATGAAAAGTAGGTTACATGAGTGGAGGTTTTGTTTTAAAGTTCAATAGGCTGCAGATATTGATAGAACAAATACGCTCATGAGACTGCAGGAAAAACCTATTTTTCTCATTCGGAAATTAAATATTTATTTTGACTTTTGCACTCCAGACTTTAGAATTCAGTAGTAAATGTACTTTATCTGGCTATTTCAAGTTTATTAACAGGCGACCAAAAACAACGATGCTCTGGGTCACTTGCCTCATCTATGTACTTTCTCTTCACTTTGGGTTATGAAGATTATCAGGTCAAATTTAAGGCATAATTGCTCAGATCTGGGCTTCCTGGTTTTGGGGGGGCAGACACCAATGGGGAAACACATGGCAGAAGTGAGGTGCCTTCCCCCTTAAACTTTCTCACAGAGTGGATGGAGGCTGCCTTAGTGGTCATGAAGCTTCCCCAAGGGGTAAAAAGTAGAATGCAAAGCAGGTTGTGATAGAGTCAGGTTTGGGAAGATAGATTATCAAAGTTTACTTCATGGGGGAAGTCTGGAAGAGCCCATATGGGAGCTTTGGAGAAAAAGTCCTGTTTTTATTCATTTTTCTTGAAGGAAACAAAATCTTTATAGATCTGGGGACAAGTTTACTCAATTTACTGCATAACAGATTTTAATTGATTACAGTTTCAACTTGGCTAAATGACAAACAATATGTTTATTTATAACTATTGCTATGGTGCTTATCCACCAAAATCTGAGTGCCGCACACTGATTAATGAATTAAGCTTCACAATAATTTAGGAGGTAAGGAAATATTATTATTGACATGTCACATATATTGCAACTGGAGGCTTGTCTACACAGTGGGGTAATGTGAACAGCAACAATGTGATTTCTAAAGTGCATTAACATGCATTCATTGGTCCATGTAGAGCAGGGGTGAGCAAACTATGGCCCGCGGGCTGCATCCGGCCCATCAGACCTTTTAATCCGGCCCTCGAGCTCCCACTGGAGAGCAGGGTTATGGGCTTGCCCCGCTCTGCCCACCCAGCGCTTCCCAGTCCCTGACTCACAACTCCTTGATGAGCACCATCTTCCCGCACGCAGGGCCATACTGCACAGGCATGACCAGCACCGCTTACCCAGAATTCACCGCGCTGTTTCGAGGATCAGAACCCCGCCCCTACACGGTAGTGCGCCCGATCCCCAAAACGCCAACCTCCTCGCGCCAGTCTCCACCCAAACTAGCCAATGATCAAGGACAGCAGCATCACAGGATACCACCCTCCAGACTCTCAAAACCACCCAGGGGCTGCACCCGTCCCAGCTAGGGGGCCTGGTATGGCCGCCTTGGTGTCACTGCCGGCAGGGCTCCTAGGAGTCCCCGGTACCACCCCTGTAGAGCAGCCCCCCCCCACGGCATGCCCCAGGAGTCCCCTTCTCCCTCTCTCGGTAACATCTCTTATAAAGCCCCCCTATGCCACACCCAATAGAGCCCCCTCCCCCACCTCGGGAACATCCCTTATAGTGCCTATCTCTGAATTGTTAATTTTGTGAGCATTCATGTCCCACCATACAATTTCCATACCCGGGTGTGGCCCTCAGACCAAAAAGTTGGCCCACCCCTGATGTAGAGCTTGCTGGTGTGGACTTAAAGTTCTTTCGAGCACTTTAGCGTAGTACCACTGTTTCAAACGTATTATGTTAAAGTGCACCAGAGTACTTTTTGTGTGTACCGGTAAGGTCTAAACCGACCAATTAATGTACAATGTGTTAGTGTTCTTTGGAAATCAAACCTCCATAGTATGCATTACCTCTGTGCAGACATACCCTCATAGATTAAATGATTTACCTAAGATCACACAGGCCAGACTTTTCAACTACACATCACGCCATGGAACTCCCATAAACCAGTGCCTCTTCTAACCATGCTCATCATGGTAGATATAATCTGACCAGGAAGCCTAATCTATAGGGGAGAGTGGGAGCATGAGGCACCTGAACAGAGAGTGGGCACATCAGGCACTCCAATGACTCACAAAAGTGATATTTCACAATTGACATATTTGGGTTTGGGCCAAAATAATTTCATTTATTTATTTATTGTCAAAGATTTGAGGTGGGAGGTGGGGAAGCCTTTTCCAACCAGTTCTAAATGGAGCGCAGATGTATTGATTTCCAGTCTTGAGCCCTCACCTAGGGCCATCCTTCCTCTCTGCCATTGTCCACTCTCATTCACATACAGAGGGCCATGGTTCCAGCAGAATCACTGTATTTTTTTTTTCTGTGGAAGGTGAGAACTAGGATACCAGGAGCTTTGTGCACATGGCATGCAAGACCTGGACATCACAGAGCACAGCTCCATGGGCACAGCCTACAACTCAGGTGGGCTTGGTAGGGTCAAAGTGATGGACTGAGGAAGGGGCAGCAGCATGAGTACATTGATCCACAAAATATTCACTCTGAGGAAGGAGAGTAGTGTGCAGTAGTAGCCACAGAGCTCATCTGCTACAACTGCTGTTTGAAGTCGGAGGTTGCTATCCATTTCTGTTTCTGAAATGTATTGGTGTATAGCCCCATTGCTTGGATTGTTGGCTGAAGAAAGGTTTAAGTCCCAAAGGTATATATAGTTACCAAATATAAATGATTAAAGAAAAAAACAGTAAAGTATTTTCAGCAATTACGACTGTTTTTTTCCTTGTTTGTTTATCTGTACCATTAAGGCTTTTTCATAAGGCTTCCCTCCTTTAAGACTGAAATATAACAAACTCTCACAAGCATTATATTTCTCTACGGGAGATTTATTTTTATTTTATTTGTGGAAAGCACTTCATTTTAGCTAATAGATGATTTAGAGTTTAAGCAATTGATCCAAGATCATGCATTGCTCTTTATTATGCAGCTGCAGCACATCTGTGGAATTCATTGTCATGGGAGGTTATCAAGTCAAGTAGAGTGGTTGGATTTTAAGAAAGCTGGATAACTTTATGATCATAAATAACATTTATAGTCTTGCAAGCTAAGTAACAGTGATTTCATGCCACATGGCATAAGCTTCATTTAGGGTTCAGGAAGGATTTTTTTCCCCCAGATGTATTATGGGTGGAAATTTTTTCCACTTTCCTCTGTAGAGTAGATATTTACTGTTTCTGTGTCTGGTTTGTACAGTAGTAGTAATGTTTGTGTTGCAGTGTAGCTTATAAGGATTATAATGTTTGTGATGTTCTTCCATAACTACATACATTCCAGCTGCATAACAACACATTAGTGGGTGTGTTTTCATGCAGTATTATGAAACAGTAATAGCACTCCAAGGATGAATAGCATAATGGAGACAATTTTTCCTGCAATATGGAACAAGGTGTGTTTATTGAAAAATACAGTAAAATGGAAAAGAAAACAATGCAAAGCATGTAATCACTGATCATTCTTTGCGCAGATAGACAATGCTATAAGTATGCTGCCCCCTCCTAGGGAATACCTGATACTCAAAACAGCCCCTTTTTCTCCACTCCTCAAGGATTTGGTGACCCACATGAGGACCAATGGGTCCTGTCCTGGATTCTTTGTGCTCACTGCCTCCACATAGTGATTGTGTTCATAAAATGATACACTACCCCTATGACATTATAATAATTGCAGGAAAATAAGGACTATCATATTAGAAGGATAAACAAACATTTATTCCAGGAAAGATAGGGGTAAAATAAAGAAGGTAAAAGGGCAAGAACTAGGAACAAATGGAGAATGCAGGGTAATCGGGAATGAGAAAATAATGATTGACTAACCAGTCACACAGCAAAAACACTCCCAGCTGTGAGTACTTGAAGCCCACACTTATGTAATTAATAACAAGAATGTCTCTGAAGTCTCTCCACTGGCCTTAGCTAGTTTGTGGGGGTTGGAGGTTGATGAGAGGGAGATGCACTTTTCTGAGAAGCTGAATTATTATTATCCTTTTTCAATATAAAGGGTCCAAGGCTGTCTTAAGCCTGTCTATGTCTTGGATCACAGGTAGGCGAGTTCTACTGGTCTCAGCTGGGGAGAGAGAGACAGAGAAAATGGAGTCTGTGGCACAGAGCAATTCAGGAACTATTTCCTCTTCTGTTGCTCTCCACAAATACAGTCCTTCCTGGGCTCAGCAAACACATTGGATGGTCCCAGATGTGTGCATGCTATTCTGGGCCTGCACTTGGTTGCTCTGCTTATCAGTCAGGCTCCTGGTTCAGTCCCCACAGGCAATCTGTGTGTCTCAAGTTCATACTAAGCTGGCAGGCTCAGTTTCCCAGACTTCCTGCTGCTGTCTGTGGAAGCTGCTTATCTGAAGCCTCCAAAATGGAAATGGATTAGGTCCATTTTTAAACATATTTAATGATCTAGAGGGAGGGGTGCAAAACATAGTAATTAAATTCACAGATAATTAAGTAGAGTTGCAAACATTGGTGATGGCAAAGAAATCATGAACAAAAATCAGAAATATGAGCAGGAAATAACCCCAGGAGACTCAATGTGGCTAAAAGCATGATATTCATCCATGGGGGGAAAACAATCAGAAGGCTAGATATTCAATGGGAGGGACACTCCACAGAATCCTGGCTAGCCAAAATTTTGTTATATAAATATTTGTAATTTCGTCAGGGTTTTCCCTTGTGCTCAGCTTCTTCAAGACTAGCTGGTGGTTGCTATAGAGAGAGCACTGGCCAATGTTCTAATTCCCCATTACTCATTCACACCCATTTAACATACTGTGAGGGGTTCTCTTTCCCACCTAGGACCTGTGTGCTATTTCATAGAATCATAGAATATCAGGGTTGGAAGAGACCTCAGGAGGTTATCTAGTCCAACCCCCTGCTCAAAGCAGGACCAATCCCCAGACAGATTTTTGCCCCAGATCCCTAAATGGCCCCCTTAAGGATTGAACTCACAACCCTGGGTTTAGCAGGCCAATGCTAATAGAGGCCAGAACTGTACTGCAAAGGGCCAGGGGAGAATTCATTCCCCTGGTGTAAGCACAATTTGGTTTGAGGTAAGTGGCTCTATGTTGTCCTCCCTTCTAAGTTCCACCACATGGGACATGCTTGGGGTTGGTGTCTGTGCGTAGATTGGGCATGACAGGGGAGGACCCATGCAGTATGTTCTGCAGTTATTCCATAGACAACACTCAAGAGGCAGACATGATCTGCTCTAATTTAGGCTAGGGTGTCGCTGACCCCCCCACATAGCAGCCCAGAATGCTGATAGTGCATAAGTGGCTTAATGCTTCCTCTGCCTTTCTGCTCCCTCCCCCAATCCTGTGAGCTGTGGCCTCTGTTGTGCCCTTCTGGAAGCACGGAACAGAATTTCAACAACTAAGTGTGCAGATATTAGTAATATTTTCACTGATGTGATTTACTGTGCACTACTGGGAATTGGTGCCAATGTGTGACCTCAACAAAAAGGGCTAACTGACCAATCAGAATGTGGTTCTGTTGCTCAGTAGCCACAGCTACATTGTGATATGCAGTAGGGTGCAAAATTGCATTCACAGGGATATGAGTGTTCTGATCACAGTGAAGATCTTTGCCATCGCTAATTTCTATTTTTATACAATTGTTTATCAGATATGTTAAGTATTCAGGACTGATTTGCATTTCTATTTTCATTTGCCATGAAAAGGTTTTTGGTTTGTTTTTTTCCCAAACTAATCAGCATTTAATGTTCCTTCCATCTCACAGTGTGAGCTTTTTGCCTTTCCTGAGGCAGTTGTCAGACGCAGGAAAGACAGACAAGCTAGGAAGTCATTGTTAGGAAGCTGAAGTTGTGCACTGCTTTGTTGTGTCAAGTTGCTTGGCTTTTTCTTCTAATCATACAGACTTTAAGTTCTGCAAAGACCACACTTTCTGTGAGCATGTGGAGGGGGTATCTCTAGGTAGCAGGACACAGCTCTCCATTCTTTTAGTAGTATTACTGTTTTATTGAATGAAATAAAAAGAAATAGTACAAGAGAGGACTGGAGACAACCTGTATGTATCTGCTAGATCAGGGGCAGGCAACCTATGGCACATGTGCCGAAGGCGGCACGCGAGTTGATTTTCAGTGGCACTCACACTGCCCGGGTCCTGGCGACCGGTCCAGGGGTCTCTGCATTTTAATTTAATTTTAAATTAAGCTTCTTAAACATTTTAAAAATCTTATTTACTTTACATACAACAATAGTTTAGTTATATATTATAGACTTATAGAAAGAGACCTTCTAAAAACGTTAAAATGTATTACTGGCATGCCAAACCTTAAGTTAGAGTGAATAAATGAAGACTCGGCACACCACTTCTGAAAGGTTGCTGACTCCTGTGCTAGATGATAAAGACAAGCACTTGAACCCTAAAGCTGCACAATATGACACAGTTAGCAACAGGAAGATTAAGTTTGCAGTTACTTAATATGGTATTCACAGGTAGTGGATTTTTCTGCACAGAGTAGTCAAGGGAAAAGCTTTTGTCTTTCTATACTTTCATACATCTTTCCCTTTTATATAGCATTCTTATTTGTTTTATATTTCCTGCACTTTCCGTGTTCTCTGCCTGCTTATTTCCCTGTATTATTAGTTAGGGATGTGAGAACTTGTTCAAATAAACTAAGACACATTCCAAACAAAGCTTCCTTGGGGTTTCTAAATGTTTGGTAAAATGAGATTGTTTGTTTAAATATATGGGTTTCTGCAGCTCCTAATGTCAGCTAGTCAGGTAGCAGAACAACTCTGATTAAGTATTATTCTTAGTGTTTCCAATAGCAGCTGTAATTGAACTGTAATACTGTGGAACCCTCAAAAGAGAACCTGTACCTTCTGGTGTATTGATGTCACCTGATGGAAGGGAAGAGAAAAAGGAACACAAAATAACATCAGAAAAGAAAAAAGCTATTTTAAAAAATGGGAAAAGAGAGAATGCAAGAGAGGAGTTACACTGTAAGCACATTTCAGCTGTTATTGGTGTTCAATAATGGATGTGATTTCACCACTGGAAAGTATGCTAGGGCATCATTTGGAAGGAAGCCAATGATATTGATAGCTGGCACTGCACAGACCTGAAAATCAGATAAGAGATCAGTGTATAAGCCCCCCCCCCCCCAATACGCCACAACCCCCCCCCCCACACACACACACACACAAGTGGCTGAACTTCGTAACATCTTGTTTGGAGTTATGAATATTTCAGAGTTAAGGACAACCTCGAATCCCGAGCTAAATTCCCTCTAAGCTGCCTATTAAGCCCCGTGCAGGGGCTCAGGGCTATGGCGGGGAGAGATGCCTCTCCCCCAGCACGGACCTGCTGCGGCGGGGAGAGACACCCCTACCTGCCAGCCCCAGCACAGACCTGCCCCAGACCTGCCACGGCCCGGGAAGAGGTACCTCTCCCCACCCAGCCTAGGTGCTGCTGTGGGGAGAGAGAGCTGGGGAGAGTCGTCTCTCCCCTCCATAGTTCCCAGGCAGCCTAAACCCCAAACCCCTCATCCCCAGCCCCACCCCAGAACCCGCATCCCCAGCCGGAGCCCTTACCCCCCCGCACTCCAACCCTCCTCCTAAGCCCTGAGCCCCTCATCCCTGGCCCCACCCTGGAGCCCTCACCCCCACCCACACACCCTAATCCTCTGTTCCAGCCCTGAGCCCCCCTCCCACACTCCGAACCCCTCGGCCCCACCCCCACCATATGAATTTTATTATGTGCACCAATAAGGAGGTGATGTGTCACACATCACCTCCCTATTGGTGCACATAATAAAATTCATTCTGCACATGGGTGGGAAATATTAGAGGGAACACTGATCCAGAGGTGTCCATAACTCTGAGGTTCTACTGTACCAAGTTTTAAATTTTACCTGAATATCAGGACAAATGGCGTCCTAATCGTACATTGATCAGAACGTGGAACAAAGGGTTTAATATTGGGACAATCCCAATTTTATTGGGACATCTAGTAACCGTAGCTGGTTCTACAGGTTTCAGAGTCAGAGGTAATACTCCAAATTCTGCACTAAATTACAACAGTATAAACACAACATAACTCTATAGTACCTATTTGCGCTAGTGCAGCGGACTGTGGAATTTGACCCAGCTATGCTATTTGCACTTTACTCCTCCCAAGCTCCCATCTTTTCATGTATGAACCAGCAACTTTTGGTCATCATTTATATAGTAAGATTACTTACTTCCATGCAAGCCCCCTACTTCTTTGATACTTTAAAATAAAGCATTGGTCATTTTAAGGCCCAGAAACCAAAACAAACTACATTTGCAGCCTTCCTCAAGCCTCCACTCTAGAAACATGCTTATTTTTATATGTCCAAAGGATGGTTGGGTAGATTTTGTAACATTCAACACTCAGTGTGGGATTATCAAAAGTGCTCAGCTTTGGCCTACCTCTGCTCTTATTGAAGCCAATGGGAGTCTTACTATTCATTTTAATGGGGGCAGAGTTGGACCAACACTGAGCACTTCTGAAAATCCCACCCTAAATGTGGTGAGTTGGTGTTTTCTCTGTTAAGCTACCAAAGAGCAAATGATGCCTTTGGCTCAGTACGTCTGCAAGCAATCCAGTCAGAGTTTTTATATTCTGTTTTTAATTTGTGACAATAAAATGTATCTTTCACTCTCTTGTAAACAGGGTGTTATGCCAGGCAAATAGGGTAGTAATATTCATATATAGGAACCACAGTTGACTCCATTTCCACAGCCTGTGGTGAGATTACCAGATATGCTAGTTGGGTACTGCCAGGAAAGTCGCTTCCTCCTGTGGCAATTGGTAAGCACCCAGTCTCCTCCTTTCAGAAAAGCTGCAGGAGGAAAGGAGAGAGTGGCAGTCACCATTTGTCAAAGATCCTACCACCAGTCATCTCAGCTCAATTTGGGTTGGTCTAATAGTTTGGCAACAATTATTTACTCCAGGGAAATTCTGATCTTAGTGAAATCAATGGGAGTTTTGCAATTGACTTCAGCAGGGCCAGAATTTCACCCTCCCTCTATTCTTATAAAGATGGACAAAATTTTAATGGAAGTGTTTAGAGTTATGTATAGCAGCTTCCCAAGTACCAAAAGTGAGCAGGACGTTTATTTGGCAGGGCAGTGTTTTCTGTTTTGCTAGATGAACTGAAACATTTGACTAAAGAGTGCAGTCTATCAATTACCTCAGATCAGAATAAAGATAAACCATGCTCGTATTGGTGCCAGCAAAAAGTAGGCTTCTGGTAGAAGCTGAACTTCAATCAAATTGTCCTAAGCCCCACATCACAATAGCCTTAAGAGTTTCCTTGAGAAAAGGAAATGCCTATTGGAAGTAAAAGTTTCATTGTGCACTAAATGGTTGTTTGTATAGCCTTCTTCCTTCATAACTATTGCAGTAATTTTGGTGTTTTCCCCAATTGTAGTAAAACTTAGCAAGATGCACAAAACAACATGCGACTTTTACATGAGCAAAAATAAGCCTCAATCACATCATTTTGAAAACTAAAAGCTAATTAGAAGATTCTCTTTTCAAAGTTACTTCAGGGAAGAAAAAATTAGTATAAAAAAGAGAGGTGTCAGCTGACAGAAGCAACTAGGTTATTAGCATCAGAATCAGAAACACTCATGATAAAAAATAAAGAAGGTAAATTAAACATTCATATTTTATCTCAATTTCTGAAATATATGTTCTTAAGCTTACTTTGAAGTACGTGATTAAATTCTCCAAAACCTTTTTTATCTTTCCTTGATTGCTAAAGTTTTCTATCAGTGCAGAACGTGTAGTTGATATTGTATATCATCAAACTTGTTTCTTTATCTTCAAAAGTAACATCTAAACTTGTTATGAATAAACATAAACAGGGTGCCTGTTCCTCGTTCATTAAATATAAGTTGTAATAGAGAGAGAGTGCACTTGTAGCATAGAAGCAATGGAGAATGCTTTGATCTGGGCTAAAGAAGAAACCTGGGTTCCTGAATTTTGGGGATGTAGAAGATATGAAGTATTGTATCTGAGGTAGAGAGGGAATAAGTATGTGCAAAGGGGAAATGTTAATTGAACGGTCTTGCTAATAACTCGTGCCAATAAAGTGGAGTAATGGTGATTTTGTGACTCCCCTTATTAAAGTGAATATGTCCTACATGTTGCATGAAGTCATGGCTCTGGATCTGGGTAAGTATGAGATAGATGCAGGAGAAATGTTAAACAAAAAATCCCCACTAACCCCCTTCCTACCCCCCCCCCCCAAATACCATGCAGACCCAACCACATAAAGGTAACAATACAGTATAATGAACAACCCTAAATTGCTGGCCTACCAATGTCATTTACAGAGTTGCCTTAAGATAATAGGTTTGAAGTGTCTGCCAAAAGAGTGGTAATTTGCCTATAATTGTCAATAATGCTTTTCTATTTACTTGATGGAGTTTTTGTTTTATTTTTCATATGTTATTGGAATTCAAACTGCAGTCTCAGATTTTATTATTTTTCTATACAGTGATATATTATTTAGAAATAAAAGGAATTTTAGGATGCAGTTTTGTACCTGATGCCCCAAGACAAAAAATATATGATAAATCTATGCACTTTGCATCATTAGAATCAAAATTTAAATTATAGATTGGCGCAAGTATATATATTTTTCAGTTTGCACACCTTTTAAAAAAAAATCCATTTTGCTTGTAAACATTTGTTGCATGATTAGGGCATGTCTATACTGCATAGTAAGCATGGACTGTGACTCTGGTTTGAGCACAAGCACCCCTCCCCCACTTCTATCCACACACATCAATCTGACTCAGGACAGAAAGCACTCTGGACTCAGGCCAGCAGACCTGGCCAGAGTGGTAGACCTGAGCATGAGTCACACTATGCTTCGAGTCCAAGCCCTGTCATTTTGCAGTGTGGTCTGAATCAGAAGGTCTACATAATGTAATATGGATGCATTAGCATGATTGTGAGACCCAGGGTCTAGAAATTGGAAACCCAGGGTTACAATGCAGTGTGGGCACTCAAGCCTGGGCTTGGAAACACTGAGTCCACAAGTACAGATCCCACAGATATGGGTTTACAAGGCAGTGTAAATATACCCTTATTTTACAATAGTTCTAATGAAAGAAGGGTCCCAATTCAGCCCTGTATAAGCGAGCACAACTGTTTATTAACTTCAGTGGAGTTTCACATAATTAAATTTAGCTAATATCATAGTTTTGATCTACGTATGTTAATAGTAATTACATCCCCAGTAGTACATTTGGTGGTGAGAGACTGGGCACTGTTAATAGTATCACTTGTTCTTTTGTCTAATTTTTATGTTTTATGGAATAGTTATTACACTACCAAGGAATGATATCGTGCATTAGCAGGGAAAGACGGGGGATGAAATCCTGGCCCTATTAAAGTCAATGGCAAAACTTTCAATGATTCCATTAGGACCAGGATTTCACCATAGATTATTCACTTGGTCTTTGTCTGTGTCTAAATTTCATGCATTATTTTGCATTATTTTGCTTTGTTGCATGTTTTTGTTGTTGTCAGATATAATAATAATGATCAGGGGATGGATACATACTTCCTAGTAAACAAATTTATATCCAGGCCCCAAATCCAAGCCCCCTTCATGATTTCTGTCCCTAAATGATCCATTCCTCCATTTCAGATTTGGGGTTGCTGAAATAGTTAATAGTTGTGTATAGTTAATTGAACTAGAGCTGATGTTGGGATTATACAGAATTTAGCTAAGCTGGATATCTAGCATCTGGGGCAAATTCTGATATTAATGTATTGTGTGGTTATGGTGCATGTATGTTAGTACTGCAAAGCAAAGTTAATTTAGATCTGTATTCTGACTCAGCTACAGTTCATGGAATCCTTCCCCCTCAGCTTAGGCACCAAGTGGATTGTTCTGGCCAGGGACAAGAGTCAACTGTGCAAGCTGTAGGCAATCCGGGAACATCAGAGCTAAAATATGTTGATCACAATGTTCCTTGAACCCAGGTTCAAGTCTGGCAATACCTTTTACGTTGTTGCAGCAGAAAACCTACCGAATGTGAGCTCCATGGGTTTTGTGGGAACCCAGATTTGAGTGCAGCTAATATACCATACCTGACAATTGCTTTTTTTTGTATACCTATGTGGGTAGAAGGCATCATGAATTTGGCTCACAGACCAGAGAGGGACAATATTTTATCTGTTATAAATTAATCTGGTACCTGGTGAGATTTTCCATTACATTTCAGAGATATATTGTGATTTCTTTATTTTATCATGTGGAAAATTAAGTTTCTTTGAATAAATCTCCTAGATCTAGCAGTGTGACTGCAATCCTTGTTTGTCACCAGTGCAGTTTAAAATTATATTGAGCTTTCTTCTATATTATATCTACAGCTGATCATATTTATTTTTAATGTATAAAACATTTTCAATTTAAAGGTGGCAAGATAACATTTTCTATAATTATCTACATTATATTTTCTCATAAGTGTACCTTATACTGTCACCAAGAAATTGCCACAGAAAATTTCAGATTATTTGCAGTGATAAAATGAAATATATGTACCCTGCTTACGGATCATTGGCTAAAACAATATAAATACAAATAAATTTAAAATAAGAATAAGTTTTTAAGAGCTTTACAGAAAGTAAAGGCCAATTTTCAGAATGAAGAGGCTGAACTCTGTGTGCAAAAAATGCACTGTTGTTTGCATGCGTGTTCGCTGTAATTATGTATGCAAATTTGAAAATGGCAACTGCAAATACCGGTAGTTTGCTGGGTGGCTTGATAGTATCTGTGTACATGTTTTCCTAACTGAATGTAAAATCACTAAATGTACATATAAATATGTACTTTTGCTAATGCATTTTTAGTATGTAAAATTCAGGCATTCAGTTTTTTTAAAAATATGTTTTTATGATGCACAGTAGTTGAGTTTACAAATATAGATCTTCTTTAATTGGCTTCCCCTGAGCATTTAATCTACACTGTCCCTATAAGGTACACTTGCAGAATTCTCTGCAAAGGAGGGAGATGCAAAAGCAGCCATGTCTAAGGCTTTATTCAACTATGTCTATTCTAGTCATTTTCCCCCAAAGCATAATTCATTTGACATTCACAGACAGCAATGTCAATGAGATTATGCTTCTGAATCTGCAGATAAAAAGGTGCAAACACTGACATTGTGTACAAATATACAAGCTTCAGTTTAGTAGGGTATCAGGCTGCCAGTCCCCACAAAATATGACCATACAATACATTTGTAGTTACCAGCGAAGTGCAGTGCAAATATATAGCATCTCAAATAAATCTTACAGTGCAGAGTAGAATGATTCTCAAAAACTTGTGGATATGAGCTGTAGAAAAGGTCAAGCCTCACACTGTCCTTTTAAGATGAGCTGAACATTGGCTCTGAATGGAGAGATTTAATACCAGTGTGGGCATCCAACTAGATAAAACTACAGGGAGTATACTGCTTCGAAAATATAATCCTTTCCTCTTTCATCAAGTTCTCACCTTTATTTAGTATTCTTCTTCCTGCGTGTGTGTGGGGGGGGGGGGGGAGGGGGGGGAGAGAAGGGGACACAAGAAGAAAGAAACCTGACCCTGTTGAAATTTTATAATGGTACAATATTTCTTTCTTAAGCAATATGGCTATGCTCAGCAAGCTCAGCAATGTGCTTTAATATATTGAGTGTAACTTGGGTTGCGTTGTTTAATCTATCATTTATTGCACACCCGCGAAAAAGAAAACAATTCAGTGCCATAGCTGTGTATGATATATATGAACCCTTTTTCCAGATAGAATATATATATATATATCATACCTCATGACACTGTATAACAAAATCTATTTAAATTTAATTTGTCTTTGGTGACATTTTGGGTGCCCTTAGGGCATAGAGTCCATCTCATTCTGCATTCTATACTAAGGCATTGAAGATGAGGGTGGTGATCCTGAGTACCTTCCCCTTCCTATGACCCCATCACAAACTTCACCCCCTTTCTGCTCGTCCTGTCTCTCATATTATCCCTTTCCTCCCATGAGCCAAGCTCCCTGATAAATGTATGTAAACAAACTAGACACACATCCAAACTGTCTGACTATACGGAGGCTACCACCAAGCCCTGGTTGATGTGTCCCCACAAAAGCTCCTCCCACCAAGAGACTCCATAACACATCCCTGGCATGCTACAACTTTTACTTCTTACCTGTTGTATTCTTGGGAGTGTGTGTATCAGGGTGGAGAGGCGAATAGAGCAATACTCTGCTATAGGGGGAGGTCTGGCATATTCAGAACTGGACATAAAGTTGACTTTGTTAGGGATGGTAGGAGAGAGCCAGACTACTGAATGGTATTTTCTGAGGTCAAGGATGAGGTAGAACCACAATTAGACAGTACAGTATAATCAGCATCCATTTCATGATGGCTGAATCCAGGACAGGACTTATCTATGTGTTGTCTGACAACTGTGTAGCACCAGAAGTACTGCTCAGTGTGGGAGCTACACAACTTTAGTTTCCCTCTCACAGTGCTGCAGGACGATCCCTTTCTAATGTGTGTTGTGCATGGAATGATCATCTGATACTCCCTGAATCCATACAGTAGGTCCTGTGAGGCCACATCACTCCAGGGGCAGGATAGTGACTACAGGAGATGCCTATTGGGGTACTTTTTGGTGAGTTTGTGTACAGCCCAAACCCTCCAATGAATTTGCAGATTCTAACCGTTGTAGTTTCTCAATAAAAGCTTTATCATTATCTATACCTCTCTATTATGAATGAGCTTCTATTGCAGATAGACATCTGAGAAAGATCTGGAGTCAATTTACAACGTTCTTGCATCATATTAGCCTTTCAATTGCATTTTTAATAATTATTGTTCCTGTTAATAATGTGTTGAAAAACACTTATACAATTATTTTTCCCATGCTTGGAATTGTATGTTTCTAATAGTTTTGACTAGTGTTCAGATGTCATAGTCACCTTGACATTTTTAATGCTGTATGAGACATCATTATCAAGAAAGACATATTAAACAGATGTATTTATCAGAAAACCTCAATGAATTATATTGCTCTTAGAAGATGACATAGTTAATGCAGTTAGTTTAGGATTGATTAAACTGTTTACAAAGTGCTTTGAAGTTGTAAAACTATATACCCTTCCCCCATTAAACTGATACATATTTTTATCATCAGAAATTCAGAGAATATTTTTTTCTAGTCAAGAACAACATATTCTGAGAAAGCATAGTAAAATCCAGGAAATAGATCTATGTATTATACTAGACGCTGTTAAATTCAATGTTTGCCAACTTTTACAGAATATATCTCCTATTTTAAGTACATGGAAAAAATAAATTCCGATTTGTAGTGTAGTAACTGTTGGCAAATTCTCATTTGCTAATAGCAAGCACTTTGTCTTTCTAATGTATTTATCTTTTTAAATTATATTCTATACCGAACCTAATCTGTGTCTCATTTACCTATTACTCCAAAGCTGAATTGGGATCCAAATTTCAAACAGTTCCAGAGTTTTGATTGTTGAGGTCCATGATATTGGCTTGGGTTCACCTTTCAAGATGAAGTATAATTTACATATTGAGACTATGATTTAATTAATGAGCCCAGTTGGGAAGTGTTGTCCTTTTATCATAGTGAGTTTGTGGGTAAATAGTTTTGCATCATGGTATGAATGGTATCTTCTTTTACGGAAGAGAGTTTTAGTTTTATGGGGGTTTTTTACATTATTTTCTTACCCAAAATATCTTTAAATTTTGTCTGTTTGTATCAATAATTTTTTTTCAATCACAATTAAGAAATGCATTGCATCTATCCTTGCAAAAATAGTTTGAAAATACTATTACATTAACATTGGTCAGCCATATTCATTCTAACCAGGCTAGCTAAAATAAATAATGTCTCATAAAGAGATTTTTCCAATTTTATTGTGGTTGCATTGTAATTTTTTTTTCTAATATCATTAGAATAGAATGATTTAAAGTCTTTGCCATTGTAGTACCAGTATGTTTAGTGGTAGTTCCAGATATTTGATCATAAATAGAGCCAAATGCTAATGTATACAGCACTACCAGAAAAAGTACAAAGAACATCATTTATTCATTCATCTTCATTTTTTCCTAAAATTTATCATAAAGTAGTATAATGGTTATGAAAGAATAAAATATTATGGGCTAAACTTACAAAAACAGTTTACTAAATTGCAGATTCAAGGCAAATCAGTCATTTTGCATATGCAATGGCATTTTTTAAATGTGTGATTTAGGAACACATTATTGAAAATATAGCCCTATACTCTATATCAGAGTATAGGGCTATATAATCAGCATATATAAAAACCTCTAAAACAAGTCTCAATCATAAATTTATCCATACAAATATATAGGCCATATGAATCCTTTAACTAAATGGAAGTTGGCTAATCCTACCTATCATAAATCCATTGTTATGCCACTGTTTTAATCATGAAATCTATATGCTCATTGGTAGGAGAGTGTTAAGAAAATATTAATATGTGCTTCCATTATGGTATCATTACATTTAGCGTGAGATTTTCAAATCTGTCATAGAATATAGATACACAACTCCCATTAGTGTTAATTCAAATGATGTGTCTAACTCTCCTAGATAATTTTGAAAACCTCAGCTTTATATTTTTATAGGAAAGCATGGAAATGATGTCCTTATAATACCATAAACGTTATCAATTACTGTCCCAATGCTCTAAAAATCTGTTATTATTGGTCCTATAGATGATTCCATCCATCCTATTTTGGAAGAAAGGGTGCAAACTAAGCAAGTTAAACAGCAAAGTAAGTTGTGGTGGAAAAGAGAATCTCTGGCAGAGTGAGTTGCATATAAAATATTCATAAGCTAGAGCTGATGTTTTATCAGTAGTCAAAGATCAGCTGAAATGGTTTTAAAATATTAATAAAAGGACTGAGAGTGAGAGCCTTCAATGTTGCAATAAAAGGGCTAGTGAGTCTAGAAAGAATATCTGTGAAGAAGGAAAATATCCTGACACAGGGAGATAATAGCAAGCAACAGTGTGGCTTTGACAGGCTAGAGAAGATGCTTGTTATAGAGCATGTTGCTGCTCCAAAAAGCAGTCTGTTGGAGTCAGAGAGGCTGGAAGAAGATAAGGATAAGGACACGTGGGGTGCTGCCTGACTGCCAGGAAAGTAAAAGCCAAATCTCCAATAAAGCTAGTTTGTGCCCTCAAAGAGAATGCCGAGTAAAAGAATGGTGTCAAATTCCAATTCAGTAGAATAGTGTTTGAATCCAAAAGGTAGCAATCACTGATTAAATGAATTGGACAACAATATGATTATTTTCTTGATACCACAGTGACATAAAAGATTCTAACGTTTGGATCTGCAGAAGGAAAAAAATGGTGAAATCCAATGTCGTGTCTGCTTATTGCAGGGTCCATCCCATGTTTGACTACTATGAACAGTTTATTAATAGTGGCTAAAGAAAATTCTATATATATAAGAAAAGACTAGCAAGAGTGGTTTTATGAGGTCCCCTTATCTTTGAGAAGCATGTCAGCAGTATGCCCAAGAGTGGAACTGGTACAGTATTAAACTCAGTGATTCACAGCAGCTGACATAAGGTCAGGGCAGCAGTGATAGTGATATTACAAAACAATGACTGTGATGTGGCAGAGTTTTAAGTAATGCTGCCTTTTTCCGTGTACAATATAAATTGAAGGCATCTGGCATGTATGGAAACTTGATTGTTTACATACATGGTAAATATGATGTGATGAAAGGATAGCTAAAATATAAATACCATTTGTAGATCTGAGAGAGAGAGACAGAAAGTGCACACGAGAGAGGCTCTTTTTCTCACACTATCTAGCGTGGTGATTACGGCACTGGCCTAGAAGATAGGAGACCAAGGTTCAGGTCCGTTCTGCCTTATTTAGAGTGATGTAGAAACAAAACTTGTGTTCTGATTGCTCTGGCCACCTCTGTTCTGGAAGCTAAAATTGATCCTTAATTTAAGTAGTAATAAAGGAAAGAGCACAATCAGGGTTTTATGTATGCGGGCGGTGGGGGGAGGGGGAGATTAAAGGTCTGATCTTGCAAGATTCTAAGTAAAACTAGTTGAAAAATGAAGACCTATTTTCATTTTAAAATACTGAACTGTAGACATTTTCATTTCAAAGTGTTTGAAAAGGACTCTATTTTAACTTTTGTTTGCAATTTTTTGAGATCCCCCTCCCAAAAAAGTGACATTACCAATAATGTTAGCAAAATATTATCATTATTTGTGTTCAACAAAACCCAGTTTTCAATACATTGTGATAAACCATTTTGACAACATTTTTGATATTTTCAATAAAAAAGATTGAAACATAGTTAGTAGTAACTTAGGCTTGGTCTACACTAACCCCCCAAATCGAACTAAGGTACGCAACTTCAGCTACGTGAATAACGTAGCTGAAGTTCGAAGTACCTTAGTTCGATCTTACCTCGGTCCACACGCGGCAGGCAGGCTCCCCCGTCGACTCCGCGGTACTCCTCTCGCCGAGCAGGAGTACCGCAGTCAACGGCAAGCACTTCCGGGTTCGACTTATCGCGTCCAGACAAGACGCGATAAGTCGAACCCAGAAGTTCGATTGCCAGCCGCCGAACTAGCGGCTGGGTATAGACGTACCCTTAGATATGACTAGTGGTTCTAGGTTTTATGGAAATACAAATAAATAAATAATAGAGTCTGTTGCAGCAATCTAGTCAGGAGAGATTCATTGCAGGATTTTAGTTGATCAGTAATTAAACTGACCTTTTTATGTATTTTAAAAATTATAATTACAGTTTTAAAAAAGATAAATATGAATCCAAGATTGTACCAAAATTCAGGAGAACAAAGAGGTAATATTTGAGGGTATAGCATTAAAGGGACATGTGGGGGAGGGCAAGAAAAGGAACAAAATGTTTCATTTCTGACTTGTGTGTAATAAAAGATTAGCATGCATCCAGTTAGAGATGACTCAGATAGAGAGCAATAAAAAGGCAGAGTCAGAGAACACCAACAGGAATTATAGATTTGTATGTCATCTGGGTATAAGTGATAACATAAGCCATAGGAAGAAGTAGTGCATGAAGATATCAGGCAAAACGGAACAGATCTAAACCAACAAATTAGAGGGACAACAAACAAAAATCCAATTGCCCCCTCCTACTGGAGTAAATCGCCTGAAATGAACGTTCAGAAAGATATAACTAAAATCAAGAAAGTGAACTACCCTGAATAAGAAATACCTATGATAGTCAAGGTACTGTAAAAGCAGTTTCTGTGTATGATCCAATATGTTGAATGATACTGACAGATCATATAGAAGCAGAATATCTTAAACCCACTTGAATTAGCTAAATCAAGGTCACCTTTAATGAGGAAAATTTACTTGTGTGCCCTATTCTAATCCTTGATTGAAATTAGTTGAGATGCAATTAAAAATGTAGGAGGAGATTGTTCAGGAGAATGTGTTCTAAAGAGTTGAAAACAATTAAAAATAAAATAGAATGTAAAGAAGTATCAGAATTATATTTCTTTAATAGGACAGTACTTGATGTGCCTTTTAGGCAGAGTCAACTGTCTCTGGGAAGTGTGGATCTTACACAAATAGTTATTCTGTCCAAAAGCAACCAAAACTATCATGAGATGGAAGTGGAAAAAAAAGTGTTCAAACATCCCAAAAGGTGTAAAAGAAGCATTCTCTTGTGTTATACCAGAGTGCATCACATCACAAATACTGTTAATCTTATTAAAAAGAAAAAAAAGTGAAATCCTAAGGTGCATACATTGATTTTAGACTAGATGATAGTAATGTATGAGCCTTAAGCAACACAGGAGAAATATAACTGTGAAATATAAACTACTCAACAGTTAGAAAAAGTGTAATATTGCAAACAAACTTTTTTTTTTATATTCTCATAGGTCCATTATGTGACAAAGTTTACAATGAAACTTGAAGATATTCTTATTAGGCAACTTCCTCCTCTCTTTAAGCTACCTTAGCTCTTCTCCAGTTCTGGGGCTCACCTTATTGTAAATTAGAGTAGTCTGAAGGTTATTTCAACATACATCAGATGGAATAGCTCTTACTGGCCAAGGCAGCAACCAGGAATTCTCAGGATGCAGAGAGAACCTGGCTAAGCACTTTCCCCCCCAGTGTCTGTGCCCTTTCCCCCAGGCTATGATCTCATGTCAGCTGCAACAAGAGGCTGATGTGCAATCAGTTACACGTTTGGAAGATCTCCATAATTTAGGGTGAGTTTCCCAGGGCTGACCACACTAGCTGTCCACCAGTAGAGAAGCAGAAAACAGCCCCAATACAACCCAGGGTCAGG
This sequence comes from Emys orbicularis, assembly GCF_028017835.1. Lineage (NCBI taxonomy): Eukaryota > Metazoa > Chordata > Testudines > Emydidae > Emys > Emys orbicularis. The sequence continues at coordinate 50,302,377 of NC_088687.1, read as the reverse complement.
GTATATGACTTCATCTGGGGAATAAATGGGAAAACTTCTGAATTCTTAAGGAACAAAAAAAAAAAAATCTTGTGTTAAGCAAATATCTTTGGGGTTAGCAAAATACAATACTATATATATATATATTGTGACAAAGTTCCTCCTCTATCTTGGTGGGTCCTGCGCTTATTGGCGGATTTTCTTGCCTCAGAGATTCACCATGTGGGTTGGGGAACAGCCCAGAGACCTTCCCCTCTGGGAGAACCCACAGTCCAGGTCAATTGGGAGGTTTGGGGGGAACCCGGGCCTGCCCTCTACTCCGGGTTCCAGCCCAGGGCCCTGTAGACTGCAGCTGTCTATAGTGCCTCCTGTAACAGCTGCATGACAGCTACAACTCCCTGGGCTACTTCCCCGTGGACTCCTCCAAACACCTTCCTTATTCTCACCACAGGACCTTCCTCCTGGTGTCTGATAACGCTTGTGCTCCTCAGTCCTCCAGCAGCACACCCTCTCCCTCTCAGCTCCTTGCACCTCTTGCTCCCAGCTCCTCACACTCCCACCACAAAATGAAGTGAGCTCCTTTTTAAAACCCAGGTGCCCTGATTAGCCTGCCTTAATTGATTCTAGAAGCTTCTTCTTAATTGGCTCCAGGTGTCCTAATTAGCCTGCCTGTCTTAACTGGTTCTAGCAGGTTCCTGATTACTCTCGTGCAGCCCCTGCTCTGGTCACTCAGGGAACAGAAACCCTGTCTGACCTGGGATTAATAGATCACTCTCCTGTAGCCCTCTGGTCTGGAGGGAGGGAGGGAGGGAGCTGCTCCTCCTCTTTCTCTGCTACCTGCTTGCTGGCTGGCTGGCTGCTAGACCCACCCACACCCTTGGTTGCTGCTGCTCCAGCTACAGCCCCTTGAGGGGAGCCTGCTGGCCCACTCCCCAGAGGAGGGGAGGGAGAGACCCCAGCCATTGCTCCTGCTGCTGGGGATGCCACCACCACCACCACCTGAGAAGGGTCCTTCCTGCTGGCCACCAGACTGCCGCCTGGAGCTGCTGCGTTTGCTGCTGGGGAGCTGCTGGAACTCTGAGGAGAAGAAGAGGACCATCTGCCAGTGGGGGAGCGCGTAGGAATTCTACAGACCGCCGTGGAGGGGGCCCTCCCGGACTGAGTAACTTTTGAACTGTGCTCTTGTGGTGGGGATCTAGACTGTGTTTGTGGGGACACAGGGGGTGTAGCGTGGAGCCTGCCCCCTGGTCCATCTGTGTCCCCCCCGATCCCCACCACCACCATCATCGTTGCCCCCTCCACCACCCCCACCGGCTACTCACCATCTGCCTCGAACTCCAGTGTTTGTTCTGCCCCCGTCCTCATTATGGCAGGGGACGAGGCGAGTGGGACCTCTTGGGCAGACCCTGCTGCCCCTCCTCCACCTGCCCCACCACCGTCCCCCCTAGCCTCTACCTCAACCGCCGCTGCCGTGCCCCCTGCTAACGCCCCTGTTGGAGCGCCGGCAGCGGCAGATACCGAGGTGACCTCCACTGCTGCCACGTCCCTCGCTCCCTCCGACTCTGGGGGAGCCCCCCAGCCGGAAGGAAGGGCCAGGGCACAAAGAAAGGTAAAGGCCCCGCCAAGAAGGCCAGGCCCTCCATGGCGGGGGCTGCCCCCACTACCACGGCCCCGCCATTGGCCGCGGCATCCCTCCCCGCTGTTCCTTCCACCAGCTCTGTAGGTGTCCCTCCCCCGGCCCCCAGGGTATATGCCCAGGTAGCGGCGCCCCCCCCCGCCTGCTGCTGCATCATCATCTCAATCAACCACTGCCTCTGCTACCATCTATAGTGGCCGGGGCCCCTTCCCCACCTTGACTAGGAAGCACAGCGTCCGTTGCCTCCTGGTACCCGCCTCGCCCCACGTGGAAACCTACGTGCGGGCGTTGGCGAGGGTGGTGGGGCCCACGGCTATTGTGGCGGCCTCCAAGATGTACGGAAAGGTAGTCTTCTTCCTAGCATCGGAGGCCGCCGCCCAGGAGGTGGTGGAGAAGGGCCTGGCGGTGGGGGGCGTGTTCGTCCCCCTGGAGCCGCTAGAAGACCTGGGCGCCCGACTGGTCCTGACTTCTGTCCCTCCCTTCCTTCCTAATGCCGCCCTGTTACCTGCCCTCTCTACCCTGGGGAGGCCGATCTCCGTGGTCAGCCCTCTCCCGTTGGGCTGCAAAGACCACGACCTCTGTCATGTCCTCTCGTTCCGCCGGCAGGTACAGTTACAACTGTCGCCGGCGGCACGTGACGGTGAGGCGCTTGAGGGGTCCTTCTTGGTCCCCTACCAGGGGGCCCGCTACCGGGTGCATTATTCAACGGGGGAGGCCCGGTGCTACCTCTGCCGGGCGATGGGGCACGTCCGGAGGGACTGCCCCTTGGCCCGGCACGGAGGGGCATCCGGGACCCCCGAGCCCCGGCAGGGCGCCGGCCCCGTCATCGCCGGTGCCCCTGGCTGCCCGGCGCCCGAAGCCGCCCCTCCTCCTTTCCGGCCCAACAACGCTCCCGCTCGGGCCCAAGGGGTATCTCCCCTAGTGTGCCCAGACGAGCGGGAGGGCCCCGCCTCTGCCGCCTGCGATCTGGCGGGGCCTGTGGAGGAGGGTGAGGTAGGGATACCGCCGGGCATAGAAAAGAGCATGCCCCAGGGTGGCTCCTCCCTCCTACATGCTGCCCCACTATTGCCTCCCCGAGTCCCTGAGCCTTCGTCCTTGCTCCCTGACCCGACCCCTGTTAGCCAACCCCCGGATGATGCCATGGAGGGCTGGTCCTTAGTACAGGGGAAGCGGGGCAAGCGGAAGGCTCGAGCTCCGCTCCTCCTACCTGATGCGGTAGCCCCCCGGAAGACCAGGAAGGGGGGCACCGATGCCGAGCCTTCCGCTTTGCCCCCTGCCGATTCCAATTCAATGGTGCCGGCTGGGGATGCCGTGGCAGCACTGGAAGGTAATATTGCCCCTCCTCCGGAGTCCCTTCCTATGGAAGCCCCTGCTGGGGCCCCTCTCACCCCCTTACAATCTGAAGCCCCTGCAAGCACCAAGGCGAGCGTCGCTTTGGGTGCTGGCGGGGAGAACCCTGGGGTGGTGGAAGGTGATCTCCCCTCCATTTATGAGGAGATCGAGGCCCTGGGTCTGACCCCGGTTACCCAGGGGGAGGACGACCCTCTGCCAGTGGGCCTCGATTTGAACGACCTCGCCTCGGCCCCCCTTTCCCCGTGTTCCGTCCCCTTATCCACTGCCTCCGTACCCGCCTCCGAGGAGCCCCTGGACTCTTCCACCAACCAGGCCGCAGATGGCACCCCGCTAGCAGCCGCCGAGCCTCTTGAGGCGACGGCCAGTGCCACGCAGCCGGGACCCGAGTCGCCAGGGGACTCCCTCGTGGCTGAGGGGCAGCCAACCTCCTACCCGGGTGGGGGCCCCATCGTTGATTTTCCACCTACAGATGCCGTGGCCTTACCATCTGCCTTGGAGCATGAGCCCGGCATCGCCGAGGGCCCACCTCCCTCCCCGCAAATCCCTGAGCCCATTTGCGGGGTGTTACCCCCCCACCCAGTGGCCTGGCTGCTGGCACCCCCGATCCCAATATCGCCCCTTCCCCTGTCCCTATTCCTGATTCCAGCCCTACCCCTGACACTGACCCCGTCCCTGTCCCCTCCACTTCCTGTGATGCTTTTGCCGCCCCTGGGGCTGTCTCCTTCTATATCCCAGAGGATGACCCCCAAGGAGCGGCCTTTGTTTTTCCCTGTCCCGACCCACCAGGGGCTGCTATTTTCCCTCCGCCGCCCCCCATTGAGCCAGGATCTGAGGCGGGCCACGTGGCGTCGGCCCATCGGATGCCACGTTGAGGGTCTGCCCCCTGCTTGCCCGTCTCGGTGGGCCACGGGGCTGTGACAGGGGCCCCACTGGGGGAAAGCCATAGATCAGTGACCCCACCCCCCCATACGCTGAGAGAGGAGCTACGGGAGTTCCTTGAGGACGTCCGTGGCTCCCGCAACAAGGTACAGCTTGCACTCCAGCAATGGGGGGATTTTCATCAGATCCTCCGGGCCGCGAGGGCCCTCATGGGGGAGGGTAAGAGGACCGGGAGGCAGGCTGCTGCGGCCTACCAACGGGTCCGCCTCTTCCGTGACTCCTTAATCGCCCACGGGGTAGGTCATGGATTGTTGCGCGGCCCGACGGAGGCCGTGAGCGTCTCTGCCGGCGAGGATCCCCCCCAGCCCTCCTTATGGCACCGATCATCTTTGCAACATTAAACACCCGAGGCTGTAGGATGGGTCTCCGCAGGAGCCAGGTGCTCTCCTTCCTTCGGGAGGGGGGGTACTCTGTGATTTTCCTGCAGGAGACCCATACGGATCCGGCCGCTGAAGCTAGCTGGCGGCTGGAGTGGGGAAACAGGGTCTATTTTAGCCACCTCACAGTTCGTACGGCTGGAGTGGCGACCCTGTTCCCCCCTGACCTACGGCCCGAGGTGCTGGGGGTCGCCGAGGCTGTGCCAGGCCGCCTGCTACACCGCCGGGTCCGCATGGAGGGGCTTGTGGTTAATCTCGTCAACGTTTACGCCCCGACATTGCGCCCGGAGAGGTTGTGTTTTTATCAGCAGGCGTCCGCCTTCCTCGGCACCTTGGATCCTCGTGAGTGCCTGGTCCTGGGCGGGGACTTTAACCCCACCCTTGAGGAACGGGACCGCTCGGGGACCGAGCAGCACCCGGCTGCCGCGGATGTCCTCCGGGAGATCGTTGAACATCACTCCCTGGTGGACGTCTGGCGCGACCATCACCCGGATGATGTTTCGACATTGACTTTTGTCCGGGTGGAGGTCCATCGGTCGTACCACTCCCGGTTGGACCGCATCTATGTGTCACGCTTCCATCTTTCCCGGGCCCACTCCTCCAGCGTCCGGCCGGCCCCTTTTTCAGATCACCATCTAGCCACCGTGACAGCCTCTCTCTGCGCGGAGAGGCCGGGGCCGGCCTATTGGCACTTTAATAATAGCTTGTTGGAGGATGTGGGCTTCGTGGCGTCCTTCCGGGAGTTCTGGCTGGCCTGGCGAGGGCAGCGGCGTGCCTTTCCCTCGGCGCGGCGGTGGTGGGACCTGGGGAAGGTGCGCACCCGGCTCTTCTGCCGTGACTATACCCGGGGCGCCAGCCGACGGAGGGATGCGGCGATAGGGCAGTTGGAACGGGAGGTCTTAGAGCTGGAGAGGCGTCTGGCCACCAGCCCCGGTGATCCATCCCTCTGCGGAGCGTGCCGGGAGAAGCGGGAAGAGCTCCGGACCCTCGAGGACCATCGGGCCCGAGGTGCCTTTGTTCGATCCCGCATCCGCCTCCTTCGGGAGATGGATCGCGGCTCCCGCTTCTTCTACGCCCTGGAGAAAAAGAGGGGGGCCAAGAAGCACGTCACCTGCCTTCTAGCAGAGGACGGCATCCCCCTCATGGATCCGGCGGAAATGTGTAGGAGGGCCAGGGCCTTCTACGCAGGCCTTTTCTCCCCGGATCTGACCGATCCTAACGCTTGCAGAATGCTCTGGGATGAACTCCCGACGGTCAGCGCGGGCGACCGAGACCGGCTGGAGCTACCTCTCACTCTGGCCGAGTTCTCGGAAGCCCTCCGCCGCATGCCCACCAATAAATCTCCAGGCATGGACGGGCTGACCGTGGAGTTCTACCGCGTGTTTTGGGACGTCCTCGACCCGGACCTTGTCACCGTCTGGGCCGAGTCCTTGCAGGGTGGGGTCCTCCCTCTTTCGTGCAGGCGAGCCGTGCTCGCCTTGTTGCCGAAGAAGGGGGACCTCCGCGATTTACGGAATTGGCGTCCCATCTCGCTCCTCAGCACGGACTATAAAATTGTAGCGAAGGCCATCTCGCTGCGGCTAGGGTCCGTGCTGGCGGACGTGATCCACCCAGACCAGACCTACACCGTCCCGGGCCGCACCATCTTCGACAACTTGTATCTGGTCCGGGACCTCTTGGAACTCGGGTGTAGGGATGGTCTGTCGTTCGCCCTCCTGTCCCTGGATCAGGAGAAGGCGTTCGACAGGGTGGACCATGGGTATCTCCTGGGCACTCTGCGAGCGTTTGGCTTCGGGCCCCAGTTTGTGGGTTTTCTCCAGGTGCTGTACGCCTCCGCAGAGTGTTTGGTCAGGCTCAACTGGACCCTGACCGAACCGGTCAGCTTCGGGCGAGGAGTACGTCAAGGGTGCCCCCTCTCGGGCCAGCTGTATGCTCTGGCGATCGAGCCCTTCCTCTGTCTCCTCCGTAGGAGGTTGGCAGGGTTGGTGCTGCGGGAGCTGGAGCTGCGGCTGGTCCTATCGGCGTACGCCGACGACGTGCTCCTCGTGGTCCAGGACCCGGGCGACTTGGTGCGGGTGGAGGCTTGCCAGACCATCTATTCGGCGGCCTCCTCCGCCCGGGTCAATTGGGTCAAGAGCTCTTGCCTGGTGGTAGGGGACGGGTGGCAGGCGAGCTCCCTCCCACCCGCGCTTCAGGCCATCCGGTGGAGTGCGGGTCCGCTGCTCTATCTCAGCGTTTACCTTTCTGCCACGCATCCGTCTCCGCCGGAGAACTGGCTAGGTTTAGAGGGCAGGGTGTCGGAGCGGCTCCGGAAATGGACAGGACGGCTCCGGTGTCTCTCCCTTCGAGGGAGAGCACTGGTGCTCAATCAACTAGTCCTGTCCATGCTCTGGTACCGGCTCAACACCCTGGTCCCAGCCCCGGGCTTCCTGACCACCCTCCGGACGTTGATTCTAGAGTTCTTTTGGTCAGGACTGCACTGGGTCTCTGCGGGGGTTCTCCATCTACCCCTGGAGGAGGGAGGGCAGGGCCTGAAGTGTCTGCACGCTCAGGTCCACATCTTCCGCCTCCGGGCCCTGCAGAGGCTCCTTTATGGTGCAGGTAGTCCGGCGTGGAGCATATTGGCGCACGCCTTCCTGCACCGCTTCCGAGGGCTCCGATATGACCGGCAGCTCCTTTGTCTCCATCCGAGAGGTCTTCCGCGAGGCCTCTCCGAGCTGCCGGTCTTCTACCAGGACCTTCTCCGGACCTGGAAACTGTTTTCAGTGACCAGGTCCGTGGCGGCCACCGTGGGGGCAGATCTCCTCGCGGAGCCCCTGCTACACAACCCCCAGCTTCGTGTGCAGGTGGTGGAGTCCCCCATGGTGCGCCAAAGGTTGGTCCTAGCAGAAGTCACCAAAGTCGGAGACCTCCTGGACTACGACCGGGGAGACTGGCTGGATCCCCTGACGCTCGCTCAGCGCATGGGGCTCTCCAGACCTCGTACTCCCCGGCGCGTACTTCAGGAGGTGAGGGCCGCTTTGCCGCCCGCTGCTCGGGACTATCTCGACCGGGTCCTGCGAGAGGGCACGCCCGCCCACCCTCCACTCCGAGCCCTCCAGACTTTTTCATCGGGCCCCTGCCCCGTGGACCCAACCAGCCCCCTCCCCGTCCATTTGCCATGAGCCGGCTGCACCATCTTCAGCCGGTTCTGTTCCGGACCGCGCCAAGGAAACATCTATACACGCTCGTGCTCCATGTTCTTCATGTCCTCACCCTCGCGTCCCGCCCCGATACGAAGTGGCGGGACCTTCTGCCACCTCTGGAGGGTGAGGAGCCCCGGTGGGCCAGCCTTTATTCTGCTCTGATCCCGAAGCCCACCGGGGACATCAGTTGGCGGCTCCTTCACAGAGCCGTGAGCACGGGCGTGTACTTGGCGTGGTTTACCCCTATCCCAGACACCTGCCCCTTTTGCGGCGTGAGGGAGACCCTGGCGCATGTTTACCTGGAGTGCGCCAGGCTGCAGCCCCTATTCCGGCTCCTCACGGATATTTTGTTAAGATTTTGGTTGCACTTTTCTCCTCACCTTTTTATTTATGCTCTCCCTATCCGTCGCCCCACAAAGTCGCGGGACCTCCTGGTCAACCTCCTTCTGGCCCTAGCGAAACTGGCCATCTATAAAACCAGAGTGAGGAGGTTGGACGATGGAGTTTCCTGTGACTGTGGGGCATATTTCAGGTCCTCCGTTCTTTCACGTATCCGGGCAGAGTTCCTCTGGGCGGCGTCCACTGGCTCCCTTGACACCTTCGAGGAGCAGTGGGCGCTGTCCAGGATTCTCTGCTCGGTGTCCCCGTCTGGTTCGCTTTGTTTGACCCTTTGACCTCACTCCTGTCCCTGTTCTTTTATTAGTTGTCCCCCATAATTTTTTGGTCTCCAGGTCCTGTGGACCCCCCCTTAGGCTGGGGGGGATCCTTTAGCAGTGGGCGGGTTTCGCCCGCCCACTTCCTGGATCCCAATAGGTCTGGTCACTCAGGGAACAGAAAACTACTCATCCAGTGACTAGTATATTTGCCCTCTACCAGACTCCTGTACCCCACTGGTCTGGGTCTGTCACTATATATATATATATATATATATAAAGAGTATTATTTTTAACTTGAATTTTTCTGTGTTTCCCATTTAGTGTCAGCAGCTCTATAAGTGCCATTGAACCACATTTTCAAGGAAATGAAAACTGAAAGTCAGACTGAAGAGGAAAGTGAAGAGACAATTTGAAGGTCATGGTGACAAAAGAGTCACAAAATAACCCTTGTTTTAAAATTCCAAACCTTATATAATCAACACAGCTATCATTTTAATAAAAACAGTGTACCCTACAGCCCTATTATAAAATGAATTATGACTCACAGGAGGCAAATTTTAATGAAAAGTTATATACCACAAATCTCCTATGCAGCATTTACAGAACTGATATATATCAACATAGATTACTCATCACACAATGTGTTAGTGTTAGCCAGAACATGTATAAGGAAGTTTCTAGAAACTATTTTCTGTAGCATATTGGAATAGGTTAGGGCATTACTTATGGTATTAGGGTGATGCCTATGGTGGTATTTTAAGGGGTCCACACAACTGGACTACTAGTATTTTGAATCTATCCCATTTTATTCCATGTATCTGTTCTGATTCTACGCCTTTCCTTTGTACCAGATAGAGGTGTGATTAAGGACCATATCTTGCCTTCCATTGAACAGAATAGAGGGAAATAAACTTCTTTAAATTCCATGCAAAATGGGTTGGAAGAAGCTGAAGGTGGCTACATGGCATCTTCACATCCCACATGTGATTAAAATCTATCAAACTAGGAGGCAGAGTCACTAATTTTGGAGGCTGTTGTCGCAGGTTTTGTTGTTTGATCATGCAGTATCCTATGATTTTGTGGCAGCAGAAGAAAAGAATGTGAATGAGAGGAGAAATGTATCTGAAAGCAATTGGACTCCTCCAAAGTATTTAGGCATCTAACTCCCAGCTAAATCAATGGGAATTAGGTTCCTAGATACTTTTCAGGAACTGGGACTTTGTGCTTTCAAGCAATGGGCCTTTAACCATCCGAGGGAAAATGTACATATGCCCCCCGCCTTCATTTCTATTAATGTGATCTTTTAAGCTCTAATCCCTGGAGGCAAAGGGATCCACTCACATTGAAGAGTTATCAGGAACAGGGCCTTACTTTGAAATGACCAGAATAGAGCCTGTATTCATTTAAAAGAAAAAAATCAGGTGAATAGTCTTTCTTAGAGAATGTTGAAGTACTCTCACCTATCAATCATGTTTAAAAGGTGCCAAAATCACCCTAAGGTCTACAGTGTATATATCTGCAGACTTTTCACATGTGTGACCTAATAGTTCATGATTTTTTCATGACTTATTCATTATTTAAAATTATTCAGCACATAATTTCTACAAATGATACTTTGTAGTTTCCTCATGAACAGTCCATCACAAGAGTTTGACATTAGAAATTTAAACAAATGAAGGTAGCCAACTAGATATAGATAATTTTTATAAGTGCTTGTATAGAGTTGCAAAAGGTCAAAATACTAAAAGTGGGTGAACTTAAGTTCCTGGTAGTAAATGAGGATATTGATATAATCAGCTTCACAGATACTTGGTGCAATGAGGATAATCAATCTGACATGGTAATACCAGGGTATGAAATATTCAGAAATGACATAGTAAGTCACATGGATGGGAGAGTGGCACAATATGTGAAAGAAAGCACTGAGTCAAATTAATTAAAAATCTGAAATAAATAAAACTGAACCATGGAATCTCTAATGGATAGAAAGTCCATGCTTGAATAATAAGAATACAGCAGTAGGGATATACTACAAACCAGGATGGTGATGGTGATTGTGAAATGCTCAGGGAGATTAGAGAGGCTATAAAAATAGAAAACTCAATAATAAGGGGGCATTTCAACTATCCCCATATTGACTGAATACATGTCACCTCAGGACGGGATGCAGAGATAAAATTTCTTGACACCATTAATGACTGCTTTTAGGAGCAGCTAGTACTAGAAGCCACAGGGGGAGAGATCTCTTGATTTAGTCCTAAGAGGAGCACAGGTTCTGGTTCAAGAGGTGAATATAGCTGAACGGTTCAGTAATAGTGACCATAATGTAATTAAATGTAATATTCTCATAGGTAGGAAAATACCAAAGAAACCCAGTTCAGTAGCATTTTAGTTCAAAAAGGGGAACTACACAAAAATGAGGAAGCTAGTTAAAAGAAAATTAAAAGAAACAGTCACAAGAGTGAAATGACTGTAAGCTGCAAATAATTAAAAAAGCTAAATGTATACCCCAAACTAAACTAAATGTATACCCCAAATAATAATAATGATAATAATTAATTACTGTACTAATAAACAGTAAGAGGACCCCAGAATGCTATCATGAATAAACAGCAAAGTAAAAGAGGCAATAAGAATCAAAAAGGCATCCTTTAAAAACTGGAAGTAAAATCCTACTCAGGAAAATAAAACAGGAGCATAATATCTGGCAAATGAAGTATAAAAGAATGATTAGGCATGTCAAAAAAAATTGAAGAGCGACTAGCAAAAGATTCAAAAACTAACAGCAATTTTTTTTAAGGTCATCAGAAGTAGGAAGCTGTCAGTGGGGCTACTTGAATTATCAAGGCACTGAAGGAGCACTCAGGGAAGACAAAGCCATCGAGGAGAAGTTAAATTAATTCTCTCCATTGTCTTCACTGCAGAGGATGTGAGGGAGATTCCCACACCAGAGCCATTTTTTTTTATGTGACAGATCTGAGGAACTATCCCAGATTGAGGTCTCAATAGAAGTAGTTTGGGAACAAATTGATAAATTAAACAGTAATAAGTCATCAGGACCGGATGGTATTCACCCAAGCATTCTAAAGAAACTCAGATATGAAATTGCAGAACTACTCCTTTGGTATGTGACCTATCACTAAAATTGCTCGCTGTTTCAGATTACTGGAAGATAGCTGATGTAATGCCAACTATTAAAAAAGTCTCCTGAGGTGATCATGGCAATTACAGGCCAGTAAGCCTAACTTCAGTACCAGGCAAATTGTTGAAACTATAGTAAAAAACAGAATTACGAGACACATAGACAAACATGATATGTTTGATGAAGCTGTGTTGATTCTTCCCCCATCTATTAGAATTATTTGAGGGAATCAACAAACATGTGGACAAAGGTGATCCAGTGGATACAGTGTACTTAGACTTTCAGAAAGCCTTTGACAAGGTACCTCACCAAACGCTCTTAAGCAAAGTAAGCAGTCGTGAAATAAGAGAAAAGTTCTTCTCATGGATCAGTAACTGGTTAAAAGACAGGAAACAAAGAGTAGGAATAAATGGTCAGTTTTCACAAGGGAGAGGTGTAAATAGCCATGTCCCCGAGGGATCTGTACTGGGACCAGTGCTGTTCAATATATTTATAAATGATCTGGAACCAGGGGTAAACAGTAAGGAGGCAAAATTTGCAGGTGATACAAAATTACTTAAGATAGTTAAGTCCAAAGCAGACCATGAAGAGTTACGAAGAGATCTCACATACTGGGTGACTAGGCAACAAAATGGCAGATAAAATTCAATATTGACGTATGCAAAGTAATGCACATTGGAAAACATTCATCTCAACTACACATACAAAATGATGAGGTCTAAATTAGCAGTTACCACTCAAGAAAAAGATCTTGGAGTCCTTGAGTAAATGTTTTCAGAGAACTATACACACTGTGCAGTGGCAGTCAAAAAAAGCTAACAGAAAGTTAGAACCCATTAGGAAAGGGAAAGACAGTAAGACAGAAAATATCATAATGCCACTATAGAAAGCCATGATATGCCCACACCTTGAATTATGGATGCAGTTCTGGTTGCCCCATCTCAAAAATATATATATCAGAATTGGAAAAGGTACAGATAAGGGCAACAAAAATGATTAGGAGGATGGAACAGCTTCCATATGAGGTGAGATTAAAAAGACTGGGACTGTTCAGCTTAGAAAAGGGACAATTAAGGAGGGATATAATCGAGGACTATACTGTAATAAATGGTGTAAAGAAAGTGAATATGAAAGTGTTATTTATCCCTTCCCATAATACAAGAACCAGGTGTCACCCAATGAAATTAAAAGGCAGCAGGTTTAAAAGAAACGAAAGGAAGTACTACTTCATGCAATTCAGTCAATCTGTGGAATTTATTGCCAGGGGATGTTGTGAAGGTCAAAAGTGTAACTGGGTTCACAAAAGAACTTGATCAGCTCATGGAGATAGGTGCATCAATGGATATTCGTGACCTCCGTGGATGGTCACTCCCAACCTGCATCATGTCTGCTTTTGGAAGATTTCTTACAGAGTCAACCCTGATCTTTGATTATCCACATCAACCTACAACTCCTCAGTCATTAGAACCTTTACCAAGCCAAGATGGAACTTCAGCAAGACAGAGTGGAAGAAGTACATCGATGGTCTAGACAAAAGTGTTGTCTCCATACCATCACACATCATCTTGGTCAATTAATCTTTCAGTTGATTCCAAGGAGCCATCTTCAAAGCATCCATACCATACCAAAGCATCCTGAGCATCCATACCATTCAGCCTCTGTCCAGTCTACATGCCATGACTTGATGCTGGATGTGCTCAACTGCTCAGTCAGTATGAATCCTCTGATAATCCAGATATTGACCATCTAATTGAGTAGATGCTGCTATATGGGTATGAGAGGAAGAGACTACTCAGAACTTAGACATCACTCACTCAAGCTCAAAATGCTGGAATTTGATTTGTTATCTGGGTGCAGCTCAGCAACCACCAAGCCTAAGATGACCACCTATTATCACAAACCAAGCATCCAGCCATCTGCTGAATGCATCAAAGGCCCCAAACGAGAAGCATGTCAGACAATAAATCCATGATGAATGATCTCATTTCCATTGGAGAAATACCACTGGGTAGTACCTAGAACCATTCACACCCACCTAGTTATACAAAATTCGGAGTGATATTAGGAGCAGTACTGCTGCTGACTATGGCAACATGTAACCAGAGTTCTTGAAGCACCTCAGGACTCATGCCCACCAGTTGCTGGTGCAGTTCTTCATGTGACTGGTCAACAAACAGTGACTTCTGAAGACGTGGCAAATGTCAAAAGTCATTGATCTCCTGAAACTGGGGAAACACCATTATAATGCTGACTCGATTCAGATGGCTGAATACTGTAGTCAGTGGCCTCTACAACCAAGTCTGACTAGTTGCAGGTGTGTTCCATCTTTACAATGCCAGAGCAGACAAGAATTGAATATCTATCTTAATGGACATAACTTGAAACATGATGTCCACCCAGTCTACCTCGGAATAACCCTAGATAGATCTCTTGCATATCTTAACCCCCTCAGGAAACTGCAGCTCAGGTGAGATAAGTAACAACTTCTAAACACGTTGGCTGGGACGTTGTGGGGAGCAAACATTCAAACTCTCTAATAATCCAGTTTAGCCCTCTGTTGCTCTTCATCAGAATGCTGTGCTCTGAGCTGGCTCCCTTGTCTCATTTTAGTTTAATTGACATGCAACTACACTGAACCACACACATCATAACTGGGACAATTTGACCCACACTAGTACCATCACTCCCCATGTTAATCAGCATCATTTCTCCACATATCCGTCATGAGGAAGCTATAGCCAGAATGGTTGAGAAGACCTGAGCCTACCACTATATACAGACCTCTCTGACCATCCAAGAGTACGTTGGTCATCAAGGCACCCTTTGTGGGCCCACCTGATCTGCCCAGATTTCTCTGTGATGTTGATGTGGCATGAAGAATGGTTTGCATCTGATGTCAGTAACCAGTCTCTTATGACTGAATTCACCATGCGTGTACCTGACTTTGATTTGCCACACTGCTCATGGGCACATCAGGACCATTTTGGAATGGAACAGGGTCAGTATGCAGCCAGCCGTCACACCTGGGGCCAACAAGAGGATCCAAAGACAGAGAATGACACATATCACTGATGAGTGCCCTCTGATTAGGTTTGATGGTTGTCTGAGGGCTTTGCATCTTTCTAACAAGGCTGCCTCAAATTGGAATGGCAAGCTCTGCATCCAGTAAGAAGTCATCAAGATGGTCAGAGATGCAACACTATGATCTGGGTGTCCCTAAGCCTCTGACTGACAGAAGCTGGGACTGGACAACAGGGAATGGATCACTTGATAATTTCCCTGTTCTGTTCATTCTCTCTGAAGCATCTGGCATTGGCCACTATCAGACAACAGGATACTGAGTTAGACGGACCACTGGTCTGATCCAGTATGGCTGTTTTTACTTTCTTAAGTTAAAGAAGAAGAAGGAACACCATCAAATCAAATGACAATATATTGAAAACAAAGATGGGAAAATAACTACATTAATTAAAAAAAAAAGATGATTCCATCAATATATGTGAGCCTATAACTCAAATAATATATAAAATTGTAACCTAGCAATTTAAATGTTGTGAAGGGCCAATTACTGGATTACTGAGCTTCTCAGAAAAGAAAACATTTATTTTTATGTGCTCTTGTCCAGGTACCTACATTTTAAAATACGATGCGGTAATGTCTAGGTATTCAACTTAGTGAACCATTAAAACTGAAAGAGTTTACTGAACCAAACAGAAATGAACAACAAAGAACTAAAGATAGTAAAAAGCATGCCTAGGGCAGCAGCTTTTTTATATTTTTAACTTCTGTCTCTTCTATTATATGGGATTAGTCACAAAAGGATCCTTATGCACTTGCTTTGGTACCATCCTTCTCTTCCAGATTTGGAATTGACATAGTATACTACAATAAGCGTATTTGTTCTTTTATCACCATGTTTCTCTCTCTGTATTAACTACTAAGCATTGGAAGCTTTTGTATGGTGAGGAGTTTCCTTGCTCATATAAAGATTTTTTTTGCCACTTTGAAGCTATGTATTTCATAGCTGTAAAATACTTAACCATTGCAAATTGGTATCTGATGGGCAATTTACTAACACGATAACTTGTCTGTGGAAGCTGCTCCTATCACAGTGATTACCCTGTGAATGCTACCCTTAGATTGAGGAGTGGGAGTGAGTACCTGGGAGAGTTATAATAGAGGTCATGCCATTCAGTGGGATGCCAATCCTTGCTCTACTTACCCTGATCTAGTTCCCATCTATCCATTCCTCCCACCTCTTTTCTACTGCAGTCTTGGTGGTCTGCTGCATACTGAGTAGCAGATGTTCCTCCCCTGATACTGCATGCATATTTTTCAAGCAGCTCCTCAGAGCAGATTTCTCTTATGGGAAACTTCATTCCTTCTACTTTTTTTGCTGTCACTAATTTGCCTTGCCTGCTGTTCTTTTGATTCACAGGGGGGGAAAAAATGTTCCTTAGAATGTATACTTCTTCTTGATAGTAGGGCACATGGGCATTTCTGGTTTTTCTCCCTCATTTCAAGCACTGATTCTCTTTAGGCCTTTCTTCTTAAGTTCCTCCTTACTTTGGTGACTGACTTGGAGTCTCTTTCTCCTCTGGGCCTGATTCTACAAGCCCTCTGACTGGAACTCCAGTGAAATCAACCAGTTTGGGGGATTAGGCTGTCTCTCATTGCCATAACTGGAACACCAGAGAGACATCATCTAATTCACTTGATGATTTTTTTGGACTAGCAATTAGAGCAGTGAGAAACTTGGTTGTTTGATTGTGCATTGAATTGCTGCACATTTTTGCTTTGGTTTTGATTTACGTGGAGTCACAAACCCTGATTTTCTGTAAATTCTAGTTCAAATGAACCCCTAAATCTGCAGTGAAATTCATTGAGAACCACCAGGTTTCACCTGGTATTTGCACTGAAAATTATGTCAGAATCTGTCTTTTGTTAATGGCCTAGTCCCCCATAATTTCATTGTATATATCCATTTCAGAACTGTTCACATACCACTCGTGACATTTTAGGGTTCATGCTAAAAATTACGCCCCTAGTTCTTCAGAACAGAGCACATGCACTGTTATAGCTATCCATATTTTGTTGCAAGCATTTTACTGGGTCAAGAAGAAGATTTTTGGTGCCAAGAGAGAACTGAAGTACATATGATCTGGTAGTTTTCCCTTGTGCTTTACCACCACATGGCTGCTCCTTTAGGTGAAAGGAACAAAGCCTTATCTAATTACTTCAACTACTGTGAATCCCTGATGTTTCAAAGAAGCATTATATAGAAAAGGGACAGTTCACAATCATTGTTTTTTATTTCTGCCCAGATCTCACACTAGTAAAAACAAAAGACCTTTACTGTGAGCAAACTGTGCTCTATCTTTGTCCCAAATAACAAGCTCAGTATTGTAAAAACAATGCACACTAAGCACAGACAACAATTTTTGTTTCCATGAATAAGGCTTATAATTGGTTCTATCACTATCTTAAGATCACCTCCTGTCTATGCATATAAAAATGGTGAGCTGAGCAAACAGAACCAGGAAAGACAAATGTTCTTGCTCCAATTTCCTAAATATACTTAATAAGCAAACATTTTATATTAACAGTTAAACCTGGGGAGGATTGGGTTTTCTTATTTGCTTCCAGTTGTCTAGTGCCCAATGTTTGGTAACTATTCTGGCTCTACACTGATATATAAAATAAAAGTATCATTGGGTAAAATCCTGCAGTCTTCTCATTGCTGCTCTGATGATCAAACTACTGTATGTGTGCCATTAATCAATCTCATGACTTTGGAAAGACAGTACAATTCATGGAAAGCTAGTGATGTGGACTGTAAGTCAGTCTCATCAAATGGAGTTCTGGTGCACTGAAGGAAGTGATGCAGGTGTGCGTCCTTCTATCACAAATTTGATTTTTGGATGACAAAGTGATATCATTCCAGCTTTGCATCGCCTATTTGATGGATCATGTAAGCTGCAGAGCACTTCCTTATGCTGGTAAAGCATATGTATATTTTATAGGATGTGGGGGTAATAGTGGATGTGGAAAAAAGGCCTTATATCTCATTTCCAGATTTTCGTGCTTAATTAAGGAAAGGTGGTGAGAGTAATATATTTTATCCCGAAAAAAATACAGTAATTGTGAAAACATAATTTCTTGCTGCTTAATACTATATACATATAAATTTACAAGAGGCTGTTAAGATGCTGCTAGCCAAGCAACTTTTCAACTAAATCTTCTAGACTGACAGATGTTAGAGGGTTCACCCTCCTCCCCCAAGTTTTTTTACAGATTTCACTATTTCAATGGTAGACATTTTACAAGGGGAACTTACTTTCCTTTCTGATCTGTCCCTATCTTTGTTTTTACATTTAGTAATGAAAGTTGTTTCCCAGAAGTCTTCCAAGAATTAGAAAACTAGATTGAATTGATATTTGGTAGTAATGACATGGACTTCTCAAGCCTGAATTAATATTGTAGTTATGAAACTGTAAATGGGCATGATGATTAGGTCAAATGGCTTTTGATTTCCATGTAGTCTTAATGATATTACAGGGAAATATTTGGGGCCAAATTCAGCTCTGATGTAAGTGCGTACAACTGATTCTAGTGGAGCTGCATCAACTTACACTGCACTGAATCTGGCATATCCATGCTATTGCCTATTTACAAGAGGTCCCAAACCAAAACCTCATATCCAAATGTGCCTGAACTTCAATGAATTCCACAGGTGGATCAGAATTTTTGCCAAAGTCCGAACACGCTGAACTCTGAAGGTCAGATCTAGATTCAAATATTGTGGATTAGGCCTATCTCTACATACTATCACCACCGATTCTGCTTTCTTCAAGCACCCTTTTCAACTAAGGTATTTTAGCTATAAACTGTTGGAGAAGAAAGACTCCTCCTTGTTTTGATTGCTCAGGGACAGCGGAACAGTATCCCACTTTCCAAGCCAAAAAGCAAACAAAAACAACAACAAAAGCAAAACAGCTGTAAAACATCAGTTAAAAAAATAAAGGACAAGGGAATAGAACACAAAACAACCTCTAAATAACCTTTTATTCTGGATAGGTCTTCATGAACGTGGGAAAAGGTGCCCGATGTTAAAAAATAATCCATTTCTTGCTTTAAAAAAAACAACCCTGATGATTTGTGGAGAAGTTACAAATAAGATATGAAATTGTTTTACCTTTAGAAGCCTGGCTAATTTCAATGTATTTCATGTGCATCTACTTTCCTGGTGTAGAGGGAAATTTAACAGGGGAGTCTAGGGCCAGAGGATCTGGGGACTATCAAGGTCAGCTTGCGTCGTGGAGCTGTTTGTCTGCTGGGAGAGGGATCCTCTTTCAGTGCTAACCCAAAGGCAGGTCACATTTTTGGTCTACTCATCTTTGCAGCATCCCTTTAAGTAAAGTCACTGGAGATATCCCCAAGAAGAGATTAAGTGGTTAATGTGCTCATTTTCATGTATGTTTCCAGATAATCTTCTTTATGAAGCTTGGACAATTACTAAAATGCACCATTTTTACACCAGTGTAATTCCACTGATTTCAGGAGTTATTCCTCATTTACAGCACCGTAGATGTGAGCAGAATCAATCCCAGACTATTTATCCTGCTGTTGTACGGTTTTTCTGCTTGATCTCAAGTAAATCAATAACCCGAGCTAAAAAAAAGGGGATCACTATAATTTACTGTATTTTGTTCATTCTAAAAAAAAGTCAAGCATATGAGTGAAGCCCCTTTTTCCCAAGAGGTGACTCTGTTTTGGCTAGGAAAAGGTGATGAGACCACCTGACACTTCTTGGAATGTTCAGAGTGAACTTGTCTTGTGGGGCGGGGATATTGGCCTGGCTCAGGATGTGGCTGGAAGATGTAGATGTAGAAGGAAAGACAGGCATGGAAAAACATGTTCAGAATGAAATCCTAAGGCAATAAGAGATCTTTCTGAACATTGCATTATGATGTCGGGAATGTAGAAAGAGCTCCCTTGGCTCTGGTGCTAAGAGCAATTTGAATTTCTCTGGCAAGGCATCATATTTTTTGCCATAATGCAGGCTTGCTTTTCATTCTGAGCCTAATGGGAACAGCACCAGTGAGTTCAGGAGCTTTTATAATTACTTGGAGGTGCCAGGTCTGCTTGTTAGAAGTTGAATTTCTGGTAAACAGCTGCAGCACTAATACATATGTCTGAAGCATAGTTTTGCTTAAGTAATTATGTGCCTTGTCCATTGCAAGAGTTTCCATTGCACACTCTTATTGACTTCAGTGGGACCAGGAAGAAGTGTCATACAAAAACACATACTAAAGCTAACAAGAATTTACAGGGGAAAAGAAACATAGTAAAGTTATGGGGCATATATGTTGCTTTATTAAAGGGAATTTGCAGTTAAAAAAGAAGATTATTTATTTTCACATCTTTTTATTGCTCCCTCTCAGGAGAAATACCCACAGGAGGGGGCCATTCAGGTAGAAAGGCTCTGAACATATCACCTGGTGATGTTTCCCTACAAATTATCCAATTTAAACAGTTTTGGGGTTTGGCTGCAAAGTGGGGAGGAACAGATCCCAGACCTATGGCTCCAAGGGATGTGCAAGTCAAAATACTACTAGGCCCATGAAGACAGGAGCAAACATCCTGACTACTGTGTAATGCTCTACCATGCTGCTATTGCCTGGGCCCCACTGTGGTGTTTTCAGAGGGAGACGTGAGAAATTTTAATAGCAGTTTTGTCTGAATTAATTGTCTCCTGGATTTCTGTGTAGGAACCCAGGGGTTTGCCAGTGAAATTATTTTCATGGATATAATTAACAAGATTTGGCCTATTATTAACATTTATTATTGTGGTCTGACCCAGCTCTACACACATCTATCCTATGCAGATTACTCCTGTTTATGTAATATGGTGGCCAAGTCTAGCCAGAATTAACAGTACCCTGATTATTGAATGCACACTAAAGTATACAAGAAGGTAAAGGAAGAGATGTGGGTGAGGACAACACTGGTTATAATATGATATCTGATTTCAATAGCTACATTCAGAACAAAGAAACTTGTTTCTTAGGGTATGTCTACACTGGCAAGTTTCTGCGCCACAAATTATACCACTTTTATTAAAACGCTGGAATTAAACCACTGTTGCGTGTCCACACTGTGCTCCTTGTGATGCTGGAGTGCATCCACATTAGCAGCTCTTGCAACGGCAAAGACAGCAGTGCATTGTGGTAGCTATCCCATTGTGCAACTGGCCACAGGGTGCTTTGAGAAAGGTTGCAATGCCTCATGGGGCAGGCACAGCATCATTGTTCCATGAGCATCCTTCTACATTGCCAGCTGCTTTTCAACTGAAGGGGTGGGGTGGGGGGTGTGACAAGGAGTGTGTGTGTGTGTGTGTGTGTGTGTATGGAGGGGGGGAGAGAGAGTGTGTTTTGGGGGACAGAGAGTGTGTCAACATGCTGTCTTGTAAATTCAGACAGCAGCAAGAAGCAACCAGGTCTCTCTGCACAGCAATCTCTCTCTCTCTCTCTCTCTCTCTCTCTCACACACACACACACACACACACACACACACACACAACACTCAGACACACACACCCCCTTGCCTCTGTGTTCAATAGCAGGAGCATTCCACATTAATGGTTTGCTTTGTGTCCTGGAGCAGATCAGCACAGCACGCAAGGGCTGTCAGAAATGGTGCTTTGAAAGGGGAGGGGCGCATATCTCCAGGGCAGCGGAGTTCAAAACAATGAGCAGATCGGTCACTTGAGGCATTATGGGATAGCTCTGGAGGCCAATTACAGCGCAGAAAGCGATCAGGTGTCTGCACTGGCAATAGAGCGATGGAGCCTCTGCGCAAATAGCCTTATGACTCCCGTCGAGGTGAGTTTTTTGCAACGCTGCAACTGAGGAGTTTCTGCACACAAAGTGGCTTGGCAGTGTGTACATGTCTGCAGTTTGAGCGCAAAAAGCTGCTTTACTGTGCAGAAACTTGCCGGTATAAACAAGCCCTTAGTGTTCTATTGTGACTTTTAGCCACAGCTCTACATTGGGGTTGGTGTGGGGCTGTGCAGCCAAGCATATGCACGTCAGGAGGTGTGTGAATGGTGCTACATTGCTTGGGATGGCAGAACAAACTCTCTGCACTTCCCCTGGCAAATTCTTTGTGTGACTGAAGCCCCAGGGAGAAGTACCAGGGGTTAAGGCTGCCCCTATCCTTTGTGCACCCTGTATAGAAGCTGGTCACAATCTGCCCCTTATTCAGCAATCTACTGTGAGGTTTAAAAGGCTGATGTTCCAAGTCTTTCTAGTTTATTGGAAATAACTCAGTTATTAGGAAAAACAACTGAGTTTACACATCATATTTACATTTTTTTTTTGCATGTAGATTCTCTCATAGTCAGATGAGACTCTAATCCTAAATGTGTGAAGAAAAATGTTCCAGCATCCGGTAATATTTTGCATTTTATTTTTACTAATTACCTCATTCTTCACTGCTGTTGATAAGCTTTAGGACAGCCACATAATTGTGATTCATCAGTAGAGGCATTATCACTGTTTAAAAAAAAAAATACAAGTAACTTTTTGTAACGCTTTATACCTTAGTGATTTTAAGAGATCAGCATTCATCATTCTATATGATAAAAGCTAGAAATTGAATTGATCTTCCAACTTCATTTAAAGTATTGGTACAGCAGTGAAGTGTTATTGGTCATGCTTGTCTTGCTGTCTGCTTTCAATTGTGGGTCTTATTGTCTATGTATACATAAGGCAACTAAGTGTAAACAATGTAGTAAGGAGAATGACTTTAGAGAACATAGAATGCTATATCCAAGACCTTTGAGATTTTGCCTGAAATTATGACTATCTTCAATTATTTTCTAAATGTGTTTTCTTATTAATACTGAAAAACAGAAGTGTTCCTCTACACGAAAGATTGTTCACAAGGTAGTTAATTTTTTACTAGGATTTTCTAAATTATACAACACATGGGGAAGAAATCACACACGTCCATCATAGCCCCAGTTTGCTAAATCATGCTGTGTGTGTATATGGGAACAGGTGTATGCAGTGTATTGGAACAGTTATCTACTCCATTCCTTGCTGATGGTTTAAAGTGGAGTCACATTATTAACTGTGTGACCTCTTAAAATTAAATAAAATGTGTATTAGACTCTAAATTCTGCCACCTTGATGCGGACAGCCCCAACCACTCTGCCTGGTGTCACAACTCCTGCCCAACCCATTCCCTCACATTCCATCGCCATATGTCAGCACCTCCATTTGACATGTGTACACCATCCTCCCTGAAAAATTCAGGCTGATTGTAATGGATATCCCTATGCTGTATCACTGAACCTCCTTTCTCCAGGAATATCTTGGTGAAGTCTCTATTCACTTTTTTTCTAGGCTTGTCCACACAGGCTGGGCCTTGAAAGCATTTCTGAACATACTAACTTAACCTCTGGCCACGATTGCCTAATCAAGCTAACATCCCTCTGGATTCCATCTGTCAAGTTGATTCCTGTACAGCCCCTGAGATCATTCTTGCTAAGGCGAATAACAAGCACAGGAAGTGGGTCTGTATTGTTTGTCAGTGAGTGCAGAAGTGGCATAAACTGATCCCACTGCATGCTTCTTCTGCCAACCACCAGTTGCAAACAGCTTTGGCCTTGAAGCCATCTTGATATGGCTGCCATCCTAGCCACCCTCTTGTGGTCCCAATGCCCTACAGAGTGCCCACAAATCCAAATATTGCATATGCTCTGGGTAGCCCCTGAAACAAGCAGGTGAATTGGGTTAGTTACATTTTACTATCCCTTGCCATCTTTTCCTTGATGCGGACCTACATTTTGTATCACCTCAATTTCCAGAACCCTATTGGCTGTACCTGTTGTGGGCCAAAATCCCCTGCAGCTGCTGACATGGCTGCCCCCATCCTGAAGAATGAATACCCTCTCTTGGGTCAAGACCGAAGTAATGCAAGTTTTTTTCCTCAGAACCTTGCTGAATTAATACCTTGTGAGGAAACTGCCATCATTGTTTGTGAACAGCATGCCTGGTTGTGGTCCCCAGACTTTTAATAAGGCTCTGATTGCCTTCATGGGGTGAAAGCTCTTGTCTACACATTCCTTCACCACTACATAAGCCCCCTTCCCTTCTGGTCTGTTTTTGAGTACCTTAAATGCAGGAACATGGCTCCTGCAGTTAGTTGCACATTTGTTAAGTTTAATGCATGCTGGGACCTGTCTGCAGCTGCCATAGACACCAGATCATTCACTCTAAACACCCCAAAGAAGGCAACACCAAATGCCACATTAAATAAAATGGACTCCCTCACACAGCTGCAGACCATGGTAGAGTCTTTAATAACTCTGTCAGGGTTTCCATTGTTATGGGTAACCTGTCGTCCCTCCTGGACCACCCTTCAAAGACTTTCCATACTTCAAAATGCCTGCATGGGTCAGGGAAAGCTGCCAACATATTTCAGTAGGACGGGCTGGCTAGCCGAGCAGAGATAGTGGAGGGAGCCAACCGTGGTAGGTCAAAGACACAACATATTGCACCACCTGCTGCATGGGTATGGGCCGCCCATAATGAAGCCCTTCCTGTGCCCTAAATTCTATGAACTCCAAGAGGCTGACTTTATAGGTCCTCAGAGTCTGTGAGGCAACTGAATCATTGACTAGTCCTACAGATGTCATGAGTCAAGGTTCCAGAGTTGTTGAGGCATAACCTGCAGATTCCTGCTAGCAAATGGGAAGAGGTCCCAGAATCTGTCATCCTGAATTTGAGATAGACCATTGGCAATACCATTTCCACTCCTGGGACATGTACTTCATGAAAAAGGATGTTAAACCACAGGAAGTGTAACGCAAGACCCTCACCAGCCCCATTACCCAAGCACTCCTAGCTGATTGTCTGGTCACAATATGGACCACCAATTGTTTGTCACACCAGAAAAGGACATTTTTGGTTCTGAAAGTTTTCTCTCCAAGTACTGACTGCCACTAATATGGGGGAGGAGGGGGACTTGTATCCACCCAGCTTTCTGGCCACCTCTGCACCCACCGCTCTCCCTGATAGTAAACCCCTAAACATATGCCTTCCAAAGCACCAGATTGTATGTGCAGATCAGTCTTGAACAACCAGTCTGAACAATGTATTTGAAACTCTGTTAAACTCCTCCAGAAATTTCCCCATGCTTCTAAATCTTCCTTCATTTCCCTTGTCAGTCTGACAAAGTGGTGTGGGTTTTACACTCCAGGGGAGGCACACACCAGATGCGCACAAAATTCCCACCTGGGAGCCATCACCCAGCATGCAAAGTTTAGGTTACCAATGACCACATGTAGTTCTCTCATTCTTTTTGCCCCTTTGAGAGCCCGAATCAGTGTCATAACAATTCCAACTTCTCTGTAGGTAACTGTGACAGTCTATGCCCCTAGGGTCAGGGCAGCGTGGCCTAGTGGCCACAGTCAATAGAGCAGCCCTTGGGGTGCAGGGCAATGTGGCCTAGCAGCAGAGTTCAATGGAGTCATCCTTGGGGTGGAGAGCAGCATGGCCTAGCAGCCAGAGTTCAACAGGTGGTAGGGCGCCCACCAAGAGGTGTGGTGGCCCCAGGTCCACTCAACTCCACCGGTCCCCAACCCAGGGCTCTAACAGTGGCAGAGCA
Source organism: Emys orbicularis (assembly GCF_028017835.1). Taxonomy (NCBI): domain Eukaryota; kingdom Metazoa; phylum Chordata; order Testudines; family Emydidae; genus Emys; species Emys orbicularis. The sequence continues at coordinate 50,277,433 of NC_088687.1, read as the reverse complement.
ATTTGCCACTGACTCAGCGGAGAGGGGAGGGGGGTGTTCCTACCAAAAACATGCTGAGGTTTCCCAGGTGGGAGGTACCACTCCGTCACCCTCCCTGGGTCACTTTCTACCATTATCTGCGTTGGGGTGTCACCTCCTGTGGCTCCTCCAGTCGCCAGGGTTCAAGTGGACCCGGGGGAGCTCTGATTCCCGGCGCAGTCAGGGGCTGTGGCTGGACCTCCACAGGTCCTTCCCCTGCAGCCTCCAGCCCAGAATGAGCTGGGCTTCCTCCCTTTATACTGCTAGAGCATTTGGCGCATGCCCAGTCCCACCAGGGAGGCGGGACTTCCACTGTCAATAATATGGGCTTAACCCTTTCTGGTCTAGTGTGGGGTAAGTAGACCCCATCACAGTAACCTTGAAGTACTCTTTCCAGTTCAGTGCCCAGGTATGTTAAACTTTGGACAGTGACTTCTGTTTTTAAAAGCAAATGTGTGTAAAGAATCTGACACAGCTTTGTTGGTTACATGTATTGTAGAGGCTTATTAAGTGGAAATTCAATTTCACTTAAATTCTGTTGGAACCTAGACAGGGTTTTCTGGTTTCCTGGTTTTCTGGTTTCAGTCTGGTTTCCTGCCAGCTGTCCCTCCAAGCTCATTGGTAGGCCGCCATGCAGACTACCTTGGAATTAGTATCCTCAAGAGTTCCAAGGTCTGCAGCTCTGGGATGTTCTGCCATGAGGACTGCCCCAGAATCCAGATTCTGTTCCTTATCAGATAGAATTTCAGAATTGTGGGGTTTTGTTCCAAATCAGAATGAAATCAGAATTTAAAATATCTAAATCCTCTGAGAAATGGACTTACCTTTCTCTGCCCTTTTCTAGCTGAGATACTAGGCTGGATGAAAGAAGATTACATCTCTACTGATGAGCCGAGTTGTGAACCATCAGCATAAAGAGGATAGTTAAAGCCAACTTTGAGGCTTTCCTCTTCCTCCATCCTGTTCCTGAATTCAGAGTCCGAAATGTGCAGCTGAGGAGTGGGCAGAACAAAGCTGGGATGTAATAGAAGTAGAAATACATACCATCTCTTGTGAGCATTTGCAAGAAAAGCTCATGGACAGTTAATGCAGCATAAGATTACAGTTTGCCACAGAGGTGGCAGAAAGCATCTGTGGAGATGGTCCCCACCTCTTGTAAATCCTTTGAGATCTGTAGGGTTTATGGGTTAAATCCCTGACCTCATATCTCTGTTGGAATGATCCTAGGGAAAATTCACAAGGGGATCATCTGGGATTTCTTTTCCCTCCCAGACTTGCTTTTTTTTTCCACACAAATTCAATGTGAGGGACAATCCAGGTTTTAATCTGCAATGGTATTTAGTAACAGTTATTCAGTCCCATATAAATAGTCACTACACCACTTTCCCTAACTAATCCAAATATTGAAGTGAATCTATGCTGACACAAAAATGGTTGTGGCTACTCATAGCCAGTATCTTGCTTGATCACAAGTGTCTGTAATTACATGAACTGTGAAAAACGTTTGTCATGTAATGTGAAACTGGCCTATTTGGTGTATTTTAGCACATTTTATGTATGGGAGGAGGGAATTCCATTTTTCTGGTGCACGTATATGGTTGGTTCCATGAGCAGAGGGCAGTTTTGGCTATCAAAATTACAGCGTTAGGAACAGAGAGGGATTCAAGCTGTTAAATTGAGAACTAAATTTGGTCCAAACTTTGCCAAACCTTGGGATCTTGTTTGGTCTATTATAGAAATAAGAGTCCACTATGAAGTTTTAAATGCAAATATGGATCTGACCTATAAAAATCTTTGGATGATGTTCAGATTCAGAGGTTTGGCTCGGACCCATAACCGTGGGTTTTGAAATTTTGAATACCTAGTTTTGAAATTTTACAAAAATTTGCTGTGAATTGGGACTATTCCATGGCAATTAGATGATTTTTTTAAACCACATAGTAGTCCAAGAGCCAGCATTTGCTTGTCTATTTTCCAGGAAGCTAAATGTATATAGCAAATTTTGAGTGTCTGTGTGATAATTCTGGATGTACTTTGGTTTCTGGAACCAAGAACATTTAGCTGGATCGATGCCTTCATTTTTGTACTGCACATCCAAGAGCTGAGGGAAAATTTATGACACTGATGCCTTGATGTGTAGGACTTCAGCTTTGTAACTCTCTTTACTGTTTTGAGTTATGAATATGTCCCTTTATTTACGTATCAAGAAGTATTGTAGGCATATTTTGTATTCTGAGTCACTGAGTTACATTGTCAATATTTGTATTGGAGGCGTCAGAGATATAAGTTGTATTTTCTGATTATATCTTTAGGCAAGTTTATACCATTTGCTTTTAAAATATCAGATGTTTATGGTCAGCAAATTGACTATACAAATACCAAATGTGCAATTGACTGTATAAATGGAACTGAAAGCATCTGCTTTCCCTAGTATATCTTAGTTCAATAACAAAGAACTGTTGCTCTGGCTATGCTACCACCTAAACAAATAAGGCTGTCCTCCCCATGTTTGCCCTGAATGGTTGTATTAGCCTCGCCTGGATTGCTGCTGACACAAAGGGGAGGTTGGGGGCTACCTACCCAATACACTCCCCCACATGTAAGTTTTTGGTAGGGGATGGAGCATAATTCTTCACGGGGTTGCTCCGTGGGCGATACTGTTTACACCCTATCCCTGGTTGTGGGCTGAACTTAATGGCTCACCTGGCCCCACTGATCAACTCCTCCCACTTCCTCCCAGTACCTCCTGCACACCAGGGAACAGCTGTTCAGTGATGTGCAGGAGGCACTGGGAGGGAGAGAGAGAAGCGGGGATGGGGCATGCTCGGGGGAGGGGATGGAAAGAGGCAGGGAAGAGGAGGGACAGAGCTGGGTTGGGGGTGGGGCCTTGGAGGAAGAGGTGGAGTGGGGGTGGGGCCCAGGGCTGAGCGGGGGCTTGGGGGTCTGTGAAAAAAAAATCAAAATGGGGATCCTCGGGTTGCTAAAGTTTGAGAACCGCTGACATACAGTATTGAAGCTGAAAGGATAGAGTTTAATTTTCAACTACCCAAATGCTAATACTTTAAATGTAAACATTGTTTCCTTAAATTCAAACATGAAATCATGTGGCCTATCATATACTGCACCCATCCAAGTCTAGTTTTGTTATCTCTTTTTAGTCTACGGGAATATGTGACTGATGTGATATGTACCTCCCTCCTGTGGAGACTAAAGATGTGTGACCTTTTGGTTTACAAATGCCAGGTATCACACTTTTGGCAGGATGGTCTTAGTTTTTTTTATTTTAACTGATCACCGTGTCTTTGTTTCTGGATCTCTTTTTTCTTTTTGACAATAAAGGCTTTAAGAAATTGCTTATTGATGCTAAACAGTGATGGCCCTGGGAGATAAGGGGAGAGCTGAAGAACAAGAAGACCTACTAGTACAAATGCTTCTGAAAATAGTTCAGCGTTAAGAATCTGTAATACAAAGCCCCCTTCTCCCTTATGAGAAAGGCCCACAGGAAAAATAAAAGCATTTTATACACCACCTGAGTTTAAAGATGTTTTGACACCCACAGTCTAAGTGTTAGCTGTCCAAAGGAACAGAAATCCTTGAGTGATCTCTGAACAAGGGAATCCCAGTAGGCAGAATGGAAGTGTCACAGCCAAACAAATTTTAAATGAACATGGTACAAGTAGATGGGCTGTTCAGCTTTTAGTTGGGCCTTTTGTGTATTGGGCACTTTAGTGACTTATGTTTATAAATACCTCACTTTCCAGAGCATGTGCAGCTTAAATCTTCCTATTAATCTGAATCAATTTGGATTTAAAAAGAAATGATAGAATGTAATTATAAAGAGGTTTAGTGCTATTGAAATGATTCATGGGCTGATGCTTAGGGTTTCAGTTGCATTATCAAAATGTAATGCCTGGCCTGTGAATTTTCAGAGCAGTAAGAGATCTCTGAAGGACAACAAAGAAATGGGAAAGTAGGGGATTTGCTGCTACTGAAATGAATGCAAATGGCATCTCCATTCATTTCATTCACAGCAATCTGTCACCTTTTCATTTCTGTTTCACACTAAAAGTAGGGGATAATATGGGAAATAGTAATGATATAACTGGACAGAGTCTGACCATTAAAATGTTTACCATTCCAGCATGATGCCTGCAGATGTTACAAAATTGAAACTGGAAAGGTGTTAAAATTGCTGCCGGTTTCTATTCATTTGAATGGCAGCAACCCAGAACTCTGTTTTATGGTTTCATGTAGAGGGTCAATCCATTATCTTTTTTTCCCTGGGATCAAATAGCATTTTTGTGAGGATTATGTCCCTGTGGTATGCTGTAGTGGAACCAATGTGAAGAGGTTTGAATGCTGAACTTATTTCAGAATTGAATTACTTTATAAACACTGAATGGACACAGAAATTGAACATTAAAATATTAAACAGATTTTAAAAAGTTTAGAATATAGAGATGCCCCTTCACAACTAGTTATACACAAACACCACTACAATCGAGAAAAATCACAAAATTAGACCGACTGTTATGAATGCTGGAACTAAATGAAGTTACTAAATATTACAGAATTATTTTCCTTTTTTCTGTTTATAAGATAAACACACACATCATGTAGAAGTCAAACAAAGTATATTTGGGGGGAAATATTTTTTTCTAATCTGTGGTTTTATGAATTACAGTTATAAGTGATACAACATTATTGATGTTAAATATAAAATGATGTAATATTCACTGCACAGTAGAAAACATATTTCTTTTCTCTAAATCAAGGACAAAGGCACAGTACATCAGATTTAAATAAAAAATATAGTGCATAACCACACTTAAGGGAGGAGGGGGGAAACTACAGACAAAATGTAATTTTCTTTAAAAAAAACAACCAGGAATGATTATTGCTTATTTAAAAATCAAGAGCTTTTTTTATTCATCAAGGTTATAGCAATTATGTATATAATCAAAGGAACAAAAGCATGTAACAGAGCAGTGTTGAATTGCAATCTTTTCAGGTTTGGTAAGGAATATATATACTTACTTGCTACTGTAAGACTTTAGGTCTTCATAAAAAGGATATGCAGACTGTATTAATGAAAGAAACTAAATGACCATCTTGCACAATGAATGCAAAATCTAGAGAGAGGTAAGGGGAAAACACTGGCACAGGAGCATGTCTAGATTTTTTTTTCTTTTTTGTTTGTTTCCTTTCAGCTGTGTTAGTTCCCACTCCTGCAAACTGGTCCATGCAAGTAAACCTTTTTCTACATGAAGTCCCACTGAAGTTAATGGGGCTCTGCATGGATGCAGGGGTCCACTCATGCAGAAAAAAAGCTTGTAGGACTGGGACCTTAATATGATCAGAAAAGTGGCTATAAATAGTGCAGAACTCTTTTGTACAGTGGGTGCATTACTGCAACTTTCACATGCATAATTTTCTTTCTGATGGCATGTGAGAATTCTGTGTATTACAACTATATGTCAAGGCCCAATGTTTCAGAGCCATTTCCATTCAGTTATGCTGCTTAAGTGAGACTTTGTAAGGTAAGGTCTGTTTTCCATTTTCCTATTCATTTTTTGATTGGTTGGCTTGGATTATTTTGCACCATTTTGTCTCTTTGTAATTGGGCCAGAATGAAGAAACTATCTGTAAAAAGTTGTGAGTGCCTTAAAGTGGCGGGAAACGATATTTTCTTTCTTTTCCTCCTCCTTCCCCATTCCTGCTACCTGCAGCTACAGCCTGAGTCACATTCATACAGAACAATGTTTTAAATAAATTTTAAAACATGTTTGTAAATATAAATGAACCTCATACTGACTCCAAGTATTGATGGAGGGTAAAAATTGGGGCAAGTGTGAAGGGGAAGGAGTTTGAGGCAGACAGTCGACTAGGAGGAAATATGGAGAGGAGACAGGAGGCTCAGTATCATGGAATTGCCTGACATGGGCTTGGAGGTAGGGGTTTGGAAAGCAGGTAAGTAGAGGGGATGCACGGCAGTTTGGCAGAAAAAGTCAGGACATTGAGGGGAGGTTCAGGGAACTTGGGTACATGAAAAGAGATTTCAGAAGATTGGGGAAGACATGGAGGATAAGTACAGAGGACCGAGATTGGAAGATACAGGGACTGGGCTTTTTATTCACCTTAAATTTGAAATGCTTAACATTTTCTAAATTGAAATCTTTAAGCACTTACTCTGTGATTGTCACTCCCACTTCAGCTCCTTTATGGTGGTTACAAAGTCTCTAAAAGCCCCAGATCCATCCAAGGGAGAATTTCCCTGGCTCGGGAACTGAGGAAGTCAACCACAACTGTCCTCCAAGAACCCTCTCAGAAATCCTGGTGTAGGAAGTGTTAAACTTTAGGAAATTCTCACTCTCACACTCACCTTTGACAGGAAAAGAGTTTAGGATGAAAGTGTTTCAGTGAAATCCAACTAACACCCTAAAACAATATTATACTGTCTTTACAAATATTCTACACCTAAAACAAGCAAACAAAAACCAACCAACCCACACACCCTCATCCCCCCCAAAAAACCCCAAACAAACTCTGAAACATGATTACCTGGAAATAAATAATTATGGAATCATTTCAATGTGGATGCAAATACTGTTCTTATTACAAGCAGTTGGGCAGAAAAGAATCAAAATATTTCATATTTAGGACATTTTCCTGGCCCAAGAAAGCTAGCCCTAGAGTATGGTGATTTAAATCTTTAAAAATAAAATGGAAGAGTGGAATATCTGCTTCCTGGAGAAGAGCTTTGTGGAGCTCGAAAGCTTGTGTCTCCACCATCAGAAGTTGGTTCAATAAAATATATTACTACGTCCCTCCTGTCTCTCCAAAGCTCTTGGCAGAAACTCATTTCAGCTACATCTGATCAATTCTTCCACAGCCTCTTCAGCATAGTTCTGAATCTCATATACCAAATTTAAAAAGCAAGTTCAGAATAATATAAATCCCATTAAAAATGTTATATTCTGTAGTAGATAAGACATGGAAATTGAAAAATGTCTAGAAAAAAATGGTAGTCCAATGTATAGAAATATACTAATTTATTTTCTAAGATCTACCACTGATTAATATAATTGTTCCCTATATTTGGACAGTTAAAATTAACAATGAATGCATTTTAGAAATTGCCACTTTCCATCCATATTGTTAACAAAAATATGCTGTTCTTCAGGTTGTCTATATAAATATTTTTCTACTCCATAATAAATTGTCTAAGATTAAAATAGTGATAAAGTGGACAATGACAAATTTTACATTGTTTTCAAATTTGCTCATAAGACATGACACTCTCCTTTTTAATAATCTGATAGTGTTGATTTATATCAGCCCTTGACCAAAGTTTAATATCCTCTGGAGAAGTAAAAACAGAAAACACAGAAGTTACCTTTCTAGGAGAAAACGGAGACAATAGAGAAAAATGATTAAGAATGTTAGATACTTCCCCTCATATTTTAGTGAGTGATAGATTTATGAGCTGTCCATTTGACACAAAGCAAAGTCTTCCTTACAAGTAAGTGGGAAATATCAAAGTGTGAAGGTTGGGACAATTCTGTTTCAGCCCAGCGCTGTTGAGGAAGACAATCACATTTATCTAATAAAGTTTATACTAAATAGAAAAATATTGAAGCATATAATATGGGGGAAAGCAAGTGCACCAGGCTGCTTTCTGTGGTATAGAAATACTCTGGACATTTTAAGGAGTTTGACCAAATAAGTTTCACAATCTGTATTTAGCAGGCTATGCAGAACATTCTGATTATACCGATTTGAGCCAAGTTATCAAGGAATTTCTCTTACAAGTGATATCAGTAACTAGTTCAGTGTTGTAATATAAAACCTTGCTGAAAAGAGAAAGGACAAAAAAAAAAACCCACTTTCAAAGGGCCCTGTTAAGCATTGGTAGGATTACTGTTCCTGCTAAAATCCTCCAGGTTAGTAGCAGGTCATCAGCACACATTCACAAGTTCAGCTCCTGAAATCCCATAGAGATTACTTTTATGTATTTGTTATGCCCTATTAACTGAGCTAGGAATTCTTTGGCAATAAGGAACACAGCTGAAGACAAAAAGTATCCATATGAAGATCCCCCATGTAAATTACTGTTAACCCTTGATGGCATTCAACTACCTTTGATGAAAACAAAACAGAAATTATGATTAGTTGACGGAATTCGAATGAGAGAGCCCTTGCCAAATACTAGGCTTTTGTAGATTTATTTTTAGAGGAGGCAGAAATGTACTGTCTGCTACTACACTTTTCTATGGTTTGTTTGTTTGTTTTTCTGTGTCTATGTGGTTAAAAAGAATGTGAGCACACATATGGCAGATAATTGGACATACAGTTCCTATCTTGTCTGCGCTGATAATTGGTGAAGTATTTCTAGAACTTTTCATTACGTTTTGAGTCTTGGCCTTCCTATGCTGTTCTCCTTTGCTTTTTGTTTCCTCTGATTTTTTCTTAGCTTGAACCTCTATTTAGTTTCACATGAACCACAAGCTACTAATGGACATAGATGAACCTCACTGTATAATTGCAGTTTCATCATTTCACACAGTGACTGGCCATCTTTAATGATATTTTGTGAAAGAAAGTTCATGCGATTTAAAACTACAGGATATAATTAGGGCCAGACATCACATTTCATAAGTGGGGGAAACTCCTGTTGAAATTAATGAGAGTTTAGCCCTCATAAAGGGCCTAAACCTGTTCCCATTAAAGTCAATGGCAAAAAAATGGGATATGAGCTGGCCCCAAGAAAGCCCAACTGGACCTTAAAACATGTGAGTATTTGCACACTTCCAGTGAAGGGGATTAGATGCATATCTTTTATAAAAATTAAAAAGAACATAAGAATATAAGAATTGCCATCATGAGTCAGACCAATGGTATCCTGTCTTCTAATAGAGGCTGGAGCCAGATGCTTCAGACGGAATGAACAGAACAAGTCAATTATCAAGTGATCCATCCCCTATTGTCCAGTCTCAGCTTCTGGCAGTCAGGCTTAGGGACCACCCAGAGATGGGGTTGCATCCCTGACCATTTTTGCTAATGGTTATTGATGGAACTAACCACCATTAACTTATCTAATACTTTTTTGAACCCATTACAATTTTGGACTTCACAATATCCCCTGGCAATGAATTCCACTAGTTATCTGTGTGGTGTGTGAAGAAGTACTTTCTTAAGTTTGTTTTAAACCTTCTGCCAATTAATTTCATTGTATGACCCCTGGTTTTTGTGTTATGTGAAGGGGTAAATAGCACTTCCTTATTATCTTTCTCCACAGCATTCATGATTTTATAGACCTCAATCATATTCCCCCTTAATTATCTTTTTTCTAGGCTGAACAGTCCCAGTCTTTTTAACCTCTCCTCATATGCAAGCTGTTCCATTCCCCTAATCATTTTTGTTGTCCTCTGTAAGTTTGTTGACAACTTCAGAAAATTCTAATAGATTGATAAGGCACGATTTCCCTTTACAAAAACCACGTTAACTCTTCTCCAACATATTGTGTTTATCAGTGTTTCTGATAATTCTGTTCTTGACGTTATACTAATGGGAGATGTGTGGCTAAATCCCCTGAATTTCTTTGGGAACCTCCTTCCCAGACTCCAGCTGCATAGCACTGAGGAGAACTGTTGAACTCAATAGTCTTTACATTTTAGGGAAGAAAAGTGTGACTTAGTAAAATACCAACCAAAGGCAATCATGATGAACTGTGAGTCTGCAGTACATTTGGAGACAATTCTACCAGATGGAAGACCTCTGGAGCATATTGTCAAGTGCTACAGTACAGATCCTCTAACAATTAGGTGGTAATTAGGCAAAGGATATAAAGAAGTAAGGAATAAGCAAACAAGGTTGGTAACAAATTGGAAAAAAAAATTGCAACCACAATCTTGTGAGGGAGGGCGTTCTCCCTCACAGTAACCAACTGTGCATAAAATCCTCCCCTTTGTACTAGATGCAAAATGGGAGGGCAGATCCACAGCCCCAGCCAGGGCCGGCTCCAGGGTTTTGGCTGCCCCAAGCAGCCAAAAAAAAAAAAAAAAGTCGCGATCTGCGGCGGCAATTCGGCGGGCGGTCCTTCGCTCCGAGCAGGAGTGAGGGACCGTCCGCCGAATTGCCGCCGAACAGCTGGACGTGCCGCACCTCTCGGAAGTGGCCGCCCCAAGCACCTGCTTGGTAAGCTGGTGCCTGGAACCGGCCCTGGCCCCAGCATCACCTTTATTCATCTGTATCTTCTCTTGGAGGTGAAGCCAGCAGCAGAATAATTCTGTGTTGAAGAATAAGCAACAAAAGGTGAAGATTTTGGAATCTTCAGGATCTATCCCTGTATATCTTTGACCTTCCATATGAGAAGACCATGTGTCTGTTTCCTTGCAACTCTCATTTTAGGTCAACAGCACTACTGTCTTTCATAGCTGCCCTTGAAACCCTACACACTCACATGAACTCCCACCCCCAAAACAGTGTGTAAAATGTGTGGAGAATGAGATACAGCTGCCTCTAGCATCAGTAACTTACAGTGCTTAAATCATCATCAATCCTGATGGCCCTTTGGTAAACATACTACACAGATTGCTTGTTCCTGACACCATCTTCCATTTGCCATATAGAGTTGGGTTTTATCACTCTATTAGTGGAAGGAATAGAAGCAGTTACACAGTGGTAGGGAGTGATTGTAAAAATACCATTTAGTTATGTTTCCCTCCATTTTCCTTCTAACCCCAACTCTCCCCATGATATTTAGGATTTTTAGCACCTCTTTCCTATTGCATACTTTATGGCAACCATATGGTCTTAGTTTTATTGTCATCCTAGTGAAGATTTGTAAAAGGGATTCTTTGCTCTCCAATATGCTAATGTCTAAGGAGATCAATCCTGCCTCTATTATGCAGTTTGTATTACAGTAGTACTTAAAGGCTTCAGTCTGTGATCAGGAACATATTGTGCTACAATTGTACAAACAGGTAATAAAAAGATAGTCCAAGCCCCAAAGAGCTTACAATCTTGGCTCATGATAAGACACAATATGCAGATGAAGCAAACAAGCAGGGAGGAGGTAACAATGACAGGAACATGTTTTCATGTAGATCTGTTGTGACACAAGTCATCATCAGCAGGTCAGTAATACTGCTCCTGTGAGTACTCTTTAATTCCTCACTGATGCTAAGCTCTCACCTAGCAACATCCATAACTAATGCTTTCTATCATTTCTGGTTGGCTAAAAGACTTCACCCATCCTGGTGAATGATGATCTGGCTTCAGTTAGCCATGCCTTTGTTTTTGGCTGCCTGACAGCAGTGTGGTATACTTGCACATGAAGCCTTCAGTGCTAGTGGAAACTCCAACTAGTACTGAATGCTACAGTCTACCACAAACATAAAGCTTTCCATTGTTCAACAAACACCAGCTACACATCTCTTATCACAGCACCTACTGTAGTCAAAGCTCCCACATCACGACTTGACAGTGGAAGCTTTGTGGCAGGAAGACTGGTGCTTAACACCACCACCAATCAGTTCTCGTCACAGACCCTACTGCTCACCTGCCCAGCTTCGACCTACCACATTGTCAGTGGGCCCTTCTTATCCAATTCTGGACTGAGCAAGATCTCTGTGCAGCAGACCAACACTGTTGGTGTCTTCGAGACAATCTGCAGTGCAGATCAAACAATGATACACATTATCTAGAAGTGCACGCTAACCAAATTCAGCAGTGGGCTCTGAGAGCTCCACTTGGCTGCTAAGAATGCTATTGCTTGGCTCAGCAAATAGACAAATGCTAAATTTGTTCTCTACACTGGCCTCCCAATAGAATTTCAAATGAAGTTCAAGGTTTGTCCTTAACAACAAGTTACTCCGTGGCCTGGGACATTAAATCTAAAAGAATGTATAAAGTTCTGAGATGAAGACTGTGGTTGATAACTATGATCCTCTGGCACAATGGAATTCTGAACAAAAGGATAAATCTCATCTGTGTGAAAAATAGAACTTTTTTATGGACTGGTGTAACACTATGGAATAGAGCTGAGTGAATAACTGATTTTTTTAGTTTGGTCAAATCAAAAAATCCCCCCACAAAATTTGGTTTTGTTCAACCTGAAACTGCTTTTTTGTTTTGTTTTGAAATGAAACAAACAAAAGTTTTGCGTTAACTTAAATGTTTTTTTTCTATCTGAAACATTTTATTTTTCGGTTTTTCATTTTGTTTCAGTTAATTTTTGGGTGATTTTCACTCTTGAAAAAAAAATAAAGTAAAATTCAAAATGAAAAGCCATTTTGAAAGAAAAAGTCAACATGTTTGCATTTTGAATTTTTTGAACTTAAATGTTTTGAAATGGCCACAATGAACCACTTCAACTTTTCCAAATTTGTTTTCAGTTTCTTTTTTCAGCCCAAACTGTACATCTAATTTGTCCCAAATTCGCAAATAATTTCAGGGCCCTCAAAAAATTACTTTTTTTGGACAAATTTACTATTTTTTGAAAAAAGTGCCCAGCACAACTGAGGAATGAACTTCCCCAAGAAACCTCACCACATCTGCTCCAGGTGCAAAAGGCATTTCTTTGACTTTGATTTTGCTGATATTCATGCATAACAACATGTATATAAAAATACCAACACAAGAAATCCAATGAACATCCTTCCCCCCTGGTGAGAGGATGAGAGAACAAACAACACGTAAAAGATATTAGTCATGTTGCTTAACTCTCTCCTTGGAAGGTGTTCAAATACTATGGAGATGAACCACAGTATAAGAGTCTCTATGGAATAGAATAATAAGGATTTTCAGGATAACATACCAGCTTTCAAGTTATATATACCTGTTTAAATTTAAAAAAATAATAATGAAAAAGACACTCTCTTTCTGAGTCTGTCAAATGGTTCTCCAGACAGCAGGCTGTATTGTAATTTTTACCTCATAAGAAATTTACAGTTTCATATCTTTTCTAATGGGATTACCTGAATCATTTACATTTCAGGAAATAACTTCAGTAGCAATCACTCTGACTCAGAGGTAATATAACATATTAAGGATAAAAATGAATCCAAAATTGTTTTATTATTAGGAATTCATTTTTAAAGGTCCTGACATTTATTTGCTTGAAAACTAAAGTCAATATTTAAAGAGACTTATTTGCAGAGGAAAATTCAGTTTGTTATTATATAAATGATTTTAAAAAAAATTCTGTGGTCAAAACATTACAGTTTTTGTATATTTGCCCAGCACTCAAATTATTGAAATCTAGCATTTCAGTAAATAAATGTACTGTGTTTAAATAAAATGTTTTCATTGTATTAGCTTTTAGATTTCAGATGAATTTAGTGTCCATGAAAGGTGATAGGCTGAAGTCTCACATCCCCTCTATCATAGAATCATAGAAAATTAGGGTTGGAAGAGACCTCAGGAGGTCATCTAGTCCACCCCCCCTGCTCAAAGCAGGACCAACACCAACTAAATCATCCCAGCCACGGCTTTCTCAAGCCGGGCCTTAAAAACCTATAAGGATGGAGATTCTACCATCTCCAGAGGTAACCCATTCCAGTGCTTCACCAGCCTCCTAGTAAAATAGATTTTTCCTAATATTCAACCTATATCTCCCCCACTGCAACTTGAGACCATTGCTCCTTGTTCTGTCATCTACAATCACTGAGAACAGCCTAGCTCCATCCTCTTTGGAACCCCCCCTTCAGGTAGTTAAAGTCTGCTATCAAATCCCCCCTCACTCTCCTCTTCTGCAGACTAAATAACCCCTGTTCCCTCAAACTCTCCTCATAAGCCCTCTAATCATTTTTGTTGCCCTCCGCTGGACTCTCTCAAATTTGTCCACATCCCTTCTGTGCTGGGGGGACCAAAACTGGACGCAATACTCCAGATGTGGCCTCATCAGTGCCGAATAGAGGGGAAAAATCAGTTCCATCGATTTGCTGGCAATGCTCCTACTAATGCAGCCCAATATGCAGTTAGCCTTCTTGGCAACAAGGGCACACTGTTGACTCATATCCATCTTCTCATCCACTGTAATCACCAGGTCCTTTTCTGCAGAACTGCCACTTAGCCAGTCAGTCCCCAGACTGTAGCAGTGCATTGGATTCTTCCATCCCAAGTGCAGGGTTCTGCACTTGTCCTTGTTGAACCTCATCAGATTTCTTTTGGCCCAATCCTCCAATTTGTCTAGATCACTCTGGACCCTATCCCTACCCTCTAGCATATCTACATCCCTCCCCAGCTCAGTGTCATCCGTGAACTTGCTGAGGGGGCAATCCATCCCATCATCCAGATCATTAATGAAGATGTTGAACAAAACCAGCCCAGGAATGACCCCAATCTATAGCACAGGTAAAGCAAGGGCAGCAGCAGTGTATAATTTGTCAGTGCACCTCAAGTCTGACCTAAAGGGGGTCACCTTTGAGGGTAAGAACATAGGTCGGTCTCCATGACCTATTTAGCTGATGGTGTCTCTACTGTATCTTTGATTTTTTATTCATTTTCTTCTTCTTCTTTAGTATTTATTATTATATTTTAATATTGATGTTCATCTGTTTTGAAGTAAACTAACACAGAATTATAGAAATGTAGGGCTGGAAGGGACCTCAAGAGGTCAAGCTGAGCCCCCTCCACTGAGCCAGGACCGAGTAGACTCAGACTATTCCTTACAGTGTTAGTGTAACCTATCCTTAAAAACTTCCAATGATGGGGATTCCACAACTTCCCTTGGAAGTTTATTCCAGAGCATAACTATCCTTATATTTAGAAATATTTCCTAATATCTAATCTAAATCTCCCTTGCTGTAAATGAAGCCCTTCACTTCTTGTCCTACTTTTAGTAGACAAGGAGAATAATTGATCAAAATCCTCTTTATAACCGTCCTTAACATATTTCCTCATAAATCAGGTTTTCTATACAGTCTATCATTTTTGTTGTTCTCCTCTGGAATCACTCTAGTTTGTCCACATCTTCCTAAGGATGTGGCACCCAAGATTGGTCACAGTACTCCTTCTGAGGCCCCACTAGTACCAAATAGAGCAGGACAATTTGTCCTACATACAACAATCCTGTTAATCCATGTTAATACACCCCACAGTGATATTAGCCTTTTTCACAACCACATCAGAGTATTGACTCGTATTCATTTTGTGATCCACTGTAACCCTATAATATACAGGATCAAAGCCACCCCTTTGGAAAGGTAAAAGACTGGGATATTGCCAGATTGTGCCACATGTCATTTCTGCTATAGTAAAATGTATTTAGGGTTACATCAAATTTGAATGGACACAGTGATGTCCCTGACCTCCCAAATTTTGGAAAGTCCAATTCACTGAAAAATAAATCTTAGTTTTCATTTTTTTCTTAAAATTAGAAGTTGTTAATCAGACCCGCCAACTCCCTCTTAGTCAATTCACATTTAATTTCAATTTCCAAATTAACAATTTGGAGATTAAAAAGTTGATGTTCGCTTATTTGCATTGGGGGTTACTTTGGACTTGTGGCCCAGTTTTTCAACCCTTATACATATGAACAATTCTTACCCATGCAAATATCCTCATAGCAGGCCTGATTCTTTTCCTATTGAAATCAATAGCAAGATTCTCATTCATTTGACTAGCAGTAGGATTGGATCATAAATTACTTAGACTACTTGCATGAGTAAGGATTACTTATGTATGAGAGGATTTGTGGGTTTGTACCCTAATCTGAGTATAGACATACATATAAATCAAAATAATAATTTATCTATTTTTATTATTTCTACAGGCAAAAAGTCAGATGCCATTTGCTATTATGAAGCAACATTTTCAGCATCCAACAAAGCACTGAAATGGAGTTGGATCCTGCTACTTTATTCATGTATTCATAGACCAGTTATATACATTTCACAAGTAAAGGTTTCAGGATTAGTATGATTATGAATGTGTTTGAAAATATTAGGAAAGGAATAGAAAATAAGAAAATATCAAAATGCCACTATATATATCCATGGTGCACCCACGCGTTGAACACTGTGTCCAGTTCTGGTCACCCTATCTCTAAAGGGAGATAGTGAAACTGGAAAGGATTCAGAGAAGGAGAACAAAAATGACTTAGGGGCAGGTTTTCAAAGGTATTTAAATACCTAAAGATGCAGATACACACATAGCCATATTTTCAAAAAACTAAGCAGATAAGATAAGAACATAAGAGCTTCCAAACTGGCTCAGACCATGTCTCTCTTGCCCAGTCTCCTGTCTGTGACAGAGGCCCAAACCAGAGCTTCAAGGGGAGTGTACAGGGCAATTCTGTACAGTACTGGAGTGTTCCACTACTCCACTCCTGGATTCTGATAGTCAAAGGTTTAGGATCTCCCGAAACATGGGACTGCATCCCTGATCATCTTGGCTAATGGCTATTGATGGATGTATGTTCCATTAAATTATCCAGTTCTTTTCTGAACCCAGTTACACTTTTAGCCATCAGAACTTCCCATTGCAGAGAGCCGCACAGGTTAGTTGTGCTTTGTGTGAAAAAATACTTCCCCTAGTTTGTATTAAATCCTGTGCTGCTTAATTTCTTTGGGTAACCCCAGTTTTTGTGTTATGTAAAAAGGAAAATAATCATGATCTGAAAGTCCTCTATCATATCACCCCAAGTCATATCTTTCCTAAACTGAACAGCCCTAATCTTTTTAGTGTCTCCTAATATGGAAGCTGCTCCATACCTTTAGGGGAACTGGAAAGGGTTCAGAGAAAGGGAACAAAAATGACTATCTCCCTTTAGAGATGGGATCACCAGAACTGGACACAGTGTTCAACGTGTGGATGCACCATGGATATATATATATATATAGTGACATTTTGATATTTTCTATCCACTTCCTACTAGTTCCTAACACACTAATAGACTTTTTTACTCCTGTTGCACATTGAAAGGAAGTTTTCAGAGAACTATCCGTGGTAATTCCAAGCCCTCTTTACTGGGTGGTAACAACTAATTTAGAACCCATCATTGCATATGTATAGCTGAGAATATTTTTTCCAGTGTGCATTACTTTGTACTTAACATTAAATTTCATCTGCCATTTTCTTGCCCAGTCATCCAGTTTTGTGATATCCTTCTGTAACTCCTTGCAGTCTGCTTTGGATTTAATTATCTTAAATATTTTTGTATCATCTGCAAACATTTCACTTCACTATCCACCCCCTTTTCCAGATAATTAATGAATATGTTGAACAGCACAGGTCTCAGTACAGATCCTTGGGGACTCCAGCTGTTCACCTCTCTCTATTGTGAAAACTGACTATTTATTCCTATGCTTTATTTCCTATATTTCAACAAGTTACTGATTCAGGAGAGGACCTTTCCTCTGATCATATGCCTACTGAGTTTCCATAAGAGCTTTTAGTGTGGAACCTTGTCAATGGTGTTCTGAATACCCAAATACATTATATCGACTGTATCATTGTTATCCATATGCTTGTAGGCTCCCTCTAACAATTGCAACAGATTGGTGAGGCATGACTTCCCTTTACAAAAGCCGTGTTGATTCTTCCACAACAAATCATGTCTATCTATGTGTCTAATAATTCTGTTCTTTACTATAGTTTCTACCAATTTGCCCAATACTGAAAATAGGCTCACCAGCCTATAATTGCCAGGATTTTGCTGGAGCCTTTCTAAAAATAGCTGTTTACATTTCCTACCTTCCAGTCATCTGGTTCAGAGGCTTATTTCAGTGATAAGTTATATATTACAGTTACTAGTTCTGCAATTTTACTTTTGAGTTCCTTCATAATTCTTGGATGAATAGCATCTGGTCCTGGCGACTTATTATTGTTTAATTTATCAATTTGTTCTCAAATCTCTTCTATAGACACATCAGTTTGGTTCGGTACTTCAGATTTGTTGCCCAAAAAGAATAGCTCTTATGTGGGTATCTCCCTTACATCCTCTGCAGTAAAGAACAATGCAAAGGTTCCTGAGTTCCACTGAAATTTCATGATTTCATTGTGAGGTAGGCATCTTGCCTACTTAGTTCATGACGATCCCTCTAGGTGCATCTCTTGGTACCTTAATACTTTGGTCATTAGATACTATGATGATGAGAGCCATATAATTACCTGAATAGGTAGAGAGCTAATTATTATTAATTTTAACATATGAAGTAGGTTCACTTTAAATAAGTTTGACCATTGTGAGAGAGATTTCTGGTTCTACTGTTATTCCTTATTTTAAGTGTGGGGGGTCTCAAGCTGATAAACTATTAAAAAATGGAAGAATTATTTTAAGTGTGACCACTGTATATCTAAGGATGATCTATAGCAACATAGACATTTTGCAGTTTTCAAACATGAATGCAAAACAATTTGTGTGATTAAGTCTTTAATAATTAAGAGGAGTGATATTTGTGGGAATTTGGTTGGGTTTAATCTTTCTTCCATGGTCATGTCAATAATTATGGCTAGATTTGGCAAAAGAATTTGGAATTTCTTGCCTAGTTTACAAGAACATGTAGAACTGTTATAGCTGATAACAGAAACCTCATGCTTCAAATCTTAAACCAATCTCTATCAGACACCAGGATGAGACATAATGTGGGCAGCAGATTATCCCACATCTGCCTAGTTGTGATTACTTGTGTGTGTAGACTTCCTGCTTCGTGTTCCTGTTTTGTTTCTTGATTCCTTCTCCCCAAACTCAGTGTTCCTGTTTAAGGTTGTGTGTCTGCGCATAGCATTGGGTGAGTGTAGCTACTCACATCCCACTGCTACATATCTGCTGTTCAGACTGTTGTTATGTTTTGTTGAGACTGTTGTTGAGCTAACCAGTTCATGGGTATTACATGCTTTGATTGACAACCCACCTGTGTCTCTCACTTCATTTTCCTGTGTATTTTTTATTGATATTCTGGGGTGCATCAGAGCATAACGCAAGTGATGGCTTCTTACTCCCCTGGCGCACCTGGTACTGGCCATTGTCAGAGAGAGCATACTGGACTAGGTGGGTCTTGGGCCTGATCTAATATAGCAAGTCTCTAACTGGATTTTTTCAGGGATTACATATGAAGCAATGTGATTTTTATACAGACTTATACCGGGGCGGGCAAGGCAGGGGAAAAGGGGTTACCTTCCTTTGCATACAATATATTTGAGTATGAGGATGTATTACATTTTTAGTAATCCCTTTAATTTTTCTCTCTGCATGTTGTTCAGCATTTCACTATTTCCTCTTTTAACCATAAAAAGGTTATATATTTTTGGCTGCTACAAGTAAAAATCTGTTACAGGTATTTGTATGCACTGCTTTCTAATAGTTCTGGATGATGACCCAAAATCATGCGTCTTAGACTAAAAAGGAAATATATTTCTAGGATATTTTCTGTAGCTTAATTAGTCTTCACTTGATGGATTGCCTTATTGCCAGTTCTTTAGAGTTAAGAGGAAAGTCCAAGAACCAACAGAATGTAAGATTAGTTCAGAATAAATGGTGAATAGATTTCTATCAAGAAGCTATAAAATGGAGTGGGATAAGAGGAAAAATTGAACTGACTTTGAAGCAAATAACTTTGGGAATAAAGGAAGGTTACTGGCAAATATTAAGCAGAGAAAGGAGGGAGATTTCAATTCATTTATAATAGCATTGAATTTCATGCATTCCTCTGAGAGCCTCATTTTTTTAAATAAGAACCCATGTTATTTACCAAATTAAACTTGCAAAATATGCAGCTCTAGCACTTAAGCAAAACAAATATTTTAATATTAAAAATGATGTGTGTATATAAATATAATATATAATGTGCATTTTATGAACCTAAGTCTAAAATCCTTGCCCATCTAGTCAATGGTTTACTAGAAGTGTGTATGTCTCTCTCTTTCTCTCAATTCTGTCCTCCAAAACTCTGTCTTCCATAGATGAACTGTGTCAGACCTGCTCAAGTGTGTGTAGTCATCCTCTAGTGGCAGCAGCCTACAGAAATAACAGGTTAAAGGAACAGAAAAGGGAGAGTTGGAAAAAGATGAGGAAGAAGCAGGAGAGAAGGAGGGGGAAAGCATGAAGAGGGAAAAAAGAAGAGTAGAGCTGTTCGAAATTTTTCATTGGAAAATGCTAATTGTGGAAACCAAATGTTTTTGAGGAAACAGATGTTGTAACAAAACTTTAATCAGGAAACTTTTTCAGGTCAAGGATGGAATGGTAGCAGGGAGAAACAGAGAGACACCCAATCTAAATGGCCTGAAGCTAGGGTACTTACCTGGGATGTGGGAAACCCAGGTTCAAGTTCCTGGTTTAATTAGGCAGAACAGGGACTTGAGTCTACCATACTCTAGGTGAATGTCCTAACCACTGGGATATGGAGTTTTTCTTTCACTCTGCTTGTCTGGCTATGCTGGAAGAAGGTCAAGACACACTGGATATGGTTTAATTAGTCTGCAACTTTATTCTTAAATGTCTGGGAGCACTCAGCTGATAAAAGTGTACAGTGCAGGTAATTCCATAATCATTTCAATGCATATCTGGGGGGCTTCCATTAGCCCTCCCCTTTACCCATCCTGGTCCTCACCCAACCCATTACTGGGATCTTAGCATCTCCCCCCTCCAAATGAGAATTAAGGGGAAACTGTAAAGGATGGCGGGGGGGGGGGCAGGGAGGGGTTGATTCCCTGCTGTACCAGTCATAGGAGCCCCTAACCCCCTTGTCCACTCCTTTAGAGAATGCCTCTTTTAAATCCTTTACCAATCCATTTAATCTGGTTACTGTATTTCTTCCCTGCGGAGTGCCTTCACTGGACATCCACCCCATGTTTTCATGAGTTGTGACCTCATAACCTTACTCCAGTTACATATTCACCTTGAATAAGCCCCATTGAGCCTGCTGTGGGGAGAACAAAAAAACTCCCCAGTTCACCTTAGCCAATCTGGCGGCAAAGGAAAAATTCCTTCTCATCCCTTGAGAAAGGAATGACTGGTGCAATGCCCACAGCGGATCCTGGCAAAACCCAGTATTTCACCACTTCCATGGTTGGCAGAAAGGGTGCTGCTCTTCCTGGTCCAGGTAAGAGAGTTTTTCCTGCATTAGAATGGAGCTGTATACCCCCCCGCCCCCACTCTTTCAGTTACCTGGGGTGGGGGAAAGAGGGATAGGTCAGTGTCCCAAGGCTGACCTGCTCTGCCACTGCAGCAGCAAGTCACTCCCTTACTCTCTGGCCCTTAAAGGGCCACACACCTTTTCCAACAAGCCAGACAAAGGCCTCCACTGCTTAATGTACAGTGAGGTCACTCACTTTTTTTGTGAAAATTTTCAAACAAGTCTCAGTTTTGTTCCAATGTGGAATGAAAACCAGCGGGAGAAACCCTGAAATGTTTTGTGTAATGGGATTTTTTTCTGCCCAATGTTGCTAAAAAGGGAGGTGGACAGGGAAGGGAAAGGCAGATTGAAGAGAATGAGGAGGGAAAAGGAGAAAATGCTGATGCCACAGACTCAGCAACCAGTATCAACTTCCTGAATACTATGTAGTATACAGAAGAATTAACACTTGTACATATTACAAAGTGCTGAGAGACTGAATATGATTGTCCAGGAACCAGCCCTTTTCCCCCTTGCTATAAAGAGAGATTTTACAGAAGTCAGGAAGAAAGCCATATTGTTGAATATAACCCTGCTCCAGGTTGCGGTCATTGTTGTAACTGTACTAATTTTTAAGGTAGATTCATTTTAACATCCACCCTTAGTGCTCTAAGTAAAAATATTATGTAGCGGATTACATATACTACAGACTTTGCTATAGCTGACATTACAGTATATGCCCTCATGGACTGTATTATGTGGGGGAACAGAGAACTGACAACATGGATCGAAGAACACAGATTGGTGGCTACCAGGGCTGATTAAAATTCCCCAGTTGTCAGACATTTGATAGAGATTAATCACTCACTATTGTCCTGGACTTGACTTTTACTGGGATACAACAGAACTAGTGAAGGAACCAGCGAAGGTGGGGGAGGGTGGTAGAGAATATTATTACACAATTCATTGAGAATATTTACATTATAAATCTTGGGACCAAGGGTGCAAATGAAGAAATTAACTTCAATCTTTCCTCCCTTTGCAAAGATTGGTTTACAGTGTTAATCTTACAGAAGTTCTTTGTGTCGTGGGACGTTGGTGTATATGGGAAACTGACCATTTTTGTGGCAATAAGATGACAGTATTCAACTAGGTATACGACTTTGGGATCCCTCTGGATGGAAAACATCATATAAATGTGAGGTTATAATTTAGATAAGTGTTGGAACCATTTATAATCTCATAAACTAATTTATCAAAATCACTCAGAAATGGTTTCCTCTCCTCATCTGTCTCCGCCTTGCCGGTAGTGGGTTGAAATTATATACAGTATTGGGACATAGACCTTTGTGGAGAAGGTAAACAAAACAGGTGTTCTGAATTTGTGATTGCTATGATGCCTTTCTTGTCCAGCATCTCTTTGCTTTGAAAGGTTTTTTTGTAATGCATCAAGTTTCATTCCTCTGGATCTCAGCAGCATCTGTGATAGCTCTCTTTCCAACTGACAAATAAGCACTGACAGAATTTTGAATCCTGTGAACTTTTTTGTTTTTATTATTAAGTTTGTCAATTGTCAGCATTTGTATTTCATTCTGATGATGAATAGAGGCATTATATTTTGGCATTAAAATGCAGTTAAGGTTGTAATGAGCATCATTAAGAAGTATAATGGGAATCAGCACAGGATCTCATTTTAGGGTGAGGTGGATTATTTTTGTTTTTGTTGTGTTTTTAAATTTGTTTTCATTTATTTATTTTTGCTACCAGACAGGTAGGATTTGCACAATGCTTGTTAATTTGCATTTAAACACAAGACCATGTCCTGCTATCCAAGACTGTTCCATTCTTTACAAATCACATCTATTTTTTCCAAGTCACAGCTAGGAAGTCCTTGTAAGAGAATCATCACAATCCATTCTGCCTAACACTCATACTTGGCTTCTAAATTCTGCCTTATAACTCAACTACATGTCCTTACTGCTTATAAATTTTTAAATGAATATGGGCCTTCCTTGAACATAAATCTGAATAGATTAAATTACCTTTTACTGAAATGAATAGGTTATTGCTCTGAGGTTGGCACTGTAAGAAATAATTGTAAAATGAAAGGTCCTCTATAATCCAGCAGAGTGATCAGTGTATATTTTTATTTACAGAAAGTGTGCAACATATTTGCTGTACCACAACTCAGGCTGCTGTACCATACAATATTAGTACTCCCAATTTATCCCTCAGGGAAGCTGGTTATATATGTGGAGATGAGCTGTGCCCCTTTACAGATTAAATATGGATTAAAATCCATAGTCTCTAGATTTTCATTTGAAGTTGTATTAAATTTTTGTCTCTGTTCTTTACCTTTGGTTAAGAAGTTTAAAAATTAAGGGATCTATTTATAAAATGGGGGGGTGAAATGACTTCTGTGGTCAGGTTATACTCATCATGTGCTTATTTTATCAACTTTTTGCTGAAGATCACAGGCAAAATCAATTTAAAATATTACTCATGTATTATGTCTTTGAAGAGTCATAAAATTACATGGAGAAAGTAAATAGTGATTCCCATTTACTATTTACATCCGGGCACCTTACATCTCCAAAAGTATTGTGAATTAGATTTTGAACACAAATTAAGAAAATTGTAAATCTAATCCCAAATCTCTAGGAAATAGCTGTCTGTAAAAAGCAGGGCAGTGATGTGAGGATTCCCAAAGGGGATATAACACTCACTGTAGACATCCTAAGTCCTACTGTTGTGCTTGGGACATGAAAGTGAAAATCAATGCTTATTAAAGTGCCAAATACAAGTTGCAGATTGCAGGAAACATTGTCGGGGTGCCATAGGAACACAGTAAATGGACAATACCTGAAAGATGGCATCCTTATAATGGGTACTAAATTAGGTTGTCTTTAGAGACCTGAGAAATGAAACCTGCGAAAGTAGCAAGAGTGGAAACCAGAGATTCAGTCTTGTGCCTTCATCTTTCCAGAGCAGGATGCCACTCTGATTCCTAGTGGGAAAATAACTAAGTATATAGAGAAAGAAAAAGGAAAAAAATCAAAGCTGACACAAACCTGTTATCAGCAAATACCCTGGCCAAGCCTCAGCTCTTTGTCCTTCTTCATTAGTCCCTCCATCACTTGTCTGTCTACTCCCACCCCCTTTTCCTAGTTTTCAGTATCTGTCTTTTCTTTTCCTACTCAAAATGATCTTTGGTTTTCAACGGCTTCCAGGTTCATACTCTATTATTGTGAATGGAAGCATCAGTCTATACTGAAAAAAGAAAGTGACCGGCTGTAAGACACCGGAACGATTTTGGCTTTGGTGCCTAATAGCCATCGCCACCTTTGGGATGGTGAGTTGCTACCTCAAGCTGTATGATAGGAATGCTCTGTATCAAAACTATGCTGTGTTTTTCACTTGATTTAGCATTGTACATTTTTGAGATATTTGGCTTAAATCTCCACTTTCTTGTCCCTTGCATAGTCATGTACACCTGTGCAGACTGAGTGTGAAACACTACGAGATTAAAATGAGCAATCATTTGTGCTCATTTGGAACAGGCATGATTGACTATACATGGTACAAGGCAGTGGAAAATTAGGCCTGTGAGCTTCACAGGAATTTTGTCATCTTCTGTGTTCTGAACAGTACACTGGGAGCACACGACAATGAATAATTAAAATAATCATGAAATCTGGGGTCTTCTATATGTAGACAGCAATTGATGTCTATGTGTTGACACAGTATATGTGTTGATAAAATTGGTAAACTGGGAGTTCAATAGTGATAAATTTGTCTTCCTTAATAAACAATAATACCTATCTCTTATAAAGCAAGTTTCCTCAGTCTATCTCAAAGCACCTTACAAAGGAAATAGTATCATTCCTCTTTCTGTTCCTCAATTTATTCATCTGTAAAATGAGGAAGTGACTTGTCACCCACAGGCCAAGTTGTAGTCCAGCACTCTAGTCACGAGGCAACAGTTCCTCTCTGATTTGTAGTAATGTTGCTGAATCATCTTTCTCTACCTGTGTGAATTGTGCTCCCTTTTCCCAGACTAAGAAAAAATCTGTTACCTCCACTCATGATTATTACACAAACACTCCATTTGAGTTTTCATAGCAAATGTGGAATAGTACACGGCTATGTAGGAATACTGAACATTTATTCCATGTGCATTGCATAAAAGGGCAGATTCTGCCTACCATTTCATGGGTGTTCCATGCATGGAAGGAGGCATAAAGAGCCCTTCCTCCCAACCCCCCACTCTTCTGCAGAGGGATCAGCCAGAATCTTATATCTTTCCTTCTATGATAATGGGAAAAGAGAAGAGGGTGGGTGGAGGAGCAGGTTGGGAAATGGGAGAAGGGGGAAATGAAGTATGAACATTGCCAGCTCTATGGGGTGAGGCCAGGGCCTCGCCCCTCCGGCAGACCACGGCTGATGCTGTGGGATAACACATCTTTAAGAAATAATACCTATCTTTGTATATATAAGCTTGGCAGAATTTGATCTTTATTTTTCGTAATTTTCATGAATGATATCATTGTTTATTTTTAAGCATTTTTATTTGTATCTATTTAAATTTTCACAGTTGTGGATAAGTATGACAATATGGAGGTTGGAAAATAGTTATTTAATGACAGTAGATGTTGAGATTCAAAACGTAAAACTTTATAACCATTTAAGAACAAATTTTCAACATCATATGTCAAACTATACAAAGAAAAAATCCTTAAATAAAACTTTTCATAGTATGCTTATCTGTACATTTCAGTTATTATCAATGGAAATATTTTTAGTCAGTTTGTGTATATGGTGAAATTGATGTTTAATGACATTTACCAATAAAAAGTTAATACTTCAGAGCCTACTTATATAGTGCTTTTATCCACAGATGCTTTACAAAAGAAGTTATACCATTATCCTTATAAAAGCTCCTGGTGTTTTGTTGCTCTGCATCTCATCTTAAGGCACAGTGGCTTTAAATGTCTCATTCAATCTCTAAATTAAATACCATAAAGAAAGGAATATTTTTATTTGTGTGATTCTTTGTGGCTAAAATTAAGAAATATGTTCTTTATTTAAAGTAAAAAAGTGTGTATCCTACTGACCAAAAGTTCTAAAGAAGCAACTTTGCCTCCAACACAGGCAGGTAGCTACTATTACAACAGATATCTTCTTTCTTTCTTTGTTGTCTTCCTGCACCCTCACATGCATATAGCATCCACCAGTTTCCACCATTTATTTTGATCTTTGTTTGGTCTGTTCAGGCTTCTGATAGTCACATTGATGTATTTGGCTACTTTCTCTATTGTTCTGTGTAATGTTTTTTTAGGATTCTTTTTTTTTTTCTCTTTCCAGTTAGTGTCCATATGATTACATGCTGGGAAAGTTATGTTTGTGCACCCTTACAGTGTGTCCTAAATATGTCCATTATCATCTTCCTACTGTATTTGTTGCTTTATATTAGTTTGCTCTACTTAAATTTGTTGATGTTTCAAGAAAATCTTTCCAATGAACTCTGAAGATGTTCTGCAGGCAGTTACTTTGGAAGTAGTTGATCTTCTTATCAATTTATTTTGTAGATTTCCATGACTCTTCTCCGCAAAGCCAGACAAACATGGTGACAGTGTTAAAATTTTGTATTTTTATGTCAGTGCCAATCAATCATGTTATTTTCCCTTTTTTCCCCCCAAGTTTATGAACAACAGACATGTTAGATCAAAATGCAAGGAAACTTCAAAAAATGTTGGGGACAGTGCAAGAGTAGAAGAAGGAACAATACCAAGTGTCTTAACCCATTTGATCAGTCTCCCCGTCAAAGACTTTATTATTTGTCTGTTCTTATTCAACAATGCCGCTCACTCGTTAGCCTTACTGTGCTGAAAACCTGTCACTGATATGAATAATAAAAAACTTGCCTCATATTTGAGAATTTATATAGTTTTAAGAGCACTTTTAAAAAGCTTTAAGTGTTATAATTGCTGGGATTTTGTGTGGAACGGGATCCCAACTAGGAGGATTAAAAACATATTCCCCACTAAAAAGAGAATATTCATGCCCAGTTAAACTAGCACAGTTAGACTTCTCAGCATTTAAAATTCTTCTACTGCTGTTTCTATCTACATGTTTAAAATTGAGCCTACTAATCTTTAGACTACAATTGGTATTTGCCAGTCACTGACTGACTTTGGTCTTTATTTTATCAGAGTTTAACAGCTATGCATAATTCCATTTTCCAAGAGACTGACCAACATTAGCCCACTGCTGCAATCCTTCTAATGTCTTTCAGTTCTAGCAAAACAGCAGGCAACAGTGTTAGTTACAATGGTTTGATTTCCTATTTCAAGAGCTGTTTTTTGTATAGCTCTCTCTAGACACAGCACATGACAAATCACCAGGTGATATTAGCCAGAAAGAAAACCAGTCTGTTTCTTTAATTTTTATACACATATTTTAGTGCTTATTTATGAATACACTGACAAAGACTTCATACCTTGATTTCTAAGATGTGATAAAATGTGTGGGTTTTGTGTAAGAAACAATCCAAACAGACCTTGTTTTAGATTTTAAAGAGAAATTCTTCCATTAAAGCCAATTTGACAAAGAGAATATCTATATGAAAAAAAAAACCTAACTTGATGAAGCCTTAGGACTGATCCTGTAGAACTTACTATGAGAGAAATCTTTACTCACCCAGGTAGTTCCATTGATTTACAGGAAGTGAGGATTAATCACATGAGTAATGGTTGCTGGATCAGCCACTTTTTGTACTAATTTGCCAATATTTCCTCTGATTTTTTTTCCTGTGATGGGGTGGACTAGGTCTGGGGGCCCTCTGATGGAGATCTCACAGCCCTGCCCCAGAATAGAGCAGAGAAGTCCTCCAGGCAGCCTAAAGTGGCTGCAGGGGAACAGCCACTAAGGGGGGGCTGCTGGAGCAACCAATCAGGGGCCAGAAGGACAATATGAAAGGAAGCAGCAGAGGCAAAGCAGTCAGTTGCTGCATGGAACTGGAGGAGAGAGGCCTGTGTTCATGGCTAGCTGAAAGAGCAGCAGGACCACGGACAGCTCAGAGTGGGTAGAGACCGGGGTTGCAAAGAAGGAGCTCCTGTCTGGCTGCTGGGACTGAGTAAGGATTGAGCACAGGGAGGGCTGTAAGTAGACAGTGTCTCCAGGAATGAAGGTCTGAGGGTATGGCACCATACCAGAGTCAGGACAAGTTAAAGACTTTATACTCCGGAAGGGGTTTGTTCTGTTTCACATACTGATAGTGTGTGTGACTTGGCTGGAGGGCTGAGTCACTGAAAAGCCACCTGAGAAACCACTGACAGGGGTCACCATAACTGAGACTGCAGACACACCTGACCATAAGGGGGTTCACTTGAAAGGTAGGTGCTGCCCCATTACACTTCCTTCAACCTAGCTTGACCCTATAGTGAAGTCAAAATCCTCTGTTTATGTGGCATCACAGCAAAACAGCATACTGAATGAATTTGATGACACAACTTCACTTGTAAGAATCAAATATGAAAAGAAGATTGGCTGAGAACAAGCATACTCTTAATCTATTCTATAATTAATAAATGTGACCCAAAAAAAAATATGAAGAAGAATTGAAGGGTGAATAGATTTTTGTTTTAAGTCTGATATGTTTGAGAGTTTCTCCCAATCCTTCTTTAAGTCCATCATTACTGTTCAGTATAATTAATACAATAGATAGCCACAAACTACATAACATACATAAAAGGCCCAATCCAGAAGCCCTTGTGCACTCCAACTCTTGATGGCCTCAGTGTCAATTATGAAATTTTAAGGATTGCAAGGCAGACATTCAAATTAATAAAGACAGAAAATGGTCAGTTGAACTGTGTTCAAAATTCTAATTCAGAAAGCTTATGAAGAATGTAATAATTTTTTTGCCTTTAGAGAAAAAAAAGTAAATTCGTTCTTTTGGCCTCCAGATCACATTTCTTAGGTAAAAGAAACCGTTCATTTTAGGTTACTGAAGGGTGATGTTTTCATTGTAAAGCCCGTATTTGCTGTCTACATTAGCATAAATTTTAACCTCCCTCCTCCCCCATAGAAAGTGGTCTTCAAGTACAGAAAAGGGCAAACGTGGCCATTAATCACAAACTTTCATATCAATCCCTGAAAATACCATGTTGTATTTCACCTGCAAAAAAATTTCAGCTGCTATAATACCTAGTGTCTACAACAGGGATAGGCAACCTCTGGCACGCAGCTCGCCAGGGTAAGCACCCTGGTGGGCCGGGCCAGTTTGTTTACCTGCCACGTTGGGAGGTTCGGCCAATCGCAGCTCCCACTGGCCGCGGTTCACCGTCCCAGGCCAATGGGGGCTGCAGGAAGTGGCGCGGGCCGAGGGATGTGCTGGCCACCACTTCCCGCCGCCCCCATTGGTCCGGAGTGGCGAACCGCAGAACAATGGGAGCTGCGATCGGCCAAACCTGCCGACATGGCAGGTAAACAAACTGGCCCGGCCCACCAGGGTGCTTACCCTGGCGAGCCGTGTGCCAGAGGTTGCCGACCCCTGGTCTACAACTATAGGTTAAAATATACATGTGGTTATAGATGAGAGGGATAGAGAAGAGGAAGACATATAAAACAAGGAAAATACACCCATACTAAACAATATTAATGAATCCATGATATAATATTAATTGTATTACTAATACAAGAAGCAGCACTAGAGGGAGTGTAGTCTAGTGCATTGGCCACTAGACTGAGAGTCAGAAGACCTGGAGAAGAACCTGGAGTGTGTCAGTTTACCTCTGGCCCTCGATATCCCCTCTCACCATTTGTCTATCTTGATTGTTTAAGCTGTTAATTCTTTACAGGCAGGGACTATCCTTTTCTGTGTATTTTTAAAGTAATTAACACAATCTGGCCCTGAGATGTAGACTATTTATTTATTAACTAATAATAATATTTATGCAGGAAGAATGCCTAAACACATGCTTAATTTAATTTAAACTAAGCACATGGTTTCCTGAATCAGTATGAAGATAAGGCAGAAAAGAAAAGATAGGTAGGTTCCTAGAGGAATAAGCTGAATTACCCATTTTAAAATTTGTTTCTATGAGAGAGCCAAACAGAACTGATACTAGATGAACATATGAGAAAACCAATATTTTAAATCTATATTAGAGACCTGTACATATTAACCACACCAGGATCCCAAGCAACACAAACACCCTAGAAGGCTAGTTGAACACAAGATCATTTTGTGATGCTTTTTCAAGGACAATCAGTCTACATATTTGTTTGATCTTTCAACATATAATGGCAACAGTGAGCAAAAGCTACAGATTTAGACCATGATTTTAGTTTTATATTAATTATAAGAGCTGTAGTGGAGTAGGCAGTCTCCAGATGATAATCCTGCAGAGATAAGAACATCATTTCTTACCGGGCAGACATGAATAGAATAGGCATGCAAAAAATTTTATTATAATAGGGTCAAGTTAGGACCTTATCCTTATTTGCTTTTTTCTATTGCTTTCTTCCTTTCCTTCATTTACTTTGATTTCTCTTCCCCAATATTTTTCTCCTGTGCATTGTTTTCTACTGTTAAATAAATGAATACTACAGTATATAAATAAACTGTCTTTCTGAACCAAAATCTTAAGAAACCAAAAGAGTAATTTGTATTTTTGTGTAATATCTCTGTCTCAAAACTCAAAACTGAAAAGCCTATTAATACATGTGTATTATACACATACACACATCGACCTTTGGATAGCTGAAACAGCCCAATTGAGGAAGAAAGCATGCCTCTCATGGCTGTCGTTTGCAAGGAAAACTAAGAATTTGAAGTATCCAGTTAATTATAAAATGTCCACTGGCTGTTTCACAGGAACACAGAACACACAATTAGTTCTGAGTATGATATGTGAGATAAAAAAACAGAACTGACAATACTATAAAATGGAGCCTTCGTTTGCCTTCTCACAGTGACAGCACCAAGCACCCTTATGTCAGAAATATAGAGAGAAATCGTGTCAGTTGCATTCTCTGATGACCACTTTTTCCTCATTCAAGAGACATTCCAATTTCTTCCTGTACTAAACTTTAGCCTCCCAAAGCTACAACTGCCAAATTACAGGCTCCCTTCCATATTATGAATCTGTTCCCTTAGGAAAGGTGGTATTTTTATTTCACATTTGACCTTTTCCAGTTACTGGTGTGAGGGGCTGTTAATTGACCCCATCGTAGTTGGAGGCCAGAGCGTGGCAGGAAATGGCAGTGTTATGGAATATGTAATAATCTCTTCACTGTAATTCCCTATTCCCTTCCAAAACAAAAACACTCTTGTACCCCCAAACTCATAAAATAAAAACCTAGAAACTGTAGTTCTTGTTTAGTTTCCTACCCCACAATGGAGATTGCAAGGCAATCCTACTGTTTCAAACAAACGTGCCTATAAAGAGTCTATTGTTTGGAAATATTATTTTCTCCCTCTGGATCAGTCAGTGCTCACTGCTCCTTTTTCTAGTAAGGTGTTTTTTTTGTTTGCACTGACCTTATTTACATGAAGGGTCAGATGTCAATTATTTTGGGATACTCATGATTGAAAAGAAGGCGCTTATAATTTCTGATAGTAAATCCACCACAGACAGAAATTTAAGTCTGTCTGATCTCTCAGCAAAGGGCAACCAGATAAACTGAAAATATTTAATTGTTTCTGTAATTTTTAGCGCTCAAATATAATTTAATTTGAGATTCTCATTTTTCAAACATACATGCTGGAGATTTTTATCCCAATTTACTATGGGACCAGTCCTGAATCCCTCCCCCAGGCAATACATTCACTGTCACTGCATGGACCTCTGGGCTCCTTGCAAGTCACTCTCCCACCATATAAAAGTGTCTGCTATTAGCAGTTGACTTCAATGAAGTTATTCCTGATTTACACCAATATAAGTGAGAGGAAAAACAGGCCCTGTAGTGTGCATTTCACCACACATTGAAAAATGAATGAATGTGTCTAACATATTAACTGTAGTTTAGGTCTGGGAATATGTGACCCTTCAAATCAGCAAGTATAAGCAGGCTTTAATTTTAAGGGGTCACTTACCCTCATACAGATAAAGTATGGCATGAATCACTTTTTGTGAACAGTAGTTAAAATCACCTCTACTGCCTTCCTCCCCCCATTGGAAGCAGAAGTTCTCAGGTCCCAACTCAACAAGTTGTTTAAGGTCATGGAATCATAGACATACAGAGCTTGAAAGGACCTCAAGAGGTCACCTAATCCTTAGCACTGGGATGTCTAGGTTTAAGCACGTGAGTAGTCCCATTGATCTTAATAAGACTACAGACATGCTTAAAATTAGACATGTGCTTGCAGAATAGATGCCTTGTTTGGGGCAGAAAAATACTGGTATATTTTGTATGCTCCAGATCTGTGATCATCTTGAAAGGCCTGATTCTCATTTACACTACAGTTGTGTTATACTGCTCTGGCAGTGCAGAGAGGCCTTAGAGTGGATGTAAATTGTAACTTACACTATTGTAAGTCCCCTTTTAGTGCCAGAATGATTTAAAAAGTGACTTTAGTGTAAATAAGAATCACACCTGAAGAGCTTACTTCCATCCAAATGGACTCCGTTTTCTGTCGAAACATGAGGAAATTTAAGCAAAAACAATTACTAACCTTACAAATTTTCTTCAGAGTTTGAATTAAATATGAACAAAAATGAAATGAATAACAGTCTAGATGGTTGCACTCATCTAGATCCAAACCTGCAGGCCATATTCTGGACATGCAAGGCTGCTAAGATGTATTTAAATATAAATCATCCCCCGTTTCCTTAAAATCAATTTGGATAGGAAATAGTTTTGTTTTTTTAGTTTTTCACCTCAGAAAATTAAATTATAACCATACATTAAAATGAGATTTTCTTTGTTCCGGAAAAGCTATAAAATAACATCATATAGTGAAGTATCAGAGGGGTAGCCATGTTAGTCTGGATCTGTAAAAAGCAACAGAGTCCTGTGGCACCTTTAAGACTAACAGATGTATTGGAGCATAAGCTTTCGTGGGTGAATGCCACATGACATGCATCCGACGAAGTGGGCATTCACCCACAAAAGCTTATGCTCCAATACATCTGTTAGTCTTAAAGGTGCCACAGGACACTCTGTTGCTTTTTATCATATAGTGACAATCCAGCTGAATTTCAGACATAGAATTCTGCTGCTTCAGTTCTTCTCTGGCTGTGTCATTAGCAGAAAATAACTCCCCAAGGCTTATTTACATTTTAAAGATGCTTTTCAGTGCTTAAAAAGAACATAAAAAAGAGTAATCAACTTATTTGAATTTGTGTTCCTTGTATACATTTATCTAAAATACTCTACCCAGTGTGTTCAGTGAATGGAAATATACAGTCTGCAGCCCTGAATCCACCCTGAGATACATCAATAATATTGAAAATATGTGTTCCAGTTATTAATTGAACTTTATATAGAGGTTTGGCAGTTCATGAATAAGCAGACCCTGGTTCTTAGAAAGAGTCAGATTTGAATTTTCGTCCACTATTTGTGTCCTGCTTCAGAAATTTAGAACACTAACTGAGAGCACAAGAGATACACATACAGATTTTGGATTCACTGTGATATTGCACTGGGCTATTTAAATAGTCTCACTTTATTTTGTATCATATATGACATGTCATAAACTAAAATGTGACATAGATTCATAGATTGTTAAGGCCAAAAGAGACCATTATAATCCTATAGTATGACCTCCTCTATAACACAGGCCAAAGAATCTAACCCAGTCGTTTCTACATCAAACTGATAACTTCTGTTAGAACTATGCCATATATATTTTTAAAAGATTAAATAAAAACTGTATAAGTGATGGAGAATGTATCACATCCCTAGGTGAGTTGTTCCAATTGTTGTTTATCCTCACTGTTAAAAATTTACCCTCTATTTCTAGTCTGAATGTGTTTAGCGTTAGCATCTAACTAGTGGATTTTAGGTGTGGGTTTTGTGGTTTAAAGAGCCATCTACTACCAGAAATCTCTTTGGCGTGTAGGTGCTTGTAAACTGTAATCAGGTCACCTGTTCTTGAATTAATGCAATAAATTGAGGTTCTTCAGTCGTTCAATATGGCCAAGAACCAATCCCTGTGGGACACCACTTGAGACACACACCATCTGCAATGGTGCTACCCAGTCTGATTATGCAAGAACTCTGTCTTTCTGATGCTGTACCTGATTAATAGCAGGCTTTCAGGACCTGCTATCAATTTGCACTTCATGCACAGGGATTCTTTATCTTCAAGCAGGAAGCAGACCATGACATATCTCTTACAGATCATGATAACTGTTCTAATGCTTGCCTTCACAGTTGGTTAAGGAGAAAATGTTCCTGGAGAAAAAGCTTCTACTCCCCCTCTTGCAAATTCTTTCAGACATTGCACAGTTAGCTTCTCTTCACCTGCTGTACTATATAATGTCTATGTGACCTTAAGGCCATATTCTGCCCTGACTTCAACCAGGCAACCCAAACTCAAATAGGTAAGTGGTGTCAGTCAGGGCAGAATTTGGCACATCAGACCATTAATATACACTGATCTATTTAAAAGGTGGATCTGGTAGGGGAGAAGTTTCAGTGCTGTTATTACCAACAACTAAGGGAGTTGTAAGCTCCCTTCCAACTATTTAAAGACAAAAAAAAATCTCTAGGGTTAATTTTACTTTGTTTGTTATGACTACTTTATTAAAAAGAGTGAAAGTGCACTAGAATCACAATAACAAAATGGCAATCATCATAGACAGGTATTAAATTAGTTATTGCATATGAACATTATTATAACTTATATTAGGTAGTATAAGGTATTTTACTACCTTAAAATAATGTCAATCTGTTAGACTGTAAAACAATATAAATAAATAGCTATTAATGCTATCAGATTAATGTTAGTCAAACTTCATTGCAGCCCTATCACCCAACATATTATTGAATGGCATTATACTGCATTGTTATAGATAGATCACCATCATGCTGAGCCATGTGGTTGTGGGGCAAGGAGCTGTCAATATCCAGTCCAAAAGAAATGCACTTCTCTGGCTACTAATGTAGATGAGGGCTTGAGGCCTTTTAAGGTACCATAGAGACTACTCCCAAATCTGAGCAGGGACATAACCTCCCCTTTTGCAATCATACAAGCATGCCTCTTTTCCAGGGTCAGTCTCTAACTTCATTTTGCCCATTTGGGATGATTCAGTTAGCGTTTGGTGTGACATCACTGCCTATACTAATCTTTCTACACTATTAGCTAAAGTTAAAAGGCTTGCAATCAAACATATTGGGAATCATTGCAAAAGGCCTTGGGTGCCTAGATGCCCCAAAATGTACGTTCATAATGCTGTCCATTTTTAGGTGTAGGGTTTTCACAGTAGTTCAGTTTTGCTCTGATGAGGTAGGCCTAGAATGAATGGAGCCTGCATCTGCAGCCTTCCCTAACTTGTTTTGTTCAGAAAGCTGCATATATATTGGGGTGCATGTTGTTACAGCTAGGGCAAATCTTTCGTTTTGATTTTGCATCCAGATTTCACATTCTAGGTCTATGCACTCTATGCCAGTGCTATGGTGCCAACCATATCTTGCCTATTACTCTTATAAACCAACCCTGGGACCAACCGGTTCAAGAAATGTTAAATACTGAAGGAAACCACATCAAGAGTTCCCACCATAATCTTCAGATACTTACGTTTTAAACAAAGTTTATTTCCCCCTCAAACTTCACCTATAATGGCAGTAAGGAATCCAAGACAATTTACTAAAGAGGATAAAGTGACTCCAAGAGAGAAAGTCCTAGGGTGAAATTCTGGCCTTGAGTAAATGGCAAAGCTCTTGTTGACTTTAGTGGAGCCAGGATTTCACTCTTAGACTTCTGCAAGGCCAGGGGAATAACCAAAAGTGAGTGACAGATGTAGCAGAGAAAACCTTGTCTTTTCTATCTCTTACTTCTGTGGTTCTGTAAATTATACATAATAAATAACTGTGTTCACTAATTCCTGTTGATTTACTTTGATGACTAGCAAAGCATTTAATATCCCTCAAAAATGTTGTATTTTTTATTGTGAGGAGGTAGTAGTTAGGTTGCATATTGATATGTAGAATAATACTTGTAGAAAAAGTGGTTCATAATTTATTTTACCTTGCTTACAAGCTGCATTGCATACTACTTTATTTATCTCCTTCTGTGTGTGTGTACATATAGTAGGGGAATAAAGACTAGTTTTGAAACTAAGGAGTTTTGTGCAATGTAACTACATACAGAACATTGTCCAGATCCCACAAGTGTGGAGGAGAAGAAGTCTGATACAAACCCCAAGGTTGGAGGAAGAATTGATTTCCAGTTCTTGTTCAGATTTCTAACATCAAGATGGGAGAAACATATTTGATGCCTCACTTCCTGATGAGGTTCCCAGTGAGCTCTCCTTCCACCTATCCTCTGCCTTATCAACAGCTCTGGCTAGGCTTCCAACCATTAGCCACAAAGAAAGAATGAAGAAACTATAGGCTTCCCTAGTAATTCCTTCACAGTACCCAAGGAAAGTGAGTTGAAGAGCTTCCCCATCAGCACATTACAGTGTCCCGCTCTACCCTGCTGCCAGCCATGCCACCACAGCTGTACTACTATTTTCAGTATGGCAATTTGAGAACTAGTGCAAATTTGTCGATGCAAGCTGGGACTCACACCACAGCTCCAGGTATAGAAGTAACCTTAAGCAAACATACCAGGCACACCTCATAAAAAACAGCATATGCTTAAAAGACATTTTTTAACATCACTCTTATCTGCCTGGCCTTACTGAATTTGGCCTAATAAATGCAATCCCCAAAGAATACATACAGTCAGTCTTTTCTGCTTCTTACATTCCATTACACTCTGGTACATATCACAGCACAAACTCTGACCTCTTAGCTGTGCCACAGAGTTTATTGGTCTTTCATTTAAAGACAGAGTAACCAAGTATTGAAATAAAGAATCCATTCATTATGCTGCAACTAGATGGGAAGAAAATTGTAGAATAGTGTAATGGGAAAAAATGAACTATTCATTTTTCTGGGGACGATCCAGCATTTTTTTCATGTGCAATGTTGGAGACACATTAGAAAATTTCCATTTTATCACACCATGTCAGAACTTGTTTTTGTTAAGCTAATCCAAAAGTGTAATCAGGGCCAATGAGTGTCATGTTATGTAAGTGAAAAATGAATATTAATCCAATCCAATGGAAAGTTGGCCTATAAGGTTTTTATTAGAAATATGCCCCTCCGGACTTATCTGTGGATGTAAACTCCTTGTGATTCAACTGGAAATTACCATAAATGACACTAAGTTATGATGTCCTGTCCCTTTAAGTGTTCGAGCACTCCCCACCGCCCCTGTGCAGAGCCTCACTTTTGTGTTGTTTTCAGTTTTGCAGCCAGAACAATAAAGTGAGCGCAGCAGACAGCTGTGTTCCTATCAGCTCTGTCTGTATCTATCTCCTTCTCTGCAGGGTCTAAATATAACATCAGTGACTGGTGATCAAGCTACTAAACGTCTACATTTTATTCTATATCAAGGGCTTGATTTTTTGAAGAGAAAGACATGGATTATGTGCTTATCTTTTCCATGTGCATTTAAGACGTAATCCAAAGCCTTAAGCTAGCATAAAATTAATGGAAAGACTCCAATTGTCTTCAATGAGCTTTGGATCAGACCCATGGCTTGCCTGTATTTGTGCTTGCAATTAGCCAACTAGCTAGTCATCTGCACATACAAACATCCAGTTTGCTTGCTCAGTTGCAATAAATATGTATGCAAATATAGGTGGGCGAGTGAACCTGTAAGTATTAGAAATCAAGCACTTACTATCTGCATGCAAAACAAATACATTATCTGAAAGCTGATTAATTTCAACAGTAATGTATAGTGCAGGGTAATATCGCGTTCTCACATCATTCCAGTTCATCCTGTCAAATTATAGCAAGGAATGATATGAAGAAGCCCAATAAAAAAAGAGAGATGGCCACAACATTAGAACTATTCACTGTTAATAATAAAGCCTATGTTATAATAACTCATATATTGTAATATGAACTCATAATATCAAAGGCTTTCTGAGTGAAGTTTGTCAGTGTGTCCATATACAGCCTCACTGTACCTAGACAGATTAGCTCATATGCTCCTTTCTTTCATCTTTGTGATAGTCAAATCAGTATATTTCAGAGCTATTACAACCAACCTGTAATTCTATTGAAAGTAATAATATATAGTGCAAAAGTCTATATTAATACAATATTAAGGTTTCCAATTTAGACCTTATTTTGCAAGCTATTTAAGAAGGGGAAATACTGTTCTATACGGTATATTTCCATATGAAATAAATTCTTCATGAAACCTGGGAATTAGTTAACATTGCTTGAAGTGGGACTGACTTCTACTTCTTTGCAGTCTCTGGGCACGTCTTCACTACCCGCCGGATCGGCGGGTAGCAATCGGTCTATTGGGGATCGACTTATCGCGTCTAGTGAAGACGCGATAAAATCGATCCCTGATCGCTCTGCCATCAACTCCAGAAATCCACCGCGGCAAGAGGCAGCAGCAGAGTCGACGGCGGCGTGGCAGCAGTCGACTTGCCGCCGTCCTCACAGCCAGGTAAGTCGACCTAAAATACGCAACTTCAGCTACGCTATTCACGTAGCTGAAGTTGCGTATCTTAGGTCGACCCCCCGCTGTAGTGTAGACCTAGCCTCTGATTCCCATGAAAGACATTGCAGAACATAGCCTTGAGTTGATTGTTCTACTTTTGCTTGATGAGAAGTTCCCTGGAAGGTATGTAGAGGAGACCATGCTGTAGTAGAAAATTCTGACCTTAACTGCATTGATACCTGGATCCTGCTAAGTTTTTAAAATCTCCTCACAGCTTCCTAGTATCCCTGCCCATTCCATTGAGTAGCTGAACATCCTCAGTTCCCATAGTCTCAATGGGAGCTAACACTGCTCAGCAGCTCTCAGAAAAAGAGAAGGCATCTTAGAGGCTCAGACCCCTGCTGCAGAGGAATCATACTGCAAAATGGTTATGCTTAAAAAGCTGAGTGGCTTTTGGAATATTTTGTTTCCCTCCAAGTTTTTATGATAGAGGAGAACATATGGCCCTTAGTTATTTTTCTAAATCTTGAATGACAAATCCCCCTGCTATTTTAGCTTACCCAGTTTCCCCCTCCCCCCCTTCTCAGGATATCCTTAAGCATCTGCTATTTTTATTTATCTTTACAATTGGCATTACACTAAATATCTTTTGTGAAGTAAATCAATTACTGTAACCTAAAACTCCTTTTACAAGTATTGAGGTGCAATAATAATCAAATATCCTTTGCTGGTTGGACTCCCATAATCTAAGGGAAATTGAAAACATTTATGTACTCTTATCCAAAATCCTCACTTACATTTTTCATTAACCAATTCCAGGCAGTCATTTAGTGTCACATCTCTTCAATAGATCATCTGAACATCGTTATGTTTGTCTTCCTTTGTTACCACATCATTTCTTCCCCACTGTTCACCCAATGACCTTTACATTGTTCCAGGTTTCTACTAATTTAATATAGCCATCATTAATTTTCTTTTGTTTCTTGGTCACTATCCCTTCAATAGGTA
The DNA here is from genome assembly GCF_028017835.1 of Emys orbicularis. NCBI lineage: Eukaryota > Metazoa > Chordata > Testudines > Emydidae > Emys > Emys orbicularis. The sequence goes on along the minus strand of NC_088687.1, from coordinate 50,237,662 downwards.
TCTTCCAAAATGTAAATATTTAATTATAGTTATAATCCAGTACACATCATACATTTAGATAACATATATTATGCAGATAATTTAAGATTAACATTACAATACTATACACAATATAGTCTGTAAATATCTGTCACTCTTTAAACTTGTATTTTGGTGATAATTACCAATATATTTCTCTGATTAGTATTTTTAGCTCAATAGATTTAGCAACTAAGTTAAGTAGCCTAATTTTCAGAAGTGCCAAGTCGTGGTTATACACCAAATCCTGGGGTGATTGAAATTAGAAGCCAGAACAACTGATTCCCAGTCCTGTACATTGGATGGATTAACTTTTAAAACAGAAAGATACCAATGATACCAGGAATGGGGTTCACTTTTTGTCTTGGGCTTGTTTTCTCTACAAAATATTGCTGCGTTTGAATATGGTTGTGAAGAATAAAGTTATCTGCTCACAGTGGAAAGTGTAATCATGCTTGTCTGACATACTGAACTTATTAGTTATTATTTGTATTACCATATCAGCTAGGAACTCTAATCATAGACCAGGACCCCATTGTGCTAGACACTGTACAAACACAGAACAATAATATAGAGTGTAAGCTCTTTGCAGAAGTGACTAAGTAGAAGGTAAGACAAGATGAATAGTGACAGATGGATAGAGGAATACAAGGAAATAAATAATGAGAAAATATTGGTTAGCAAGCATGAGAGGCCGTGGTCTTGACACACGATCAGTCTGCCATGATGCCTACAAAACAATCTGATAACTGTTAAAGGAGAGTTTAAGGGGGGATTTGAAGGCAGATGCAGCAGCTTTGTGGATGTTTGCAGGGAGCAAATCCCAAGCATGTGATCAGCATGGGAAAAGGTGTTTGTTTGGAAAATGAAACAAGTGGGTGATGGATGCTGGCATCATGGTACAATTGGAGGCAGGAGTTGAGATTTTGATAGAGAATGAGAAAGGATGGGTAGGCTGGAGATATGTCATAAACGGTATTGAAAATGAAGACTAGCAGAGAAGTGGAGAGATTCCAACAGAAGGGTGACTTGGTCAAAGCAATGGGCAACAGTAATGTTCTTTTCAACAGCATTCTGAATGGATATAAGCAGAGATTAGATTTGTCCAGGACACAGAAAAAGATGTTGCAGTAACCAAGATGTGATATGACAAGAGTTTTAGCAGTGGCTGGATAGTGAAGGCTGCATCAGTGATGTTAAGTAGAAGTAATCTGCAAGAGTTAGAAATTGCCTGGATGTGAGGACCTAGAGATAGTTGATGATGACACCCAAGTTACAGACTAGTGTGACAGGCAGGATGGTGATGTTGTCCACAGTGATTGAGAAAGGAAGGCTTTGGAGAGGTGGGGGGAATTGTTTATTATAATTATTATTATTATTAAAAATAATATCTGTTTTAGCTATGTTGACCTTTAGATGATGGTTAGACATACAAAAAATGAAGCGAGACAGGCAAAGATTTTAGTTTGTATAGATGGAGTAGATAGGTAGATCTGTGAATTATCAGCATTGAATGGTAGTTGAATTCATTTGCAGATGAGATTTCTTGGAGATGAGATGTAAAGGGAGAAGAGAATGGGACCAAGGGAAAAACCTTATTGAACTCTCACAAGAAAGATGGAGGGTTCTCTGAGGACATGCTGAAAGAACCGTTAGAGAAAGAGGAAGGAAAACAGGAGAATACAGTGTCACAGAAGCCAAGGGAAGACAAGAGTTCAAGACTAAGAATGAGCAACTGTGTTGAGGGCAGCTGACAGGTCAAGGAGGATGAAGAATAGAATACTAGTTCTGAGAAAGAGGGCATTATAGACTTGGATGAAAGTGGTTTCAGTGGAGTGCAAGGGGCAAAAGCCAAACTGGAGAGGGTTGGTGGTGGAATTGGAAAAGAACTACCATACAGTGATTATAGATATCAAACCCAATGAGTTTGTGTCTAGAGATGAAAGTGAGATGAGTGATAGTTGGAGAGACAAGTGGGGTTAAAGGTGTATTTTTTGGGGAGCATGGTGTTTACTGTTTTTTTAATATGGGAATGATTAAAGCATCCTTGTATTGTGAAAGGAAACAGGCATAGGAGAACGAGAGGTTAAGAAAGTGAGTAAGGTAGTGTAACAGTGCAGACTCACCCCTGCAGCGCCTCCTGCTGGTTATCTTGGGAATTAGCTCAATCCAGCCCAGAGCACCGCCTGCAGGCCAGTGATCCACCTTACTGCTACTGGCCCCCATGTCCCTCCCAGGACCCCAGTGCCCCTTTAACTAGGTCCCCCCCTCCCAGGGGAACCCTCACCCACTATCCCCACCTTGCCTCAGTATCAGGCTACTGCCAGTCTTCATCTAGCCCCACACCCAGGGGCAGACTGCAGTATCAGCCTACTCATCACTGGCAAGGTTGGGTTTGGACCTGCTGCCTTGGCCTACCCCTGGGTTGCCCTCTGCAACCCCCAGTACCCCTTGGCCTTCTACTAGGCTGCAGCCTGGGGCTTTCCAGGCTGGAGCTCCCCAGCCCTGCTCCACCCAGGTACTCTGTCTCAGCTCCCTGCAGCCAGGCCCTTCTCTCTCTGACTGTAGAGAGAGACTGCTGAGCTTCTGGCTGCCCTGGCCTTTATAGGGCCAGCTGGGTCTGTTTGGGGCATGGCCACAGCTGAGGCTGTTTCCCCAATCAACCCAGCTTTCCCTGCCCCAGCCTTCTCCCAGGGCTATTTCAGGCCCTTCCAGGCAGGAGTGGGTGTCCACCCTGCTACAGGTAGTAAGACAGTGGCACAAGAAATATCAGGTGATGGGTTAGGACTGGGTCACTGGGGGAATTAGCCCTGCATGTATGACAAGAAAGAAGGAAGAAAGAGAGTTGTAAGAGAAGGAGGGAAAAAGGGAGGCAATGGTGTATTTTTTCAATTTCCTCTTGGAAGAAATGTGTGAGATCTTGTGCAGAGAGACAAGTGGAGGAAGGGATGGTTTCAGGAGTGAGTCAAAGGTAGCAAAAATGTGGCTGGCATTGCAAATGTGGGATTCAGTTAAGTTGAAATAGAATTGTTTAGCTAGGTAGAACTGAAGGAAGAGAGAACAAATTTTGCCTTATCACAGAATTTCTGCTACAGATGATCCACAGCATAAGATCAGAAGTAGAAGAAGCAGATGTTGGGCTGGGGTCTGGCAGGGTGGACCTTTGATAGGAAACAGGGGGGAAAGAGTTCAAGGTGAAGGAAAGTGAAGCAGGGATGATAGAAAGGCAGAGCTGCTCAATGCCTACTTTGCTTCAGTCGTCTCACAAAAAATAACATGACAGGATGATTAACTAAGTTACCATAAACAATAAAGGAGAAGGGATGCAAATCAGGATAAGTAAAGAAGATGTCAGAGATCTTCTGACCAATCTGAATGAATTCAAATCAGTGGGGCCAGATGCTATTCACTTGACGGTACTGAAGGAATTAGCTGAAGAAATTGCTGAGCCACTTTTAATATTTACAAACTCCTGGATGACAAGAGAGGTTCCAGAAGACTGGAGAAGGGCTAACATGGTTTATACCTTTACAAATGAGTAAAAGGATGAGCTAGTGAAGGATAGACCAGTCAGCCTGACTTTGTTGTAGATATTGCTCTAGTAGATTCCCAGGTATCATTCAATTTGTGAATACCTGTAGAATGAAGGGGTAATCACTAGCAGCCTGCCTGAATTTACCAAGAACAAATCAAGCCAAGCCAGCTTGATTTATTTCTTTGATGGAGTAGCTGATTTGGTGGATAGGGAGAATGTGGTGGACATATTATATCTGGACTTCACGAGGCTTTTGACACAGTCCCACATGACATTCTGATAAGTATGCTGGAGAAGTACAGGCTTGACAGAACTATCATTAGGTGTCTACATAAGTGGTTAAACAACCACAAACATAGACTAACTATTAATGGAATGATGTCAGGTTGGGGGGAGGGCTCAAGTGGTGTTCTACAAGGATCTGTTCTGTGGTTGGTGTTATTGAGTCTATGAGTCTATGAGTCTATTTAACATCTTTATTAATGACCTGGATGTAGGTATATAGAGAGTATACTGAGCAAGTTTTTAAATGACACAAAGTTAAGAGGGGTTGCCAATACTTTTGAGGATAGAGCTAAAATTCAGAGGGATCTTGATAAATTGGAGAACTGGACTATAGACAACAACATGAAATTCAACAAAGACAAATGTAAGGTGCTACACTTAGGGAAGAAAAACCAAATGTACAAATACAGAATGGGGGAAAACTGGCTTGGCAGCAGGACTGCTGAGAAGGATCTGGGCATTGTGGTGGATCACAACTTCATCATGAGTCAGCAATGTGATGCTGCTACAAAAAAAGCAAATGTAATTTTAGGTTGGATTAACAGAGGCAAAGCATGCAAGTCACAGTTGGTGATAGTACTGCTCTACTCAGCGCTGGTTAGACCTGATCTGGAGTATGGTGTCCAATTTTGGTCACCAATGTATAGAAAGAATGTAGAGAAACGGGAAAGGATCCAGAGGTGAGCAACAAAGATGATCAAAGGGATGGAATGCATGCCATATGAGCAAAGTCTGAAGGAAATTGGTATGTTTAGTTTGGAAAACATGAGATTAAGGAGGGGGATATGATAGCGGTCTTCAGATACTTGAAAGGCTGCCATAAAAAAGATGGATAAAAGTTGTTCTCTTTTGTCACAGAGGGCAGGACAAAAGGCAATGAGTTCAAACTACAGCATAGCAGATTTAGATTAAATTTCAGGAAAAAAACTTCCTAACTGTAAGAACAGTAAGTCAATGGAACAGACTGCCTCAGGAGGTTGTGGAAGCTTCTTCACTGGAGGTTTTCAAAAGGAGACTGCATAGCCATCTGTCTTGAATGGTCTAGAAACAACAAATCCTGCATCTTGGTGAGGGGTTAGACTAGATGATGGTTGAGGTCCCTTTTAACCCTATGATTCTATGGAGAGAATAAACAACCATATCAATGGAAGGAAGGGCAGGGTGGAGAGGTCTGAGAACAGACAAAATGTCATCACAGCTGGTGGACTGGAAATCATGGAAAGGCTAACTGACAGAGCAAGAGTGCAGAGAGCTGATGGGCAATGTTGAAAATCCAAGCAATGATCAGAGAAGGGGATCTCAGCAACAGAGAGATCAGAGGGAGAACAGAGCCTGGTGAAGACCAGGCCAAGTGAATTGTGAGGAAACATACAGATAGGTGGTTGGATGGTTCATCAACATAGAAACTGTAGTCACTGAGGCTGAATGTGGGAGATTGTGAGGGAAGGAATAGAGACAACTGGCAGTTGAAGTTCAAGAGGAAGGCTGAGTTGGATGGATGGTAAGTAAGAGCATCGTGGAGAAGAGAGAGAGGTTAGATACAGTGCTGTTCAAAACAGGAGAAATACTGGGAAGGGAGCTAGTGAGGGAAAGGGAAGGAGGAAAACAACAGATGCTATGATGCAGAAGAGGGGTGTGGTCAGAGTCATGTGTAATGGCAGATGGATAAGATCACAAAACGTCATTATTTGTTCTTGTCTACAAGATGGCCAAGTTATAGTCAACATTATGTCAGTTCATCACAATTATACTCAAACATGGTAATTTTTTTTAGTGTAGACCAGCCCTTTCATAGTGCTATTTTAATTATTGAGGTAGTAGAGATGAGCTGAATATAGCATATGTGATGAAACAATAACAAATATTTCTTTTTGAAATTTAAGTATTGATTAGTAGAAAACAATCAAGAAACTCTAAATCAATTCAGGTTTATTTCTGCTAGCTGAATGCAGCCATCGTTAGTTTTCTTTAAAGGCATTGGGAAATGGTGAGAAAAATCATTAGTGTGGAAAAAGATGTTAAAATAGTAGAGACAAAGTCAGATGAATATAGTGAAGTTCAGTGATCTACTGAAGAGTTGTGACACTAAAAGACTTTCTGGAATTGTTTAATGGATAGTTTAACACTGGCATTTTGAATGGTGAAAATTATCTCTGGTAAAAGGCCATTCTAGGTGAAATCCTGAAGTGTAGGGCTTGTGGTTTTGTTTCTTTTGATGTGTTTGGTGTCTTTTATTTATTATTATTATTGTTTCCCTTTCCTTTTAAATTATCAGTTGCACGTGTGGATGCTCAATACCTCTAAAATTTATGCTACTTACTGCCTAACATTTGGCATCCAAGTTTCAAAATATATGCCTGAGACTAGAGCCGGTAGGCAAAAACTGACTTTTCGGTGAAGAACCAAAAGCTTTTTGTCCAGAGGGCTCAACATTTTCCTGAGAAAGCAGATACTTTTAATGAAAAGGAAATTTGAAAACCTGATTTTTCATCAACAATTTTGAGGGGAAATTTTCAGCCAGCCCTACTTAAGCTTTCTGAATGAAACCTTTGCCCCACTGAAGTCAATGAGAGTTTTGCCACTGACTTCTGTGAAGCCAGGTTTTACGCTCTTGTCCTTCAATTCCCTTTCCAAATAAAATGGGGATAATGATGCTTACCCATTTCTGTAAAGTGCTATAGTGTATATGTGTAAAGTGATACTTGTTTATTTCTTCTGTATAATAAATAGTTACACAATAGTATGGCTGCTTGTCAAGTATTATGTGATAATTTAGGGAGAAATTCACCCCACTGTAGTATACCCACACAGGTCACACCATACTTTTAAGCTCATAGGGCTGACATCTGGATCCACAGAGTTTATTAGGATTATTATTAGTAAGTAGTATTGCAGTAACACCTGGGAACCTCAGTCAGCAATCAGAACCCTATTGTGCTAAGTGCTATATAAATACAGAATGAAAGAGAATTACCCCAAAGAGTGAGCATTGTTTCTTGGAACCAGCCAGAGTTCTGCAGCTGTGATGTGCAAGTGGGCAATCCCTTCCCTCTGTCTGTGGGCATGACGTTGAGGAGGTCTTGCAGATTTCAACTAGTACCAGAGATCCTTTAAGGGGCTGCACATCGCAAACAGCACAGCTGGCTGACAGTTCTGAAATAGAACGGTCAGACAAGCTGAAGATCACCAGGCAAGAAGTGGGAAGGCATAACAAAGTAATCTCCCCAAGTATCATGCCCCCACCAACACTCTGTTTAACCACTCTTTCACAGTAGCTCTTCATTAGTTATTGCAGCCATATGGTGCAAGGATCCTCCACATAATCTCTGTCTAGGCGAGAAAATAGCAGGATTCAGGGGGTAAGCTCATGTGTATAAGCATCCTGCCCCCTTTATGGTCTCCCCAGAAATTGTTCAGAGTACCCTGGAGCTGCTCTACACCCTTTCTGCACATTCTGAGGAGTGGTGAGAATTGTTCCCTACATGAACATCTAAGGGGCTTTTGTACCCCAACTCTTGTGGAAATCTGGATCAGGATTTGTCCCTTTACATGGGTCTTAAGTACAGCTTATATGTGGAGAGCACTGCCCTGACTCTCTCCAACTGGATGGATTTCAAAAATTATGAATAACTATTATAATTTTCTGTCACATTATAATTTCAGAGTGAAAGCATTAGAGAATATTATCGTTCAGTTCTAATATTTCTTCTCCCATTCTTAGTTTGTCTTCAGTAGTTTCCAAAGAGGATACAGCAATCTCTTCTTGGAAACTCCAGGCATAATAAAACAGTAAAATGGTCATTATTTTCGTACATGGTTTCCATCACAGAAACATAGAGTGCATTGTTTGCTAATTTCCTGATGGTAGCTATCAATAAAAATTAGCATTTAGGGCTCTTGGAGGCTGATGCTACTTAGTTTGGGAATCAGTGTAAAGGGAGCTGGGGAATATCTAATATAAATTGATGATGTTTTTACTATGCATCTCATTAAAGTCATAAAGAGACTTGGAATTTATGTCAAGGGTAAATAACACAATGGTATGGTATTTGGACAGCTCATTAAAATCTAAAGGTGAAGGACTCTATGTAGTAAGCCATTAGGTAACTGTACAAACTGTATTCTGTAATATCTTCTAAGTGGTAAGTAAATAGAATGTAAATGAAGTACACCCTTAACACACTTCTCAAATATGGATTTAATATTCTGCAAGTACTGAACATGACATATTACAGACTTTCCTAATTTAAGTGAGTGCAAGTTGCAAAAATGTACAAAAAGATAGTAGCATGAAAGAATTAAATTTGCTTAGTACAGCTGGGCAACGTGGTTTGAAAGAATGACATTCTATGGATTAAAAACATGATAATAATAATACATAATAAATCTGATAAGGCCTAATTTTGTTTTTGAATTCATAGATTCATAGATTCTAGGACTGGAAGGGACCTCGAGAGGTCATCGAGTCCAGTCCCCTGCCCGCATGGCAGGACCAAATACTGTCTAGACCATCCCTGATAGACATTTATCTAACCTACTCTTAAATATCTCCAGAGATGGAGATTCCACAACCTCCCTAGGCAATTTATTCCAGTGTTTAACCACCCTGACAGTTAGGAACTTTTTCCTAATGTCCAACCTAGACCTCCCTTGCTGCAGTTTAAGCCCATTGCTTCTTGTTCTATCCTCAGAGGCTAAGGTGAACAAGTTTTCTCCCTCCTCCTTATGACACCCTTTTAGATACCTGAAAACTGCTATCATGTCCCCTATCAGTCTTCTCTTTTCCAAACTAAACAAACCCAATTCTTTCAGCCTTCCTTCATAGGTCATGTTCTCAAGACCTTTAATCATTCTTGTTGCTCTTCTCTGGACCCTTTCCAATTTCTCCACATCTTTCTTGAAATGCGGTGCCCAGAACTGGACACAATACTCCAGCTGAGGCCTAACCAGAGCAGAGTAGAGCGGAAGAATGACTTCTCGTGTCTTGCTCACAACACACCTGTTAATACATCCCAGAATCATGTTTGCTTTTTTTGCAACAGCATCACACTGTTGACTCATATTTAGCTTGTGGTCCACTATAACCCCTAGATCCCTTTCTGCCGTACTCCTTCCTAGACAGTCTCTTCCCATTCTGTATGTGTGAAACTGATTTTTTCTTCCTAAGTGGAGCACTTTGCATTTGTCTTTGTTAAACTTCATCCTGTTTAACTCAGACCATTTCTCCAATTTGTCCAGATCATTTTGAATTATGACCCTGTCCTCCAAAGCAGTTGCAATCCCTCCCAGTTTGGTATCATCTGCAAACTTAATAAGCGTACTTTCTATGCCAATATCTAAGTCGTTAATGAAGATATTGAACAGAGCCGGTCCCAAAACAGACCCCTGCGGAACCCCACTCGTTATGCCTTTCCAGCAGGACTGGGAACCATTAATAACAACTCTCTGAGTACGGTTATCCAGCCAGTTATGCACCCACCTTATAGTAGCCCCATCTAAATTGTATTTGCCTAGTTTGTCGATAAGAATATCATGTGAGACCGTATCAAATGCCTTACTAAAGTCTAGGTATACCACATCCACAGCTTCTCCCTTATCCACAAGACTCGTTATCCTATCAAAGAAAGCTATCAGATTGGTTTGACATGATTTGTTCTTTACAAATCCATGCTGGCTGTTCCCTATCACCTTCCAAGTGTTTGCAGATGATTTCCTTAATTACTTGCTCCATTATCTTCCCTGGCACAGAAGTTAAACTAACTGGTCTGTAGTTTCCTGGGTTGTTTTTATTTCCCTTTTTATAGATGGGCACTATATTTGCCCTTTTCCAGTCTTCTGGAATCTCTCCCGTTTCCCATGATTTTCCAAAGATAATAGCTAGAGGCTCAGATACCTCCTCTATTAGCTCCTTGAGTATTCTAGGATGCATTTCATCAGGCCCTGGTGACTTGCAGGCATCTAACTTTTCTAAGTGATTTTTAACTTGTTCTTTTTTTATTTTATCTGCTAAACCTACCCCCTTCCCATTAGCATTCACTATGTTAGGCATTCCTTCAGACTTCTTTGTGAAGACCGAAACAAAGAAGTCATTAAGCATCTCTGCCATTTCCAAGTTTCCTGTTACTGTTTCTCCCTCTTCACTAAGCAGTGGGCCTACCCTGTCTTTGGTCTTCCTCTTGCTTCTAATGTATTGATAAAAAGTCTTCTTGTTCCCCTTTATTCCCGTAGCTAGTTTGAGCTCATTTTGTGCCTTTGCCTTTCTAATCTTGCCCCTGCATTCCTGTGTTGTTTGCCTATATTCATCCTTTGTAATCTGTCCTAGTTTCCATTTTTTGTATGACTCCTTTTTATTTTTTAGATCATGCAAAATCTCGTGGTTAAGCCAAGGTGGTCTTTTGCCATATTTTCTATCTTTCCTAACTAGCGGAATAGCTTGCTTTTGGGCCCTTAATAGTGTCCCTTTGAAAAACTGCCAACTCTCCTCAGTTGTTTTTCCCCTCAGTCTTGATTCCCATGGGACCTTACCTATCAGCTCTCTGAGCTTACCAAAATCCGCCTTCCTGAAATCCATTGTCTCTATTTTGCTGTTCTCCCTTCTACCCTTCCTTAGAATTGCAAACTCTATGATTTCATGATCACTTTCACCCAAGCTGCCTTCTACTTTCAAATTCTCGAGTTCCTCCCTATTTGTTAAAATCAAGTCTAGAACAGCTTCCCCCCTAGTAGCTTTTTCAACCTTCTGAAATAAAAAGTTGTCTGCAATGCAGTCCAAGAATTTGTTGGATAGTCTGTGCCCCGCTGTGTTTTTTTCCCAACATATATCCGGATAGTTGAAGTCCCCCATCACCACCAAATCTTGGGCTTTGGATGATTTTGTTAGTTGTTTAAAAAAAGCCTCATCCGCCTCTTCCACCTGGTTAGGTGGCCTGTAGTAGACTCCTAGCATGACATCACCTTTGTTTTTTACCCCTTTTAGCCTAACCCAGAGACTCTCAACACTTCCATCTCCTATGTCCATCTCTACCTCAGTCCAAGTGTGTACATTTTTAATATATAAGGCAACACCTCCTCCCTTTTTCCCCTGTCTATCCTTCCTGAGCAAGCTGTATCCATCCACACCAACATTCCAATCATGTGTATTATCCCACCAAGTTTCAGTGAGACTGTAACTTGAATGTTACATTAAAGTTTGACCAGAAATTAAGGCCTGTAAACTTTTAATTGTGTTTGATCTATTTTGTTTATAAATGAATACAGTAATTTGGAGTTTCTTTACTCACATTACATACAATATATGAAATAGAAATTACCATAAATATAAACAAAGATAGTGATGGCATTTATTTACATGACTAGTCATCTTAAAGTAACATGTAGCTATCATCAAAATAAAGTATTTATTGCTGGGCATTATTTATTTATTTACAATTTCTTTAAATTTATACAATAAAGAAGGAGGTGTTGATCAAAGGCTCTATGTGCTCATCCTACAAATTACATGAAGTCAGAAATAAATATATAAATAGCATCTTATCATTCACAGCCAGCGGACCTCAACCCTACCAAACACAAAGCTAAAGTGGAATCATAAACTAGAGCTGTTTAAAGTAAAGCTGTGTGAACAGATTTGTATAAAATATATATTGGCTCAAACTCTCACCCCTTTATCAACCCAATGCTTTTTGTTTCATATTTGGAAAAAAAAAAAGGTTTGATTAACTTTTTAACAATAATAATTTTTCAGTTCTTCACTTCCTAATTTTGATAGGGTTGACGTGGGACTAGAGGTACTATAATACAGTAAAAGCTGTGTTATCCGACACTTTATCAACCAGAAAGCTCTATTAACCAGCATTTCTGATATATTATATCTCAATACAAATCTTCAATCTATTAACCGGGACTAGTATATTGCCCAGGAGGTTATGCAATTGCACATTCTGCACTTTACTTTTATGCAAAAGATGCAGAAGACTTGGAGGAGAGGAAGGTGGTCAGGAACAGTCAACATGGATTCACCAAAGGCAAGTCATGCCTGACCAACCTGATTGCCTTCTATAATGAGATAACTGGCTCTATGGATATGGGGAAAGCAGTGGATGTGATATATCTTGACTTTAACAAAGCTTTTGATATAGTCTCCCACAGTATTCTTGCCAGCAAGTTAAAAAAGTATGGATTGGATGAATGGATTATAAAGTGGATAGAAAGCTGGCTAGATTGTTGGGCTTAACAGGCCAGTTTTGTTCAATATCTTTATTAATGATTTGGATGATGGGATGAATTGCACCCTCAGCAACTTTGCAGATAACACTAAGCTGGGGGGAGAGGTAGATACGCTAGAAGGTAGGGATAGGGTCCAGAGTGACCTAGACAAACTGGAGGATTGGTCCAAAAGAAATCTGATGAGGTTCAACAAGGAGAAGTGCAGAGTCCTGCACTTAGGACGGAAGAATCCCACGCACTGCTACAGTCTGGGGACCGACTGGCTAAGCAACGGTTCTGAAGAAAAGACCTGGGGATTACAGTGGATGAGAAGCTGGATATGAGTCAATAGTATGCCCTTATTGCCAAAAAAGCTAATGGCATATTGGGCTGCATTAGTAGGAGCATTGCCAGCAGATCAAGGGAAGTGATTATTCCCCTCTATTCAGCACTGGTGAGCCACATCTGGAGTATTGCATCCAGTTTTGGGCTCCCCATTACAGAAAGGTTGTGGACAAATTGGAGAGAGTCCAGCGGAGGGCAACGAAAATGATCAGGGGGCTGGAGCACATGACTTATGAGGAGAGGCTGAGGGCACTGGGCTTGTTTAGTCTGCAGAAGAGAAGAGTGAGGGGGGATTTGATAGCAGCCTTCAAGTACCTGAAGGGGGTTCCAAAGAGGATGGAGCTAGGCTGTTCTGAGTGGTGGCAGATGATAGAACAAGAAACAATGGTCTCAAGTTGCAGTGGGAGAGGTTTAGGTTGGATATTAGGAAACACTATTTCACTAGGAGAGTGGTGAAGCACTAGAATGGGTTAACTAGGGAGGTGGTAGAATCTCCATCCTTAGAGATTTTTAAGGCCCGGCTTGACAAAGCTCTGGCTGGGATGATTTAGTTGGTGTTGGTCCTGCTTTGAGCAGGGGGTTGGACTAGATGACCTCCTGAGGTCTCTTCCAATCCAGTATGCCCTTTATCTAAAGGCACAATCTAGCTCTTAGTAATTCTTGACAAATCTTCCTACAAGCTGTAGATGCCATTTGAGTAATTTCCTTACTTAAAAATCTATTGGTCTTTGATGGCAAATTACAGGTGCCGGTAAAATTGTATTTGATTAAACCCTACATTCTGCTTTTAATCTAGAAAATTGTCTTTACAGACATTTTAAACTGGGCTCAGTATAGCATCTTCCTCATCAAAGCATCTTCCTTTAGTAATATTTCATCAGTAGTGTAAAATCATTTTTAAGTAAATAAGGCTGACCAATAAGCGCGTAAAATATACACTTCTGACAACAAACAGTAAGTTAAAATATAGAAGCTATTAAATTTGTATATCTCTGTTAAAAATTAGCAGTGGTTAAACTGGTGTGAAATAAATGAGAGCCAACAAAGTTGTTTTTTCTCTCTGAAATATCAAACTGAAGCTGTTCTGAAGTTCCAAAGTTTGTTTAGAGCATAGACACTTAAAAAACATAACTCTCACAGATACATGTGAAACTCTGGAATGAGGATGGTTTAATCTCTCCTGATTTTAGAGGATACTGGATGGTTGTGCACTCCAGCTAGCTTTAAAGGGGCCACACTCTGCAGACCACATAGTTTTAAAGGCGTTATTCTATCTTCCTCTCCATCCTTCCTGTTGCCTTTTGAACCAGCTGGACCCTTCCCTGGATTATTAGGGAGTGTTGGGGAGGGGTGGTTATTTCTCCTATCTCATATTTTGGGTAGAGATCCAGGATAGTGCCTTCTCCAAGTATTATCCAAATCCTCTGGATCTGGCAGGGAAGTGATAACTAGGAAGAGCTTTCTGAGGTGTTTGCCACACTAAGCCCAGAGACAGAGAATGCTCCACAAGATATTAGCACAATGGCTTAGGAAATTTTAGGGGGTTTATAGGAATTGTGCTCTAGGAGTTTTCCTCTCTTACTGTCCTTTTGTGGTAACTACTGCCTTCACTGTTCCCAAAGAAACCAGAGTCCTGACTTCCAGCCTTCCTAAATATGTAGTATGAGGATAAATTGTGTTCATTCTGCATTCCCCAAAACCCATGATGGGCCATCTGGTGGCAGGAAGATGTGGGGAAATCATGACTTGAAAGTAATAGAATAACAATGGTCCTTCCTGGTAGAAGTCCAATAGAAACCTGGAAGAAATTAAAGCTGCCTTCCACGGGTAGAAAGACCAAGGGGTGGAGGTGAAAAATTACGTTCAGAACAGCATCTGGGTGATAGTGCTGTAGCATGCATAGCAAGTTGTAATTTACCCCACCCTCCATCAACTCTTCTGATTCTGGCCCGGGTAATAGCTATTAATGCGTATTAAACTAAGTGTGTTTTGTAGAGCAAAAAAGTATACTTTTAAAAAAATATATATCTAGTTATGTGTGTCTCATGAACTCTGGTGCCAGAAAATTTTCCCTACAGATACCTGGAGTGGTGGCCACATGTGTGCCCTGGCTTCCCCATGGTCGACAAGGTGCAGCTTAGGCTGCAATCTAAGTTTATGTCCAAAGTAATATCTGATTTCCACCTCAGCCACTCAGTATACTTACTTTTTTTCCCCGAAGCCACAGGCTCACACAAAAATGCACAAAAACTCCATGCTTTAGTATATTGTGCCTACCCTTTCACCTAGGTAGAACAAAACCTTTTCAGGCTTCCTTCAAGCTTTTTGGGTCTTATGCAGAATGAATGAAAGGTCATCCTGTTACAGCACAATGACTCTCTGGACAGATTACATTCTTATGTGCTATGTTGCCAAGGGCATTACTCCTCTTGTATTCAACTAGGGCACACTCAGCCTCCTGGCATTTGTGGGTAATGTCCCTATCATGGACATCTGTAGAGCAGTGATGTGATCCTCATTTCATATGTTTTCTGGAGACTATGTGTTAGGTGGGGGATTTCAAGGGTTGGAGAAAGGATCCCAGGTTCCAGCCATGCGCCTCTGCACAAATACCAACCCCCTCCTTCCTAGGGGGTTGGAGTTAATGGAACAAGCACCACACTTAACAACAGAAAATTATTTTTATCTAAGTCAGGCAAGCCAGGAGTAGAACCAAATCAGGAACTCTAGCAAGAGTTACCCAGACTCCCTTGTCCCGGCACAGTGTACAGCACACAGCCTTCCCAATGCCTAGCTAGACCCACACCAACTCTCTGTCCCACACCAATGCAAACCCCTCTCAGGTCAGGCCAACCTATCCATGCATGCTGGTGCTGGTATGCATTGCCAGCTCAAATTGATGGGTCTTGCTGTGTGGTCTCAGTTGTCCTGTTAACTCCAGGCTGCGTGTGTATAAGAGTCCCCTTTTACAAGCACCAGTGCAGCATCTGACTCTCCTCCAAGGACTCTGTACTCCTGCTATCTGGTGTCTCTCTGCCCTAGTACAGCTGCTTCTGTAGCTCTTTCTTTGTACCCTCTCCAAATCTCCCCAGCTTGCCTCCCCATCTGCTCATTGTTTTAGATCAGGGGTTGGCAACCTTTCAGAAGTGGTGTGCCGAGTCTTCATTTATTCACTCTAATTTAAGGTTTTGCGTGCCAGCAATACATTTTAAAGTTTTTAGATGGTCTCTTTCTATAAGTCTATAATATATAATTAAACTATTGTTGTATGTAAAGTAAATAAGGTTTTTAAAAAGTTTAATAAGTTTCATTTAAAATTAAATTAAAATGCAGAGCCCCCCGGACCAGTGGCCAGGACCTGGGCAGTGTGAGTGCCACTGAAAATCAACTCGTGTGCCGCCTTCGGCACGCGTGCCATAGGTTGCCTACCCCTGGTTTAGATCCTCCCAGGTGGTCTGAAGTTAATTCTGTGTCTTTGTTTTGGATTGGCACCCCTACCCCCCCAGCCAATTAGGTTTCTGCAGAGTGGCAGTTGGTGGGGGGGAAGGGGAAAAAAGGAAAGGTATCTAGTGCCACATTATGCTATTTCTATGTCATTAAGGGAGAAGGCGAATGTGGGGAAAGAGGTCCTGCAGAGACCTTCTTCTGACGGTACTCTTAGCTCCACCTATATCAAAACAGCTTGGGACTCACCTACAGTGTCATGGACATATGCCATCATTTGAATAAAAATCAGTTACTCACCATCTCATAACAGTTGTTCTTCAAGGTGTGTTGTATATATCCATTACACGACCCATCCTCTGTCCCCAGTGAATCAGAGTCTATCATCTAGATTCTGGCATGAATGATCCAAAGGTTAAACTGGATGGCTCCACTCTTTATATCCTTGGCACAGAGCATGAGGGAAGCCAGTTCTCTTGCATGGCCACCCACATGGGTACTGTGAGGGAAATATCTCCAGCACCAGTGCATAAGACATGCACACACCTACAATGTGGCAGATATATGCAATACATCTTGAAGAACAGCAGTTACAGAAAGATGAGTAACCATTTTTTATGAATCCTGCTGGGTCTGAAGTGTGAGTTAGGTACTGAGCTGCTGGGGAGTGTCAGAAGTTAGGTGGTTGTGCACATGCCTAGATGCCTTGGGCACTCTAGCAATGGAAACTTAGGTGCCTCAGGATTTTAGGCACCTACAGCATTAGGCAGCAGCAGCTAAGCAGGGGTTTGGTGAATACCGTTGGTGCCTAAATGTTGGACTTAGTTCCCCTCATGAATCCCACCCATTACTGCTTATGGCCCCATTTTTTTGGAGATTGGATGTGGGTCTGTGTCCCACATTGTGGTTTTGGGAGCTTGAGGGGTTTGGGTGTCATAATAATAGTTGCCTTGGGTATTCACCCACGAAAGCTTATGCTTCAATACGTCTGTTAGTCTATAAGTTGCCACAGGACTCTTTGTTGCTTTTTACAGATCCAGACTAACACGGCTACCCCTCTGATACTTGTATAAAGATGATTTTCTATCTGTAGGTCTTAGAGTTCTTTACAAAGGAGGTAAATATCATTATCTCCATTTTACAGATGGGGAATCTTAAGTCACAGAAAGGCACAGTGACTTGCCCAACTCAAAGCTGTTTGTGTTAAGAATATTAATGGAATCTTCCAAACTTTCTTCATTTGAATCTAGTGTTTTGAATATTTTAATGACTTCCCCCCATTGTAATTTTGTTATCTCCAGGAGAATGAAAAAAGCTATAAAGTATTTAATTTCAAACAGATAGATGAACCGGAGTGCATGTTAAATTATAAATAGGAAAACTGAATGATAAGAAATATGCTTTCATTACTTTATAAGTACAGTAATAACACTTGCTACCTTGGGCCTGAAGCTTATTGGCAACCAAGTTTTTAATCATCAAAATGGAAAGGTTTTGTGTGTCTGGGAGATAGTTGTTTCTCTACTACAATATATTTCTGGATATTGTGAGCTATGGCTAATAAGCATTTAATAATGATTATATTAAAATTTTATTTTCCTTTGGGTTTGCTTTTGATGTGTATTATATAAAACAGGTGTCTTGTATGATTTTACTGACACAAGGGCTTTCCGGTTTGCACTGAGCTCAGAATTATTAGTTCAGAATCAAGTTGCATATCTTTGTTATTGCTTTGTAAAGTTCTAATTAGAATTCTGGGTATCTAAAGAAGTAATAAGCTTTGAAGATAGCACTGTATCTTTTAGATGCATGATTGCTGTTCACTTTGATTCACTTGTTTTATTAAGCGGAGAACAGTGAAGAAGCAGTCGAATAGTCTTGTGTATTTGATCTTTGTGTATTAGAAAGAATTTATTAACAATAAGAAAAAGGGATGACTATGAATCAGTATTCACTTTTGTCAGGTTGGCTCTGGATAAGGAATTTGACAGAACCGGATCTCAGATTTTTAAATCCAGTTTGGCCATTTATGACTATCAATTAATATACCTCAGGCAGGAAGGGACCTCTTAGACTATCTAGTCCAGCCCCCTGCACAATTGTAACTGTTACTGTAACCTAATAATCTAAATATTACATCTAATTTTCTCTTGAACATCCATAGTGCCTACAATGGGCAAGTATCAGAGGGGTAGCCGTGTTAGTCTGGATCTGTAAAAAGCAACAAAGAGTCCTGTGGCACCTTGTAGACTAACAAGTGTATTGGAGCATAAGCTTTCGTGAGTGAATACCCACTTCGTCAGACTCATGAAAGCGTATGCTCCAATACATTTGTTAGTCTGTAAGGTGCCACAGGACTCTTTGTTGCTTTTTACAATGGGCAAATTATTCAGTTTACTGACTGACTTCAAAGATAAGATTTTTTTCATTATTTCTAAGTTGAATTTTCCATTTACTGATATCAGCTATTGAAACTCTTCTTACCACGGTGTATATTTCTGAATTTCAAAGAATAGTATGCAAAAAAAAAATTACCCATCTCCTGTGCTCGACTAATTTCTAGCCTGTTATTGACACTCAGCCTCTTAGAGCTGTGCTCCATGGTTGCTCTTACATCCTTCACACTAGAAATATTCCCTCATAGGATGGAAAGATGCAGGGATTGATTTTGCCCTTTTATGCCATTCCAGCAGCATAAACAAATCATGGCCAACTCAGAAACATTGTAGAGCTGATATATCTGTTCCGCCTGTCCTTTGCCATTCCCAATCTAGGGATTTGGCAAGGGTGGAATGGGACAAGGCATGTCATGTGTAAGAGTGGGAGTGACTGAAATGCTCTGCACTTCATTGGTTTGAGACAGGTAGATTTGTAGCCTATAATCAAACCCAGAGGGCCAAATCCAGAAAAGGATTTAAGTGTTGCGGTGCCTAACTTTTAAATCCCTAGACAGTAATCCACAAACCCCGAGTTAGCCACCTTAAGTTATACAATGCATGGGGAGAGATGGACACAGAAATGTAATCTACAAAAGCCTTTATGCTAGCTGGGGAGCTGTCTAAGCTCATCAATTGCAGAAGTTCTAAACCCATGCTTCTGAGGGAGTTAGATGCCTAAGTGTGGGCAGGAGGGAAGCATGTTTATCTGCTTGGGGTCAGCCAGATCTTTCTCCTGGAGTCAAGTGCCAAAGCCATTTCTTGCAAGAACAGCAGCTGTGCACACAAAAGTCCACACAAAATTTGGGGTTGGAGAAAGAAGCTGCTGATCATGCCAGCTTCTTGTGACCTTTAGCCCAGCAATTAATGGACTCACCCAGGATGTGGGAGACCTGGGTTCAAATCCCCCTCCAGCTGCTATGAGTAGGAATTTGAACTTTCTCCTAAGCAGTGGGAGATGTGTACTAAGTATGGGGCTAAATGGTATTCTGGGATGGGTTATAGAGTTTAAGGCCAGATCATCTAGTGTGACCTGCATATCAGAGGGCACCAGCACCACCTATATTCTATACCCAACAACTTAGACCAAAATATTATAAACCTCAGTCTCTCCAGTTAAAGCTGTTCCACTGTGCTTAAAATAATTAAATACTCATTGGTCCAGTCATAGAGGGAGAGTGACTCTATAGCCTTGTGGTGAGGGTGGTTACCTATGAGGTGGGAGTTCCAGTCCCTGTTCCGCATCAGACAGAGGAGGGATTTGAACCTCCTTGGATTAACCTTATTTAGATGCCTAACTCCAGGGGAGAGTTCACAGCTGAACTCAAGTGAAAGGATCCCCAAGTGAAAGGATATGCCTCCCTCTGGCCTCCACAGGTGAAATTGGCAGAACAAAACCTAGTTTCACATGGTATGAAGATCACAGACGTAGGCGCGAGAGAGGCACCTGGACACTTAAACTAAGGCAGCAGTGCACAGAAACCAGTGGCAGAAACTAAGATGCCTAGGGGACTTTAATGGTGAAAATGTAGGCAGCTCCAGGGAAAAGTGGCAGCTTAGCAGTGGTTTTGAAGAGGGGTTTTAGATTTAGGCACCCAAAGTGGGAGTTAGGCACCTACATTCTTTTGTGGATGTGGGCCAGAGTACCCTCAGCCTTTCGAGCTATTCCCTTCCCTTCTTTTGTGGACAGGAATGGAGTAGAAAGTCAGCTTGGAGAAAATTCCATCTCCATGTTAGGGAGCCCCTGAGGAATGCTCATCCTGTGACACTGAATGCCATGTCACTATACCTCTGGGAAAGGTCAGTCTAGGCCAGCTGTAGATAACTTAATCCAAGGGCCAGCAGTGGGTAATTTTATTCTGGGTAAGTTAAAAGCTGGGCCTTTCAAGATGAGCTGAAAATGGTAGCTACTGGGTTTCCTGCTTCCACAGTCCAGTCAAATAGATATATATCGTTAGGTCAAACTGATTTGAATATGTCCTACTTTGTCTGGGTATATTGTAAAAAGTTATTTATCTAACATTAGTCCAGAGGTGCAATAGTCACATAGGTGATTGACTTTTTCTTTTATGCTAAAGCCTGCAGCAGAGGTTTTAAGTTCAGTACCCCATCCACTATGGAGTCCTCTAAGATTTCCTCCTCTTCTAAGGGCTGGTCTACACTGGGGGGGGGGGGGGGGGAGGGATCAATCTAAGATACGCAACTTCAGCTATGCGAATAGCGTAGCTGAAGTCGAAGTATCTTAGATCAAATTACCTGGGGTCCACACGGCGCGGGATCAATGGCCGCGGCTCCCCCGTCGACTGCGCTACCGCCGCTCGCTCTGTGGAGTTCCGGAGTCAACAGGGAGCGCGTTCGGGGATCGATATATCGCGTCTTAACGAGACGCGATATATCGATCCCCGCTAGATCGATTACTACCCGCCGATCCGGCGGGTAGTGAAGACATACCCTAAGAAAGAATCTTCCTCTTTCCTCATCTTCCCCTTACTTTCTATTGTGTTGCAAAATGTCTTCTACCCATTTGGGTAAGAAATTGTCATTCTGCATTTTTGCCTCCTTAATGTAAATACTATGTATTTTCCTTGTGAGGAGTCCAAGTCAAACATCACGTTCAAGCACTGAAACCACAATTTATAAAACTCTCAAAGAAATTTACTCGATCAATTCAAATTAAAAAGTTATTCAAAATCCATCAATTGCCCTATTTTTTAAGCTACAAGATTTCTGAAGAAAAATGTATGATGTGTATACTATATTTTAATTAAATTTCTAATTTGTGTGTGCTGTAGATTGGATTCTAATTCATAGCCCGTCTGTGAGATCCCAGAGGTTGCCCACTTCAACTCTCATGTTGTTTGTGGAAATATAGGCTAAGGGCCAGATTTTAAAATATATTAATACACCTAAAGATGAAGATAGGCGTCCAGTGGGATTTAAAATACCTTTAAAAATCTGGCACTAAGTGACCCAGCATGTCAAGTAATTTTTATGGCTCTTGTTAGCATTTTTAAAAATAGCTTAATATTGTGGAAATATTGTGAGCATTTTCTTATTTTGAGGTTTAGCCTTTCAGCAAGTATGTTAGTATTGCTTAATTAATAAGGAAGCTGACTACAGAAGTGTTTTGATTACAAATGTATAATGAATTATTTTAGGATGTATTTATACTTCTAGTGATATTTTACTCCCTTCAAGGACACATACTGATATTATACATTGTATTCATATGTTGTGTCCTACTTTTTATTTATAACTTTACAATTACAGTTTGCTTCAGACAAGTATCTGTACTAACAGGGTGTTCTAATATAGAACAAAGAGAACAAATGTATTTAAAGGAGGAAAAAAACTCCAAATATAATGTATTCCCCATATTACCTATTAAATGCAAAAGTGTCAATAAGCGGTGGTTGAAATTTCTCAGAGTAATAACAGTGATTTTAGATTAAATTGTTTGCTCTCTTTTGACAAATTCTTGTGTCAATGCATTAGGTATGTTTCGTAAACTATGCACTAAACACCGGAAATTCCAACAGTTAAAGGACCGGCTCTTCAAGTGTGCTTTGACTGCTTTTTGCCAAGGCACCACAAAAGACAGCCTCTTCAATATTGTCCCTGAATTTAAAGTTTATCAAGGAAAACAGGAACAGGAGAACTATTTTTATGCAATATCGCCAAGTTAATACTGAAGAAGGAACCTTAGTTTTTGCAATTAGGAGACTTCCAAATGTTTGATTTCTCAAACTCAAAGGGTGACATCATTTGTTTTGTTTTTGTTTTTTTGCTCTTGATATACCTATTTTAAAGGCAGGATGGGAAATGAATGGGGGGAAATGAAGAAATGCAGAAGTATTTGCTTAGCAGATCTTAAGTTTTAATTGTTTTGATCTGGAGCAAGGCTACAGTTGATGCCACAAAGCTTTTTGAAAGTGCCCCGAAATGAAGCCACTATACTGAGCTTTCAGGTGCTACTAAGGTAATACAATTCTTGGGGCAGTCAGCATTCTGTTTTAACTGTACTATGAAAAAAACCTTAAAAATCAAGCCAAGTTGAGGCAAAGCAGTTGAGTAGTTTTTAATGTTATGAGCATCTCAAGTTGTCTCTTTCACACATGGACAGTAGGATTTTTAAGTCTTAAGATCGGTAAAACAAGACAGTGCTGTAATGAAGAGCTTGTTCTTACAGGGAGAAATTTTCAAAAGCACAAATGAAATGTAGGTGCCTGCCTAACTTCCATTATGTACCTTGCCTTTGAAAATCTCCCCCACAGGCTTTACTCAGACAAAAACTCATGAGACTTTCAGTGGGAGGACTGCAGGGTCAAAGGATGTTTTCCTAAGCAGCTAGTTCTAAAAAAGCAGGGGGATGGGGGGGAGAGGAAGGAGATGGGGGAATTAAGTTGGGTATGGCCCAATATGACAGCACAGATGATAAAGGCAGTTTCCAAAATGTATGCACGTGTGTGTGTATAAACTTTTTTTTCTCATATGTTTTGTTTATACCACGTGGCTAAATGATTTAATCAGATGTGTGCCATGATTGCCTATTGAAGTTAATGGGAACTCCTCTCAGGTTTATAGAGGGTTGGAATTTGGCTCTGTGTGAACAAACGTAGGGAATGTGTTTTGGGGCCTTTTTAGTATTCTTTTCAGACAGATAAGTCACAATGAAATTACCAGGCAACAGGAAACTGCAACGATTCGCAACCCTGCCTACTACTGGTATGTTTTATTTCAGACTCTATTTATCATGCTAGTATTAGGCACATTCTAGAGTGGCATTGCATTACTTTTATTGCTCCCTGACTTTCCTCTGCTTATACATGTTGATTTTAGCATTTTGTAGCCATCCTG
The DNA here is from genome assembly GCF_028017835.1 of Emys orbicularis. Taxonomy (NCBI): domain Eukaryota; kingdom Metazoa; phylum Chordata; order Testudines; family Emydidae; genus Emys; species Emys orbicularis. The sequence continues at coordinate 50,214,538 of NC_088687.1, read as the reverse complement.
GTCCCAGGATATTAGAGAAATAAGTTGGGTGAGGTAATATCTTTTATTGGACCAACTTCCGTTGGTGAAAGAGACGAGCTTTCACTTCATCTCTTTCACCAAGAGAGGTTGGTTCAATATAAGATATTACCTCAACCACCTTGAATGCTAATAACAGGCAAAGCAGTACAAATGTGTGCGGCAAGTTCTTCCACCACTGTTGAGTGATATATCAACTGGTTTGGCATTTCGGGGCCAATCTGCCTCTGATATTATTTAGTATCTATAAAGTGTAGAATATAATCTTTTTATGGCATGTACTGGGCTCTAAGCCACAACCCTCATATGGAGGGCTGTGGAAATGCACCATCCCAATGGGAGATCCAGGAGGCAGACACAATGCTTCCAGAAGTACAGAGGGGGGTATAACTCTGGGACCTCTGCTGCAGTCTTTGGAAGGATGTCCCTGCACACCTGTGGAGTCATCTCTGACAGGTAGTGTGGAGATAGGAACAGGATCACAGCCTTGACCTCACTCTTCCATGTACTCTTATAGGCTAGCAACTCTCTAATCCAAAATCAATGGGTGTATTTTCATTGACTCAAATGGGCTTTGGAATAGGCCCTGACTATGATTATGCCTGACCAAAAGCCAAGAGGGTGTATTTCCTTATGCGGCAATGTAGTTCATTAGCTTTTCAGTTTACCAATTCATTTGGAATAAGTTGCCCAAATAAGACTTAAAAATAAACTTTAACTTGATTCTGCTGAAGTAGACAATAGTGCTAAAATGAATCTCTAGTTCCAAATCCTGTGGCCTGCACAAAGACCAAGAAAGACTTAAAAGGTAGTAGGACTAGCACGGTTCTGCTGCTTAGGGAATACAATTCTCCCTTCTCTCTGCCTCATGGAATCACTAGCCAAAATCTCCAAAGAAGGAAGAACACGGGGAATATGGACACATACACCCCAAAGGTTGCAGAAACGGTTGTAATGTTCCACAGCCTCTGGGGAAGATTTGGTTCTTTCCAAATCCTGGACAAATTCCATTCACTAAAGTTTTGTTCACAGATTAGGAGTTAGCACTTTCGGCACAATTTGAAGCTTATTGAAGTCAGTGGAAAGACTTCCACTGACTTCAGTGGGCTTTGGATCAAGCCCTTTATGAGTTAGGAGTGGGAAAGGAATTGTAGTAGGAGGGGGTCTTAACAAGTTTCTTTATGTCCTTCAAAACTCTTGCAAACAGCAAATAAATGTTTAAAGCATCCCAGTGGTATGTATTAGGAGTGAATTTCCTAAAATGAATACTGAATTCTCCACTCAAAGTGCTGTTGTTATTATGCATATTCAGACATTTAAGGAACAACAAGCTCACCTTAAATGCATTAGGGGGTTAATTAGGTTTTCAGTAAGCACTTCTTCCCTAATTCCTCCTCCATGCATAACATTTATACTGGACCATTGGGAGATAGTTGGCAGTTGTAAACATGAATCATGACAACTACCAGTAATATTGGCAGCATAGATATTTGAGGTTAAGGTCATCTAAAGCTGATGTCTTCCCTTCATTAATCTGTCACATACATGCATGTGGCTTAAGGAAGACATTTTCTTTGTCACCTAATGAGGATGCTTCCATATTTTTTTTCTTTTTACATTGTTTATTTTTCTTGTTTTGTTCAACAGCCTTATTTATGTGTTCTGTTTTTCACTTTTGGACTTTTCGGCAATGAATGACAGAACTGTCATCATTTGCTTTGGAAATAAAACTTCGGAACGGCTTTCTGGAATCAGAGTTTGATTACACATGGGCAAATCTCCAGAAGCCAGTTTGGGGTGGTGTTGGAATATCTCACCTCCTTCCCATAATGCATCATTTAAATTCAATCAATAGCATTAGCAAGTTCTTTTCTGCTGAAGGTGCACCTGTATCCATTTCCAGTGCTGCTTCCATACTACACCTGACTGTATAACTCCATAGTGTAGCAAGCCTTCTAGAATGATACAGATCTCCTAGCTTATTGTTTCCTGTGACAAAATGCACATTATTACTCTTAATCCCATTTTAATCATGTCGAAAGTATATTAAATGTGTTTTATGCATTTCTATTATTGATTCCATACAAACAGGACTTGCATGTCTGCCTCTTTAATTTCAATTGAGAATGAAAATATTTCAAATGTATATCACATTTGATCTCAATATTTGTCTGAGTAGCTATTGAGCTTCAAATCTTGGCCCTGATCCTGTGATGTAATCCATTAGTTTGGACTCACTAGTGGGATCATATTTCAGGATTTGTTCCCTTATTTTTCCCTATTCCTGCAAACACTTATGAATCTGAATAAATTCATACACACTAAAATTAGTCACACACACAAATATTTGCAGGGTCAGGCCTTAGTATATAAATTAGCACCTAAATGTGTTTGGCCTTAGTTACAGCACGATATGTTGTTTATAGTTTATTTTTGTAATGTACTGTGTTAAATTCTTGACTTTAGTGAAGCTGCATCAATGTGAGAGAAAAATGTAACTGATTCTCTCTATGCTGGTGTTAGGTGTTCCTTGTACTTACAACATGAGAACTTGGTATCTTATTTGAAGTCAGAGAAATTTTTATAATAGTTATTTTAATGCAACAATACTTACTTTTAACTCAATATATTACAGAAGTTCACTGAAGACCTTTTAAAAGAATATCTGATAAAATAACGCATTCACAATGCAACTAGAAGGAAAATAAAATAGTCTATTGAGTTGATAAAGAGAAACAGCTGATAGGAAAAGAGATATGTTAAATTACGTTTTTCTGTGTACTAGACAACAATATAGTTTGTTAAACAACAAAAATTTTACTTAAATGAATGCTCAAAGAAATAAAGGATACTATTGTGGTGCAACAGGTTATCAGTTGATCAGTTTTTCACAATCCTTGCAGCATAAACTTTTATTAAAATATGGACAACGATTAGCTACACCTTCAGAATATGCCTGCGGATACTGCTGGGAACAGTTGTTAATATTTCATGTCATGCTTTCTGTCTTTAAACTCAGATGTGGGTATTTCAATCCTAGTCTGTTTGTAGTTTTTTGTCTTGTTTGTAAAAGTTCTTGGGATTGCAGTTAACACTCTTGGAGCCAGAGAGTCTTGCAGGAATAAAAAAGGGAAAAATAAAGTCAAACAGTGAATGAATGAAACTTACTCCTTACAACCGTGTTCAAACAAAACTCAGTTGTAAATAAGGAATTCAGTGCTTCAGTCTCTACTGACATCAGTGGTAGTTTTGCCTAAGTAAGGAGTGCAGGATCGGACATACAAGGAAAAATGTGTGGTATAAGACTTTAAAAATCTTTATCTCCATGCTTTTGAAATTTTTGAAAACCTTGGCCTTCAATTTTACATTCTTGTTGCACTTGATTATTATTTTACCATAATATACATTTATGAAACAAAACATCAATCATAAGATTTCATTTTTTCAAAACTATTAAATCATTTGATGCTCCGGTATATGATAAAAATAACTGATTAAGTACCATTGTGATCTACATGAAACAGCAAGTCAAGTGTTCACCAGCTCAAACTAAAATAATTAATTTGGTTTGTTTGCCTTTTGGATATTTTGTTTGTTTTATTTTAACAGTTAGGCTGAACGACTGAATTTGCTGGGGATTTTCTTAAAGTGGATTGTAACAGGGTGCTGTCCTGTGCAAGTAACATTTATAATAATTCCCCAATTTTAGTATAGGGAAAACCATAAACACGGTTAACAGCAGTAGTAATTATTTTTAAGGGAGCTCACTGTAGCTACCTCATTTGCACCTCCAGTTGCACACACAGAAATCTAACCTTGGCAAGTATAAAAATAGAGGCCAGCATGTGAAAATCTGACTAAAAATATCTCTATCTTTCCAGTTACAGAAGTCTTTTAGTATACCATTTTCTATAGTTTTGTAAGGTAAATTAAACTATAAAGCATATGCAATATTTTTCTTAAGCACTTTTTAAAAAAATCATTGCTACTGTACTTTGTATTTCCAAAACGTGCATATAGCACTTTAACTTTACATGGTGCTTTGCAAATACAGGTTAAATGAATTTCCTGAGTGCTCTCAGACACCCAGGATCCGTACAACAATACAAACACAGTGCAACTGTGGAGGAAATGGAAGATATGGAATTATTGATGAGAAAGGGGCTCACCTAAATTACATAATGGAGCTGATTGGGGCCCAGACTTGTTGTAGTAGCTAGTTGTAGTGTGGAACTCCCTGGGTCCAATCTTTTCAGAGTGTTGCTGTTTGATTGCAGATGTCGATGCTTCTTGTACATTGTGGAATTATTGTTCTGGTAACATTTATGTGGCTCTACATTATAAATTGTTTTAAATACAGAAAATAAAAAAGATTCTTATTTTTTTCATTTTATTCTTTGTACTACAATAATGCTTGGGTCCCCAACAGAGATTGCAGCCTTATTGTGATTGATGTTGTACAAATATAGTAGGAGACAATCTCTGTCCCCAACAGCTTACAATCTCACTGGACAAAACAGACAAAGTATAGGAGAAAGGAAATATTATTATCCCCATTTTGCAAAGAGGGACAAGAGACATGCAGATTAAGTAATTTATCCAAGATCATAAAGGAAGCCTGACTTGGGGTATGATTTCAGTGGACCTGGAGGTATATTTTCCAACTCAAGTAGATATACCCATGCTAGCTCTGATTGAGCTACCATTCTAAAAATAGAAGTTAGTTGCAGTGGCACAAGAAGCAAGAGGGACTGGCTGACCCAAGAACAATCCCATCTGAGATGATAGCATGTATTAGGTGGCTAGTCCCACCTGTTGCCATGGCAACACTTCTATTTTTAGCATGCTAACTTCATCAGTGCTAATGTGGGTATGTCTATTTGAGCTGGAAATTACACTTCCATCTCCACTCTCGACATACCCACAGACAGGAAGTGAACGCAGAACTTCTGAGTTCCCAGGCCAGTATTTTAACTTCAACACCATCCTTCCTCACACTTTAAATGGAAAAAGGGTCAGATCTTTCCCCCACCATGATTTTTTATCTTGGGGTTGGTTCCTCTGGCTGTCTGGAGACAGAACATTTCATTCAACCCTGAATGATATTTGCAAATGTAAACTTTATTTTAATGTATAAATAAATATCTTATTGATTACTAGTAGTCACAATATTTAAAAAAAATAAAAACACAACAACAAATCATTGGCCTCAGATCATTTTTAGCAGCCTAAGACCAGTTCTACAATAGCAGGAGGTAAATTATTATTTTTTAAATAAAGAAGAAAGAAAGAAATGTTTAATAAATAGGTTTCTCTAGCCCTGAAGCAATTTTAAAACAAATTGTAGTTTTTCCAATCACTTCACAGAGTTACTGCATATGGACGGCTAAAATTACTGGGATAAGGACATAACACCATTTTCACCACTCATATGATACAGAATAAGTTCCTTGTCCATCCTGTGGTAGTTGTAAAATGGCAAATGTTTAGTTAAAGAGTTTTCTGCACCCAGTTATCAAACATACAGCGTTGCATATCAGGCTTTCATCCCTAAAGCAGTACTATGTCATCAAATCTTTGAAGAGTCCCCTCTGCCCCTTCTCTGGCCTTATCCCTAAAGACAGACAGAGAGACAGACAGACACAAATATACATTGAAAAGAATGATTTTTTTCCTGTCTGGTAAAATTATGTGAAGGAAAAACATAACAAAACAGATCAATTGTGCTATAGTTCCTGTTCATTCATTGTTCTAAATTAACAATAAAGTATTCAGCCATACAGGATTCTTGAAATGTTACATTCTATAAAAATACTCTTGCAGCACCATAACTGTGCTAGAATATCATGTGTTTTTAATTTGTATTCTCCAGCCATGTATCAATGATAAAAGCTTAAATATTAAAAACTGCAGATGATCCAGAACTTCAAAGTTTACCTTGAGAACAGGGTCTAATTCTGAATTGCCCCAATATCCAGGCTGTTCAGGTTTCCAGGATGAGTCTGTTATAGAGACAAACACCATCAAAATTTGTTGGTGTACAGATATGGGATATTGCTTGAGGCTTATTAGAAGCCAGCTGCACAGTTTGGATACAGAACATCATTTGAATTTCCCCAATGTGCACTTACTGGTGTTTTGTTTTAGTCTTATCTTCCTTAATCTTTCCAATTTACAGGTCTTTTGTTTTTGTTTTTTGTTTTTGTTTTGTAATATGTGTGTTGGAAACAAGAGCAAGACTTAGCTGACAAAAGCCATCTTTTTCCTTTCCTTTCTTTTAACTACAGCTATAAAATTTCCCATTAAACAAGTGGAAGAAACCATTGCTCTTAGTACCTTGCAAACATCTGAGGGTGTAGGTGTATGTTTTTCTCCTTGAGTGATAAAAACATTGGATTTCCCAGTACTTTATTATGATGAGTGCATAGAGATATAAATTTAAAAGATTGATAAGCCAGCAAGGGGCTGATTAGGGGATGGTCTGTAACACATCTTCATTCCAGTGCACCTCCCTTTTGCCAGGGTTAACAAGGAACCATGGAGACATCACATTTATTTGGTTACCTACTTTAAAATTAAAGGACAACGTAATATGATCCCATTTGTCTTAACCTGTATTTCTTTAATAATAAAACCTCTCATATTTTAAAACACAAGTATAAGGCCTGTACTAGGACCTTGTTAACCAACACTTCTCTGAAACTGGCAGCAATAGTTTTGATGAACCATTATAGTACTTTACTGTGGCAAATGGCATTTTCCTCCCATTGTTGAATTTAATTATCTTTTTAAATGTTAATTGCTCACTGTCTCTTTGCATAAAATTAAAGCATCATTTCACAATTTAGTTGGAGAAAAAAAAGCCCCTACCTTTCATATACTTCCCTTTGATTATTTTATATAACATTTTGCAGTGCTGAATGGGAAGGGGAGAAAGAAAAGCTTCCATAAATTAATTTTATTAAATAAAAAGCTCACATAACAGGGACATGTGGTGTATTGTATAACAGATGGTCCCCAGCAGCATGTTATGAGCATAGATGAGGCAAAACTGAAAGCAGTAGCTGCTAAATTTTTGGGTTACTGCGTAACATGATCAGTCAGTCTCTGCAACTGTCCAGGTCACGTTTGGTATTTACTAGCTGTGGCTGACGTAGATTGAAACAGGAGGGGGAGCGCCCATAAAAAACCCTAGAAGGGGGGGGGGGCTGTGGGTGGACAAGCCTTGTTTACCCAACCCAGAGAGATCTGTCTGTCTGGGCTTGTTTACACTTCTCTAAGCGCTGCTGTAGCGCTTAGAGAAGATACTACCTATGCCAACGGTAGCACTTCTCCCATCAGCGTAGGTACTCCACCTCCCCAAGAAGCGGTAGCTGTGTTGATGGGAGAAGCCCTACTGTCTACATGGTGCTATCTACACTGGGGGTTATGTCGCTATGGGGTGTGGATTGTGGTGAGCAGCCCTCAGTGGTGAAAGAACAGGTTAAGGGCTATTTAGAAAAGCTGGACATGCATGCTCAAGTCCATGGATCCAGATCTAATGCATCCAAGGGAGCTGAGGGAGTTGGCTGATGTGATTGCAGAGCCATTGGCCATTATTGAAAATGCGTGGCGATCGGGGGAGGTCCTGGACGATTGGAAAAAGGCAAATATAGTGCCCATATTTTAAAAAGGGAAGAAAGAGAACCCAGGAAACTACAGCCCAGTCAGCCTCCCTTCAGTCCCAGGCAAAATCATGGAGCAGGTCCTCAAGGAATCCATTTTGAAGCACTTGGAGGAGAGGAAAGTGATCAGGAACAGTCAACATGGATTCACCAAGGGCAAGCCATGCCTCACCAACCTGATTGCCTTCTATGATGAGATAACTGGCTCTGTGGATATGGGGAAAGCAGTGGATGTGATATATCTTGAGTTTAGCAGAGCTTTTGCTACGGTCTCCCTTAGTATTCTTGCCAGCAAGTTAAAGAAGTATGGATTGGATGAATGGACTATAAGGTGGATAGAAAGCTGGCTAGATTGTCAGGCTCAATGGGTAGTGATCAACGTCTCAATGTCTAGTTGGCAGCCAGTATCAAGCGGAGTGCCCCAAGGGTCAGTCGTGGGGCCAGTTTTGTTCAACATCTTTATTAATGATCTGGACGATGGGATGAATTGCACCTTCAGCAACTTTGCAGATGACACTAAGCTGGGGGGAGAGGTAGATAAACAGGACGGTAGGGATAGGGTCCAGAATGACCTAGACAAATTGGAGGATTGGTCCAAAAGAAATCTGATGAGGTTCAACAAGGAAAAGTGCAGAGTCCCGCACTTAGGAAGGAAGAATCTTGCGCACCGCTACAGTCTGGGGACTGACTGGCTAAGCAGCAGTTCTGCAGAAAAGGACCTGGTGGATGAGAAGCTGGATATGAGTCAGCAGTGTGCCCTTGTTGCCAAGAAGGCCAACAGCATATTGGGCTGTATTAGTAGGAGCATTGCCAGCAGATTGAGGGAAGTGATTATTGTCCTCTATTTGACACTGGTGAGGCCACATTTGGAGTATTGCATCCAGTTTTGGGGCCCCCACTACAGAAAGGATGTGGACAAATTGGAGAGAGTCCAGTGGAGGGCCGCGAAAATGATCAAGGGTCTGGGGAACATGACTTACGGGGCGAGGCTGAGGGAACTGGGGTTGTTTAGTCTGCAGAAGAGAAGAGTGAGGGAGGATTTGATAGCAGCCTTCAACTACCTGAAGGGGTGTTCCAAAGAGGATGGAGCTAGGCTGTTCTCAGTGGTGGCAGATGACAGAACAAGAAGCAATGGTCTCAAGTTGCAGTCTGGGAGGTGTAGGTTGGATATTAGGAAACATTATTTCACTAGGAGGGTTGTGAAGCACCGGAATGGGTTACCTAGGGAGGTGGTGGAATCTCCATCCTTAGAGGTTTATAAGACCCGGCTTGACAAAGCCCTGGCTGGGATGATTTAGTTGGGGTTGGTCCTGCTTTGAGCAGGGGATTGGATTAGATGACCTCCTGATGTCTCTTCCAACCCTAATATTCTATGATTCTATGATTCTATGTAGTTAAAGAGATGTAAGTTCCTAGTGTAGACCAAGCCTCTGCTCTTATCAGAGGAGAAGAAGCTGTGCTATCTTCCCCAATATCCTGTTATAATGTAAAGCAGCATAACCCCCTCTGGTGTGGATATAGTGATACCAATATAAATGTGCTCAGAAATGTGTTCTAATACCAGTGCAGCTCATTCACATACAGGAAGGGGAATAAAGTACACTAGTATAGGACATATTTCTACAGGTATAACTGCATCCAGACTATGAGTTGTACTGCTATAATTATATCATTAAAAATCACATCCCTAACTGACATAGTTATACTGGTACAAAACTGTGATATATAGTCATAGAAGTGTAGGACTGGAAGGGATCTCAATAGGTCACCTAGTCCAATCCTCTGCACTCAAGGCAGGACTACATAATAACTAGACCATTCTTGACAGATGTTTGTCTAACCTGTTCTTAAAAACCTCTAATGATGCAGATTCCACAACTTCCCTAGGCAATTTTTTTCCAGTGCTTAACTCTCCTGAGAGTTAGGAAAATTTTCCTAATGTCCAACCTAAACATCCCTTTCTGCAATTTAAGCCCATTTCTTCTTGTCCTTTCCTCTGAGGTTAAGTAGAACAATTTTTCACCCTCCTACTTGTAACAACCTTTTCTGTACTTGAAAAGGGTTATCATGTCCCCTCTCAGTTTCCTCTTCTCCAGACTAAACAAAACCATTTTTTTTAAATTTTTCCTCATAGGTCATGTTTTCTAGACCTTGAATCATTTTTGTTGCTCTTCTCTGGACTTTCTCCAATTTGTCCACATCTTTCCTGAAATCTGGCATCCAGAACTGGACTGCAGCTGAGGTCTTATTTAGTTCAAACCATTTCTCCAGTTTTTTCATATCATTTTGAATTTTAGTCCTATCCTCCAAAGCACTTGTAACCCCTTCCAACTTGATATCATCCACAAACATTATAAGTGTACTCTCTAGACCATTATCTAAATCATTTATGAAGATATTGAACAGAACTGGACCCATGACCGATCCCTGTGCACCCCATTAAACATGTCCTTACAGCTTGACTGTGAACCACTCATTACTCTCTGGGATTATCTCTTCTTTTATATTTTTACTGTATGCTTTACGTGTGCTGCAGAATTAAGCACTACCATAGAACTATCTTTTTTTTTATCACTACCATTTCATAGAATCATAGAGTTTAAGGCTAGAAGGGACCACCAGTTCATCTAATCTGACCTCCTGGAAACCACAGGCCACCAGCATCACCCTATTCCTGTACACTAAACCCAATTTCCTTTCAATGCTAGAAATCATGAAGGATCGCAAGAATGGGAAACAGAAGTTTCTAGCACCATGAAATCAGATTTGCTTTAACTGTCAGGAGTTCCACTCAGCCTCATTGCCTCATTATCCTTAGAACCCCATAGTATTATATTTTCTTAAATAAACTTTCTAATTATGGTTTTGTAAATAGGAATTAATAGGCTATTCATAAAAGTGGGGTAACATTTGCCTTTTTCTATGAAACTAAAGAATTACATAACCTCAAGAGGGTTAGTAGGCCTAGAAGAGTGTCTGAGGCAGTTCATAAGAAGTATGCAACTTCAGCATCATTTCAGAACTTTTCTTACATAGTGATACCACAGAAATCTTAAAAGGATGCTGTCAGCCATGCTGGCTCTTAATATAATTTACCTTAAAACATATATTTCCCATTCAAGTATTCAGCTAAGGGTTCCCTAAAGCGTATTTTGTTTTCATCAAACTGGAACAAGCCCATTCAGACCCCTTACTTATCCAACATAATTGAGATTTGGAAATGTACTATCCCATCATTAGTTTATATTCCTAAAAAAACTGTGGGTGAGACTTTCAAAAGCACCAAAGTCACTTAGGAATGCAAGTCCTATTGAAAGTCAAAGGGACTCATAGGTCACTCTAGATGCTTTTGAAAATGCACCCATATAATTTTTTTAATATGAAAGTAAGAACTGTGGTATCTGGCTTGATGCTGATACAAAGCATGGCAGATCAAAGTTACAGAACTTTGAAATGTTCTTCAGGGATATACTGGAAACAACTTCTACAAGTTTTCTGTTGGAGAGATTTTATCTGCTGATGAAAAAGGTGAGAGAATAAAATAGCCATATTTGGGGCTGTAAAATCCTATATGAATTTTAGGAAAAAATACTCAATGTAAGAGGACTAACTGAATGCTTTTCTTCCCTGTCCACAGCCACACAAGGATAAAAGGTAATCTGGCCCTTCATTTTGTGTAAATTTGTGTGTGAGAGAGAGAGACATAATAATTTTAGGCCCTAAACCTGAAAACACCTACATGTTATAATTATAGAGACACAGATAGCCCATTAAAGTCAGTGGGACTACGCTTGTGTGAAAAGTTAAGAATGTTTGTGTTTGCAGGAGGGGGACGTTAGTGGGTAAAATAATACAGTGGTCACATTACAGTATAGCTCTATTTTAATTCCAATGATTTCTAACTGGTACAATTATATATAGCATTCTAAGAGAGAAACAAAAATGTACCTTAAATGGAACTACTTTATAAGGAATACACAAGGAACTAAAGCCTTGAATAGGGGAATTAATAATGATTCAGTGTTGAGAAATTATATTAAGTCCTTTCATTAATTCATATTTTGATTAATGGTTTGGTGGATAAAGAGAGACTGCACTAATTAATTTGCTATTACACATCTGTAAGTGCCAAATCTTGCCATCGTTACTCAGTCCTTATTTATGAAAAAACTTTCATTGACTTTAAAAGGAATTTTATCTGTGTAAGAACTTCAGAATTTTCTTCTAATAATCTAATGCAAATCTGGGATAGCTCAAGTCACAATGGGAACTAGATATACTGTGAAAAAGTGAGGCCCTTCTCAGTGTTTTGTGTCCCTCTGCTGAAGAAATGAGGGATGGGAAGATTGTACACAAATACACGCCTGAAGGTCTCCTCTAGGAGTGGGCAGAAACCTACCTCACTAGCCATTCCTGAAAGTGCAGCTGTCCAGCCTTTGTGTGCCTCCCTCTGCCCCTCCACACACACATTTCTTCCCCCAGTATAGCAGATAATAATAAGGGGAGGAAGGAAGCGCCCAGACACATTAAAAAAAAAGTGGATTCTGCCGTGTGATTTACCAAAACTGGGCAAGGTAAGTGTCAGAGCTGGGATCAGAAAACAGTCTCCTGTCTCTCCCCTCAATGTGCTACCTAACAGCTGATCATTATAGTGGCCTGATTGAGAGAATATAAGTAAACATATCACCAAACACGCTATTGCGTTGTATTAATAAGTGTTGCCAATTTGTAATATTGTTTGGCTTTACTATGCATTGGGTTGACCTCATTTAGAGCAGTGCATTCTGTTTTGGGTGCGACATTTCAAAACAGGTAGACAAATTATAGAGTTTAGAGCAACACAAATGATGAATGATTGGGAGGTGGGGGGAGAGAAACTAAACCTGTGAAGAAAGGTTAAAAAGAACTAGGCATGTTCATTCTAGAGAAAAGAAGATTGAGGGGAGATGTAACTGATTACAGACACATAAAGGGATGATATAAAGAAGACATGGATCAACTTGTTATGGAAACCAGAAAAAGAGGTAATGGGCTTTAGGTGCAGTTGGATATTTTAGATTAAATATTATGAAAAACAGTAGCTATAAGAACCAGAGGTAGTGGGACAAGTTATATCTGAAAATAAATTAGACACCCATCTCTTAAGAAAGATTTAATTAGTTCTGAAACAATCTTGCAAAAAAGAAGGGGCGATGGTCTAAATGTTCCACTACATGTGCCTTCCAACCCACACGGTTTTATCATTCATTATTTGTTGTTACATCAAATATTTCTTTGAGAAGAGAAGTGGAAGTTGGAACGAGTAGAAGAGCTGGGCAGGAACATTTTGGAGAACTATTTTCAATTGGACAATGCTGATTCATCAAAATGACCCTTTTTTGTAGAAATTTAGTAATTTCAATTAAACTTTAATCAAGAAGGTTTCTCAGCTCCAGAATGGAATGTCTGGTCAGAGAGAGCCATCTTAGAATAACCAATAGATCAGACCACTGGTTATGGCATTTTATAGCATGGAGGTGGAAGACTCAGGTGCAAGTCCCTCTTCCCTGTCAAAGCAAAGCACTTCTATCAGTTTTAATTAAACTTTTGTTGGGACAGTTTCTCAAATCCAGGATCCTACTTCTGCTCCAAAACAGAGAGAGAGAAAGAGAGAGAGAGAAGGATGACCCCAGAATATCCAAGAGCCTGGTGTTTAGGGTACTCAACTGGATGTGGCAGACCAAGTTTCAAGGCTCTGCTCTGAATCAAGAGGATAGAGAAAATAGATACCAAATTAGTTCAGTAGAAAAACATAAGGTAGAAGGAATGAGGGTGTATTTAGGGTCAGAATGTGGCTCTTTGAGCCTGGAATATTAAAGTTATGTCAGCCACAGGACTAAAACTATACAGTGTGTCTCAGATTCGGAATCTAAAGCACTGCCAACATCAAAAGTACCTAATCAAAACCAGGCTCCTTATCTGCACTTAACACAGCAAATTATCAGAGAATGTGAAGGTTCCCTTGCTGGTAATGTTTTCAGGATGCTTAGTTTCCTTCTCAATGGCATGGAGGTTAAAATCTTAGTTTTGCAGTTCTTTTTTTACAAATGCTGCAAGTAAAAGAAAAAGAGTGAAGAATACACTATTATTGACTAGTGACAACAAGCAATTGTTCTAAAATTTACTTTAACATTGGAGGCAGATATGTAAACATCGAATTAATAATTTGGGTATATATGAACGTGGAGGTAAACATCTATCACCAGTTATAGGTGGATTGCTATCTATCACATTCTTTCTCTAATATCTGCCTGGGGTTATTTAGATAGCACTTGATCTGTTCAATCAGGCAACATAAAGAAAGGGAATCTTAAGAATGTAAAAGGGAAGGTACTTTGAATATTAAAGATAGTCCTCCTAGAATGGCGAATTACTCTATTTGCATATATACAATGTCTGATCTTAAGAGAGAATGAGCAATGGAACTCTAATTTAATTCATTTGGAATTTGAGCACCTTAAACAATTAGCCGCATAATGGCCTTGTCTACTAGGGACATTTTTTGAAAAATAAAATAAAAACACACAAAAAACCCCCTATTATTAGCAACACTGGAAGCCCTAGTGTAGACAGTTTGCTTGCTGCTGCCGCTGTTTTCATCACCATGTCAATTAGACTTGTTCCCGGCAAAGGTAGATGACACAGTGCTAAATGTAGACTACCTGCAATAGGGATTCCAATCTTGCTAAATGAACTAGTGTTGGCAATGGTAAGAGATTGTTCTTTTAAACTCTCCCTAGCATAAATTGGGCAAATTAGGATGACTGTCATAACAGGCTATTAGAAAGGCAATTTGAGAAATGGGTGAATGAAGGCGAAAATAAATTGTCTTATTCACTAGAGCTTTACTTTATTATATCACTTTGGTAGTGGAAATGGCATGCTTTTGTTTTAGGTGGATTGTTGTTGGGTTTTCTCTCCCTCTCTCTCTCTCTCTCTCTCTGTTCTTCCTTTCTCCAGGCTGGTTTCTTAGGACTCTTCGACTAGAAAAGGAAAACGATATGAAATGTAGGGATGAATTTTCAATTACAAGAGCCCTAGTGCACACCAATTTCTGCTGCATATGCTATTAGAGTGTGTTTCCAGTAACAACAACTACATGCAGAATTGTATATCTAGACATCTAAATGCAAATGGAGAGCAATTTCACAGCAACTGCAGTTACAAATATAGGTGCACTATTGATTGCTCATGAGGATTTCTATCTACTGAAAATATGGCCTAGATTGTGCAAGAATTTATATGAAATACTGTATGCTTTCAAGTCATTGCCTATTGCACATGGGCTGGGTATCCTTATACATTTGAAAATTGTTTTAATGAAATATTCTTTTTTAAAGAGATACTTAATGATCTATCTATCTATCTAAATTAAAAATGGGTATATTGAAAAAGCAGTGTCATTTGGAGGCAGTAATGATGGGACAGCTGATTAATTTTGAACTCCTCCTTTAATTTACTGTCATGATCCTCTGAAAGCATTATAGATAGATTCAATGTAACCAACCCTCTACCGCCTCAAATAAATACAGCTTTCAAAAACTCATGCGTGATGCACCAGATTTCTGAGATTCACGAACACTATACTACTCTTCCTCCTTCAAACAAGCTGCTTCTTCTCAATGATATTTAATTCAGAATACAACACTATGGTTATTCCTAAACCTGAATTTCCTGGTGTCAGGGTTCCCTCCCCACTCTGAACTCTGGGGTACAGATGTGGGGACCCGCATGAAAGAACCCCTAAGCTTATTTCTACCAGCTTAGGTTAAAAACTTCCCCAAGGCACAAATCTTTCCTTGTCCTTGGATGGGTACTGCTGCCATCACCAAGTGCGTTAGACAAAGATTCAGGAAAAGGACCACTTGGAGTTCCTGTTTCCCTAAAATATTCCCTCAAGCCCCTTCACCTCCCTTCCTGGGGAGGCTTGAGAATAATATACAAACCAATTAGGTTAACAAGGTGAGCACAGACCAGACCCTTGGGTTTTTAGGACACTAAAAACCAATCAGATTCTTAAAAAAACAGAACTTTATTATAAAGAAAAAAGTAAAAGATGCACCTCTGTAAAATCAGGAAGGAAAGTAATTTTACAGGATAATAAGATTCAAAACACAGAGGATTCCCCTCTAGGCAAAACTTTAAAGTTACAAAAAAACAGGAATAAACCTCCCTCTTAGCATAGGGACAATTCACAAGCTAAAAGAAAAGATAATCTAACACATTTCCTTCCTATTACTTACAATTTTTAATCTTAGATGCTTAGTTCAGGTATGGTTTTGGGAGATGTATTTTCCCTGCCCTGATTCCTCGCTGACCCGGAGAGAACACACAGAGAGAGACAAAACAAAAACCTTCCCCCACAGATTTGAAAGTATCTTCTCCCCTTATTGGTCCTTATTGATTGTCAACCAGGTTATTTGAGCTTCTTACCCCTTTACAGGTAAAGGAGGGATTTTATGCTACCCTTAGCTGTATGTTCATGACACCTGGTTAGCAATATTTCTCCCCAAAAGATGTTTTGTTTCACAATTGTTTGGTTTCAATCTACATATACAGGCAAGCACTTCTTATGTTTTCCAAAAATGTGGACTGCACTAAATAACAGTAGAATGTCCTCGGTAGTGATCATATAAGAGAAAAAAGTATAAGATGAACATCTGCTAAGCTTTCAAACTCTTTATTGATTGTTGACCAGTTTGCAGCCTGCATTAACGCTAAGACTGGAAGACACCTTTGGTGGTTTGATGTTCCCACCACTGAATGATTATCTTACATATCAGCACCAGGGTCACACGTGAGGCAGTTCAGGTTACAGCCAGACAGAAGCCACTTATTCAAGAGATGGTTACATTATGAGGGACATTTGATAATCTGTCATAAGAAAAATGGGTATAGTATCCAAGTGAGGGGGTGGGTAAAACTAGAACATCTCTTATCAGATTGTGATGGGGTGGACTAGGTACTAAGGCCCCCTGCTGGAGGTGCTGTGGTCCTGCTACACCCCACCCCAGAAAAGGGCAGTAGTGAGGTTCTCCAAGGTGCCTAGAGTGGCTGCAAGGGAAGTAGCCAATCAGGGCCCAGCAGGCTAGTATAAGAAGAGCTGCAGGGCCAGAGTGAGTTGAGTTCTTTATTAGAGCTAGAGAAGAGTGGATGGTGCTCTGGACTGGCTGCTGGGCGTTCACCAGGACAAGGCCCTGAGGTAAGGGTGACAAATGTACTGGAGCCACGGGGAAGTGGGTTGGGGAATTGTAGCAGCAATGCAGTATATTTAAAGGGACATTGTGGATGGCTGCTATCTATAGGGTCATTGGGCTGGGACCCGAAATAGAGGGTGGTTCTGGGTCCTCCCCACCACCACCAGCCACTGGGAAAGTGGCCTGGACTTTGAGGCACCTCAGAAGGGGAACTGAACTGTAGTGGCCCAGCTGAAGAGCTGGGGCCAGAAAGGCCCTGAGAGGGAGAAGACAGTGCCTCCAGGGAAGGGGCCCTGGGGCACCGCTTTCTTCTGGGACAGGGACAAATGGAGCGATATTACAGAGGGTATTGAGAGAGGCCCCTGTTGGACTTGTACCCCAAAAGGGGTTTGCCTTGTTTTTATATCACATACAGACTGTGTATAACTCAGCCGGAGGGCTGAGTCACCAAAGACCCACCATAAACAGAGAGAGAGAAAGTGCAGGCACACACACTCAGCCAAGGGGCACTTGCGAGAGATGAGTGTGACTCCGTTACACAGATACATAAATAATTTAGCTAAAGTACATAGACAACTATCATTTAACTGCTGTGGGAATCTTCCAACCCTTCCTTCCTCATAGTGAAGGTCCTAGTGCAACAGTGTAGGGTAGGGTCCAGCTGAATTAGTGGCTATGGCACACCTGTAGTCAAGACCTAGGCTAAAATACTTTTCCTTAACATGGCTATAGAACCATGTTTTCCTTTTCACAATCACAGTAAAAAGCTGTATAATAAGGTGAGTTACCCTAACCTGTGCTGGTTGTTGATGACAATAAATTGTGACCATATTTGGTTGATTGGTGATATTAGCCTGTGTTTACATCAAAAAAGCACCACCACAACTGAAACTAACTGGAACCCTTATTTTGGTATCAGCAGAGGCAAAAATTTTCCACATTACTATCCTCTCACCTCTACATGTAATTTCTTCTGGTCCTCAATCCTGCAAACACTCTGGCCCCAATCCAGCAAAGTACCTAAGCACATGAGTATCTTGAAACATGTGATAAATCCCATTGACATCAATGCTGTCCACATTCTGCCTGTTTTGTGGACTTAGTGAGAAGTGCAGTCTTCAGCGTTGTCAATTTGGCACTCTTTTGTTACAAATGAAAAAAATATAAGTAAAATATTTCAACATATTTGTGCTTAGTTACAATGGTGAGAACAGTAGGTGCCTTAGTTTATACCATTGTTAGATCTGATACGAAATAAGAGACATTAATCAGAACAGATTTTTTAAGTGGTCCTAGTATGGGCCAGAGATCATTTCTGCACTTTATAGTGCCACACATTGTGCTGCAACCTCAGTTGACTGTATATAAGAAATTAAATAACCTACGTAACTGCAGTGGTTCAACTCATGTCAATTAGGTTGTATTTATGCCTCATTAAAGCTGAATCACCAGGCTGCAAGCTCACTAGTTTATACTTATACAGTAGTGTTAGATAGACTTTCTGTAATATGAGGCCTGAGTCTACCCTTATGCACACCAGGGGAAAATAGTTTGCTGCAGGGTTACAGAGGTGTAACGGAGGGCACAATTTTTCCCATGTAAAAACAAAATAAAAACATATTTTAGCATGTTTATTTTAAGTAATTAATTAAGACTCATTCATATTATCATATCTTGTACATCCTAAGTAGCAGTTGTGTGACTTGTGTCCTTAGGGTGGCAGGTGAGGGCATCCCACACATGGTATGGGCTGCTCCAAATATATTGTATAGGGAGGTATGGACATATGATTGTGAGTTAAGTTAACTACTTTTCCATGCAGAAATAGTTAGTTATGGAAGCAACCCAAATATGAGAGCCTGTCTCAGCTAACTGAAAGGAAATCATGGTCTTTTGGAATCACTCAGTGTACAATAAATATATTATGAAGGTGGTGGATTAAACCTGTAAGAGTTTTCCTTACCTGAAGTGAGAGCCTTCAAAAAAAAATCAAAACAAAAATTGGGTGCTGGACCATGTGGTACACTGGAAAACTGAGTGAAATAGAGAAATGATTCAGTTCAATATTAAGTATTTTTGGAGTGAATTAAATGAGATGTAGAAGACCCCAAACAGATGGTATCACAGTACTGTACTCAGGAAGGCAAGATTATATTCACATAGAGGGAGCTGGAATACTCTTTGATAAAAAGGCAACACAAGCTCCACAGAAATGGGAACAAGTTGACTCATAAATTATAGGAGTATGTTTTGTTACAAATCATGCTAAAGTAACTATCATCCAGTGTTATACACTTACCAATGATCACAATGACCAAGCAAAAGACGCATTCTACAGTAAGTTGCAAGATAAACTAAATCTGGTTCATGGTTATGATATCATTCTATTTATGGTTGATTCAATTGCCAAAGTTGGTAACAACAACCTTAGGGTATGTCTACACTACGGGATTAATCCAAATTTACAGAATTCGATTTTTTCCAACCGATTGTATAAAGTCGAGTGTATGCGGCCACACTAAGCACAGTAATTTGGTGGTGTGCGTCCATGTACCGAGGCTAGCATCGACTTCCGGAGCGTTGCACTATGGATAGCTATCCTATAGCTATCCCATAGTTCCCGCAGTCTCCTCCACCCATTGGAATTCTGGGTTAAGATCCCAATGCCTGATGGGGCCAAAAACATTGTCGCAGATGGTTCTGGGTACATCCTCCCCCTCCCTCCAGGAAAGCAATGGCAGACAACCATTTCGCGCCTTTTTTCCTGGGTGAACAGTGCAGATGCCATACCACGGCAAGCATGGAGCCCGCTCAGCTCAAGACAGCAGTCATGAACATTGTAAACACCTCGCGCGTTATCGTGCCGTTTGCTGAACCAGAACCTGAAAAACCAGGCGAGGAGGAGCAGGCTACAGCAGCGTGGCGACGAGAGTGATGAGGACATGGACATGGAATTCTATCAAACTGCGGGCCCCGGCGCTTTGGAGATCATGCTGTTAATGGGGTAGGTTATAGCCGTGGAATGCCGATTCTGGGCCCGGGAAACAAGCACAGACTGGTGGGACTGCATAGTGTTGCAGGTGTGGGACGATTCCCAGTGGCTGCGAAACTTTCGCATGTGTAAGGAAACTTTCATGGAACTTTGTGACTTGCTTTCCCCTGCCCTGAAGCGCCAGAATACCAAGATGAGAGCAGCCCTCACACTTGAGAAGCGAGTGGTGATAGTCCTGTGGAAGCTTGCAATGCCAGACAGCTACCGGTCAGTCGGGAATCAATTTGGAGTGGGCAAATCTACTGTGGGGGCTGCTGTGATGCAAGTAGCCAAAGCAATCACTGAGCTGCTGCTACCAAAGGTAGTGACTCTTGGAAATGTGCAGGTCATAGTGGATGGCTTTGCTGCAATGGGGTTCCCTAACTGGGGATGGCCGGGAAGGGTCCATGATGCTCGCGTCTTCAGGAACACTACTCTGTTTAAATGGCTGCAGCAAGGAATTACTTCCCAGACTAGAAAATAACTGTTGGGGATGTTGAAATGCCTATAGTTATTCTTGGGGACCCAGCCTACCCCTTAATGCCATGGCTCATAAAGCCATACACAGGCAGCCTGGACAGTAGTCAGGAGCTGTTCAACTACAGGCTGAGCAAGTGCAGAATGGTGGTAGAATGTGCATTTGGACATTTAAAGGGTCGCTGGCGTACGTTACTGACTCGCTCAGACGTCAGCCAAACCAGTATTCCCATTGTTATTGCTGCTTGCTGTGTGCTCCACAATCTCTGTGAGAGTAAGGGGGAGACCTTTATGGCGGGATGGGAGGCTGAGGCAAATCGCCTGGCCGCTGATTACGCACAGCCAGACACCAGAGCGATTAGAAGAGCACACCAGGAAGCGCTGCGCATCAGAGAAGCTTTGAAAACCAGTTTCATGACTGGCCAGGCTACGGTGTGAAAGTTCTGTTTGTTGAAAACCCGCCCCCTTGATTGACTCATTCCCTGTAAGCAAACCACCCTCCCCCCTTGTATCACAGCTTGCTTTCAAAGGAAATGAAGTCACTATCGTTTAAAAATGATGTATTCTTTATTAATTGATTATAAACATAGGGAGAGAACTGACAAGGTAGCCTGGGTGGGGTTTGGGAGGAGGATAGGAGGGAAGGAAAAGGCCACTAACAAAGTTCAATAAAATGACAGCCTTTTGGTTGGGCTGTCCACTGGAGTGGAGTGGGAGGGTGCACGGAGCCTCCCCCCCCCCGCGTTCTTACCGTCTGGGTGAGGAGGCTATGGAACATGGTGAGGGGGGAGGGAGGTTATACAGCGGTTGAAGCGGCACTCTGTGATCCTGCTGCCGTTCCTGAAGCTCCACCAGACGCCGGAGCATGTCCGTTTGATCACGTAGCAGCCCCAGCATTGCAGCCTGCCACCTCTCATCTTGAGCGTCCCTCATGACTGGACTGGCATCTTTCCTGTACTTTGATACCATGTCCTTCCACTCATTCAGATGAGCTCTTTCATTGCGGGTGGATTCCATGATTTCAGAGACCATTTCATCTCGCGTCCTTTTCTTTCGCTGCCTTATCTGAGATAGCCTTCGGGACGGAGGAGGGAGGCTTGAAAAATTTGCAGCTGCGGGAGGGAGGGAAAAAAGGTAGAGAAGTATTTTAAAAGATACATTTTACAGAACAATGCTTATACTCTTTCACGGTGAACAACACTATTCACATTACATAGCACATGTGATTTCGGTACAAGGTCGCATTTTGCATCTTAATATTGATTGCCTGCGGCTTTGGTGTTAGAGAGCACAGACGCAGGTCCGGACAATAGAATTTGGCTTGCATGCGGCCATGGTAAGCCATTTTCTTTCGGCTCCTTTCCCTCATACCAAACAAAGCCCAATGAGTGCTGCAGTTTTCCTGTTAACGTGCAGCAGCAGAAACCAAACTAACCTCCCCCCCTAATCCAAGTCTCTGGGATGATCGCTTTACCCCTCCCCCCACCGCGTGGCTGGTATCAGGGAAGATCCCTGCTAGCAAAACACAAAAAGCTCAGCGCCAATGATCCCCCCCCCCCCCCCGCTTGGCTAACTGCAGAGAAGGATTTCTTTTCAGCCATAGGCAAACAGCCCAGTAGGAACGGCCACCTCTGTCCTCTTAATTAAATTCCTATATTTCAACCAGGTTACCATGAGCGATATCACTGTCCTGAGGATAACACAGCAAGATAAAGAACGGATGTTGTTTGAATGCCAGGAAACACCGGGACCATAAGCTGCCAGGCTTTGTCATGCAATGATACCAGATTACTTGCTACTAGCATGGCGTAGTCAAGTGTCCTACCATGGAGGACGGAATAAGGCTGCACTGCCCAGAAACCTTGTGGAAAGGCTTTTGGAGTACCTCCAGGAGAACTTCATGGAGATGTCCCTGGAGGATTTTCGCTCCATCCCCAGACACGTTAACAGACTTTTCCAGTAGCTGTACTGGCCGCGAATGCATCCCAAGTCTTCAGGGCAAATTAATCATTAAAAAACGCTTGCTTTTAAACCATGTTTTATATTTACAAATGTACACTCACCAGAGGTCCCTTCCATGGCCTCATTGTCTGGGGTTTGGGAGGGTACTTCAGTCAGGCTGAGAAAAAGATCCTGGCTGTTGGGGATAACAGAATGCTGTGTGCTCTCCGCAAGTTCGTCGTCATCCTCCTCCTCCTCATCTTCCCCATCCGCAGAATCCTCAGGCATGGCTGAGATTACCCCCGCCTCGGAATCCACGGTCAGAGGTGGGGTAGTGGTGGCGGCCCCCCCCTAGAATTGCATGCAGCTCAGCGTAGAAGTGGCATTTCTGTGGTTCTGACCCGGAGCGACCATTTGCCTCCTTTGTTTTTTGATAGGCTTCTCTGAGCTCCTTAACTCTCACGCAGCACTGATATGAGTCCCTATTGTGGCCTCACTCCATCATGCCCTTGGAGATTTTTTCAAAAGTTTTGGCATTTCGTCTTTTGGAACATAGTTCTGCTAGCACTGAATCCTCTCCCCATATAGCGATCAGATCCAGTACCTCCCGTATGGTCCATGCTGGTGCTCTTTTTTGATTCTCTGACTGCATGGTTACCTGTGCTGATGAGCTCTGTGTGGTCACCTGTGCTCTCCACGCTGGGCAAACAGGAAATGAAATTCAAAAGTTCACGGGGCTTTTCCTGTCTACCTCGCCAGTGCATCCGAGTTCAGATTGCTGTCCAGAGCGGTCACAATGGTGCACTGTGGGATTGCTTCCGGAGGCCAATACCGTCGAATTGCGGCCACACTAACCCTAATTCGAAATGGCAATATTGATTTCGGCACTACTCCCCTCGTTGGGGAGGAGTACAGAAATTGATTTTAAGAGCCCTTTATTTCGAAGTAAATGGCTTCGTTGTGTGGACGGGTGCATGGTTAATTCATTTTAACGCTGCTAAATTCGAATTAAACTCATAGTGTAGACCAGGCCTAAGATATGAGCATTTCATGGATATACATGGAATTGAGGGACGGACTGGCAATGGTGAAAGAATCGTTCAGCTGTGCAGCATGTGTAACCTGTGTACTGGGAGGGGACCCTTTTCCCTCCTTGCAGGAAAATCAAGCTAACATGGAAGTCAAATGATGGAATTACTGAGAAACAACTGTATTATATTGCCATAAAGCAGACAGCATAGAAAATAACTGCTAGATACATGGTCTTTTAAAAGCGCTGATGTAAGAAGTGACCGCTATCTTATCATTGGAATAGTTAGAATAAAGCTAAAAAGACAAGCTAACAAGAAGAAAAAATATTTGATGTGAAGAAACTGTCTGACCTGGGAATCAGGAGGGATTTTAAAATCTAGCTCTCAAACAGATATCAAGAGCAGCAGGGAATGAATGATAATATAGAGGAACAATGAGTTTGATTTAGAGATGTCCACCAGGAAGCTAATACAACTTCTCTTGGACCAAGAAGATCAAGGAAACAAGTGTGGATACAACCACACACATGGAAATTGATTGGGGAAAGAAAAGCCTTAAAAAAGAGGAACGCACAAGTGACACAAGAAGAACACATGAGTATGTAGTGAAAGAAAGAAGTTA
Organism: Emys orbicularis; assembly: GCF_028017835.1. Lineage (NCBI taxonomy): Eukaryota > Metazoa > Chordata > Testudines > Emydidae > Emys > Emys orbicularis. The sequence continues at coordinate 50,190,518 of NC_088687.1, read as the reverse complement.
TGCAAGACAGATAAAGGAGAATGGTTTGACAAAAAAGCGAGAGAAACTGAAGAAGCCTCAGTGAGAAGAGATGCTAAGAAACTGTTTTTGGTGTGTAAGCAATAGTCACCACAGTTTCAGGGTCATAGGTGGTATTGTAAAAGTGAAAGATAGAATATTTTTAATAATGGAAGCAAAACAGAAGAATGATGGAGGACGTGGTAATACACAAAATAAATAAACTTTGTAATATAGTTTGAGAGAAAGAACTCTGCTCAGAAGATTGGAAGAAGATCTATAATTTACCAAAGAAAACCAACCAATTGGTGTGCAATAACTGGCAAGGAATAACATTAATTTCAATATCTGGAAAAGTGTTCTGCTGTATACTATTGAACAGAATCAGACTGGTTATAGATGGAAAAACTGTGTAATGGGAAATCAGGCTTTAGACCAAAAAGATTGTGTGTAGATTACATCTTTACCTTGGATTGAGAAATGGCTCACCTTCAAGAGAACATGTCTTGAACTTCACAGATTTTTCCAAAACTTTCTACTGAATGCACAGAGAGTCACAATGGAAGATTTTGCAACAATATGGGCTTCATAGAAATATAGCGTCACTGGTCAACATTCTGGATGAAGGTTCAAAATGCTGTGTTAGGACAGAAAGTGAAGAAACTAAGACCAGGTCTATAGTAGGAAATTAGGTTGGTATAACTACATCACATGGGGGTATGAAAAATCAACCACCCTGAGTGATGTAGTTAAAACACCTTAAACTCCTGTGTAGACAGTGCTAGGTTGACAGGAGAATTCTTCCACTGACCTAGTTACCGCCTCTTGGGAAGGTGGATTACCTACACCGATTGGAGAATCCCTCCTGTCACCATAGGTAGTGTCTTCACTGAAGCACTGCAGCAGCACAGCGTTTTGCAGACAAGCCCTAACTGGTTTGAAAACATCACTAGAGTATGTCAGGGTTGCATTTTATCACCCTTCTTTTATGCATTGTCATAGATTATGTGATGTGAAGAGCATCATCAAAGGAAGATACAGGAGTTATTTGGAGTAAAGAAAAACTTCAGTATCTTGACTTGACAGATAATAATTTTCTATTGGACACAGATGATGATCACACTATCAATGTCAAACGTGATGCTGCCAAAATAGGATTAAGAATCAGACAAAAGAAAATGAAAGAAATGACCATTGAAAGAGGAGTCAGCAATGATGGGGTATGATTAACAGCTTTGTATATCTTCTGCTGATATCCAACTCCATTATTAGATGGAAGTAAGAATTGAGGAGGCAAGTAGAGCTTTTTTTTTTTTTTTTTTTTTTTCCTGAGACTGGCAAATATTTTGAAAAATAAGGAGACTCACACAAGACCCAAGATAAAGTTATACACTGTCATTATGGTAGCCACATTGCTGTATGCTTCCAAACTTGGCAAATGCTAAAATCCCACAACAGGGAACTTAATGCGTTCCATCAGAAATGCTTGTAGAGAATACTTGGAGGTGGGATGACATAACTTATGTTGGTGTGTTATGAAGGACTGGCCAACAGACTGTAGAGGCAATGATTCAAGAAAGAAGGCTGAAGTGGTTTGGTCATGTTGTATGGATGTCAAAAAACTGAATTTCTATGCAAACCATAGTCTGGATACCAGTTGGTGAAAGATGGAAAAGAGGAGGATAGCAGATGACATATTTTAAAAAAAGAGAAACTTTTCCTATGTTGGAAACAATATAATGGAGCAAAAAATGTGGCACTAGACAGGTGAAGCTGGAAACATTGGGTTGTTTTGTGTCACAAGACATGAGAGTATCTAATCATAAATAATATAATCAGTTCTTGATTTTTCAGAGAGAATTACTTTTGTACAGTATAATCTGAATTGTGGACTTGTCTCATCCTACTTCATAGATGCTTTCAGGTTCCTAAATCGTGTCTCCATTTCTACAATAGCAAGGGACTGTTAAAACAAAATAAAACAAACAAAAAAATCGCCGTAGTCAATGAATTCAGGAAAGTAAGTATCATGAAACAATTTTCATGTACACTAACTTATGTGATGTACAAATATTTAGATAATTATCCCCTTATTCAAAAAATCTGTATTTGAGGCCTTAAATAAAAAGTGTCCTTTTAAAATTTTGTTCACTATTTTCTTTTGCTAAAACCAACCCATACAACATCTGCCTTCTCTATAGCACTGTATGATGATGTAATAAATTGGATAAGTACCAGAATAACATTAAATTATTAACTAGCATTAATAAATTATCTAAATTGTAGCAATAAAGAAACATCATTATGATATAAAATGCCATGCAGGAATTGTTATGACAATACTTTAGGAAATATCATGGGTTAAATTTTGGGAATATATTACTGATCAAGCCCTAGCCTGATGCAATGGAATCACTTATGCAATGTGCTGATCATACATATCAGCTACATTCTCTGGAGGAGCTGACCTTTATTGTAAAATAATTCATATAAAACCAAACAAAATTATGGGGCAAAAACTTTGAAATACCATTTCGCTACCGGAAGTTGAAATCTAAGGAAATAAAAATACTAAACATTTAGGCTGATATTAAGAATACTGTCTATAGACTCTGTTATAGTTAATGTGTGAGTTGATTTATATGATCTCTGTATGACATGTAGAAATGCCAGTTCTCTCAGTATGTCCATCAAAATTTACAAGTGGAGTTATATTTTGCATCATACTAAAACAAAGCAATTAATGTACTTAAAAATTCAGTTTATCATTTCACTTCTCTCACCACATCCTTCAGAATGCACAAGTAGAACTTAATCCTTTGAGTGCATTTGATTGCTTTGTCTTCATATAATGCAAAATGTAATTTAACATTTAAAACAAATACACTTAATAGTGGAGTTTTAATGTTAACAATCTTTGTTTCTTGTATTCATGTTCTTCACAAACTCTCTTTTTATTGATAGAAAGTGACTGTATCTTAATCACTGAGATAGAGATGAGAGAGATGATAGATATATAAAAATAGTAGATTGCATATTGTAACATTCTCTAACACTGATCAATATATTAAAAATATAAAATTTCACTACAGAGAGAGACAGATGGGTGTCAGGGTTCCCTCTCCAATCTGAACTCTGGGGTACAGATGTGTGGACCTGCATAAAGACCCCCTAAGCTTATATTCCACAAGCTTAGGTTAAAAACTTCCCCCAGGCACAAATTCCTTTCCTTGTCCTTGGACGGTATTGCTGCTACCTCCAAGTGATTTAAACAAATATTCAGGGATGGGCCAGTTGGAGCCCTATCCCCAAAATATCACCTCAAGCCCCTTCACCTCCTTTCCTGGGGAGGCTTGAGAATAATATACTAACCAATTGGTTACAATGTGAGCACAGACCAAATCCCTGGTTTTTAGGACACTGAAAATCAATCAGGTTCTTAAAAGAAGAATTTTATTTTTAAAAAAAGGTAAAAGAATCACACCTGCAAAATCAGGATGGAAGGTAACTTTACAGGTTAGATAAAAAGATTTAAAACAGAGAGGATTCCCCTCTGACTCTGCTTCCCAGTTACAAAACAGGAATGAAATTACCTCTAAGCATAGGGAAAATTCAAAAGCTAAAACAAAAGATAATCTAACACATTTCCTTGCTTTACTTACTATTTCCTTACTAACACACCTAACACATTTCCTTATTATTTTTGTAATCTTAGATGCTCATTTTAGGTATGTTTTTAGAAGATATTTTTTTCCCTGCCCTATTCTCTCTCTCTCTCTCTCTCTCTCTCTCTCTCTCTCTCTCTCTCTGAGAAGGAACAAACAAAGAGAGCACAAACAAAACCTCCCCCCCCCATTTGAAAGTATCTCCTTTTCCCTTTGGTCAGGTGCCACCTAGGCTAATTGAACTTATTAACCCCTTACAGATAAGGGGATTCTGTACCTCTGGCCAGGAGGGATTTTATGTGACTGCATACATAAGGGTTGTTACCCTTCCCTTTATATTTATGACAACAGGGCTGATAGTGTTGCCTATTAAGGATGCCTGATACTTCCCACTGTAAGCTCCTGTTTTCAGTTGCTTTTATCTTACACACCATGTAACCACCTGGGCTAAAAATTTCTATGGACAGGTGCCTGCTGCAAGCTGATTCCCCCCACCCCCCTTTTTTTTTAAATTTCAGCCAAAAGGATTCAGTCATTTCCAAGAATGAGGCTAGGGAAAAAGATATTGTTTTGTCCATTGAAAAAAAATTCTGATGACCTTTAATTTGAATAGCTCTAGTGCTCCATTATTTGATTAATTTCACATCCCTGCTCCAAAGAGGTGGTGGTCTTTGTGTCAAGGATGTTTCTTTTGCTATCCCTGTGAAAATCCACTCAAATTTGGTCAAGGTATAAATCTTTGAAAAATCACAGTTCACATATGCTCAGTGGAGATTTCTTCCATTTTAGCAGTTAAAATATCCAAAGATTCCATACTCACTGAGCATGACTGAGCCTCTTACAGCTCCTAGTGCTGACCAGACTGCATACGAATCATCTCAATATAGGAACTGAGAATTGTCCCTTCAGCCCATGGCTAGAGGGGTGAAGTCAGTCCTTCCCAGTAATTGCTGCTCTGGGCCAGGGTGCAGAGGGAGAACTGAAAGTGGAGAGCTTTTCTCTCTGTGCTTTCAATGACCACCTGATAGATTCCTCCTCCATGCTGCTTGGGTTCTGTCAGATTTGAATGAAGAGAGGTCAAAAACTGGACCAGAGGGAGAGAAAGGAGTAGACTGGGACAAAGAATCAGGTGAGATTGGAACCAGAATGTGTCCGAGGAAAAAATGTGAATAGGAGCAGGGGAACAGAGAAGGATAGGACTGGGAGCTGGAGAGAGAGAGAGAGAAGATGAGGGGAGACGGGATTGATTGGGCATTGATGCTGTGATTGGGAGCCATTGGGGAGAAGTGCAAGTCATATTAGATCTTGGGGGACTGAGGAGTCACATAGCGAGTGGTGAAGTTCTATAGTGCTGGAATGTAAACAGAAAGGGTCAACTGGATTCTGCCTTGACTTTCAGATGGTCAGTTCCAAATTTGATGCCTACCCAATGCTGAGGGTTGATAAATTGCTAGAGAGGTTAGGGGCCACCAGGTATATCACTACCCTAAACCTAACCAGGGGTTACTGACAGATCCCCTTTGCCCTAGAATTCTAAGAAAATACAGTCTTCTACATGCCATTTGGCTTGTACCAATTTAACATGATGACTTTTGGTCTACGTGATGCAGCAGCCACCTTCCATAGGCTGATGGACAAAGTGCTTCAGCCTCATGACCAGTATAGCTGCATACATCAGTGAGATCATCAAGTATAGTAAGTCCTGGAATGAGCATTTAAAACATGTTGCAGCAGTCTCGCATGCCCTCAGAAGTATGGCTCTTACAGCTAAACCTATCAAGTGCTGCTGAGCTAATCAAGGATGGACATATCTGAGGTATACAGTGGGGAGGGGACATCTGCACACATTGGTGGGAAAGGTCCAAGCTCTAGCAGAATGCCCCAAATCCACCACGAAGAGGTGGCAGGTATGACATTTCCTGGGATTGGTAGTCTATTATAGGAGGTATATTCTGGTTTTCACCATGATAGTGTCCCCACTGATTGACCTAGTTAAACATACAGTCCCCAAGAAGGTCTGGTAGTCTCAGGACTGTGTCATGGCCTTCAATAAATTGAAAGATCAGATACTTGGGAGCTCGTCTTGTTCCACCCTGATTTTTTTGAAACCTTTAGTTGTGTAGATGGACATTGACATTGGCTTAGGGGCCTTGTTGTCCCAAGAAGTGGTGAGACAAGAACACCCAATCCTTTACCTCACCTGGAAATTACTCCCCAGAGAAGTGGCAAACTCACTAGTAGAGAAGGAAATATTGCAGTAAAATGGGCCATTGATGCACTCTGCTATTACCTATGGGGAAAGCTACACCATCTCTTGACAGATCAAAACTGATGGATTATGCACTGATATCTCTCAGTTCAGCCATACTAGTTTGAGGTACTACATCAATAGGATGTGACTACAAGAATGTGGACTTCTTTTCATGGGATGGAGGAGAGCTGTCCAGCCAGATGGGAAGGTTCTGTGATGTGGTTTACAGACCTCATACTAGGGTTAAAGAAGTGGTGGAACAGCACAGGGCTAAGAAGGCCCCACCCCTCAGCAGCTGATAGGAATCCTCTCTATAGAGGAACTGCTTACAAGGCTGTCAGGCAGGGCGAGAGTGAAGGAGAGACTGGCAGGAAGAAGTCAGTCAGGCGGTAGCTGCTGAAGCAGAAAGATCTGCATGGGAAGGAACAGGACTATGAGCAAGATTTAGGCAGGGCCTGGCCCCCCACCCCCTTTCCCTTCTTCTCCTTGACCAGGGGGAATAACTGAAGTCTAAGAGTGAGCTGGGAAGCCCCCCAAGCCGAAGCTCTGAATTACTGAGCTTGTGCAAGAAGTCAGGGGCCAAATGGAAGGGAAAACAGGGAAGGTAGAAAGAAGTTTATTTGATCTGGAACAACAGCCAGAAGGGACTGAGCCACCCATTGCCTCTCTCTCCTTGGACTTTGAGCTGGGATCCAGGTCCTCCCCACCGCTGCCTGAGAGATCACAGAGAACTCTAATGGAGTGGGGGAGGGGACACAGGGATCTGTGCTTTGGCTGCTGGGCCCCCCGGATTACGCAGAAGAGCCATCCCAAAACGACTGGCCCCAGAGTGGCTACACTCCCCCATCTCAGGAGAGGGGTTTGGGGCTGTTTATCTGCATTGTCACACCTTGTCCCACTGTCTCTAACCTTTTTCTTGGTGTTATTGACACAGCCCCTGGGGAGCATTTCTCTGCAGCATTCTCAAGATTGTTTAGTATCTCTATGGCCTGCCCTCATCAGAGCCACAGTTACCCTTTCTTTACTCATGAAGTATATGTGGAATCAGGTCGGGGGCCATGAATTGGCTTTAAAACAATACATATGCATATCACTTAGGATGCTTTGGCTCTTGAGAATGGAAGCTGTGGGTTTAATTTAAATATCAATAACATAGAGAGGGAAATCTAAAGGGTGGATAAGAAGGATAATGATTCTTGTATGACATGCTTATCACCTATCAATATTTTAAATTGAAAAGTTCTGCATTGTTCTGGTAATTATACAGACTAAGCATTGACCATGTAACTTGCATTTAGCACTACCCCTACATTACATCAGTTGTCATGCAGCATTTACTGATTAGCAGTGTAGATAAAGCATTATATGGAAGCAGAAGAGCAGCACATACTGAATTAGTACCCATCAAGAAGCAATATGCTGCCAATTGATATTATGCTGACATTTTGGTATCCTGAAAAGTATGCTTGCAGAAAAGAAAAAAATAGCCCACAGCATATGCTGCACTGGAAGAAGATGCTGCAGTTTAGTAAGGGCTTGTGAGTGGGAGGAGGAGCAAATCCTAACAAACAATATTTTTCTCATAGTTGCTAAAAAGGCTAATTCAGCAACCAGGGTAGCTGCTGCAATGACACCACTGTGGGCTGCATGAAAAAACAAAGGCATTTGGCATTACCTCCACTTTTTGAAGGCTTCCAACAGTTCTATGTGCTAGATCACTACATTAGTTTCTTATTTTTAAAATAAGTAAATAGATGATGTGATGACCACTACATGGTGGGAATCTTGTGTATTTGAAAATACAAATATTAAAAAAAATCCAAACCCTTAAGCAGTAATATCTATTATGTTTTTTTCAGTCAAAACCATGACTATTTCTTTGATTTATTTTGAAAAAACTGATGATCATGACATCTGATTTAAATCAAGTATTTCATTGATTGAAATATTTCTCTAGTGCTAATTGAAGATATTGACCATTAAATTTATTTCCACAAATAAAATATTAGTTCAATGGAATGAGAGTAGGGCAGTATAATCAAAAGTTTGCTGCCTATAGCAGGAGGGGACTTTGTTCTATTGTGCTTATCGAAAACTGGGAATTACCACTGTTTGTTTTTTGGATTTTTTTAAAAATAAGCAATTAATATAACATTTTACTAATAAAAGAGTAGAACTCTAATTTTATAATTCTAAAAGGAATATTTTATTTATCTTTATGACTTGTCCATGCAATCAAATGTGTTGTCCTTGTTCTGCATCTTCCATCCTGTTTAATATATTTTCATACCACATTACTTCCCACAACTGATATGCAGTAGTATTTTCTCTGGAACTAAAAGTTTGAAATGTTTTATATGAACTTTAATCTTTTTATGTAGTGTAAATATAGCATTTTTTATTTGTTTCATGCATGTTTCTCTCTAATATAGTGGTTATCATCCTGTGGTTCACAAGGTTGGGGTTCTGCAAACTGTCTAAGGGTCCACAAAAAGTTGTTATTATCATAGAACAGTGGTTTTCAACCTGTGGTTGGTAAACTTCTGGGGTCCATGGACTATGCCTAAGATTTCCAAAGGGGTCCGCACCTCCATTTGAAATTTTTTAGGGGTCTGCAATGAAAAAAAGGTTGAAAACCAGTGCTCTAATACAAATAGAAAAGCCTCACCAAGTATTTTATTTCTGTGGGTGATTTATTCTAGGAATCGGTCAGTTGGCTCAGTAAGGACCTGATCCAGAGCCCATTGAAATAAACAACAAGATTTCAGTAGGCTTTGGATCAGACCCTATGATACTTTTAGAAATATGCCAATGAGAGTGTAGCAACTATAATTAGATACAGATAAGTAAAAATGGAGTAATGTTATTTTGTTGTGGTTGTATTCTGTTCATCCTTTAAACTGCTGAGAGAAAATAAAAAAGAACCAACAAACTCTTGCCATTGTCTTCAGTGGTTATACGATTGTTCAAAGCATTTGACTAAGGGCACAGAAAAACTCCCATGATGTCAATAAGAGCAGCATAGAATTCTTACTTTCTGTTTGCCTCAGTTCCACTTTTTAAAATGGTGATAATATCTAACTTATAAAGTATTTTGAGATCTACAGAGAGAAGAAAACTATATAACCTCATTTCTGAAATAGTAAGTGTCTGCTGGGATGTGTTAACCGCCCTCAACTTCTACTCAATTCAGTGGGTGCTTAACATCTCCCAAGATTTGGCCCAAATGCAAATTATTAAAATTATTATCATTAGAGCTGATTAGGAATCATAGAACTGGAAGGGACCTCGAGAGGTCATCTAGTCCAGTCACCTGCACTCAAGGTAGGACTAAGTATTATCTAGACCATTCCTGAAAGCTGTTTGTTCAACCTGCTCTTAAAAATCCCCAATGATGGAGATTCCACCACCTCCCTAGGCAATTTATTCCAGTGCTTAACCACTCTGACAGTTAGGAACTTTTTCCTAATGTCCAACCTAAACCGCCCTTGCTGCAATTTAAGCCCATTGCTTCTTGTCCTATCTTCAGAGGGTAAGAAGAACAATTTTTCTCCCTCCTCCTTGTAACAACCTTTTATGTACTTGTAAACTATTAGCATGTCCCCTTCTCAGTCTTCTCTTCTCCAGACTAAACAAACCCAATTTTTTTCAATCTTCCCATATATGTCATGTTTTCTAGACCTTTAATAATTTTTGTTGCTCTTCTCTGCACTTTCTCCAATTTGTTCACATCTTTCCTGAAATGTGGCACCCAGAACTGGACACATTACTCCAGTTGAGGCCTAATCAGCATGGGGTAGAGTGGAAGAATTACTTCTTGTGTCTTGCTTACAATACTCCTGCTAAAATATACAAGAATGATGTTTGCTTTTTTTGCAACGGCATTACACTGTTGACTCATATTTAGCTTATGATCCACTATGGCCCCCAGATCCCTTTCCGCAGTACTCCTTCCTAGGCAGTCATTTCCCATTTTGTATATGTGCAACTGATTGTTCCTTCCTAAATGGAGTACTTTGCATCTGTCCTTATTGAATTTCATCCTATTTACTTCAGACCATTTATCCAGTTTGTCCAGATCATTTTGAATTTTAATCCTATCCTCCAAAGCACTTGCAACCCCTCCCAGCTTGGTATCATCCACAAACTTTATAAGTGTACTCTCTATGCCATTATCTAAATCATTGATGAAGATATTGAACAGAACCGGACGCAGAACTGATCCCTGAGGGACCCCACTCGTTATGCACTTGCAGCATGACTGTGAACCACTGATAACTACTCTCTGGGAACGATTTTCCAACCAGTTATGCACCCACCTTATAGTAGCTCCATCCAGGTTGTATTTCCCTAGTTTGTTTATGAGAAGGTCATGTGAGACAGTATCAAAAGCCTTACTAAAGTCAATATATACCACATCTACCACTTCCCCCCATCTACAAAGCTTGTTACCCTATCAAAGAAAGCTATCAGATTGGTTTGACATGATTTATTCTTGACAAATCCATGCTAACTGTTATTTATCACTTTATTATCTTCTAGGTGTTTGCAAATTGATTGCTTAATTATTTGCTCCATTATCTTTCCGGGTTCAGAAGTTAAGCTGACTGGTCTGTAATTTCCTGGGTTGTCCTTATTTCCCTTTTTATAGATGGGCACTATATTTGCCCCTTTCCAGTCTTCTGGAATGTTTCCTGTCTTCCATGACTTTTCAAAGATAATTGCTAATGGTTCAGATATCTTCTCAATCAGCTCCTTGAGTATTCTAGGATGCATTTCATCAGGCCCTGGTGATTTGAAGACATTTAACTTGTATAAATAATTTTTGACTTGTTCTTTCCCTATTTTAGACTCTGATCCTACCTCATTTTCACTGGCATTCACTATGTTAGATGTCCAATCACAACCAACCTTTTTGGTGAGAACCGTAAGAAAGAAGTCATTAAACACCTCTGCCATTTCCACATTTTCTGTTATTGTCTTTCCCCCCTCATTGAGTAACGGGCCTACTCTTTCCTTGGTCTTCCTCTTGCTTCTAATATATTTGTAGAATGTTTTCTTGTTTCCTTTTATGTCCCTAGCTAATTTGATCCTGTTTTGTGCCTGGGCTTTTCTAATTTTGTCCATACATACTTGTGATATTTGTTTATATTCAGCCTTTGTAATTTGACTGAGTTTCCACTTATTGTAGCAAGTATCAGGTGGTAGCCGTGTTAGTCTGTATCTACAAAAACAACAAGGAGTCTGGTGGCACCTTAAAGACTAACAGATTTATTTGGGCATAAGCTTTCGTGGGTAAAAACCTGACTTCTTCAGATGAGGTTTTTACCCATGAAAGCTTAGGCCCAAATAAATCTGTTAGTCTTTAAGGTGCCACCAGACTCCTTGTTGCACTTATTGTAGGACTGTTTTTTGAGTTTTAGATCATTGAAGACCTCCTGGTTAAGCCAGGGTGGTCTCTTGCCGTACTTCCTAACTTTCCTACGCAGTGGGGTAGTTTGCTCTCGTGCCCTTAATATCTTTTTAATGTTTGAATGTTTTGCCTAAACTGTTTTTCCCACGTGAAATGCTGATTCATCAAAACTGAATGCGTGAATGTATCAGTTTTGGCTAAAGTTTCTCAGGTCTAGGAAGGAATTTCAGAAGGGGAAGAAAAGAGAGAGACCCCAGAATAGCCAATAGCCCAATGTGGGAGACTCCTGTTCTGCCTGATTTGGAAGAGGGACTTGAAACTGGTTCTCCTGCATCCCAGGTGAATGCCATAACCACTGGGATATTAACTATTGTGGGGTCTCTTTCTCTTTCTCTCGCTCTCTCTCTCTTTTTTGAACATGTTTTAAAGTTCTCATTTTTGGTCTCGATATATAATGGGGAAAATCTTAGAAATTTCAAAACTCAAATATTTCAAGAATGGGGGAAAAAATTCCCAGCTGTAATTGTCATATAGAAAAATGCTTTGGAAAACCATTACTCTGATGGCAGTGAATGTGCAACTTCACTGTTTGCTGTGTAAAGATGTTTACCATATTAAGGAGTTAAAAAGAACCAGTTTTCGATTAAATGTGGGTTTGTTTGCATGTTTAGCTATTATTAATTATTATTATTAATTTATTATTTTGATTCATTCAGTAAATAGAGGTCATTTGTGACAGTCTTATGTATGGACAGATTAATTTAGATAATTTTGCAGATGTTTATGGCTATGCCTGAACTGATAATTGATCAGTTGGACGCAAAAGCTAAAGTGTCTGGTTTTCGAGGCAGAAGAATCCAAAGAATAGTCTCCAAAAATATTATTTTATATATTATGTACTCTGTTGAAAATGTTATTCTGTGGGGTATTATAAATATTTTATCACTTTTAGGATGAGCTAATTAAGTCACAGATGGCTTCATCACTCTTGAGTATTATAGTTATTTCAAGTTTATATTGATACCACTTTTGTATTGTACTTTACCAGCATGCAATTTAATTTCTGAAATATTACAGAAATGACCATTTCTTGAAATGTTAATAACTAAACACATTTCTTATTGGAATTATTTAGATATAAAGACTTTTTTTTTCATGTTCCCTAAGTTGGCAATTTGGGATAAATTAAGTGGCAGCTCTTGTTAGATTCTGCTGTGGTGCTACATCACCAACACAAAACCTTCACACTATCTGAGACTATTCATCACAAGTGTAGTCTGTGCCAAGAAACCCTAGAGTCAATCAGAGGATTGTGTCAGATCAGGATTGATGTACATTGACAGCAGCATTTCAAAATCTTCTGCAATATTTCTCTATACCTGGCTCAACCCCTGGCCAACTGACCCTCACTTCATAAGCATTGAGACAACTTATAATAAAAATGTTAAAAAATATTTTGATTAGTTATTTATTTAGTATTGTTAATAAAGTTTCAAGAAAAATTCAATTGAGCAATATTTCTGAAATTAAATTTCAATATTTTGACTTGAATAAGTTTTGAAAAACTAATACAATGCATACTTTTCTTATTGGAAAAGCAATGAAATGCTTTACTCACCCCAGAATTCATGCTAATATGCCTTTCTTACTCTAAATCAGCTTTAATCAATTATCATGAGGAAACATTATTACGGTTCTGAATAACAATAAATGAAAGTATTATGCTTCAGGGTAGGCAATTTTTTTTGTTCTTGATAAATATACAATATTAGCAACTACAAAGTCATTACATGTTTTATTGTTTTTGAAAGCTAAGGTTTGAACAGAGTAGCAAAACGACAGAGGAATCTGCTGGAAACCTTTCAAAGAGTGAAAACAATGTTAGATGTCCTTATCCATCATACAGCTGACAAAGATGGAATTGCAGGAACTGCCCCAGTTGCTGAGTTAGTCCTTACAGTCAGAGAAATTTGTAGGCTCTTAGAACCTTGACCCTATGAGGAAAATTAAGGGAAGTAACAAGGGATTGGCATTTTAGGTGTAATGTGGTAGGGCTCTGCATGGGTTCACGTGGAGCAATCATAGGATCATGGCCTTAGTTAAAAATATATATATTTTTTAAAATAAGGGTTGCATTTTGGCTTTTTGTACCTTATTCTAATGATAGTTAGCATGCATTTCCCCCCCTTTTTTTAAAGAAGCAAGACCATGCTGTTCAGTGTGGATATCAATACTGAAAGTAAAAAATTAAACAGCTGAGGAGCTAATAAGAACATAGATCATAATTAGTAGGAGGTAGATTCCTTCAGTAGAAGGTAAGATCTATCTATCTATCTAATCACTATGTTCATCGCTGTAGTATGTGAGCACCTTCTATATGAATCAACAGCAAAAGTGAAGTCCCTACAGGAGTCTTTGGCACTTCTCCCTTTTGAGGATTAATCTTTGCTTGAGTACAAGTTTTTGGTTTTTGGAAGGTACCTTCTCCTCTTACTGAAAATCACATGTATAGCTGCACTTGAGGGGTATTTTGTGGCTGATGGAGTTCATAGTGAAAACCTTGGTAGCAGGTGACACAATGAAGGACACTTGGCTGTGGAACTGCTTGACACAAAAGATCAAAATGAACTCAGACCCAGACATTTACAGAGCTAGATGCAAAATCTTCTTTTTCACAAAGGTCTTTTCCCAGTAACAAAGACTAAAGAACTATCCAGTATATTATGTGTATATTCTTCCCATATGAGGTCTTTTTTTTCTGTTTTTTAACCAGAAAACATAAATTGGCTGTTTATATTGTAGGGTGGTGAATTTAGATTTAGCATTCACCAGTATTTTAATTTCCAGTAAATGTATATAGGGTTCAGTCTTGCAATCCTTACTCACACAAGCAGTCCCATTGGCCTGAAACTAAGGACTGCTTGTGTGGGGGAAGGGTTGCAGGACTGGGTATCTCCAGGATATACAGCAGCAGCAAATGTATTCAATATCAAAATGTTTGTTTTCAAAAATTACTTAACAACACTGTGCAATCACAGTGTAAATGTTAGAAGCTGAATTCATGAAAAGAGAAAGACAAGACCGCCTTTAATTCCCTCTTGCTATACTTCAATTGTAAAATAAGTCTAAAACTAATCCTTACTATGAGGCTTAAAAGTGGTTATCTCCCACCCACATACTATTGCTTTGATTGCATTTGTTCACACCCTTCCCAAACATTGTTTGCATTTGATTTATGTAAATCCTAAATTGTTGGCTTCTTTCAAATCACCTACTTTGGAAATCGTATTGTTAAGTGTTACTTGTGTTTAAAAAATATGTACATATATTTTCAGTATTCAGTTAGAATAAAACTTTACACTAAAATTATTTTTTCTTACTCTACAACTATGTATAGGCCAGGAATTAAGACTTTATGTTCTATTTTATTGAAGTTTATTAAGTATGCTATTAAACCATCCATGGCTGGTAGAAGGACTTTGGTTTCACGGCCAGCCAGGTGTAATTCAGAGCAGCCATCCAGCTGTTCTGGTCTATTCTGGGAATATAACAAATTCTTATAATCGCACTTGTAGAGAGTCACAAATAATTCCTTTTCCACCAGCTCTAACTAATGGATGCTGGCCATAGGTGAGGAGTCAAGCTATGAGTCCCATTATTCCCGTCTTGGTGGGATCTTGGGGATTATAAATGATCTCAAGCTGTAGCAGTTTATTCCTTCAGGTCTGAAGTTTTCTAGTTGAATTCCTGGTGTGCTGGGCATTATGAATGGTCACATTTTGGTGGGCAAAGTAGATGATCTAATGGCTCCTTCTGGCCTAAACTGAAGCTATGATTACATGTTTCTCCCTCAAATCTGAAAATGCCCAAATAACAGGACCATCAAATGCTAATATCTTCTGTGTCCAAATAGCTTATTTGCCCATCCTTAACATGCACTACATACTACAACCCTTCATGTATTCTAAACGGAAATTCCTACTAATCATACCATAAATAAATAAAATAAAGGATAGAGTGCTATGCACTTACCGTTAGTAAATCCACAAGTAATTATGAGACAATTTGGGGCTAGATCTCAGCTACTGTAAATCAATGTAGCTCTATTTAACCCAAGAGAGCCAAGCCATACCAGCTGTGAACCTGGCCCAAGTGTCTTCTTTAGGTCATAAAAATCAACAGAGATAATATATGTAATATGTAATAATGATGTACTAATTAATATGGAAATAACACCTTTTGATAACATGGTGATTTATAAAGCAGGATGTAAATGAGAAAATAATTTTGTGAAAATATTGGAAATGGTTTCCATTTTTCAAGGTTTGAACAGAATTTTTTTCATAACAATATTTCTGTTTATAACTTTATCCTAGAGTTTATTAAAGACCAGTGTCTCTTTTTTTAGACTAGTCAAATCCTTTCTTGTATATCCCACAGCACAGATCTGCACCTGAGGCACTATTGCATCACGGAGGCCAGAGAAACCCCTGTTGTTGTAATGTGCCAACACCATGTAGGCAGTGGCTGGTGGCCAATGCACTAGACCCATACTCACTGCTCCCCAATCAGGCTGCATGATTGGTTAGAGTCTGGTTCTAGATCAGGGATTGGCTTGTTCTACTACTTGGAGGATCACTACAGATGCAGATAAAGAATTGCCCCTAAGTTATGAATGTATATGATATTGACTTAAGTTTTTAAGCTGAGATATAAAATAAGTAGTATCATACCATTTACATTAAAATGGTTTGCACTTCCCTTTGGTAACATTTTACTTCAAGGTTCTGCTACACTATATTTGTTAAGCATTTCTTTATGGCTTATTAGTACTTATTTATAGATTTCTGTATTCATGGCTTATTAATAAATATTAGCTACTAAGACCATCATTAAGCACATTATGATGATTCACTTAGTAAGCATATGTACTTAAAACCTATAATCATTACACCAGTTGCCAGTAGCCAACGCTATGAAGCCAATACATTTCATGAGGGCCAAAGACCAGCAATACTCTGTCCTAGAAGTTATCAAAGTTTGTCAACACTGTAATGGACGTTGTTCAGATAGTACATTTTTAAAGGCCCGGTTATTGCAAGGTCTGACAAATTGCATAAATTATTAAGGAAGGAGGCAGTGGTGAATGCAGGGCTTGGGAGGACACAAACTCTCCACACTTGCCAAGAGCTCAGTGTTCCGATTGTATATGGGTAAGCTTTTAAGGGAAATAAAGGGGGGGGGGTGTTTGTTTTCTTTATAACCTTGAGCAGTGTTTAATATAGACTTTTTTGAGGCCCTAGATACTGCTGTATAAATTGTCCTGTTTCAAAGCTGGTAGAAAGCAGCATAAAATAAATGTGTATACTTGGGATTCAAATGATAAGAAATAAATGTCCACATTACACACACTATATAAATTGTCTTTATACATTTGCAGAACTCACTAAACTCTGTCCATAATAATGACATCATTATTATCATAGTAACTAATGCAAGTCAAAGTGGAAAGACAAGCAGAAGACCCACACACACCCCACGATAAAACTGAACAAAATGTGTAGCATAAACACAATATGTGATGGGGTGAGGTACTATAAAAAAATATTGCGTTCTGCCATGTATAAGTAATCTCATAATCTGAAAATATGAACTCATAATTATTGAAATTGTATAGCATGCCATGCCATCACCTACTGTATCTCACTCATTCCTACCCTCTCTCATTCGCATATAAAGTTTTTAAACTTGTTTTAAATCATTACTTCTCTCAGCAACTACAACATGCCCACACTGATCTGGTTCCAAACTCTACTTACTCATACAGCAAGATTTGGGGTACCAGTGAGGATAGGGCTGTAAAATAGTGAGATACAATTTTCACTTGAATTCTTGAAGGCCCACATCGGAAAATGTGTTAGAATCACATAATCCCATTAACGTCAAGTAGCCAAAATTTGCAAAATTGTTTTGGGATATCATTAGTATAATCTTCTTTGAAATAAATTCAAAATAAATATAAAACCAAAATATTAAAATTATCACAAAACCTATTTGAAGAAAATCTTCTACCTTGATCTAGCTGGTATGTATAGCTGTATAATCATATTGTGATGGTTATACAGTATCTTGCCTATTAGGCCATGTCAGTTAAATCTGCATCATGCTGAGACAGAGTGGAACTCTGAAATTTCTTAAAGAGTCCAGTGCTACATTTCTTGCATATTCTGTGTTCCCTTTGGAATCAATGAGAGCTCAGGATGTGTAGTGAATACAGAATCATGTGTAGAGTACCCTCAACTCCTGTTGACTTCAATGGGAACTGAGGGTGCTCAGCACTTCAGAGGATCAGGCCCTAATTCCCATTTTTTTTTTCTACAAACATACTATATCAAGTAGTGAGTGGGAGCTCTTTAAATATGCCCTGACCATTTCTATAGATCCTAGAATGATCATCGCCTCTGATTGTGTAGTCCATTGCGATGTCACCTCTTAACCTCCTGCTAACTTTTATAATGTTGTTTAGTTCCAGATATTGCTGATGTGTTTCAGTGTATTATCTTTAAAGCAACTTGTTAAACTGCAGTTCCTTAATGTGATGCCCCATTGAACATCCCACTTACAATGGGGCATGTGATCTTTAGGCCAAATATATTATGGACTCAAAGCCTATAATTACTCCCCTTTGTAAAGTCCTTGGTACCACAGTGGTAGAAGAAAAATGTCAGAAGTTCTTGAGGAAATGCTGTGTTTTATTTTACAGTCCAGTGAACAAACAATAGATTGATACATAGCTCAGGTGGAATTGTGAAACAGATTAGAGGACTGTGATGGGGTATACAAATCCCACACCAGTATGGAAGGGGTTAAGCATCTGCTCTGGGCCCAGGCAGCCCCACCCCACAACATCTGCAAACCATGCATGGTTTGGAGGAGGAACTAAAAAGGGGAGCAGGCCAGTTCAGTAAGGCAGCAGACTGTGGAAGTGAGGTGACCTAGTTTTTGAATTCCTAGGAAGGACCTCCTGCAGCCTGAGGCCTAATGCTTGACTAGTGTAGCCAAAACCCAAAGGGAAGAGACTTGGGATTTGTTGAAGGTCTGAGACTGTCTTTGATTTCCTCTTATTTGATGTCTTTACTTTACCCATGGGGAAAAAGGGGACAGTAGGAAGGGATCTAGAGAGGAACAGGATAGCACTTTGGTAGTGCAGGATGTAGCTGACAACACTGGGCCCTGGATTGGAACCCCATTGAGAGGGTGGGCCTGGGTTCCCCTACCAGTCCCTAAAGGGTGCCAAAGGCAGATGCGGACCCATGATATGGGGAATCTAGGGGAGAGATGGGCTTGAAGGACAAGACCCTGAAATCTCAACCCAAGGGGAGACCCAGACACCTTCTCCTAACCCAGAGGGCTACCCTGTTGTACTCTTTATAAACTCCAAAAGGAGGGGGACATGAAACATGTGACCTAGCTGGAGGGCTGAGTCACGGAACGGCCAGATCACCACAGGACCAGAGTGTCTCTCAACAGGGGTGCCAGGAGAGAAAAGGACCTGCCATGCTCTGCCTGACCACTGGGTGGTGCCTGTGGTGAGTGAACCGATTCACAATTGAATTGTCCACATTCCCCTCCATCCCAACCCTGCTAAAAGGATGTGACAGGAAAAAGAAAGAGAGAGAGAGAAGAAATCCAGCCTTCTCTCCTGCCCAGGTGAAAAGCCTTTGGACTGTCGACACCAGGTAGGGCTATCAGAAAGATGGATGGGGATAAGCTATTAAAATGGCGAATGGATAACCAACAGCAGTGTTGCACCAATTGGCTGCCCTACCACAGCAACAAGCAGCCTTCCAGCTACAACAGCTGCAGCAACTCATAAAATAACTGGCTGCACAGTAACAGAAGCAATAGCAGCCCCTTGTTCACAGATGCTGATGCCCATACAGGGGTCAGGGACTGCAACAAATCCTGCCACAGAAACACCAAGCTCATATTTGGTCCCCATGATCCCAGTGAAACTCACAAAGATGGGACCAGAAGATGATGCTGAGGCCTTTCTAATTACATTTGAGTGAGGGGCAAAAGCTGCACAGTGTCCTCCCTCCCACTGGGCCATTTTGCTGGCCCCATATGTGATGGGACCAAGTCAGGCTGCATACAGGGGACTTGACCCAGTGGCCTCACAGGATTATTCCTGAGTCCAGGTTGCCATTTTGGATTATTTGGATATTATGGATGAAATTTGCCATTGTTGCTTTCACAAAGAAACGTATCCATTGGGGGGCCAGCCCCTGGTGGTGGCCCAGAAGCTAAGGGACCACTGTAGGTGCTGGCTGCAGCCCAAGACACAGTCTAGGGTGCAGGCAGATGAGCTAGTCTCAGTAGAACAATTCACCCAGATACTCCCCACCCGGGGGACAAGACTGGGTATTGAAACATCAGCCTGAGACTCTAGTAGAAGCTGTACACTTGATGTGAAATGACATGGCTTTGGACTGACCTTCTTGGATGCCAAGGAGTATTTATATCAGGGCTATGGGATCAGCCCGCCCCAAAATAAGGACAAACCAGTGAAATCAGCCTTCCTGGAGTCCCAACCCAGACTGAACTCTATCAGCCGTCAGGAGTTGCAATGAGATCACGGGACTCTATCCTGTCCTGGGCAAGAGGCCCAAAGAGTGTTCAAGTCCACATACACAGGCCCTCAAAGCAACAGGAGCACCTTTGCCAGGACTGCCTCTTCATGAAGTGCAATTATGGACAAGCCTGGACAGCTGAGACCCAAGCCAGGAAATCGGGCCCAGGCAAACTGATAGTTCCTATAGAGGTTAACAGTGTGGCTAGCTGATTTTGGGTGTAGACAGACATTGTAAGAGACCAATTAGTGGGACCCAGGTGTACTCACCAGTAGACCATTGTTCTCCAGTGTGTACATGGGGACGTATGATCCTACCCCCCAGAGAAATTAATTGAAAAGCTTGATTTTTTTCAATGTAACACATATACAGATAATCCGGTGCTAACTAAATCCCTTTCTTGGGCCACATTTGAAAACGTTCTGACAGTGAGTTTATGAAAGGAAGGCATATATTTCCTTTTGTTTATAAAATTTAAAATCTCTGATATCCAAAATATCTCACATATCGTTTCTCCTTTATTTATAAGATGGCATTCTCCTAAAGGGGACCATTCAACAGTGGCGGGGGGAAGACTTTTTTTTCTGAATATGTAGTAGAATTTGTATTTATTTATTTTTCCTTACCAGTAAATAATCTTCAATTTTTAAAGAAGGTCAGAAAACTTCAGAATATTTCAAAATTGTGTTGTGTTGTGTTGCTTTATTTTGTTTTCTCTTGTCTCTAGAACAAGTCCTGATGTCCTTTCTCAGTGTATACAGTGAACCAGATTCTCTGTAAAATGGGGACAAGGGACTATTCAGGAGCCATTATCTTGGAGCTACTGTAACCTGCACAGCTGGCAATGGTTCCCAAGAGACTGTCACGTAAGGATAGCCAGAATATCATTCCCACCTCTAAAATCCCGTACCATAGGGAACATAGGGAGGGAAATATAGTAACTGTCTATGACAAACTGGACACCCGCTGAAAACTTCAACAAGTCAGGAGAATCTGAAGCATGGGGAATGTGGAGACTCTCTTCTCCCTTTTAGGTCTTCATTTGTAGCAGCATGTAGAGAATAGACACTACATGCCCAGCTAACATGGGTACAAATTGCACTCTGACTGGTAAGTCACTGCTCAGGCAACTAGAATAGAGACATTCCAGAACCCTAGTGTATATACCCTACATGACTCTTTACATGCTCAAGTAGTGCCTTCCATGACTACGCTGCTATTTTTAGTAGTGTACTGTCTCCACTGCTGGAATCTTTCCCCACCATAGTGAAAGACTCTAGCAATGAGGAAAGGCTCTGGTAGAGATTTCCCTTGCTGCCTCCCCACCACCAGAGCCTTTCACTGCCTCATGTAGCTATACACTGGATTGTGGACTCATCGTGCCATTCACTACAGTGTGTAGCTACCCAGGCCCCACATGCCAGCACTGTATGATGTAATCTGAGCAACACAAATTGAATGAAGGGAGGCGGAGGATCTAACCCTCTGTTTTTATTCAGGCGGCCTTCCATTTAACTTATTCAATTAATAGCAATTTGGCCACACAACAACAACGTTATTTATTAGCGCTAAATAATCTACTAAAATATCAGTATGATTTTTGAGTGCTTATACAGCAATTTTACAGTTATAATAGACTGTTGAATCAATATTCTCCACAATTTTGAAAGAACACATCACTAAAATAGAGGGTCTATGTTTGTGGTTTTGTTTGTTTTTATTCTTTCTTTCTTTCTTTCTTTCTTTCTTTCTTTCTTTCTTTCTTTCTTTCTTTCTTTCTTTCTTTCTTTCTTTCTTTCTTTCTTTATGTCTGTGTTACTAAAATGATTGTTAGGTCCCTAAACAGCCATATGAAATATGATAAAGAGATTAAAGCTAATGGGAGCAAAGTAAAATACAAACCTAGCTAATCCTGTATGTATCACCCCATTGTGTTTTGAAAAATTATGTAATTGTATTTATTTATACAAAATATTGCTTGTAATAGCTCCAGATTTTAAAATATCATTCCTTTCTCCCCTCTAATTAATGTAAGGAAGGGAAATACAGCCATAAAAATACAGTTTATTAAAGTACCGTTACAAATCTTAATGGCAGGAACAAAAGCTAATCAAGCCACTGTGCCTAAGAATTATGATATATGTGGTTTGTACATCCTGCTTTTCTCAGACTGGGTACTGGATGGCTTAGGGGATTGATAATTGACTATACTGTCTCTCATCTCTAGGTTATGAATTTGACTTTGATCCAGGATATTAGGCCCAAATCCATGAAAGATCTTAGATGTTGCAATGCTGAGCATTGTAGTGCCTAACTTTGAGGTGCCTAGAAAATCGCAGGAATAACACTGCAGTTCACAAAACCTGAGTTAGGTGCCTAGGCTTCCTATATAACGAATAGGGAGAGATAAGTGCCTTAGCTTGCAATCAACAAAGCCAGCACACTAGGCAAGAAGCCACCTAAAATACCTACTAGGAGAAGCCAATCAGAGAGGTATACGCTAAGCCCCGCCCCCTCAGAGAGATAGTCACCTGTTTCCAGGCTGCAGGGAGGTGCCTAGCTCTGCTTGTGATCCATGAAAAAGGGGAAGATAGACATTCAGCTGCCTAAGTCACTTGTGGGGCCTGAAACAAAATGATGGAGGAGGAGGACCTCCCTTGTACCCTTTATCCTAGTGGTTAGGATACTTATCCAAGATGTGGGAGACACCAATCCAAGTGTCCCCTCCTCCTGTGGGAGGAGAAGGGATTTGAATGGCAATCAACCACTTCTCAGTCCCAAAGGCCAGTTAGACAGAGGAACATCTATTTTCCCCGTCTTGTGAATTACTCTGGCGTTTAGGCATTTGGATGGCTGGCAAGGGGCTGCAGTAGGAAGGTCAGAGGCAGAAACATAGGCACCTAGGGAACTGCCAAAAAAATTGTAGGTGCCTATAGGATTTGGCAGCAGCTAAGAGGATTTTTTTTCTTGGCTCTAGGTGTGAAATGTGGCCCTTAGGCATCTAAACCCTCTTGTGAATCTGGACTCTTGTCATTATTTAATGTTGTGGTGGTTTTGTTTGTTTGTACATATATTTTGCAAGCTTTAATCAATGTCCCAGACTGTTTCTGTTACTTGCTATTTACAGGTTGTATGCATGCAATATCATGTTGTTGCCTATTAATAATAAATAGGTTCCAGACAAAGAGAAATTACCTTTCTGACATGGCTTTTGAAGCAATAGATATTTGTTTCCCAATTAGGAATGGGCAATTAGTTAACCTGCAAAGTTAAAGATGTTTTACCTCAGGCTCTACCTACTGAAAACTAAATTAACTTGCCAGTATATACATTCAGCCTTTATTCAAATATGCAATTGTGCTGATTTCTTACACCTAGCAGCAAGTGATTATTCTACATAACTTCAATTACACATCATAGGTGGGTTTTTGAGGATTAAATTGCTTGTTTGGTGGCCAGTTCTCCTAATATGTTAGTTTAAAAGTTAAAAATGTAAGACATCTATTTTTTTTACTAGTTCATTCAGAAAGCAAGCTTGAAAAATGTTTATTGCAATTTTTATTGGTTGAGGGAAAAGCACTTTTTAAATACAGGTTTTTGATGTATGGCCTAAAGCAGGCCTCAGCAAAAAGATACCAAATCTTGAAATTTATTATTGTCAATAGTCTGCATGACCTTTACTTTAACCGCATCTTGGCTGTCAGTAATAATCCAAGGCTGCACTTTCAATGATAGAATGAGAGATTTTGCATATTGAGTCTCCAGGTCTCCTTGAAAATGTTCAGAAATCACAGTCATTTATTCCTATTGTCAGGGCAAGGTCCATTATGAAAGCCCATTCATCTTTACTTGAAGATGAAGAGTGGAGAAACTCCATTTTTTGCTTTGAAGCAACTACTAACTACTGTAGTTTTCTCAAATAAATCAACAAGCTGGCTTCTAGGTCCAGGGTCTGAAATCTTTCCTCATTCAGGGCACCTGTTCTCTAATGGTTCCCTTCACCTTTGTGATGTACAATTTTGGTGGTAGATAAAACAGTACTTTAACACAGACCTGTGGATTTTACATTCTAACTTTTCTTCATTTGTGGTTTGTTTTACCTGACAGGTTAGAGTGCTTGAGAGTTTAGAAAGAGTCTAGCCAGGACAGGCCTTGCAAGGGGAATAATGATAAATAATAGCAATGCACTGGGAATTTCTCTTTCAAGCTTGCATTTTGAAAACCAAGTATAGCTTAAGCTGCATAAGATAAGATGATATATATAGTGGTGCAGTAAAATATATTTAGATGGTTCCTCGTACAACATACATAAAAGTTAATTATTGAACATTATGTATGCCCCAGAAGACTGCAGTACATTTCTAAAGATCAGGGAGGAGAAATAATCCCACAGAGGTGTTTTGAAAAATACATTCTGCGCATGAATCTCTTTTCTTGCAACACTAACTGGTGCTCACATATCTTTGGCACCATCCAGGTCCTGTCCCTGAACTCCATGGGGAGACCTTCACAGACCTGGGAATATGTTCATGGTAGGGTTGCCACCTATCCAGGTTTTCCCAGGTTTTGAGGTAGCTTTCTTGGGAAATTATGTAAGGATGCTCAGTACACACTGCCAGCTGTCCAGTTTTTTGGGCTATGGGATCATCCTGAATATCCAATTTTTTTTGTATCTCAGAGGTGGCAAGGCCAGGGAAGGATGTTCATCCTCCTTCATTAAGAGCCAGTAGTGATTCTGCTGTAGGTGAATGCAGTCTAAGTCCCTGATACTGCATGGGCAAGCAGCTGGGCTCATGTGAAGCCCCACTGAAATCCATGGGTTCTCTATGGTTGCAAAAATCTGAAATCAAATTGCAAGATGGGGGCCTAATATAGAAGGAGTAAAGAGTCTTTATCATTCAGTGTTGTGGAACCTCTCTTGTGGGAAATTCCAATGGTAGCAGCAGCCAGGGACAGCCTTAACAACATCGCTCTAGTAGAGCCATGTTTCCACGGACCAGAAAAGGCAGGGCACCCAGAAACCTTCACATAGATGCAGAGCTCTGATTTTTGTTTTCCACAGGGAAAACAAAAATAGAGATGGTTGATAAATTGGTGACAATGGTTGAGATGTGAGCTTCATATCCTAATTTGCATCATTTACATTATTTTCCTTTTGTTTCTTGAAATGACATTTTATGCAAGAAAGTACAAATGCAATATTGATGTTGCAAGTTTAAAAATTTAGGAATGCAAAATAATAATATCTAGACCTTAGATAACACTTTTTATCTGTGTTCCTCCAGAAGTATTGATATTGGACATGTTGCATATACCACATTTTTGTACATGCATTCTATGATATAAACAATGAAGGATCAATGCAGCAAATCCTCACCCAAATGTGTAGTTCTTTCTCGTGTAAAACCACAGACATGTAGGGCTGAAAGGTACCTCAAGTTTGTCATCTAGCCCAGCCCTCTGCACTGAAGCAGGACCAAGGATACTCAAACCAGCCCTTACAGGAGTTTGTCTAACATGTTTTTAAAAACCTCCAATGATGGGTGTCAAGCTGTCCTGCAGTGACTCAAGAATATGAGTATCAACCTCACGGCAGACTGTTAAGAACCAGGAAACAAACATCAAAGTGGCTGTGAGTTCTATACTTGAATTTCACCAACCAATTATCAAGTGTAAACATCTCAGGCACTGCCAAAGGATGTTGTGAAGGCCAAGACAATAACAGGGTTTAAAAAAAAAAGCTAGGTAAGTTCCTTGAGGATAGGTCCATCAATGGCTATTAGCCAGAATGGATATAGATGCAGCCCCATGCTCTGAAATGTCCCTACTCCCTGTTTTCCAGAAGCTGGGAATGGGTGACACCGGATGGATCACTTGATGATTGTCTGTTCTGTTCATTCCCTCTGAGGCACCTGGCATTGTCCATTTAGGTAGACAGGATACTGGGCTAGATGGATGATTGATCTGACCCAGTACAGCCATTCTTATGTATGTTCTTATATTCTTAGAGGTATGGAACGGCTTCTGTATGAGGAGAGATTAATAAGACTTTTCAGCTTGGAAAAGAGACGACTAAGGGGGGATATGATTGAGGTCTATAAAATCATGACTGGTGTGGAGAAAGTAAATAAGGAAGTATTATTTACTCCTTCACATAACACAAGAACCAGGGGTCACCCAATGAAATTAATAGGCAGCAGGTTTAAAACAAACTTAAGAGAGTACTTCTTCATACACCACAGTCAACTTGTGGAATTCATTGCCAGGGGATGTTGTGAAGTCCAAAAGTGTAACTGGGTTCAAAAAATATTAGATAAATTCATGGAGGATAGGTCCATCAATGGCTAATAGTCAGGATGGGCATGAACGGTGTTCCTAGCTTCTGTTTGCCAGAAGCTGGGAATGAGCAACAGGGAATAGATCACTTGATGATTACCTGTTCTGTTCATTCCCTGTGAGGCACCTGATATTGGCCACTGTTGGAAGACAGGATACTGGGCTAAATGGACCTTTGGCTGACACAGTATGGCCGTTCTTATGAACATCCTAAACAGGGAGTCACAGATAGTCCCCTCGGGTACTCTGTTGTTACCTAGGCAAGTATACCTTTTTGATAGATGTTCCCTTACACGATAAATCACAGCAGTATTCAGGTTACTTCCAGTCCCAAAGGACCAGTCATTTACTCCATGTCAATGGCCCCTTAGATCTCACACCACCAGCAATCCTATAATAGACTATATAGAGATTTACCAAAAAGGAATAGGAAAAAAGACAGTGATTTACAAGGTTAAAGCAGGCAAACATACATGTACAAATGGGTTATAATAAGTTTTTAAAAGTTAATAGAAGCTTCTATAATAAGCAAGCTCTATTCACAGCTTTAGGGTTAACACAGACTTAGTAGATGGGAATCCCTTGCTCATGTCTTGCCCCCAGAATCTCAAGCAGCAATGACTTACACAGTTCTTCCTTGTTAGGGTTTTATTCTCTTCCCTCCTTTTTGCTTTTAGCTACAAACTCTGCTGATGGGAGGAATTCACTTCTAAGGTTCATCTTCACGGGGAGGAGGGAGTAAAAATCAATATTTTCTCTTCTTTAATCTTCCACTGTCTGTCTGGTGTCAGTGGACCTTCCTTGTTGGGCAGGACACTTATCGTCCATGTCTTACAAACAACACTCCCGTTAATGCACCCCAGAATGATATTAGCCTTTTTCACAACTGCATCATATTATTGGCTCATATTCAATCTGTGATCCCCTAAAACTCCAGATTTTCTTCAACAGTACTCTTGCCTAGCCAGTTATTCCCTGTTTTGTATTTGTGTATTTGATTTTTTCCTTCCTATGTGTAGCACTTTATATTTGTCTCTATGGAACTTCATCTTTTTGATTTCAGACTAATTCTCTAACTTGTTTTGAATTTCAATCCTGTACTCTAAAGTATTAGTAACTTGTCTCAGCTTGGAGTCACTCAGAGTTTTTATAAGGATACTGTCTACTTCATTATACAATCATTAATGAAAATATTGAATAGTACTGGACCCAGGACAGATCCCTGTGAGATCAGACTACATATGTCTGTCTAATTTGACAGCAAACTATTGATAACTATACTTTGTGAATAGTTTTTCAACTAGTTATGCAGCTACTTTATAGTAATTTAATCTAGATCACATTTTCATAGTTTTTTTTTAATTAGAATGTCATGTGAGAACGTCACATAAATAGTTCCATTTAATATAAGCCCAATCCTGCAAATCCTCACATATATGAATGCTATGATTGAAATCAATGGGACTATATTCATATTAGTAAGGGTTTGCCTGATCATGTCTTTATTTTTGCATTTCCTGACTTTTGTTATTTTAAGTTTTCATCTTAACATTATATTAACATATGACCATATCACATCACTTTCCCTTCCCTCCTCCTATCCCATAAAACCCACGATGGTGGCTAAAAAGGAGACACTCCATAAAGTTCCTCCTAATGGCATTCCCTTCACATAATATTTTTTTATGTGGGGCTAATTCCTAATGAGACAGATGCTATGAAGTGAGTAAATGTCCATAAAGGACAAATGATCCAGATCATGTTAAATAACAGAGCTCTCATACAGCCTTTTATCTGTAGTCCACTGGTAACGCTTTCAAGCTTCAAAAGTTCCCAGTTCCATCTCCCTTCTATTTCCTACTCCTAAACCCTTCAAAACTTTCTTCTTAGCACCCTATTTCACACCAGTTCTGTGATTCTTTAGTTTAGCAATTAATCTCTGATGAGATGTGGAACCTTGTCAAATGCTTTTCAAAAATGTAAGAATACTACAGCCAATGAATTTCTCTTATCTACCATGGCAGTAATATCTTCAAAGAACTTCATCAAATTAGTTAAGCATGTCCTCCCCTGCCTGAATCCATGCTTTTTACTTTTACTCAAACAGTGAAATTTCAGGTGGTTTCTTAACACATCATTTTAAGGGCCCCATTCTACTCTCAGTAAAATCAATGACAACGTTCTTTTGAGCAGGAGTGGACCTTTCAAGCTTTTGTTTGTTTTTCTTCCCAGATCTCCCTTGCTTCCTAGTTTGCTTTTGACCCTTAAAAAAGCTCCCCCCTCCATCACAAAAAGAGAGAACATTTTTGCTGCTTTGAAAAATTCAAAGATCTCTTCCCAATCTATTGAACTTTAAAAAATGTCAGTGAAAGGTTCACTGCCTTTTTTGCTCACTTTCTTTAAAATTCATGGATGCATGTCACTGAGACTCGCTGTTTTGTGGGCTTTCTATGCATCACTTTTTATAACCAATTTTGTTTTTAGCTGTAGGTGTCTACCTTCTCCTCTGACATCCTATATAAGTTGTCACCAGCTTGGGTAGATACTTATGCTCTTTTATAAAGATAGATGCAAATGAAAAGGAAATAATTACTCTGCTCTTTAATTATTTGAAACTTTTTTCATAGCATGGTCCACCTCCCTTGCTACTCATAATCCCATCTCATTCAGTGGTAAGCAGAACAATTACTTACAAGGGAAAGTAAAATAAGGAAAGTTTTATATATTTTAGCTGTGTTTTAAGGCAATTTAATAATGAACAATGTGGAGGAGTAACCAGCACCATGATACTGCCAGCAAATACTCTGCAATCAGTGATCAACAGATTGCAGTTTGGGAACCTCTGTCCTAAATCATTTTAAAGAGGCATAATTATTTATTTTTGCATTCTCTCTATTGCTTCTTTCACTGGTGAAAAAAGTTGATTTTTTAATTACATTTTTAAGAATATACTTTTAAAATGAATGTAATGTTTTGAAAGTGACAGATTGATAACAGTGGAAAGATAAATTCTATTTAAACACAAAAAGGATACAGTAGGGATAGAGACCTGCCAATGTGCATCAGCTTGTGTCTGGAAACATATGGCTAAATTTTGATACGCTATATGCAAGTGCTCAAGGTGAAAAATGTTTATAACTTATGCAGGGCAGATATCAGACACTGTACCCATGTGCTTTTCCTCTTTATTCAGAGACTCATTTTCCATGAAACTTTGAAGACCCCAACACAGTCATGAGGCAATAAATTTACATTGTAACTGATAATTCCTGTACCCATATGTATGCAATGGAATATATATACACATACAGGGTCTGCCAAATTATCCCTTATATGTGGCAAAAGTGCATAATGCCATGGTCTGCATATATTCTAACATTCAGTCCATACAGATAAGGAAGAAAGCATGATGAGGAAGAAAGGTTTGTTACCCTCTCAGCCACATCACACATGCTGAACTCACAAAAATGATCTCTTTGAATTCTTCCAGCTCTAACCTGGAATAAGTCCCATATAAAGCATCAATAAAGGGAGATATGAGTACTGAGGACCAGTAGAGTAGGCAGAGTTTTCCAGGAAAGGACAAGTATCACTGGTGATTTCATGCTTACCTGGTAGGTTTGGGCCCATATTATTCGCTGTGCAGGGATGTGTGGTGTTATATGGCATAGAACATTATTACACTATGGGCATAGGGTCTACATTATATTTTACAGGTGTTTGTAATAACATAACAAGTGAGATAGTAAGAAAACACTATACTATTACTGGTCTTAAATAATACAACTGAACTGAGGAATTGGATTGTCTGGAACCTTAGGCTTTTCTATTTGTCCAATAGTTTAAGTGATATTTCCTCAAGGCTGAATCTGAATGTGAAATTATTCTGCCCTTCCTGTCGGTGAACTGGATGATCACTTCCTTAAAAAAAGGTGCTTTCCATTTATAAATATGATTCAAGGTTGTTTCAGTGGATAGTACAGTCAGTAAAGTTGGCCACTGATGGCCTTGTGTCACTCGACAGCATGACTTTATGCCCTTCAGTACTGAAAATAAATATTCAACAGATGCAGTGGTACGAGGAATTGCCAGCTTGTACACTTCAGACATCATTATTTCACATCAAAGACATGAGCTGATAATATCTCTTCCTGTATGACTCTTGGGATTAAATATAAAACAGGGAGCTTAGATTATTTTTCAAACTCACTCTCAGAAGCAGTTTTGAGGACCTCAGAAACAAACACGTAAAAATCTGAAAAAAAAATTATTTAAAATTTGAAAATTTGAACATATGTATAATATGTATAATATTTTCGAAATTTCAATACATTATTTTTCTGTGCTGTAACCAGTTTGGAGTATGATTAGAATTTTTTAAAACATTAGAAATGTTGACCAATTTTTTTCAAAAATATTTTATGAACACTTTTTTGCATTTTTCAGCCCATTCTACACAAGAATTCTTCCAGGTAGAGACAGGACATGTAGGGAGCATGTTCTGATAGGATGCAGCCACACTAGAAGTGCTTTTCCAGCATAGTAAACCAGTATACCTATACCAAAAAAGAACGTGTCCTCAGTCTCCAGGCACATAGTACTAGAGAAGCCAAATTGAATGTTGGGTGAAGATACATATATGATTAAATCATGACTCCCAGTGGGGAATTCAGCTGTGTGAATGTTGTGTGCCTATATACAAGGTATACAGAATGGGAAGGAAACATTTATCCTAAAGGGTGTAAAAAATGAAAAGTAAAAATAAATGGTGCCATTTATTTAGAAATAGTTGAAGTCCTTAAATGAACCTTTTCAACTAGTTTCTCATCTCCTCAAATTCTTTAATGCAACAGTTTAGATTGTTTATTAAAAAATTCAGGGGTGGGAATAACACCACAGCAGTCAAGAGAGCTGAAACAGAACATAACCTGTTGTACATCTTAAGTAGCCTGAGAATTTATGTATTTGGAAAAGACAATAAGAAAAAATAATTGGTCCTTGCTGGGCCATATGCCTGCTGTCAGAGCTCCTTCCTTCCCTGCACTCCATCTCTCTCTCTTCCTCCTCTCACTTTTAAGAACATTTGTACTAATCCTGCCTCACTGTCAGTGCTCCTTTGTAACTCTCAGGATAGGGCTGCATCTAAGCTGCAGCAGTCAGCCTAAAATTTGTGACCTGAGAAAATGCATCTATAGCATATTTTCCATAGGGCTTCAAAGGTTCCATTGTATAGCCTAAGGCAATTATTTTATATTCTAATTCATAACTCCTTCCAACAGTATATGAATGCACCATATACATATAATGGTGGAGGTAGTCTGAGGCTTATGCTGAGGAACGCAACACTTAGTCATATGTGATGAGATCAGAATCTCAGCTTTCATTTAAAATAAAGGAAATTTCTATCCCCCCACAGCTGTGAACGAGCTTAAAAACATGATGAGAGGTTCAACTGTTTATGGTGGTGTTTGCCTAAGCCTGAAAAGAATCTGAGAGGTATAGACTGCCCCGTGCATCTCATAGAGTGTTAACATGAACACCCACTAGGGGGCTCCACTAAGACCACCCCAACAGAGGATTTTGTGTGCAGCAGGCCAAGCCCATTCTCCCAATCAGATAAATACTGTCGGTGTCTGACAAATAGATGCCATTATAGCTTATCCTAGCTTCCCCAAGTGAAACAAGGTATATCACCAAAAGTACAGTGTTGATGCATCTCCACTTAAAGCTGTGCCAGTCACACCACTGATTAACATAGCTATGCTGGCAGAAGTGAGAAGTGTAGACCTGGCCTGTGATTGAATCCCCTCTTAGGCCTTGTCTTCATGAGACGAAAGAGTAGGGGAGTGTTCTTAGCCTGAGTTAGCTAACTTGAGGTAAAATCCTCATGAAAACATTTTTTTATTTTTTTTAGGTTTTACAAGAGTTAGTAGGTCAAATTAAAGCCTAGGCTCCCCACAGTTATTAACTCAATCTACTAACTCATGTGAAAAATACAGAGGGTGGGACTTGCAAGTAAAACCTTGCTGCCGCAACACTCAGTTTTGTAATGCCTAACTTTTAGGCACCCTGCCACCAAGGGGAATCCTCAGCCCAAAG
The DNA here is from genome assembly GCF_028017835.1 of Emys orbicularis. Taxonomy (NCBI): domain Eukaryota; kingdom Metazoa; phylum Chordata; order Testudines; family Emydidae; genus Emys; species Emys orbicularis. The sequence goes on along the minus strand of NC_088687.1, from coordinate 50,158,124 downwards.
TCATATTGCCCAGGCTCCCAAATAAACTGTATGGGGAGAATTAGGTGCCTAAGAGTAAGACTCACAAAAGCCAGCATGTGCAGCAGAGAGATGCCTAAGATAGTCAACAGGAAATGCTTAAGAGAGAAGTGTGGCCAGCCATTTGAAATGTATGTAATCTGGGGATTGTAATGGTGGAAAAGTAGGAACCTACAGGGCTAAGTGCCAGCTGAGCAGGGGTTTGTGAATGCCAGTGGTACCCAAATGTTGGGCTTAGGTGCCTAAATCTCCTTTGTGAATCCCTCCCAAACGGCCTTGTCTTCATTAGGTTTTTATCTCAAGCTAGTAAACTCAAGTAAGCTAAATCGCATTAAGAACACATCTTTTGTAGTGCAAACATGGCCTAAATCCTCTCATTGATAAATTAAATTGGGCTGCTTTAATTTATTAAAGTAATGCAGATTTTCCAGCAAAATAAAAAAAATATATATCTTGATGTGAGTTATATTTTTGAGGTTTTCTTTGCAAATTCTGTGTAACTGATACAGAGATGTTTACAGAGCCATGGAACAATACCTCTGAGAGGTGTAAGCTAGCTCAGTCATCTCAGTGAAGTGTTAACTCAAATGCCATGTGAAGATAGTAAAGTGAGGAATGAGATTTTAAATGTCAACATCATTAAGAAAGGAGTTGGAGGATCACAAATCTGCACAATTTACAGTGAGTGGCATCTCATATTGATGCCACAAGTGGGCAAGATTTGAGAGAGCTACAACTACTTACTGGAAAAAAATTCTCCACTTTTTTAACAGCTCTTGCCCTAATTTCCTCCTTCCCACCAATCAACAAACAACCAATTTAAGAAGCCTAGCACACTCTGATAATATTTTGAATATCTGTACAATCTAGTATGAGTGGTGTCTCATTCTGGCAAATATTGGTGGAGGTTGAAAGAGTCCCACCACCATTTTATCCCAGTTTGACCCCTGTACATGTTTATATATAAATATACTGACTTGAAAAGAATGTTTTGATGTTTGGTAAAGTACCAGAATATGGTATTTCACATTTGTTAAACACAAGCTAATCAGGTAGAGTTTACTATACCAAATATGGAAAACCTTAACTTGGCCATTTTAATTACTAACCATTTCCTCAGAGGGTTGTTTTTTATCCCCTTTTATATGTAGCGATTCTTAGTAATACTTGCATTCTTTTGCAAGTGAAATGTTAAACAGGACTTTTTTTCCATTCTGAAAAGTGGTAAGAATTTACAGTCACCTAGTAGAGGTGAAAAAAGTTAATTGCATATGCAAACAAAATTAAGATCTAAAACATGTTATTGAATACCAAAAGTACAACTATTAAAGAAGGGTGTTCAGGCTTTTACACTGATGATATGTTTAAGCTCTGAAACAATATGGCTTGAGAATTTAGTTGGTAATATCCCAAGAGCTTTACTGCATGAATTGTGAAACAGCAATGAAAAATCTTTTTATCTTTTTTAAAAATCAACTGGAGTTAAGTGGGAAAAAGGCTAGTGCTTAAGGCACTGGACTGGGCCTCAGAAGATTTGACTTGGGTTCAATTCTTGACTTCTGTGTGAACTTGGGCGAGTTGTTGAAGGTCTCTGTGCCTCAATTCAGCTATAAAAGGGAGAGAAGAGCTATCCCTTCAACTTCCATTTCATCAAATTTTAATCAGTCAAGTTGAGGCAGTTAAATGTGGATCTTGGTGCAAGGGCTCAAAACCCAAAGCACAATTGTATCAGAATAACAGTTTGGATTCCTTTTTGTTGTCTGGACTTTCCACTTTTCCTTGCCATTGGTATCACCACATATTTTTAGATCCTATGGAAAGTTGTCAATAGGAATAGGCCTTGTCTCGCAGATATGATATACCTTATTTCTAAAATAATACTTGGAATTTTAGATAAAAGCTCTGCATTATAAATGTTCAAAGCATTCTTCAAGAGATTATAATAAATCTAACTTCAAATATCACTGTGATGTATGATGTATAACAAAATCACTTTAGAAGAACTAAGTACTTTCTGTGATATACCTTTATAATCTTTCCTAACCCTTCAAAATGTGGATGACCAGTTCCCAATCAGACACAAGATAAGGTGCAAGTATTGCACTTGACTTCTTAATTTTTATTTTAACAGGAGGCTTTTAAAAGATGACAGATAGCCTCATGTAGGAAAAGTGAGCAAAATGCAATCCTCTTTCTGAGCACAATGACCATACTCATTTCATGGTGAAAATGCAATCTCTGTATGATAGTTCATGTACAGCCATTCCTTTCAAAATGTCAGTTAAATTTATAAAATAAAAAACCTGAAGCGATCCTGTGATGGTTTCAGATAGTACACATTGTGTACAGTAGCTAGAAAAATGTAAATGATATCTCAATGTATTTCTAAACATTGTTTTCTAGCAACTTTATTTCTCATTCTAAAACAGAAAAGCAGATTTAACTAGAATGATGGGCTAATGTAGTATAGGTGATTACTGATCTAATTAAAAGGAATTGAAAGAGTGAGATCTGCCTTTAAAACCACACATATACGTCACAAAATCCAAACTTCCATGAAGCCCCTGCTCAGCTGCCACATAACCCGGTAGTGTCTAAATTGCTTAGGCACCTAAACATCCACTGGTAAAATCCCCAAGCATCCAACTTTTTGCTGGCAGCCATGTGCTCATCCACCCAAATCCCCCAAACAGCTCAGTGCTTAATGCCTGGTGGGATCTTCAAGCTCGATCTTCCCCTGTACATTTCACTTGCAGGGCCTGATCCTGAAGATGTGCTTTGACAAATGGCTGACATGCACAAAACACAGAGGTGGTGACTGGTATTCATTAGAGCAGAGACTTGTTCCCTTATCCCAGGAGACCGCCCTAACCACTGGGCTATAGAGTCATTTAAACATTCACCGGGCCATAAAGTATTTATAACAAGTAGAACAGCTTCAACAGGAGAGATTGCGAGAGCTCCACCCCAGAATACTTAATAGCTGCTTGGAGCCCTTACTGAAGCCAAAGCCCTGTCAGCTCTGAAGTGGGATTCTCAAACTAGGTGTTCCTGCATCAATCTCACCAGCAGGGTATAAGACATAAGAGTGTGTTGGCCTAGTGGTAGCGCACTCACCTGAGATGTGGGATGCCTTGGTGCATATACCCATTCTGCTTGATTTAGAGCAGTGACTAGAACTCAGGTTTCACTCATCCCAGATGAGTGCCCTGCCACTAGGCCAACACACACCTTGAGAGGTCATCTAATCCAGCTCCCTGTGCTGAGGCAAGACTAAGGCCTTGTCTACACTAGTGGGATAAGTCCACCTACAGGCATGTCTACACTACGAAATTAGGTTGATGTTATAGAAGTCGATCTTTAGTAACTGATTTTATACAGTCGATCGTGCATGTCCCCACTAAGCACATTAGGTCAGCAGAGTGTCCTCAATACCGTGTCTAGCATCAACTCACGGAGTGGTGCACTGTGGGTAGCTATCCCACAGTCCCCGCTGCCCATTCTGGGTTAAGGTCCCAATTCCTGATGGGGCAAAAACATAGTCGCGGGTGGTTTGGGGTACATGTCGTCAGTCTCCCCTCCCTCCTTCCCTGAAAGCAACAGCAAACAATCATTTTGCACCTTTTTTCCTGGGTTACCTGTTCAGACGCCATAGCACGGCAAGCATGGAGTCCGCTCAACTGCGCACTGCTTTTGTGAGCATTGTAAACACCTCACACATTATCCTGCAGTATGTGAAGAGCCTGGCTAGGAACCGCCAGCACAAAGACGATTGTGAGGAGGACATGGAAACAGACGTTCCTGAAATCACAGGATGTGGCAATTGGGATATCATGGCGGCATTGGGGCATGTTGATACAGTGGAACGCCGATTCTGGGCCTGGCAAACAAGCACAGACTGGTGGGACCGCATAGTGTTGCAGGTATGGGATGATTCCCAGTGGCTGCAAAACTTTTGCATGCGTAAGGCCACTTTCATGAAACTTTGTGAGTTGTTTTCCCCTGCCCTGAAGCACAGGAATACCAAGATGAGACCTGCCCTGACAGTTGAGAAGCGAGTGGCGATAGCCATGAGGAAGCTTGCAACGCCTGACTGCTACCAGTCAGTCAGGAATCAATTTGGAGTGGGCAAATCTACCGTGGAGGCTGCTGTGATCCAAGTAGCCAAGGCAATCAATAACCTTCTGCTAACAAGGGTAGTGACTCCGGGAAATGTTAAGGTCATAGTGGATGGTTTTGCTGCAATGGGGTTCCCTAACTGTGGTGGGGCGATAGACGGAACACACATCCCTATCTTGGCACCAGACCACCTTGCCAAACAGTACATAAACCACAAGGGATACTTCTCAATGGTGCTGCAAGGACTGGTGGATTACAAGGACCGTTTCACCAACATCAACGTGGGATGGTCGGCAAAGGTGCATGATGCTTGCATCTTTCGGAACTCCAGGATGATCGAAAAGCTGCAAGAAGGGACTGTCTTCCCAGACCAGAAAATTACTATTGGGGATGTTGAAATGCCAATAGTTATCCTTGTGGACCCAGCCTACCCCTTGCTCCCATGGTTCATGAAGCCGTACACAGGCAGCCTAGACAGCAGTAAGGAGCAGTTCAACTATAGTCTGAGCAAGATCAGAATGGTGGTAGAATGTGCATTTGGACATTTAAAAGGGTGCTGGCGCTGTTTGCTGAGTAGGTTAGACTGCAGCACAACCAATATTCCCATTGTTATTGCTGCTTGCTGTGTGCTCCATAATATCTGTGAGAGCAAGTGGGAGACATTTATGGTGGGGTGGGAGGTTGAGACAAATCGCCTGGTGGTCAATTTTGAATAGCCAAACACCAGGGCAATTAGAAGAGCACATCTAGGTGCGCTGCACATCAAAGAGCCTTTGAAAAACAGTTTCATGACTGACCAGGCTACAGTGTGACAGTTGTGTATGTGTCCTTGATGCAAAGCCGCCCCCTTTGGTGAATGTACTTCCCTGTAAGCCAATCCCCCTCCCCCTCTTCAACCACAGCTGGCAAAGGAAATAAAGTCCCTATTGTTTTGAATCCATTCATTCTTTCTTTCTTTCTTTTTTTTTTTAAAAATGGAGATCACTGACAATGCTGACTAGTAAAAGGTAGCCTGGGTGGGGTGGGGGAGGAGGGAAGGACAAGGCCACATTGCTTATTGTAGCCACACTACAAATCAAAGCTGTTTGACTGACAACCTTCTGTTGCTTGGGCCATCCTCTGGAGTGGATGCCCGGAGTCTCTCCCCTCCCACCCCCGCGTTCTTGGGCATCTGGATATGGATATGGACATGGAACTTGGCGAGGCGGGCAGGCGGTTATACAATGGATGCAGTGGGGTTCTGTACTCTAGTTGCCTTTCCTGCAGCTCCACCTGATGCCTCATCATGTCCATTTGCTCCCTCCATTAGCCTCAGCATCTCCTCCTGCATATTCTGATCACACTCACTCTATGCTTTCCTGGCCTCTGCCACCGAATGCCTCCATGCATTCAGCTGTGCCCTATCAGTGCTGGAGGAATGCATGAGCTCTGAATACATGTTATTGCGAGTGTGTTTTTTCCACCTTCTAATCTGCGATAACTTCAGGGCCAGAGTTGATATAGGGAGCATAGAAACATTTGCAGCTGCTGGGGGGGGGCGGGAGAGTACAATTTAAGAAGATACATTTCTGAGAACAAAAGGGAGACTCTTTCACAGTGAATCAAGCAATTCACAGCAGACAGCACATGTGTTTTAGGTACAAGGTCACATTTTGCCTTTTATATTGAGCGCCTGCCGGTATGGTGACACATCACACATGGCTGGGCAACAGAATTCAGTTTCCAGGCAGCCATGGTAAGCCAAAGGGTATGCGGGGTTGGCTTCTTCCGCATTCATAATATGTGGGAATGGTTTCAAACTGCAGCACCCTCCTTTCCCATAGCAAACAATGCCGGTTGGTTTTGCCGTTTAAAAAGAGGGCCTGCAGCTGCCATTTAAAAGGAGGGGCTGCGGGTTTTGGGTGGATGTGCAGCACCCCACCCTCCCGTGTGGCTATTCTCCAGGATTATCTGTTTTAGCCAAGTGCAAACAGCCCAGCATGACCGGGGTCTAATGTGCCAGTGATCACCAAACAGAGGGGATTACTGTTCCCTTACAAAAATTCCCCTATTTCAACTAGGTGACCATGAATGATATCACCCTCCCGAGTCTGACACAGAAAGATAAAGACTGAATGTTACATGAATGCGACCAAAACTCAGGACCATTCGCTGCCATGCTTTGTGCTGCAATGATTCCAGACTACTTGCTACTGGCTTGGTGTGGTAAAGTGTCCTACTGTGGATGACGAAATAAGGCAGCCCTCCCCAGAAACCTTCTGCAAAAACTTTCAGAGTACCTCCAGGAAAGCTTCATGAAGATGTCCCTGGAGGATTCCCGCTCCATCCCCAGACACGTTAACAGACTTTTCCAGTAGCTGTACTGGCTGAGAATGCATCCCAATTGTTCAGGACAGATCAAACATTAAACACAATTGCTTTTAACCCCTGTAGTGTAGTTACAAATGTGCACTCACCAGAGGTGCCTTCTCCACCTTCAGGGTCCTGGAACAATTTGCCCTGGGAGGGTATTGGCTCCAGGGTGATGAAAAGGTCCTGGCTGCCAGGGAGAATGGATTCTATGCTTGCCTGCTGTGCATTCTCCTCCTCCTTCTCTTCCTCATCCACAAAATCCTCATCCCTGTTGCGTGAGGCTCCCCCCTTGCAGGTGTCCACAGACAGTGGTGGGGTAGTGGTAGGGCCCCCCCCCTTCCCCCCGAATGGTATGCAGCTGATCATAGAAGAAGCATGTCTGGGGCTCTGACTCGGAGCGACCGTTTGCCTCCTTTGTCTTTTGGTAGGCTTGCCTTAGCTCCTTAATTTTCACACGACACTGCTGTGTGTCCCTGGTGTAGCCTGTGTCCACCATGTCCTGTGTGATTTGGGCATATATATCAGCATTTCTTCTGCTGGATCAGAGTTCTGCCTGCACAGATTCTTCTCCCCATACAGAAATCAGATCCAGTGTCTCCCATTCACTCCATGCTGGAGCTCGTTTGCGATTCTGGGACTGCATGGCTACCTGTTCTGCTGAGCTCGCCAAGCTGACCAAACAGGAAATGAAATTCAAAAGTTCCTGGGGCTTTTCCTTTGTACCTGGCTAGTGCATCAGAGTTGAAAGTGCTGTCCAGAGCGGTCACATTGGAGCACTCTGGGATAGCTCCCAGAGGCCAATACCATTGATTTGCACAGTGCTGTGTCTGCACTACCCCAAATTCGACCCAGGAAGGTTGATTTTAGCACTACTCCCCTCATCAGGAGGAGTACAGCAGTCGATTTTAAGAGCCCTTTACATCGATGGAACGGGGTTGGTTGTGTAGCCGCATTGCTTATAAAATCGACCTAACATGGTTAAATTCGACCTAACCTTGTAGTGTAGACCAGGCCTAAGTTACGCTACTCCAGCTATGTGAATAATGTAGCTGGAGTCGACATAGCTTAGGTCGACTTACTGCAGTGTCTACAGTACCGGAGACACTCTCCCATTGACTTACCTTACTTATCTCGTTCTGGTGGAGTACCGAAGTCAACCGGACAGCGCTCTGTGGCCTATTTAGTGGGTCTTCACTAGATCTGCTAAATCGATCCCCGTTGCATCGATCGCAGGAGCATCGATCCCCATAAGTGGAGACATGGCCTAAGTAAACCTATGATGGGGATTCCACAACCTCCCTCAGAAGCTGATTGCAGAACTTAACTACTCTTATAATTAGAAAGTTTTTCCTAAAATCTAACCTAAATCTTGCTTGATGCAGAGCTAGCCCATTACAACTTATGCTACCTTTAGTGAACATGGAGAACAATTGATCACTGTCCTCTTTATAACAGCTCTTAACCTATTTCAGCACTATCAGTTTCCACTTCAGTTGTCTTTTCTCAAGACTAAATAGGCCTGTTTTTCTTAACCTTTTCTCATGGGTCAGGGTTTCTAAATCTTTTATTATTTCTTTTATTCTCCTCTAGACTCTCTCTCCAGTTTGTCAACATCTTTCCTAAAGTGTAGTGCCCACAAATGGACATAGTACTTCAATGTAGGCCTCACCAGTGCCAAGGAGGGTGAAGAATTATCTCCTGTGTCTCATAAACTTTACCCTTCAAATGATATTAGCCTTTTTTGCAGCTGCATCATTTTGTTGCCTTCTATTCAATTTGTGATCCACTATAACCCACAAATCCTCTTCAGTAATACTATTGCCTAGCCTGTTATTCACCATATTCACCTTCCTAACTGTAGTACTTTCATTTGTCTCCATTGAATTTCATATTGCTGATTTCAGACCAATTCTCTAACTTTCCAAGGTTGTGTTGAATTTTACTCCTATCCTCCAGAGAGCTTACAGCCCTTCACAGTGCAGTGTCATCCACAGATTTTATAAGCACATTCTCCCCTTTGTTATCCATGTCATTAATGAAAATGTTGACTAGTCCTGTACAGGACTGACTGTTGTGGGACCTCCCAATAAATAGACCTTCCTAGATTAACAGCTAACCATTGGTAACTACTCTGAATATGGTCTCTCAACTAGTTGTGCACACATCTTAGAGTAAATTAATCTAGACCACACTTCCCTAGTTTGCTTGTGAGTATGTTGTGTGGGACTGTGTGAAAAGCCTACTAAAATCAAGATATATTATACCTATTGCTTCCCCCTTATCTACAGTAACACTATAAAAAATGGTAGACTTAGGAAGCTAAAGAGTCAGTTAGGTGCCTTCGTACTTTTGTGGATCTAGGCCTCAAACCCTATTGCATTTCAGGAGGATTTGACACCTAATTCCTTTAGACTCTCTTAAAAATCCTACTCTTAATAAATGAAGTGTCTGCATCATTTGTGAGGGAGTTTTTAAGACATAATATCATACTCCTCAATTTCATTTTATAAGAGAAAATAAGAAAACAATTTATACTTTATAAAGTGTCCCATTTAAAGATCAAAGTATGCTTTATAAATTAGAACTAATTTAGTTTAACATCCTTGTTAAACGGTTTCTCCAGGGAAAGAAAGGCACAGAAAAATTATGGGAATGATTCTGTATCCTTTATGTAAGCAACCTTTACACGAGTAGTCCCCTTGAAATTGAAGGAACGTCTCGTGTGAATAACTATTACTGTGAAAGCTAGGGCTACAGAATTAGACCTTGAGTGAGTCACCCAAATAGGAAGTCAGTGACAGAGTTAGGAATAGAACCCTGTTTCCTGGATCCCATTTCTGTGCTTTAATCACAAAATTAAGATTCCTTCCTTATGATGAAAAAACAGAAATAGGAAAATACATGATATTGGGAGTGAGACAGCAATCTCTTAATCACATGAGCATGAGTTACTAGTTATTCACATAAGCAACTAGTTCCACTGAAGTGAATGGGACTCATTACAGTAACAGAGACTACTTATGTGAGTAAAGGTTGCAGGACTGGATCCTTAACAAACTCAGATTAGGAAGGGAATCTTGTGTCAATTCCTGAACTGCAGGTGTTTGCTGGTTCGGTTAATAATACATATGGTTAATCATATAACTGTACCATCTCAGAGATTTCTGCAGCAGGAATTGATAGTCATCTTTTCACTCTCCTGCTCTCACACACGTACATCTGAAACCTTCTTTCTGAGGCTCTGTGATATCACTCTCTCACTGATTTACTGGCTTTTAAACTTCTCCCTGTATATAGTGATCATGCTACATATTTATAAACATTGTTCTCAGTGGGGATTCATTGCAAAGATATCCCCTCTCATAAAGAGGAAAATAGAACACAAGTTTATTTTACATTCATTGTTTTTCCCCTTCCTCTGCATGAAAACAATTCTCTTCTTTCTTCTTCTCTCTGAACTGGTAAAGGGGAAGATTGAGTAAATTTGCTAGTCTAGTCTAAGGTACAATGCAATCTGCCATTTCATTAAACTATGCATGTCTTCAACGGACAACCTTTGAAAGATTCATGGAAAAGTAATTCATGGAATTGCAATAAAAACAACACTGCTAAGTTCATTAAAAAAATTGGAATGTACAATATGGACAAGAGAACTGATATCCTGATTCTCTTCATCCCCATTTTAATTCTCCTCTCACTTCTTTCCAATCTTTATGAAAGGTATAAGGGATCAATAAGGGTAGGAATCATTATATTTTATTACATATTATTAATTTCTAACCTGCCACTTGTGTGAGGGATATCTTTTTTATTCATTGTATGGAACCAAATATGATCAAATGTTACTTTCAAAAACACTCAGAGAAGTGCAAATTCAGCTCTGTGCAATTGGCTCTATGTTGCAGATACACATTCTATATAAAAAAAGTGGTGGATTTCAAAAGTATTGGTGTTATAGAATGAATAGAAGAATTTAGGACTTGGAGCATGGGGAATGCCACAGTCATCTGACTTATTGATGAGCACTGAAGTGGTGGAAGCAACCAAGCATATATCTAAATTTACCTTACATTTATTTTGTAGGATCCTAACATGCTTAACTACTGATATGCAAAAATTCAAATAATACCTCAGCCACCCCTGAAATGTAGACCCCTCTGAAATAGAACACAACAGCTGTTTTACAAGTGTACAGAACACTACACTATGGTATACAAAATTAAGAACATGCTATCCAATTGTAACTGCGAGGGCAGTATAGGTATTGTGATCATATAAACTGAAATTTGGTCAGTATGACAGGACTAAGCCCTCTGCTCTTGTGAAAAGTGTTATGTGTTCTTTAAGGACCACAAGTGACCAGGATCTGAACTGTACGTTTTACCTGGCAGAGGTATACAATATTACACCCCCCAAAAATTGTTAAAAGAACATTACTAAAGTTGCAAAATCAATAGAAGTTAGGAAATGCCACTATTAAGGTTCCGGTGAAACATTAATTCAGACCTGTTGTGTGTATGCTTTATGAAACAGTCTTTAATTATGTGATCACATACTATTTTTTCCACAGTGTCCCTGCCTCATTTGTTGCACAGAATGGATGGTCTTATAACTTGGCCATATTTGGGTGGATTTTCATAGTGACAGCAAAAGTCACATTCCTGAGAGAAAGGCCATTTCCTTTCAAGTCCCTACTCCAAAGGAGAGGGGCACTAGAGCAAAACTCACCAGACTTTTTTTTAACTTGGGCAAAATAATGTACCTTTTCCCTTAGCTTTGTTCTTGGATAAATGAATTATAGGTATCTTAATCATGTGCATGTCTGGGGTATAGAAAGTAGCATTTATCCAATTGTACTCTGTGCTCTAATTTTAGTCAAAGGATTTCTTTGTCCTAGTGGTGCCATTTTGGTTGGATTCTTTTCAGAATTGTTCAGCCTGATACTGACACCTAAAATCAAAAATGGACATCTGAAAACATGGTCTTGTGATGGGACGCATTGGACAAATTTAATGATGGGCATCCCCCCTCTCTTGCCTCTGCTATAATATTCAGAATGAATATTCCATTCAGTCTTCATAATGCAGTACTTCTAGGAATAACATCATATTATTAATCAGGTTAGCTGAAGCTTTTTCCCCGTGCAAATGTTACTTTATAGAATGATACTTCTGAAAATGGCAATAGTGTTGATTACAATATTTAAGACATTTTCTAAACTTCTCATTTGAACCTATTCATTGTATTATGTATATATCCATCTATCTATCCATTCCTCCACTCATCAATACAAATATATTATAACATATGGATATATGTATAATACAATACAGGCAATTTATGTGTTTAGAAATTGTCTCAATGAGTCTGTAATCTGTACTATTGCTATTACATATAATATGGTTTGTGTGTTGGTATATATACAGTATAATAAGCCTACAATAAGTCACAAGAAGTTGAGGGCACTCTCCACCTAGTATGATTTGGTGCTTACTGAAGAAGGAACCCCATGAATTCCAGAGACAGGTACAACTAATATTTTAACCTTTGAACAAAATAAATATAAGCTCGTCCTACTTACAGAAATAGAATTAAATTAATTCTGCTCCTGACACACAAATGCTGGTCACTTTAAAGAATAGCAGCTCTTTTCCTAATTGCTTCTTGGGTTTTTTTGCGCATATTGTGCAGTGTCCAGCTTTGTTTTTTATCTGATGTTCATCTCTGCAAAATAAGGACCAGGACCTCACTAAGCAAGTCTGTGTAATTCATTGGTAAGATTTTTTAATTGAAATTAATGGTAAAAAATCATCCACTTTGCTGTGCATAGAAAGTATGAGTAAGCTGCTAATAATGCAGCATATGGATTAACACAATATATCATTAGTTACATTGCTACTGATCTGCAAAATTTATCACTAATTAATACACTTTATATTTCCCACAAAAAGACATAAAGGACACATAAGCTAAACCCTGTAAAAGGATAAAGGAATTATAGGTATATTAATCATATACATGTTTGGGGGTATACAGAGTAAAATGCATCCAATTGTATTCTGTAGTCTAATTGTAGTCAATGCATTCCTTTAACAGCATTTGCTGACTGTTAATTTTGCCTTATGGTACTTTACTTGTAATCTTAGCAAAGAAAATCAATGTATGTTCCTGTTTATTTCTGAATAATATTCGCTGCAGTATAGGTTTGGGGAAATTTATCACATCAAAATGTCTATGACCGAATACATTGTACTGAGTAAATTAAGATGCATTTCCTTATTGTAAATGAATAGTGTTTAAATATTACCAGATTTTGTTAAAGTTTTAACGTACACAGGAACTATTACATATATAAATACTTTTTACTCATATTGTACAAAATGCCAATGTTTTGGTTACATCAGTTACACTGCTCTACAGCCAAAATGCTTCTGAAAGAAATGTAGTCAAACTTTACTAATTCTGGGTCACTGAGAACGAAAATGATGCTTAAAATTGTTGATTGGCTCTAGTTTTCAAGATATGCTATTGGGTCAGTATATACGACCCTTGACTTGGGAATGGCGGAGGATAAGTGAGTTATAAAAGGAAGGGATCTCAATTTAAACCAGAAATGACTAAAATACATCTTTGACTGGATCTATGAATAAATCTATGACTGGGTTTGGACAGTACTTGCTTTTTAGGCAAAACAATGAATGATGCAATCTGAAGCTGGTATTGCGTCATACATGATATGAATTGCATCATGTTATTCCTAGAAGTCATGGATAATGCAATCCTAACGAAGCTTACATCACTCTGCTGAACAAATTGCCCTATATCAGCTCTAGAAATCATACAGTGTCGTGCTCTCTTATTTGTCAGTGTTTGATTTTCCAAAGGGACACATTTCTGTTTAGCCAAAGTGAGCAGAGATGCCTCGTACTTGTGTGAACAGTGCAGATAACTTCTGCTATGTTTGTGGTGAAGTGACTTTTACATCACAAAAGCGCAGTATAACCACTATGGTTAAGAAAGCCTATCACCTTTATTTTGGTTGCAAAATTGGAGATCAGGACAAGAGGTGGGCCCCACACATATGCTGCAACACTTGTGCAACAAATCTTCGCCAGTGGTTGAACAGGAAAAGGAAATCTATGCCTTTTGCAGTGCCAATGATTTGGAGAGAGCCAACAGATCATACCAGCAATTGTTACTTCTGCATGGTGCCTCCAGTTGGGAAAGGTGTTCCAAAGAAGAAAAAGTGGACTGTGCATTATCCAAACATTCCATCAGCTATACGCCCAGTACCCCACGGAGGACTGCCGGTTCCTGATGCACCAGAATCATTCTCACTTGTGTCAGACGAGGAAGAGGAAGAAGATGAAACTTCTGGTCCTGAACCATCAATGTCACAGGACCCACATTTTCTCCCATCCTCCTCTTCTGAACCACACCTCATAACACATGGTGAACCGAATGACCTTGTCAGGGATTTGGAACTACCCAAGAGTAAGGCAGAGCTGTTGGGCTCCAGTCTACAGCAGTGGAATCTCCTGGCAGGTGATGTTAGGGTTTCCATGTTCCGTGACCGTCAAAAGGATCTTGTCCCATTCTTCTTCATGGAAGGTGATCTTGTAGCCTGCAACAACATCAATGGTGTGATGGCAGCCTTCAACATCATTCACGATCCAGATGAGTGGAGACTGTTCATTGATTCATCGAAGACGAGTCTTAAAGCTGTTTTACTGCATAATGGCAATGTTTTGCCATCAATTCCAGTTGGTCATGCAGTCCATATGTAGTCCCACTACATCAAGAAAGATTGGCCACTCCGACAGTCATTGGAGCCTGGGAGGAAAAGTGTTCAGCATCCACCACTTGTTGACTGAAGGAAGATTTTGTTACCACCCTTACACATCAAGCTGGGTCTGATGAAGAACTTTGTCAAGGCCATTGACAAAACACAAGCAGCTTTCAAGTACCTCTGTGGAAAATTTCCAAGGTTAAGTGAAGCTAAGATAAAGGAAGGTGTCTTTGTTGGTCCTCAGATTCGTGAACTTCTTCGAGATGATGCATTTGACTATGCACTGCGTGGCAAGGAAAAGACGGCATGGAAAGCCTTCCAGTTAGTGGCAATAAATTTTCTCGGAAACAACAAGGCAGACAACTACAGGTTGTTGGTGGAAAACCTCCTCAAGGCATACAAAAGCCTTGGTTGCAACATGTCACTAAAGATACATTTTTTGCACTCTCATCTAGATTTTTTTCCACCGAACTGCGGAGCAATGAGCGACGAGCACGGCGAGCGATTTCACCAAGACATTGCAACAATGGAGAAATGCTATCAGGACAAATGGAGCCCATCAATGCTTGCAGACTATTGCTGGACAGTGACAAGAGATGCTCCATTTGATGAATACAAGAGACAAGCCAAGAAGCACTGAGTAGACACTGAATAGGACTAAACTATGTACATAATAGTTTTTTGCCTTTTGTTTCATAATAAATTTGATTTATATAACCCTTTTGCTGAGTTTTAAAGTGTTACATAAACAGGACAGGTGAAATATTATCATGTAAAGCAACCATAAACACATGAAAAGACCTAGGTTTACAATTTATGATTAAAACTCTACTATCTACACAATATACATAGACATAAAATGTAAAAACTTAAATATCTTAGAAACAGTAGCCAATCAGTTGTTTTAATTGTCATATTTGAATTCAACACATCAAAATACATAATAAATAGCACATTTTATCTCTGAAGCAGACGACTTCTCAAAAATTGTAGACCAGTGTTATCATATGAGCACTTTCCCCCCCAACTATCATAATTAGAGTTCAGGTTTACAGCCCAGATTCACATCAGTAGCTCTTACTACTGTGAGTGAATAGTCCCATTGACTAAAGGTTTCTAGGACTGGCTTCTTGGATCTGAACATATTTATTAATCTTGGGCTAATGTACTTGCATCTCATTTAGAGTAAAGCCAATTTACATGGCCCTGGCTCTGTAAAAAGACCTTAAAGTGGGTTAAATTAGCATTATAAAGTGACCTTTGTGATGAGAATATCTGGTGGGCCTGGTTCTAGTCACTTACACTGAATTTACACCTGTGTACCTCCAATTAAATTACTGGAGTTAGTCCTGATTTACTTAGACAGTGTAGACAAGCCCTAAGTGAGGCCTTGGCTACACTCGCGCTTCACAGCGCTGCCGCGGCAGCGCTGTGAAGCGCGAGTGTAGTCGCGCCGCCAGCGCTGCGAGAGCTGTCTCGCAGCGCTGCAAGTACTCCACCTCTCTGAGGGGAATAGCTTGCAGCGCTGCGAGGGAGCGTGCAGCGCTGCAGGCGCTGATTACACTGGCGCTTTACAGCGCTGCGCTCAGGGGGGGTGTTTTTTCACACCCCTGAGCGCAGCAAGTGCAGCGCTGTGAATTGCCAGTGTAGCCAAGGCCTCAGATCAGAACCATGCCCTAATTGACAAAGAGCTGGAGTCTCTGCTGTTCTGGGCAAAGCTTGAAGTAAAAAGGTGGGGTGGCATCAGGCACCAGACATGACTCCATGACTTTCAGGGCCAGCACTGGCTCCAGTGTAATCTAAAGCTGCTGCCAGGCATCTTTAAATCCCACCACTGTCAAATACTGGGCTTTAAACCAGTGAATGATTGCCATATTGGAGCACTGCTACATCCCTGACACACCGTTTATGTTGAAAGGAGGTGGCAAGTTCCGATGCACCCGCAATTTTCCTCTGACAGAGGAATTATCTGCTGGACATTTGTATCTGAGCTATGACATAGAACAAAGTGGCCAAAGCTCTGCTTGTGAATCTGGTTCTATCAGTAAATTTATTAATTATGGAAAAGCAAAACTGGGCAACTTTGGCAAATTTGTGCCTGTTTGTATTCATCATTCAGGAACTTCTTAATAGGAGCTGGGGGGAAATGGTTTTGCTATGCCACAAAAATTTTTGAGTTTTCAATAAATGTTCTTAATCTGACTCTGGATGAAAAGTCAAACTTTCAAATTTTCCCAAATCAAAAAACATTTCAGATCAGGTCAATCAAGATGTGTCACTGATAATTTATATTAACAAAATGTAAAATAAAATAAATGAAAGAGGTTGACATCAAAATGATATGTTTCAAAATTAACAACATTTTGAAACAAAAAGTCAGTTTGACTTGAAAAATTGAATTCTTTCATTTTGGAAGTGTTGAACCAAAGACACTGCAAAAATGTCAAGACTACTACTTCAGAAAAAATTCAGAACAGGAAATTTGTTAGACCTTGCCCTTTCTTGCAAACAGTTTTGGATTTGACCAATTGTCTTTTTTTTATGTAAAAATGTTTAGTCAAAAAATTCCTGACAAGCTTTACTTTTAAATGAATTAGTTATGATTGTATTTGTTCTTCTTTTGCGTTCACTTTCTTCAAATACTCTAGCAAATTAATTTACTCAGAAAAATGCTTGTGGAAACAGCACATGCTAAATTAATATTAGAAAATATTTATGACACTGAAATATCAAATTCAGAATCACAAATATTTATACTAGAAAACTGATTCTTAGAGATATGCTCATATAGTTAGGTAAAATATATATGCTAAGTGACCTACATGCCCATGCAAAACAACTTGAATTTCAAATATTCAATACTCACAAGAAATTGTTCATGAACAAGCTATAGCCTAGGAATCACTTGCAGAAATAATTTGGAACAGCTGAAATGGAGAAAAATTCTGATATTTTTTGGAGAAAATTCACAAGCAGAAAAAGATGTGACTTTGTCATATAAATAATTTATGAAGTATTTGCCCACTTCTAACCAACAGTGTTCCCATTAAACTTAGGATAAAAAAAAGCAGCAGCCAACTTAGCCTACTTACTATATCGTAAGGTTTTATGGGGAGTTTTACATGCTATGTACTCTAGTTTGCATGTTCATTCATGTGTTGCTTCCCACAGCCAATCCAAATTAGTATCAGGAGGAGATGAAAGCACAACACATGGGATGTAAAACTGTTCGTAAAACATTATGACATGGAGAGGAAGGTTACAGGCTAGGCATCATGCTTGCTATTTAGAGTAATTATAAAATTTATCTTTGGACATGGCCACAGAAATTCCAGGCTCATGATGTTCAGACCTGCCTTTTTCTTGAACAATTTGTGCAGCCCAGTGTTCAGCCTTCCAGCTGAACATACAGCTCACGTCTCTACAAAGAGAAAACAAATGATCTGCATTTACAGTAGGCTTTAAATTTGCCAGAGAAAGTCAGCCTGAGACAAAAGGTCAGGAAGGATATGCAGTGTAGCTATAGCAGTTTTTTGACATACTGGTTTCTCTGCACAATAGACCCTTCTTTTGGTGATACTTAGCACGACTAACTGCAGCCAATATTCAGCTGTGGAAGACTTTTTCTTGTAAGTTTTGTCTAATTCTGCATAAGCACACATAGTATTTTCATGTTGTGGGTTTAGAAATTTTGCCCTCATTTTTAATACTGAATTTCAGTTTGTATTACTAATGATTTTATGTATATATAAACATACACATATCATGAAGGTAAATGCATGTTACAAAATTCAAAATAAGACATAGTGCCTGCCCCAAAGAGCTTACCGCCTAACATGGCTCAGACAAAATATGGTACCACAGCTGTGGAGGGGGAGATATCACTGGTGACAAAATCTAGAGAGAAAAAGATTAATGGAAGAAGTGGATCTTAAAGAGAGATCTGAAGAAAAAGAGAAAAGCTGATTGACCAGACGTGAGACTGTCTCTGAAATAAGGGACAGTGTGAAAGAAGAAACTAGAGCAATAATGGAAGACAAAGAAAACTGGAGGATTGTGAAGATCATAGGATGAAAGAAGAAGAGTGAGAGGAAATTAGTCTTAGTTTTTTTCTATGCTCATAAGCTCCCCCCACTTTCAGCATGAGTAACTTATTTTTCATTAAGAGGGCACGGCCATCAGAATAGGGAGCATGGCTGTTTCCAAGCCTCAGCAAACTCTGGCTGTGATAACAGCTGTTTAGGCCCAGGTAGAAAGTACAACTTAGAGCTACTGTAAGTTGTGCTAGGTGACTGGCCTCCAGGATCAAGATAGGGGACAAAATGTTTTCTTATACTCACTTGAGCTGCACTCAGTGCTCCTTGCCCATGGCACTAGCCTATAAGCCTAATTGATCTGCTGGTGAGAAGTAGTGATGCTTACCCAGTAATGTTCATTGACCTTACTCCCTACTGTGAGATTTGATATCAGAAGGGAAATTTATCTTTAGTCAATACATACAAGACAACAGAACTTGGGGCCAGGCTTTTAAAGGTATTTAGGCCAAAAGATGCAGATGATTGTCTAGTTGGTGGTGATGATTTGCGGAATCTGTAGAATTTATATATTCTGTGTGAGATTATGAACTCTCTGCATGTATCCTTACGAAGTTGCAAACTCCATTCTGAATATTCAGCTGTTTTGTTCTTTTCCTTCCATGTAGGACTGAAATCCCCAGGTGTAGTGGTACAGGGCTGAATATAGAGGGTTGTTAACTTGGCATGGTCTTCTATTCAAATACAAACATCCTAGAAATAGGCTGGCTCCTCCCCAGGAGAACTAGTTTCTCAGGGGAGAGTTTTTCTGACAATGAATGTACTTGGTACTGGTCTATGATTACCTGAGGAGGCTGATCTGAGAGAGGGATTAGAATGTTATCAAAGGGCAAGAGCTGATTTATTTGAGGTCTCCACCCACTTTCACCAGTGCAAGCAATGGGAAGCTGCTGCAAGAATCTGATGAGGTAGGGGAGAACCCTACCTACCTGAACACAGATGGTCATTCAAGGACTGACAAGGGAAGGGTGAGCTATAGTGACAGGCATTGCATTCAGGGTGTTTACTACATGATATATATTTTCAGTGCTTTGTTTCCTAAGTTAAGAATATTGGTATTGTGCAAAGGCTGTCTGTGTGTGTGTTATGTGTTACATCTATCAAATGCCCCTATAGAGTTAAACTATAAGCAGAAAGCGCCCACATGTCTGGAGTAACAGAGGGGTAGCCATTTTAGTCTGAATCTGTAAAAAGCAACAGAGGGTCCTGTGGCACCTTTAAGACTAACAGAAGTATTGGAGCATAAGCTTTCGTGGGTGAATGCCGACTTCATCAGATGCAAGCGCATCAGACACATGTCTGGAGTTCCATGAAGGGATGTAATGAACTCCTGAAGAACCTGGGGTAGTGTTGGGGGCAAGGGGATCAGCACTGGTTGTAGAGGCTAGGAAGTTGATTATGGAGGTCTGAGCACTCAGGAGCAGATGCTAGACAAAGGAACTGCACCCCAAGAGTGTGCCTTGAGACCCCAAATCCAGGGCAGTGCCAGGATTCTCTTCAGACACTGGAAGCTTAAAGAACACAGGGATTGAACATTTGGATCCCTCACAGAAGTTTGGTGAGTGTCCAATATATGTGTGTGATGTCAAATAGACCTGCAAGAGTGGGATTTTCAAAAGTATATAATCACCTAATTCCCATGGGAGTTAGGCACCTATGTGCTTTTGAAACCCCCCCACTAAGCCCCATCTGCATCTTTGGGCAACTAATTACCTTTAAAAATCTGTTCTTCAGTCCCTAAGTATAACCGAGATAGAGATACAAACACAGGCTCATACATCTTAAGTTGTGACCTTTTTCTTGGTATTTATCTATGTAAACAATTTTTTTTATCCATAAATCCTGGATTGCAATTGTATTGTGTTCTTGTCATATTACAATACATTCTAATGGATGGCTCCCTGAGATATGCTTTAACTTGCAAGCACTGATGCACAAGAAATAATGATTGGCTGATTAAGAAGAAACTTGTCTCTTAAAATAAAAACTGACAAAATATCTAGGCTGAAAACCATTCTGAACAGTTTGTTTTGGGGAAGAATACTTATTTGTGTGCATTTGGCAAGCATGTTGTATTACATCTTCATGGAGTAGAGAAAGAAGAAACAGAGCACTTCATAGTATTAAACATGATCAGATGCTGTTATTGAATAATGCATTTAGTGAATTTCCTTCCAGTTTCATGGTTGAAAAATAAAATCGGATGCATAATTACTAACATGTTATATTTAGAATCCTACACTTAAAAAAACCTTAAAGTTTAACTGAAATGAAATTATCAGGAAAACCCCACATCATTGGCAGTTAAGAACATGGACCATTGCAGGAATAAGGGCGAGTCAAGAGAGAACATAGGGGAGAAATCAAACCAGTATCTGAGATGTTTGCATACTAATGCAAGAAGTATGGGGAATAAGCAGGAAGAAGAAATGATAGTTAACAAACACAACTATGACATAGTTGGCATCACAGAGACTTGGTTGGGTAACATGCATAACTGAAATATTGGCATAGAAGGGTACAGCTTGCTCAGCAGGAACAGGCAGGGAAGAAAGGGAGGAGGTTGTCTTATATATTAAAAATGTATACACTTAGATTGAGGTTGAGATGGAAATAGGAGACAAACTTGTTGAAAGTTTCTGGGTAAGGATAAAAGAGTTAAAAACAAGGGTGATGCCATGGGAAGGGTCTACCAAAGACCACCTAACCTTGAAGAAGAGGTGGATGAGGCTTTTTGAAAACAACAACACAAAATCATCCAAAGCACAGGACTTGGTGGTGATAGGGGATTTCAGCTACCCAGACATCTGTTGGGAAAATAACACAGCAGGGCACAGATTATCCAACAAGTTCTTAGAATGTATTGGAGACATTTTTTTATTTCAGAAGGTAGAGAAAGCTAATGCGGGGAGGCTGTTCTAGATTTGATTTTAACAAATAGGGAGGAACTGGTTGAGAATTTGAAAGAAGAAGGTAGCTTAGGTGAAAATGATCATGACATGATAGAGTTCATGATTCTAAGGAATGGTAGGAGGGGAAGCAGGACAATAAAGATAATGGATTTCAAGAAGACAGATTTTAGCAAACTCAGGGAGTTGGTAGATAATATCCCATGGGAAGCAAGTTTTAGAGGAAAAACAGTTCCAGAGAGATGGTAGTTTTTCAAAGAGACATTATTAAGGGCACAAGAGCAAACTGTTCCGCTGCATAGGAAAGATAGGGAGGGTGGCAAGAGACCACCCGGGCTTAACCAGGAAATCTTTAATGATCTGAAACTCAAAAAACAGTCCTACAAAAAGTGGAATCTAGGTCAAATTTACAAAGGATGAATATAAACAAATTTTGAGGAACAAAATTAGAAAGGCCAAGGCACAAAATGATATTAAACTAGCTAGAGACATAAAGGGTAACAGGAAAACTTTTTACAAATAGATTAGAAGTAAGAGGAAGACCAAAGACAGGGTAGGCCCATTGCTCAGGGGAAAACAGGAAGGTGGGGGGGAGTGACAATAACAGAAAATGTGGAAATGGCAGAAATTCTAAATTACTTTTTTGTTTCAGTTTTCACCAAAAAGGTTAGTAGTGATTGTACATTTAACTTAATGAGAAGCAGTGAAAATTAGTTAGATGTCTTCAAGTCAGTAGACCCTGATGAAATGCATCCTAGAATACTCAAGGAGCTGACTGAGGAGATATCTGAGCCATTAGCAATTATTTTGAAAAGTCTTGGAAGATGGGAGAGGGCAAATATAGTGTCAATCTATAAAAAGGGAAATAAGGACAATGCAGGGAATTATAGACCAATCAGCTTAACTTCAGAACTTGGAAAGATAATGAAGCAAATAATTAAGCAATGAATTTGCAGACACCTAGAAGATAATAAGGTGATAGGTAACAGTCAGCATGAATTTCTCAAGAACAAATTGTGTCAAACCAACCTAATAGCTTTCTTTGACAGGGTAACAAGCCTTGTAGAGGTGGAAAGTGTAAATGTGGTATCTCTTGACTTTAGTAAGACTTTTGATACTGTCTTGCATGACCTCATAAACAACCTAAGGCAATACAATCTACATGGAGCTACTATAAGGTGGGTGCAAAACTGGTAGGAAAACCATTCCCAGAGAGTAATCATCAGTGGTTTATAGTCAAGATGGAAAGGTATATCAAGTGGGGTTCCTCAGGGATCGGTTCTGGGTCTGGTTCTGTTCGATATCTTCATCAATGATTTAGATAATGGCATAGAGACTACACTTCAAAAGTATGTGGACGATTTCAAGCTGGGGGGACAGGATTAAAATTCAAAATGATCTGGACAAACTGGATAAATGGTCTGAAGTAAATATGATGAAAGTCAATAAGGACAAATGCAAAGTACTCCACTTAGGAAGGAATAATCAGTTGCACACATCCAAAACGGGGGGAGGGGGCGAACTGCCTAGTAAGGAGTACTGGGGCTCATAATGGATCACAAGCTATATATGGTCAACAGTGTAACACTATTGCAAAAAAAACCCCAAACATCATTCTGGGATATATTAGCAGAAGTGTTGTAACCAAGATACAAAAAGTAATTCTTTCACTCTACTCCCTGCTGATTTTTATTTTAAAAAATGGGTTCAGTGCCTGTTGAATATTCTGCTCTATTCCGATTACATTTTCCAAAAATAAAAATCCCCCTTTGATAGAGGCAGATTGGAGCAATATATCTGATATATACCAATCTGATAGCTTTTTTTGATAGGATAACGAGTCTTGTGGATAAGGGAGAAGCTGTGGATGTGGTATACCTAGACTTTAGTAAGGCATTTGACACGGTCTCGCATGATATTCTTATCAATAAACTAGGCAAATACAATTTAGATGGGGCTACTATAAGGTGGGTGCATAACTGGCTGGATAACCGTACTCAGAGAGTTGTTATTAATGGTTCCCAATCCTGCTGGAAAGGCATAACAAGTGGGGTTCCGCAGAGGTCTGTTTTGGGACCGGCTCTGTTCAATATCTTCATTAACGACTTAGATATTGGCATAGAAAGTACGCTTATTAAGTTTGTGGATGATACCAAACTGGGAGGGATTGCAACTGCTTTGGAGGACAGGGTCATAATTCAAAATGATCTGGACAAATTGGAGAAATGGTCTGAGGTAAACAGGATGAAGTTTAACAAAGACAAATGCAAAGTGCTCCACTTAGGAAGGAAAAATCAGTTTCACACATACAGAATGGGAAGAGACTGTCTAGGAAGGAGTACACCAGAAAGGGATCTAGGGGTTATAGTGGACCACAAGCTAAATATGAGTCAACAGTGTGATGCTGTTGCAAAAAAAGCAAACGTGATTCTGGGATGTATTAACAGGTGTGTTGTGAGCAAGACACGAGAAGTCATTCTTCCGCTCTACTCTGCTCTGGTTAGGCCTCAGCTGGAGTATTGTGTCCAGTTCTGGGCACCGCATTTCAAGAAAGATGTGGAGAAATTGGAAAGGGTCCAGAGAAGAGCAACAAGAATGATTAAAGGTCTTGAGAACATGACCTATGAAGGAAGGCTGAAAGAATTGGGTTTGTTTAGTTTGGAAAAGAGAAGACTGAGAGGGGACATGATAGCAGTTTTCAGGTATCTAAAAGGGTGTCATAAGGAGGAGGGAGAAAACTTGTTCACCTTAGCCTCTAAGGATAGAACAAGAAGCAATGGGCTTAAACTGCAGCAAGGGAGGTTTAGGTTGGACGTTAGGAAAAAGTTCCTAACTGTCAGGGTGGTTAAACACTGGAATAAATTGCCTAGGGAGGTTGTGGAATCTCCATCTCTGGAGATATTTAAGAGTAGGTTAGATAAATGTCTATCAGGGATGGTTTAGACAGTATTTGGTCCTGCCATGCAGGCAGGGGACTGGACTCGATGACCTCTCGAGGTCCCTTCCAGTCCTAGAATCTATGAATCTATGAATCTGCTTTTTTTTTTTAACTTCAGATTTCTGCCCTGGTTTGGATTCACAGTGCTTGAGGTTTCTCAGATTCTATGCTGGTCCGGCTCCAGGGTTTTTGCCGCCCCAAGCGGCAAAAAAAAAAAAAAAAAAAGACGCGATCGCAATCTGCGGCGGCAATTCGGCAGGAGGTCCTTCGCTCCGAGCGGGAGTGAGGGACCGTCCGCCGAATTGCCGCCGAATAGCTGGACGTGCCGCCCCTCTCCAGAGTGGCCGCCCCAAGCACCTGCTTGGCAAGCTGGTGCCTGGAGCCGGCCCTGATTCAATGACCATAACATACCCTCAGAGTCACCCAAACCTGTGATGCAGAGAAAGTTTTCCAGATACTTAGCCGCTTTCTGTGTACATGCTCAGTTATCCATTCTGTGTGTGCATGCTAGTTATACTGCATTAGAAGTATGGATAGGCATGTGAACCTTAGCATGCCTAAGTCTGGAGAAGCAACTTTTTCAAATAATGTTTAATTGCATTTTCCCGAAAGGGTTGCTGGGTGCGTATCACTCTGTTAGGCTAACCCTTGAAGATTGGAGACCCTGACATGGTGATCTGAGCCTGGGTTTGATCTCTATCTGGGAGGGGGGAAAAGTTGCTAGAATGTGTGAACATGAAGACAAGCTGCTTTTTTGGGGGGGGGGGGGGAGGGGAAGAGGAAGGGGAAGGGAAGGAGCAGTGCTGTATCCAGGAGCCTCATGGTCAAATGGCCCTAAATTATATCACTGACTGTACCTATGAGGCACACCAAATTTCAAGGCAATCTGATTAACCCTATGGATTTTAGAGCATTTAAAACAGTTGTGCTTTAAACAGAAAGCTGGTCTTCACTATAGCAGAGCTGTCACTCTTCTGTAAAATGGCAAATGTTAAGTCTGAGGTACAGGCATAGAAATTCTGCAATGTTATTTCAGCCTTGAGATTAAATGATATGCACATAAGAGTGATTTTATGTTTCTTTTTTTAAATGAATGTTCCAACATAGCCATCCATGAGGAAGTATCACTTAACCTTATCAGGCAAACAGAAAACCCTGAGGTGCCGGGACTATTTTGTATTTGTCATTTCTATACTAACTTGAAATTGGAGTAGTGCTTTTGACTTTAGCTCTAATCCTTGCAAAAAACAAACACTTACAGATTCCTAGCCATCATTTCTTTTATTTAATGTAACTGAGGTAGCTCTCTGACATCATTCCAGTCACATGATTGGATTCAAATTGGCTGACCTGTACAGACCCTATAGTCATGATGAGCTGAGGCAGTCTCAAAAAAGATAAGTGTTTCAAAAATCCTACTATACAGATTTGCCTCATACTGTATTTTGAGAAAAAAATAATAATTACAATTATACTGGTACATTTAAAGTATTTTCAGTCTGACAATGAATACAGAATGCATTATAGCATTTGCTTGTATGCCCACCTAAGTGCCATTATGTCTGGAGGACATGCCTACGGAAACTTTTTTGATATAGCTTATTCTCCTGCAACTGAGTTTTATCCTGTCAACATTCTGTGTAAGAAAGAAAATAGCTTTGCTGATTAAAAAAAACAGATGGTAGGATGGGGTTTGTTGTTTGAATGCCATAACATTAAATGATTCTTTGATTATTTTCAAATAACGTCAGATGGAAATGGTTCACATTTTATAAAAGTTCTCTCAGTAAGTTAAAAAGAATCTGCCATTGTTCCTCAGAGAACTCTGTATTATGATGTGCTAACACGGGTTTGAAAAACAAATCAATTGCTGATTATTTTTAAATGAGATAGTACGTTCACCAGGTTATGGACTCTCATAGTCATACCCAGAAACAAACTAAATTTGTTCTTATGCTGGGGTGGATTCACACATTGCTTGGCCAGGTAAAATACTCCGACCTTGTCTACACTCAGGAATTGCCTTGATTTAGCAACTGGTATAGCTCCAGATATGCTGTACTCTAAGCATAGTCAAGGGCAAGCTGGGGTTTTCATTTATTGAACTTATTGAGGTTTATCTCTGTTTGAAGCAGTACAAACCCTATCTTGCTTAGGGGTACAGCAACACCAATTGTATACAAATAAAATAGAAAAGATGTGCAATAGAGATGAGTTAATGCTGATGTTCAAACCTTAACTTTATTATTTTCTTGACTTGTCAACCTAAACATTGCATTAATGAAACCTTTGTGCATTCAAATACGCAGTTACTAAATAATTAAAATGGGAGCATTTTAAAAATAAAACCTGTTATCTTACAAATTTCAATTTCAAACTTTTCTTTCTTATATATGTTTAAAAATATAGATCTCAACAAATATCTATAAAGTTTGACTTTAGTTTTCATTCCCTTTCTCCCCCTTCTTCTAGGGCTAGCCCATTTACAGTCACTTGTCTTATTATTTTTATGTTGTTTGAAGCCACTCCATTAATATTTAAATGTTTTTTCCTAATCTTTTGTATTCCAAACCATAGTTACAGTATTTCATTTCATTCCCCCCTTCTTCTGTATTTGCTTTTCATGGCTTTGTCTCTGTTGCTGCTGCCAGAGAGTAGGACTTAAAGTGACAGATAACACAGCACTCAGATCAATTACTTTTCTGCCCATGTTTCAAACACACATTTTTTTCGTAAGTGGTTCAAATCTGTTCTATTTCCTAAGAAACAGAGTTAAGCATAACAATTTTTTTAAAACCATGGTATGTTATGATGTCTTCTTCAAATTGTGTTCCTTCCTTGTGAAGATACTGGAATGTGGGGAACAATTAACATAACTCAGAGAGCTAATTTCCTGTGGTTCTTTAACTCTCTATTTACGGCTTTCAGAAGAGTGAATCTGGACTCTGAGGATTAGTACTGTTTATAGTTTTCTGACTTTTTTCTTTTATCAAATTAAGATAAGGAAAACTTGTTGGAGGCCAGAAACTACAGCCAATGTTCACTGCGGCTTGTGCAGTTTTTCTCCATTCAGGAAAAACTACTAAACTTACAAGGGATCTCATGACAATCATATATTAATCCTGTGGTTTCAGTGTATCTTTATCACAAAGTCTTTTTTTCTGAGTTTGTGTAGTCAGACTTGCATGCCTGAGACCCTGGGCAGGTCTTCACTACAGGGGGGGGGTCGATTTAAGATACACAAATTCAGCTACGCGAATAGCGTAGCTGAATTCGACGTATAGGAGCCAACTTACCCCGCTGTGAGGACGGCGGCAAAATCGACCTCCGCGGCTCCCAGTCGATGGCGCTTACTCCCACCTCCGCTGGTGGAGTAAGAGCGTCGATTCGGGGATCGATTGTCGCGTCCTGATGAGACGCGATAATTCGATCCCCGGGAGATCGATTTCTACCCGCCGATTCAGGCGGGTAGTGTAGACCTAGCCCCTGACTTAGGAACACTATTCTACCTGAAAAGACGGAGCTTTGAAACACCCATTGGAACCCATCGAATTCACCCCTATTTGAAACTGTGATAAGATGAAGCAATGCAAATCATAGCTTATAGTGGTTTTCACAGTCTATATTAGAGGTTTTCACCAGTGAAGCTATCTTAGCAAGACATCTCAATGGTGGAAATCAGGGCAAATCCCCAGCATAGACAATGCCTTGATGTAAGCCCAAAGTTGTTTTGTTTTGTTTCTAAAAAGTCATAATGGCAGAAAAGCTGCTGCATGAAAACAAACTGAAATATGTAATTTTTAAGGCCAGGTCTACCCTAAAAGTTTTGTCAACATAGCTATGTCTGATGTGGGGAAAAAACACGCCCCCTAGCCAGCAAACCTCCAGTGCAGACACAGCTATGCTGACAGAAGAGGGCATCTGTTAGGGTAGGTAATGTTGTTAGTGGAGGGGGGTATTACTATACCAGCAGAATTCCTCTATCTATTGGCACACAATGTGTATACATTAAGGTGCTCTGCTGGTATAGCTGTACTGGCAGCAGGGCCGGCTCCAGGCACCAGCCTACCAAGCATGTGCTTGGGGCGGCACCTGGAGGGGGGCGGCGCTCAGGGTTGGTTTTTTTTTTGTTTTTTTTTAAAACATACTGGGGCTGTTGCAGCGCCCGGCGGTGCTCCGGCCTGAGAGTGGGGCCGCGACTGGCCTCCCCAACCTCCCCGCGGTGCTCCGGCCAGCCAGGGAGAGCGGGGCCGCAGCCGGGCTCTCCTCCCGGCGCTCCGGCCAGTCGGGGAGAGCGGGGCCCCGGCCGGGCTCTCCGCCCTCCTCCCGGCGCTCTGGCCGGTCGGGGAGAGCGGGGCCCCGGCCGGGCTTGCCGCCCTCCCCCCGGCACTCCGGCCGGCCGGGAAGAGCGGGGCTGCCCTCCCCCGGCGCTCCGGCTGGCCGGGGAGAGCGGGGCCACGGCCGGGCTCGCCGCCCTCCTCCCGGCGCTCCGGCCGGCCGGGGAGAGCGGGGCCGCGGCCGAGCTCGGCGCCCTCCCCTGCCGCGCTCCCCGCCGTGGGGCGGGGGGCGGTGGGAGGCTTTTTTGCCTGGGGCGGCAAAAAAGCCAGAGCCGGTCCTGACTGGCAGAGTCTGTATAGTGTAGAAAAGACCTAAGCTGTTAACTTGACCATGACTGTAATCAGTTACAAAATCATGGTGTAGCTGTAGCAACAGTCTATAAGTTCCTGGGTAAGAAGAAGATTTCTGATAGTATAGATCTCTAATTTAGTAGACAAAGGTATAACAAGCTGGACTGAAACTAGACAAATTCGGGCTAGAATTTATTCAGGATAATTAATTTTTAGAAAAACTTGTCTAGGGATCTGGTATTTCTTTGTCATTTTAAGTCTTTAAATCAAGATTAGGTGGCTTTCTAAAAGATAGGCTTTAGCTCAACTAAAGTTATAGGCTTGTTGCAGGAATCACTTGGTGAAATTCTAGGGTTTGTGTTAGTAGGAGATCAGACTAGAAGATTATAATCATGACTTCTGACTTTAAAATCAATACAGCTGCTCGATGTGGATGAAATGTCACAACTTCCACAACCATCACCCATCCATCATATTCTCTCTAAACACACCAGCATCAACTGCTTTTTCATTTTGACATTTAGTAAGCCTTTGCATGAACTTAGCATAACTAATGGAAGATTGGGGGGAGGGAGGGAATAGCTATCACATCGAGTAAGCTTGACTGTACACCAGTGGTGGGCAACCTGTGGCCTAGGTTGCCCACCACTGCTCTACACCCTCTCTGACATGCTGGGGTAAGCATCTGTGAAAAGCAGGAAGTATGGATATATTTCAGGACTGCTGTTATGGGGAAATACGATGGCCAGAGTAACAGCTCAGAAATTGTTTGCTAAACAATTATTTTTTTAGTGATATATATTTTTGTAACCCCTGCTTCTTGCCTAGTGATTGAATTTGTTTAGTCATCTATGTAACATTTTTTGTTTGACATGTCTCTGTAACTTTTTGAGTATAAGAGGGGAACTGTGGATTTGGGTCAAATGGATCGCTTCATGGACGCATCAAGATCTCCAGCCACAGATGGAAGGCCAGCCATCAGAAATCTGTGGCTGAGTCACCTGAAAACTCCTGAGGGGGTAATTATCTGTTTGTGGTGCTCTATCACCTATTGTATTTGTCTGTGCTTGAGACTAAATAAAGCAGTGACTTTGAGTAAAGGTATTCCAATGGGAATACAGGAGACTAA
Source organism: Emys orbicularis (assembly GCF_028017835.1). NCBI lineage: Eukaryota > Metazoa > Chordata > Testudines > Emydidae > Emys > Emys orbicularis. The sequence goes on along the minus strand of NC_088687.1, from coordinate 50,128,148 downwards.
ATAAAGTACTGGCTTTAAAGTGAAAGCATGTGGTTTTGATTTGTCTGTGTCAGCCATATAGCAGTGTCTATGTGTCTCCCTTGGTTTGTCCTGATACCACCTCACATACATTGAAGTTACCAGGAGCTTTGAGTTTGGGGGAACCCAAAGAATCACCACACAACTCCACAGATCAAGCAACCAATCCAGACACAGCAAAAAATCTGTTATCTAAAGCTAGGCATTCTCATACCACAGCATTTGATCCAAAGAGAAAGTCAAGGATACACATCTAAACACAATTAAAACTGCCTTCACTAAACAAGGACACTCCACCAGAGAAGTAGATTGCATCATGGAAAGGGCCACCCAAATAGCCCAGAAGAACCTGCTTCAATACAGAAAAACAACAACACTGCCTACACCCATCTGGTTGTCTCCTACCACCCACTGGAACCCCTATGAGGTATCATCAAATATGGGTTGCTATTGATTGATAGGGACCACATCCTGAAAGAAATCTTTCCCAAACCCCCTCTTCTGTCCTTCAAATAATGCCACCAACTTCCCCAATCTCATCTTTGGAAGCAAGCTCCTCAGAGACTAGTACACACTAACTTAAAGTAGCACCAGACCCAGCCAGAACAGATACAAAACCTACAGACATATCACCACTGCTGTGATGATCAATACCCACACAATGCACCTTTCAAATTCATGTGTCCTACACATGCTTATCACGTGTGATGTGCCTTATCTAGTGCATCAAATACCCCAATAATAATTATGTGGGTGAAACAAGATGATCACTATACTCTAGAATGAACTCAAACAGAAAAAATGTTAAAAGACAAAAACACCATGTCATCCAGGGGCAACATTTTTCACAAAGTGAACATTCTGTACCTGATATTTCAATACTTGTCCTCAAAGGAAACCTGCACAACACTTTCAAAAGGCGAGCCTAGGAGTTTTAATAGAGTTATGAATTTGACACCAAAAACAGGTTAATTGCAACAATTTGTAACACACCACATTGCCTGTCATCCTTAACTACCCACTTCAAACCCTTTATGCTTAACAATCTAACCCACAATTGCCCACTTCATTTCAAGTGACCACCTCCAACATGGATCTCTGCTGCTTAACAATCTTTTCCAACTTGTATTTAGGTCACTCTGGTTCCGGTTCCTTCCTCCAATCTGAAGAACTCTGTGTAGCTCAAAAGCTTGTAACTTCCACCAACAGAAGTTGGTCCAATAAAAGATATGAACTCACCTATGTAGTCTCTCTAGATTTACTAGTATAATTACAATATTTCAAATATCTCTTCCATTACAGTGTATTACAATTTTGGGCACAAACTACCGTTCATGTGCTGGAATATTTTTTGCCGGGGAGGGAAGAAGAAGATTGTGGAGTGGGAACAGCAATCCTGCCTCAAAGGCTGCTCCAAGTAGACGGCCTCAACTCTATAGCTGATGTAATCATCTGAGGTCATTATACAGGGTAAGCATCTGGGGTCCATCTGTTTGGGGGAAAGATTTGCAGAGGGCAGATCCTTAAACCCATCGCCTAAATATAACTAGGCACTGCTGTGCAGGGAGCTTGCCTGGAGTGAGGCTTGATGGTGTGAGGGTGTGCCACACTTTCTATGAGCTATCTTATCATCTAGTCTAGGCACATGACATTTCTTCTGCAAAAGGGCCCTCTGTGATAGTGCACCATTTTGCCTTTTTCTTCAACAAACTTATTTTTGGTCTACCTGTAACACATGTTATTTCAGCCACCGTCCCTAACACATGTTATGTATCACACCTTATGCAATTCTGAACGTGATCCAGAAGTTTGGAGAATGTAAGTAGACTAGTGCCCAGATGGTTCAAATCCATAGATAATTCAATGTCTTTTTATTGCTAAAATAACTCGAAGCACTGGTAATTAATGTCCTATGAGATTTGAGAAGGCATATGCACACATTTGTAGCTACATTAGTATTTGCTGTCAGTGTTCAAACATTTCCAGTAAAGTGAAGTGTGATTTGGAGCATATGTTTCCTGTTCCCTAATTGGTAATCATTCCCATTGAGGGCAAGATTTACACATTGATAGCAAGGTAAAACACTGATTAAAAGGTGGTGTGTGCCTAAATAATGAATGTGTCTGTATATTTACTGCTCAAGTCTTAGTTTTAAAACTCTTCTATATTGTCTATTTTTACACCTCAAGCCCTTAACAAGCAGAGCAATGGAATCTTACTGTAATTGGCATGAAACTGAGCTGATCTTGCACTCCTTACACAAGCAAATCTCCCACCGACAATTTCAAACAGAGCATTAAAAAAATCAAAATTGCACAACTATAATCAGTGTTAATATAATTAATCAAAATCATATTAGCTGTTGGCAAATTATTCTACTTCACTGACAGATATAAGTGTGAGTGTGGGAGGGTGGGAAGGGAGGTGAATCACAGAGCTACCAAAGAATTAAGTTAGGGGTTCTTACATTTTTCTCCTCTGATAACTACCCCCAATCCAGCCACTGTTTCTTATCAGGACCCAGTCCCCAAATCCTTGGCAGTCACAGAATCATGACGCCTCAGAACAGAATATTACTATGGCAAGTTATACTCACTTCATACTATATGCATCTGATGAAGTGGGCTGTAGCCCACAAAAGCTTATGCTCAAATAAATTTGTTAGTCTCTAAGGTGCCACAAGTACTCCTGTTCTTTTTGCGGATACAGACTAACACGGCTGCTACTCTGAAACCTGTCACTTCAGAACAACTCACAGTAACAACATCACAAAGCAGAGCAAGCCTTAAACAGATCTTCACAAAAGTGTGGTGGCTCTAAAAACTCTAAACAAAATTATCAGGAAGCCACAAGGCAAACAGGGGTTCTGAACCACAACTGATGGCACCAGGAGTTTTTATATGGTGTGGTTGGAATGTTTGGTTCCACAAAGGACCTTTGACATATTCCATTGGTCGCTGCTTTCCAGAAGGCTTTAGACAAGCTGAACAGGGGCACCACATTTTGTTTAGCCTACTACACTGAACAACATGGAGAAATGGTCCCATAATCGTTGTAGCTTGCCCCTTAATATGGACACATCCATTGAATCATCTCTCATGAATCAGCTACATTTGGATTTGGCCAACTATATATGCATAATTTAAATGCTTTAATGTTTTGCCACCAGCTAAGAAGACCTGTCCCCCAAAGCCACATTCCTAGAGAGGGGTTGGGGTTCAAATTCACTGAGCTATGTCGTTAACCAAAAATCGTTTAGGTTCTCATCCCATGTAAAACTGGTAAGTTTGATTTCCATGTTAATACAGTAGCAGTGCAGTACTGTCAAAAAATTACTGCTGACATGGGTCAAATCAGGCTTGCATTTTATATTATATTAAGAAAGTCAGTAACAACAGTACAGCTCTAATTCTATGTGAAATGTATCCTGTATCATTTATTTTTTTCATACCATAAAAGCAGATGACAATCATATGTGCCCTGATTATAAGCTATTTCCTTATCTCTGACTTTCTCATCATAATATGATATGAAAGTGGCAAATATCATCTATAAGTAATAAGCATGGGATGAAATTTCAAAACGTCCTTATCATCCTGTGTAGTTATGCTTGGTTTTATTAACTCTGTTTTCTCCTAGAGCTCCAGGAAAAAAATCACAGCCAGTGTGGAACCGGACGTCCAACACTATCTGTGATTTGGGGTGTGTGTCATAACTATAAAGGGAAGGGTAACAGCTCTCCTGTGTACAGTACTAAAATCCCTCCTGGCCAGAGACTCCAAAATCCTTTTACCTGTAAAGGGTTAAGAAGCTCGGGTAACCTGGCTGACACCTGACCCAAAGGACCAATAAGGGGACAAGATACTTTCAAATCTTGGGGGGGGGGGGGAAGGCTTGTGTGTGTGCTCTTTGTTTTAAGGGGTTGTTCACTCTTGGGACTGAGAGGGACCAGACATCAATCCAGGTTCTCCCCATCTTTCTAAACAAGTCTCTCTTATTTCAAACTTGTAAGTAAAAAGCCAGGCAAGGCGTCTTAGTTTTACTTTATTTTCTCAACTTGTAAATGTACCTTTTACTAGAGTGTTTATCTTTGTTTGCTGTACTTTGAACCTAAGACAGAGGGTCTGAGCTCTTTAAGTTTGATTACCCTATAAAGTTATTTTCCATATTGATTGTACAGAGATGATTTTTACCTTTTTCTTTAATTAAAAGCCTTCTTTTTAAGAACCTGATTGATTTCTCCTTGTTTTAAGATCCAAGGGGGTTTGGATCTGTATTCACCAGGAGTTGGTGAAAGGAAGGAGCGGGGAAGGGTCAATTTCTCCTTGTTTTAAGATCCAAGGGGGGTTGGATCTGTATCCACCAGGAGTTGGTGAAAGGAAGGAGGGGGGAAGGGTCAATTTCTCCTTGTTTTAAGATCCAAGGAGTTTGGATCTGTATTCACCAGGGAATTGGTGAGAGGTTTCTAAAAGCTTCCCAGGGTAGGGAATGGTGGCAGCGGACCAGAACTAAGCTGGTAGTTAAGCTTAGAAGTCCTCATGCAGGCCCCCACACTTGTACCCTAAAGTTCAAAGTGGGGATACAGCCTTGACCACAAGTACTCCTGTTCTTTTTGCGGATACAGACTAACACCGCTGCTACTCTGAAACTTGGTTTTATTTCTCTCTCTTTCTCTCTTTTTAATATAGAAATTTTCTTATTGAGTCAGATTTTTTCTCTATCTTTTCTTATTCTCTTTGAAGGCTGAAAAGTTTTCTAGTTTCTAAAATATAAGAATAGTTGATGGCCCCTTCAGAAATATTGATGTATACCAAAACTTACTTTTACATACACACACATGCACGCTAGGGTGACCAGATGTCCCGTTTTTAAAGGGACAGTCCCGTATTTAAGCCCTTCTATAGGTGTCCTGACTTTTTCTTTAAAACGGGCAAATTGTCCCATATTTTCTGTCTCTCCCCATTAGTATTGACAGATCCTGCTAGTGGCCGGATCCCTGCTCGACAGCCATCTACCCACTAGTTGGGGGGGGGGAGTGGCTGACAATGGGGGTGGGTGTGCAAGACTGTTGGTGGGGCAAAGCTGCAGTGCAGTGCAGCCACTCCCCCTGCTGGTCTATCAGCACAGCCACCATTGTGTGCCGGCTCTTGGTCAGCAGGGCCCCAGACCCCTTCCTGTTTCTGGCTGGCACTGGCTGCACGTTGCGAGCTGTAGTGGCTAGTGAGTGCCGGCAGGCGCCAGGCCGGTCATGTGTCGCTTCTGCTGCCCACCCATCGGCCCTTTATGTGCTCCCACTTTTGCTGTCCTTTCCCTGCTTTGCCCCTTCCCCTTCAGAACCCCGCTGCTCCTCCATATCCTCCCCAGCGGGGCACATCCTGCTCTCAGTACTGTGTGGAGAACCGCCCCTGGTCGGAGCACTCAGCTCACCAGCAGCATGGCTGGCAGACTCCTTCCTTTCCCCACTGCCTCTGGCTGGGCTGGCGCCCCAGGAAAGCCCAAGACCCTCCGGCCTGGGGCGCTGGTCCAGAAGAGCCGAGCCCTGCATGTGCCAAAGCCCCACACAGCGCTGACCCAGGGAAGCTAAACTCTGGAGTGGTGAGAGAGAAGCGATTTCCAGCCTGTTCGCACCCCCACCCTGCAGGCTCCACAGCAGCCGCCTGGACAGGGGCTTAGCACCCTCCTCTGCTCTGTCCCCTAGGCAACCTCCCCTGCTGGGCCACCTCTCTGGCCACATTCTGTGAAGCCCTTGCAGTCAGGCTCCCTGGGCCCTGGTGCACAATGCATCCTTAGGGCTTAACCCCTTCCTGCCCACGTTCTAGCCAGGGGACAGGAGGCAGCTGGGTTACGTCAGTGGCCAGCAGCAGCCTGGAGATGTTAGCTGCCTTTCGACTTTGTGTGGGCAGGAAGGGACAAGGTACTTCCAGCCACTGGGCAGGAAGTCGGGGAGAAGAGAAGAGCTCTGCAAAGACACAGACCAGGTCATTCCTTCCCCCCATCCTCCTCCCCTGCAGCTGGAAGCAGCTCCCATCCCTTCACCTCCCACCCAGTGCAGAAAGGCTGCTGCTGGTCACATTCTGGTGTGAATCCTGGAAGAAATTGGGGTGGTGGGGCATGTGACCCTGCGTTCCCCCCAGGTGTTGCTTTGGGTAGACATAGCGCCAGGTACCAGGAAAGGTGGGTCCATCCCAGGGTCCCAGCCAGGCACGGAGGATGGAGAGTGCCAGGCAGGCAGAAAGAGAGGTGTACGGGACTGTGTGTGTGTGAAACCTCGCCCTAAGTGTGTGTGTGTGTGGGGGGGGGGCGATAGGGGTGTGTTTCACCCCTCCCCATGTGAACTCAAAGTCTTAAAGATAAGAAGGTAAATAAAAAGAATCCAACTACACAGTATTTCTTTTTAACAGGGGCTCACTCAACTTGATGTTAATTTGAACATTTGTATTGCATAGTTCTGATTGATTCCTGTTAAACTTGCTTGAACATGAGTAATTTTACCAGGTGTCCTGTATTCAGCACAGGGAAATATGGTCATCCTAACACACACACGCACAGGTTTCCATTTGTTTTCGAGTCAATTAAGTGCTGGAGACTCAAGGAACATACATTCGCTTGTGAAATGAATATAAATGAACATAATTTGATCTGTGTAACATGAACTACTGTACATTCTATATTGGTAACATACAGAAGCATGTCTCTGCCTCTTGACCTCAGAGTAGTATGTGTACCTGCTATTTCCAAAATGTAAAGATACCCAGGTATATTTCTGGGTAGAGCTGTGTGGAGAAATGCAGTTCCATTTCATGGAGGATATCAATATTTGAAAATGTGGTTTCATTGCAGTTTGGAATGGAAACAAACATTTTGAAATTCTCTGCTAAAGGAAAATCTTTGGAAACCACAATTCAAAAGCAGTCACTCTGGTTGGTAGATCCAGAGGCATGGATACGGGATCTCAGAAGTATCCAGCTCAGGGTCAGTCAGCCCAGGTGGCTTCTTGGAACTGTAGACCCAGAAGCCATGGGGTCCCAAGTGCAGGGGCAATCCACTTAGAAGTGTGCCTGAAGCTGTGGATCTTGGAAACCCAAGTTGCTGAGGATCCACAAGCCTGGGAGCTTCAAGTTGGTGCTCCCAGGGCTTCCAGACTCACTGTTCTACATTAGACCACTAGACAAGCAGAAAGAAAGCTGGGAGCCTGGTTGGTGCTCTGTGGCTTCCAGGCTCCCCGTTAGCCTGCCAGACAAGTTGCAGAGAGGCTGGGCTGCCGAGGAAGTGTCACTGCGTTGCTTACCTCGACTGTTGCTGCCTTTCAGAAACTGTCCGGCAATGCCCCACACTAGGAGTTAAATCTGCTCCTGGTGAGGACGCGCACTGCCAACACAAGGAGAGTAGTGTGGACATGTAAAACTGATTCAATTACTGTCGTGTCTGTAAGTCGACGTAACTTAGGTTGACTTAATTTTGTAGTGTAGACTTGCCTTAAGTGTGTGTGCAGGTGGGGGAGGGAGCTGTTTTGCTGATTGGTTGGACAGACAAGTGCAGCATAAACTTATTGGCTCCTACACACTCAAGGAAAAAGCTTACAAGCCATTCACGTTGCTTGAGGACTCATTCTTTACTAAATAAAAACTAGTCTTTCTTGGGTTTGGGTGCTGAGCTGTGGACATTATACTATTTGGTTTTTGGGGCGTGGGAAGGATATTTTACCTCACTCACAGATTGGCCTGGAATGGATGACGTTTTTTTCACCTTCCTCTCAGCAGCCCAGGGACCCAGTGCATCGGTTAACCTGTATAATTCATTTTGTCATGCGTACAGCACAGTTACTCAACCAATAGGGGGTCCAGTTCCCTGATAAACTGCAGGAGAAGGTGGCTCAGGACAGCTCTCCCTCAGGTGGTTTGGATTCCATAATGAAGGATAACCTGAACTGAATAAGTTATTGCTGGATAGTTTGCAGATGTACTGCTTAAAGAAGTTACAGTCTAGTTTAACCACATTCCTGGTGTCTTGTTTGTCTTACTGCAACATCTGGGACAATGAGACTTAGGCATTTTTGAATTTATTACCCTTAATTGTAACTATACTTGATCATAATGTTTTGAGTCATACTTTTTATTTATAAAAATGACACTTTACTTTCATTCCACACATCAAATCCATTAATCATTATAGTGCTCTCAAATAATATACAAAGTGATAACTCTTGCTCACCTTGTTCATGGGAGTAGTCCCTTTAACTTTAATGGAAGAAATCACATAAATAAGGCACACAGGATTTGGCCCAAGATTTCATCCTTGATAGCTTTATTAGTATAGTAAGCCTTATCAAACCAAATTAAACCTTAGTCTACTACATTTTAATTTGTAACAGCACTCTCAATTTGAAGATATTAAGAAAGGATAGCATAAAAAGCATCCTTACTGAAGGGACAAACTGGGATCCGGAAGAGGAGACAGTTTTCCACTACATTAGGCAGTATTTGACTGTTAATGAGAGTTTTAACTCTAGCCCTTTGAAAAAAACTGTTATTTAGCCTTTTCTTGCTATGCTCTCTTCTAAACAGATATAGGTGCTGGTCTTTTAACGAAATACTGAAAGTGTCAGTCATACTAACATGAAATTCCCTCTCATTCCTCTCCACCCACCACTCTGTTATTAGAACTTGTCCCTGTCTTCTCCCTCTTCCAGAATGTTTTGCTACCCCATGAAGAGGGCACCGCATATGGACATATTTCTCAGATATCCCCCATTTTAGTCCCAAAGTTCCCTACAATCCACCCACATTTTATTTCCTCTCACTTTTATTGTTGAAAATAATTTACTTCAGAAATAAGGCATCAAGGACATGAAGTTCTGGACAGTTATTCACACTAAAGGAATCAATTCCACAGGCCTTTACATTTCCTGCATGGATACATTTTGTGTCCCTCATTTTGAGTCTCTCTCATCTATTGTGTCCCACCTTTGGGCCACAGCAAATTGAAAGGTGTGGCTATGGGTAGTTTCTGTGGCAGATCAGTTGTTATTTTTCAATAATATTAACTCCTCTCCTGGAAATAACAAAGTGATCCTCTCATAATTGGCAGAACATAAAAAACATCAAGAAGACCTACTGGATACTATCAATATAATTCATTAATGACAAAGTTCTATGGCACTCTGCATTTTTCGTCACGAATGACCCCTAGAACTAAGATATTTCAGGGGGGTTATATGTTCATGTATTTAATTAAATAAAATGGAAAACAGTCATACATATCAGAAATGTGAATTTTATTGAGATTTATTCCATGGTCAAATTAAATACAGGATATTAAATAAAGAGACTTGTTGAGTGAGAAACTAAGTTCCAATCACTGAGCAGTGTATGATGGAATTGCTTATTAAATAAACTATTTTTCTTTAACTGTAGAACATGGCATCACACTGGTGATGCCATTTTTTATTTGCAGAACAAGTTTTCAAGCCCTTTTGTGACTATTAAGTACAGTATGAAATACAAATTCCTACTGATGCTGAACAGAAACATTTCTGTATTTATAAGCTAATGTATGTCTAGGGAAAAAGAGCCTCAACTTCTATTTTTCCAATATTTATCTGTCTATTCAAAAACAGATGGTGGGAGGTAAGCCAGGATATCTCCGACTTCTTGTGATGTGCTCAGGGTGGCAGAGACCCAAATAGCCTGGTATGCAGCAGAGTAGCTCTCCCACTGACAGCTAGTCTTTTCCACTCAAGTCTTTTTCTCTTTGGAGACAAGCCAACCCAGTTCAGCTCTTTTGTAGGAAGTGAGGAACCAGTATTGATTTCCCATTTAGACCAATTTGTGTGAGCCCACCACTGCCTCCTTTGCTATGAATGAGGGGAGCACTGGAGGAAACCAGCTGCAGCACTTCCAACGCAGAATTGCTTCTTCGAGCTGGATGTGACCTGAATTGCAAATAAGGAAAATAAAAGGAGAAAATGGCAGAGCAGATAGGCTTTCCTTTCAAGTCAGATACACATACAGCACTCCCTTTCTATAAGAGTGTTCTTGGGAAACAGGGAATTTGCTTGTTAGAGCAAGTGAAGGGAATTCTTATTATGGGCTTCAGCACAGTTGTTAGCCGAGATAACGAATCCTTATACCAAAGTAGCCTTAGAACAGCCAGGCAGTGAGGTTGTTTTCTTTGGTTTGAAAATTGTATAGTGGGTGTTCCATGAAAATATATGAAGCTCTGTAGTAGCTGTATTTTTATATGATGTTTAACTAGATATTGCAGTAATCTGCGAAGATTCACAGACTTCATGCTACAACAGTTCTGTTACTGAAATCGTTGAGTGTTCAGCAAACATCCATTGCCAGTGAATTTCATAAGGGGAAAATATCTCCTGTGTTGATATTAGCATTCTATATTTAATCACAAGCTGTAAGTCTTGCCACATGCTTCAAGTGCCCTATTAATATGTTTTAGTAACACTGATAAAAACTTCCCAAATATAGTAGATGGAAGTGAAATAATGTTGGGCAGAGGGGGTGCAATTCCTCTTAATTTGAATATATTTTTATACAGCATTAAGATGATAGCCCATGTAGAACAATTTAATAAAACCTACAGTTACTGGCTCATTGGATCATCATCAAAATCATGTGGGGTATGTTTGCACTTCAGTCTGATGACTAAAGAAAAAAAATCTAGCTAGAAAACCTCCAAGTCAAAATTATTTCGTACATAGCCAGACCTCATCCACCTAACTTTCTTTTCTTATTTTGTTCACATCCTCTTAAAATATTTTAGTTTTTTGACAGAAGGGAATATAATACTACAGGACTAATAACTTGGGGCCAACTTGCGAGAGGCCCTTGTGCAAGCTTAGAGGAACACCCAAGAAACTTTCCTTCCACTTTGCATGCCTTTGCAAGCACCACTCACAGTAGCAGTCCCTGTGCTTTAGAAAGGCCAGGTGCTGCTTGCTCCTACTCCCTCTGAGTGAACAAGTAACCGAAAAGGGGTGGGGAAGAGATGGGATTATACCCTTGCCCCACCTTCACACTGGGTGGTTTACTGAGTGGTGGGCAAGAAGACCACAGGACAATCTGCTATGTGGATAGAGCAAACTACTCACTCCATGTATAATGAGCAGCACCAGGGGAGATTGTGCCTGCCCGATGTACAATCTCTTCACCCCTCCTTCTGGCCTAGCATGATTTTGCACTGCCTGCTACACAAAGATGAGATGTAATTCAACAAACTCACCTTCAGCTCACATGAAACAATAATAGATATTTTCTCACCAGTCTAGTAGAAACAGAGAAGAAAAAGGGAGACTGGAGTCTATTATGAAGTTTAGTGGGCAGACACCATAGATTGTTTTGCTGGCTATGTATTAATTGTCAAGGAACTTGTATGAAAGAAAACTCCCGAGGGAAAGAAAAAGTCAATTAAATTACTTTGGGTAGATTATTTGTTTGCAGGGACATCCCGGGCTTGTCTCGTGAGTAGTCAGAAGAGCCAATACTAAGCTCAACTATCTCTCTCAGGGACTGATAAACAGGTTAACCTGAGGCTACCTTCTCTGTTTCTCAGTGACTGGGGGTAAGATAAATTTATTTTATTACTTTAGATAGTTGTCATATATACCTCAACATAATTTTACTTTGGTATTCTTGTAACTTACAAGAAGGCTTCTAACCATTCAGAATGAGTTCTGAATAGCCTTGTAATAGGAATAGTGGCAGCAAACAATCTAGCTAGTTTTAAGATGGATCGTGATAAATTTATGACTGGGATTATATAATGGGGTTGCCTGAAATAGCCGATGACTGGAATTGATGAGCCAGAAGGTCCCTTCCAGGACCATGTCCCTAAAAGGCTGAGTGATATGGTGATACTTTTAGAAACTTATCTAATTTCTGGTAGTTTTTTCAAGCTGGTTCAAAGTGTGAAGTCAAAGCTTGAGATAATCAAGAACTGATCCAGGATTTTCACTGTGGAAAGGAAGAGATTAAGTGTGGTCTGAACATGTGGTGGAGATGAAACAGACAGAGTTTAGTGATAGGATCTACTCAGAAGAGAAAAAAGAGAAGGAAGAGTGGATAATGATATGCAATATATTTGGAGGGAGAAAAGTGGAATGAAGTTTAGGGCTTTATTTGTAATTTCATGCCCAGCAAAGGAGAGAAATAAGAACAAATGTCAACAGGTACAAGCCAACCTTTTGCTTTTTAACATGTAGTCATAAAGACTTCATACTCCAACGAGGAATACACAAAATGTGCTTTAGATACAAAATGTCATACACTTCATGAAAAAAGTTTGTTGCCTAGGACTATGCTAATTCTTTAATAGGATTGCATTCCTGTTATAAGAGCTCTGCAAGCTTTCCATCCTGCCAAGCATGCATGGTATCCATGTCTTTAAGCAATATTCCCTGCAAGGCTCTTGGGTACATTTTCATTTTAATGGGTTCTTAAGTCAAGCATCTCTGGCAAAGTCGCTCACCTGAAAAATGAATGAAATCTCGTGCCAGGGATAGTGACTTTCTTTAATATTTACTACACCAAAAATAACTTTTTTAAAACAATCCAAAGTATAGAAGATGCTTTCCTAGTTCAAAAGCAACCATTTTTAACAGCATTTGATTAATGCAGTGGGCTCTTGGTAAGTACAGTTAATATATTCTCTCAGCACTAAAGAGCAAATTGGTTAATATGTAATCTTGAGTAAATGTTTCCCTAGTTACATTCAGTTTCTCTTGCTGATATGCTTTATTCCTGCCTGAGTATTTTTTCCTCTTTTAATATTCTTAGCAGGCTGGATTTATGAGCCTATGAAGGCAAAGAACAGGAAACATCTTCTCCTGAAGCCAAATGCACTGGTGAACATATTGAATAGCTGACTGAGTACTGAATGATAATCATACAAAGGGAAGAAAAGCAAAGGAAACAATAGCAGACAAAATCACCTTCATCTTCTGAAAAAAATTAAAAGAGAGAGAGAGAGATGGTGAACCCTGAGTTTGTTTCATTTTTCATTTTAATACCATTTCAACCACAAAAAATGACAGTATAAATGATCAAACAACTGCTTACTAATGCATTATAGATAGCCATACACAACATGGCAGCTTTATACTTGTATATTTACCCACCATGAATACAAAATTTACTACGAGAGACAGGTAATGTAGCCAACACTTCTACTCTCTGTAAGCATCTGCGTACTATGAATGATAAATGAGAGCCTTGTGTCCAAAGGTAGCACGTAAGGTAGATAATACCATCTGAGTAAATGAATAAATGTGAAACAGATGCTTTTTGCATTCAGGGCACACAGGTACTGCCAGGAAGCCACCAGTGCAGATTATGGATGCTGGTAAAACAGCTGTTGTCTGCATCTAGTGCCAGGTGCAGTTCTACCTGAGCTATGTTGAGCTAGTAAGAAAGGCCTTTGTCTTGTTAGTTTTTGACAAGTTTCCAGAAGATATGAGATACTTTCACATCTAGGTTTTTGATCTGACCTGAATTCCATCTGCTTCTCCTCAAGGCTTTTCTGAAACATCAAATCAGTGTCCCTGTTAAAACACCGTTCCTTGAAATGCCATCATATTTGAAGCAGTGAAACAACATTACAGGAATGTGTAATTTTTCTGGTTCCTGTAACACTTGCCTTGATTTTTGTGTGATTCTCTTCTGGGTTGCCACTGTCTTTGACCTGAGTAAATATTTTGCTTGAAAGCTCACTGCTATAAGAAATGGCTGGTACACAGGCAGCAAGGGGTTGTATTGGGTTTTACTTGCAATGACTTCCAGGTCAAATTTTCTCATTTTATAAGCAAAAAGGTGTGCACACAGTTCTTTTCTGAATTGTCACCTTTAAAAGCTCTAGTGAACTCTAAGACAGAGGCTGAGTTCTAAGGGTAGAATTTTAAGCCCCAGAATATTTATATTACTTAGGGGGTGAACAGATGTATTGTTAACACTAATATAACCAATGATATTCAGGGATATTCAATTAAGCCTGTAGTAAAAGTCTATTTGTATATTGCTGTTTAAAGTAGCGGTCTATTTTAGAGCCTTTTTGATGTGTTATTGTAGCTGTCAGTCCTAGCAAATTAGAGAAACAAGGTGGGTGAGATAATATCTTTTATTGAACCAACTTCTGTTGGTGAGGGAAAATCATAGAATCATAGAAGATTAGGGTTGGAAGAGACCTCAAGAGGTCATCTAGTTCAACCCCTGCTCAAAGCAGGACCAACCCCAACTAAATCATCTCAGCCAGGGCTTTGTCAAGTCAGGCCTTAAAAACCTCTAAGGATGGAGATTCCACCACCTCCCTAGGTAACCCATTCCAGTGCTTCACCACCCTCCTAGTGAAATAGTTTTTCCTAATATCCAACCTAGACCTCCCCCACTGCAACTTAAGACCATTGCTTCTTGTTCTGTAATCTGCCACCACTGAGAACAGCCTAGCTCCATCCTCTTTGGAACCCCCCTTCAGGTAGTTGTAGGCTGCTATCAAATCCCCCCCTCACTATTCTCTTCTGCAGACTAAATAACCCCAGTTCCCTCAGCCTCTCCTCATATGCCATGTGCCCCAGCCCCCTGTTAATTTTTGTTGCCCTCCACTGGACTCTCTCCAATTTATCCACATACTTTCTGTAGTGGGGGGCCCCAAACTGGAAGCAATACTCCAGATGTGGCCTCACCAGTGCTGAATAGAAGGGAATAATCACTTCCCTTGATCTGATGGCAATGCTCCTACTAGTGCAGCCCAATATGCCATTAGCCTTCTTGGCAACAAGGGCACACTGCTGACTCATATCCAGCTTCTTGTCTACTGTAATTCCCAGGTCCTTTTCTGCAGAACTGCCACTTAGGCAGTCGGTCCCCAGCCTGTAGCAGTGCATGGGATTCTTTCATCCTACGTGCAGGACTCTGCACCTGTCCTTGTTGATCCTCATCAGATTTCTTTTGGCCCAGTCCTCCAATTTGTTTAGGTCACTCTGGACCCTATCTCTTGTCCCTATCCCTTCAGTGTATCTACCTCTCCGCCCAGCTAGCATCATACGTGAACTTGCTGAGGGTGAAATCCATCCCATCATCCAGATCATTAATGAAGATGTTGAACAAAACCGGCCCCAGGACCAACCCCTGGGGCACTTTGCTTGATACCGGCTGCCAACTAGACATTGAGCCATTGATCACTATCCAATGAGCCCGACGATCTAGCCAGTTTTCTATCCACCTTATAGTCCAATCCATACTTTTTTAACTTGCTGGCAAGAATACTGTGGGAGACCGTATCAAAAGCTTTGTTAAAGTCAAGATATATCACATCCACCACTTTCCCCATATCCACAAAGCCAGTTATCTCATCATAGAAAGCAATCAGGTTGGTAAGGCATGACTAGCCCTTGGTGAATCCATGTTGACTGTTTCTGATCACCTTCCTCTCCTCCAAGTGTTTCAAAATGGATTCTTTGAGGACCTGCTCTATGATTTTTCCAGGGACTAGGTGAGGCTGTGACTGGTCTGTAGTTCCCCGAATTCTCCTTCTTCCCTTTTTTAAATATGGGCACAATGTTTGCCTTTTTCCAATCGTCTGGGACCTCCCACAATCTCCATGAGTTTTCAAAGATAATGGCCAATGGCTCTCCAAACACATCAGCCAACTCCCTCAGCACCCTCGGCTGCATTGCATCCAGACCCATGGGCTTGTGCATGTCCAGCTTTTCTAAATAATCCTTAACCTGTTTTTTCACCACTGAGGGCAGCTCACCTCCTCCCCATACTGTGCTGCCCAGTGCAGCAGTCTGGGAGCTGACTTTGTCTGTGAAGACCAAAGCAAAAAAAGCATTGAGTACTTCAGCTTTTTCCACGTCATCTGTCACTAGGTTGCCTCCCCCTTTCAGTAAGGGTCCCACACTTTCTCTGACCACCTTCTTGTTGCTAACACACCTGTAGAAACCCTTCTTGTTACCCTTCACATCCCTTGCCAGCTGCAATTCCAATTGTGCTCTGGCCTTCCTGATTATATCACTGAATGCTCAAGCAATATTTTTATACTCCTCCATAGTCATCTGTTCAAGTTTCCACTTTTTGTAAGCTTCCTTTTTGTGTTTAAGCTCACCAAAGATTTCTCTATTAAGCCAATCTGGTCGCCTGCCACATTTGCTATTCTTTCTGCACATCAGGATGATTTGTTGCTGCGCACTCAATAAGGCTTCTTTAAAATACAGACAGCAATCCTGGACTCCTTTCCCCTTCATATTAGCCTACCAGGGGACCCTGAGGGAGTCAAAGTCTGCTTTTCTGAAGTCCAGGGTCCGTATTCTGCTGTTCTCCTTTCTTCCTTTTGTCAGGATTCTGAACTCGACCATTTCATAGTCACTGCTGCCGAGGTTGCCACCTACTTCTACTTCCCATATCAATTCTTCCCTGTTTGTGAGCAGCAGGTCAAGAAGAGCATGGCAAGAGGAGACAATCTTTCAAGCTACATAGAGCTCTTCTTCAGGTCTGGGAAAGCTATGATACTCTCAGTACCTTTCCCAGACCTCAAGTAGCTAGAAATCTTGTCTCTCTCGCCAACGGAAGTTGGCCCAATAAAAGATGTTACCTCACCCACCTGGCCTCTCCATGTTAGAGCCTGACCTCTCTGTTGCTTTCCTGTGTGCCTTTCTCTGGCTCTGTGCATGTACAGGAAATTCTTTCTGGGCAGCTATGATGTAGGCATGGAGACTTTTTTATTTAAGTGTTGCACACAAGGCTCCTGGCTTACCTAACCTTGGATCTGTGATGTGTCTGTTTACCTGCTGACACCAAAATCACTGTCTTTATGCCCATTTCACTTGGAAAAAGGAAGCCCTGGGCTTGATTCTCCATTTCCTCGTAACTTGAAAAGTCGGTGCAAAACATTACTCTCTGAATCTGGGAACATTTTATAGTAAAACCACACTTTAATACAACGTCTTAGAAATGAACAACAGTTTAATGCAATTTAAATGCATTTTATTTTATTTGCTCGATTTGAAGTTCTTGGCATTGCTACATTGAAGCGTACAAAACTCTGGGGAAAGGTTCTGTGGAGGGAGGGGAAATATTCATACCTATAACATAGTTTCATTGCCTCTTGCATATCTTGACATTTCAAAGATAAACACAGTTTAATCAGAGGCATTGAAGTAAAGTTTCAGAAAAGCCTTGAGGATATCAAATGGAATTCAGGTCAGTTCAAGAACCTAGATGTGAAGGCATCTCAGCTCCTCAGGAAATGTATCAAAAACTAACAAGAGGACTCTCTCAGGAATGAAAACTTACTTTGCTCTCAGCCTCCATGTACTAGATTGAATGCCCTCCACTGTCAGGAAGTCATAATCTCTAATGGGATAGAAATAGATTATTTAAAGAGCTATGCTGTTAGAGGGACAGTTACCCCCATTTACGGGGACAGATTCTGATCTTAGATTGGTGTAAGTCCAAAGTAACGCAACGGAACTCGAAGGAGGAACTCTGGATTTACTCTGGTGTAACAGAGATCAGAATGTGACCCATTATAGCCTATAAACAAAGGCTGCAATCCTTAAACCAAAACAATACTGACTTGATTCTTCACTGTCTTGCTTCTTGTGTAGTCATTTACACCTGTGCAAAGTGGGTGTGAATGTTATAAGCTTTCTAGTTAGTATTTTACACCAATCTTTCACTCTCTTTGCACAAGTGTAAATGGCAATACAAGGTGCAAAGCAATGGAAAATTGTCATCATCAGGGCACAATCTGTCCATGTGTTATGCTTCTGATGCAAAGCCAGTGTTTGGATAGACTTCTTCCCTCCTTCACATGCCACTTCACAATATCTCAGAGAAGATTCCTACACCATCTGTACTGCTAGCAAAAAAAACCCACTTCTTTCTGAGTATCCCAATATTAAATACTTACAAAGCTAAGGACAGAAATTGCAAAGCTTTGAAAGCTGTATGAGTTGCTTTTCCAACCCACACAATCAGAGGTTCCCAGAGATCAGGGGAAGCTCTGTACTGGCCTTTTGCCTCTTTACAGAATGCTCTCCACCTATTAAATCTCTGGCTCCCTGTGAGTGCAGCTCTTACGGGAGACTTCAGATGGAACCTACCTACAGAGGGGGATTTTACAGTGCAGACTGAGGAAGTGTGTAAAGGAATGCATCTTTAGTCAGCATTCATCCTGGTTTTCTGTGTGGATCTAGGGAGAGGGATGATACCACAGTGAGCACTCATGGAGAAGCTTCCAAGAGGTTGAAGGAGGGGGAACAGTTGCTCTAGAAACAACATTTCTCTCGCATGCAGCACCACTGCTTCGCTTTGCAAGTTTTTGTCCTCATGCTCAGGTAACCACTCATCCCTAATAAAAATATGGCCCATAGCAAACATACTACTGGGAAAGCAGACAAGCCTTATTTTGTACTTTGAAGGTCAATATACTTTTGCTGTGGCTGGCTCACAGAGGGAAACGCACATACACTCTGCAAGAACCCAATCACGGATTCAAGTTCCCCAGCCTAGGACCTTTCACCAAAAATGCCTTACCTCGAGACGTCTCAGAAGCATCTTTGCTGGTTTTGTCTATCAGGATCAGATTGCCCACCAAATGATACTCAGTGAGAAGGTTAGGCAGACCACTAGCAACTGATCGTCACTGCAGTGAAAATAGGGAACTCAGCAGGTCTGGATGACATCCGAACTGAGCAGATCAAAAATGTCAGCCTACCCTCATGGAAAGTGATTATGACTTCTGATTATGTTCAATACCTGTCTCATCCAGCTCAAGATACTAAAAATCGGACAACAAGCCAAGGTAATGGCCCTTTTGACCCATCAGACCCAAAACAGTTTTGACCTATATCATTCCTATGTGATATTTTAAAATTGTTTGAGCAACTATTGTTATGTTTGCCTTTATTTAACCACTTCTTATCAACGAACAGGCTGGCTTTCACCTGGGTCTGTCATGCACTGGACAGCTTCTGAATTTGATACAACAGATCAAGGATGAATATGAAAAGGGACTGATTACAGCAGCAGTGTTTCTTGCTTTGTCATCCACCAACAACAGGCATTCTCAACCTTTTTCTTTCTGAGCCACACCCCCCAACATGCTATAAAAACTCCACTGACCACCAGTGCCACATCAATTGTTCTTTTGCATATAAAATCCAGGGCCGGCATTGGAAGGTAGCAAGCAGAGCAATTGCCCAGGGCCCCATGCCACCAGGTGCCCCACAAAGCTAAGTTGTTCAAGCTTCGGCTTCAGCCCTAGGCAGCGGGGCTCAGGACCTGAGCTTCAGCCCTTCACATCAGGGCTCCGTCTTTCTGCTCTGGGCCCCAGAAAGTGTAACATTGGCTCTGCTTGGCACACCCCCTGAAACCTACTCTTTCTTTAGAGCTCACATCGAGAAAACTAAAGCCATGATTAGCGTACAAGACAACATTCTCAGCCAGCTGGTTACATCAAGTGGGGTGCAGACTCAATCACTGTGGGATCAACATCCCTGGCACTTTCCTGTGCCTCTGCTAAATACTCCTGTGCAGCATGGGCACAATCCCCTCACGGAAAGATGCTAGTCCTTACACTTAACACTGTCTGCTGCTATATTACAGGATGTCTTAAGCATACCCATGTCAAAAGCTTCTACATCCTTGCAGATATTGCTCTTCCTGATATACACTGGGAATTTGCTAGTAGAGTTGAGTGCACAAGGGAATGCACAGATCCAAGACAACCACTATACGATAGAATACCAATTCGCAGTTGACAGACGTCACAACAAAGTTTTCTTGCCACTGTTAAACCCCTAATATTGTCACCCAAACAGAGAAAGATTCAGTTATGGCAAACAAGAATAAAGAATGACCATGTACTCTATGAGCTGCAGCTCTCACCAGTTGAGCACCTTCTACCCTGTGTAGATCAGTCCTGGACTACATTAACAGACTCTGCACTGGAGTTGGCCGGTCTAGAGACACGATGATAAAGTAGAGCTTCTTCACTGTCCCAATACCTGGGTCTGTGGCAAGCAGCCTCAAAATATGAAGTATCTCCTGTGATGCCGGCTGCTTGAGTACAAATGCTCTTCCAGTGGCCTACTGGAGTGCAGTGATTGGGAAATCACATGTGTACAGATGTGGCATGCAGCTGTAGGAGGACATGACAAGAAGAAGATCTATCAGAATGGTATAGGAAGCCAAATGATCCTTGAAGTAACCTGGACTCTGACCAGAATTGACAAGCTCCCAAAGTCCTCTCAAAACAGTTATTTATCTTTGGACTGTCTTTCTAGTTTTAGTTAGGTACAATACTACACTGTGTCTCAATTAATATGCAAGATTAGTAAATGGGTAATTACTCTGGGTTATTTTGCTTTGTGTTTTCTTTTAAATTGGAGCTGGCATGCAATGACCAGGATGGGACAATCATGACATATTACACCTAGAGTGTGCCATTATTCAACCCAGCATTAAATAAGAGGGAAACAATAATTCAAAAAATATATCGCTAGAGAAAAACATGTAATTAAACTATGGAATAACGATGGGGGAGGAAGGTAGGTGGGGAAATGGGCTATCAGGGTGCGTAGGTCCACATCATCCCTCATCCCTCCCTTTCTTCCCTGCATGTTCCTTCTGTATTTATTTGGATGGTAAGTTGAAAAATGTACAGTGTAATATTGTGGGATTGTTTTAAAGAAGTTTTGGAAGTAATTTGCAAAGTATTAGTTCCTGATAAATAAAGTTGTTACCTTTGCCCAGGTTTCTCAACATGATAAAAATTGGTTCAGAAGGTTAATTATTGAATAATCAGATTGCCTTTAAACATAATTTCAGTTTTTTACTACAATATGGTATTCCTAATTTATAACAGGGCCACGGCACAGTTAAATTAACAATAACTCTGAAGGGGCTTATACAATCTTTTTATATATTTTTTTCCAGGATGAGACTCTGTTAGCACAAAAGAATTAAAAATGCATGTATGATACATAGCCAATAGGCAGAAATTCTACCCATTGGCCTCTATTACCTCGATGTAAATGAGAAAATAGTTCTATTGTGTTCTGCAGTGATCCATGTCTCTCCCTTTTTACATCAATAAACTATGTCTCTAACTGTATTACTTTGTGTATATATGCAAAAATGACCTTTTACAATTTGTGCTGCTGAAATGCATACTGAGGAAGGTGATATGGGGAAAGGCAAAAGAGCTGCAGACAGCTTTCTACTGTCCAGTGACTACTAGCAGAGTAATCAGTAAAACAAGGCTTGATGAAGCCTATTACCACTTATTCAAAATATCTTATTGCTGCTTTTATTGCAGATCAGCCTGCCCCCCCCCTTCCCCAACAATTAAAGTGAGATTGATGTTCAAATCACAGAACAATATTACCAAGGCAAAGCTTTCAAAGTGACTCTTAGCTTGGATGGGAGCACAGTCCTCTTCTCTGGCATGTCACGTATCTACATATAACCTGTTCAAAACCCTCCTTGAAAGGAACTTAAAATCACATTGATTCATAGAAGAGAGGGCAACACAGGGACACTCTGCTCTCAAAAAAGGCTTTAGAAGAAGTACTTTGAAACTGGTAAAATAATCTCCTGAATAAACCACCAGTGGGGAATACCCATAATCACTGAGGAAAACATGCTGCTCATTGTATCAATAAAAATACATTTGGCCTGAGGCAAAGCTGAGGGCAAACACATCCCAGATGGACTGGAGAGGCCTAAATACCTTCAAAGATGGAAATTTAATTAGAGGAAATGTCACCACAGGGAACAAAAGTGTTTCTTTAGTGATATTTTTTATCATTGTTTACTACTAGTGTGGTGCATTTTGAAGAGGTGGGACATTCTAAATTCAGTGGTGTGCTTAGAAACCAGAATAGAGATGAAAAGAAGGGATCCAAAAGGCCAGGAACCCACACTTGACAGATGATCAAAAGCAGTAAATGATCAAATATTGTTAGACAGCAATGTTTAATTGCTTTGTCAATGTCAAAATAAAGGAGGCAGTTTGAAATAACAAAGAGGAAAAACTGAGTTGTATGACATAGTGTTCTCATGAGATTCCACAGCTTGAGAGTAGGCTTGGGATTCCCAGATGTACTCAGGCCTATTAGTAAAGTGATATGTTCTGCCCAAGTGCCTCACTGCCCCCTCTGTTTCTTTGATGCCCCATCGTGTATTACTAATATTAACAATAACACACGTCAGAAGTGAAAGTGCAGGGGAAATGATGCAGGAATTAAAGCAATACCTTTAAATCAGAACATTCAAGCTTCAATAAGCACACTGTAAATTGTTTGGGACTGAGTCACAACTAGGATTTGTCAATCTTTATGGAAAGGTTATCTGAATACAGTGTGTGGGTTCATTCATTTTTGAATTTTCTGCATTGTACCTCCAAAATGTGTGTGTGGGTTTGGGATTTCTATTTGAATCCTTACAGCTCTCTTCCAATGTGGACGAAAAAGCCCACATCTGCTATTTTCCTGCACGTTTAACGGTTCTCTGGTTGGTATATTTGGACAATAATTGTCCTTATCACAAGGAAATTGAAATTAATGATTTGCAAATATGATACCTATGAGATAACATTCATAATGTCAGAAGAATGCACTTTCACAGAGATGCAAGCTAGATCCTGGAATTCAGATGCAGGCAATGGGTATTTACCCTGTATAAGTAGTGCACAAAACTAAGAGCCATGTGATTTGTTAGAAGAACCCACTGGCCAGGTGTAAAATTAAGAAAGAATCACACAACAGATTATCTGTATAGCCAGTTAATTTTGAAGTGATATTCAGGTTTTAGATTTTATATTTGGAAGATTTAGATAACAGATTAATTTCCTGATTTTAGCTATATTTTCTTTTGTGCTGCCCAGATAGTAAAAGTTTGTAAAGTGCAGTGAGGTGCTAAATCTCCTTCTCCCCCCCCCCCCCCCCAATTGTCATACATGTCCCTGTTCTGGCTCAGCTAAGGATTTATTCATTTTACTCTGATCCAAAGCCCATTAAAGTGAAAAGGAGTCTTTTTCATTGACTTCAATGGCCTTTGGAGCAGGACTCTTGGGCACATTAGCTGCTTATTAAGTGTACTGCATAACATTTGTCCTAAGTTCAACTGATTGATTTCTTTGTCCCTTGGTACTATTATTATTTCCTATTACCCACATGTTGATATCCTGGCCCAAGTAATCTTCCAGTTTGCTTTTGTTAGCAGTCAGCAATATCTATGTGTTCCATGTCTTTCTTTCCTACACTGATATATTAGTCATTGTCATCGCTGTCTTCTTTTTAGAACATGCATTTGTGCATTTCAACAGAACATTTAATCAAGTGTGGGGACATCTGTTATTTGAATGCTGCAGGGGTTGCCCAGAAGAAAGCTCTAAACATATTACTGCTTGAAACCTAGGACCTGTTGGGATTCCAATAGAGAAAGGGTTCAACCACATTCTGATTAGGCACAATGCCATATTAGCAGTTATTCATGAATCTTGGCAGCCAAGTATGAGGAATCAGAGTTTCCTTGTCATACTTTCCCTGTTACAGCTGGTTATCTGGAATATCGATTCTCCAAACAACATGAACATACCATATGTTGAACAAAATCTCTTTTATGTTCAGCTTCCTACACTACCAGTTTAAAGTTCCACAGTTGATCAGATTCACAATTCAAATATAAGCAAATATAGTAACCTAATCATGTGTCTAATTACAAATGAATAGGGAAAAACTATGGCATGCTTTACAATGCTGTGCTGAGACTATACCATCCCAGCTATGGGTTTCCTGCTGACACAGTCACAGACTTCCCTTAAAGTTAAACATGTCCAAAGGGCTTATTTGTACACAACTAACTATGGGCATCCATAAAATAAAGGTGCTGATGTCAAAAATCCCAGGTGGGAATATCCAATCATCTGCTTAAAGAAATATATAATTGCTTAACTAGCACTGAGCTAGATTAAAAATGGATTAAATCATACAGAATTATGGAAAGGAAAGGCACTTTAATGAAGCATTCACCACTATTTTACTGCCTTTACCACAGTGACCAATTCTGAAACAAATATGATTCTCAGTAAGTAATGCTATTCCTCAGCTAATTAATAGAAGGGCAGATGTCCACTAAGGGTATGTCTACACTGCAATAAAAGACACGGGGCTGGCCCAGATCAGCTGACTCAGGCTCACAGGGCTTGGTCAGTGGGGCTATAAAATTGCAGAGCAAACATTGAGGCTTGGGCTGGAGTCTGGACTCTGAGACCACAGAAGGGGGACTGTCCAAGAGCCCGGCTCCAGACTGAGCCTGAACATCTCTACTGCAATTTTACAGCCCTGCAGCCCAAGCCCTGAAAGTGTGAATCAGATGACCTGGGCCAGATACCACTGTGCTGCAGGTCTTTTATCACAGCATAGATGTACCCTAACTTGACAACAGTAGGACTAAGAGGTGATTAGACTTCAAGTGTCTGAGGGTCAGACAAGCCTAGACGGACTTAGTTAAGAATAAATTTTTGAAGATGAGATCATGATGCTGCAGTTCTAGCTCCACAATAGGCCACATCAGCAGAGAACAGATACAGGAGTTGGACAGCAGTAGAAAAAATAGTGTACTATAATTATTATTAATTATTATTTTGTGCACCCAAAAATGTTCTAGGTTGCTTCCCAAGTAACAAGAATAACAATAGAGGCCATAGAATAAAATAAGCATTAATGAAAAGTAGCAGGGAGACGTCCTTATAAGAAAATGGGAGGGATGAAGAGGAGTGAAAAAAGGCAATATTCTTGGCATGTATCTACATAGGGACATACAATCAACCTTCACAACATTCTTGAGAGGTCTGCACTTTATTGGCCAGTTTGTGATACTCTCGTACCTTACTCCATAAGTAGACAAGTTGACTTCAATGGGACAACACATGGTGTAAAACACTGGTTTTCAAACTTCATTGCACCGTGACCCCCTTCTGACAACAAACCCCTACACAACCCTAGGAGCGGGACCGAAGACTGAGCCCGACCAAGCCCTACTGCCCCGGCAGGGGGACCAAAGCTGAAGCCCAAGGGCTTCTGCACGGGCATGTAACCTTAGCCCTGGGCGGTAGGACTTGGGCTTGGGCTTGAACCCTGGGCGGTGGGACTTGGTCCTGGGCCCCAGCATGTCTGAAGCCCAAGCCTAACACCAGCCTTGGCAACCCCGTTAAAATGGGGTCACAATCCACTTTGGAGTCCTGACCCACAGTTTGAGAACCCCGGTGTAAAATATTATTCCACATGAGCAAAGGTATCACAATCTGAAGCTTAATTAGTGTTATTTCCCAAGTTATGAGAAAAATGAGAAAAGTTAAAGGCCATGGGAGTAATCAAACCCCACCAAAATCACCTGAAGGTTTCTCATTGCCTTCAGGGGTTTTGCAGTAGGGCCCAGATTATGATAGTCTTACTCACACTGAACAGTGAAACTTACTTCAGGGAATCAGTGTCAAAGGAGGAATGAAAATGTACAAGTTCCTGCTTGTGAGTCCTGTGTTTAGTCCACTAGATCTTGGTGCCTCTCTTAAAAAAGAATACTAGCCCAGACACAATTTTTTCCCCTACATCCCCATCTTTTTCATAATCACTAATAAGGCCAACTATAATATCACCAAACAGATTTAATTTAGTATTTGTATCTTGTACTTTTATTTTTCCAAGATACATCCTCAGCATTACAAGGCTTAATTTATCATCTGTACCAGTTTCACCAGCTTCTAGTACATTCACAGCAAAAATATATATCTACAGTGACAGCTGGTTAGTGATCTATTCTTTCAGCTCATTTAGATTTTCACCTGAAAAGGTGGTTGGAGCAGAAGCTTCCTGTCATTAGATGATGCCAGGGAACAGAAATCTGCATGTCTCTAGTAAAAAGATTTTGTTAGATCTAGTTGAATGTCAAGAGAAGATTATTCCAAGAGTTTAACTAATCTTGCCAGCAAAATAAAATTATGCAAATCAAGGAAAAAAATACAGTATGTTCTTGCCTGATCAGGAGCTAGGCATCTGTCTCTGTGGCCAGTTCATTTAAGGTACAGTAACAGGCCTCATATGTGCTGAAACAAAGTGTGTAATAGCTCCACTAGTTTACTGTATTTTAAAAGGCAATGAAATACATCTTTTTGTATACAAATAGATCATATGTATTGGAGCAATAAAGTGTTATAAAATCTGTTAAACTGATGCTTAAAATTATAAATATTCAGTATTGGATATATTTGGGTCCCCCCAAATAAAACACATGGAATAAATATTAATATTCAAATTAAAACATATAGTAAAAACCAGGATTCTTTTAAAAAGGAGAGACACAGGGACTGCCAATGCAAATTAGCACACCAATAACGTTATTCCCATGAATATTTCCGGGATTGAGTCTATTGCTTACTCCAAGTATCATGATGGGCTGTGCTTACTTTTACTTCATTTCAACAGTAATGGGGCCTAGAAAGGATGGCTTGTTTGGGAACTGAGGATTTCTCTGTACATTTGTAGAAGAAGGCCGCATTAAACTGCAGATTTCTAAGAAGCCTGTGGGAATTAGGTGCCCAAATTCCATTTAATTTTGATGGGAGTTGACTGGCTAACTCCCTTAGTCCTCTTGGTAATTCCACCCTAAGCATATTTGGCATGTAAGTATGAGAGCTTTCTCCGTTTGAATAATAGAAGAAAAGCCAGGTTTGGAAATATTCTCCTTCTTTTTGCCATTTCAGGTATGTTACTTTCCCCCTAACTTGTGTTTCTTATATGCAGGTCATCCAAGTGTTAACACTGGTTTTCTCTGTTTTTTTGGTTGGCAGGTTTCTATATTCTGTAGCATATTTTGCAGCCACTATGAGTTGGGAAATCAGTTTACTTCCTTTAATACTGTTCTCAGTCTCAGCAGGTAATCTGAGCAGAAAGACTGCAACTCCCAGAGGAGAGTTAATGCAACTATTCTACTTTTATGTCTAGAGAGTAAGTATGGTGTCATGGCTAACTCACAGGACTGGGAATCAGGGTATGTATGCAATTTCTCTGTGACTTCTGTATGTCTCTCTCTTAACCCATCTGCAGAAAAGAAATAATGATACTTCACTACCTCAGATGTATCATGAAGATTAATTAGTGTTTGCAAAGCATTTTGAGATCCTCCAGTGGAAAGTACTACCACATGGCAAATTATTATTATTACTAGTATTATATATCAAATAAACATGCCTTGCCATGGACGTAAGCAGAATGTAGCCTATAATTTGAGACTAATGAACACCTAGCAGACACGGCTAGGTAATTTCCCTTTAGATTGAATAAATCATGTAAGTTCACAATCAAAACCACCCTCGGAAGAAAGTCTTTAAAATTAAGATTTATTGGAGCAAATAGTGTGTAAAGTCAAACCACCCACTGAGGAGACACATTATTTGTCAGGAGGTGTGATACGGAGTGTTACTTGTCCTATCATCTTGGGCTCTAGTAACTGGAGGCTATTATAAGAAAGAACACAAAATTAACTGGAAGTGATTGTTCAAAAGATGCATCTCCAGCTTGTGTTATCTCCCACTGACAATACTGTGCTTCACACTGCCAAACAAAACAAAAAGAAATATTATTAATGATACACAGAGAAAAAAATCATTGAAACAAATAAGAAAGAAAATGCCTGTATGAATATAACTAGTTATACATGATACACCTCTACCCCGATATAACGCTGTCCTCGGGAGCCAAAAATATCTTACCGCCTTCTAGGTGAAACCGCGTTATATCAAACTTGCTTTGATCCGCCGGAGCGCGCAGCCCCCCCCCCCCAGGAGCGCTGCTTTACCGCGTTATATCCGAATTTGTGTTATATCGGGTTGCGTTATATCGGGGTAGAGGTGTACTTCTGGGAGAACACATTTGGAAAACGATAGTCTTACATGTGATAATCAAAAGCATTAACTGATCACAAATTAGTTATTAAAAATTAAATACTTGCTCATTCTTTTTTTTATTATTATTATTATTATTACCGAGGGTGGCTAAGAAGAGATCATGAAGAAAACCTTTGGGAAAACCTTTACAAAAGCTGTTTATTCAGTGTATTATTGTAGCTTTTCCAAGTGGCATGCATAATATCCTGTCTGAGGTGTGAGATATCTACAAACAGCAAGCTGAACTCAATTTGCTACACTTTCCCTCATTAATGTAGATATTTCCATTACCGTCTTCACAAAAAAGTTGAAACTGAAGCCACTGTAACTTTTTTTGTAAGGAGTACTGGATAGTACCACTGGCCTGATTGAAGTGTGACAATAATACTCTTGATCATCCATAAATGGTACTTCCTATTTAGCACTGCTTGAAACCCCTCCTAGAAACATACACCCAGTGCTCTCCTGTAGGAAAAGAAAATTTAAAAAAGCATGGCTTACCAATTTGGTGATTATCACCTTTGCAAGTGAAGGACAATAATCTATTTGTGGTTTGTATTAGAATCAGAGGGTGAAGTCTCTCTGAATAATAGATTTGTTTAAAATGTTTGTATTGATTTTTTAAAAAAATAAAAGTCCTTTTTTTAAAACCACAATTTTTCATTAAAATGGTTAATGTTGTTTATTTATTTTTGAGGAAAATGCAGTGCCTGCTTAATATTCGTTTTAAATTAAAAACATTACCAAAACGATCACTGAAATTTTGGAAAATATATAGAAAAAAAGTTGAAAAAAGGAAATGAAAATTGGATCTATTTTCAACAAAGCAAAATAAAAAAATAAAAACTTTAAAATGAAAACAAAAAGAGGCTTTCATCTTTTGCTCAGCTACACTGTAGAGGTTTGTCACAATTATAGTACTTTTTGTTGGTTTTAATCAAATTATTAATTATATTTTAAATGTGGGACAGGAGATATATGCCTATATCCCTAATTTCAAAGCTGTATTTCCTAATTCACAGAGGGGTGGAAGGGGGAGTCTGCTCTATGAAAAAAAATACAATCTATACTCAAAACAGTCAGGCAAACTTTCTTCAGCTGAAGAATACCCTCATTAAAACACAATAGCACAGCTATCACCGAGAGCTCTATTTCACTTTTCTGGGAGAATCAGTTTGGAGCCTGAGAAAAAGGGTTGATAAAGCCCAGAAAAAGGAGGTGAGTGAGGGTTCAGTTTGACTAGCTCATTCTCAAACATGGACACAGAAGCCTTGTCTTGACTTGGATTCTGAATTTGTTAGCTGGACATATGTTGGGCTCTCTAGGTACTCCCCAAGGGTTTACCTTGATGTGCTAACACATCTGAAAACTGCAAACTGTCTTCTCTACACTAGGATTTTGCAATGTGGCAGTTACTAAGGGCTCACTAACAAGTGGTAAATACATACTTTTTCCCCCCAGTCACATTGCCTTGTCCATGCTCGTCTATTTAACATGTTAGCGAACACATTCAAAATTCTAATCTAGACAATGCCACAGACTTGGACTAACTTTTCAAAAGATAGGCTGCTGGATTGCTGACAGGGAAGGTCAGACCTGAGAGTTTGCCCTCTAGAAAAGATTTGGGGTCATGTTTTTATTATTTCGTCATTTAAGATGTAGAACATTTCTAGACAATGTTTAAATCTGGATATGTTAAAGCAAGTACTATTAGTTTTGCTTTAAATTATGTTTTCTCTACTTGTTTTATAAAACAAAATTTGTTCAGACTTCAGCTGTTTGAGTGGGAAGTTCATTTAGTTCTATCTTTGAAGGGATATACACACACAGGGATAACCTTTAAAAGGGGGTCAATAAAGAAAAGAGTTCTGAAGTCCCTTGTTTCAGTCTAAAAACACAGATGGAAAAGTCCTCTCTCAATAAAGAGTGTTGCAAAAGGCCAAAGGTGAGTAACACAAAAAAGGAGCAGCTGAGTTACCTAATATAGAGAGAGGTGGTCCTGGTAGGTAACCATAATCAATAATAGCAACAGATAAAGTTCAGGTGGGGGTATACATAGACACAAACATAAAATGGGGCACAGTATTGGCTACACCTAAACTAAAGTGAAAATACTATGTACCAACTGGTTAATGTAAAGACTGACTCATCTTGCACAGCAGCCCTGTAGTTAGAATAAAATGCTGCGGTAGTTTGTATCCAGCATCCAGCGGCTGCCCGTCTTACTACCTCAAACTAAACTACCGGATATGAATAAACACTTGAGGACTTAGAGAGCATGTGGGTAGTCGTAATTACATCTTGGATGCTGTAATGAGAGAATGAAATTCTGTGAGGCAGACATTGTACTGTCACTGCCTCTTGCACAAACAAGGGAGCATACTGACCTGAGTCTTCATGAGAGGAAGAGTCCCTTCTTCTTTATAATTTTCCTCTGCAGCAGTTGTAGGGAGTAAAAAATGGTACTCGTTAAGCATGCGCACTCTCTCTCTCTCTCTCTCTCTCTCTCTCTCTCTCTCTCTCCCTATGCTCTGAATTTCCCCCTGATTCCACATGCTGTGTGAAGCATGACCTACCTCGGTGAGGATAGGATGAAAAAGCCTATTTGTGATGACTTGGCTGTTTGCAGTCCAGCCCAGCAGGGAAAAAATGTTTACTCTTCACATCTACTGAAGCAGAGAGAGGACCATTTACTGGCTGAATAACCTTATAGTGGCTCCAATTTGGAACAGAGCTGCATAGCTTATGACTAAAGCTGGGTGACATTTTTTTGACAGAACAGTTTCCTGGTGTAAAATGCTGTTTTGTCAGTATTGAAATATTTCATGGGATTGTATTGATTTTGAATACATTTTCAATGGAAAAAATTCTAAATGATTTGAAATTGAAATGTATTTCATTTTCACTTTCTGGGTTCATTTGGACTCATTTATAATATTATGATACTTTGATATTATCAAAATGAAATATTTTGATATTATTGAAACAAAATGTCCTGATAAGGTCACTCTAATGTTTCCAAATCAACTTTTTTTTCTAATTTCCATTACGTGAAATATTTTAAAATTTTGATTTTTCATCCTGATTCAGGAAGAAAACAAATTTAGAAATGTCCAAATTTCATGGAAAATTTTGTTTTCCTATGAGCTCTACTTATGTATGATAAAATATAGGCATAGGAAAACATATATATTTGTAATTATTTTGTGTAATTGGCAATATGACAAAACAGGCCCCTAATTCTTGTTGTAATGCTCCTCTCTTGTTCCATTGTCACAGATGATTAAACTCAACCAACAATAATTCAAGAAGAATAATGCAGATTATGCAGCAATATTGTCATGCAACTGCTACATTTTCCTTGCAGTACATGATTCTCAAGAGCAAGGCATTAGCTATTAGACAACCCATTTAACAGAATTTCATAACCACTTGAACATATAGGTTCAACATTTAGACATGGAATAGAACCTTTATCCTATTGACACATTTTGTATGCCCGGAGTAGATTCACGCTGCTGCTGTCTTTTGGTTTTAGAGAAGAAAAACTTACACCAATTATGTTGCCTTTAGGATGCTTACTTGCCATTAGTACAGATAGACATGACTCTTGGGCCTCTTTCTTTCCTTCTAGCATTGCTTTCATGTCCTTTCATCTTTATTGCCTTTTGCCCTCTTTTACCCCTCCTAATAAGTTTCCTCTGAGTCTCTTCTGTGTCTGTCTCTCTCATCTCACAATTGTAATGTATATCATGCCATTTCCATCAACCTAATCTCTTCCTGATTCCATTGTAAGAACTGCCCATGTGGTAACAAGAACACCACTGTTTTCCTTTTTACTCTTTTACACTTCTAGTGCTGTAATCAGAGAAGGAAAATGAAAATAAATATTTAAAAGTGTTCATGACAGGCACACTATAGGCTGCTGCATACATTTCTTGTCATCTGTTTTACCTTTTCAGTGTGTGCTTTCACTGTAGTATTTCACCCTGACAAGTCTAACTTAATGATAAAATAATGACATTAATATTAACAGGAAAAATTGCTAACATTTTGGAGGTAACATCACTGGAGCTATCTGAAACCTTGCTTTAATTTCTTAGGGGCGCCTGCAAATATTTCCTTTGGTTTTGATCAGCATGATTTACACATATCCAACACATATTGAGTTTCATTTTGAATGTTGTTTTGACTCAATCCAATAACAGACTCAGTTGTAGTTGCTAAGTTTCAGCTGGCTTTACAGTGAAATTATCGGGGATCATAAATTTTTCAATTTTTGTGCAGAATCATAATTTGACCCAGGCTTTCTTGAAATTGGGACAAGACTTACTAAGAAAGGTTTCCAAAACTTAGGGAAGGTTTTGATTAACCTTGTCAAAGTTTCAAGTTTTTAAATCAAACTAATGTTTATGAACAGCTGGGATTCATCCACCAAACCAACTCCCCCTGTCTCCCCACACTGCAGTAACTTTAGGTTTCTGCAGCACCTTCACTCCCTCCCAGTTTTTTTGGGCTTAGCTGTCTGACCATTCACCCATCTGGGAGTCTCAGAAATGAGCCAGCTACACCTCTCCTCTCACCAATTGTCTTTGGAGGCCAGCTGGTAGGGGAGATAAAATCTCAGGAAAGGAAAAGTCTGGGCTTCCACGGGAAAGGGGAGACCAAGGTAGCCAAGGTCATTTGAAACTTACAAGAATTTTGTGTAGCCTTGCCATACCTGTTGCATGGATGTCTCAGATGTCCTTTTAATTCTAAAACCCCAGAAGATGTGAGAATTTTCTCCTTTGGGATTTTGAATTATTTGTTTCTATTAGTCTACTACTTTCTACTAAATATTAGTACTTCAAAGGACAAAGAGGAATTTGCAGAAAGTACAGTGAAATTAGACAACTTTTCAAACCATTTATCACATCACTTACAGGTCCTATTAAAGGCAATGAAACAATAACTACTAAGTAAAGAAAATTATCTTTATTCTGAGCATTTTAATAAATTAAAAACAGAAAAAGCAATGCAAGCTCATTGCAACTTGCCAGCTCATGTTTTAATCATTGTCATATCAGCTCACTCTATTTAAGTAGCACCACTAATCTCACCTTATACACTAATATTGCTTAACTCCTTTTGCCATTTTATGCAACTTTTTAACACTTATTAACACAGGAGTTGTTGCTGACTAATAAGGCTATACATATATCAAGGCATAACATGGGAGCAAATGGTACATTGAATTTCTGTTACCATATTGATGCCTATTGTGTGTTTAGTTTTCCTTACACAGCAAACTTAGGAGTGAAGGGAGTTTAGCACCTTTATCTCGCTTATTACCTTTTTCACATTCTCTATTCCTGATTTTCTGTTTCTGAGACTTCTCTGTTCTCCTCTGTTTATTCTCCATTCATAGTGACCTACCTATCCTTTACAGTGGATCTGAAGAATTCAGAGATACAACTAAGAGGTGGGCACATCAAGAGAGATAATGGGCTAGATTAATGTTTAGAGAAGTCTGAATATGAACGTGTCTCCCCTTTCATCCTCCCTACACATGCCTTACAGACAGTCCCTGTGCCATCTGAGAAAGAATGGATAAAAAAAAAAGCTATAAAATTTACAAGACAATTAAAGTTCATGCTACATCTTGAATCCTTCCTGACTGATTCTAGTTACACATGGTAGGACAACGGTTTCCTACATTTTGTGTCCCAGCATAATGGCAGAAATGTCAGCCATCTGTTTGCATCTGCTGAAGTTACTGGGGGTAAGTATTACAAATTCCATAAGCCTCTGAGCCTAAGAGAGTATTCGTGCCACAAAAAAGTTGTTGTGTTAACCAGAAGTCATTGATAACTGAGGCTGAAGACATGTTTGAGATGGAAAATTTAGTCCTTAGGGACTACATGAATAACTTGATAGGCACCTAGCCTTTTGAAGGCATGAACAGACATTCTGTTCCCATATCTTGCTTATTAAGATATGGTGAATGAACTAAAGTACACACAGTCTATATTACACAGGACAGATGGGAAATTAGCATGTCATAAAATCCATGCAAAACTGGCTGTTGATACTGTCTGTCTCGAGAAAATAATTACATAATGATTAGCTCTCCTGAGAATATCAATGGACTAGGAAGTGACAGTGACTCACAGTTCTGGCATCCAGTGGTGTTTTTGCAAGGAGCCTTTTGGTGTGAGATTTTGACCAGCAAAACCAATGCATAATTTTATCAGCCTGTTTCATTAACCCTTTGTTTCATTTCCTCAGCAATAATAAGAACCTATTCCTTTGGTGCACTTATTCTCTAGTGAAATCAAGGAAATGTTTATTGATTAAAATACATCCTCTTATTTTACATCCTCTGTCTTCCTTAAACTGGTCAGAAAGTATCACAATGACATGTTTGTTATAAATCTCTTCTTGCCACTGTTTTAGTACCACTGAAGACAATGCCAAAACTTGCAGTGATTTCAAGAGAAGCCATGGGCCTTTTAATCTAATGCAGGCTGTTTAGAATCAAGCATATGATGAGTATTAACCATGTGTGAAGAAGTAACCACTGGCACATTATATGGGCTAACTAAAAAATAACTAGGCAACCCTTTACTCACACAATACATTTGTGAAATTAATTAAAGGCAATGCAATGCTTTGACCATTGTAATTAGTTGCTTAATTCCAAAACTATATCCCAAATCACTTTGCATTCCAGTTTTATCCCAGCATAACTCCAGTAAAATAGTTGGAATTATAGTGGGTGCAACTGGAGTAACGTAGCAGTGAGTCAGGCCTGTACTTTAGACTATTCAAGCTTTAAAGAAGAGTGGGGTGGTGGGGTTTCAGCCATATATTAAACTGCACCATGATCATCAGTTTCCTGTCCATAGAGGCCTGATAAATAGTACTACAAATATACAGAAAAAATGCAAACATTTGAAAATGAAAAATTTGATGCCACCAGTAGATACCTTTATACACAAAGGGTTCCATAAAACCAGGCCAACATCTTAGATGAATTTTGAATTGTTAGCAATATAAAACTTCTGATCTTGTCATTTATTAAAAACTTTTCTGTTTTGTTTTATTTTTTTCCCAAAGCTCCCATCTATTTTAGAGCACCAAACATGATCATTTTGCTGTTCACACTGATTGCACTTTTCATCTTCTCCATAAAGCTAAATAACATAACACAGAAAAGACAATACATCTGACACCTCTTTTGTATAAGTAAGACAATGTTAAAAGCTGTGATGAATTGAGTAACTAACTTGGGAGTGATAGTGATAGACCAAGAGATATTGAGGGTTTCTGGTAAAGAGAAATTTTCACAGTGGAGAAAACATGGGGAAAGTATTTATATTAATAATATAAAAATATTTTTACTTGGGGCCATATCATTCCTTAAGAAGATTATTTTTGTGTGTGTATGGGACAGGAAGTTTCTCCTTCATATTTCCCCATTGGAAGAAAGTGTTTGCTTATGCTTGAAAGAAACAAAGGATGCTGACACAGAACTCAGAGGATCAAAAAGAATGTGTGCAGATCTCAGAGAATGTGTGACAATCAAATTACTCTGCACTGGCACAAGATCTCTCCGGCGCTCTGTCAGCAATAGGGCTCCAAGGAGAGCTGTTTGCATGATTGGGGCAATAATAATAATTAATACTTAGCTCTTATATAGTATTTTAATGTATCTGCTAGTGTTGTTATCCATGAAAGCAATAAAGAATACATAATGTACTATATTATATTAATAAAACAATAGAAGAGGTCAAATACTGACTACAGTCAATAGCTATCTGCAAAAGAGCTGCAAAATAGGTAGATAAGACACTGGTACTCATCCATGCCAAAAAGGGAGAGACAGATACTAATTAAATGCAAAACAATCTGCCTAGGTAAGAAGCACATTAAGCCTAACAATGGTGGTCTCTTCAGGAACTGCCAGTCACATGAATGCAGTGTATTTTATCAGTCTACATAGGGTTAATGTAACCACAGAGAGAAGAGAGAGAGAGAGAGTCTGAGAAGATGTGGTCATAAATCCATCATAATAAAATGTACTATGTTTCCTACCAAGTAGAGAATAGGTAAGGGAGAGATATATGAAAGCATAGCTTTATTACACATTCAGGATCTGATTCTGTTTTACACAAATACCACATTAAGCAACCCTGACACTACAAAAAGGCCTTAAAGTGAGAGTAAATAATGAAGCCTTAGTGTAAATGACAATCAAGGCCCTTGCTTCTTAGAGTTCTTAGGAAATTAGGGAGTTTAGGATGTCACTCAAAAAACACATCTTGATTAAAAAAAAAATCCACAGAAACAAAGTTAGATTTTTTGAGGTGGACATATAATTGTGTCTGCTGTTGGCAATACACCAGGCCCCCATCTCTGACTCCCTCTGTTTGGATGCAATTCAGCTCTGTAAAAAGAGACAATACATCCACTGTTTCAACAATACTTATGCCTGTTATAAGTTTTCTGCTGCCCCTCTTGGTACATGTGAAGCTCATCATCTAAGGGAAAGGCAAGAAAATGTACTGTGTAGCCAGCCACTCCTCTGTGGACCTGATTCTTATTGACACTTAGGACACTTTATCTCGCTGTAGGGGACTTAGAGGGGGTTTAAATGTAATTTACTCCCACATTATGGCCTCTTTTCACTACCCAGGACATGTAAACTGGAAATCAGGCTAAAAAAATCCAGAACCTAATGAGTTTTGCATATTTCTTTCATATGTAAATCTTTTAAAGAGTAACTTTTTTTTTTTCTATTTTAAAATTGTTTCCCAAAGCACATACTGTCTAAAATGGCAAACACCAACACGTATTGGAAATTTCTACAACAGTATATATCTATCATTCAATACAACCATTCCCAGAGATGGGTGTAATTACCAAAGCAAATACCACACTGACAATTGTGCTCAATCAGCAATGACCAATTGTTTTTCTGAATTCTTTCTGGCTACATCTTTACTGCAAAAAAGTTTTATGTTTTCATATAGAGATAGCTAATGAGCTATCTCTCGATGTTAAACCTTAGTTGAGACAAGATACAGATAGTTTTTAACCTCAAAAAATCAACCATATACCTCCTACCCAGGATTTCCTCAAAAAACTACATTGAGGTAAAACTACTATGCCATGTTTCCTGTAGGATTTTATCTTGAGATAGCTATTTTGCCTCCATGAAGACAGCCTCCGTTTTCATTTAAATGTATTGTTATTTTGCCTAGTACACCTCTACCCCGATATAACACGAATTCAGATATAACGTGGTAAAGCAGCGCTCCAGGGCGGCGGGGCTGTGCACTCCGGCGGATCAAAGCAAGTTTGATATGTATAACTCGGTAAGATTTTTTGGCTCCCGAGGACAGCGTTATATCAGGGTAGAGGTATAGTTGTTTTTTGTTTGTTTGTTTGTTTTTTACGTATTTTTCCTTCTCTCCTAGACCTTACTCTACCTCCCTCTGGGGGCTTTCATGCTTCAAACTGCATTTTTTCCTTTTGTTTCTTGATCTCCAGGCACTATGCCCTCTGTCCTTCCCCTGCTTCCAGAACTAAAGATATGGGTAGGGGAGGGGAAAGTTCGTTACTCTTTCATTAAATGTATTCTTAGGCCATAGCAGTCACAAGCTCTCATCCCTTCACCATTCCCCAAGTTCCAATACTACATCATTTGCAAAGGACTTTTTTTTCCATTTTGAATTTTTAAAAAATATATATTTACAAAATGTTACTTTTAGGTAATACATGCTTCTTTGACCATTCTACAGCCAGTTCACCACCCCACACATCTTTGCTCCATTCCCCTCTGGGTTTTTTTTTTTTTTCCTGATCTGATTTATCTTAACATGAAGATTGATTCAGCAGTCAGGTGTGGACACAGCCAGGTGCAAAGAACTGCCAGTGTGTAAGTCCAGCTCATCACTATCTCTTTGAGTCAGAATATTTGGCTGGCCAAAATCCTTCATGGTATGAAAACTTAAAATGAGTCTGTTATGTGTGATGTGATGCTTTAGACTGCTGCAGAGCCCTGGCTGATGAACAAAGAAGGGTCTCTTCTGAAGTCAATTTACTGAAGTCCAGTTCAGTTGCCTAAATAGTGCCATGGAAAGGAGGGTTACAATTAAATAAATAAATAAAAAAAAACCAAGTCCCAACAACAACAAACAAAATATAACATACTCTTCATCTAGCCTGGAACAAGCTGTCTTCCTTTCAACATCACTCATACACATTTCCTCTTTTCAACAGACTGATTGCAATTGCTGCAAGTTTTCCAGTTCCATTTTGAGGTCCCAAGGGTCCTTTTTACAGGATTTCACAGAGTGTTGATTGAGTGAAGGATTGTGTTCCACTCTAATTTTCACATTTCCCGCTCTCCTATTGTCCCCTGCCATTTAGGGCTCTCTACCTCAGGCTCTCAGGAAAGCTCCCTCTCTCAGCATTTTTAAGAGCATGGTTTAAATATTTTCTTTACCACTCAGCTCTGCACATGTCTGATTCCTATTGTTTTTACCTGTTTGCTTCAGTCTTGTACTGCTTCTACTGATTATATGCTTTCCATTGCATAACATGAGACCCACATGAATATTTTGCTAGGTAAGTGTTTTGAGTTACAATAAACTTGCTGAGATCATCTTCAAGATTTCATTTCATTAGACCATCAAGTAATGTTTGTATTAATTTCAATTTATTAGTGAGGCACTAATGTAGTTCTTTGCATTTAATATTACAATAATTTGGAAAATATCCAAGTCCTAGAAATAATTTTTCTAATATACTTGTCTTCACTCAGTGAAAATATTTCTGCACAGAACAGATCATATCCCAGTAAAATAGCTCTGGGGATAGACCATATATAATGTGATTGTATCTGCCCAGCTAATAATCTTGGGGATAATAACTTTAACAGGGTCCCTCATATTTTGTAATAGGAAAATCAATAGCCCAAATATATCAATCAACTGAACAGACAAATGGAGTCAGACTGAAACCATTCAACTGAACTAGCTGAATCTTGTAGCATGATCATCTCCTATCCTGAAAATTAAACCTGTACAATGCCTCCACAGCCCAATTAAAAAGGGGTTCACAATTGCTGTGTGTGATCCAGTTTGCATGAACAGAACATGAAATTTGAAAACATTCAAATGGACCCTGCTTTTCCATGCTTATATATCACTGTGAACACATACACTAAATTTGGCTTTGCACTGCTTTGATGATGCACTTAAAGTTGGATTAGCCCCAGCTCTGATCTTGGAGAAATATTTATCCCTGTAAAAGTGGGCTATAATTATTGTGACCAAAATATAAAATTAAGATGAGAGAGTGCTGAGATACATTGTTGATCTCAGAAATACCATTGCTTGATAGAAAGATTCTTAAAACTAAGACTCAGTTGAGCATTTAGTTTCATCCCTATGCCATACATTATAACTTCTTCCCCAATTCCCCACTGTCTTGGAGTTGAGTGAGTATCTTCCCTCTGTGACAGTCTGTACCCCTATGTTCACCACTTCTATGGGACTATGATAAAACTTGTATAAAGTATGCTTTGTGAGGTATCATTTGAAAACTCATAATTTGCTGATAATTATTGTCCTGGTAAAATACGTGTGGTGACATGGTATATGAAGTCATAAGATTCTACTCTATGATATTACTAAGACATGTTCCCAAGTCTGGATAGCAGTCACACACCAGTTTCCCAGAGACAAAAGTCTAGCTGATGGCTCAGCTAGGTGTCAGCTAAATCAAATGGATCATCACGTGGTTAAGTGACCATTTATTGGCAGAAAAGAGGACACATGTGAAAATCTACATCTTGACAAATAAACAGTTGGGAGTTCCTGTCCACTCATACTTTCCATCTCCCGAACCTCAGTCGAAGGAGATGATTCTCAAAGAACAGAAAGAACTATAGGAAAGGAGAGCAGACACCACAAATTATCTCTCCCTTTCTCTCTACCCACGGCAATGACAACACTTGAAAAAAAAAGGATACAGCATTGGACTGGGGGAGGTATCCTATCTAAAGGCGATTCAGCCCGTAGGACTACTGAAACATGTGGAGAGTGAGATTTTGCTTAGAATTCACTTAGTTTGTTAAGTTAGGCCTTGGTGTGTTTTACTTTTATATTCTTGTAACCAATTCTGACTTTTATGCCTCATTATTTGTAGTCACTTAAAATTTATCTTTTGTATTTAATAAACTTGTTTCATTGTTTTAAACCAGTGTGTTTGGACTGAAGTATTTGGGAAACTCCATTTTTGCATAACATTTTCTATTAATACAATAATGGACTTTATATTGGAGCTTGTATGTCCAGGAGAGATCTGGGCAGTAAAAGACAGACACTTCTGGGGACTGGGAATTTGCTGGTGTTTCTGTGCAGTGTAATTCAAGAGTGGATGGCTACAGCACTCATACACTATAACTGAGAATAACTTACATGCTGGAGGCTGTGTGTGAGCAGACCCGGAGTGGTTGCTCTCCCAGAAAAGCAGTGTAAAAGGCACCCCAGGTTGGAGAAATGAGGGGACACATCTGTTCATGAGATTGTAACCTGGGTAATGACACACCCTCCTTTTCAGAATGCAGATTACTCCCCCACCTCCACACCTGTAGTTCAATTCAGAGCTATGGCTCTGTCCATTCCTTGTCTCCTATATGTGCACTTGCTTCCAGGGCAGTAGTAGTTATGCAGAGCTTCACTCCAGGCTGCACTAACATGGCTAGGCAGTGGGGATGGAGACATTTTACTCTTGAGTGACCACAGTAACGCTAAGGACAGTCCACCTATAAGGGGATTGAAGGAGACAGAAATGTACTAATTCATATGTAGATTTTCCAAGCTTAACTGAAATGAAGACTCTTCCTCTGAAGGAAAAAAAAATGGAAATCAACCAGAAAATGGCTTCTGCTAAACTGGCCAAGTGGTATGTTCACTCAGTTACAGACGTAGGAAATGTACCAACCTACACAACTCTGTCTTATAACTTGCCCCATATTGAGTATCCCAACACATCCAACTGGAACAGAAAATCCACCAAGAAGAGCAGCCTGATAAATATCACAGAGTAAAAAAGCTTTTAGAAAGAAACAAATGTGGTTTATTGAGGCGAAGAAACTTAAGCAAACTACTAGTGGGCACAGTCTGAACTTAGCCAATGCTTGTCTGGAGTCTTTTTGCAAATGAATCTAACAGTTTGCATAGCTCTCCCAAATGCCAAGTTTCTCATCTGAGACATGCAGTATGAATTACTGAGTTTCTCAAAACAACTACAATTAACACTCCCCTTGTGCAGCACCATAATTCTTGAGGTGGGCAGCAATCCATACAATGCACAGGTGCTGCCCCCAATGCCTTAAGTTCAGCTGGAATTGTAATTGACATGATGGCATGCTAACATATGTTCTTGTTTCTAAGGATTCCGTTCATTCTTCAGACTTGTTTGTATTATAACTTTTTAAACAGTATGGTACTCCTGATTAGTAGAGCTTTTGAATTACTGAAAGTCTGTGTAACATTTAATTAGCCTTTATCTTTACAAGTAATAAAACAAGTACCTTTTGCTAAAAGAAGGCAGTCTCCAGAGTGCTGCTGAAAAACAGCACGTTTTTGATTTTCTATTCAAACAGCTATCAAACAGATTGTAATTTTAGCTTCATTATTTGGCTAATTCACATTTCTTTAAAAGACACATGAGAGGAGGCTTATAAATATTGCAACAAAGAAACTCAGAGTCAACAACTAAAAGGGGTTTCTAAGCTGACAGAATGGGATAATACTTTAAAAAACACAGTTTGTATCAGCTGCAAACTATTCAGTGTTAGCTAGTTTCCATTTAAATAAAATAGAATGTTTGATAACTTAGGATGTTTCTGAATTTTAACTTCTAGCATTGATTATTGACCAGCCACCAACGCCTGATGAGAGCACACCCAAATGACTGACATGACAGAAGGCTAAAGCTAAGTGGCTATGGAGTTACAACTTTGTTATAAAACAACTTAAATCTCACTGCATCCAGCTTAAGTAAAGAAGATAGTAGTCCTCCCACTTCTTACATCCTAAACCTATAACTCTCAAGCTCCAGCTTGATCATCCAACCATCAATCTCACTGGAAACCCAAGCCTGTCACTCAACACCTGACTGGGCTCACTTGATCTGCACAAGTCACATAATAAACAATAACAGAGCAACAATTAATAATAATTCACAGTCAGTTCAACTTCAGTAACAAAGACTAGATGCTCCCAGAGGCAGGATAGAGGCATGATTGTAAAATTTAACCACTGGGGTCTGATCCAGATCTCACTTACGCTGGTTTTACATAGTGTAACTCCACTGACTTCACTGAAGGTATTCTTGTTTTAGACTGGTGTAAGCAAGATCTGAATCAGACCCTTTTCTCTAGCCCAGTACCAGGATATAAAAAGTGACAAGTCATTTCCCATTTATCTATGCTCTGCTGGGCATGCCTAGCAAAATCTATTTTTCTGGCAGACTACAAGTTGCAAATTTGTACACAGAAAGGGGGTGGGGGGTGAATAGCTGGTTACACAGAC
Organism: Emys orbicularis; assembly: GCF_028017835.1. Classification (NCBI taxonomy): domain Eukaryota; kingdom Metazoa; phylum Chordata; order Testudines; family Emydidae; genus Emys; species Emys orbicularis. The sequence goes on along the minus strand of NC_088687.1, from coordinate 50,085,582 downwards.
AAAGAGCTTTCTGTGTGTAAACAATCAAAATGAAAAAAAAAGAAACCTTTTATTCATGCATATTAAGAAATAATGTCAAACATAATTGAAACAGGGTCTCCTGTAACAACACAAGATTACCATTAGAAAGTATAATTAGACACTGGATAAGTACCTGATACATGCAAGATAATGTAGTAAATGGAAAGGTGTGAGGGACAAATAGACCTTGATCTGAAGTCCATTGAAAACAATGGGATTCTTTCAACTGACTTTAACAGGTTTGGAATCAGACGCAAATAGTAAAGATGTCCCCTGGCTACTTTTGAATACATGATAACCACTCTTTGTCTATGGCACCCTGTCCTCAATGAGGGGCTCTGTAAATGGACTCAATGAAGGAAGTTATCTAGGTCATTATGTTGCAAGCAATAAACCTCCTCAGCTTTACATGTAGACCTCATGTTAAAGTTAAAATCTTTGATCATTTGATGTTGTTATAATCATGTACAGTGAAAATCTCAATATACTTCAAACTTTCTGGGAGGGTAGGACTAGATACAGCTACTTTAAAAGTTTAAGGTGATTCAGCTCATCCCTACATTCTGTAATTCAAAAGGCAAGGACCCTTATTTCAGAAAAATAAACTGAATTCAGACAGGAAGTACTGCTTGCTTTCAAATGGTTATTTTCTTTAATAAAATTAGGATGCTCTTTGATGAAAAGTTATGTTATTTTTACCTTGTCTGTTAGCACCTACTTTGAGCCATCAGCACAAGTATGCTAGAGTATATAAGCTATTAAAATAAATCCCCTGGGGACAATTTATATAGAATAAACTGGGAAAAAAACTTGTAATCATTGTATGTACTAGGGGGAAAAAAATCCTAGCTATCAGTAATGCATAAAGTATTCATACGTGTATATTATATTATATAATAGCCATTAACATAATAAAGTTAGATGTAATAAATTAAAATAAGAATAAAGGCAACAGAGGGTCCTGTGGCACCTTTAAGACTAACAGAAGTATTGGAGCATAAGCTTTCGTGGGTGAATGCCCACTTCATCAGACGCAAGGCTTGCGTCTGATGAAGTGGGCATTCACCCACGAAAGCTTATGCTCCAATACTTCTGTTAGTCTTAAAGGTGCCACAGGACCCTCTGTTGCTTTTTACAGATTCAGACTAACACGGCTACCCCTCTGATACTTAAAATAAGAATGAATTTAAACATTATCTACTATTGAAACAAACACTGGGCACAAATTCTCTCTCACTCTGCTTTCTTTGTGCACTCAAGCAGTTAAAGGAGAGAGAGACTTCCCCTAGCTGGGGATTCCACTGGTATGGGGATGTCTCCAGCCTGCTTACTGCCAATATAGCTGCCTCCTATACCCTCTTCCTAAAATCCTAGGTGCACAGAACATGTTGAGGGAATGCAGGAGTGGAGAGGCAGAGTGCCTGGAGCATGAGGAGCTTTGGCTAACCTCGATGGCAGATGATCCTTTGGGGAACAGTAACAGTTGGTGCAGGTTAGAGCAAACCCTGAACTTCTCTAAGGGTAATTACATCTCTGAAACATGGTACTTTTTCTTCCAGTCACTACTCCCATCTTGAAGTAAGTAGTGAGAATGGCATCTTGAATCTTAAATAGCTCTATGTAGAGTTCAGAACAGTGGCATTACCTATATAACAAGATAATTCTTTCAACAACTTTCATATTATGACTGTATTTTAAAATATATAAGTCACATCACTAAAAAACAAATTGTTTTCTAAAACAAAAAAAATACTTTGAAACTGAGTATTTTTTATCTGTTCATTTATTTTTGATATCCAAACATTTTAATTTTTGTTGTTTCACATATGGACATTTGTTATAGATTGTCTCAGCTCAATTACTGAATATTAACCTATCTTCTTCAGTCGAGGTCTCCTTTAGTGTTAATTCCGAGACAAGGAATATTGAGCCATTGTTTCTCCATTTTATATATCTTGCTAATACAATCCTTCTTCACATGTTCCTCCCATTGATGTTAGCTGGAGATTTGCTGGTATTAAGAACTGGAGAATCAGGAAACTTTGAATTTAAGTGAATGGTACACTCTACCTTATTAAAAAACCCAGTTATATTCAGTGCACACACACAACCTCGGTTATTAGAGCAGCGCAAATATATGCCTTCTCTCCAATAAGAATTGTTTTCTTTGAGAAAATGTAAACTGTATATATAACTGGATTTTATTTTATTTGAGGAAGAATACGAGAAATAGCATCTAGTGTCTAACAAAAAGGACACTAATAATAAGTTGCATAGCAATATCTATGAGGGAAAAAAGGTTTGAGCTTGATCAGAAAATATTTTGGTATTGTTTCATCAATTACACAAGACACAAAGATTACAAGAAATCTTAATGTATGGGGGAAATATTTGCACAAGGCCCATGTGTGAAGGATATAAAAAGATATTTTAGGATAAAGTATACTCTGTAGTCAATGAATCTGTCCAATCAGGGTTTTAGTTGGCTCCTCGGACCATATCCAACTCCCAATAAAGTCAATGGAAACCTTTCCAATGAGTTGCCTTTCATTAACGTCATTGGGATTTGGATCAGGCCCTTGGTGCACACCTGTGGTGGTGTATTCAGCATCACATCTTCATCCTCTTCAAAAGTGCATCCAAACCCTTCCACTTCAAATCCTAATGTGGGTGTTTGCTGCTGAAGTACAGCCGTTTCCATTTGCATTAAAAAAATCTAACACACAGATTGCACCCTTTCACAGTAAAATGCAGATTGGGCCAAGGGAGAGGAAAACTCCGAGGTTCCTCTCATGGTTTCTCCTCCAAATTCTCTGGAAGAAGCAAAAGGTCTATCCCCCAAACCTCGGAAATCCCTATTATGCACATGAATCTTGAAGATCTGCTCAGGACCTGGGGCTCCATAACAGATCTTGGACACCTGCAGCTTTTCTTTACTACCTGGATGATTTAGCATGGAGGGGCTTATGGAAAAGGTGATACAGTCTATGGTGGTATTGCCTTTTGGCATAGTTCTTGCTGGAGGCACTTACTTCCATAGAGAACCCACTTATTTTAAAACCAAATGTTCTGCTAAAAGGACTTTCACCAGTAGATTTTGAAGTGCTAAAGTTCAGCATACAGCTTTTGAAATAATGATTCATTTGTTTTTCACTCAGCTTTGCTCTCCCTCTAAGATCTTTGTTATAGGGAATTTGAGATAGATCAGCAACAAGTGGGTGAAAGTAAAAAGTGGATAATCTTTTATTCCTCCTACAGCCTAGAGAATCGTGCATATCTTACTTGGGGCCTATTTCTGAGTCTTATAAAACTTGTGGAGCTGTTACAAGTTCTTTATGGCCATCTACCCTGCTGACTGCTAGATAATGTCTGAGCAATGCTTCACAGATTATTATCACCATCTCTGCATGTGCATGTCACTATGAACAGTATACATGTCATTATTCAGTGAGTAGATTGACACCATAATGGCAAACAGAGATGCCTCAACCTCCACATTAGCTATATAAAAAAGAACAGGCTCACATGCTGAGCATCTCCGATTGATGACTCCTAAGCCTTTCAGGTGTTAACCCTGGTTGGGAGCAGGACAAAAGAGAGAGGAGGCGCAGACTAAGCTGTAATTATAAGATGCTAACTGAAAATGTTTACATAGCTCTTCCTGATGCTCCAAAGGGTGCAGTTATATGTATTCACTGAGATTTTACTCATGTGTATGCGACCTGTCAAATCAAGTAGGTCAAGGAGGCCTACTTTTTTATAGAATAAGTGGAATTTCAGTCTGTACAACAATGTGATGGTACTGGTAAGAAGGAATGGAAACTTTCTTTCTTACTTACTTTCCCAGTCCTTTTGTGTGCTGTCTTCTTTGGAACTATTTTTCTGAAGAAAAAAAAAAGATGTTTCAGTCTCCCACCCTTACCTATTCATCTACTGCTGGAACAACAGAGAGGGTGTGACATACATGGGTACAATCCAGACTAATGAGTAGCTGTGTCACCCCCTGCACTCTAACCTGGGGTGCCTGTTACAATGCTTTGCTGCTGTAGTCTCCAGCCTGGACTGCTCACAAACAGCCTCTAGCATGCATCCTGTGTGTGTGCTACAGCCAGGCTGCCACACCTTGGCTCTTACCAGCCTTGGTTATACTGCAGGGTGAGCCCAACTTCCAATCTTAGATTTTCCACCAGAAATGCATGTCCTGTACCGCCCAGCCCTCTCCTGGGCAATACAAGTTTATATGAAGTCTGTTGTTTCTGTATTAGAAATAATATTCATACAACTTGCCACCCCAAATGGAATTTCCCAGAAACTTAAATTTAAACACACTGGATTAGATAAAACAATAAAACAAGTTTACTAAGTACAAAATGATAGATTTTAAGTGAGTAGAGATAGTGAGGCATAAAAGTCAGAAGTGTTACAAGAAAATATTGTTAACACTCTACTAGTGCCTAACTTAAACTATATCAGATTCAAGCAAAATTTCTCACCATATGCTTTCAGCAATCTTATTGACCAAATCTTCTAGGTTATGACCCCTTCACCCAGAGTTCAAAAAATGCTTCCTTTGTTGCTTCTGGTGCCATGAATGCAATGGGCAGGATGGGGGGAGGGACGGAGGGTCCCTTGGGATGTTTGTCCCTCCTTTTCATAGTGTCAGTCCCCCTCTTGAAAAATATTTCAAGCTGAAATTCAGGAGACAAAGTCTATATGAAAGGATGTCCCCTGCTGCTTTTTCCTTACCTGACACATTCCTTTGTTTGCAAAAGACCTGTTTGCCAACCTCAGCTTGCAACATGTATTAATAACACCATAAACTGGATTCTCATAACTTCACATACAATGTTGCCACGTGCATTTTATCAGGACAATAATGACCAGCAAAAGATGAGCTTTCAAATGATATCTCACAAGACATACTTTGTATAAAGATTATTATAATAGTATGGGGGTGTAGACACAGGGATACATTCTGTCACAGAGGATCATGAAATACTCCCACAAAAGACAAAGTACACCTTATTTTAAACATGTGTTAGTGTCGTGACTGTCAGCTTTGGACTCAACAGTGATATACGCATGTTTTTTGGAGTGGAGGATTTTTTTCCGGTAACTTAAAGATCAGAATCTTTTTATTATGAAATGCTGGACAAATGTTACTGACTTTCACTTTGAACAAGAGAACAGCTTTGATATCCACACGCATGCAAAAATTTTCTCTTCAGTCCAAATGCTGTTTGTGACACTGAACACTTGTTCCACTGGGCTATTTGTTCTGCATACACTGAATAAATTCTACTTAGCATGGTAATTTATCTTGAACAAACATTTTGTAGTTATAAACAAAAAGACTTATTTGATTGATGAAATGAAAACCTAGGACATTTCAAGTGTCCGATAGGGAATTCCCTGAACACCATATGAAAAAACAAGGTGTGTTCCAGTAAAAAAGAACATTATCAGTGGAATCTTGGCTCCAATGAAGTCTATAGGAGTTTTGTCTTTGATTTCAATGGAGCCAGGGTTTCATGTATGGTCTCTTTATCCATAGCTCTTGTAGCAAAATTGATTGCTTACATTCAGTTGTGGGTATGGGTGCTTTCAGATGGTTGTGACCATATTTTAAGTGTTGTGAGCATGTTCATTATTTAATTGTCTTTGTAAGCTCTCAGTAAAACATATCCTTTCTCCTCATTTTGAATTGCTCATGTGGCAAGTGTTAATTCTACCATACTTCTGGCTGGAATGCAGGCAATTATTTATAGGGACTGCTCTGCAATTGCATTTTTTTCATACTGTATTCTCCAGTTGTGTTTTTTAGCAACTCTTTAAATTTCCCCCAGACCCCACTTTGCTTGCAATTAAGCACTCCTTCACTCTGCTTACAATATTCCAGGGCAATATTAGAGTGTGTGACCTTGCTTCAGTGTCTTTAAGAGGATCCTCTTTCAAGGTTTCAAGGTTTTACAAGGTGTCCTTGTAAGTTAAACTTCCAACTGGTTTCAAGAGCAAACAACAGCTTGATTTGTGTTATGACCTCATACCTAAGCAACTGCAGTTCTCTTGAGATGAAAGTCTTCATCATTACCATCAGTAGCAGCATATCAAACTTCATTCTGTATCCAAAAGCTTCTCCTTAAGCTATGTGTCCTGATAGTGTAGTAATAGGACAGAACCAGAAGCAACTTCTTTCTGAGAAGCAGGAGGCTTGAAAGATGTGATAGGAGTCTGAAGTGTAATTTAAGGAGATGCTAAAACATGATATAAGAAATAACATGCATTTTACCAAACCCAGGATGCTGTTTACAGTCTGACATTGGGGGGAGGGATAGCTCAGTGATTTGAGCATTGGACTGCTAAACCCAGGGTTATGAGTTCAATCTTTAAGAGGGCCATTTAGGGATCTGGGGCAAAAATCTGTCTGGGGATTGGTCCTGCTTTGAGCAGGGGGTTGGACTAGATGACCTCCTGAGGTCCCTTCCAACGCTGATATTCTATGATTTATCTACTCTAGACTGAAACAGATAATGATAACCAATCAAGAGTCCCACAGCTAAAACCACAAACAGAGGTATCAAAGTAGACTATAAAAATGAGGGCTTCAGTCTCCTCTCAAAGGGTGGTACTTAACTTCAATATGTTGCTCTCTTGTTGACATCAAGAGGTACATACACATAGGCAGAGGAGAATACCAATGTTAAGTTTTCCCGTGTAGATCTGAAAGTAGAATTGTGCCCTGAACCATTGAACCTGACATTCAGAGAAAGCTCAAAGAAAAAATAAAAGTCAATAGGCTATAGAAAGCACAATGGTGCAGAACAAAAGTTTCAAACAGAACACAGTGAAGAAAGAAACAAAAGTCTATGTTTTGTCCTACAGTCAAATACACATCTCTAGGTAAAGAGTGAGAATAACAGGTAGAAAAGCACATGCTTCCAGGAGTAAAAATAGAAATGGTTATAAATGATCTAATTAAATTGCCTCTTTAAAAATCTCTAGTTGATATAGTTTTAAATTGAATGACTTCTCTAAACAAAAGCAAATAATTATTGTGTAATGTCTTCATGACCGAGAAGAAGTGAATGGTGTTAATGATGGGCAAGAGGATAGAAACAATGCCAATGCTGATGGCTCAGCAATTATTCATTGTTTGATAAAATGTGTTCACATAGTAAATTATGATGTCTGTATTTTCTTTTGTATACCATGGAGTGACTGACAAAATGCAACAATGAGATGAGAAATCAAACAATCAGGACGAGAAGAAATTCTGTTTTATTGTCTCATAGCATTTAATGAAGCAGCCTTCACAATTATTCTCTTCTTTCCTGGGTTCTACATTTACAGATCAGCTCAGCATCTTTGTAACTGACGGACTACTACATTGTGACTACATTGTGAAAAGATCCTGTAAAAAGGGCATATTTTGTTTCCAGTTTGAACACATATGATCTAGGAACTAATCCGTATGAACAATAAACAATACCTGACAGTCTCTAGGGAGAATATGGTATGCTTCATTTTTCTGGGTCTTGTTGGACACCTTTTTTGAACTCTTGTCTTTAATGAGGTACTTTTTTACCAGCAAAGACCACCCAAGAATGTTCCTTCTTCAATTGACTTTCTTAAAAGGAATCAGAGAGAATCCTAATCTTTTAGAATAGATTTGCCTTGGATTTATTGGGAGTTTGACCACTGACTTCAGTGAAAGCAGGATCAGTCCCTTGCAATAGAATTCAGTTTGCTTTTTCAGGCCTGATTCAACCAAGGCTGATTGAAGTCAAGACAAAGACACACATTGACTTCAACAGGGTTTGGGCCAGGCCCAAAGTGTAAATAAAGGTTAAAAGAAAAGAAAAAAAAAATGATAAAAAGTTATAGGAACATATGGCAACCTGACATTATCAATGATTTTTACTGTTCTAAAGCCATGTATTTATGTGAAAGTTGTAGACACTTTTTTCAAGTGGCATTGTTTTTAAAGCTGTTTAAAGCTTTTATAAATCAGGACATTATTACTGTTTCCACATTGCAGAAAGCAAATAAAATAACAGAGAAAAAATTAATGAAAAAGAAAAACATGCGTGGCAAGGCAATTTACAGTAGAAAAATACATCAGAGTGTTGGCTTATGATGTACTGAGCAAGTATGCACAAAAGGCTTTAGTAATCTACCTTTTTAGGTATTAGTCTTTAAATCATAGTCCAATGAAGAACATGAGGGGAAAGTGTTCGAAAACAGAAAAGCTACAGTTTAATTTAATAAGTAATTATAACTCAAAAAAATAAAAAGGACACTGGTAGAAATATGATTACTTCCCAGCTTCACCTTAGCACCATTACTGCCAAGTTAGCCTAATAACGTAATTAGTTTTAGAAGAAAGTCCTATTTTGCTGAATTAACAGAAACCGGTAGATAAACTATTTAATATGCAAAGTGAAAAGGGTTTGCACTGAGTACTGGCAAGGATTAGCTTTTTATTTTATTCGGGTAAGGTCAACGGTTAAAAGAAATCTAGATACAGGGTTTTTTTTAAATTCTCACTCTTCTTTCTTTCTTTCTTTCTTTCTTTCTTTCTTTCTTTCTTTCTTTCTTTCTTTCTTTCTTTCTTTCTTTCTTTCTTTCTTTCTTTCTAATTGATATAAGCACCAAAGGGAGTTAGGTGTTCAAGTCTCATTGAAAGTTAATGGAAGGTAGGTGTGATGGGTTTCCCTCAACCTCCGGGGTGCCACCTGATGTACTAGGGTACCGCTGAGCCCGCCTCTTCCACCAGCCTGGGCTCCATTACACTGTCATGCTGAGCCAGGCCCTCAAGCCTCCTCTAGCACACACTCAGGTGGGACACACCCAGCTGTAGAAAGACACAGACACTGAAAACAGCATTGCATGGGAAGGCTTCAGCTAAGGAATTGCCCAGCACTCAAGTGCACACCCCGTCTGGGGTGTAAACCCAAAATTGTATTGTCTTGTGCTGCACATAGAACTGTACAGCATAAGCTCATGAAATTCGCTCCCTCCCTCAATGTGGAGGAAGATATGCACAGCTTTTTGCCCCCCAGTTATGAATTCCATGAACTCGTTTTAGAGAAAACAAAAACAAGTTTATGAACTACAAAAGATAGATTTTAAGTGATTATAAGGCATAGCAAACAGATCAAAGCAGATTATCTAGCAAATAAAACAAAATTGCAATATAAGCTTAAAATACTGAAAAACTGGTTACAAGTAGTAGTTTCTCACCCTAAATGTTGTTTTAGGCAGATTGCAGAGATTCTTGCAGGCAAGCTGCTCTTGCTTGAAGCTTAAAACTCAAGGTATTTCTTTCACAGGCCAGACACCTTCCCAGCTTGTGCTCAGTCCTTCTCCCACCTCTTAGTCCTTGTTTCTTAGATGTTCACAGCAGTCATCCTGGGCTGGGAGTCAGTGAAGAATGAATACTGATTATATCCCTCTTCTGCCTTAAATAGGTTTTACATATGGCGGAAATCCTTTGTTTTCCAGCGCTGTTCTCTCTCTCCCCCCCCCCCCCCCCGCCCCTGTCCCAGTGGAAATATTCTGTCATGGAGTCCATTACTAGGTGACTGTACTTCTTTGGCTTCTTTGACACTGCAGGGTCATGTGATTGAGTTGTTTGTAGCATTTCAGGAAAGCTTCTCAGGAAGGTGGGAGATTAGCATCTTCAAAGACCAATTGTTCTCCCTAATGGTCCATTGACTTGTCCCCAGCTAACCAGCCAGACTGATTGCATTCTGTCTGGTGCATGTTCCTCAGGTGAAAACACTTTTGTAGTACAAATGTATAGTCAGTATTCCTAACTTTAGTTACAAAAATGATACATGCATACAAATAGGATAACCATATTGAGCAAATCATAACCTTTCCAATGATATCTCACATGACTTATCTTGCATAAAGTAAATTATGATTATGACACAATCATATCATAATATTATTATGAAAAATATGGGAAGCAGTGTCACAGTGGGCATTGCAAGTGCTTTGAAAAATTCATCCAGAGACAATAATGAAATAAATAATATTTAGATTTTATACAGCACTATTATCTGAAGATCTCTAAGCACTTTATAAAAGACTCACTACCTCCATTTTACAGCTGGAGAAATAAATCACCGAGCAGGTCACTGGCACAGGTGGGAACAGAACCCAGGGCGTCTGACTCCTTATCTCCTAGCTGCCAGAATCAGATGATGAGCTCTAAATAATAAAACAAAATAAAAAAAAAACATATTTCAGAGATAGCCAATGGTAGAGGATAGTATATTTTCCTCCAAACACCCAGGTAAGATTTTCTGATTCTCTGTATAGATAGATGTTTGCCAAGGAGATTTGGGTGTACTTCCTGTACTTCAATGCCATTTGAAAAGCACTAACTCTATAACATAAATATAGCAGATTTCTCCCCAGTTTTACATATTCTATAAAAGATACACCATATACAGGTATGAGTAGGGCTGACTGGAGGATGATTATTCCATTTCATTGCAATCATGAGGTTTCAAAATTTGTTTTTATTCCACATTGGATTGAAAATGAAGAGTGATCTGGGATATAAAACTCAGCTCTGAATCAGGCAGAAAAAGGACTTTAACCTGAATCTCCCACACCACAGGCCACTGATATAACCACCAGATTATAAAGTGTAAAAATCTCTCTCCCCCACTCAGGTCCTCAAGCCCTACAAGGGCAGCTCCTTCTCCCTCTAAGTTGCCAAGCGTTTCTTCCTCAAGTAGTCCTTCTACTGCTCCGTGGTGATCCTTGATCTGAGCATGGGAGGAGCACCACCAGCTTCAGCACCTTCCAGCTCATCCACCTCCTTTTTGATAAATACATATTCTACCTGATAGAGCACCAAGAGGCCCAGTCCCCATTGTTGTCATTGGAGAGTTTTATAACCTGATGAGCTCCTTGAGTTCTCTGGATGCAGATAAATATGAGAAGAAGGAGGAAGAGGAGGAAAATGACAATGTGATGCCACAGGAAATTTTCCACAACTCCAATGAATCCATCAGCCTGATAGCCAAGCCAATGGAGCCCTCCTCCAAGCTTTCATAGATGACTTCAGAGGGATCTTTGTCCATGACATGCCTTCCAGCAAAAGGAGAGAGAAGCCTGCATGGGCCTGGAATTAGAACCTTCCAGACAGAGCCAGGTCCTGTGCCTCGTTACTCCCAGCTGCCAGCTAGTGATAAAGATAAGCTCCTCCTTCCTTCTCTTTCATTTTGTCAAAAATATCTGAGCAGTTGTAGTTGTGACAGCACAAGAAATGAAGGAATCGTATAAAAATATTATAAACACCTACAGCTTTATATGTACCAGCTTTCACAGCTGATATAGACACTATTAGTAGTGAGTGACTACATTTTTCTAACTCCATACTGAATTCCAAACTATGTGGTAAAAATATTTGTGTGTATTGTGTTGGGAGAGACTAAGGACATATAATATTACAATGATTACCTTAAAAATTGAATGTGATAGCAAAGTCTTGCTGTCATTTATTAATTTATTTTTAAATAGGAATATTCTTTATTTCCCCCACTCTCACTCATTCCAAATAGAAGCACGGAAAACAGATCAGCCTTAGAAAATGGAATATGTTTGTGATCACAGGTATCAGCAGAAGTATTTACAGGATTTAGAAACAAGTTGCTTTGAGATAGTGAAATAAAATGGCAGATTTTCTGTCATTTTTTAAATGTAATAGCAAAGGTCTACAGCACTTTAGCTTTTCACTAGCTATGGTACTTTGCTCTTCCTTCTTTATCCAATTTGAGATGAAGCCTGAAACTGCACTGGACTATTTTTTATAGTTGTAGGTATTGCATACTTATATGTACATTAATGGGTCTGATCCTCTCAAATTGAAATTACTAGGAGTTTTACCAGTGAGGTAGAGTACCAAAGGCACAAAGGACATTTATCTACCAGACTCCCACTGAAAGTCAGTGAGAATTGTGCACCTAATACTCATTGAAAAATCTTTCCCCTTGTCTTCAGTGGGAGCAGAATCAGACCTGGGAAAAGAATAATATGGAGAAACATTTTCAAAATTGCCTAAGTGACTTAGATGCCTAAGTCCCAGTTTCAAAAGTGACTTAGGATCCTAAATCTTACTGAAAGACAATGGGATTTGGGTTCCTAAGGTACTTAAATGCTTTTTAAAAGTTGTCATGGATCACAAGGATTGGCATTTATTCAATCTGCCCCAGACCATTCCTATCATGTCTGGGTTTTTACCATTCAGGTTAGGATCCTTCTATGTAGATTATATCCATTATGGAAAAGAATTGGACAGTGCCAGGTACTACTAGTATTTGTGTATAAGAAGGAAACTGAGAAGTAATATTCTTGCCAGCAGGAAAAACAGCTCAATTCATCTTGCTAGGCTCATTCACAGCCTTGTATAATAATGTTGTGCTCCCCCAGAGAGGAACAGAATGTTTCCTCTCCTCTGTACTTAGTGTTTGCCGTTTGCCCTTTATAAATAATCTGCTGCCCTTAGGACTTTTCATGCTGCTAAAATTAAAACACAGATTTATTTTTGCCACCTAGGGGTCTGCAAGGCAACATGAAGAATTAGTACATATTTGAGTTTATGACCCTTTTCATCATGATGAAACAGATACATTTTGGGGGTGGCTCCTAATTAGTTCTTAACACAAATGACAGATTCATCTCTTAAACACATACTGTATTATTTGCTCCGATGATATCCCTACTATATCTGTGGGGAACCGTTGTGCAGGGGAAGAAAGTACTTCAGCCAGAATAATATATCTTCCATTGAGTACCCCCTGTTACAGAGTGAAGCTGATGCAAACCTGGCAATCTCCAAGGAAATATTATTCATTATGTATTTACAGTTATTGGATTAAAACTTAGTAATGTGCTCTGTTCAATTAATAATAATACAGAGCAAGTGATGAAATGCATTGTGCCTTTTAAAAGCTCTAATATAGGAAAAGACAAGCAGTTTGTCCTAATGAATGCATCTAATTGGTACACTTTATTATAAAACACTGGAACAGCATTTTTCACTAGGCAGTTCTATTTGTAACAGGCTGTCTTCAGCATGTCAGGGTGTAATAAATGTGCCGCAGACTAGAACTGCTGATTAGCATTTCTGGAATCTTAGGAAGTTATTGCAAGCTGTTTGCCATTACAAAAAGATATTTTGAACAGTGTCAGGGGGGGGGAGGGAGTCAATACTGTGATCTGTTGGGTTAGAATTATGGGACTAACTTTGCAGTGCTCCTTGCTATCAGACCAGTATGCATATGCAAATATGACAGTAAAAGAAAATATAATTGATTCCACTTTTTTGTATACCTAATATCTTTTGTGATATTTGTATACAAAAGAACTTTTGATAAGCACTGACTGCAACAAAATACAGCCTCTTTCCTATAATAATCTGAGTTATAATTACTACTGTATTATTGACGTATGACAGTGACTCAATGTCCAAAGCATCCTTAGTTCATTTTGGAGTGAAGGAAAGTAGGAGAAAGAAAGAAAATATATACACAAACTCTTGTCACCTGTGAGAAGAAACAGAAAACCTAGAGGGACCTTTGAAAACAACCGCGAGTCCCAGAGCAAAAAGAGACAATGGTCAACATTCTTCCTCATGGGGCACATAGGAAATTAATTGCCAGCATTCAAATGAAGTAACCTTGATGATCTAATAACCAAAAATATAGTGACGATTCTTCTGAGATTACTGTATATGTTCTCTCAGAAAACAGGATGTAGCTTTTGGTCCTTTCTTTCTAAGAATACTAACAGAAAACATAGCTAATTGTTTTCTTGCTTTGATATGAGTGTACAAATATGAGTGTACATATGAAGAAGAGGGCTCCTTTGGAAAAAAACGTGTATCTTTGCAGGTGCTGGGTGTAAAGATTACAGAGACCTACACACCATGGTTGTGGTGAACACAAGACTGACTTTATTTCCTGTTTCCAGAGACTCTTACCTCCTTGTTCTATGCCTCTTACAGGTCATTCTAAATATTCACAACTGACACCACATCCCCCTTTTAGAAAAAGCAAGAGCGATGAAACTTATGCAAACTTTACATAAAACAATAACATATAACAGGAATGAAATATCAATACAAACCAAGAATGAACAACCTTATGAAGGACAAGGTAGACTGCCTGAACTTCCAACCTTGTGTTAGGGATTTATTCTGCCCTTTTAAGATATTTGACTACTAGTTTTCTGACTCTCTCAAATTCTTAATGTCTTGTGTAACCCTCCAGGAATTCAGGAGGCCACTGGTCTCTAGCTGGATATTTCCTTCCAGAAGAGGATCTAGAGGACATACTAGAAGTTTTGTGGGCTGGAGTAGTGTTGTCCATAGGTTCAGTGTCAAAATCGCAGTCAAGGTGTATTGGAGGTCTACCTGGTGACACAATATGATGATGAGGATTCCAACAGATGCTTCCTTCTGGAACCCTAGCAAGGTAGGATCAAAGTATCCTGGCACTTCCCTGAACTGTCCTCTTTTATTGAAAATCTTTCATCTTTCTCCGAGTTTCAGTACTCCTGAGGATTTGACTCTGTGGTGCATGCCAAAGTCCCACTTCTGTCAGGTTTTATATTGATATTCCTTTTTTTGTAGTCTAATGAATGGTCTAGTTGGGAAGGGATGGTTGGGATAGTGGGCCTCAACTTCCTTTCCATCAACAGTTCCACAGGGCTGAATCCATTTGTTAGAGGATCTGAAGGTTTAGCAAGAAGTTTATTGTCTTTACTTCACATTCTGCTTCACCATATCTCTGAGAGAACTGTGGGCTAGATGTGACATGAGTGATACCATAAGTATCTGCATACTTTAAAGGATCTTACTTTTCCTCTAAGAACCATTGTCAGAGATGACTTACTCTTGAATCCCAAAAAAGGAAAAGATGGGTTTTACCCTCTCTACAATTGTGCTTCATGTGGTTTTCAGTCACCAGGCAACTTCAATGAGTCTTGAGAATAATCAGTCACCGAAAGATAGATTGTATTATCTAGATAGAAAAGACGAGTCCCAAATTTCTGCCATGGTTGTCTGGTAGAGCAGATGGTAGTAATGATTCTGGTGGGTAAATTCTCAGGCAAGCACACATATCACATTTCTTAGTGCTCTGAAGAATTTGTTTGCTCAGCCCATGCCACTAAACAGACTGTTTACCTCTCTCCCTGCATTGTGTAATGTCTTGGTGTCCCTCATGCAGACTGTCAAGGATTTCCTGTTACACTAGTATAGGGATAACTAGTCAGGACTCCTTCAACAACAGACCAGAGTTTATGTTATGATCCTCGGAAACAACCCAATATGATTTTATAGAGGTTTTGCCTGCTCTCTTTGCAGTGAATCAGTAATTCAGCTTCTTTTTTTCATTTCTTGCAGGAATTTTTCTGTGATTGGTAAAGTATTAAGTATTGCATCTACAGAATCTAGGCACAACTTCTCCTGCTTATACTGTTGCTGTGATGTGTCTGGAACAGAGGCCTTGAACTGTTTATCAGCTGTAGTGAGATTCCTCCCAGGTACATGAGCAATCAAGAACTGAAACCTCATGAGTCTTATTTGAAAACATTGTATCCTAAGTGTTAAATATCTACATATTTTAATGTGGAAGACCAACTAGTGGTTTCTACATGAAATGTTATGCCCATCAGAAAGTCTCACAATCTTTCACAAGCCCATGTTGTGGCTAGGATTTCTTTTTCAACTTTTGTGTAACACTACTGAATATTGGTGAGTGCTCACGATCCATACACCACTTGGTGCCATGCTGAAAGTGATTGCTCCTGAAGAAAGACTGTCCCATCCCATAGGATGATACATCAGCTAAAACTGTGTTGGATTTATTTGTCTTATATAGGTCCAAAACGGTGGAGTGCTCAGGTCTTGCTTTATTTATCTGCATGTCTGGCTCTGTTTAGTTCCCCAATACTGAGTACTTTGCGGATTCAGGAGATCTCTTAATAGCGTCTACTTCCACAGATCAGGTAGGAATTTCCTAGGTGTGTCACTGTGTTCATTAATCAACTTACTTGACTGACAGTCTGAAGCTGGGAAATTGCTTGCACTTTCTCTGGATCTGGTTTGACCCCTGCTATCTGGCCTAGAAACTTAATTCTTCTTTTAAGAAGTTGCACTTGTCATGAAGTGTTAGGCCTGCTTTCTCCAGTCTTTTAAGGACTGCAAAGAGACATTGGTCTTGTGGGGTTTCAGTTGATCCATAGATAAAGATGTCATCCATTTCGAGACCCTGTGGGATTTGTAACCTTTTCCTCTGGAAATGTTCAGGAGTAGGTGACATGCCAGATTATAGCCTATTTGAAACAAAACCGTCCAAAAAAGTGATAAAGATCCTTAGTAGTGCAGATTCTGCAACAAGTGGCATCTGCCAAAACTTTTGGTTCAGTAAGTTATCCAAGGGTATGTTCAATGCATTGGAGTACATGTTACTCTCTACAGACATTTTCATTGAACTTGGTAAGGTCTACATAGATTCAAACCTTGTTGTTTGGTTTTGGGTGCACACTGTTCTTTTGAGGTATCTATTTTGAAAATGCAACAGAGAATCCTGTGGCACCTTTAAGACTAACAGATGTATTGGAGCATAAACTTTCGTGGGTGAATGCCCACTTCGTCGGTTACATGCATCCGACGAAGTGGGCATTCACCCACGAAAGCTTATGCTCCAATACATCTGTTAGTCTTAAAGGTGCCACAGGATTCTCTGTTGCTTTTTACAGATCCAGATTAACATGGCTACCCCTCTGATATTTTGAAAATGACACCCACTTGCTCTATGCAGCTGAGCTCTGCTTTCACCCTGGGCAGTAAAGGGAAAGAAAACTCTCTGAGTTGTCAACAGTGCAAATGTCTTTGCATTTGGTAGAAGTTTAATGTGGTGTTCTCCCTCTAAGTTCTGCAGTAATTTTGGGGACTTCTTCCTGATCTCAGGTTCTAGATGACTAGTTCTATCCTTATAACCAAGTCTAGGGTTATGATTTCTGAGCAGCCAGTGAGAGCATTGTGTCAGCCATCTATAACATAGATCACTTGGGATGTAGTCATCTCTCCAAATTTTAGAGTGGCCACATTTTTTTTCCTTTCACATTTAATGGTGACTGTCCTGGCCTTTCAATATATTTTGGGGGCCTTGAAGTGTTGGTGCCTTCATCCCCCTGTAAAGTGATTCTCGAATCACTGTTACATTAGCACTTGTGCCTATTTTATACTTTCCCTAGGTGACTGTGGAGATCATCTCCTATGGCTCCAAGATGTGCAATCTGAATGTCCTTTGGATATTCTTGAAAAATAGCTACTATTATGCATTTTGATTGGCAGACCGGTGCATATTGTTCCCTTTTTAGACATTTCCTGCATGTGTTTACTCTTGATGGACAAAGCAGTTTGCTCTGAGGCGTTTATCAGACCAGGGGCATTCTTTCATGTTCTTGTTGTATTTCTTTTCTTTAATACTGTTAGCATAGCATAGCACTCGCTGGATCTCTTTGTGCTTGTACTTTTCTCGGTATTGTTTCTGGGCATCCTGATGTATTTTTCTTTGTGCTTGTACAGTGGGGTCCTCAAAATTATTCCTGAGAAGAGTGTGCTGCTTTTGGACTGATTTTGGAAGATTATGTTTTTGGCTGTGTCAAGTATGAAAATGGGATAATTCTGTATTCTTTCAGATAACAGGTTGTCCCTCATACCTACATGAAGCCTGTCTCTGATAAGTTCTTCAGTCATCTTCCTGCAGCCACAGTGTTGGATTAGGTTGTACAGGGCTGTTATGAAATCATTCACTGATTCACCTTTCTCTTGCTTGCATAAATGAAACTATGCCTGCTCAAAAATGTATAGCATGAAATGCTTATTCGGCTGTTCTTTAACTGTATTGAACTGTTTCATCTGAGCAGCTCTGAAGCTTCTAGAATGTCTTTTCCTGCAGATGTCTTTGTATCGAGTAGGGTATTAACTTGGTTATCCACTAATAGTTGATCTAAACCTAAAGCCAGATGGAACTTCTGGAATATATGTACCCAGAGTGGCCATCTCTCAGGGTGCTGGAAGTCATATTCTGCTGGGGATGGTATTTGGAACAAGGATGGGCCAGGTGTAGTCATCTCTCCTGTTTTACCAAACTATAGATTTCCTTCTCCCTACACTTTTTCTTTGCTGCCTCTGTGTGAAATGAAGAGCACTGTCCGCTTAAGGAAGCAAATGATGTTACTATGTGCCTAGCCTTAGTTTCAGTGTTCCTTTCTTTCCTATCCTTACTTCCTGTTGCAGCCTGGACTCACCATAGCAGGTCTCCCTTGACTTGCTGTGTTGTAGGCCTCTTCTCTGTTGGCTCTGCTGTTAGCTTTGTGCAGCTTTTTGGCCACTCTCTCTGGGTTGGAGGGTTTGCTTGTCTGTTTTCCTTTCCCCTTTTTGCAGAGGTGTCCTGTGATCTCTTGGATCTTTATTCAATCCCCACATTCACCATACAGAGATTATAGAGACCTAGCATACCATGGTTGGGTTGAATGCAAGATTGATTTCATTTCCTGTTTACACAGACTCTTACATTCTTGCTCTATGCTCTCTAGTGGTCACTCTAAATATTCATAACTGACAATTGTCCATACTGTGTAGAGGCACTCTTTCAGTCACAGCTGTGTTCTTCATTTCTACTCACACACAATATTGAAAGTGAAATTCCTGCTCCACATTTTTCTCTGGAGTTCAAAGGACAAGTTATTCATTAGTTCTGAAGCCAGAGAACCCCATATCTCATCTTTTTTGATCAACTGTATTAACTTATTTTATTAATATTCAGTTTTTAAGTATAATGGGAATAACCCAGCCCATTGCATCTACATAGATGTATATATGTAAGAGGGAAAAAAGACCCACATAATGTGTACAACTACTGCTCTGAGGGTCACCAGAATCAACAGAGTTCAAAGACTGCAGGTTGTCTGCAGCTGGATTATAGAGAGGAGGTTCTATGGCAGAATATGGTCAGTATCTTATCATATATGCTGCATGTCTTGCTCTCATTACTACTCCTATCCCTGGGAGAAATAATCCACAAACAGCTCTGAATGGGAACAGGTAAAAATGTGGGCTTGAATTATTGCAGCACATCATAATCAGAACTATGTTATTTTGTACCTTTCTCTGGTACCAAAAGTAACATTTGATTTGGCCCAATCTTGTTTATATTTTAATTATTTATATTGTGTTGTCCTTTCAAGTGCCAAGCTCCCACTTAAATCAATTGATGGTTTTGAGTGTGCATGTATGCCAGGGGTAGTTTCTATTGCCCAGATAATCAACTGTGGCTGAGAAGTGCACAGCACAGCTCAGGTGGGGAGGGCACCTCCCCAAACTAGTTGACTCCCTGTTGTTCTGGTCCCCAGGTGTGAATAACAGAAACTTAAAGTCTGCTATAAATTAAGCTAGCTGTTACTGGGACCAAGTTCCTGAGACAGCAGCCAGAGGTTCGCAGGGCATAACGAATCTTCAAACATGCTTCCTCTCCCCCAGCTACAACCTTGACAGTGACATCAGACAGGCAGGTTGCTGTGGAACCTCTCACGCTGACTAAACACACTTAAATAATTCTTCCATAGCCAGCAACACTGGCTTTAGGGCCACTATGCACAGAATCTGGGACTCTGTTCTCACCTTATTTAAATATATGTATATGTTTTTGTTATCTTTCCATTTTTTCATTGTAGTTTACCATCCAAGAGTTAAAATCTTCTGCTGGCAATTTTGGTCCTGATCTTGTGTAGTACTGAGCACCCTAGTTACCTTTGAATTCAGTTCTTCCTATCATCTGAAAGGCCCCACGCAGAGTCAGGACTCTGTTGGCCAAGAGGGTGCATGGCTGAGTGGAGAGGAGCCAGAGCCAGAGGGACTGCTGTTCATCATGGCTTTGTCTCATCTTAAAGCTGTGGAGCATAAGATAATATTAACCATCACACAATTACTGTATGCTGCTTCCCCATGCTCTGGAAACCTCCTGAGGGGATGCTGATTGGACAGCAGCCATCACGGATAGCTCCCTTAGGAGCCATGGTGTTATGAAGGAAATGAGTGTGCTGGGAACTAGTGCATCTGTGGGTGTTCTGAGATATGGGGTCTTCCCAAGGGGATCTCAGTGTACCTGAAGAATAGGGAGGTCCATCCTTTCGTGTGGTCTGTGGAGAGCAGAGAAAACTGTTGTCTTCTCCTCCCCCTTGATGGCAGGAGAGGAAGGAAGCTCTGAGAGGATAGAATTTCCTGGCCCTTAATAGGATTCCTCCCACACTGGAGACAATAGGCTCAATGATTTGTAAATAAATCACAATTATTCTCCATACACATTCAGAAGAACACAAACCTGCATTAGCTCAGCTTGTTGAAAAGTACAGGTCTCTTTGTGTGTTTCTTGAAATGCAAACCGTGTCATCTGAAAATATCTTTTGCCCTGCATTTCCTGCATTTTCAATTGATTAAACCTCAACTGAAATGTTCCCTTTTGGGTCAGAGGCTGGTATTGCCCTTTTTAACTTGCTCTGAAGAGCTTCTAGGCCTCAACTTTCTCAAGCATAAATGTCAATCCAGTAGTCAAAGTGGGTGTCTTATTTAAGTTAAGTCTTCCTTTGGAATATTTCCATATACAGTGCAAGAATATTAATACTACTCAAAAAAGAACCCTAAGCTATGTCTACTACATACCATATATGTATTGTCAGACTAACATATAATGTGTATAATATAAATGCATATCTATATTTCTTCCTGCAGTTTATTTTCTGGGCACATACAATATGTGTAATTTGTTGGAGTAAGTGCATAATGCATAAACATTTTGGTAAAGGTTTATAGAAAGGACATATATAGGAACTGATTATTATGGCTTATTTTTCCAGCTTAAATAGATACATAACAATTTTAGTCTTTAGTGATACTTGATAACACTATGGGATGTAAAAATGTGTTTGCAACCTAGATGCAAATATCAGAAAGGCAAAGATACAGTATAGTAAAAATAAACATTTATACTGGATACTAGTTTTAAAATAAAAAGTTATGGTTTCATTTGAAAAATAAATGTAGTGAATATATTGTAAACAAAAACTGAAGATTTAATATCATTTTTGGCTACAAGGACTTATTCATAGACCTATGTACTGTCCATATGCTTCTGTATAAGTAAAGAAAACCAAATGATGATAATTCATTAAAAACTATTTTAGATATTAAAGGCAAACAGTGGAAATATAACTGTGTTCTCCTCATTAAAGGTGTTCAAAGCAATATTAGATACATTTTATGGGTAATATTTTAGGGACCTTTCTATGTAATGCAGTCTAATAATATTAGAGATGTTCCTTTATCAAACATGAGCTCATCTAAGAATTACTTATGATAAATCATGCATAACTAAATTCAAAACTAATTTTTACCTGTTAATCTTGGTAGAACTAGTAGTTGCAGAATTTTAAAAAATATATATTTGGGATAATTTTTTTCTCTCAGGTACACATCCCTTCATTTGGATAGTGGTTCTCAACTAGCTGGGAAAATTATGATAAATGGCATATAACTGATACTATAGAGCTGATCAAATTATTATTGTGACTAAATTGTTTATGAATTGTTGATGACATGATTCTGACTAAACAAGAAAACGGCAAATGCTGAATAGTGAATTCTAAGTGGTGAATGATGAATAATGAATGCTGTTATGCATGTACAACTACCTTGTTTGTACATGAAAATAAGTGTATTCCTATGAAGAATGGCAGTGTCCAAACATTTGTATGATAGATAGACAGACTGAATAGCAAACAAATGGTTTAATATGGCCCTACCAGGTAGACGTTCAGTACAAACAAATAGAAACCACACCCAAACAAATGTTCATAAATACTTGGTTTACAGTGTTTGACCAGATCTATGTGAGGCATATGTGCCCATGCAGGTGAACAACCCATATTGTTCAGCACAATAGGGTCAACCTATAGTATAGCCCTCATTGTCTGTCTAGCATTTTTTTTTTTTCAAAAGAAATAAGCAAGTGTCAGAAGTCATTATTTCCAGCACTCAGTGTCACAATTCCATATACACAACACATACATACAATGCACATCTATGGGCTAAACAACTACTAAGGAGAAGATGTAGCAGGAGTACACACACACACACATACATTTTGCATTTACACCATATAGTAGCATTCATATGATTCTTTCAAAGCATTGTAAGACATTAAAGTCTATACTGTAGATGGTCCTGTGTGTAAAGGGTAGAGATAGGGCAAGGAGACCATAGTCTCATTCCTCATAGTCCTTGAATGCAAAGATCTTAAGTGTTTAGTGCATGGAGCTAGAAACTTCACAGTGATTAATACAGCTATTAATATTTCTATGTACCTATACATGCATTGCTCCTAAATAAAAAGTGGAATTTGGTGACTTGAAATGTCTAATGGACTCACAAGTATCCTTTGGGAGCTCAGAAACTGAAATCACCAGACTGTCATGTTCAATTATTTATTTCTCATAAACAATCATTTTATCGCCTTATGATATGAATGTGATATTACTCAAACCATTTTACCATACTTATTTATGTCAAATCAACATGAAACACGTAATAGGCTTATTAAAACAGGTCATTAGAGTCTTATTATTCAGTATTTTAAAAATGATGTTTTAAAAGTAAAATAATAAAAAGTCACAAATGAATAAATGTTTTATTATGTACTATTAGAAATATAAATAGTTTTACACATTAAACTGCCAGTCTATTGGGATGAGAATGATCTATCTATATAGCCATCCATTTCATGGTCATAACCAGTATTTATACAACAAATATGGCCTCTTTTGCTACTCACAAAATATCCATAAAAGCTGCAAATTCCTTACATTTATTCATTTTTAATATTATTTAACAAATTCATATGGCTATTTTTATAACTCTATAGATTGATTAGGAAATGTTGTTTGTGAGCATTCCATATTTGTTATGTTCTGAGGTGACATCCAGACCAGTGAAGAGTTGTGTCACCTCTTACCCTATAATCCTTGCTACTATAGTTCTTTGCCTGGGACACCCAGAATTAGTAACAAGCATGCACTCTATATCTATGTATTCAGCAACCCCCCTATCTAATGCATTGGATCCAGGAGCCTGCCTGCCATACCACAGATTTCCACAGGTCTCCGCCTTGGTTAACAACTGGTAAGGTGACTCCACACTTTCCCTCCAACCCCAAATTTCCCCAGAAATGTGTGTTCTGAAATGCCCAGCACTATCCTGGAACAATCAGAGGTATGCTAAGGGTTGTGCTAATTTAAAGAGCCAATATCTAACATTTTGTTATTTTAACTTTATCAAACAATTCAGTTCAAACACAGTGCTGGATTGGTTTAGATTAGAAATAAAACAAGTTTGTTTAGTGACAAAGGGATAGATTTTAAGTGAGTACAGTTATACAAATTAAAGTCAGAAATGGTTACAAGAGAAATAAAGATAAAACAGTTTATAGTAACTAAAACTTAACAAGTAGACGTGGTTCAAGGTAAAGTCCTCACCACATGTTTCCATTAAGGGTCAGGATCTATTCCCCAAAGTCAAAGAGCTGGTACCTTTGTTTTCTTAGGTGAAAGATAGATAAGCTGGAGTTTCTTCGCCCCTCTCTTTTATAAGCCAATGAAACTTTGAAATGGATTCTTCTGAGGGTTACTCCTAGATAAAGTTAATTCAAGCTGTGGGAAAAGCAATATGGAATCATATGGGGATGGATGTTTCCCGTGGGTTGTTTGCTATTGATGTTGGACATGTGATTGTCATCCTCCTCCACCATTGTAGTGTGTGGTTAACTTTATGGGTCTGTTTATGCGACATGTAAATACATTCTCATTGTCTTTGAACGTACTTTGAAAGTTACCCAAAGTACTTTGAGTTACTGGCAGTAAATCCCAGGTGGAAAAATTACATTCCTTTGTCTAGGATGGAGTAACTCCTGGCAAACACATTTTAAGAATTATCATTTCAATTTATATCCATATCTTTTCATTAGTTTCTTTCACCTGTATTATGCAATAATATTAATAACCAGTGAATCATGAGCTTTCCATTGACACTTTGCATGACACTTATCAGATACATTTCATGACATTACAGAAATGGGGTACATTTGAACTGGTTAAGCCAGCTGCAGTTAATTACCAGCTCTCTGGGTGCCCCTTGCCTTCTGGCCTTGGGCTGTTCTTAATGTCACAGTACTCAAATTGTTCAGGTTAGCCAAACAAGTGACATGTCATTGTTTTATTCCCTGGTTTTATCAGTGTGAACCCTCCCCCCACTCCCGGCACAAATATTTATGCATGAGAATATGAAATTCTATTTCTGAGAATACTTTTGTAGGGGTCTTCAATCACTCAAATGCTTCTGGAAAGTGCACTCAAACTGTACACACATGACCAACATGATTTTCAATATTTATTATTTGTGAGACATGTTGGGCAAATTCATCAAAAGCCTCTAAGTGATGTAGGAACTTAAGTATGATAGGAGTCTAAGACCCATTGATTTCTATGTCACTTAAGCACTTTGAAAAAAAAATCTTTTGCATCATTTGTCTCTAGGCAAGAAGCTTTGCAGTTAATTTGTACCACTATTTACTGTACTTTTAGGAAGAAGTCAAGAGTTGCTGGGAATTGAAAGGAAGAAGGAAGAGTTAGTCAAGTTCCTGGTATAATTATTGGGACTTGGAGACAGTCATTAACACATGATATTCATTGAGAGAGACTCAATTGCTCGATAGGCTCTATAATACTATTAGTGGGGACACTAGGTTTGGCTTGTGATCTAAGCCTAGTGGCCAGGTCTCAGAGGGTATGTCTACAGCTTGACAGCTTTCAAATAGTCTGGATTTATTGATTGGGTCAAAGGGGGGGCTTATGGTTGAAGTAACTGTCTGAAATCTCCATGTGCGGTAAAACCTACGTGTTCCTCTTTTCATAACTGATTAATTTCTGAGTGATTGTTATTCATTTACAAAAGTTGCATTCTCGTTTCATAACACTCTTTAGGCTGTGATTTCCCCCCCCCCCCATGGATGGTGTGCCCTTGACCATAATGGTGGTAGTAGGCAGTCCTATTTATTACCCTTTCTATATTTAAAGGACTAGGAATCTTTTTAGAGCTTCTTACTACAAGGAACTTTGGGGGCACAGTGTTACAAACTAGGCAGGTGTTTGCGTCCCTCCAAATGCATTTACCCTGATTCATGGCAAGACAGTTTTAGGATGATGCAGGCAATTCCTTGTCACTTTAACAAGAGATGTCTTCTAGAGATTTATAGCTAAACAAAGCTCTTTGTTCCTGTGAGTTTTGAAGAAAGCCTTTGAGTTTCTAGATTTTTAAGGCAGGTATTGAAAGATACATTTTAAGGCTGGAATGGAGAAAGTGTCAAGAATCTCATCATATTTATAGTGTGTTCATCTCCCTGGTATCATAGGGCCCAATTCTGCCTACAGATATACTCCATTGCCCAGCACCTTGTTTAATCACTTACACACCAATGCAAAGTGGATGTAAAATGCTGTGATTTTATTTGGTAATGTTTTACCCTCATTTTTCCCTGGTCTATGAATAATGACACAAGGTTCAGGTCAACAGGGAATAGGGGCCTGAGTATGTTACAGATGTCAGCTGTGCCATCAACATTAGCATAACATTTGAAATATCTATTTTCTGATGGCTGGTGTGTGGATCTGGATGAAACTATTTTTGCTTTGCAGATTTCCACATATCTAAACTGAGTTTTGCAGGAATTCACTAATTGTGATTGAGGGGAAAATAACCTCATTTCAGCCAGTGAACATCATAATTTGTGGCAAAGAGAAGACACAATTCCTGCCTTCCATCTGAATTTTAAAATATCACATTTGTGATAGATGGAATTGTGCCAAGTTGCATGGAGAAAAAGGGTGTTTTTTTTCAGCAAAATCAGCTTTTTAGAATAAATAGATGCTTCGTTCTAACAGCACTACCATCTTCAATGTTGTTCAACTTTTTGGCACTAGTAATTCCAGTGTCCTCCAATGTAAGTATTCATCTGTGATTTGTTCAGATTATTTCTTTCTTATTTTAGAATGTCTTGTATTAATACGTCTAGGAAAGCACTCAATTCTAAGGACCAAATTCTATAAGGAGTTGAGCACCTCCCGAAGAGTGACGAATGTCCTCAAATCCCTTTGAATATCCCTGATGCTGAGCGGGTTGTTTTCAAATCAATACTGTATCCCTATTCCTTGTAATATGCTTAGTGGTCTGAGCATTGGCCTGCTAAACCCAGGGTTGTGAGTTCAATCCTTGAGGGGGCCACTTGGGGATCTGGGGCAAAATCAGTACTTGGTCCTGCTAGTGAAGGCAGGGGGCTGGACTTGATGACTTTTCAAGGTCCCTTCCAGTTCTAGGAGATGGGATATCTCCATTAATTATTATTATTATTATAAAGAGGCAATATTAAAATACACTGCTCTACAGCCAAAATGCTTCTGAAATAAATGTAGTCAAACTTTACTAATTCTGGGTCACTGAGAACTAAAATGATGCTTAAAATTGATGATTGGCTCTAGTTTTCAAGATATGCGATTGGGTCAGTATATACGACCCTTGACTTGGGAATGGCAGAGGATAAATGAGTTATAAAGGGAAGGGATCTCAATTTAAACCAGAAATGGCTAAAATACATCTTTGACTGGATCTATGAATAAATCTATGACTGGGTTTGGACAGTACTTGCTTTTTAGGCAAAACAATGAATGATGCAATCTGAAGCTGGTATTGCGTCATACATGATATGAATTGCATCATGTTATTCCTAGAAGTCATGGATGATGCAATCCTAACGAAGCTTACATCACTCTGCTGAACAAATTGCCCTATATCAGCTCTAGAAATCATACAGTGTCGTGCTCTCTTATTTGTCAGTGTTTGATTTTCCAAAGGGACACATTTCTGTTTAGCCAAAGTGAGCAGAGATGCCTCGTACTTGTGTGAACAGTGCAGATAACTTCTGCTATGTTTGTGGTGAAGTGATTTTTGCATCACAAAAGCGCAGTATAACCACTATGGTTAAGAAAGCCTATCACCTTTATTTTGGCTGCAAAATTGGAGATCAGGACAAGAGGTGGGCCCCACACATATGCTGCAACACTTGTGCAACAAATCTTCGCCAGTGGTTTAACAGGAAAAGGAAATCTATGCCTTTTGCAGTGCCAATGATTTGGAGAGAGCCAACAGATCATACCAGCAATTGTTACTTCTGCATGGTGCCTCCAGTGTCAAAGAAGAAAAAGTGGACTGTGCATTATCCAAACATTCCATCAGCTATACGCCCAGTACCCTACGGAGAAGGACTGCCGGTTCCTGATGCACCAGAATCATTCTCACTTGAGTCAGACGAGGAAGAGGAAGAGGATGAAACTTCTGGTCCTGAACCATCAATGTCACAGGACCCACATTTTCTCCCATCCTCCTCCTCTGAACCACACCTCATAACACAAGGTGAACTGAATGACCTTGTCAGGGATTTGGAACTACGCAAGAGTAAGGCAGAGCTGTTGGGCTCCAGACTACAGCAGTGGAATCTCCTGGCAGGTGATGTTAGGGTTTCCATGTTCCGTGACCATCAAAAGGATCTTGTCCCATTCTTCTTCATGGAAGGTGATCTTGTAGCCTGCAACAACATTGATGGTGTGATGGCAGCCCTCAACATCGTTCACGATCCAAATGAGTGGAGACTGTTCATTGATTCATCGAAGACGAGTCTTAAAGCTGTTTTACTGCATAATGGCAATGTTTTGCCATCAATTCCAGTTGGTCATGCAGTCCATATGAAGGAAACCTATGACAACATGAAACAACTTTTGAGGTGCATAAACTATGACCAACATCAGTGGCAGCTCTGTGGCGATTTGAAGGTTGTTGCTCTCTTGCTTGGTCTGCAGACTGGATACACAAAGTACTGCTGTTTTCTCTGCGAATGGGATAGTCGTGCAAGAGATTCCCACTACATCAAGAAAGATTGGCCACTCCGACAGTCATTGGAGCCTGGGAGGAAAAGCGTTCAGCATCCACCACTTGTTGAATCAAGGAAGATTTTGTTACCACCCTTTCACATCAAGCTGGGTCTGATGAAGAACTTTGTCAAGGCCATTGACAAAACACAAGCAGCTTTCAAGTACCTCCGTGGAAAATTTCCAAGGTTAAGTGAAGCTAAGATAAAGGAAGGTGTCTTTGTTGGTCCTCAGATTCGTGAACTTCTTCGAGATGATGCATTTGACCATGCACTGCGTGGCAAGGAAAAGACGGCATGGAAAGCCTTCCAGTTAATGGCAATAAATTTTCTCGGAAACAACAAGGCAGACAACTACAGGTTGTTGGTGGAAAACCTCCTCAAGGCATACAAAAGCCTTGGTTGCAACATGTCACTAAAGATACATTTTTTGCACTCTCATCTAGATTTTTTTCCACCGAACTGCGGAGCAGTGAGCGACGAGCACGGCGAGCGATTTCACCAGGACATTGCAACAATGGAGAAACGCTATCAGGGCAAATGGAGCCCATCAATGCTTGCAGACTATTGCTGGACAGTGACAAGAGATGCTCCATTTAATGAATACAAGAGACAAGCCAAGAAGCGCCGAGTAGACACTGAATAGGACTAAACTATGTACATAATAGTTTTTTGCCTTTTGTTTCATAATAAATTTTATTTATATAACCCTTTTGCTGATTTTTAAAGTGTTACATAAACAGGACAGGTGAAATATTATCATGTAAAGCAACCATAAACACATGAAAAGACCTAGGTTTACAATTTATGATTAAAACTCTACTATCTACACAATATACATAGACATAAAATGTAAAAACTTAAATATCTTAGAAACAGTAGCCAATCAGTTGTTTTAATTGTCATATTTGAATTCAGCACATCAAAATACATAATAAATAGCACATTTTATCTCTGAAGCAGACGACTTCTCAAAAATTGTAGACCAGTGATATTATTAAATGCTGTGGGATGCATCTTTGAGCCACAGATTCTAGCTATGGTGTAGTGGTGGCGAGGCAGTTACAACATGGGAGTTTAAGGTGCATTTTAGCACTCAGGGGATTCAGCACTTTGCAGGGTTAGTCCCTAAACTGATATGCCAACTTGAGCAAATATCCATTCTATTGTTTCCATTTTAACCTTAAGTATACATTCAAAAATTGGTGAAATGAGGGCCAAACCTTCTTAGAGTTTTCTGCTTTTGAGTTCTCAACTTGACTAGGTTTCTAAATAGAAATAATAAATTACAGTTCACACCTGATTAAGGAATTAAAATTTATTCATACGAATAATAAAGAATTGCTGTCCTCAGGTAGAAGTTTCCAAGAACGCAAAGGATAGATTATTTGCATTAAGCCAGACAAGGACTTGACAATAAGCTGTGCAATGGAGGTGGGCATGTAACTTCAAATTAAAGCAAAAGTGAGTTGGACCCCTGTCAAAAATATTTTAAGAGTTGATAGAACCATATTCATATGTTGCCATGTTATGTCACCATGCGATGGGGCAATGCTCTGTCCCCATCCTCTGATGTCCCACAAACTGCTCAGATACATTTTTGTTTAGTGTTCAGTCTGTATTTTATGCTAAACCCTTCAACCAACACCAGGACAATGCAACACCTCAGTTGTTAATTCCTGCATTTTTCAGTCTCTCTTTACCAGGGCCCTAGGCAGAAAATAGATCTCTCTGTCTTGGGAGTACTTTCAATCTGGGCTCAGCTAGCCTTTCTGGCTTTTATCAGGTAATTAGTTCCTTGTCTACCCAGCCTCTCCTTCCAATTAGCTAATTGTTCCATCAGCCACCACTGGGGAAATTAATGGAGGATACAGTGGTCAGAGTGCTGACCCACTTGCCAGGCTTCAGCACTCTGTCACACACCATGATACAGATACATCTGATATTTTACCAGAAGCCACAGTAATTTATCTGATATAATTTTAGTGTGATTTAAATATCATGGGCCTAGTTAATAAAAATGAACATACCATTTAGATAAACAGTCTTTTGTGGGGTTTTTTTGGTGATCTTGGCTAAAGGAAATATTGGAATTCACTAGTAAACCATTTTTATGGATACCAATAGCCATTTTTTATGATGCTTTTATACAAATTATACTTTTTATATAAATTCAACAGAAAAGGGTAGAGAGAGTTCAAAGACAATTACATCCCTTACATTGATGGGCAATAAATAAATTGTATTTATTGAAAAGGAAAACAAAGAAAACAATAAAGTTATATAATAGAACTGGTAAAGGTTTCTATGGTAATTTAAACAACATTTTGTGATCTCTTCTATATTGATTTGTACCTATACTGAAGACATATTATTGACAGTAATGGAAGTACTGAACATATACTTACAGGAGACTAGATACTACTCTGTTACTACACAATTACTTAAAACAATAAGGCACATGACGAGGTATTTGAGCCATGAAGCTAAACATCTTTCACAATATTTTTATATGTTAAATATTGCAATTGCAGTATGTTCTATACTTTAAAATACACTATCTGTAGAAGTAAGAGACATGCCTTTGAAAGGAATAGAATTGATCACATGAATGAGGACTATTTACATCAATAAAGGTCAGAAGTAGAGCTGGTTGTGAATTTTTTTGAAAACTATTTTTTGATGGAATATGTAGTTTCCTCAAAATCAAAATTATCTGCAGAATAACTTGATTTTTTGCTGAAATTTTTGTTTGTTTTTTGTTTCTAACTAGTAGCTTGTAAACTCAGCCTTGGCTCTGACAGGCAAGGTAGGATCTAACTGACACATGAAGCACTAACACTACCAGTTGTACAATAGAAAATTAATTAAGAATGAGATTAATGATAATGGAGGCAGAATGGGATCTAGCAATCTGTTCCACCCTAGCACTGGTTCTTCAGTCCTAAAAATTACAAAAAATGGTAAAACAGATATGATTCCAAACAAAACAGTGCCATGTTTATATAGCCACTTCTCAGAGTAACATCACATTTTAATTAAATATTGTGATTGTTTATTAATAGCTTATAAGGAGGATTTTTAAAATATAATTTTATGAATATTGAGCAGGCAAATCAGTGGTCAGAGATCCACCCAAATCTGTTCACTGAACTCTAAATAATTGTTCATATTTTTTTTTTAACTATTAGCAGTAATTTGCCTTTTTATAAGCAGTTAAGCATCAACTTATAAAACATTTTCAGTGGCTGCAAAAGAGTCATAAATATGTGTATCGTAGAGTTATGGTCCGGCTGCTGGATTCTTAGCACTCCTAGATCAAAGCTCCACCCACTCTGTAACAGGAAGCATTCTAGCGAGAATGAAAACCTCAGCCTGTCTCTCTGTCATCATGTCGGGTACTAAATTCTTCTGGAAATTTGGCTGTAAGTAATACAATGAGAGATACTTGGTGCTGAACACCTTTGGAAATCTTGCCCTTACTTAGGTACCTAGATGGGAACTGATTGAGCTCTTTTGAAAGTTTGGCCCCAAGAGCTCCCAGGGCTGAACACAGAAAACTATTGACTGTTGGGTCTGTTTTCCATCTATTATGTTAATGTATTTTTCTATTTCTGATTTTTTTGTGATTTTGAGGGGGTTAGTATGGCCCACTTAAGTAATAATAATAAAATACAACAACAACAATAATAATAGCAACAATACATTCAACATAAAAAACTTGGTATTCCCCACCAAGCAATTTCAAATTACTATCTTTAAAATAGTAAAAAGGTCCTTTTTCTTTTTTTCATTTCTCTCCTCCCCCCATAAATTATATCCTTTAAGAAAAGGCAATTTGGGGGAAAGTAGACTGGAAACATGTATGGTCAAAAAATTATGACAAAGGAAACAGAATTTGTTTTCATTAACATTACAGCCCCTACATATACTGTTCTGGCCCTGAGGTTATACAATCTGCCAAAAAGGAATTCTTTTTTTTTACCAGTTTTTCTTTCAGGTTTTATGATGTATTTATTTAATGTAGGTCATTATTTGCAAACAACATTTGTTTTGTAGGATTCAGAGTTGGATGTTTCATTTAGAGAGATTTTTGTGATAATCTGGTGGAGTCACAAGTACACAGTAAAAGCATGAAATCCCTGCAAGGAATACTGGTTAAACATAGCATAATCCTACTTAGACCTTGACTACACTACAAACTTCTGTTGGTATAACTACGGCTCTCAGAAGTCTGGAAAATTCCTGAGTGACACAGTTATGCTGACCTAACTCCCAGTGTAGATAGCGCTATGTCGACTGGAGGGCTTCTCGGGGCGGGGGAATACCTACGCCAATGGGAAAAGCTCTCCTGTTGGCATAGGTAGCATCTTCACTAAGTGCGGCAGCAGCATAGCTGCTGCGGTGCCGCTTCAGCGGAATAAGTGTAGAAAGTGGAAACTCTGTAAAACTTGGTAAAGTCAAGTAATATATATTTGTAGTTATTCCTGATAACATAAATAGAATTGATCTAGGAGAAAAGATTTCTGGTTTACTGAGTTCATTTAGGGCCTAATCATGTACCCATTGATCACTGGTCCCTTTAAATATGTCTATTACTGGTTCCATGCTCTTAACTAGGAAGGTCATTGTTCCTTTAGGATCAGCAAATGATCATGAGTGAATTATGAATTGAGTCTGGAAACATAAAGGGAATGTTCTGAGAGATACATATAACTAAGAATGCATATAACATTCACAATGTAAATCAAAATGACTCATACAAGAAAGAAGACACTTTTTTCTTTTAAGATAAGAATTTCAGACTTTAGATTTCCATATGCCAGTTATGTTTCCAGCTAACCTTAGATTAGCTAAGGGCAGCAAGAAGTTGCTTTTTGGGGGGAGAGGGGGATTGTTTGTTTTATGACTAAGATAAGGCCAAGCATTTCTTGTCATCCCATTTATATAAAAATGAGAGCCTGTCTGTAGAACAAGTATCACAAGAGTCAGTCCTACCTGAATGTTGTAGTCCAATGGATGTGCAGATGCACATTCTGTAATATCTCTGTCTACTTTACTGAATTGGGATGTTTGTGACTGTGCTAAATGTATGAATGATCTATATTTGTAAATATAAAAGAGTTCCTACAGTGTGAGTGTTGCAGCTGTGCACATAGGGGCTCCCAACTATATAATAATTTGAATAATACTGGGCCTGATCTTGGGGCAAGAACCTGTCAACCCTCAAAGTGATAACTGGGGATTCTTAAGTAATCAATATAATTAATACATATTCTAAAGATCAGGAAACAATGTAACATATTGAACCATTTTATTTTTTATCTTAATTTGTTTATTATTTACAGTGCTCTTTGGATAGTTAAGAATACCCCAAGAATTAGGGTAATGGTGTTTATTGATTTCACTTTTCAAGCCTGAGGAGAAGGAAAGGAACTAGTACTTATTGTTTTCTATTATCTATATTTGCCATGAGTGTCTTGACGACTTTTGTACAAGGTTATCTCAGTATATTTTTTGAAATATAGTTTGTTCTTCTTTAACTTTTCACTGTGAGACATTATAACATCTTTTTTTTTCAATTTTTGCACATATATAAGTAAAATGGAAAAATAGTTGTGGCCTTTTAGCGTGCAATGTGACTCATTTAGGCCCTTCATTTGGCTTGGCAGCTGAGAAGAAAGCAGAAAGGAAAGTATGGAGGAGTAAAAATATCTTGTTCCAATGTCCACTTCTGATGTGAACTTCATCAGTAAGACTGAATAGAGCCATTGGAACCAAATCTGCTCTCAGGTACATGAATACAATTGACATTGAAGGAATAATTAAGCCCAAAATGTGTCTTAACTGTCCTTCTATCCTCCTCTAAGACCACTGTGCACAGAGTCACAAACCGAAAGGAAAGGCAAAATATGAGACACATCAGTGGCCATAAGATAAGGTATTCTGTACAGAATACCTGACTATATTCTGACCACAACACAGAAGGCAATCTGCAGAGATAAAGCCACCAAAAGTTACTCCAGGGTTATTATTAATTATTTGAATTAAGATAGTGTCCAGAAGCCCCACTCAGGAATGGGACCCTTTGTGTTAAGCTCTGTACCAACACTTAGGAAGATGCATTCCCTACCCCAAGCAGTTTACAATCTAAAATCAATTCTTACTCTTTACATACTGCTCTCTGTTACACTTTCTCCTCTCACGTCTGTAATTAATCATAGGATTATGAGCATAAGCAGCCAGCAGACGGATAGTTCCTTCCAAACTCAAGTTTTCTTGTTCATCTGGAGTTTCTTTTGTATCTGCCGCTCCATCTTACTCTGTAATTTCTTTTCTACCCCCTGCTGTGTTTCATAACAAAAAATAAATTATGTTTTAAAAGTTTGATATCCTCTCTGCCCTGGGAGAGAATCTTTAGTCACATCTGTCATGAACATTTATGATAATATAAAGATGCTGGCCTCAATTCTTCTGGTCTTATCACAAAGGCTCAGCCATCTAAAAAGTTGGTTTAAACTAAGGGTGCCCAAATTTTGACTGGATGAGGGTGATACTGACAAAATGTCAAGAGTATTAGGGAAGCACCTAACTGTTCACAAGATGGATTATAAAGAATATGAAGATGCAGTCAAGTGAAACATGTAACACTACCGTGATCCAAATGGCTAATGTTGAATACTGAGTCACTATAGGTAGAATGAGTATTTTTGTATGGTCATATGAAATATTCATATGCACCAGCATAATTGGCAAATGGTGCCCAAACAGAAATGTTTACAGTTTTCTTTTTTAACTCTATGCATGGTTGAAAGTAGGGGAGAGTCTCAAAAGCTGCTTCTGAAGTCAATGCGAGTTTTAATACAGACATCAGTGGGAGAAGAAATCAGCCAATGCTGAGTGCTCATAAAAAAATTCACACAATTTACAATTTTAGTTGGGGGAAGCGGGTTAAATGGGTAGATTTGCATACACTTGCCCTCAGGTGTACATACCATTTGTAGTAAAATTTGTTGTGTTTACTAGTATGTAACAATAAAAATTAGTAAGCTTGCAGTTGTTTTTATATCCTTGTTATTTTCCTGTGGACATTTTTTCCCCACTACAGAATGTTTTATATTTATGACTGTAATACATTTTCAGGTACAGGTTTCCAAGCATCTCTGATATGTTTTAAGGAATTTGGGGGCAGATGCTCCGTATCACCCCGCTGTTCCATTGCCTTTCTGCAGTCAATTTAAATCTGTCTTAAAGAGCCAGTAGTTGGGGAGCCCTCTTGCATAGGGGAATCCCTGGGAGGCATAAAGTCACCTTCTCCTGGTCACCATAACATAGTGAGTGCTCCCAGGATTGTAAAGGACATGATCAGAGCATGTGAGCAGCCTTGAGGTTGCACTAACTTGCACCAGGGACTGAACACACTCTGGCAGCTCCCATGGTCAGGGGGCAGAAAGGTGACAGAGAGCCAACTTCCTCTCTCCTGCTCTTCCTCAGGTGGACCTGGAGATTATTATTTTGTTTTGAATTGAGATAAGTTGTGTTGAAATATGTAATCAGTGTACCTATCATGATTTCCCCAATCCCTCCCTCATCACTAAATATACCCATATAATCATATTTGATTGCATTTGTACTGATGGTAAGTGATAGCAAACTAGGAGACTTCAGTAGGGAAATTTGCATGACTGGGAACCTATTAGATTGTATTTTGCCAGGTCTTTGGATGGTGCAATCTGCAAAGTGGAATTCCTATAGTATATCCAAAACGCTTAATGACTTTGACTTTAAGCCAGTATTGCCATTATAATTCTCTAGTACGGGGGTTCCCAAACTTGGTTCGCGGTTTGTTCAGGGTAAGCCGCTGGTGGGCCGCGAGACGCTTTGTTTACCTGAGCGTCCACAGGTACGGCCGCTTGCAGCTCCCAGTGGATGCAGTTCGCCATTCCCGGCCAATGGGAGCTGCGAGAGTTTACGAGTTTGGGATGGAGTGTGCAACCCTTCCTCATATAAATGTTCGATCACTTGAACAACAGTCCTGTTAAAACCAATGAGTCAACTTTCTTGAATAAGTATTCAACAGGATGTGTAAGGGTTTGACAGTTTGGTTCTTTATATATACAGTAATAATTTCCTCTACCACTGAAATGCAGCTACCCCTCAACTGGAGCACAGCAGTTGTTTAACAGTGCACATCAATACAACATTTTAGAATAGTAAGTAATGAAATTCCACAGGGAATGTATGTAAGCAGAAATTAATAGCTAAGGGTGGAATGTGTCCAAAACATCAGGCCAATACCTATGATGCAAGACATCCTGAGTAAGCTATCTAGTAAGGATTTGACTTTCCAACAGTACTGGCCTGTAAGTGAAGATAAATCATTATATTCAGTACACTTGCCTTTTACTCAGAGAAGCTACATTGTTTTCCTTTTGGTCACATCCTTCTAAAACAGAATCCACTCTAATTTAGATATCTAAACACTTATATACACCCCTCCACTTGTGCTAGTGAAGGGGATGTAAACCTGCTGCTACACACTACAGGTGTATCTGATTCTTTCATTCTAGTATTTTAGGGAAGTTCCTTATGAGCACTGTAAGTTTGGATTTCATGAAAATTTGACAGCATTGGGGGAGGAGAGGGTGGAAATGTAAAATAGCTAGCCTCCGTGGCATGCTTCCCTCTAGGTTCCAAGGATACCTGAGCACATATTCAAGGGTAGTTAACACTATTCAGACAAGTATTATCTCCTCATGTATACCCTCCATGGCTACTTTTGCACAGTTTCAAGGGAAGCAGTCAAGGCAGCATGTCAAAAGGAGTCATTCCAAGCTCCAAACAGGAGCAGCTAACAGGGGAATTTTGTGAGGAACTCCAGGTGAAGGAGGAGAGATTATGTAACCCTTGGGGTAAGTCTGTTGTCTGTTGTATATTTGTGCTTGTTGTGGTGTGGTTGCTGCTGGACTGAAATATACCATGTGGTCTGTTTGTTTGGGCGACCGTGTGCTGACTGTGTGTGTGCTGAGCCTACCGGCCTGCTAGGTAAGGCTGAGAGCTGAGAGCTTCTTAATGAGGCTTTGATCCCTAAGCCCCTTAGCACCCATCAACCCTTAACCAGGAAGTGGGGCTACTCAGGAAGACAGGAGCGGCTAACAGGGAGTTTATAGGGGGAATGGGGGGGGGAGGCTACATGCACTTAACATTCTTTAAACTTTTTTAAACTTAAGTCAAAAAATACCTCCATATAAAAACAAAACAACAATAAAGGAACCAGCTGAAGGAGTAAAAAGAGAATGCAGACAGAAGTCCAGCAACAGAGTGGGGGCTACCAGTTTATTGCACCTAATGCAGCATGTATGATTACCTGCCCTATGGGCAGGTGGTGTATGTGTGCATTTGGTGCAAGGAGCTCCTGGCCCTCAGAGACCATGTATGGGCTTCGGAGACCAGGGTGGCTGAGCTGGAGGAGCTAAGGGAGACAGAGAGGTACATAGATGAGACTTTCCAGGACACAGTATAATGGTCTCACCACTGGTCTGACAGCCTCTGTGCTGTTGAGAAATATGAAAGCCTCAGGGAAGAACATCCAACTGGAGCAGAAGGAAATGATCCCTTAGTTGGGACCATCCTTCCAGATGATGTCGCACTAAGGATACCTCTCTGGGGGAGGGGACTCCAGTTATTAGGAAGAGACAGGTGTTAGTAATGGGTGATTCGATCATTAGAAACATAGATAGCTGGGTTTGCGATGACCGGAAGAATGGCATGGTGACTTGCCTGCCTGGTGCAAAGTTTGCGGATCTCTCGAGACGTCTAGATAACCTTATGTGTAGTGCTGGGATGGAGCCGGTGGTCGTGTTACATTTAGGAACCAATGACATAGGGAAGGATAGGAGAGAGATCCTGAAGGTCAAATATAGGCTACTAGGTAAGAGGTTGAAGTCCAGAACCCTCATGGTAGCATTCTCTGAAATGTTTCCAGCACCACGCGCAGGGCCACTTAGGCAGAACTGCAGGGTCTCAATGTGTGGACGAGACAATGGTGTAGGAAGGAGGGGTTTAGATTTATAAGGAACTGGGGAAACTTTTGGGAAAGGGGGAGCCTATACAGGAAGGGTGTGCTACACCTAAACCAAAATAGAACCAGATTGCTGGCATTTAAAATTAAAAAGTTTGTAGAGCAGTTTTTAAACTAAGGGCTGTGGGAAAGCTGACAGGTGTGGAGGAGCATGTGGTTTGGACAGAGACATCCCTTAGGGGACGATCTACTAATGGAGATTCTCTATGTTCTAGTAAGGAGGAGAGTATGGAAGATAAAATACAGGTAGGATCCAATGAGAAACAGTCAAATGAAAAAAAGTCTCATTCAATTACATCTAATAATGGGAGACAGCTAAGAAGTGACAAATTTTTAAAGTACTTATATACCAATGCCAGAAGTCTATATAATAAGATGGGTGAACTAGAGTGCCTCATATGAAATGAGGATATTGATATAATAGGCATCACAGAAACTTGGTGGAATGAGGATGATCAATGGGACCCATTAATACCAGGGTACAAAATATATCAGAAGGACAGAACAGGTCGTGCTGGTGGGGGAGTGGCACTATATGTGAAAGAAAGCATAGAATCAAATGAAGTAAAAATCTTAAGTGAACCAAACTGTACCATAGAATCTCTATGGATAGTAATTCCATGCTCGAATAATAAGAATATAGCAATAGGGATATATTACTGACCACCTGACCGGGCTGGTGATAGTGAATGTGAAATGCTCAGGGAGATTAGAAAGGCTATTAAAATAAAAAACTCAATAATAAAAGGGGATTCCAATTATCCCCATATTGACTGGGTACATATCACCTCAGGACGTGATGCAGAGATAAAGTTTCTTGACATCTTAATTGACTGCTTCTTGGAGCAGCTAGTCCTGGAACCCACTAGAGGAAAGGCAATTCTTGATTTAGTCCTAAGTGGAGCACAGGATCAGATCCAAGAGGTGAATATAGCTGGACCGCTTGGTAATAGTGACCATAATATAATTAAATTTAACACCCCTGTGGCGGGGAAAACACCACAGCAGCCCAACACGGTCGCATTTAATTTCAGAAAGGGGAACTACACAAAAATGAGGAGGTTACTTAAACCAAAATTAAAAGGTACAGCACCAAAAGTAAACCCCCTGCAAGATGCATGGAAACTTTTTAAAGACACCGTAATAGAGGTTCAACTAAAATGTATACCCCAAATAAAAATAAAAAACATAGTAAGAGAACCAAAAAAGTGCTACTGTGGCTAAACAACAAAGTAAAAGAAGCAGTGAGAGGCAAAAAGGCATCCTTTAAAAAGTGGAAATTAAATCCTAGTGAGGAAAATGGAAAGGAGCATAAACTCTGGCAAATGAAGTGTAAAAATATAATTAGGAAGGCCAAAAGAGAATTTGAAGAACAGCTAGCCAAAGACTCAAAATTTTTTTTGCTATTACTTTTTAAGTACATCATAAGCCGGAAGCCTGCTAAACAACCAGTGGGATCACTGGACGATCGAGATGCTAAAGGAGCACTCAAGGATGATAAGGCCATTGCAGAGAAACAAAATGAATTCTTTGCATCGGTCTTCACAGATGAGGATGTGACAGATATTCCCAAACCTGAAACATTCTTTTTAGGTGACAAATCTGAGGAACTGTCCCAGATTGAGGTATCATTAGAGGAAGTTTTGGAACAAATTGATAAACTAAACAGTAATAAGTCACCAGGACCAGATGGTATTCACCCGAGAGTTCTGAAGGAACACAAATGTGAAATTGCAGGACTACTAACCATAGTCTGTAACCTATCATTTAAATCAACTTCTGTACCAAATGACTGAAGGTTAGCTAATGTGATGCCAATTTTTAAAAAGGGCTCCAGAGATGACCCTGGCAGTTACAGGTCAGTAAGCCTGACTTCAGTACCAGGCAAACTGGCTGAAACAAATTGTCAGACACATAGATGAACATAATTTGTTGGGGAATAGTCAACATGGTTTTTGTAAAGGGAAATCATGCCTCACCAATCTACTAGAATTCTTTGAGGGGGTAAAAGCATGTGGACACGAGGGATCCAGTGGATATAGTGTATTTAGACTTTCAGAAAGCCTTTGACAAAGTCCCTCTCCAAAGGCTCTTAGGCAAAGTAAGCAGTCATGGGATAAGAGGGAAGGTTCTCTCATAGATTGGTAACTGGTTAAAAGATAGGGAACAAAGGGTAGGAATAATGGGTCAGTTTTAAGAATGGAGAGAGGTAAATAGTGATGTCCCGCAGTGGTCTGTACTGGGTCCAGTCCTATTTAACATATTCATAAATGATCTGGAAATAGGGGTAAACAGTGAGGTGGCAAAATTTGCAGATGATACAAAACTACTCAAGATAGTTAAGTCCCAGGCAGACTGCAAAGAGTTACAAAAGGATCTCTCAAAACTGGGTGACTGGGCAACAAAATGGCAGATGAAATTCAATGTTGATAAATGCAAAGTAATGCACATTGAAAAAGATAATCACAACTATACATATAAAATGATGGTGTCTAAATTAGCTGTTACCACTCAAGAAAGAGATCTTGGAGTCGTGGATACTTCTCTGAAAACATCCTTCAATGTGCTGCGGCAGTCAAAAAAGCAAACAGAATGTTGAGAGTCATTACGAAAGGGATAGATTATGAGACACAAAATATCATATTGCCTCGATATAAATCTATGGTATGCCCACATCTTGAATACTGTGTGTAGATGTGGTCGCCCCATCTCAAAAAAGATATATTGGAATTAGAAAAGGTTCAGAAAAGGGCAACAAAAATTATTAGGGGTACGGAACGGCTGCCGTATGAGGAGAGATTAATAAGATTGGGACTTTTCAGCTTGGAAAAGAGACGACTAAGGGGGGATATGATAGAGCTGTATAAAATCATGACTGGTGTGGAGAAAGTAAATAATGCAGTGTTATTTAATCCTTCTCATAACATGAGAACTAGGGGGCATCAAATGAAATTAGTAGGCAGCAGATTTAAAGCAAACAAAAGGAAGTATTTTTTTCACACAACGCACAGTCAACCTGTGGAACTCCTTGCCAGAGGATGTTGTGAAGGCCAAGACTATAACAGGGTTCAAAAAAGAACTAGATAAATTCATGGAGGATAGTCCATGAATGGCTATTAGCCAAGATGGGCAGGGATGGTTTCCCTAGCCTCTGTTTGCCAGAAGCTGGGAAGGGCAACAGGGGATGGATTAGTTGATAATTACCTGTTCTGTTCATTCCCTCTGGGGCACCTGACACTTGCGACTGTCAGAAGAGAGGATACTGTGCTAGATGAACCTTTGGTCTGATGCAGTATGGTCGTTCTTATGTTCTTATATTCTAATTAGGAGAGTGGTGGCAGCAGATCACAGGGGGCTAAGTAGCATCATGAAAGCTCTAAGATACATGGAGATGGGAACGGAGTTCTTCAGGCTCAATGGGTTCAAATGCCTTTATGCATACATCCTTCGTGGTTCCTTAAATCCCTCCCCTAAGAGAAATTATTGCAATGTAAATTCTGCTAGATGAACTTGTGGTCTCTCTTCCCCTCTCCCCCTTTCCCAGGGCCTATATAATATAGCAATATGACCCATGAAATGCTATGCAACAGATTTCAAGCGTCTAAAGTGTTACCAGATCTCATTCTAACTTCCCAAAACATTAATGTGTGTCCTGGGCAAGAACTGAACTTCTAGTGTCTTTGCCATTTATGTGCCAACAGTTTCTAACCCTTCTTTAGCCATCTCAGTATAACAAATATTTTATAAAATAAAGAAGAGCTGGACAAAATATTGAAATGTTGATTTGATACAAGATATTGATTTTCTTTTTTGAGACAGAAACTTAATTAGAACATATGTGAGATATATGGCTTAGAACTATAATTTTGAGTAATTTTTTGATATTGGTTCTAGGCTTTGTAAGACTGTCTTCAAAATATATACATGTACTGTACAGGCAGAAAACAACATTCTTTATAGATCTATCTTTGAATTGATTTCACCATGTGCAGAAGGTTGTGTACAACTCACTGTTTCTAACTAAATGGGAAGTAAATGCAATATTAGAATGAACCTTTACTTTGGGTATTTTTTTTGAAGTCTCTGACTCTAAGAAGACCACTCAAACATTTGCTTCTGATATGCCTGCTTCTATTGAAATTTATATGATTTTTACCATTGACTTCAATGGAAACAGAATCAGGTTCTTTTACATTAACCTCCTCCCCCAAAATCCCCAATTTTCTTGCCTTCTTGTATTCATCTGTTATATGGTTTGTAATCGATATACATATACATTTCAGCAAACAAGACTTGTGGCAAGCTACATTTTCCTATTCTAACCTTTCTGATTCTGTGATTTATTAAAAGCCTTGAACAACCCAGGGATAGTAACATCAGTGGTTCAGATTAATTCTTTTTGGTCTTTAGCCAAACTGCCAGCTAATTTTGTCATTTGGCTAATTTAGTGATGTGCCAGCAAAATTCATAATTACAGCTAAAAAGTATTTGTACCACTCGTGTTGTGCCAGCTAAGCTAAGGTGACTGCATGGAAACTATTTATTCTTTCTGCCCTTCAGTGCAGGCACAGTGAAATGAAAATATTAAAAAGAGAATCTACCATCTGCCAATTTTACAGGATGTAACAGAGCAGCATTTATCCCAGAGCCAGGAAATCCAGTGGGTTACTCTCTCTACCAATATTGTGCTATACAGTACATATGTCATGACTCTGCCAGATAAGTAAATATACAAGGTAGACTTTCTGCAGGGCATGATACACCTTTCCTTTAGGAGTAATAATAACAAGAGAGAGTTTGCGATTTATGGGATGTATTGGTAGGCCTTTCTGTATTTTAAATTAATGAAATACCCCAATGTAAGATTTGCGTCAACATGAAGGAATACTACTGCTATGAGTAACATCTCCCCCACTTCAGGAAAGGAAGATATTTTTATTCAGTTGGGATGTTGTTGGGTGAGCATTTTTGAGAGTACCTAGGAGCCAAACTGGTAACCGAATAATTTGCTAACTGTGTCGCCAACTCTCATGATTTTGTCGGGAGTTTCAGTATATGGGTTGTTCTTAAAGCCCCAGCTCCTGGAATCACATCACCATGAGACAATCTCAGCTTTTATTAATAGCTAGATAGCTAAGTACTGTAGATAATTAGATGGATATTTCTAGTCCTCTCAATTGTGGAGAAAAACTTGGAAATAGGAAGATAAATGGCTCAAACACCAACTAAAAGAATCCTCAGATCTATTATTTTAAAACCAAAATTTCATGGTTTTTGAAGCCAATCTCATGATTTTTTGTAGCCTAACCCATGATTGTTGGATGGCAATATAAAATTAAAATAAAATAAAAATAAAATAAAAAAAAACATGAGATTATTTTGTTTTTTAAATAATAAATGTTGAGTTCTTTTTATGTACTGTGTTTTTTGAGCTTTTAGAGTGCACCTGCTTCAAATATTTGAGCTTTTCTCTTCAGCCATGAAGGCTAGAAATTTACAGAAAGAAAGAAAGAAAGAAAGAAAGATTATCTTGTAATCACAAGAGTCCAGGAGCTGTTGGATAACAAGAAACACCAAATATTCTCAGACGTGTGATTAAAATCATGAGAGTTGCCAACAGTGTGTGTGAATTTTGATGACATATGCAGGGAAAGTCCATTTGACTATATTCTTGGTGGTGACTGTCTCTAATAGAACCAGTGTGACTGGCTCTGTAGTGAATAGGCAATCCCTTCAGGGCAGCCATGAGATAAATCTTCTCTGTGGAATGCACATGTTAACAAGCATGTTATTTGACAAAAGAGCAAACCTACTAATATCTGGACAAACATGAGTTCATTG
Source organism: Emys orbicularis (assembly GCF_028017835.1). Lineage (NCBI taxonomy): Eukaryota > Metazoa > Chordata > Testudines > Emydidae > Emys > Emys orbicularis. Next base: position 50,041,524 of record NC_088687.1, on the reverse strand, counting down.
GGCATCATAATTATTTCCCCCCATAAGTATGCGTAAATTAAAAAGGGAAAATTGGAGCTGTCTGGAGAGTGAAGGACTGGCAAAGTCCAATCTCTTCAGTACAGCAGCACCATAGAGATTTGCCACGGAGGAGAGAGGCTGGTGTGGGACGAGCCCCTAAAAGAACTCTTCCTGCTGTTGAAAGTAAAGATCAGAGCTCAGAGCTGTACTAGCTCACAGGCCATTTTTTCTAATCCCCTTTGAGATTAAAGCATTTTAGCCCCAAATAGATTAAGCAGCCTTTGTGCAGATCTGCAAGCCTATCTCACAGGCAGGGGAAGCTGAGGCACAGGGAGTGTGGAGCTGGGGGCACAGCCCGGCAGTGTGTGATTTCAAGAAGATAGAAGGTCAAGGCTTGTGGCTCAGGAGGAGCAAGGAGAGCCTCTGACCTGGCCCCATGGTTGCCCAGACAAGGGGAAATAGGAAGTAGAGAACTTCCTGCACAATTTCAGGAGCAACAGGGGAGCAATGCTGAGAGTGTGGCAGAAGTTAGGGCAAGAAAGAAGAGCCCCAAATAGTTTAGGTGGCTGATTTTATCTGGGAGATCAGAAATTATGAATATAGGATCAGAAATAAATTTTATTAAGGTGAATGTATCTCATTGCCAGACTCCATGGGGTACTGAGCACCCTCAGCTCTCTGAAATAGACTCTTTTTTTTAAATTTACACACACCTGGAAGCAAAGATGGAGTTAATGGGAGCTGTGGGTGCTCCACACTTTTTCAGATCAGGGCTTAGATGTATGGGGTTTTATTTAATAAATGGATGTACAAACCAACTTGCTTCACTGCAGCAGTGTACCCTGCTCCAGAAAAACAAACTACAGTAATATGAAGCTCTGCTTCACACTTCAGTAGACTATCTTAGATAAGCCTTCTTAATGCTCTGGCATAGGCTGAATGGGCAAAGCACTGACATAGATGCTTTCTGGCACATTACTCACTGGTGGAGATATAATTGAAATGACACAGTGTTCTTTTGAAGTACTCATTGATGGTATGAGGACTCCACAGAGATTGTTACGAACAGACATGAACACAGGTACAGAGTTATCATTAATGACACCACAAACATTCAGCCTCACTCAGCTAAATCCTTGGAAGTTTCCCTCAGTGCTTCAACTTCTTAAAGATGCAGTATATAATTTGAAAACTTAACACTAGATTTTGTTAGATTTTTATCTCACTAACACTGGTGTAAATGTATAAAAGCTCCAACAAAGTCAAATGGAGTTCTGCTGGATTTACACTTCTATAATTGAGATCAGAATCTGGCCCAGAAAGTGCTAATTACTAATGCAGCAGAAAATGCATTTGATGTTTGCATTGGGTTTGTATTTTCACTGGTACTGAACTTCTGTCCCATGTGTTTATAATATTACAAATGACCTATTCTCTTACTGTAGGTTGTAACTCTTGTTACATCAATGGATACTAAACTGCTCAAGATAGTTAAGACCAAAGCAGACTGTGATGAACTTCAAAAAGATCTCACAAAACTAAGTGATTGGGCAACAAAATGGCAAATGAAATTTAATGTGGATAAATGTAAAGTAATGCACATTGGAAAAAATAACCCCAACTATACATACAATATGATGGGGGCTAATTTAGCTACAACAAGTCAGGAAAAAGATCTTGGAGTCATCGTGGATAGTTCTCTGAAGATGTCCGCGCAGTGTGCAGAGGCGGTCAAAAAAGCAAACAGGATGTTAGGGATCATTAAAAAGGGGATAGAGAATAAGACTGAGAATATATTATTGCCCTTATATAAATCGATGGTATGCCCACATCTCGAATACTGCGTACAGATGTGATCTCATCTAAAAAAAGATATACTGGCACTAGAAAAGGTTCAGAAAAGGGCAACTAAAATGATTAGGGGTTTGGAATGGGTCCCATATGAGGAGAGATTAAAGAGGCTAGGAGTCTTCAGCTTGGAAAAGAGGAGACTAAGGGGGGATATGATAGAGGTATATAAAATCATGAGTGATGTGGAGAAAGTGGATAAGGAAAAGTTATTTACTTATTCCTATAATACAAGAACTAGGGGTCACCAAATGAAACTAATAGGCAGCAGGTTTAAAACAAATACAAGGAAGTTCTTCTTCATGCAGCGCACAGTCAACTTGTGGAACTCCTTCCTGAAGAGGTTGTGAAGGCTAGGACTATAACACCGTTTAAAAGAGAACTGGATAAATTCATGGTGGTTAAGTCCATTAATGGCTATTAGCCAGGATGGGTAAGGAATGGTGTCCCTAGCCTCTGTTTGTCAGAGGATGAAGATGGATGGCAGGAGAGAGATCACTTGATCATTGCCTGTTGGTCCACTCCCTCTGGGGCACCTGGCATTGGCCACTGTCGGTAGACAGGATACTGTGCTAGATGGACCTTTGGTCTAACCCAGTACGGCCGTTCTTATGTTCTTATGTTATGTAAGATACTGTATTCTATGGTGGGAGAACCAGAACTGGGCCTTCTGACAGAGAACCTGCCTATTTTACAGTGAAATTTGCACATTTTAAAATTAAAAGCAAACCTACCCTTTATTATTTTGATGAGTCCTCTCTCTCCTGATCCTTGTCCCCCCACCCCCCTCTCATGTTTCACACCAACTAAATATTTTAATGGATACTCCTCAATGTCCATAACAACACTTTTTATATTTGCTGCAGGGGACCTCTTCTAAATGGAGAACTCCATTCCTGGTTCTAATATATCTGGATTCATATGCTAACATTGTAATAAATGTTATGATGGAAACAGGGTTCTGAAGTTGATATTTTCAAGAAACATTTTTGTCTAATATAATCATTTAAACATATAGTCTCTTGCATTCATGGAGTGAGCAGCACTTCCTTCATCATAAACCTTGGGCCAAATTCTACTGTTGGATGTGCATGCATAATTCACATTTAAGTATATCATACTTATACTGTAATCCCTTTAGTTAATGAACTACATAAATGGTGTCAATGGTTATAATGAACACCTATGAATTTGACATGCTATTTTGCTAGAAAATATGACTTATGGGAGAATATCAAAATAAGGTCTTGTATTTCTGAAACTTTTAATAATTACTTCCATTGTTTACTTATTTTGTTTCATGCCTCTAAAAAATAGTGTGTCTGCATATTAAATAAACCTAAACATATGTCTGAAAAGGCTTTGTAGAGTGGGGAAAATATCTTAATTTATTCAGAACTGATCCCAACGCTAAAGCAAAATTTCATATAATATGATTGACAACAAAATCTAAATTATGGATGAAGTATAACAAAAACAAGATTGGGTAAACTAATTGTAAACCAAATATTGCTAAAAAGAATAGCAATGTATTTAACTCTTTGTATAACTAAAAGAGAAATGCTAGGCTCTCTATTACAAAAAAGAGGTTCTTTATCCTGAAGTTTCATGGTTCATCCATACATACTTGTTGTCATTTCTGCAAATAACATTTCTCCAATATGTATTCAAACATAGTTAATATATTTTATCTCCTGGCCAAAATAAGAAATGAAGTTGCATGTTCTGAAACTATGTTCAGTACATACATGGTTGAAATACTACAGGGAGCCCCATCCAACTCCTATTGCAAACAGTGAGAATCTTTCTACTGTTGTTAATTGGAGCTGGATTGGGACTTTTACTGGTCTGCGAAAACAATGTAGTGACTGTAGTGTCAGATACAAGAGGCCCAGCCACACATTATGGCTACCCCACAAAATGCTTAAATGAACTTGATCATAATTATTCATTTTTATGCAATTTCCTCTGCCCGCACAGAGTGAACTGCAGGAATGGGACATAGTGTGTATCTCTTGATTTTGCCCTTTGGAATGTCCTTTTTCTACTTCACTTTGTCTTTCTTTCTGCTATATCATTATTGTCTGTCCTTTTCATTGTCTGTTTTCCCACAGTCTTGGACCCTGATCCTGCAATCTGATCTACATGGATAGACCCTTACATCTGCATGATGTCCCACTGAAGTTGAAGGAGCTTCAGACAGGTGTAATCCAGTTGCATGACTGGGACCTAATATTTCTATAAAGTGTAATAACTCTTTGTTTCCTTCTCTTCTTCTTCCCCCATCCATGTTCTTTACCGGCATTGTTTCCTCCTACTTCTCTCTCTGTTTACTTTCAGTCTCATTTTTATCTCTCATTCAAACCTCTCCTACCAATGTCTCCCTGCTTTTTTCTCTTTTCCCCATTCCTGATCTCTCTTCTAACCTACCCCTTTAGTCTCCATTCTGTTTTCATCTTTCATCACTCAATTGCCATCTCTCTTCACTTTCTTTGCATTCCTCTCATCCCTTATATCCACCCCTTACATTCTTGGCACACCAACCTCTTCACTTAGCTTTTATTGTTTTCTTCCACCCATTCTGTCTCAACATCTGCCCTTCATCTACTACTCACCACTAACCTAGACCTCAGCAGATGAAAAAGATAGGAGCTTGAATGCCAGCATTCTAAGCAGTCTTGAGTTCTAGGGAGTCATGACACAGGGAGTTTCTTCCTCATTCACAGTGGAGGGTCCATTATATTACCTTTTTCCTCCCCAGATCTCTGGGGACAGAGAGGAAGGATTAATTGGTTTGGTTTGTATATAGCAATAGAGCTTGCTATATATTGCAGAACATTTAACAATTCTGTTCCAACAGAGCAAGTATGGTAAATCATATACAAATAACGTATGTAAGAAACTTATATCAGTACTTTAAAAAAATCCAAAAGACTTACCAAGGTGCAAACAAACACAGAAATTGTGATATACTCAACATTGCTACATAACAGTTTCAGGGTAACGAATGATGTTCTCATGGTTTATTTTAAAGCCTTTTTTCTCTTCTCCTAACAAGCACCTAATGCAAAAGCAAACTCCATGAGAATGGACATTAGAGAAAGAAAGGGAAAGAAGGGAAAGGAAAGAAATAACAAAGCTACTGTCAAGGATGAAAATGAAATATAAAAGGGAAATCAATGAAATGCACAAAATAAATAATTTGTAGACGTGCAGCACTTTTCTTCAAAGTAATGTATATGTATTAAAGGGAAAGGACAAGGAAAGGAAGAGAGGTAAAGAGAATGTCCTAGGAATAGAAAGGAGCTGTTATTAAAGGAAGGGAAAGGTGGAAAAGCAACCTCACAGGAAGTGAAGACTCATCTAATCTAAACTAAACTAAGAGATCTCCAGTTTGAGCCTAGGCTAAATTAGCCATTCCAGTCACTAGATGGGGGACTCTGCTAATTGGTTGTTAAATCTACTATAATATCTGGAGACCAGCTGATAAAAAATATCTCAGGGCAGGTCTACACTAGAAGTGCTACATCAGTGCACCTGTGCCATTGCAACACAGCTGGTGAAGATGCTCTGTGCTGATGGGAAAGTGCTTTCCCATCGGCATAATTACTCCACCTCTGCAAGAGACGGAAGCTATGTTGGTGGGAGATGCCCTCCCACTCACATAGCACCAGTGTGGACAGTTATTAGGCCATGGTAACTTGCATCACCCCTAAGCGACGTAAGTTAGATCAACTTACGCGGTAGCGTAGACCAGCCCTTAGTAAATGATCTTCCATACACAAGCATGCACCAAGTTGCCAATTCACGCATCAGCAGCTGTTTGAGATATCTTTAAACTATCTCTAGGGGATTTTACTGTGATTTTGAATGTTATTCTTGATAAAGAGACAAGGTGGGCAAGTTAGTATCCTTCACTGGACCAACTTCACTGGTGAAAGAGAGACACTTACATATGAGCTCTGTGTGAGCTTGAAAGCTTTTCTCTTTCACTAACATAAGATGGTCCAATAAAAGATATTACCTCACCAACCTTGTACTTTTAGTATCCTAAAACTACAAATCTACACCATCACCACAAACAATACTTAATAAATGCAAATTCCAGGAATAACAGTGTTTGCAGAAGTGATGGAGCCACTGATTAGAGGTCACAGTATCATGGGTCAGAAAGTGTTAGGACTTGCTACCACAAAACCTTGTGTTGTAATTCTATATCTGACAAAATTAGCAGCATAAGGTCTGGATAATGATTGGATGAGAAGTGATAATGCTGCAGGAAGAGGTGCTAGGAAGGCACTGAATTAGTGCCCTAACGTGGTGTTAGAGGGCATAAAATGCTGCTGAAAGCACTGTCTTTCCAATAAGATATAAAACTGAGGTCTAGCACAGGGGTTCCCAAACTTGGTTTGCAGCTTGTTCATTAGCCAGGAGTGGTGAACCACGGCCACTGGGAGCTGTGAGCGGCCGGACCTGTGGACACTCAGGTAAACAAAGCGTCTCGCAGCCCGCCAGGGGCTTACCCTGAACAAGCTGTGAACCAAGTTTGGGAACCCATGTTCTAGCAAATTGTTCTCATTCAAGGTCCCAGGGAACCTTATGCAAGAGTAGAGGTCTTAGCCTTTGTGTCTTGGCAATGTCCAGTTCTGTTAATAATAGTGCCTGGCTCAATTGCCTTTTCAGTTTCAGTTGGATATGATATTCTTCATTTCCTATCCTAAACTGTTATGTGGCAGTGGTGTGCTGTGCACTGTTAAATTGTTGCCACATCTATTCCAGAGATACAGGCATTTCAGTGGTTGACAAACTGTGATCTCTTCATTTGCAATTTAAGGAACAGATGTTGATAGTGCCTTACTCCACAAGTGATCCCTTTGAAACCAATTGGACTACACATAGAATAAAGTAATATGAATAATGGTATAAGAATCTGGCCTTAAGTTTCCAAATTGCTTTGGGATGAAAAGTACTACAATATAACAAATATGATATGGACAGCACTTGACTAAATAGGAAGAAATACAAAGTAAGTGGAAACCTCAGTTTGAAAAAAAAAGTTGTAAAGAGTCAGGTAAGACTGTTACCTCATTGAAAGAGATAAAGTCTTCAAAATGATAGAAAATAATTGCCTAATAAGGGCTATAGTATTTCCCTGAGCAGCAGAATGAAGCAATTATTAATTAATATTATGTAGTTCATGTTTTTTAGATCTGAAATTCTTTTTCTTGTTCTGTTGTTGTTTTTCCCTCAATCTTCCCTCTTTTTCCTGTCAGTTTAATAGCAAGATTTCCCCCCTAAAGGCTGATACTGTAGAATGCTTTTCCATAACTCACCTCTGCAGTGTTGTTACCTTACTGACCGTAACATCAGATCCCATACGGTATATCCTTACAACCATCTGTTACCTCCCACGGTTGACACATCGGCACCCAAAGACACCCCCCCACCACACACACACACATATACACTTTATCCTCACAGGTCAGCATGGTTCACTGATAACTTGTGATAGTCCATGCAAAAGGAGAGGAGATTAGAGCAATGATAGTACGAGACTGTCTCTGAACCTGATGAATTTCGGTAAAAGAGATTTCTTGTGATTCTGTGCTGCAACTGTGGTATAAACAAAAAGATATTTATTTATATCTCCTACAGCAACTGTAAAATCCCAACTAGTAGAGCTGTTCTAAGTGGTCGGTCATTTGATTAACTCGCTCTGCCTTCACCAGGTTCATGAGTCTAACATCACTATGATGAGTTTTCATCCTGCTTCATAGATAACATTGATTAGATTTGGCCAGTCTCTCAGGTTTCATGGTAGTAGAATTAAGGTTATAGGGTGCCAAAGCACTATTTTTCCTGAATGAGTTTCATTTGATTTTTAAAGCAGTATCACCACTTTCATTGCTCTACATCCCCCCACCCCCAGAACTTCTATTGTGCATTGTCTTCCATTTGTCTCTACTGAATTGCAAACTTACACCCTGAACTTGAATCTGTCTCCACAAAAGTGGGCCCCTTGGCCCACTGAATTTAATGGGAATATGTGTAGGTACAAGGATCAAATTAAAGTTAGAGTCCTAATGTTTTATTTTTAGTAGCACACTTACTGTCCTTATGAGATACAGAAGACACAGTATATATTTTATGTTACATAAATAACCTCCCAAGACTATAAAAGCAGAAGATTCATTGTGTTGTCATATGCATAGTTCACAGGTTGCAGTTACTTATAGTTGCAGTGCACTATAACATTTACTGTGGTTCACTAGATGATTCTAGTTATTCGTTTCAATCAATACTAAAAGGCTTAAGAATGCAATTAACATGTGTTGAGGGCATTCCATAACTTGGTGTGTTTTGACTCTCCAAGCAACCTTGAATCATCTGAGACATAGTAATCTACTTATATTAAGACCACAATGTTTATTCTGAAATAAATACTTCAATTCTATTGAAGATTGTACGTAACTTCAATAAGTTGTCTCTTGCATGATCTCAACAATTTTTTCTCTCTTAATTTGTCCTGACAATAGTGAAAAAAGAGAAAAAAGAATAGAAAAGAAGAAAAAGAAAAAGGAAATTTAATAGAGCAAAATATGTCAAAATTAATAATTTAGCCTACAAATTTTGCCCTAATTTACACCATTCTAATTTTCTGCTTTTAGAATACCTACAAGAAGATTACAATTTCCTGAATGTATACATTATCTAAAATTATTCAAATAATGATTTTGCATTTTTTAGATCTCTGGATTAATTTTAAACAGTTTTCTGTGTGCATTTAATATTCACTGTTCTAACTGTATTGGTTAGTTGTGACTCTTCAGTTAAATCACATAACATATTTTCTGTCCCCTAGCTGGAGGACTGGGGAGAAAAAAAATCAAAAGGTGTGTGTCACTTAAAACTCTGTTTCTGCAAATAAACAGGCATATGAATTTGAAATTCACTTTCTAGACATTTTTATGAAAGTTCACAGTAAGCAAACATGAATGTGGCTGATTCAAAATGCATTTAAAATGCTGAGCAAAGATTCACATAAAATATTCTGCAGTATTTCCTGAGCTCTAGGAACTAAAGAGAAAATCCAAAATCTAACATGCATAAAATGGGACGTCAGGTGATTTGGGTCAGTGTAACAGAAACTATGCTGGTTTGGGCTAATGCAATTCTCCAGTAAGGGACTCACTCTGAGCACGGGATACCCTGTTGTGAATGAATGCCGTAGTAAATTTTCCCAGTGATTAACTAAATGAACTAAACATGTATTGCAGTCTATTCAGAAAGTTTGTGATTGGCACTGGAAGTGGATTATTTCCTTTGTTGACCCCAAAAACATTACATAGATTAAACTAGATGTTGGAAGCTTTCCAGTCAGTCCCTTTATGTTCTTTTATGCTGTTTGTCGGAAGCTAGATACCTTAACCCTTGCAAAGGCAGTATACAAAAGCAAAGTTTATATGTACATATATGGAATTAAACACTCGCAAGTGAATCATGTTCACATAAAAGCTATAGAGCGATAGAAAAAATAATGTCTCATCCAAATAATAAATTTAAGGGCTCATTGATTTTAATGGGTTTTGGATCAGGACATTAGTTTAGATGGGCTGTAATCTGACCACACAGGCCTTACTTATTTGTTTTAGGATCTCAAGTCTCTAAATTGCTATTTTTCAAGTGTTCTGATTTTGAAGCAAAAAATGAGTCACTTACAGAATGATTTCCCCTTAGCACTAATTTTCAAGTGTGTGTTGTGTAACTATTTAAAATAAATAAAATCCATCCCAATAGAGTGGAGATGAAGAGGTAGTTACGACTGACTTGCCCATTGCCTCATGATAAAACAGGTCCCAACTTCTTGCTTAGTTATGACTTGGAGATACCCTCTCACAACATTAATTAACATTTTTTGCACTGCACCTCACTGTACAAGCTCAGCCACACATGGTCCCAAAAATTAACTTTCAGCTTTAGAACAGACCAGATTCACTGGCCGTCACAACTCATTTCTGTCATTGGCAGCTTAGGGGACTGGATGGCACAGGGGATAGGTAAAGGCATATAAAGCACTTCACCTCTTGGTCACCCACTTGAATACCACCTAGGTTGATAATGGCTGAAAGTTTTACCATGTGCTCTTCAGTGACCTTTGTGAAATGAGTTTAGTGGCCTCATCTAGGTCTTAATAGACAGGTTTCTACATCACACACAAAAAAAAAAGTATTACTAACTGGAACCTTTCAAAGGAGAGGCCAAGGACTCAACCGGCAAAAAATATGACCTATCCTCTCACCTTTAGAGGTGTTCTCCAGATCAAGATTCAGATGTATTAGTGAAGTAACGTGGTGAATCTTGCTCTACCACTATCCATGCTTTAATTGTTTTGTATTTAAAGAGAAGACTTCTATCTCCAGGTCTGTCACACCAATTACGTGATCTATATTTCAAACACATACTAAAAAATATGAAAAGTGCCATCTTATGGAGCAGACTTGCATCTAAAACCTAAAAGTTCACATGCATTTCGACAGGCACACTGAGGGCCCGTGCACGCAACATGCACAGATTAGTAAATCAAGGGTTTGTATGGGTGCACTAATTTGACTTGCATACATTTACTGGGAATTTTGCCTACGCAAATTGGGCATATGCAGAAGTGCAAACATACTTTTATTCACACCCTTTTAGAAATCTGAGCCATCGCAAGGGACTGGAAAACATAGACATGATGAGTAGGTCTATAGATTACCTGCCTGCCTCCATTTTTAGAATCCCTCTATTTAGGTGTACATTCATTGTTGGTTGCAATAATCCATGACACACTATGAAAGTTGTTAGGTTTGTCTTGACCAAACCTAGAGAGTGGCCATTTTAAACTGTGATTTACATAAGGGTCATAGACTGATCAAGAAGAAATGTAATATACTGTAGGAAACATATGAGCTTTCCCCCCCCCCCCCCGGCCCTCAGGAATACAATAATTTCCACAGCAATTAGTAGACTAGAAGTTCTGATTTACAGATCTCAGAAGTCAAGCTTAGCAATGCAAAAAAAAAAAAAAAAAAGCTATAGTACATTTGTTATAGCCAAGGTCAAAGTATTAACATATTAACTCAGCAAGACATAGCCGCATTCACATCTATTTGTTTCTCATTCAAAGTATTTGATGTCCTGTTTAATATCTGCATCCAACAACTTTAAAAAACTGATGTCATATCAGAACTCTATATGCCATGATAGTAGACAGTTAGGGTGTGCTTTTTCAGCTGGGTTTCACTAGGAAGGAATAAGAGAGGAGAAAACCCTGAAGGGATGAAAGATAAGTTAACTTCCGTGAAGAATGTTCTTTATTAAAGACTCAAGCTTCAATGAATCTGATTGAATTAAACTTGAGCAGTGTGAACAGCACTATTTTTTATGGCTTGCAGCAATTTTTAACCGAAAAGCAGGTAACAAATATAATAGGTTTATTTCTGATATTCTGGCTTTTTGAACACCAAGGACATAATTGTCAAAAGGACATGTAATTTTGAGCTTCATTTTCCTACAATTTTGGTCTTTTCATCCCCAAATCACTGTGACTTTCAGAAAAGTTGAATGCTATTATATTTTGAAGATATAGTGTTAAAGCAAGAGAAACATTATTAGAATTATTAGTGGTATGTGGCTAGTGAAAAAATATGATGCCCATGCTTACCAAAACAATACTTACTTTTCATTAGTGAATTACTTGCAAAGGCACAGATCAAGAGAACCAAATATTATATCCATAAACTCCTATTGAAACTGCTAATGAAATGTGCCCCTTTATTTCAGTGGAAGCTACCTCAGTTATCATAAAAGATGCACCTTTTTGATTTACTAAGCTTCCTAGATCATTTATTTAACTGAAGAATACCACCCCTTTTATGTTTGATAGGATGAAATTCATCCAAGTGCAATGGCTTATGCATCCCTTATAGCTCACTTATGCTCTGATTTGAAGGCTTAAGTGGTGCGTAAGTTTGTGCTGGATCTCTGCATGGAGATCTTTACCCATAAGGAGCATCCTACTTCTTTTCTTGTTGATGGTCTTTTTAGCTCTAGATGAAAATGCAGGTGAACGCTGAAAAGTCACTCTGTAAAATGATTGTGAAATTTCATCTTTATTCCCTCTCAGTTATTTCTTTCAAGTGAAAAGATGTTTTTTTTCTAATAGCAAAATAAATCTAAGATCTTAAAGTCAAGATGTGTTTTTTTCAGGATCTTGCACCACCATTTCAAATCACAATAATGAACAACTCTTAAGGTATTGTCTGGCTATGCCGAAAGAATGACAGGAGACATTAGATATGGGCTTAATCAGTCCGCAACTTTATTATTAGACAGATGTCTGGGACTAACCTGGTGGATAAAATGTGTGCAGTGCAGGTGCAAAATTGATGTCCCTCCAGCAGATTCACTGCCTGAACCTTACCAATTCCAGCCAATTAATGGGGGAAGGGGGAGGGGCTTCCACCAGCTCTTCCCCTACCCCCTTCCTCTTTTCATCCAGGTCCCTCCAGCAATTTTCTTGCTGGGACCTTACCGACCACGCCCCCTCATAGGAAGGGTTAAAGTGGACTATAATGATGGGGGGGTTGGCTCCCTGCTGTACCAATCATAGGAGTCCCCAACTGCCCCCGGCTTGCTCAATTACCAAACACCTCTCCTTAATTCCTTTTCCAAGCCATTTTTTTGTTCTTTTGTGCAGTAATTTATGGAGCACCTGCACTGAACGTCCGCTATACACTTAAATAAAGAGTTGCGACATATGGCCTACCGCCCGTCATGCTATGCATGAACAGAGCCTACCTGAACCTGCTGCAAGGAAGGCAACCCCTACTCACACTTCACCTGGACAATATGGTGGTAAGAGAAAAATTCCTTCCCAGCCCCCATTAGTGGGGCAGCTAGCATAATGCCCACAGCAGATATAGCTAAACACCCGGCATATTTGTGACCTAATTAGGAAGGGAGGATGGATGCTGCCTAGCCTGTTCTGAGTAAAGAAGGGAGGGGCCAGGCCCAGCTGACCTTTTTAAACACCTCATTCCTAGGTGGTGAGTCATCCACTATGCTGACTGCTCTTCCAGCAGCTTTACGTCTTTCCTCTTCCCCAAGCCAGAAATCATTGCCTTCTTCTCCCGGCCAGCCAGAAAAACTCCTCTCTGCTTAAGTGCAGGGTGGCAATTATCTGGCTATGCCGAAAGAATGACAGCAGACATTAGATATGGGTTTAATCGGGCCACAATTTTATTATTGACAGATGTCTGGGACTAACCCGGCAGATAAAATGTGTGCACTGCAAGTGCAAAATGTATGTCCCTCCAGCAGATTCACTGCCAGGACCTTACCAATTTCAGCCAATTTTTTTGGGGGGGGGGCTAGGGGGGCTTCTACAACCTCCCCCCCCCCCGCCCCCCATTTATCCAGGTGCCTCCAGCAATTCCCTTGCCAGGATCTTGCCAACCACACCCCCTCGTAGAAGGGGTTAAGGTGGACTATAATGATGTGGGGGTTGGCTCCCTGCTGTACCAGTCATAGGAGTCCCCAACTGCTCCTGGCTTGCTCAATTACCAAGCACCTCTCCTTAATTCCAATTTTTTCATTCTTTTGTGCCTTAATTTATGGAGTACCTGCACTGAACATCCGTCACAAGGAGGCACCAACCATTAGCTTGGCTGCCTCCTCCCCACACCCAGCCAGGTTCCCAGACATCTCCAAATGGCCTTTTGCCTAGAAGCCCTACTGGGGATAAAGGACCCATTGTCCCATGTGTGATTGCTGAGGGGCACCAGCAGCTGCATTCCTCAGATTACCCAAAAAGAGTTTTAATTTCAGATGCTGATTGCTCTACTAAAAATACCCTATGCTAGACTTTTCAGAAATACACATTGTCTCATAATATCTTACACACTAGTTCCTGCATACAAATTTCATGACACTTTTTTGGTTCCAGTACACTAGTCTTCAGATTAATCTAATCTATTCTGGAACCTTCAGAAAGTCATGGATTGATAGGACTATTTTATGATTAAAAATAAAAAATTAAATGTGGAAGGTGATCATTTCCCTATATTCAATGCAACAAAAAAATTATTTAAAGGATGATTTGTATGAATCAGTAGTAATCATTGATTTGTATAGGAAGTACTGATAGGGAGCGACACTGACAAAGACATATTCTATTATTTCATTTATTTAATGATGGCAATATTGTTTATGAACCAGTAATACAATAAAATCAGATCATGTTACCTACAAATCATTTTAATCTTGGATAGTGGTGAACAGAGACACATGGCTGCAAGCCTGTGACATTCATAATTATCTAGTAATTTTTGGTGGGGGAGAAGTTGTTTGAATTTGGTAACCATAGGAATACAAATCACAATTTAGGGAGGCATTAAAATTGTGTCCTTGCTATTTTGCTATGAGTTTCATCCCAGTTACCTTGGTCCAAATTTTGCCTTTTTTTGTTGTTGTTGTTGGTAACTGGGTGCCAATTTTGTAATGGCCTTTTGCACCTTCAGTTTAGTTATGGAAGCCAATCAAATAGTTCAAGGTGCAAGTACCCAGATTATTGGTCCCAACTAATTTTTGTAGGTGCAAAACTATGGTTCAGATTTTAATTGCACCTGGAAAAAAAATATGGCACTAGAAAGCAATGAGCCTGGGGCTCAGCTATTTAAAACTTAATCCCCTTGTATGACAAATGATTATGTGACAAACTTTGAAAAAGTTGCTGGCAGTTTATTTTCATTCCCATTCAGTATAATGGGACCTGAAAAGCTAAAAAAAAAAACCCATGCAGAACTCTGGAAGTGTCCCCTTTGGTGTAACTCTGTGTATAGTGATGTCTCGATAGGATGGAGCGCCTACAGTACTGCTATGTCTTAAGCCAAAGGGGTGAAAGCAGGTGATTCCCCCCCTAAGCTGTACATATTATGCTGCTTATCTGTGAGGGAAAATCTTTAACATGTGTTTTGCCTCCAGCATATTTCTAGCTTTGCACACCATTAACAATCAGCCTGCCACAGGTGTAACTGTGCATGACTTCATCTGCCAGAGCTAAATAAAACACTTAATGACTCTTTCTACATTTACAAATTAGCTTGGAGATTAGCAAATGTTGATAGCTATATAAGTTCAGAAGTGAACTTGACAATAACCAGGTTATTTCTCCAAAGGATTTATTAGTTTACTCCTTCATCTTCCAGAATGAATATACACCCTGTACATATCCCTTTATCAGGTATGAGTCAAAGATGAGGAAAATGCCAGAAAGAATACACAGCTGTATAGTACAAGAGAGACTCTGAAAGTCCCTGACATGCCTTTATGGGTCAAAGAGTAATCTGAGGGTGATGGACAAACACAATGAGGTTCATGCCAACCTCCTCATACATATGCCACGTGGAAAACGCCACAGAATGGAGGGGGCCCACTGGAAATTTCACATGATTCTCTGCAAGAGGTTTCCATCGTGGCCTCATTCCATGGGAGGCAGAGAGGAATAAGCTCTTCAGGCCCAAAAGTTCCATGAGGTAATCTTTCTGTGTGACTGTGTCCAGTGTTTATCACCAGTGTGAACATGGTACAAAGGTATGGATCCAGGCCCATCCTGAGAAGGACATGGCCCTCTGTTCTGACTGAAGCAGGGCTCTCTCTCCCCAGTGGCAGTAAATCTCCCACAGAATCTTTGATCTCATTGGCTGAACATCTACCCTTCTACCCCTCAATATGCCTGATTAGGTATGGAGAGTAGAAGCCACTGAGATATTTCTACCAACATTCATTTCCCAGGGGATTTTTTGATGGAAATGTTCTAGATTCAAGTGACTGCTCTCCAGCTCCTCTGCTCTATGTGCCTTTTCCCCATCTGCAGAGGTTCAGACCAAGAGAGTTGGTGCTGAGAAGATTTTGAAGGAGGGAGGGAGAAGCATGCAGCAAAGCAGCTGCTCCACATCTTTCCTATCCCCCCAGCTCACCAAATATTCCCCAATTTTTTTCCTACCCCCCAAGGTGGGGAGTACCAAGTCTTAAGTAGGGATGAGAGATATGGTTCACATAGAATAAGATCCAGTCCAAATTGCTGCCAACATTCAAAACAAATGCAGTCCCTTTCCTGAAGCTTCAAAGTGTTGTAATCTTACAAATAAATGTTTATGTCTTTGCATTTCCTGGGATAAGCCAGGAGAAACAGCAAAAACAACAAAATTATATGAGAAAGGCCATTCTGTTGGCAGTTCCATCCTGATTTTCAGATCAAGGGGGCTGGGAAGGGAAAAAATGTAGATGAGCACCTGAATTTCTGGATGTTTTAAACCTTTAGATCTTTGTTTATCAATATCCTTTGCTCTCATCCTAAAATAGAAACATAAAAGCAAAAAATCATTATTAAAATGAGGGGGAGGGGCTTGTGTGTATGAGCATGTGCATGTGTTGGGAGGAAATTATTTTTTCTGTCTGATTCTTCCATATACACCTCAACCCCGATATAACGCGATCCGATATAACACGAATTCGGATATAACGCGGTAAAGCAGTGCTCCGGGGGTGCGGGGGTGCACACTCCGGCAGATCAAAGCAAGTTCAATATAACGCGGTTTCACCTATAACTCGGTAAGATTTTTTGGCTCCCTTGGAAAGCGTTATATCGGGGTAGAGGTGTATGTCTTTTTTCAAGTGTGGCTAGAATAAATTGGTTGTTTATTCACAAAGGCCAAACACTGGGACTATATGGAATTCTTCAGACAGGCTACATAGCTGCAGGCTGAGCACAGCTGTGGGAACAAGAAACTCCTCAGTCCTAATCCTATCTTTGCCATTGACTTAGAGGGTGGCAACTCATTTAACCACTGCATGTCTCACATTCCTCAGAGGGGAGTTGTTACGATTAATTATTAAATTAATGTTTCTAAAAAATGTTGGGGATATAAATGCCGGGATAATTGTTATAATTCAAAAATATGGCCATAATAAGAAAATAATTTCATTCTCATTTTGAACTTCTAATATTGCAGTCCTCAGTTGTTGGATGAAGTTTTGATTCCATGGGCCTAAATCTTCCCTAATTTATATTTGTAATCCCATTGCTTTCAGTGGATCGGAATAAGTATAAGTGAGGGCAGCATTTGGCCCTGTGAAACCATAGGACCCTACATCTATTGAGTAGGACAGCAAATTAATCTACTTAGGAATTTTAATATATGGTAAGAAATTTCAGTAGGTGAACTGCATGTAAATAATAAAACTATTCTTGTTACAAATGTTTCAAATTCTGATTAGAGGACATTGTAAACCAGCATACTGGTTTGGGAACTGTACTTGCACTAAAAATAAGGGTATTCCTAAGCAATACCTTGTGTTAAGCTAGATTCCTCATTTTATTGCAAAGACCAGCAGAAAGAGTTCTTTAAAAGGAATATGGCAGAGCAGAGAAGGGCAATTATATGTGAATTGTGGTTGAGGGTTCATATGAATGCAGAGCTGACAACAGTTTGCCTCACTACACATTACTGGACACGTTTCACAAAATTAAAAATGTCTGGCTTAATGTACTCTGCTCAAGAGCAAAACAAAAATAACTTGTTAAATACAAACTCATATCTCTGTATCTGTTTCACTGTATTTACCCTATTTATCTGGCTCCCCTACCAACTCCTGCTATTTCCTCCCCCAACATTTGCTGGTTACTTTTAGAGAGAGCTGTAAGAGACAATCTTAAGCAGTGATACTAACCAATGCTATTAACCACTTTTGTACACCATCACTTTAGCTCTGACACTCAGCCTTACACACTATGCAGTAGAATTTAAGATGGATCATTTAAATAATGATAAAGCTGTCAAGACTCTGATGTGATTTTCTTCTTGAGCAATTCACCTTGTATTACAGGTTTTACTGTACTTTATAGTGGGCATCTGTAAATCTATGTATCAGCTTAGCTCCCCTAATTTACACCCATTGCACGTACTACACAGTTTTAACTGACTTACTTTAGAAGGATTCACAGTAGTTGCTAGGAAACCTTTCTGTGTTCTTTTCACTTCTTATATAGCATTAGCTTTTCAATTGATAAGGCTGTACCTTTAGGTACAGAGGGATTTAAGCAGAATCAAACAATGACAGTAGGACTGCAGCATAGATAAGCAAAAAAAAAAAAAAAAAAAAAAAAAGGCAAAATCCATGTTCTTTATTCAGGTAATACAGGGGATTAGAGAAAAAGAAAGGACATCGCATATTTTCTCTGAATATTTTTGAAGATTTTTGCATTGTATGAAAAAAGACAAGCCTTCATACTACAACTTAAAGTTTATATATTTGTAAACATTTGTAGCCAAGTGTCATTTCATTATGTTGCTTCTATTACAAATCTTGGTCTTCCTTGGGGATAATTTCCAATGCTGTGAGGCACATTTCTATATGAGGAAACGATGGCTGGAAACTGCTACATGGCATTAAGAAAGTACTCTTCTTGCTGAAAATATCTCCATTGCAAATATATTACCACCTAAAGAAAAGTTTTTAGTTTTTATGCTGAAACATAATTATAGGTTGATTGATGTTCTCAGGTTAATAGATACTAAATACGAGAAAGCAGTGAGATGATAGCGGCATAAAGACATGGTGAGATAATAGTAGACAGAAATGTTATCTGCTGTAAACAAACTCTCTCACTACTGGTTTTCACCACTGGGATATAGTACTCCTGTTTTTCTTTCAAAAGCAATCCCTTCCCAGCCACTGCTAGATATGCCCATGTATATTTGATGTACAATAGTAACTTTTTCTGAAAAGAACATTTTATGATGTTGTACTTCTTTCCCCTCAAACTATAGGTTCTTTTCAATAGCTTCAAATGACATTTTTAAAGGTTAACTGCAAAGGGCCTGCTGAATCTATTCCAGCTGCAAATCTTTACTTATTTTCCTGAGAATGTTTCACAGTCTTCATAGCACTGCTGTAGTTGTTCATCCATGACTCTACTGTACTGAGCTATGCTTGTCAACTTATCCTGAACAATAGCTAATATGAACATTTTAGGTTTTGGACAACAAGAAAACATTTATCTGCTTCACAAAAGGGAAAACAGCCATTGCTATGTTTGTGTCATCTTGGATAATCTACCATTGTGAAAGTAGGCAGCCATTTTTGGGATTCATAACTGAATATGTCCCAGGCTCTGGCTCTCTGGCCCCATCACTTTTTTGTATAATGTCTTGAAGAAACTGGAAAACCTCAAAACATTTAGCGTTTGTTTCAGAAAATGACTCAGCTATCTGGATTCTTAATAGAACTAACCAAACCAGTGTCTAGCAAAACAGCATCTAGCAACTATACTAAACTCTTGGGTCAGAAGCCTCCTGCATGTAGTAAGGTTTTTAAAACATCTTCCTGTTTCCAGTCAGGATGGAAAAGAAGAAAGAAGCGCTTTCCCCCAGTATTGCACTTCCAGATCCAGTCAGAAAAAAGAATTCAGAGTGAAAACAACTAACAACAATAAAAACTAATGAAAAATGATATCACAAATTTTAAACCCTTACAAAAAGTTTTGCCTGGTTTATAATTTGAGTTTAGGGTGAAGGTTTAGGTTTAATTTGATTTTTACCTAGTTGGTACTGCCAAGTCATGAGTCCAGTCATGAGTTCCTTTGCCATCATTTCAGCTTCTTTTAAACCGATCTAATGTTCATCAACCTCTCCTTTAGATTAGTTATTTATACAACACCACAAATATGTATGGGAAATGATAAACATACAAAATACACCAGTTCTGAAGACAAGGACATGTGAATAACAGTCACATGATTAAGATTGTGTGGATGCACTGATCAGTCGTGTGTTGTGTCTGGGGGAAAGGAAGAGTTCATTGTTATTTTTGAACTTTTTTGAAGGATTCATAGATATAGATTCATAGAGCTTAAGGCCAGCAAGAATCATTACATCAACTATTCTGAGTTCCTATCACAGGCCATTAAATTTTACCAGTGACCCCTATATTTTCCACAGTACCTTGGGTTTGGCTAAAACGTAACTTCCAGAAAGGCATCCAATCTTGATTTGAAGACATCAAGAGATGGGGAAAAGCAGATAATCATAGAACACATGGAAAGTGGTAAACATAAACTGAATGAAAAGATACAAAAAACAAGACACTGAAACAGCAGGGCCATTGACAACAGTAAAGAAACAATGCACTGTGATTGTATCATTCCAGCATTTACAACTATAAATCTATCAAAATATTGTGTTCAACTGATACCTATATTTATTGTGGCTAGGGAAACTAAAGTTCAATTTTTCATTTTAATCGCAGGAAAAAACCACAGATTTTGATTTTTATTGATTGGAGAATTTGGGGGGGTTTATCTTGGAAAACTAGGATCCCTGGTGAGTAAGAGTAGGAGAAAGGGAATATAATAGCAGTCTACAAATGTCTGAGCAGTGTTAATACCAAGGAGTGAGGAGAATTATTCAGTGTGGTATACTTGGATGTATTTATTTATCTGGATTTATAAAAATAAACAGAAAAAATAAAGCTCTTTTAGGCTCTATGCAATCATGGCAAGTAATTAAAAATGCAAATACAACAGAAGAACAGAGCCAGAAATAAACTAACAAGTTTTAGTAAGGACCAAAGTGGCCCCTGGTCAGGCAAGTTACACCACCTATATTCATACACACACACCTTTGGTCCCTGCATCAAGCACAGATGCCAAACATCCAGCACTAAACTTCCAGTTAAGTTTACTGGCACACCAGTAATGTTAACTTGCTGCCAATACCTACTAAGGTTGTTCCACCAGGGAGGAAAAAAAGCAGTATTTCATGGATAATTTGTGGATACTATGACTTTGCTATTAACAGAAAGTAAGAGCTAGTATAATGTAAGTTGCAGTTTGTCAGACTATTTTGTATTGTTTACTACTTCTACTGCCTCACTAAAGTTATGGCACTAAAGCCTAGCTCATATTGTTTTCTGAAGTTAACACAGATTCCCTTGCAGCAAGGGAGTGTCAGATATTCAGGAAAATACTGATCCTCTGTAGAAATGTGTAATCATGTATCAAAAGGTAGTTAGATGTTTCCCTAACAACCAGAGGTTAAAAGCTGAAAGACAGACATATTTTTGTTTCAACCCCGCACTCCTCATATATGTCATTTTTCCTTCCTAAACAGTGATCCAACTTGCCTCACTTGGCCCCTCCCCTTTTGCCAGTGCTTCCAGCCTTGACTACTTATTTGTCATCTTCCTATATCAGCACTTCCATGCTGCTCCCAAGCATGATGTGACCTTCCTGAGTTACCTGCCAATCCCCAACCCTATCCAGTTAAATCCTCCTTGAATTCCACTTTCACTGTGCTGCTTATAGAAAATCAAGTGGGAACCTCTATTCAATAAAAAAAAGAAAAGAAAGAAAGAGGCGTGATGTTTCTGCACCTCCCTCGCTACTGTTCGTTTACTGTCCGCCTGTCTTAGATTGTCAGCTCCTCCTTTTTTGTCTTTCTGGCAAATGCCTGGCACATAGTGGGTATTATCCTAACCAAATAGATAAAATAATAATAAGTAGTAACTACAAAAGACTCTATAAAGCCTTTTCCTGACTTTCAGCTACAAATCCCTTTTCAGGGTTTCCTGGCAACTGTTTAATTGTAGGTGTGCTGACCCCTTATCCACCCTCAACTGAGAAATTAGACCCTGAGGCAATGTCCAAATTCATTCCCCTCTCCTGGATTGTGACTGTATTTATAACTCATAAAATAACAAGACAACAGAAACCACAGTCTAAACTCCCTCTCTGAAGCTGTTACTCTTAAGTCTTCCATCCAGAAACTACACTGACCTAGGTCTCTCACCTCCCTTATATCCAGAGTGGAATTAACAAGCCACACCTCTCACAATGAAACACTTGAAATCAATCGGTATCTCCGTGTAGAGATTCAACACCTGTGGAGGTTGGGTATCAATGCCAAAGTCCTGCCAGCCCTAAGCTTTTGGACCTTTAGCAGATCAGAGTGGCTGTATGAGCACATGCACACTCACACAATTATTAAATAGGTATATAAATACGATTCTTGGGGGGAAAATCCTATAGACTCCCTTGTTGCAGTTCCCCAAATATAATTACTGCAGCTAGTCTTAAAAATAACAACAGATTGTAGCAGCATGTACAGTAAGCATTTGAAAATTGATGATTAAACAAGTTTGTTTTCTTTCCTTATGCCAAGCGGAGACTTGAGAAAGAAACAGCCTACACCTGTAGTCGTATTTGTTTTGGATCGATATATAGCAGATTGTCCAACATTGATTATTTCAAACACATGCACAAATGTACTGCATGTAATACACATCTGTCTGCCCTTTGTTACTTGTAGAACTCATAAAGGTTGAACCTTTAGCCTGAAGGAAAAAAGGATCTTTTTCATCCAATGAAAATTAATAGGACTGAGCATCACTCCCCTTGCAGGCAGCTGTAATTTTTCAGCTAAGAGGCACAGAGGTTTAAGAAGAATTGATGATGGAAAGTTTTTGTCACCAACATAAACACATTTTAAAAGCGGCTAGCAGTAGGCTCACACTGAGAACTGTACATCTGAGGCGATGCCAGTGGTACTTAGCACAGCTGCTCATGGCTGTGCGCCTAATTGAATGTTGTTTGTCTCAAGATTTTCCAGTGGACTATTTCAAGTGGCAGCGCACAGCTGATGTGCCATATAACCCGCATTAACACCTCACCTGCAAAATACATAATTACACTCAAATCTGCTGATTAGATGCAAAATGTGAACACTTGCCAGTGGTTGCATTTCAGAACTACCCAGGCCCATCCACAGCAGAGAAACTGTGTGCATTGTTATCTAGGACTAGTCCAATATCCTGCCTCTCCAAATGAGATGATTGTTAGTGAGAGCTAGAATGAAATTTTCAAAATGATGAAATGGCTCCTTAAGGTTAGATAAATTTAATTATGTTTGTTTTACATAAAATTATTTTGCATTCCAGCTTCTATGTGCAGCTTTTGTGTTTTAATAAAACATTTAAGTAAAGCTAAAAAAGAAATCTCCCTTGCTCCTGTTATGTCTGTGAAACCAGAAAGACACATATAATGCCATTGCTTCCCATAAACAGAATTACCTGTCAAATTACCATGACTTATAAAATTAGAGGCTTTTAACCTAATATTCTTGCTTGATATAACTATTTCTCTGACTTCAAATCTTTCCTCACTCGTGTATTTTTGTATTGCATTTTATTGTTGTGTCTACAAAAGATTTTGATTTCACAATTGCATCTATATTTGTGCTAATACTAATGCACATCCATTTAAAAATGCTGAATCCAAGCCATAATTTCTCCTTCGGGAGTGCAGACAGACATATAGGTGGTTGTTATGTCTTCAGGTTACATAATTTGATGGATGCTCTGACTGGGTCTCCACAGTCATTGTGAATGAAGTGGTCTAAATGTAGGTCTGCCAGCTAAGGTAACAACTAAACACCCCAAGTTTACAATTTAAGAGTCATTTATTGGCAATTCTTTAAAATAGGTGTATTTATATCATGTATGCAAGCAAGCATACTTTCATAATGAGACCTAACTAATGCTTTTTATATTTAGATGAACAAGTACATATTCTGGTAGTTTGAACAATCCTGCTAAATTTGACAATTACTTGGAGACTGTAGTCTTTAAAATTAAAATAAGAGTCTCACAAATTAAGCTTTATAAAGTAATTTTGTATACACCTCTCCCCCTCCTCCCCCGCACAAACTATAGCAAAAGAATGTTTTTTAGCTTGCAAACTCAAACGCTTGACCCTAAGGAAATGCAGATTTATGGCACCCATGAAACCTAAATTCAGCACTCTTGTGTGTCCATTCTGTGCTCTGAATAAAGCAGGGCTTCTGTGTAAAAAATTCTATGTGATCATGTAATTAAAGATTGTATCGAAATGCATACGTGCAAGGGGGAAGAATTAAAGTTGCACAGGCAAAATAAATCTGGAAATTCCTAACTTTCACGTGTTATACTTTGCAAACTAAATAATGCTCTTTTAACATAGTTTTCTGTGTGTAGATTCCTAGTTTTTGGGAGGGGCTTAAGGAAAAGATGAAAACAAATTCTGTTGTGATCAATTGTAATACTCCCTTATTCATTATGATCATTAGCACATGTGAATGCTGACCTTTCAGCATTGTAATACAGTGTGCTACTGGACTAACAACATTTGTCTGTGGCATAGGAGGCTGGGAGATTCTTACCTGGCTCTCCTCCTTGAGACACCCACACAACAGCCCCAGCAACTTCCTGGTGCATTCTGTGCTGCTGCTTTGTTCCAGACATGAGCCTGGCCTCAGAACGTACAGCAATTTGGCAAGCTACCAAATTTTTCCTGTTGAAGGCAAGTGACAGAAAAGAAATGGTAATCAGAATTTTATGGGACAAGGAAAGGCACTTCTGTATTCTGAGAAGGTTTCCTCCTCTGAAAATTAAATTACTGCTGCAAACAGTGATGAGAGCTTCTCAAAGAAAATGTCAAAAACAGGCCTATAATGGAAAGTGTTAAGCAACCTAACTATAGAGGTTATCAGATCCTCCTATAATACATACATTACTGCCTATTAAGGTTTCCTGACATTCCCCATTATAACCCATTACATGACACTATTTTCAGGTACCTATAGCTTTACCAAACCACTTAGGCTGAAATTTTCCATGTCAGGTGTCTCTCTCTGGCTGATTTTTAAAAAAAAATATCATTTCTGAGAGGTTAGGGAAAAATAAATTGTTTTGTCCATGTTAAAAATTCTGGTGACCTGGTTTGGAGACACTGTAATACTCCATGCTTTGGAGCACAGACTACCTCCGTTGCTCGCTCTCCCCCACCCTCACTCACTTTCACCCAGCTGGGGCAGGAGGTTGGGGTGTGGGAGGGGGTGCAGGCTCTGGGCTGGGGGTTGGGGACGAGGGATGCAGAGTGTTGGAGGGGGTTCTGGGCTGGGGCAGGGAGTTGGGGTGCAGGAGGAGATGCAGGCTCTGGGAGGGAGTTTGGGTGCAGGAAGCAAGGCCTCCCGGGGGGGGGGCAAGTGGGACAATTTCCCCCAGGCCCCGGGCCCCGCAGGGGCTCCCACAAGAGTTTTGTGGGGCCCCTGGAGCAGGGTCCTTCACTCACTCCGGGGGCCCCGGAAAACTCTCGCGGGGCCCGGGACCCCGGAGCTTCTTCCGCTCCGGGTCTTTGGCGGCAGTTTGGCGGTGGGGGGTCCTTCCGCCCCAGGACCCGCCGCCGAAGTGCCCTGAAGACCCGCGGCAGGGGTCCTTCCGCCCCAGGACCCGCTACCGAAGTGCCGGGTCTTCGGTGGCAATTCGGCGGCAGGGGCCCCCTGCCGCCGAAGACCCCAGGCCCCCTGAATCCTCTGGGTGGCTCTGGCAGGAGGGGGCACAGGGCTGGGGCAGGGGGTTGGGGTGCAGGTTCCCGGCCAATGGGAACTGCAGAGTTGGCGCTCGGGACAGGGGCAGCGCGCCACTGCACCTAGGAGCCAGAGGGACATGCCGGTCACTTTTGGGAGCCATGCGGAGCCAGGGCAGGTAGGGAGCCTGCCTTAGCCCCACTGCGCCACCCACCAGACTTTTAGCAGCCTATTAAAATCTCCTGGATGGCTTTCGATAGCTGCCGGGAGATAGATGTGGATTCAGGGAGACGCCCGGCCAATCCGGGAGGGTTAGCAACTCTAATAGCCATGTCAACAAGGTTTCCATGTTAAAATACTCTTTTCCATTTGCCACACTAATTCATGTCATTATGATTTTTTTCAATGTGCAAAGCATCCACGGCATACTTACATGCTTGACAGGCAAGAATAAAAACAAAGTTCCTGCCATGAAGAGCTTACCAACTTAGCATCACATGGTTTCAGTGTTTCAAGGGAGTGGTTAGAGGCTCTGCTGACTTCTGAAGTCCCACATATGCCTTGAAAGGAAACTCTTTGGGTCTCAGTGGCAATGGACGTAATGGATTTGAGCTTGTGACTGCACCATGATAGACCCTGGGATGTCTCAACTTGAACACTGAGTTTCAAGATGTTGACCTTTTTATTATTAATTATTTTATTATTATTTTAAACTTAGTAATCTATTAACATAATGTTTTTATTTGAAAAATCTGTATTTTAAATATTGGATAAGGCAAAGGAATCACCCAGCTCCTAAATGGATGTCACAAATCCTACATTAGGACATACCAATACATTCTACATAAAATATTTTGATTTATTAATCCTTAGTTTGCACTTGAGATACATGTGACTTGTTGCTTTATTACTCAGCTCTTTCTTTGAAATCTATTATCAGGATCTCTTTTGTGTGTGTGTGTGTGTGTGTATGCAAATACTAGTCTACAAAATGTTGATTTATCAAATAAATCCATGTCAGATTGCTTACACCTTGATCAGATAATTAATATATGTTAGATTTACTGACAGTTCATACAATTTGCATACTGGTGTCTTTTTGGGGTTACCAATGGCAAAAGAAAAAAAAAGCCATTCTGACAGAGAAGCCATTTGGGAAAGGTAGCCTGAAAATTGCCAGCTAATTGGACTGAAATATACAAGCTGCTTAAGCTTTTATGGAGATATCATGTTCAACTGAGCTTTGTAAAAATATATGCAGTTTTCATGATTTCTGCATGTGACATTAGAACCTCAGAACAAATTATGATGAGAATAGTATTTCATGTTTCTTTTGCTAAATCAGAATTTTAAGGAGGACTGAAATGGGGCTTAACCCCTTTCACCTGCAAGGTAAGCAATAAAACCACTATTAGTCATGCTCTGCACCTGGGGGCTGGCTGATTTGATTGCCTCCTAGCCAAAAGAAGCAGAACTAGGCCTTATAAGTAGACTGAGGGCTTGGCTACACTTGTGAGTTAAGTGCATTAAAGCAGCCCCGGGCACCCTAGCTCACTACCCGTCCACACTGGCAAGGCACGTAGAGCGCTCTGACTCCAGGGCTAGAGTGCTCCTGGTACTCCACTTCGGCGAGAAGATTAACACTTGGTGCACATTGGCTGAAACGCCAGGGCGTCAGTGTGAACGAGGTGTTGCATTATTGCGCTCTGTTCAGCATACGGAAATGTCCCATAATCACCTTAAGTGGCCACTCTTGTCATTGTTTTAGAATCACTGCAGGCATGCTGATATGCCCTTTGAAAGCTCCATTTCTGACAGCCGGCATGCTTATCTGCTCCGAGACAAAGCAACCATTACTGTGGAATGCTGTGTGTGAGAGAGAGAGAGAGAGAGAGGTATGTGGGGGAGGTCTGTTGCTCTCTGAACTTACAAGAGAGCATGCTGACATGCTCACAGTCCCCCCAAACACACTGTCTCTCCCCCCACATACACACAGCACACTCCCTGTCACACTCCACCCCACCCCACCCCCCTCATTTGAAAAGCACATTGCAGCCACTTGCATGCTGGGATAGCTACCACAATGCACTGCTCTCTGTGGCCATTGCAAGAGCTGCTAATGTGGCCACGCCAGTGCACTTGCAGCTGTCAGTGTGGGCAGACTACAGCGCTTTCCCTATTGCGCTCTACGAAGGCTGGTTTAACTCAAAGTGCTCTACATCTGCAAGTGTAGCCATGCCCTGAGGGAGCTCACTACTAGGGGAGGAAAGGCCCAGTAGACAAGGACTGGCTGTTTGCCCTCTAGGAAAGGGCTGTGTAGTCAGACTAAGGAAGACAAAAGGGATAGGCAAAAGGGGGCAAAACTGAGGCGAAAACAGGATTCCCCTAAAGAGGGAAACCTTACAGGGGGCAGAGTAGGCTTCAGTGGAAGAGCACACCGAGTTAAGGTTTGTAAATAGAGAAGAGAAAACTTCAGGAGCCCAAGAAGGCAAAAGAATTATTAAGTTTTGTTTGGACTCTTATTTGGACTTATTTATGAGACTCTGGAAGGGGCCAGAACTTAGGTGACTTAGCTGGAGAACTGAGCCACAGAAAAAGCAGGGCCAGAAGCAGATGGCCTGCAGGAGGTGCTAGAGCCAAAGAGAGTGACAATATTTTCTCCTTGATGCAAGGGGGCTCTCCAGCATAAGTGAGTCTTTACTGCAAAGATCCAGATCAGGATTCATGCATCCAAACATTGGGTTACAATGACAAAGCTGTACATATAAGGCTTCTTTTTATGGGAAGACTTTGAAATCTTGACTTATTCTTTTGTCACCCAAGTCTTATTGTAAAGTAAGCACTCATTTCAGATGTATTAACATAACTCTTAAATTTCATACTTTTTTATTTTTAAAAGTCAGTATCTTAGACGTTGAGTTGCAAAGGAATGATCTGTTCATATCCCTCCAGCAGATCCACTGCCGGGAACCTCCAATTCCATCCAATTCTGGGGGGGCTTCCACCAGCTCCCCCACATTTCATCCAGGTCCCTCCAGCAATTCCCTTGCTGGGACCCTACCGACCACCGCCCCCTCGTAGGAGGGGTTAAGGTGGACTATAATGATGGGGGGGTGGCTCCATGCTGTACCAATCAGAGGAGTCTCCAACTGCCCCCCAGCTCGCTCAATTACCAAGAACCTTTCCTTAATTCTTTTCCAAGCCATGTCCGTTCCTTTGTGCCTTAATTTATGGAGTACCTGCACTGAACATCTGCCACAAGGAGGCAACCATTAGCTTGGCTGCCTTCTTCCCACACCCAGCCAGGTTCCCAGACATCTCCCAATGCCCTCTTTTATATCAGCCAAAAATATAGCAGCACCTGAGTCTGACAGGTGCATCCGATCCTCCCGAAATAACTCCAGTGCCCCATAGAATATGCCAGGATATTACTGTCCCCCTCAAGGGCAAGAAGAATTTGGCCACTTCCCTGTTCACATGCTTCCTGGTTTTGTCCACCCTTTCGGGGTTCATGGCTCCCCACCAGATCCAGCGCTGAAGCATATACGACCAGACAATGTTAACAGCTGGAAAAATTGCCAGGATCTACTTCTGGTCCCTCCTAGTTCAAAGCATTAACTCCACCCCTTTAAGTGTTCCCAGATTTTCTCCCAGGTGTAGCACCAATATATCCAGTGGCCGCTTATGTGCCCACACAGCATACAACAGCGGTATCAGTTGATCCCATAACATGCCCCTTCGTGTGTGACAACTGAGTAATGCTTCGCCACTGAAGCCCAGCTGGTAGCCCTCGGGCAACCTGGATGTGTGCCTATGCACCCAAAACACAATACTGTGCCCACAGATCCACACCCTCATGTGTATAGTCGACTGTCCTGTATCTGAAACGAGAACACAAGTGATTAATGTTGATTTTTACCTGCAGTCTTACATATGTTCGGTATGCATTAGACTGCCAGCATCCGATTGCCTGAATAGCCTCTGCTTCCATACCTATCTGCGCTGCTGCCATAGCCACCCCTATTGTGAAAGAGTGGGAACCAAATTCATGAGCTGGCAGCCCCAACCTCATTAGCCCCCATCTCAACATGGTAATCAATTGACATGCTCTGAGGGGATGCCCATTTCCATGTACAAAAAGGGGGGCCTTCTCCCTTCCACTGTATTGCCATGTAGGCCCTCAACCCCGGAACGGGGCAGACCTCAGGTTCACCACCCTCCCATAGGGTAACGAATGCACCCCGGCCAACTTGATCAGTCTTTGACCTTCGCAAGTGTAATATCACTGCATGCTTGTGCCAGCTTATGTCACAAAATCAAAGCCTTTCCCATAGAATCCCTGATGGACCCAGGCACTAGCTCACTGATCCTGAAAGCACCAAAAAATGCTGTCAAGAATACTGTCCTGAATAGGGACACCTCCTGTGCACTATTACATATGACACCGAGGACGTGAAGGAGATCCCTGAGCGTTTTAATCCTGATGGGACTACGGGAATCCGCCCTGGGTCCACTGCTACGTGACCATCCCGCCAAAAACCTTTGAACTAAGAAACCCTGCAAGGATCTGGGTCAGCATTTAACCTACTGACAATGTAATGGCTGAAAGGCAATTTGAAATTGTGGAGAACACAAGTTGACGGGTTGCCAATGAGAGCATGTACCGCAGCACCTGTTCCTCTGTAATGGGCCACATTGCCGACTGGCCTTCCTGCTCAATTGTATGAATTCATTAAAACTTTTCTCATAGCTGTGCCACGTGCATGGTGCCACTGATCTCTGGACCACACTGACAACTGTCCTACGCCAAGGTTCCCTACCGTGAAAAGCATTTGTCTGGGTTCGTGGATGGCGATCCTTGCTCTATGCGTCTACCGGTGCTCCTGAAATTACCCAAGCGGGTTGTACTGGATCTGCGTTACCTGTTCCGCTTTGTACAGCCTGTAGTGCTGTGGAAACAACCTCATACACAATACATTTAATTAATTGTATCAGCCTCACGCTAACTGGCCCGCCATCAGACGCCGCCAGCTCAGTTGGGTGAGCGAGAGCTGCACCTGGAGCCCCCACTTCCCCAAGCCCGCTAGGCTGTCTGTGACAATCCAATGCACTCGGGTGAGCAAGTGCTGCACCTGGTTCCCCCATTTCCCCAAGTCTGATAGCCTGACTTTGATACTCCAGTGCACTACCCCAGGCTCCCCCAGCCACTTGCTGTTTGTGTGATTTGATTGCTTTCTGGGTTATTGTGGTAATGAAACTAAGTTGGGGGGTGATGCAAATTCCCCCCATCCCATTGTATTCTGGCTACAGCAGGGAAAAACTGCACCATGATTCCCTAAACATTCATGTACACTGCAACTGCTATGGGAGGGGCCTGCTCTCCCCCTCCTTTCCCTTCTTTTACCTATACCCCCTCTAAACAACTCTACCTCCCTTTGTGAATCTGTTTTCTTATTGCTACCCCATTCCACTGGTGCCAGAGGAAAAGGAGAATTAAGCCTTCCTTTTTGTGCCCCCCTTCCTTTCTTCTTTTTGTGTTCCCCTGGAGCCGTGCTGAGACTACTTACCAGCTCCTGCCCATTATCCCTTATTGACTGAAACAGGGAATGGCTTTCCCAGACTGGAAAGTGTGCGGGTTTTTTGTTTTGTTTTGTTTGTTTGTTTGCCTTTTTTCTCTTTCCCCCCTCTTTTTTTTTGTTTTTTGTTCTGGCCCTCTATGGGGACCCCACTTGGATCTGAGATAATCCCCTAGGGCCTTGTATTCCCTGCCACAGCAAGGTTTCCTCCCCCTTTAACTGTCTGGACTTCCTTTTGGGGCTGAAATGAGTTGCCCAGAGCCCTCTCGTACCTGCCAGAGGAGAGTGGGAGGTTTCTCCCCCCACCGTGGGCTATATGCAAAATTGTGTTGGTTCCAGTGCCCTCTTTCTCCCTCCTGTAACGATTTGGAGGAGGTGGGGGAGGGAGAGTTCCTGTCTTCCCCTACCTGACACTGTCTGGCTTTCTGTGGGAGTGGATTGAGAACTATTTTTTGCCCCCTCCCTATCCCTGCTGCCTTGCAGTTGTGGCAGGGAAGTTTGTTTGTTTGTTTTTAAACAGATCTCTGAGCTGAACACATAGGGTTTCTGCTCCCCCTTGCCACCGTGTCCCAACTCCATCCTGTTTCTATGGCCTGAAATGTGGAAGGGGCTGCTCCCCCCTTGCTGTTCCTGCTTACATTATGGACTAATTCCACAGGGGAGGGAGGGGGGTTCTATGGAGCAGGGAACCAGTGCCTGCTCCCCCCTGTTGCCATGTCCCCAACTGCTGCCTGCTTTTATGCCATGCAACAGGGGGAAGGGGTTGTCGTCCCCCCCCCCAAACCCTCACTGATTGTCCAGATTGCTTCCACGTGGGGGTTCTATGGAGCAGGGAACCTGTGCCCGCTCCCCCCTGCCACCGTGTCCAATTCCTGCCTGTTTTTAATGTTCTGAAATGGGGAAGGGGTTCTCCCCCCCTCCTAGTCCCACACACCCTTTGACTGCACATGGTCCTGCAGCAAGCCATGCACTGGAGCCTCTGCTGCCGAGCCTGTTCTGAGTGATATGGGGAGAGACTAGGCCCAGGCTGACCTTTTTAAACCCCTCATTCCTTTTCCAGCAGTTTTACGTCTCCCCTCCTCCCCCAAGCCAGAAAGCATTGCCCCCTTCTCCTGGCCAGCCAGACAACCCCCCCGCCCCTGCTTAAAGTGCAGGGCGGTGAATCTCAGTGTTTGTCTACATGGGGAAACTGACTGGAATAGCTATAGAGGAAAAATTATGCCAATATAGCTATGCTGCTTTAACTCCCCTGGGTGGATATTTTATTCTTGGGGTGGGGCGGGGAGGGGAGTTCCTTTATTCTGGAAGAGTTACAAAATAGTTATTATGACAAAAGGCTTCAGGAATATGATATATTTTATCAATTAGAAAAGGTGAATCAAATTTGTTTCCAGTACAGTCTGTTGTACAGCCTGAATACAAACAGTTAAGTTCACAACGTCTGGAGTTTCCAAAATCAACACCACAGAACAACTTTTAGCTATATAAGCTATTTTCTACAATTTAAGTTTTCTTAAGAGTGCAATTGTTAAAATGTAAGTGCCTTGGTTACTGCCTTATGGCTTTGCACTTCAGTTAGTAAAGTGTTTCAGGTTTTAGAGACTATTTGAACTTCCCTTTGGGAAGGCAGAAAAATACACTTTGACTGACTTTCTAAACAAGAGACTGCAGGTCAGATCCTTAGCTGGTGTAAATCAGCTTCACTCTAAATCAATTGAAGTATGCCAATGTACATCCGCTTTAAATTTGCACCAGCATTGTTTATTTTTCCTTCTATCTCTTTTTCCATGCCCTTTATAGCAAAAAAATGTCTTAGGAAAAATTATCTCCTGGTTATAGAGTGACCACTCCAAGCCCAGGTGATCCAGTAAAATAAAGAATTTCAATCCATGGCTGATCTGACAAACTTCATCATATTTCCTTGGACCACACAATTATAACATAAATCAGTAATCTAGAGGCGTCTATTCCTGCCAGTGCCCCTTTGGTTTCTTTTTTCTCCTTCTGGTAGCAAACAATTGTGACAGATTAAAAAAAAGGGTTAAAAATCCCAGCAAAAGAAATCAATTTGCAGATTCATACACTGATTCACACTGCATCTGCTCATGTACACAACATTCTTAGCTAAGGGAAGGAGTATTTCACTCTTCGCTGGAACTACTCTTCATTGGAGCACAGAAAAATGGAATGTTGAAAGCAGAGTTGAATGTTTCTGAGACTGCAGTTCAAATACACTATTAAGCCATTGAATTCCCCTTCGGTCAGTTATGTTTACTACAGATTCCCATACAGAAACAATGCTCAGCCAGGGGCAGCTTTCTGTGAACTGAAGCTCTGTAGCTGGAGAGGCCAGAAGAGCAACATGTTTTCTCTCACAAAATGCCTTTACCAACCAGTTCAGATATAGAATGTTGCATTAACAATTTATCTCTCCTTTGCATATGATCTGCTGAAGAGTTTATTGGCATGAGTTTGGGACAGGCACACTATTCACGAATGATGAAGCCAGGAGTGCATTTTTTTCCAGATTTCTGTTAATGTGTTTTTTTACTAAATCACACTATCCTGTATTCTGCATATGCCACATGTTATAGTAAAGATAGTTAAATAATATTAATATTTTAAGTTTAATATCTTAAACACTTCTATAGGTACTTCATTTTTCTCTTCCTATAAAGTCAGGTTCCTTAGTTGCCATGAGTCCACCCATAAAAGTGCACCTCAAAAACTTATAAAATGATCTAAAATAACTTTTTGTACCTAAAATTCCATGGGTTTAAAGTTTGATAAGTCAGAACCTTCCATAGCTAGAAGTGAGTGCTGCATATGTTGCCAACTCATACTGAATCTTTCTTTTAGATTTCTTAAAAAATCTTATCCACTTAGTTGTGGAGAACAGTTTGTAAACATGCACCTTAAAGAAAAACCCAGAAGGCAAATGGAAAAAAAATCTTAAATCTATTTTTTGAAATTGTGTGATTTTTAAAGCCAATCTCAAGCTTTTTTTTATTTTCATTTTTTGGACACCTGACTCATGATTTTTAAATGTATGATGATGATCGTAATACTAATGGGGCTTGTTAGGAATCCAGGAAGGTGTTCAGTATTTTATGTAGTAGGAAGAGATCCTGAAACATAAGCCCTTGTATGAAAGGCCTGGTATAAGGCCTGAGGCCTGAACTAAAGTAGTGGTCAAAAATTTGCTGATATGAAACAAAGTCAGGTTGGGAGCAAAAGGCAGGCCCTGCTCACTGAATCTGGCAAGAACAGGGCTGATATTGAAGAAACACACATTCCTAGGCACAGAGTAATCACGCAAACACATTCCAGAAGAGTGGTACCAGAACATCCCGATATCAAGGATGGTATAAAAATATTCCCCAAAGATAACAGGAACACACTGACCCCTCCTAAAGATAAGGTCAGGATGACAGTGTAATAAATAGAAATATATAAGATGACGGGTGTCTTTGGCCAGCCTAGGAAGCAGTGGAAAGTCCCGCCACTAACTAAGCTTCATCCATTGTCACGAGCATACATGTCTTAGTATCCTCGTAGAGTCCGCCAGGTGCTATTACCGTGCTTCGTTGACAATAAACCTGGCTGGGTGCCTTCGCTAAAAAACGAGTCTGTGAATTTATTGGGCAGTTTAATTGAGGTCTGCTATCTCTGCTACCTGTGCAAAGCTGAAACAGTACACTAAATAAACACACACACAGCCAACATCTAACACACTATATAGCTTCAATTTCTATCCCTCAAGGACTATGAGATAACAAACCTAAGTCTTGACACTTTTATGCATGGAAACATAGTCACAGACCTGAGTCCGAATCTTGTCCACTGTAGGCTTCAGGAAGGTGTCACTTGGGGGGCAGACAGGTGTTTTACCTTTCATGGGATTCCTGGGTGACTGTTTTAAAGTGTTTAGAGATTTGGAATGTCAATAAAATAAATCCTAGGAGAGAGGAATAAATAGACAGACCGCAGGTGAGGTAATTAAATTGTAAGACAGAAGTATTTTATCACATGGCTCTGCACTGTATTACATGGATACTATCTCCACATATGTGAAATTATATTTTGTATATACACACAGTGCTAACTTTGCCTTCAGATGCACATGTAGGTAGGTGGTTGATTGTTTTAAGTCACGTGGGGTCATATCCCCAATTGGGTCGCATAAGCCCCTCTATAAATTAATCCTCTGTCCTCATTATAGCACATAGATATCTGAATGTCCTCATCTGAAGAACTGTCCCTTGATTTTTTTTAAAGTGATTTGCTGTTGGGAACATGTCATGGGGTAGTTGGTCTCTGTGGAGTGACTGAGCCCAGCTCCCCTGGACTGGAGCAGCTGAGCCCAATCCAACTAATTAAGGAGAGCTGGGCTACAACTGGGCTTCTATAGGGCTGGTAGTAGGCAGCTGGCAAGAGAAAGGACTGAGACAGGCTGAGCTCTGGGGAGGGAAAGCCACAATGGAATAGAACTAGCTCCTCTGCTTGTCCCATAAGCAAGATGCCACAGGTTCAGGGAAACAGCCTTGCAGCTGCTGCTCCAGGAAGGGAATGGAGCTGACTGAATCTGCCAGGAGTTACAGTGCCAGAAACCCCTATAGGGTGACCAGATAACAAGTGTGAAAAATCAGGACCCTTTTTATTGGAGGAGGGAAGTGGGGGGATAGTTGTATGTGTATATGTAAGACGAAGCCCCTAACATTAGGACATCTGATCACTCTAGACACTTGGGGTGTGGGGGTGGCCCTGGCCCTGAAGCCTGTTGCCAAGGATTGGGTTAAGACTGTGTTCCATCTGTCTGCTAACAACTTATGAAAATAAACATCCTTGATTGACAGTGAGCATAGCAGAGTATGCTTTGGAGTCAGGAGAGAAGCAATGGCCCTAGTGACAAACTCTGCTATTAGCAATTATCAGTGCTTGGCTATCTCTAATTTAGCCTTTCAAAGGTGACCCTTCCTGAAAATGAATGAGGGATAATAGGGAAGCACAGGGGTAGGGAGGCGGGGGGGGGGGAATTAAGAGGGATGAAGATATAAAGGGAGGAGTCTTTAACTAAAAGGTACTTCCAATTACTGATACCAAATATCTCAAGTTATTTTGCTAAAGTTATAAGAGTAGGATCTATAAATGTCACATATATACTCTAGCTACATATATTGTTTATGCAGTAAATTTACTTCAAAGTTCTCTATCTTTGTTTCCTCTTTATGTATCCCTGTGCTAGATGCTGTCAAGGGATCTGTTTGTATTTAGTTTCTTTTGGGGCAGGGGGTAGGTATTAAATAAAGGGACTTTGAGAAAGAGAAAAAGAATGAAGAACAACGATCAAGAGAAGACACTGGAAAAAACATGGAACTTTAATTTTGTAGCTCATATCAGTTAAAGGAAAGACAAATAATTAAAATATTCTGAAAACAAGGGTAGGTGAATTTGAGAAAGCAACAATTTCTAGAATTGAAGCCATCATTACTTGTGAAAGTTTTTATAATCCACAGGAATCTCTAAAAGCTCATATACTGTAGAATGTAAAAACGTGTCATGGTTTTAAACTGAGTTTGGAATGCATCATAATACATAATTTCACTTCAGTTTCTGTGGGGCTTAGACAATGTGGTGATAGATGCCAGCACAAACTCCCAAAATAGACTGAAAATTGTCTTTTGAATGAGTATTTTCCTGTTTGTAATAAGCTTCATATACAACTGCAGCTTTGCCTAGATGGGGAACTACAGAGAACTCTTGACAACACACCAACAAGACACATTTTATTTTATAAGAGATTTGAATTAGAAAAAATGTCAATTCCCTTTTTCTGAGCTGATATGATGATGCCCCTGCTACTAGGGGTAGATGTGAGGGGTGGGTGTGGAAATATCCAGATATTTGGACAGGGTTAGAGGACAACCCTGTTTTTTTAATTTATTAACATTTCCAAATAAAACAAATATACCAGATTCATCATAACCCTCTTTATTTACTTTGTCTATAAAGGTTAAAAGGAGGGGAAGTGAAGCAACATTATCTTCAGTGTATACACTAATCATAGACCTCTAAAAATCAGCACAAATTGCTTTGAATTTTTCTGCATAATGCCAGTCATTTATTAGCAGCAAGGTCAGCCATATCTCTGAGACGAACATCAATATTTGGGGGAGATCGACGTTTCCATTTTTTGCAGGATTAATTTTTCTGTGACCGAAGCTGCACATTAGAACCACATTGCCTTGTTACCAAGTAATCTCCAAGTATCAGGAAATATCCAAGTATGAAACTTAAGGGGGAGGGCTCCTATTTAGCATCCAATATCAAATTGGTTCTTGGATCCACCTGCTTCCAGAAATCCTTGATACATGGGCACTCCCTAAGCATATGAGCTAATATAGCACCAAGCAAGTTACATTTCCACAGCAATCCTCATTTGAGGCCCATTGTCATTAGCCCATGTGGGGACCAGTAGATTTGAAAAAGTGTCTCTTGGTAAATAAGCTGTAGTCTCAGGTCAGGTTTTTAATGTTAGATACAATTGTACTCCATTGGGGCAGAGAAAGTTGTGTATTGTTACCAGATTTGCCCATTACTTTGGGGTATTCTCATGTATTCAGGTTACACTTCAGAGGGAGGGGGGTCTGTAATTCTATCAATGTATTGCTTGTGTCACTTGTGTTTTCATATGGAGTTCTACTTCTCCCTGCTGCAAGTCCCCTCCCAATGGAGCTATACTGCAGGACCTAGGTTCCCTAGGGCTGGGTTTCTCCAGCCCCAGAACCGGATGAACACACCCACACCCACACATACATTTACAGAGCAAGTCTGATCGGACCGGGTCAATCAGTATTTTCAATCTGACCCTTTATATGTCCTTGGACTCAATGGGCTGGATGAAGCAGCACTTTCAACCTGCCCCCCATTATGTGCTCCTGGGCTCCATGGACTGGGTCAAGCAGCACTTTCAAGCTGTCACCCTTATGCGTCCCAGTTTCAGCACATCCCTATCCCCACTCTCACATCACAATTGTACAGGCAGTAACCTACTTGATGAGCCAACCCCACAGTATTTTGGGTGCTGCAGGGATCTTTAGCTTAGGTAAAAGAAGCGTTGCTGTAGAGTAAATGGGGGAAGCTAAAAACACAAAAGAGTAAAGTTCAACAAGAGAGAGGGAAGCAACTAGCTTAGCCATAAAAGTTATTTATTGAATAATAGTGATAATTATACAAGGAGAGCCTAAACCAACATAACATACATTATTAAAGGTTAATACCTAAGGTAGAAAGGAAAACTGAGAGAGAGAAAAAAGGGGGATCTCACCCACTCCATGAGGCTTGAACTGGTTGGGGTTCCCAGGTAATGGTGGTAGCTCAGGGTCCTGAGTGCTGGAGACAGGCAGAGGCCCCAGCACGATCAGTCAGGAGAAGATGGACTCCCAGTGGAACTGATGCATAGTTTGAATCTAAGCATCAGAACACTTACTGGAGGGTGAGTAGGGATTTTTGTAGAGAAAATACAATGTTTCAAGGGAGAACACTAGATTTGTTTATGGGTTTTCTTTAGGCTAGACAATAGGAGCTGATCACTCTTGGCTATGGTTGGTGTTTTCTTCCAGGGAGCTCACAATGCAGCTAGGCTGCTTCAGTATTTTGGATATCAATTAAGGATTCATTACTAGAATTGGTCTTATAATTGCTGAGCTGGGTGTGTGCAGGCATAGGTTCATTAGCATCTGGAGCAGAGATTCCCATGATGCAGTGCTTCCCTGCTTTTTCTGGTCCCAGAGTTCAGTACGGTTCTCTGTTCTCCATTCTGTATGCAAATTGAGATGTCTCCCTGTCCCATCTTTCATGCAGATGAGGCTAGGGGAGTTGTCTCTGTTCTTCATTCTGTATGCTAATGGAGATGTCTTAATCTTGTCACCCTTGTCAGGAGGAGTCTAGCTGTGTCTCCCAATGGCCTTCACTGCTTTCTGCACGTTTTTTTTTCCTCTGATGGGTTTTGGTTTAAGCAGAGGCTGGGGGCAGGAGGGTGTCTTTTATGAGTCAGGCTGGATACTGCACCCTGGTTCCCCAAGAACACAGAGCTGACTGGTATCAGTATCTAAATCTCTATTCCAAGCAACTCTCACATTATCATCTTTGGCAGAGTGTTTTGGGTCAGAAAATCTTAAAAGGATAGTGATGGTGAGAAAATCTAGGAAGTTTCCTCCAAAATAATAGAAGTT
The DNA here is from genome assembly GCF_028017835.1 of Emys orbicularis. Lineage (NCBI taxonomy): Eukaryota > Metazoa > Chordata > Testudines > Emydidae > Emys > Emys orbicularis. The sequence continues at coordinate 50,002,425 of NC_088687.1, read as the reverse complement.
CTGGAGTTCTCAATGCATCCAGTTGAAATACATTTGTAAGTAGATGCTGTAACTGAAGGGTTCCATGCTCTGGAACAGGGCAAGCCAAATTGTTATTGAGGATCTACAAATGTTTTAAATTTATCATTGTCAATTAGCTGTGATGCCGTCCAGTCCCTCCACATCATGGTTTTACCACTGATTTTTAAGGATAGGATTGTTCTATAGGACTTCCTCTACATGGAAGAATGGATGGAAGCAGAACTTTCTGGCCAAGTTTGACCACACTTCCATCTCAGTCATTATTGTGGGAGCTCTGAAACGATCAAATCTATAATAGTTTGATCCTACCTTGCTTGAACGGGGGAGTGGGTATAGCAATTCTTGTTCAATCTGAACCCAACGTGGTTATATCTAACAGCCACAAAGATGCCCGGCTTTCCAAGTTGAGGGAGAGGGAAGAAGAAATCCTCCCAGTGCTACAACGAGGAGTCTGGTGGCACCTTAAAGACTAACAGATTTATTTGGGCATAAGCTTTCATGGGTAAAAAAACCACTTCTTCAGATGCATGGAGTGAAAATTACAGAAACAGGCATACATATATATTAGCATATGAAGAGAAGGGAGTTACCTTACAAGTGGAGAACCAATGTTGAAGGCCAATTAGGTCAAGTGAATGTGGTCCATACATATATATTAGCATATGAAGAGAAGGGAGTTACCTTACAAGTGGAGAACCAATGTTGAAGGCCAATTAGGTCAAGTGAATGTGGTCCACTCCCAATAATTGATGAGGAGGTGTCAATACCAAGAGAGGGAAAATTGCTTTTGTAGTGAGCCAACCACTCCCAGTCCCTATTCAAGCCCAAATTGATGATGTTAAGTTTGCAAATGAATCGTAGCTCAGCAGTTTCTCTTTGAAGTCTGTTTTTGAAGTTTTTTTGTTCTCTTCAAAAGTTATAGCTTCTCTTGGAGTATGTAGAAGACTTTACTCATTGTTGGCCTCATTGAACATATTCAATAATCTAGATGTTAAAGTTTCAGAAACCTTCTTTGTAAAATTCAGTGGGAATACATCTGTGCCAGGAGGCTTTCCAACCTTCATTTCTTTTATAGCCTGAGTCAGCTCTGCTAATTCTAGAGGGACTTCTAAAAGTTCCTTCTGAGAGACAGATGTGTGCCAGAGACAATCCATTTAAAAAAACATATCTAGGGTATTTTCACTGATTCCTTCTTCAACTAAATATAGATTTGACTAAAACTGTAGAAACTGTTTATTAATATGACTGTTGTATATAATTTATTGCTACTATTGTGAATACCAGCAACTTATTTCTGTTAGCATTTTACCTCTATTCCAACAGCTTGCCCCCTCTTTCGCCAGCATCCAGTAGTTTTGCTTCAAACAGAATAAAGCAAATTCAGCCTTTGGGGACAGACATGTGCTGATTTCATATCTTAGATTAATGAGGGTTCTGAGTTTCTCTGAGGAGGGGACAGAAGAATAGTCTACATCTAAGGCCTTTGCTTCCTTCACAAGCGTATCAATTCTGTGTTCTCTCCATTTCTTTTTAAAGGTGACATGAGAGATGATATGGCCTCTGATGAAAGATTTAAAGACTTTCCAAAGTAAAAGTGATTTACATTAATAAAGAAATTATGAAAAAAAAATTGGGATCACCCCTCTTTTGGCCTGTAGAGATTGGCAAAGGTGATTATAGAATTGCCATTTTTAGCCTTGGAGTCAGTCAATATGCCCTCAGTGTCAGACCTTGTACTCAGAATATTAACATTCAACTTTATATGTATTAGTGTAGCAATGCTCCTCGCTGAAGAATTAAAGCAGCTAGAAACGGAAAGACCTACACAATATCTATTCAGTTTACAAACTTCAAGTTTTGTCAGATGTTTCTCCTGGAGCATGGCATATCATCAACATTGTTATTTAAGTGATTTGTATATTTTTTATTAATAGGGTTATTAAAACCCTTTATTTCAGGAGACACTTAACTATTGGAGCCATCACTGTTTAAAATATACCTGATAAAATATAAAATTGCTTTGTGAATAAATGAGAAATTGCAAATTTTCCTGGGCAGCATACAACTATTGCATCTGAGCAGCAAAAGTTTTATGATCCAGGGATAGGGTAGTCTACAAGAGTAGGAAGAAAATTTCCATTAGGGGAGGGCAACAGGCATGGGACAAAGAGGAATTAAATGTGTGTGTGTGTGTGTGTGTGTGTGTGTGTGTGTAGGGGAGTGATACCAGAAAAGATACTGGAGAGACAAATACACATTAGAACCATATAATCAAAAGCATAATCTATTTAAACAGTCCAAAAATACACACTTGACACCAAGAGGAGGAGGCAAGATCAGATGAAACTTGGAGATCCCCGCAGCCTGTGGGGCCCCAAACATTACAGTTATAGTAATCACCTACTACCACTGGAACTTCCATACATTAAAGCATGAGGAAGCACCATCTAATAAAGGAGTGATGCATATAATATTAATCAAATGACAGATATTTACATTGATGCCCCTTTCCCATGAGGTAAGGTAATAAGAAGTAAACTGATAACTCTTCAAACCCAATGAGAAAAAAGAAAAACTAACATATATCAACCAGCACCCATCAACTTGTTTAGAGCAACCATATCTGGTCTCAGAGCAATATATAAATTCCATATGGTCAAATCATTCCATAGATGTCTCCTCTTTCAATGGAAGAGGTTGTATACTTTTGAGGTATTCTTCTACCTCCTGTGGGGAACTGAATACTATCTTCTCTCAATTCTTAATATAGAGTGTTGCTGGACACTTAAAAATCTATAGGCAGATCCAACAACTTAATTAGCAGTTTATTCAGGAGGTTTACCTTTCTCTATTCCCGGAAGGACATGGACAATCCTGATGCTACATCATCTTGAGTGACTTCCTATATCAATTAACTTGGTCTTAATATTATTTTTTCATAATTTGTCTTCTTTGAAATAATCTTCCATTTAATAAATTCTGTGCTCTGCTTCACCCATCCTTCTGGACAGAGCTTGTAGTGCACTCTGAATCTCTGTCCTGGTGGTCTATAGGATGGAAACAGACTTAATATCATCTGTGTGGCCATCCATTGTAGTACAGCCATTAGCTGCATTCCATCAGGCTTAGGCACCATTTTCCTTATAGAAGGTGGGGAGGCAATCTCCTTTTTCTTGTGCTTTCAGATTTGGAGAGGAAGATGCAGAACTAGAGGGCATTTGGGGACAGGGGAAAAGTTTCAATAGTGAGGCACAACATTTCTTGGAGTTGGATGGTGTTAGGGGATTCTCTGTGGGGCGCTTCACAGTGCAAGCACCTTCATCAGAGTACCCTCTGATGTCCCAGGACTACCCTGTTTTTATTTTGGAAGTTCCCAGTTTGAGGCATCATATTCTTCAGTATCATCACAATTTACTTTTCCATTACTTATTATTCATTATTAGCTAAGCATTGACAATGCTCAGCCCTGTAGAAAATATGGAGTACCCAAATTCCTTGCCCTCAGTGAATTTACAAAGAAAAGACAACAAAGACAGAATTTTCTTTTTTAAATATGATTGCATAATAGCACTATTTAAGGTGGCAGATTGCGACCAATAAACTTCACAATAGAAGTATTTTGAAGGAAGAGAGGAACTTGCCATGGGATAGGAATTAAAGGCATAGGAAGCAGAATGAAAGAAGTGACCAGTGAGATTGGGAGAAGGACACAGGGAAAAGTGTTGGAGGAGAAAAGGGAGCCAGGATGTAGGGGAGTAACAAAAGACAAGAATGGAAATTGGCCAGAGCATAACTCTATGGAGCCTTAGGGAAAGTTTAAGTGTTGTGTAAGGGAAGAAGAGGCTAGTGTAGAGATAATATGTGAGGGGAAACATTTTCACCACATTGATTTGGATAGATTGTAGGGGGACAAGGTTGGAATCAGGGAGGCCATAGGTGGAGCTTGCAGTGCTCAAGGGTAGAAATGACCAAAGTCTGGATGAGAGTTCTGTTTGTAGATATAAAAAGGAAATATGATGATGTTGTTTCACTGGAATAAATGGCAGGATTTGCTGGCAGATAGATGTGGAGAGACATGTCAAACATGACACAGAAGTTGTAAACTGGAATAGGAGACATCTGACATGGGTTTAATTAGGCTGCAACTTTATTATTAGATGTCTGAGACTACCCGGTAGATAAAGATGTACGGTGCAGGTAACCCCATGTTTATTCCGTAATTACCCGGGGGGGCTCCCACCAGCTCCCCCTCTTTTTCCATCCAGGTCCCTCCAGCAAATCCATTGCCAGGACCTTACCATCCACACCCCGCATAGGATGGTTGGCTCCCTGCTGTACCAAACACCTCTTTTTAAGTCCTTTTCCAAGCCATTTATCCGGTCACTGTATACCTTTCCTATGGAGTACCTGCAGTGGACATCCACCCTACACTTAAATAATAAGTTGCGACATATGGCCTACCACCCTTCATGCCATACACGAACAGAGCCCTTCCTGAACCCGCTGTGGGGAAGGTGAAAAAACCCGAACTGCACCCAATCCAATATGGTGGTAAGGGAAAAATTCCATCCCAGACTCCCTAAAAAAGGGACAGGTAGCGTAATGCCCACAGCAGATCTTGACCAAACCTGGTATTTTACCACATAAATAGGAGGGAGGGTGGGATCTGCTTCAGACTGTTCGATGTAAAAGGGAGCTTCAGGCACAGGGTTGCCCCTTTAAACCCTGCATTCCTAGGGGATGAATCAGCGACCACGCTGTCCCCTTTTGCAACAGTTTTCATCCCCTCCCACCCCAGCCATAAAGCACTGTTCCCTTCATGGGATCAGCCAGACAAATTACTTCCCCCCTCCACCCCCCCAAAAAAGGGTGCTTGGAGATCATATGTACACTCCTTCCTTGCTGCTGACATTGTAGAGAAGGGCATAGCTGGAGTAAAAAGAATGGCTATGGGTTTTCCTTATGTCACACAGATCCACAGCTGTGTATTTATCTCCTTGTGTCTGTTATAGCCTAGTGAAGAGCCCTCCGGCTGCGCTGACACAGTATAGGTGGCTGCAGCATAGCTGCATACAACAGGACTCAGATCAGATAGACTGCAAATTTATAAACCATTTCCTGACATGAGTGCTGTATAGGAAGCTGTACAAAAGTGTACGTCCCTCAATATTATTAATTCTACTTTTCAATACTTAGATGGCCTTCATAGTACTTGTGTGTCATAAGTATCCAAGAAGACATTAATAAGACTTCTATGCAAAGACCCAGGGTATAATATATGTATATATTATTCTAAATTGTCCTGAACCATTTGTTTGCATGATGAAATCTACAGTATAGTGCACAAACAGTAGACAACACACAAGAAATGAGAACTTTTAAGGGCTACTTAACACTGTATCTCACAGTGGAGCAGCACAAAGTTTCTTAGCACAAAAGTTTCCATTATTTTAAAATTCATAGTGTGCAATGACCCTCAATCTCACACTTCTGTCTGTGGTGCTAGTCTGAAGGTGGCATGCAGGCTGGAGCAGGAATATTATCTGACTCATGAGCTATCAGAAGGTTTTTTTGTCTGGTTTTATCTCACTGTTTGTGTTTCCTAATGTATTGTGTACTTCTCTATGCGTGTTCAACATGTTTATAAAAACACAGGAAGCTTTAAATACATGTTATTCACCCAAAACACTTTAGTTATTGAGGGAGCAAGGGTTTTGTGATCAAAATGTCGAGAAAAAAGTGTCAGAAAAATCTCACATGAAAGGCACAAATCTAGCTTTCTCACCTGTGGTGGAAAGTTCCAGTGGCGGAACATTGAGCTGTGCTCTAAACCTTGGACAGAATACTGATTTAAACGGGAACTATCTGGTTAAAACTCATGGGCCTGCTGATCCTCAGCTGGTGCAAACAGCTGTAGCTCCACTGACTTCAATGGAGTTATGTCCATTTGCACCAGCTGAGGATCTAGCCCCTTATTTTTTAAATAAATGTTAGAAATAGCAGCTTAGTTTACTGAAAGTGAAAGAATGTAAAGAAAAAATTCTGTATACTGCCTACTTACCTTTCTCATTTTCTCCAGTTTGAATAATGAAGATAGACCAGTAAGTTTCATTTTCAGGTTATGTTAATAATGCTACAATGTTTGTGCTGGGATTTTATGGTTCAATATCTCTAGCCTTTCTAGGGCTAGATTTTAGCAAGTACTGCATGGCTTGGCAAGCAAGAAATCTTCTATAACTTTCATGAATACATTTCAGTTGATCATTGATCAAAATCAATTATTTTGTAAACATCGTATATATGAAAATAAAAGTTTGAGGCACATCTGCTCTAATGGTGTCTCACAGGTCAGTTATATGAAAGTTGATATGAGCACTGCAATCTCTCTACCATTTCTATGTTCCCTCTATAACCTTCAGACCATCAATATGAGATCTTTTCTTTGACTGTCTTCTCCCACACACACCCTTTCCACTCTATCTGCTTAATTCAGTCTCTAACCTTGGCATGCCCATTACATGTACTACCATCCCAATAACCTCCACATTGCAGAGCATTAAAAAAAAACATGTGGGTTCCCCCTCTAAAAATGTGTTCTCTCTTCCTTCAATTTAGTCACTTTCCTCCCTCCTTGTGTCCTGCCTCTTATCCTCAGCAATGTATCTCTTGCCCCCCACCCCCATTTCCCTTTAACCTCTTCTACCTTTACTCTTCTACCCATCTGCCTTTTTCTCCTTTAACCTTCAGACATGAGGCCTGCGAGAGACCATAACATAACTGGGTTATCCTTTGAAACAGCACATCTTGCTCCTTCCATTTGCCTCCAAACTTCCTAAGCATTTCATCAATACTATTTGGCTTCCCTAGATTCCTCCTCCTTAGTCCCCCATAATTAGTTTGTCCCCTCCATAGTTCACTGATGCTGCCCATCACTGAGGTCATCACTGATCCAATGCAAAGGGCCTCTTTTCCATTTTCATCACCTTTGACATAATTGGTCTTCCTCCTCCTCTCTACCATTACCACTTGGACCAGTACCCTTCTGTATAGACACCAGACAGTTGTGAATGGATCCAACTGCTGGGTCCCAAGCCAACTGAGCCTGGGTATATAGTCTAGTCACTGTTTCTAATTAGGGGTCTGGAAGGCACACTCCCAGGCTCAGAAGCCTTATTGGGTCCTTTCCTTGGGACATGGGACTTCACAGTCCAGGCAACCTAGACCCTGAAACTAGTGTCTTAGGCCTTCTGAACCCCACAGTCACTTATGCATGCTTCCCCAGAGCTCCACCTAGGCTGTCGGTACTCTGGTTTCTAGTTTAACCTCTTTGGGGACATGGTTACAGGAAAGCAAGGAATACAAGCTTAGCAACGGAATTTCTTAGCCACAGAAACTTTATTCTTGAATGCACTTGAGGGTTACAGCTCTTTTGAAAAAAACAAAGTCTTGAGATGTATCCTCTCCGGTCTGATCTCAACCTGTCTCAGAGTCTGAAGTGTGTCAATGTTCGGACTGAACAGAGTTCCTCCTGCCAACTTTCTTTCCTGCACATCTGACTTAGATGTGGTGTTCAGTTCTTTCTGTTTCAGAGCTACACCACTTTCATAAGTGATGGTTGTCTCCTTTTGCCATGTGATTAATCTGGCATGCTTCAGTCCCCATCCTTCCTCTCCATCAAACCAACCCCCACCCTCTCCTGGCCCCCTGTGTAGAAAAAAAATCAAGAAAACAAACAAACAAACAAAAAAAATCCCCACATTGTTCCATGTGGGTGGGCCAGCAGTTCAGAGTCATACAAAGTCAATGATCTTTGATTGCTCTCCTGATGGTCTGAGCCACAGTCGTTCAATGAGGTGTCAAGCACATTTCCCGGGCAGGGTAGTTGTCTGGTATTCAATATAATAGTCTATCCTTAGTCAAGCCTACACAGGTGTTCATCACATAAGGCAAAATGAGGTTCACAATCTGTTACAAATCTAGAAAATGGAGTTCACAATTTGATACAGATGTATCCCACTCTATCACATCCCTTTTCTGGACTTCTTCCTATGATTCTGTGACTGTAACTATCCTTGTCCTATCTTTACTACTTCTTACTTACTTACTTCTTGCTTACTACATCAGTAGCTCCTTTTCCATCTTTTTTAACCTACCATAGACATCCTTCTGGTCTTACTTCTTGGCCCATCCCTACTCCCACTCCCTGATCCTCTCTTATTGCTTTATCTTCCATGCCTACTGTGATGACTCACACATCTATCTCTCCCCTCCCCCAGCATCTCCTCCTCAGTGTTGTCAAGCTTATGTTGTTGACTTACTCCTCTTGAACATCTATCAAGACTTTAGTCATCTTCCCTGTCAGTATAGCCTTCTTCTTTCAGTATAGCCAGTCAAATAGCCTTTGTCACACTGTTCTATCCCAGACATAGTTTCTGTTATTATTTACCCAAACAAGCCACATTTACGGGGCTTTGAGTGGCAAATGTTAGAAGCCCTGCTATGTTATCTTAACCTTTTTCACTTCTTCAGGTGTTGGCCACCGGGAGAATCCAGGATAGGGCCTCTGTTTACCCTGTCCCACAAGATCTCAAAAGGCCTGTCTTCACATACAGCTTTAGTGGATTTTTCACACCCCTGAGTGACATATTTATATAGAGATAGGTCTGTAGTGTAGACCTGGCCAAACCCTCCGAACTGCCAAGTAATGTATTTACCTGTTTCTGAAAGGCAACTAATATAAATACAGTAAGGTCTGGTCTGCACTACAGACCTATATTGATGTAAATGTCACTCAGGGGTGTGAAAAATCCACACCCCAGAGCGATGTAGTTATACCGACCTAACCCTGGTACAGACAGTGCTATGTTGGCAGGAGAGCTTCTCCCATCGACACAGCTACTGCCTTTTGGGGAGGTGGATTAACTCTTCCGTTGGTGTAGTAGCACCTTCACTAAAAATCAGTTCAGCTGCACCGATGCAGCATTTTAAGTGTAGACTTACACTAAGATGTGAGACACTGAGTTCTTTGACAAGCTATGATAAGCTAACGCCAAGACATTTGGAGCTAGGTTGTGGATAGACTCTGCGTGTGTGCAAGTGAAAGGTGCAAGGATCCTCCCCCTACTTGCCAGCCCTGCACAGAGGCTCAGCCCAGCCAGAGGCTCAACCCTTGTTCCCTGCTGAACATGGAAACTGCTCAGAGACAGCATCCTTTTAATCAGTGGCCAATTGAAAAGTGGTTATGAGGGAGGCAAAGCATTGGCCAACCCTACCCACAATACTGGCAATGGCACACTTTGTGTTCAGAAGGAGCTCTGGAAGTCACTGTGCCTCTTGTAGCTTTCTCTGGGGCAGTGTGGCTCCCTTATTCAGAGGCTGTGACTTAATAGCCTTTCATAGTTTGCCTACTGCGCTTGAAATCGTTACATTGTTAGTATCCACATTCATAAGGACAATGGGGTGGGAGATGAAGTTTTTAGAACTTTGCTATTAGGGCCCATTATTGAGATATTTCTATTTTGCTGTCTGACCAAACTGTCCCGGCTTCAATGAGAGTTTCAGCTGGCCAAGGACAGCAGTAACAGTAGTCTCACTACAATTAAAGATGTAACATAGAAAGCATTACTTTATCAAAATAAAAACTGTGAAAATACTGCTACCAGTACTGTAATAACTGTGTATCACTGGCCTATTATTACAGCTGAGTGGACAGTCATAGGGAAAAGAGTATTCTACATGCTCTCCTTCCAAAACAGTTCACTGCAGGTAATTTTAATGGGGCTGTTAATAACCTGGCACCAGTCCCAGCCAGATGTAGCACATTTAAATGTTGTTCTTATAGCTATGTCACAACTGTTGACATTGCATGTCAGTAATGGAAAATTGCCACTGCACCAAACAACCATCTTCATTATATGGAATCACCTTGTTAATCTGCAGCCAAATGCAACTTGAGGCGGAAAGAGAGTTTAGATTGCACCCATCTGTATACTATCACTCCAGGTGGCAGGTCATTCTTCAGGATTAGAGATTGAATCAGTCTTTCCATCATCAAGAAGCCCTCCTCCACAACAAGTGCCTGTCAATCCAATATTTTACTTTCAGTACCATGAGGACTGCACTGCATGGTAATGAAATTTCTCTATAAGTAGGCCAGGGACATCTATACCAGAGGGATACATCTCTTTAAAAATCTCAGTGAAATGAGACAGTGTACTGCAGGCTGTAGGCAATAACTTGGTTTCAAGCATGAGCCTAAACATTTAGGGATATATGTCTAGAAGTTAAAACTAAATTTGAATACTTGGGCTATTTTATTAATATAGTAATTAGTACTTGGCACATAGCTGTTATTGCTTTCTGGCCTTAAAGAAATCCATTTCTGTAACAAAGTAAGTTTATCCCTGGTATAAACCTTCTGCACTTTTTTCCAAAGCAGACTGCAAATGACCTTGTCTAAAACTGATCCTCTTAAAGTGCCCACAGCTAAAATTGACTATGGGATTCAGGCTATTAGGATTATTCTTAGAGGAGGCTACTCAGTCCTCCCCAGCAGCAAGGGGAACTTCCGTAGCTTGCCCAGGCAGCTTAGCCATACTGGGATGGCGGCTGCCCTTCAGATATTCCTATCTATTGGTCAGTCTTCTCCTTTCTTACTCATTTACCAGGTGAAAGCTTGTGCTGACATCCAGGTATAATTCATAAAGTGTAAAAAAAAGACACAAATGACCGATCATAAAAATTGCACAGACAGACCACAAATCCCAAGCTACATCTTCACTACAGACCTTACAACAGCACAGCTGTACCACTGCAGCTGCGCCACTATAAAGTTTCCCATGTAGCTGCTCTATGCTGATGGGAGAAAGCTCTCCCACCCCCAACAAGTGATGGTAGTTATGTTGGCAAGGGAATGTCTCCTTCTGACAGGGTGCTGTGCACACCGGTGCTTCTGTTGGTGTAACCTATGTCTGTTGGGATATGTTTTTTCACACACACCCTGAGCGACGTAAATTTTACTGACTAAAGTACTGGTGTAGACATAGCCTCAGTGATGATTGAACCTGGTGATATTCTAAACAAAGAGAGCTGTCAGCATGCTTGTAGCTGTTTCCATTGTTTTACATTGTCTCAACAGACATTCTAGACTACAGAGTAATGCCCAGAGTGACAATCCTGCATGTTTACATGGCCTTACCTGGTACCTTTTTTCACCATCCTTCTTTTAATAGAATTGATTCAATATCTGAAGCTTTCAGATACTATGGTGATAGGTTTAGTATAAAAAACTATGAATTATAGAGATTAGCTATAGCAAATTGAGTATGTAGATAAGACTAGGATAAATTAAAATATATTTTCTTTCTAAAATATAAATATTTATAGGCATTTACTTCTCAGGTCTACTTGGTTATGTTATCACTCTTAGAGTCATTTTTCCCAATGTGCAAGTTTTAACCAAAAGTGGATAACTGAAATATGTTTTCTTAAAGCACTGAGATATGAAAATATCTGCATTTTGCAGTATTTTACAATCTGTTGTTAATTTGCGAGGTCATACAAGAAATGTGTAGGTTTTTGCTAAACTTCTAGCAAACTCCAAGCTAACAATTATGATCATTTAACTGATGTGACTATGTGACATTTTCACAGACTGTTAAAAATAGGAAAGCAGCTGAAACAGAAGAGATAGTGACAACAGAACAATAGAAGCAATAGAAAGGATCTAAAGAAAGACTCTGTGAAGAAAATGAAAAAGTAGATTGAAATAAATACTAGAAAACATCAGGTGCCTGAGAAAATTGGCATAAAATTGTTTGGTTATGGCTTGTTACATTGGCAATAAAAGAAAATGCTTTTAGATATTATTGGGTACTATTTTAATTATATTTTCTTAAGATATAGGCCAGATTCTTGTTTCTATTCCAGCCACTTTGTGTTGCTCAAGTGATACAACGGGACCAGAATTTGTATCTGACCAGCAGAGAATTCCTGTTGTGGAGGGAAACTCCCCATTGTCATAATGCCAGTGAAGCTGCCTCCTGTGCCAACTGTTCCCCTGACCCCACCTTCCTAGTATAGGGAGAGATAGGAGGGGCCATATTGGATCTCTACTTGGCTGAGCTTTGACTGACATGTGGCTCCTTATGGACCATATGCCAGTGGTATAAAGTAGAACTGCCTATAGGCTGCTCTAACATGAGGGTTTGGACTGGTGCAAAGCAGCTCACAGAATCAGGGATCCATAAGCACATCCCTGATGGCCCTTGCATCCTGCACTGAGAAGAGCTTGTACTCAGGAGAAAATCTAGCCCAACCTTTTTTTTTATTATTATGGCCAGGCAGGGGTGCAACAGTTGCATGATATAGTATTAAATTGTTATCTATATTGAGCTACAAAGGAGTATGATGCTTACTGGATGTAGTGATTCATAGACTCAGTCTGAGGTCTTTTATCAGAAATATAGCAGTAACAAAACCAGCAGCCTTGTAATGAACATTATCTGTGGAATGATTGGAATATGAAGCTTTCCTTCCATTGTCCCAAGTGGTTCTATCATCTGTAAATCAGAAAGATCCTTTCCCTCTGTATGTCTTACTGATTTTACAGACGATAGAAGAATTGGATGCTATGAAAGGAAATTTCCACATTCCAGTACAGAAAGGGAAAGAGTGGTCTTGTGGCTAAAGCACAGTGCATGGAATCAGAAAATCTGAGCTCTACTATCAATTCTAACACATATTTCTTCTTTAACCTCGGGCAAATTACTGGGCCTCATTGTGGCTGTTTTCCTCCTCATAAAATGGGGATAGAATACTCACCTCACAAGAGTGTTGTGAAGTTTAATTAATCAATAGTTGTAGTGTACTTTAAGGTCTCCGGATAGAAGGCAAGTGATACATTCAGTGTATTATTTTAGCAATTTGTATAGTGCTTATTGACATGGCAGGTGGGCATTTCACTTATAGAGATTAAAACCAGTAGAAAGGACAACATTTTAAAAACCAAAAATCAGCTTGAATTTTAAATAGGCCTCACTTCATGCTCTGAAGGTTGCTAGTCTAGGGCTATGAGTGGCTTCCAAAGGGAATAAATTCCAAGAATAAAATCCGGATCCCATTGAAGTCAATGGGCATTTTGATATTGACTTCCACTGGCCCAAAATTTCAAACCAAAAGCTTTGAGCCACCTTTGTGTTTTCTGTGTTCTCTGTATGCACACTAAAATGAATGTACCACACATTGTGGTCTATGCAGGAGTCACCAGTCACTCATATCTGATGTATAACTCAGGTTCTGGAGGATCATCACAGCAAAGCTTTTGACAGTATAACTGAAACACTCTTTAATGTATGATGAATAAGCCAAAGTCATTTACTGTATGCACTTTTTCCAAGAGTAAGACAGAGGGGAGGTGGGCCATTCTTACAGCAAGGAATGACCTATGGGAATTAATTTTGAAAGAACTCATGGAGCCGGGGATGCGGAAAAGGAAAAGGGACAGAATAAAAGACATTGACTCAAATTGGTAAATATATTTATATGAATTTTAATATGAACTCAGTTGTTGTATATCACAGTATATTTGCAGTGATATATGCACACGTACTATGGTGATAGGTATGGAAGAGATAGATAATCATTATTTTATTGCTTTTTGTTTTGCTAGTTTTGTGAAAGTATTAAATCCCCTTTAATGGAGTTCTACAATATGCTGACTGAACAAGAAAATATACAGTACATGCAGAACTGTGATTTCTACCACTATATTAGTAAATGTCAGCCTTGTTACATGTATTCAGTGATTTTCTTAATGAAAACGTCAGCATAACCTTGGCATTTTCCGCCTTTCATTTAATTTTTGCACTCTTCTTTCATCTGTTAGTTGACCTTTGCATGCACTTGGTAGTTTGCCTAGGGTGCTGTCACACCTCCAATGTTATTCTCTAATGATGGTCTTTTGCTGCCAAATTGAAATAGAATCTCTAGGAAGGAGTTCCGGGACCTTGCTCCCAATTCAGTCCAATGATGAAAATTTCAAAATATTGCTACTATGACTTTTAACTCCTTTTCTCAAAGAGAATCAATGACCATTTTTTACCACCAAAAAAAAAAAAAATTGAAAATACATAATCTGCTCAAATATTGTAATGCTACGGCATTCTATGACTGAAGAGTTGCAGTCATTGAAGAAACAGCTGTGGTACCAGTAATATAAAACAAATGAAAAATAACTTTTGAATGAGTGAGCCAAATATATGTTCTTAGCATAAAACCAGAGGGATGATGTACCATTTGGGGGAGTTTTATAAAGGAGACAATGACAGGAGCAATAACATATATTACTCAACACACATCATGTTGAAGAGGAAAAATATTAATTAGTACTGACCTTTCAGTGTCACTTCTGACTCAATAATATGTGTCTGGATGCAGTGAAACCTAAAGTAATACAGAATCATAGAAATGTAGAGCTGAAAGGGACTTAGAGAGATCATCTAGTCCAGCTCCCTGCACCAAAGCACGACTGAGTACTCCTAGACTATCTCTCACAGGTGTTTGTCCAACCTATTCTTAAAAGCCTACGATGATGGCAATTCCACAACCTCTCTTGGTAACCTATTCAAAAGTTTAAATATCCTTATACTTAGATTTCCCTAATATTTAATCAAAATCTCCTTTGCTGCAGATTAAGCCCAGTACTTTTTGTCCTACCTTCAGTCAACATGGAGAAGAATTTATCACAGTCCTCTTTATAACAGCCTTTACCATATTTGAAGACTGTTATCTTCAGTCCCCTCTGCAGGAAATAAGCTCCTTCAGCAGAGGCTGAGGAGTAACTAGGCCAGCCTCCAGACTGATTAATGAGCTCAATTGGGTTGTGCTAGGCAGGCCCAACTGAAGGGAGCCAGCAGGCCTACTTTTAAGCTCAGCAGTAAAAGTCAGTCACGGGCTGCTCAACGCTTCTGACCACAGCTGCAGTTGCTTTTGCCCCTGCCTGTTTCTTGACCTGCTCCAGCCCTGTTCCTGCATTGCTTGTCTTGTTCATGTCTTGCTCCAGCCCTGTTGCTGCCTTGTTTCTCTCTTGCCCCAGCCCTACGTTCCTTTTCTAGTTCCTAGCTCCTGCTCTGACTCCTGACTGTGGCTCCTATCCTTGTCTCTAGTTCCTGACTCTGGCTCTGACCCTGGGCTCTGATTTCTGGTTTCAAACTTCAGCGCCAACCCTTAGCCTCCAGCTTCAGTTCCTGGGCCCTGCAGCCCGACTGAAGCCAGACTGAAGGAGTATCACGGAAGAACAGCAGCAGTCTTCTTTTCTCGAGACTAAATATGCCCAGTTTGTGTAACCTTTCCTCATTTTCTAAATGTTTTATCATATTTGTTGCTCCCCTCTGTATCCTATCCACTTACTCTGCCTCTTAAAGTGTGGCACCCCAAACTGGACATAATATTCCAGCCAGGGCCTCAGCAATGCAGAGTAGGGCAGAACAATTACATCCCATGTCATATGATACTACTCTTAGTACACTGCAGAATATTAGGCTTTTTTTTTGTAATTGCATCAAATTGTTGACTCATCTTCAATTTCTGATCCTCTATACCACCTGCACCATCCTTTTCTGCTGCACTATTACCATCTTTGTTATTCCTTATTTTGTATTTATGCATTTGACTTTTCCTTCCTAAGTGTACTATTTTGCATTTGTCTTTATTTAATATCATCCTGTTGGGTAAAGGCCAATTCTCCTATGTATCAAAGTCATTTTGAATTATAATACTGTCCTCCAAAATGATTGTACTCCTCCCAGTTTGGTAACATCTGCAAATTTTATAAGCATATTCTCCACTCCATTATTCAGTCATTAGTGAAAATATTGAATAGTATCAGATCCAGGACTGACTGTTGTGAGACCTCACTAGATTCATCCTCCCAGTTTGACAGAGAACCACTGCTAACTACTCTTATATAGTCTTTCAACCAGTTGTGCACCCACCTAATAGTAATTTCATCTAAATCACATTTCCCTAATTTGCTTATGATAGCGTCATGTAGAACACTGTCAAAAGGTTCACTTAAATCACATCTACTGCTTCACTCTTTTCCACTAGGCCAGTAACCCTGTGAAAGAAAAAAATGTAGGTTGATTTGGCATGATTTGTTTTTGACAAATCCATGTTGGCTATTACTTGCCACTCTGTTATCCTCTAGGTGCTTGCAAATTGATTGTTTAATAATTTATTCCAGTATCTTTCCATGTATAGAAGTTAACTAGATAACTAGGCTATAATTCCTTGAGTCCTCTTTGTTGCTCTTTTAAGGATAAGGGTACTATATTTTCCCTTTTCCAGTCTTCTGGGACCTCACCAGTCCCCCATAAGTTCTCAAAGTTGATCACTAATTGTCCTGAGATTGCCTCAGCTAGTTTCCTATGTACCGGGGTGAATTTCATCAGGCCTTGCTGACTTGGATATATCTAAATATTTATCTAAATATTCTTTGACCCATTTTTTTCCCTCTTCTGGCTTGTGTTCCTTCCTCGTTTTTGTTAATATTAATTTTCTTTTTTATAGAAGACTGAAGCAAAATAGGCATTAAAAACCTCAGCCTTCTTTGTGTCATCCATTATTAGCTCTCCTTTCCTGCTAAGTAATAGACCTGCACTTTCTGTTATCTTCCTCTTGCTCCTAATGCATTTATAGAACTGTTCTTATTGTCGTTATGTGCCTTGCTAGGTGTAACTCATTTTGTGTCTCAGCCTTTCTGATTTTGTCCCTACATGCTTGTGCTATTCTATTGTACTCATCCTTAGCAATTTCTCCATGTTTCCATTTTTTTTGTAGGATTCTTTTTTTTTATTTTCAGGTCATTAAAGAGCTCTTGATGGAGTCATTTTGGCCTATTCCTAATCTTCCTAACTTTCCTTTGAGCCAGGATAATTTACTGTTTTGCCTTTAATATTGTCTTTTTGAGAAGCTTTCCTGAACTCCTTTTCTCCTTAAATTTTCTTCCCATGGGACCTTACCTGCCAGTTCTCTGAGTTTGTTAAAGTCTGCTTTTCTGAAGTCCATTATCCTTAGTCTGCTGCTCTCACTCCTTCCTTTCCTTAGAATCACGAAGCCTATCCATTCACCCAGAGATTTTCAACTGGTTTGCCTCTCACCTCTTTCTGGACATCAGAACAAGTGTATAATTCTTGATGTACAATGAAACACTTCATCACTTTGTTCCCTGACTGTCCTTTCTGAACAAACTATACCCTGCCTTACCAGTGTCGGAGAAAAACAGAGTTCTCACTCTCTTTTTTGGGTGCAGCAAGTCAGATACTTTATTCTGAAGCAATTGCATGAGGGAGAGAGTGCACTAGGACACAGGGTTTCCCCCTCCTTGGCAGGTCTCTCAAAAGATAAACAATTAAGGCAAGCATTTATACCTTTTGTTACATACAGTAATGGGCAACAGCTGCATTTTGTTTATACATAGGTCATCCTGATATCTTATTTTTCTCACCTATTTAGACTATAATCTACATTCCATACTTATCTCACACAAGGTCACAACAACTTCTCACACAGTTCTTTTCCACTCGCCTCACACAATCCTCGCTTCTACAAGTCTCGCGTTATTAGGGTTACAGCTAGCCTGACTCTTGCTCATAGAAGGGACTGTTTGCATTGAAATCCCCTTCAGATCCCTGTCAGTTCTTTCTCTACTTCCGCACCAGTATTCCAGTTATGAGATTTATCCCACCAGGCGCTGTGACGTCAATTATACCATTATTTTGTTTGTGAATTAAGACTTCCAGTTCTTCCTGTTTATTCCCCATACTTATTTCATTTGTATATAGACATCTAAGATGTTGAGCAGTGTCCGAAATCAATACAGGTTCGAATACTCGAGTGGAGGAGGGAAATTGAAAACGGAGGCAGATTGTAATTCAAAAACAGGTGGCAGTTTATTAATAGGGAACAAATCACAACTTGGGCTGGGGAGGAGCACTTTTATCAACTAACAATACAAACTCAATTGAAAAAGGAACAAGTGACCAACCAAAACTGTCACCAGAGCAGCACTATAAAACAGTCTATTTACACTTACAACAAGGAAGCAGTAGTATAAAACAAGCTATATACAGTGAACAACAAGGAATCAGATAATTTACAACCAACCATTTACCAAAAGCCAGAACAAGTATATAAAACTGAATAAACTGTAACCATTTGCCCTCTATACACTGTACAAGAGATTTGGTACCAAGTAATACAGAAAAAGGGCCTAACCAACAAAATGTCTACAAAAATTAATACATGCATACCACACTCCAGGCGCAGCTGACCAGCAGTACAGACACCAGGGACATGACGAGATGTAATCCAAAAGAACACGACACGAGCCGGCTAAATCCGGAGGAGATCCTGGCTGAAAGGGTGATCAGGCCTTCCAGCTAACACGCGGACACTCCTGCTGATTTAGACCAGAGACATAGTTTTGTTCGAGGACCCTTGCACGTGCTAGCATCTAATTGGTTCTCCGCCCCTACACCAACCAGGCTCCGAGCTGGTGCCCTCTACGTAACAGGCACTGCACACGGCACACTAGGCTTATGCACACGGCCCACTGGAATTGTAGCACACGGTACCAATGAGACCTACAATTGACCAGGCGGAAGGTTCGAGAATGGTCACACGGCCCCAATGTGTTGCACACGACACCAAGGCACTGCACTCAGCACCAAGGTGCTGCACACGACACCGATGTGACCTTCTGACCGGCAATTGGCCATCCAGACGCCATGACAGAGCGTAGGGCTGCGACAAGTAGAATCCTCCATTGTGTTCCCTCTATTGCTCCTGACATGCTATTGTTATTTTACATTCCCCACCTCTCTGACTTCCAGCCCTTTGTCAAGGTCATCTTTTAGACTTACATGTGGGCTTTTATCAACTGCCCCCCTTTGAAGCTAGTTTAAAACCCTCCTCACTAGGTTGTCGAGTCAGAGTCCCAAGATTCTCTTACCCTTCTTTGACAGGTGGACTTCATCTCTTCCCAGCAGTTCTCATTCACATAACAGTATCCCATTGTTGAGGAAAGCCCTCCTGTTGACACCATCTGCACAGACATGCATTCATCTCCCAAGTTACATATTTCCCTACTGGGGTCCTTTCCTTCAACTGGTAGAAAAAATGAGAAAACCACATGCACCACTGACTGCTTCACCCTTGCTCCCAAAGTGCTGTAATCACTATTGATGCTCAGAATCATACCGGGCAGTATCAATAGAGACCACATGGATGAGCGGCATGTGATGGTGGTCAGAAGGCCACATGAGCCTCAGCTGCCTTTTCATAACATCTCATATATGAGATCTTGTCAGGCAGCAACCTCCAGGGATTATATCTTATATCATAAATAAGGACAAATCTTAGTCCTATATATAGAACAGAAAGCAGGATGAAAACCTCTTTCTGCTGTGTATGTTGGTTCTGCATAGTTTTTATTGTTGGGTTGAGCGGCTCTGTCTCCACTGCATTATCAGGACTCTCAAGTTGGCTCAGGGACAGGGAACTCGTGTTGCCCATAAGCAACCCTCTGCATAGCTTGACCAACCTCTTATTACATGCAAGCATCTGTAGTAAAAGGCAAGACATTGGGGCTACAGTAAACACTATGGTATGCCAAAAGGGGAGTAACATGCACCAACACAATGTCTTTGCTCTACACCCTGATTGCACTGGGTTTAAGGAGATCTATGGGCCTCTTTAAAATTCTCTAGGACTATCTGTCATTCAGCCACAGAGGACTTTTGTGCCTACCTCATGAATATCAGGGAAGGTACTGAATAGATTAATTGCATCACTTTACCCCAACCTCCAGTACTTACAGACTTTGCTTGTGGGCTAAGAAAGGGGTTGGGCAGCCATGGAAGCATTATATAGTTGCCCATTAAAGGATTTCATAATTCTTCAAAAGTGCATAGTCCAGCCAGGCTGTGCAGGTCAGGCCAGTTTTGCCTCACAGGCATACCAGCACCTTGATTTGTCTCTAATGAGTCTCATTAATGCATCCAGAAATACAAGGAAGTGCTTTTTAATTGAATTCCTGCTTAAGGAACACAGTGATAAGAAAATAAACTACCAATGCCAGAAAGAGTTAAATGCGACAGAAAGGTGACCTATTTGAGGAAAAGAATGATCTGTTATTTTAATGTGTTTTCTATATGGCATAACAAAACATGTTTAATAAAACAACTAGGTTATACATTTGACAGGTTTCTCCTGTATCACAACTCTATTAGTGTTGCTCAACTCTCTACGTGTAATACTTATAATCATTCTATTCTTCTGAAAATGTGGATCAAAAGAAGTTGGAATATGGCATACAGCAAGGTGTTGAACATAATAACTAGGCTAAAGTAATTAAAGCTTTAACTAAATATTTATTTTCACTTTTAGCAGTTTAGTGTGTGTTTGAAAACAAGAACTTGTTAACTTAATGAGATTTGTTCAATAAGCCTCAGTATATCTACTAGTAGACTGAATATGGGTGAACCAGGGTGATCAGAAATTTGAAAATGCAATACTCTATATTGAGGATTACCTGTTTTACTGCAGCCATTAGCAGTGGTGGCAGAATGAAACCCATTTGCAATCTACCTTGTTTCATCCCTCATTGTTTTCTGACCTCATTGTTCTCTGTCCACACTTCCTGCACTTAGCAGGACAGATGTGTATTTGGAGGGTGGGGCAAAGGCATTTCTACAACATCTTTGTGCTCCTCTAATCTGAGGACTACTGGGGACCAGTTTGCACCTCGAAAAAGTAGAGCTGTCTCAGACGAGCTCAAAACACATGCTGTCCAGCTCAAAACACATGCTGTCCATGCTGTCCAGTAATATCTAGTAATGGGCCATTATATTATTCAGGGATCACCAGAGCACAGTAGCTCACCAGCCATGTTCTGTTTCCTTGGTCATACCTTCACATGTTCTCATGTCCCAACTCTGGCAGGGAAGGTTGGGAAGGGCTATGTTGGTTGGACACTAGGTGAGGAGTTACCCATGCTCAGAGAATCCTCAGATGCTCAGTTAGGATTGCTTTTCAGTCCATTTGCATTGCTCAGTGATGCAAAAGGGTCACAGCATGGGGCAGGATCTGGCCCATGGTATCTCCATACCTATAGGCTGGTATTAAGGTTATGATACACATGATTTTTTCACACGTTACCCTGTGTGATGGGACGCCTGCCTCACACTGGGCTCTAAGGGGTTAATAGAGCTCTAGGGAGGCTGCGCAATAGGCAGCCAATAACAGAAGGCCTGAAGGGAGCAGCCAATCAGGACCATATAAAAAGGGAGCCGCAGGGCAGAGGAAGGCAGTTCTCTGCTGGGAGCCCAGGGAGGAACAACTGTGTCTCTGGAGGGCTGAGAGAACTGCCAGCACACTGGACAGAGCGTTGCTGCTAGCAGGGACCAGGGGAGCGAGAGACAGCTCCTGGCTGGCTGCTGGGAATTGCAGGCTGAGGCCCTGAGGCAAGGGCAATATGGCTGGGGCCACAAGGAAGTGGCCAGACAATTTGGACTGCAGGTCCCCTGGAAGTGGGGAGCATAGGTGTGGCATGGCCAGAGGACTGTGTCGCTGAAGAGGACACCACAGTCCTTGGAGAGATGTGGGTTCTAGAGCAGGAGTGATGGTGGTGAGACACCACCTGAAGATGGTGCACTACCATGCAGAGCTAATTCCCAAGACAACCAGCAGGAGGCTCCACAGTAGTGAGTGCACCCCGTCACACCTTGGTTCACCTGACTGTTTGCTACTATTTACAACATGGGGTTCAGTTTTGAAAAAAGTTCTACTGCAAGACTGAAAGTCACATACTTGATGCTGAGTAGATCTTAATGGACTGAATTTTAAAACCACCTGATGGCTATCAAAAAACAACACAAGATCAGTAAGATCTCTTTATTTATTGGTTTAAGTGTGGAGGTCCACATAAAAAGCATACACAGAAAAGCCAAAATAACATTTCCAACACAAGTTACCATTACTGTCACATACAATAAAATCAACTGCCCTCTAATTATGAAGGATCTATACAGAGGAAGAGACTAAGGCAGCTGATCAAATTTCCAAAGCCCTTATCCCCATCCTTCCTTAAAAAGAGCCTGCACAAATAAAATAAATAATCTTTTCAATATGCCATGAGGGTGAAAATGTCTGAATATTTTTTAGACCAAAGAGTTCTAGAGTTGAGAACCCCCTCATGCAAAACACCCTGTTGGCCACCTTCTTAGCTTTAGTTCCAAAGGGGAACTAGTTCAAATACTTCCAGTAGTCACATCTGCTATGTAAACAATATACAGAGAGATGGTCTCTCTCTGGGTTCAGGTCTTTATATTTAAACAGCATCCTTAATTCCATGCAGAATATACTTAACAGGTCAATGCCGATGTCAGAACACTGGTACCATATATCTGTGAAGCAATGCTTAATATATTTAATTTCTTGCCAACAGAGATGATGTACCACAGACTTGGCAACAGTTAAAACCCGAATGCTTATAAACAGGTACATATATAATAAAATCCCTAGTTTGCCAACCTGAATAACAAATAATGGGTGCAATGTCTCAGAAAAGAGGTTTAATATGAGTGTCATCAGTTCTTCCAGTGGTTTCCCCAATTTATAAGTGCTACTTTACTCTCTTCTCTGGGGTTGCTACTCTGCCACCAAGCATCTGAGATGAAATCTCATACAGGCACTGATAAATCATTTAGCTATACCATTTATGTCAGACAAGATGGAGATATTAAACTGGGTTTCAGTTCTAATGGTTGAACAGAAGGAGCAATAAGATGCAGTGATGCAACGCTCTGAACAAGAGAACCTTCTGGTCCAAAAGATTCTCTTGCATTTTGTCCAGTATGTTTCTGGAAGAAATCAGGATACTAGGCTCTCCGCAGGCATTTATGATAGGAGGTTCACACAGTTTGTAAAGCATTAAAATCACTTGTATTTGTGTAGCTGTAGTCTGACAAATGGTGGTGGGTTTAATGTTTATTGTCTTTCAGTGATTTCTATACCCAATGTGCTTGGCTTACAAGTAAAAAGAAGGGTTTCCCCCCCCCCCTAATTTCCAGCTCTGCTATTTCAGCCTAGGATCTGACATTCTTCTTCTGCATCACCACCAATAATAGAGGTTTTGTAGGCTAAGGGGAGGTCTTCACTACAGGGGGGGTTCGATTTAAGATACGCAAATTCAGCTACGCGAATAGCGTAGCTGAATTCGACGTATCGCAGCCGACTTACCCCGCTGTAAGGACGGCGGCAAAATCGACCTCCGCGGCTTCCCGTCGACGGCGCTTACTCCCACCTCCGCTGGTGGAGTAAGAGCGTCGATTCGGGGATCGATTGTCGCGTCCCGACAAGACGCGATAATTCGATCCCCGAGAGGTCGATTTCTACCCGCCAATTCAGGCGGGTAGTGTAGACCTAGCCTTAGTTAGGGTTTCAATTACATCTGATTTTAATGTTTCCCTGGGATAACAGTTACTGCTCTCAACTCTAAATCTGATGTGAGTTCAAATCTAAATATCACCTAAATGCTTTTTATGAGGTTGGGTCTATGGTGTAATGGTTAGTGCTCTTGGTTTTGAATCTAGAGATGGGAATTCAAAGATGTTGATTATCCACTGGAACAAACTACCAATGGAAGTGGTAGATATTCTCCATCTCTTGATGCCTTCAAATAAAGACTGGAAGATATGCTTTAGTCAAACTCAAGTTATTGGATTCAATGCATGGGTAACTGGATGAAATTATTTTCCCTGTGTTATGCAGGAGGTCAGACTAGATGATCAAATGGCCCCTTATGGCTTAAAATCTATTAATCTTTCTGAACATGTGCCCTGAATAACATCTGTTCAGTTCCATACCCTTCAATAGGTGTACACAGGTTTAATTGAATAGAATGTGATAAACAATTCTACTGATGCTGCACAAGAAAGAATAGAATATAACTCACTCTAGCTGTGTTGACTCTGCAGGGCCAACAAGACGAAAGAGTGCTTTAAAAGCTAATTTTTTTCTCTACAAGGTCAACAGCTAGAAGTCTGAATACAGATCGAGAGCAGTGCTGTTGAATAAGATGGCAGTTACACATTATCACTGTTCAGAACAGAATTGCATTATAACTTTGCATATATACCAGTAGTGTGCAAAAAACACTGCACTAGCATATGGCACAATGTAAGGCCTGTGATAGCCTGTTGTTCCCTTGAAGAACAGATCATAAAATGGATTGGATTATAATAAATCAGGGTGGATACAAATAAATTATTTTAAAGAATCAGTATTTAGATCAGATTTGTTTCACAACGTTTAATTTAAAATACTTTTTTATTTAAAAAAATACACCAATTTAGAATTAAATTTGAAATTGACAACTTATGTTAAGGCCTAATCTTATTATACCCTATTAAAATGTGCATCATTATGAAAATTAGTGATTTAAATAATTTTAATTTAGATCAATCTACCTTGGAATAAATAGACTTTTATGTGATTATTTATTAGTTATTACCACTTTCATGACATGGATTGTTTATTAGGTGTAATCACCTGGGGCTACTATGCATTTATATTATAAACAATCATACATTACGTATAATGCATCAAATATTGGACCTGGGCAGTTGAAGATCATATCATGACTTTAGTAAGGCTTTTGATACTGTCTCGCATGACCTTCTCATAAACAAACTAGGGAAATACAACCTGGATGGAGCTACTATAAGGTGGGTGTATAACTAGTTGGAAAATCGTTCCCAGAGAGTAGTTATCAGTGGTTCACAGTCATGCTGGAAGGGCATAACGAGTGGGGTCCCGCAGAGATCAGTTCTGTTCAATATCTTCATAAATGATTTAGATAATGGCTTAGAGAGTATAAAGTTTGCAGATAATACCAAGCTGGGAAGGGTGGCAAGTGCTTTGTAGGATAGGATTAAAATTCAAAATGATCTGGACAAACTGGATAAATGGTCTGAAGTAAATAGGATGAAATTCAACAAATGCAAAGTACTCCACTTAGGAAGGAACAATCAGTTGCACACATACAAAATGGGAAATGACTGCCTAGGAAGGAGTACTGCGGAAAGGGATCTGGGGGTCATAGTGGATCACAAGCTAAATATGAGTCAACAGTGTAACACTGTTGCAAAAAAATCAAACATCATTCTGGGATGTATTAGCAGGAGTATTGTAAGCAAGACACAAGAAGTAATTCTTCCACTCTACTCCATGCTGATTAGGCCTCAGCTAGAGTATTGTGTCCAGTTCAGGAAAGATGTGGACAAATTGGAGAAAGTCCAGAGAACAGCAACAAAAATTAAAAAAAGGTCTAGAAAACATGACCTATGAGGGAAGATTGAAAAAACTGGATTTGTTTAATCTGGAGAAGAGAAGACTGAGAGGGGACATGATAACAGTTTTCAAGTATATAAAAGGTTGTTACAAGGAGGAGGGAGAAAAGTTGTTCTTCTTAACCTTTGAGGATAGGACAAGAAGCAATGGGCTTAAACTGCAGCAAGGGCAGTTTAGGTTGGACATTAGGAAAAACTTCCTAACTATCAGAGTGGTTAAGCACTGGAATAAATTGCCTAGGGAGGTGTTGGAATCTCCATCACTGGGGATTTTTAAGAGCAGGTTGGACAAACATCTGTCAGGGATGGTCTATATAGACCTGCTTTTAGTGCAGGGGACTGGACTAGATGACTTCTTGAGGTTCATTCCAGTTCTATGATTCTATGATTAGTTTTGTTGGCAAAAGTATCTGTACACATATTACACGGATTCCTGCAACTTTTAAAGTACAGATGACAAAGTTCAGGAAAATGTTTGGATCCAACTTGAAACATCTTCAAAGTTCAGTACTGTTGTCATTTGGAGTTCTGGCTCTGTTAATTATAGAGAAGGGCCTCAGTTGAAAATTTCATACCTGGTCTTGGACCTTATCTTCCTTGAAGTTTGAGGGTAACCTAGTGTTTCAGTTTGGGCCCATCTCTACTTCAAAAGCTATGGCCAATTTTTTTTCAAACGTAGATAGCTAAAGTTAGGCACCAGAATTCATACTTAGGCACCCAAATAAGTGGACAGCGTTTCAGACATTCTGAACATCCACAGCTTCTTTAACCAACTTTAGACATCTATGTTTGAAATTTTTGGCCATATGCTGTATATAAAAAATATAACTGAATGACAAACCTCTGTAATAAATGACTCCATGTAGTGGTGAATGCTAGAGGACAGCTTGTTGATTTCTAGGAGTGAAACGTGTAATACTCTTTCAAGGATAATCTTGCAATGGAATACAAGGATCTTCACTGTCATAGAAGATTAAACAGAACCTTGTGATTACATTGACTGAACAGCCTAACATGATTTCCTACTGATGAAGAATAAGAGCTTCATTCTAAGCAGGTACACTTGGATACACAAATATCACTCTTGTTTTTTTGAATTTCATGGAAACATAGGATTTTCCATAATGGATCTATCAAGTCCAGTATACTGCCTCTGGGAGAGGCCTGCTTTGAAGGAAAGTAATACATAAATATACATATTGGTTTATAAAATAAAATAAACCCATAGTGCCTCCAACCAGTTGTGCAGTGCTTTACACAGGGGAATAACTTCTTTCTGAACTCTATGATCATGATCATATGCCCTGAAACATTAACTGTTCCAGTTTAGAATACTGAACTACCAGTCTTTATTAGCCATAATGTTGTAAAGCCAGATTTTAACCTTGTGGCATAGTGATCAATTTTCACAATAGAGAGAGGTGAAAAGCAGGGTCCTCCAGGGATCAGTACTGGGACCCGTGCTGGTGCAACATATTCAACAATGATCTGGAAAAGGGATGAACAGTGTAGTGGCAAAGTTTGCAGATGATACAAAATTATTCAAGACAGTTAAGTCTAAAGCAGACTACAAGTAGTTACAGAGAGATCTCAGAGAACTGGGTGACTAGGCAACAAAATGCCAGATGAAAATCAGTGTTGATAAGTGCAAATTAATGCACATTGGAAAAAATAATTGTGTGTGTGTGTGTGTCTACAAAATGATGGGTTCTAAATTAGCTGTTACCACCCAAGAAAGAGATCTTAGAGTCATTGTGGATAGTTGTCTCAAAACTTCTGTTCAATGTGTAGCATCAGTCAAAAAGGCTAATGGTATGTTAGGAACTATTAATAAAGGGGTAGAAAATGAGACACAAAATATAACACCAGTATACAAATCTATAGTGTTCCCACACATTGAATACTATATCCAGTTTTGGACACCCCATCTGTCAAGGCTGTATCCCCACTTTGAACTTTAGGGTACAAATGTAGGGGCCTGCATGAAAACTTCTAAGCTTATCTACCAGCTTAGCTCTGGTCCGCTGCCACCATCTTAAGAATTCCCTCCCTGGGAAGCCTTGAGAAACCTTTCACCAATTCCCTGGTGAATACAGATCCAAACTCCTTGGATTTTAAACAAGGAGAAATTGACCCTTCCCCCCTCCTTCCTTTCACCAACTCCTGGTGAATACAGATCCAAACCCCCTTTGGATCTTAAAACAAGGAGAAATCAATCAGGTTTTAAAAAAGAAGGCTTTTAATTAAAGCAAAAGGTAAAAATCATCTCTGCAAAATCAGTATGGAAAATAACTTTACAGGGTAATCAAACTTAAAGAGCTCAGAGGAATCCCCTCTGTCTTAGGTTCAAAGTATAGCAAACAAGATAAGCACTCTGGTAAAAGGTACATTTACAAGTTGAGAAAACAAAGTAAATCTAAGACGCCTTGCCTGGCTTTTACTTACAATTTTGAAATAAGAGAGACTTGTTTAGAAAGATGGGGAGAACCTGGATTGATGTCTGGTCCCTCTCAGTCCCAAGAGCGAACAACCCCTTAAACAAAGGACACACACAACAGCCTTTCCCCCCCCAAGATTTGAAAGTATCTTGTCCCCTTATTGGTCCTTGGGGTCAGGTGTCAGCCAGGTTACCCGAGCTTCTTAACCCTTTACAGGTAAAAGGATTTGGAGTCTCTGGCTAGGAGGGATTCCATAGCACTGTACACAGGAGAGCTGTCACCCTTCCCTTTATAGTTATGACACGCCCCCCAAATCACAGATAGTGTTGGACGTCCGGTTCCACACTGGCTGTGATTTCTTCCTGGAGCTCTAGGAGAAAACAGAGTTAACAAGACACATGTACCTTTAGACATACTACTGATTATATAAAAACTAACAATATGTTTCATTACAAGAACAATTGTTAACCAGTTAACTCTGGGAAACTTTCCCGGGAGAGTGCATCAGCCACTTTGTTAGAAGCTCCCGAAATGTGTTGTATTTCAAAATCAAAATCTTGGAGAGCTAAACTCCACCGAAGAAGTTTTTTGTTATTTCCCTTGGCGGTATGAAGCCACTGTAGCGCAGCATGGTCTGTTTGTAGTTGGAAACGCCGTCCCCAAACATATGGGCGTAACTTTTCCAGCGCGTACACAATGGCGTAGCATTCCTTTTCGCTGATTGACCAGTGGCTTTCCCTCTCAGACAGTTTCTTGCTGAGAAACACGACAGGATGGAATTCTTGATCTGGTCCTTCCTGCATTAAAACTGCTCCCACGCCTCGCTCGGAAGCATCTGTGGTTACTAGGAACGGTTTGTCAAAGTCTGGGGCCCTTAGCACAGGGTCAGACATGAGTGTTGCCTTAAGCTGGTTAAAGGCCTTTTGACACTTATCAGTCCACTGAACTGCATTTGGCTGTTTCTTTCTGGTTAGGTCTGTCAGCGGGGCGGCGATTTGGCTGTAGTGTGGTACAAATCGCCTATAATATCCGGCCAAGCCTAAGAAGGATTGGACCTGTTTCTTTGACTTTGGAACCGGCCACTTTTGGATAGCATCCACTTTGGCCTGTAGGGGATTTATAGTTCCTTGACCCACCTGGTGCCCCAGGTATGTCACTCTGTTTTGGCCTATTTGACACTTTTTAGCCTTAACAGTTAGTCCTGCCTGCCGGATGCGCTCGAAGACTTTTTTC
Organism: Emys orbicularis; assembly: GCF_028017835.1. Classification (NCBI taxonomy): domain Eukaryota; kingdom Metazoa; phylum Chordata; order Testudines; family Emydidae; genus Emys; species Emys orbicularis. The sequence continues at coordinate 49,973,321 of NC_088687.1, read as the reverse complement.
AGGTGCTCCAGGTGTTCTTTTCCCTGAATCAGAAAAAATGGCCACATCATCGAGATAGGCAACTGCAGATTCTCCCAATCCCGCTAAGAGACCATCTACAAGTCTTTGGAAGGTGGCGGGTGCATTTCGCAACCCGAAAGGGAGTACATTGAATTCATACACCCCTGCCTGGGTGACGAAGGCTGACCTTTTCTTAGCGGGTTCATCTAGTGGTACTTGCCAGTACCCTTTGGTTAAGTCTAAAGTAGAGATGAATTGGGCATGTCCCAATTTTTCCAATAGCTCATCTGTGCGTGGCATTGGATAGTTGTCAGGACGAGTTACAGCATTTAGCTTACAGTAGTCCACGCAAAAGCGTATTTCCCCATCTGGTTTGGGAACTAGAACCACTGGAGATGCCCATGCACTGGTAGAGGGGCGGATTATACCCATCTGTAGCATGTCCTGGATCTCCCTTTGTATAGCCGCTTGGGCATGAGGTGACTCCCGGTAGGGTGGGGTTCTAATTGGGTGAGCATTACCTGTGTCAATGGAGTGGTATGCCCGTTCGGTCCGTCCTGGAGTGGCTGAGAAAATCGGTGCAAAGCTTGTGCACAGCTCCTTTATCTGCTGTCGCTGCAGACGTCCCAGGGTCGTGGAGAGGTTCACCTCTTCCACGCCACCATTCCTTTTTCCTTCATAGTAGACACCTGCAGGCCACTCCGCGTCATCAGTTTCCTGGGCTGTAAACTGGCAAACGTTTAATTCTCTAGAATAAAAGGGCTTAAGAGAATTAACATGGTATACCTTAGGCTTTATGTTGGAGGTGGGGGAGGCTATGAGATAGTTAACAGCTCCTAGGCGCTCCTGGACCGTGAATGGTCCTTCCCACGACGCTTCCATTTTATGGGCCTGGAGCGCCTTTAAGACCATGACTTGGTCTCCTACTTTGAAGGACCGTTCTCTGGAATGTTTATCATACCAGGCCTTTTGCTCTTCCTGAGCATCCTTTACGTTTTCTTTAGCAAGGGCTAAAGAGTGTCGGAGGGTGTTTTGTAGGTTGCTTACAAAGTCTAGAATGTTAGTTCCTGGAGAAGGCGTAAACCCCTCCCATTGCTGCTTCACCAACTGTAATGGTCCCTTAACCTCGCGGCCATACACAAGTTCAAATGGTGAAAACCCTAAACTGGGATGTGGTACAGCCCTGTAGGCAAAAAGCAACTGCTGCAACACTAGGTCCCAATCATTGGAGTGTTCATTTACGAATTTACGTATCATGGCCCCCAAAGTTCCATTAAACCTCTCCACCAGACCATTGGTTTGATGGTGATGAGGGGTGGCAACCAAGTGATTCACCCCATGAGCTTCCCACAGGTTTTTCATGTTCCCTGCCAGGAAATTAGTTCCCGAATCTGTAAGGATGTCGGAGGGCCAACCTACCCTGGCAAAAATGTTTGCTAATGCCTGGCACACACTTTTAGCCTTGGTGTTGCGTAAGGGTACAGCTTCCGGCCATCGGGTAGCAAAATCCATGAAAGTCAGTACGTACTGCTTTCCTCTGGGTGTCTTCTTTGGGAAAGGACCCAGAATATCCACAGCTACTCGCTGAAATGGGACCTCAATTATGGGTAGTGGCTGGAGAGGGGCTTTAACCTGGTCTTGGGGCTTTCCCACTCGTTGGCACACCTCACAAGACCGGACATAATTAGCAACGTCCTTGCCCATTCCCTCCCAGTGGAAGGACTTCCCCAACCGGTCTTTGGTTCTGTTCACCCCAGAATGGCCACTGGGATGATCATGGGCTAAGCTCAAGAGCTTTACCCGATACTTAGTGGGAACTACCAACTGTCTTTGAGGATGCCAGTCTTCCTGGTGCCCACCAGAAAGAGTCTCCTTGTATAAAAGCCCTTGTTCTACAACAAACCGGGATCGGTTAGAAGAGCTGAGAGGCGGTGGGGTGCTCCGCGCCGCCTCCCAAGCTTTTTGAAGGCTGTCATCTGCTTCCTGCTCGGCCTGGAACTGTTCCCTTGATGCTGGAGACATCAGTTCCTCCTTGGACTGTGGACTGGGGCTTGGTCCCTCTGGAAGCGATGCAGGTGCTGGGGCTTTTTCCATTGACTGTGAACCGCTGTCCGCTGGTGCACTATGTGGTATTTCAGGCTCTGGCTGAGCCTCTTGGGTAGGGTTATCTGCTGCTTCCGCCAGTTTAGGCTCGCTGGTGTCCTCTGGCATTGGAGTTGTAGACGGGGCTGCAAGCGCTGGACTCAGTGCTGGCAATGGTTCTGGTGCTGGTTGCGTTGCCAGTTCCGGTTCTGGGACTGGCCTTGGCTGGGTCTCTGGGATTGGATCCACTACGGCTGTTGCAGTCGTTGGCAGGGGATCCGGTTCCACTACCTGTGTTTGGGTCTCCGGTAACACAGACGGGGTCCCGGTGGACGGCTCAGGAACAGGGATGGGGGTGAAAGCTTGCTTAGCCTGGCTGCGGGTGACTATTCCCACCCTCTTGGCTAGCTTCACATGGTTGGCCAAGTCTTCCCCCAGCAGCATGGGAATGGGATAATTGTCATAGACTGCAAAAGTCCACATTCCTGACCAGCCCTTGTACTGGACATGCAACTTGGCTGTAGGCAAGGTTACAGACTGTGACACGAAGGGTTGAATTGTCACTGTAGCCTCCGGGTTGATGAGTTTGGGGTCCACTAGGGATTGGTGAATAGTTGACACTTGTGCCCCAGTGTCCCTCCAAGCGATAACCTTCTTTCCGCCCACTCTCAAGGTTTCCCTTCGCTCCGAGGGTATGAGAGAGGCATCTGGGTCTGGGGTTCTTTGGTGTGATTGGGGTGTAATGAACTGTAATCGGTTGGGGTTCTTGGGGCAGTGAGCCTTTATATGCCCCAGTTCATTACATTTAAAACATCGCCCTGCCAAGGTATCACCGGGGCGATGTTGGTTGATGGAGACTGGTGTGGTGGGGTGAGAAGGCGTCTGGGGTTTCCCTTGGGATGTGGGTGGGGCCTTGGGTTGTCCCCGGTGATATTCGCTCCAACTGCTACTAGCTTTTTTCTTTTCTGTCACCTCCACCCATTTGGCTCCAATCTCCCCCGCCTCGGTTACAGTTTTGGGCTTCCCATCTAGGATGTACCTTTCTATTTCCTCAGGAACACCCTCTAAAAACTGCTCCATTTGCAATAGGAAGGGCAACTCTTCCGTAGATTTAACATTTGCTCCTGATATCCAGGCATCCCAATTTTTCCCAATGTGGTAGGCATGTCGGGTAAATGACACATCAGGTTTCCACCTTAGGGCTCTGAACCGCCAACGGGCATGCTCAGGTATTAGCCCCATTCTGATTCTGGCCTTGTTTTTAAAAAGTTCATAACTGTTCATGTGTTCCTTAGGCATTTCAGCCGCCACCTCTGCTAAGGGTCCACTGAGCTGCGGCCTCAGCTCTACCATGTACTGGGTTGAAGGGATGTTGTATCCAAGGCAGGCCCTTTCAAAATTTTCTAAGAAGGCCTCAGTATCATTGCCTGCCTTGTAGGTGGGGAATTTCCTGGGATGGGAAGTGGTACCTGGAGAGGAGTTGTTAGGATGGTCTGATGCACCCTGCCTAGTCCTTGCTGCTTCCAGTTCCATCTCTTTTTCTTTCAGCTCCATCTCTCTTTTATGGGCCTCCTGTTTGGCTTTTTCTTCTCTTTCTCTCAGCTCCATCTCTCTTTTGTGGGGCTCCTCTTGGGCTTTCTCTTCTCTGTCTCTCAGCTCCATCTCTCTCTTGTGGGCCCCCTCTTTGGCTTTCTCTTCTTTGTCTCTCAGCTCTATCTCTTTTTCTTTCAGCTCCATAGCTCTCTTGTGGGCCTCCTCTTTAGCTTTTTCTTCTTTGGTAGTCATTTTCCTGGTTTTCTTGTGCTGGGTCACACCCTCTGCAGTTGACTGAAACTGGGATGTATTTAGCTCAGGCTCCTGCTGAGTACTGCTGAGTTAACAGAGACTTTCTAACAAGCTACTCCCGAGGATGTAAAAAGAAAAAAAACACAATTCAGATTGTAAATTACCTTTACCAGATCAAAGTTTGCTCACTTATTGAACCGTTCTCTTAACAAAGGACCTTGTTAAAAAAAACTTAACACCTCTGCCTTCAGGCAAGGAGAGATAAGATATGCATCTACCTTCAGCTCTGCTCTCCAAGCAGCTAGAAGGAAAAAAAAATCTCTTACTGGCTTTTGGGTTTAAAACGATCCCACCGCTGTGCCACCATGTCAAGGCTGTATCCCCACTTTGAACTTTAGGGTACAAATGTAGGGGCCTGCATGAAAACTTCTAAGCTTATCTACCAGCTTAGCTCTGGTCCGCTGTCACCATCTTAAGAATTCCCTCCCTGGGAAGCCTTGAGAAACCTTTCACCAATTCCCTGGTGAATACAGATCCAAACTCCTTGGATTTTAAACAAGGAGAAATTGACCCTTCCCCCCTCCTTCCTTTCACCAACTCCTGGTGAATACAGATCCAAACCCCCTTTGGATCTTAAAACAAGGAGAAATCAATCAGGTTTTAAAAAAGAAGGCTTTTAATTAAAGCAAAAGGTAAAAATCATCTCTGCAAAATCAGTATGGAAAATAACTTTACAGGGTAATCAAACTTAAAGAGCTCAGAGGAATCCCCTCTGTCTTAGGTTCAAAGTATAGCAAACAAGATAAGCACTCTGGTAAAAGGTACATTTACAAGTTGAGAAAACAAAGTAAATCTAAGACGCCTTGCCTGGCTTTTACTTATAATTTTGAAATAAGAGAGACTTGTTTAGAAAGATGGGGAGAACCTGGATTGATGTCTGGTCCCTCTCAGTCCCAAGAGCGAACAACCCCTTAAACCAAGGACACACACAACAGCCTTTCCCCCCCCAAGATTTGAAAGTATCTTGTCCCCTTATTGGTCCTTGGGGTCAGGTGTCAGCCAGGTTACCCGAGCTTCTTAACCCTTTACAGGTAAAAGGATTTGGAGTCTCTGGCTAGGAGGGATTCCATAGCACTGTACACAGGAGAGCTGTCACCCTTCCCTTTATAGTTATGACACCATCTCAAAAAGAATATAGTTGAACTGAAGAAGACTCAGAGAAGGGCCACAAAGATGATCAATGGTACAGAATGGCTTCCATATGAGGAGAGACTAAAAAGATTAGGACTATTCATATTAGGAAAAAAAACAGTGACGGGTATGTGTGTTTGAGGGGATATGACAGAGTTCAACAAACACATATTATTTACCTTTTTACACAAAACAAAAACCAGGAGTCTCCCAAATAAATTAATAGGCAACAGGTTTAATACAAACAAGAGGAAGTACTTTTTCACACACAATGCAACTAACCTGTGGAACTCATTGCCATGAGATGTTGTGATGGCCAAAAGTATAATTAGGTTAAAAAATAATTGGATACATTTATGGAAGATAGGTCCATCAATGGCTATTAGCCCAATATTGTCAGGGATCAATCTCATGCTTGGGGTGACCCTAAACCTCCAATTACCAGAAGCTGGCAGTGGAAGACATGGATTGATCACTCCATAATTGTGCTGTTCTGTACACTCCCCCTAACTCTCTGGTATGGACTACTGTTTGAGACAGGATACTGGGCAAGATAGACTATGGTCTGACATAGTATGACAGATCTTCGGTAATTAATTCAGTAGTGAATTCCACATGCTATGTAAAGATTTTTTTCCCCCCCATTGTGCAAATCTGGGTTAATGTTTGATGGATTCAGGCCAATGCTAGTAGTACTGCATATGCTGTCATTGTAGGCCTACTATGTGAGCTTCTATGGCATATCACTGGGCTGGTTAGTAGTATATGAGAAACTTGTTAAGACATCATTTGTAGCTCCACCTAGTCAGAATTCTATAAGAAGACTGTTGTTGCCTTGGTGGAAGTGAAGTATAGGCAACCAATATGATACTTGGTTCAGTAATCTAATTTATGATGAAATGATAAAATAGAAAAGCAGAGCATTTGAAACAGCATTCTTGATGTTCCAAAAATTATTTAATGGATAGAAATAGGTGATAGAGATAGATGGTACCACAGGTTATGAGTGTTTTAAGAGGGAGGGAGGGGACAATTAAAAAAAAAAATTGGCAACTCTGCAACAAAATGGAATGCAGTTGGAATAAATAGTTTTTTCAAATAAGCATATAGAAGATTGTTGAAGGAAAAACATAAGAGTTCGAAGCTTCAGCACAGACTATATTTTTCCCCCTATAGAGTAAGAGATCTATGATGAACGATGGAAAAGCAGAAAGCTAGAATTAAGATAAACCAATATTACTAGCCCTACTGGTCTTGATGGCCTTGTCCTCTTCTAAAATTTCTTACGTTCCTAAGACCTTATGACAACACTACATAAAATCTTTATCAAATTCAGTGCAGGAAAATTGTCTGTTTGCTTCAAACCCACATGAATAATCTTTGAATATCCTGACATGAAATACAGCTCTGTGTGAGCTTGGAAGCTTGTCTCTCTCACCAACAGAAGTTGGTCAAATGAAAGATACTACCTCACCCACCTTGTCTCAGTCATACTTCCATCAAAAAAAGAACTAGATAAGTTCATGGAGGATAGGTCCATCAATGGCTATTAGCCAGGATGGACAGAGATGGTGTCCCTAGCCTCTGCCAGAAGCTGGGAATGGGTGACAGGAGATGGATCACTTGATGATTCTGTTCATTCCCTCTGGGGCAACTGGCATTGGCCACTGTCAGAAGACAAGATACTGGGCTAGATAGACCTTTTGTCTGACCCAGTATGGCTGTTCTTATGTTCATGACTGCACTTACCATCCAGGTTCCAAAATCTAATACTGGTGACTCATTCTTTTGAATAGGCTTTATGTCATGATTAACCATATGAGCCATAACTGACAAGTTTTGTCAAGCACTGGACAACTATAAACTAATCTGTTGTACTGTCAAAGGACAAAATTCTAGTAGGCTGATATCCCAAAAGGTTCAGTAATTTGCAATTACAATGCCATTTTAAAGAGTGTCTTCCCACTTGAGTTTTACACTGCAATATAAAACAAGAATAGAATTATCAGAATCAGAATCTTTGTCTTATTTCAGCAGTGCAGAGAAAAAGAAAAAATCTACTAAATATGTGGAGAAAAGGATTTTTAATTAAGTTTTTTGTATTTTCTTCTAGTTCAAGTAAAATGTAATTTGGCATTGCAACTTTTCTTTTAAAAAATGACAGCACTGTTTGCAGGCTAAAATATTGGGTGGAACTCACAAGAGCTTTAATGAATCAGAAATAAATGAAATATCCATTTCTACAGCAAATCATTAATGAAGTTTGACTAACTAAGTGTGGTATTTTTTCAATACACTAATTGTTAATCTGAGTAACAGATTGCTTGTTAATTTAAATAGTTCAGTCTGTTTTGTGATATTCATGGAAGAGTTTCAAGCTCTCTGAGATATTCTTCTAGATTTACCCCCAAGCAATCCTGAAAAGTTTCAAACATAAAGTTCATTATGATTTTAAATGAATAACTGTGGGTAGTTAGAAGTAGTGATTTATGACTTAGTCAAGTCTAGGCATTTTAACAAATTAAGGGAAGAGAATTTTAAAAGAACCGTCATTTTGAAGAACATTCCCCATATTTGAAGGAAATATTGAAGATAACTATAAGGTCTGCTGCTTCATACATTTTTTCCCACTTGCTTAAAAGAGGTTGTGCCTTATCCAGTTATGATAACAGGCCACTTTTTGAAAAGTTTCTCATTATTTTGAAAGAATAAATTCTGAAGGAGTGTGTTTTCACTGACCTAGCAATTCACTAGTTCAGAATTTGAGAATTTGAAGAAAATGTTTTAGTCGGAAATATTTTCCAAACCGAAGAAAAGTCTAAAGTACTTATGTTAGAATGGCCCATGATTGTTAAGTTCTCGATTATGTGAAGTATTCAAGTACATGCTTAAATTTTAGACATGAGTAGTCGAACTACTCATGTGCTTAAAGTGAAATTGGTATGGGGTTTAAATCCCCATACAACATATACGCATAAAATACTAGCAAACTGGTATAATCAGAATTATTTATTGTTGTGTGGGCCTGATCTTGCACCCACTGAAATCAGTGAGATATATGCTATTGATTTCAGTGGGAACAAGCCCAGGCCCAAAGGCCCAGTTTCTTAAAGGTATTTAGTCATCTACCTCCCACTGAAATCAATGGGAGGTAGGTGCCTAAATATCATTAAGGATCTGGACCTAAATTAGTAGGGGCATGATCCAGTGCCCACAAGAGGTAAAACTAAAAGATATTATGGCATTATAGCACAGCAAAAATTAAAAGCCAGCTAGCATCTATATTGTCTCTATAGAGGCACCTACCCACATCATCTTTTCATTCCAGTACTATGACTTTTGACTGAATGCAGTCAGGAAATTTACTAACTAGAAAGCACATAATTGCACATAAGCAATACTGGCACCGTACTGAAAGTTTTCAAAATTAGTTGAATCAGCACACACACAAAATGTTTTCCTCAAGTAACAAATCTCATTATAATCAACCTCTTTATCCACACACCTCCCTATCATATGCAAATTTCAATTACACATTTAGTGTGCATTCAACATTTCAATGTGAATTCCATTTTCCATCAGCAACTTGAAACTTTTATTAAACGTCCAGCTCTTCTTTTGAAAACAGATATTAATAAGGACCTATTGCAGCATAATAATATTGTTTATGGTATATTGAGGCAGGGAATATAATTTAGAATGTGAGAAGTCACATCTTCATTAAAACTCCACACTAAACATTTCTTGAGTGCATCAGAAGCCTTGTGTTCTTTAATAAGAAGCAAGAAACAGTCAAAACTCCACCATTTTTGTATTTACTGGCAAGGATTGCAGTGAAGTTCACAATATAACTGTAGGCCAAGGTCCAGTGTGCTTCAACAGCAGCTGTGGGAACTACAAGTTGTGGATGACAAACTATGGCATGTTGGGAGAACTTTCTGGTTCCTGCCAGGATGTACCCTCTGCCCTCTGAGCAGGAGGTCTCAGCACTGACTGAGCTGGGAGCATGTAGCAGGCAAGCAGAGAAGAGGCTGCTGGACTGTAATCCTGTTCTATGTTCTCTACAGAATAAAGCCTTGTTCCTGGTGGTTTGTCTAAGTGGATCTGGTCTGAGGTGAACACACAATGCAGAGCACACCAAGAGCCTCAGGCCCAGTTTCCCAAAGTTGTGTAAGAAGTCACAAGGCAGGGTTTCCCCTGTCTTGACCAACCTCATACTGGGCTAGTGAATGGGGGGTGGTGGTGAAGGGTGGGAACGTAACCATCTCATGCTTATATATTGGAATATTAGCTAGTTCAGTATCAATAAAACCAAGATAGACTGCCAACTGTAAAAAATCTCTTATACCACTATCCATTGAAAAAGGACCTTACCTGCTGAGAGAAATGTACTAAAGTGATCCACTGATTCCATGAATCTTTATTTCAACAGATGTTGTTAACTAGTTCTGTGAAGACTTGGATGTAGTCAGGTACTGTTTGAAACCCTGGCACAAGAAAAAAAAATCTGCAGTCCTTTCTCAGGTAAAACATTAATTGCCCAAGTAAATACTAAAAGAGTGGTCTTAGAGGGAAAATCCAGCCACTCATCCTTGGCTTCAGAGGGTTTCTTGGAAGCAGAATTATTTTGCTGTGAAGGTTGGAATGGATTCAAAGGGATTGTCTGCATGGCATGGATCTTCACACTGCATAAGCTCCCTACATGATAGCTTTAAGGGGCAGGTCATGAGGCATGTCAGAAGCATCTACTGCAAAGCACAACCTCCCATACACACCCAAACTCAATAACAGATGTATTTGTATGACTGCTTACTACAAAAGTGACTTATTGAAATTAGAGCTGGGCAAAATTATTCATGAAAACATGTTTTCATTTAAAAAATGCCGATTCAGGTCGATAGGAACAATTTGTGAATTTTGGTCAATTTTTGAGAATTGTTTCAGTTAAAAAAGGGAAAAAATAGAAATGCTGAAATGGTTGGTTTTGTCATTTCCTAAATGAAATATTTTGACCATTTATTTCAGAAAAATGTTTTGTCTTGGAATTTTTCACAATTTTGTTTAAAAGAAAAGGTGCCAAAGTTTGTTTAAAACATTCATTAATATTGTTGAATGGCAAAAAGATTAACAAAAATGAAATATATTCATAGATATTTCAGTCAGAGACAGGAGCTAAGTAAATAAACTCATCACTGTAACAGGTATGTAATCGGTGCACAATGCTAATAAGTGTGACTCATGTACCTAATGTATTTAACATCTTGGTCAACAAACAAAAACAAAGGCAAGCCTTTTATTGTTACTACAATATTCTAACAATGTTGATTTGGCTTTTTTTGTTGTGAATTGTCTCATAAGCTTTTCTGAATACAACTTCTGTATTCAGTCTGAGAACAGTAAATCAAAGATTCCATTCTAGGTTCATGTAATGGTGTGTGTGTATGTTCATTTATTTACTTATTTATTTTTAGAATAAGGGAAGTGATAGTTTATTTTAACTGTACATCTTGCACAGCTTAGATGGCTGGCTGTTCTCTTTCTAAACTTCTAAAACATAAAATATGTGGCTTTTAAAGAAAGCCTAATAAAGCGGGCATGCTCTGCTTTTCATTTGAAGGGAAGAAATATGTCTGCTTTAGGCTGATAAATAGCACCCTTTAATGAATTAATTGCTTTTAAAGTCCCAACTAAAATTATTTTGCAACAGAACACAACATTGGAAATAGCTGTCTTAAATGCGTCATGACTGCTAGTTTTATCAGTTAAATGATGTCCCATCAAAATCTACTGTCTGCAGTTATTTATTGTGCTCTCCTGCTATGAATTAATTTTTGTATTGCCACCCAAAAGTGTACTTGTAAAAATCAAAGGTTTGGAAAGGGGATATATGGTATTTATAGTAGGAACATGCTTGCCTTTCTCTGATATTCAAAAAAAAAATGGTTAGAGAATAGAAGCAATGTTCATCACCTACATGCCTTGTCTTGAAAAATTATTCCTTGGATAATTTTAAGATGCTGTTCCCTGGATTTAGTTTAGGTTTTGCATATACAATAAAGGGCAAATGTCTCTGCAGTTCCCTGCTGAAATGAGCATAGGTCTTGTTCTGACTTCCCAGTCTCACAGCTTGGAAGAAGGCCATTATGAAGAAGCACAGAAAAGGGAAATGAGCCACTGCAAAGAAAGTCAACAGTGAAGATATACTTCACATCAATTTTGGCATGAATCTGAGCCCTTATGTCTGCTAGGAATGGATTTGAACAGATAGCACAGAATAACCTGAGGGCTACAAACAATTTCTCCTAATCATACAGATATATTTTTGTACTTTGCAGAAAAGACTAGGACAGCTAGAGATTTTTTTTTAAATTTTAAAGATGTTAAATGACATGAATGAAAGCTCAAAATGAGCAGTTGTATCTGAATAAAGCCATTATTTGCCCTACAAGGCAATATGCTAAAATAATACTGTACACTTAAGTGTACATTCATTAATCCTACTGAAATACTGTTATGTTTTGTGTAAGCTATTTCCCCCTTGATGATGGAGAAAAAGGCAAAAAGATGTCAGTCTGACGAAGCACTAGGAAATCTTTTACAATATTCTTTGATTATACACCAGGGAAAAAAAGCACAAATATAACATGATATCACAATCCAAACTGCCAATGTTTTTCCAAAGATTAGACAATCTCAAATCCCACTTAAGCTATATATGAGAAAAGACCATTGTAATATTATTCTTCTGGACTCTATACTATATTTCAGAATAATTAGGAGTTGAAGGCTGGACGGCTCTTTTTCCCAGTAATGGTTTCAGTGCCTTTCACCTCCTACTGTAACTCAGTAGTGACCTGAAGTCATTATTAGTTGACAGCTTTTTAGTGATCTGTTGTAGTCTCACAAAATCCAGTTCCAAATCCATATCACAAAACCACTACTATAATAAGTACAAATCAGTATGTTTGACTTCAGCTTGCAAATAAATGCAATAAATGCCAGGCACCTCTGGGTGCAGTGATCACAGAGCAGTTAAAGCAGAACTCTGCTTTATTATATGTTCGATTAATAGGGGCAGTGCATAACAACAAGAAATTCACAGCCTCTACCCAGATTGTGTCTGGAAGCCCAGCCCTTAAAAGCACATCCCCCAATATTCCAGCAGGGGCAAGAAAGAGACATGTTTATTGCTTGCTGATTCTGGGGCTGGTTTTAAGCTGCCCTGTCCATGGTATAGTTTAGAATATCTTCAGGGTTGATTATGGCTCTGAGGAGCTGATATTTCAATTGTATATCAGTGAAGTACTTCCTTTGGGGTAGCCCAACTAGAGAAGTTCTTACAAACAATTTGCTTAATATACACAACTTTGCTATCATGGGATAAGAGGGAAGGTCCTCTCATGGATTGGTAACTTGTTAATAGATCGGAAACAGAGGGAAGGAATAAATGGTCAGTTTTCAGAATGGAGAGAGGTAAATAGTGGTGTCCCCCAGGGGTCTGTACTGGGACCAGGCCTATTCAATATATTGATAAATGATCTGGAAAAAGGGGTAAATAGTGAGGTGGCAAAATTTGCAGATGATACAAAACTACTCAAGATAGTTAAGTCCCAGGCAGACTGTGAAGAGCTACAAAAGGATCTCTCAAAACTGGGTGACTGGGCAACAAAATGGCAGATGAAATTCAATGTTCATAAATGCAAAGTGATGCACACTGGAAAACATAATCCCAACTATTCATATAAAATGTTGGTGTCTAAATTAGCTGTTACCACTCAAGAAAGAGATCTTGGAGTTATTGCGAATAGTTCTCTGAAAACATTCTCTCAATGTGCAGCGGCAGTCAAAAAAGGTAACAGAACGTTGGGAGTCATTAAAAAAGGGATAGATAATAAGACAGAAAATATCATATTTCCTCTATAAAAATCCATGGTTTGCCCACATCTTAAATAATGCGTGCAGATGTGGTCACCCAATCTCAAAAAAGATATATTGGAATTGGAAAAGGTTTAGAAAATGGCAACAAAAATGATTAAGACTATGAAACAGCTTCTGTATGAGGAGAGATTAATAAGACTGGGACTTTACAGCTTGGAAAAGAGACAACTAAGGGGGGATATGATAGAGCTCTATAAAATCATGACTTGTGTGGAGAAAGTAAATAAGGAAATGTTATTTACTCCTCAAAACACAAAAACTAGGCGTCACCAAATGAAATTAATAGGCAGCAAATGTAAAACAAACAAAAGGAAGTATTTCTTCACACAGCGCACAGTCAGTCTGTGGAACTTTGCCAGCGGATGTTGTGAAGGCCAAGACTATAACAGAGTTCAAAAAAGAACTAGATAAATTTGTGGAGGATAAGTCCATCAATGGCTATTAGCCAGGATGGGCAGGGATGGTGTCCCTAGCCTCTGTTTGCCTGAAGCTGGGAATGAGCAACAGGAAATGGATCACTTGATGATTATCTGTTCTTTCCCTCTGGGGCACCTGGCATTGGCCACTCTTGGAAGACAGGTTATTGGGCTAGATGGACCTTTGATCTGACCCAATATGGCCATTCTTATGTTCTTATACATAGTCTTACCTATTCCTATCACCTATGAGATCCTTTCTGGGTCATTTCACTGGCACATTGGTCACAACACATGTAAGCAAACTGAATAAACCAATAGACATCTACAATTGTCTTCTTTTATAACATAACTACCTATAACATAAAACTACCTTTTTAATATCTTGCTAAAAATTGTCTGTTTACATAGTGCATAATTACAGTTAGATAAAAAATAAATTCACATTTCAGTGGGATACAAATGGTTCACTTAATCTATTTTTAGAGCCAAAAATAAGCTTTTATGTTAATAAAACAAATAATACAGGACAACTGAAACATCTCAAAATAGTTTGCTATGCAAGATATTAACCCTTGCCAAAGAGGCACAGTCAGTGCAGGCCACATTTGAGTTGTGAGTCAGTCTTATGCATTTGACATAAATAAAGATGCCATTAGTCAAAGGTACGCAGCTTCTTTCTCTTTCTTGCATCAGAGCCTAGAAGCCATTGAGAATGTAAAATGTCTTAATCTGTTCAGATTGAGAGAGCCAGCAATTTAGTGAGAATATTTATCTTCAGAATATTTAATTTCTTTCCTGCCTGAAGTATATGTAGTGCTCTTGAAAAGTTACTGATAGAATATTCTCACATGCACTGTTAGAGGGACAATGACCACTGAGATATGAGAATCATAATTTTTGTTTTTCCTACCTTTAATACATCATTAAAGAGATATTGTAAATACTTTTAAAAAAACTACTACACACACCAGACAGTGCTACTATGAATCACACATTGCTGCTTATTGGATGTGTTTATGTAACTGCAGCTGCTCCCATTCTTTTTCCTGTGCTTACAGCCCAGATTCAAAATCCTAAAATTAAGAGGAAAGAAAAAAGTGGACTACATATGTTCTGAGTGGATTCAGATTACAGGACAGAAGATTATCATCTGAGGAGGCAGCTGCTTTTAAGCTTCAGTAGGAGTTATCTAACTAGAACTAGAAGATTAATCCCTAGATAACCTATCACTGGAGGCATTAACTAGGAATCTGCAATACAAGCAAAAGCATTCACTACTTCAACATTAGCAGCTCTGTTAAATTGCTGCCAAGCACCACCAATAGAGTGTATACTGGCACCAAGTCCGTCCTTTGTAAAGATCTATACAAAATTGCATTGTTTCCTACAAATCAGCAGATTTAGGCCAGATTCTATTAATCTAAATTACCTTGTCTATCATCAAATTAATGTAAAGCACTGGTGAATTGAATGGAAATCTTACCAAAACAAAATAATAATTTAAACATTACATGCTGGGATATCTAAAGGAACAGACTATTTTGTAAAAGTACAAGCATCCATGTAGTAGATCAGATTATCTGCACCAGCATCTCTGAAATTCAATTTCCTTTTTTTAAATCATTGCAAAGGGAGATGGACAATGTTTTGCCAAGTTTGCAATTTGGCAATGATGGAATTGCCCTATGAATGTGATGAAAGTTAGATGACTGCTTAGAATTTCATATATTTTGTGAGAGAACAGAAGGAAGAATTATCTGAGGTCCTCTAAACTGCAAGAAAAGAGGGGAAATTGGCTAAAAACTGAAGTACCAGAGGAATGGGCAAGCTGGAACTATTTATAACAATGCTGGCAAAAAAATAAGTGCCTCACAATTTCAAATCAATCAAAGAGTTGCTAATGGAGAGGCTGGAGAGTGAAAAGAGAAATCTGCAAATACATTTTATTTTGCTTCAGCTACAAGATGGGGAAATAGGAACAAAGAAATTAAACTAGGGTGAGAAAGTGAAATGTGAGGGATTGATTTTAATCTTTAGTATCTGGAAGTGTATCTGTGATCAGAATTGGACCCTTAATGAAGAAAGTTATTGGGGATAATAGAACTGTAATCAACAACAAACATCATAATCCAAATGTTTTAATCCTTTGCAAAAGGGACATAGAGCTACACAATGCAAAAGATAGTCAAATGAAAAAGGTATTTTAAATGCAAAGAATAACATACATAGTGATCCACTATGTGAACTGTGTGATTTTTTGAGTGTTCTCTGTAAACAGTAATTCTACTATAGATATTAGTACATAGGTAGCCATGTTACAAAAATAAATTAATACATACAACAAAGGAAACATCTATAGTAAATGGAATTGTACAAATTACTTATCTGTCTCCATGCTAGCAAAGTTATTTAAATATTTAAAAATATGCTATCTATCTGTCTTATAACTCTTATCATTGATGTTTTCATTTATTTATTGGAATAGATACAGCAGAATCCATACTTCCTCCTGCAACCAAATACATTCCTGTTGAACAGTTCAGTTGATGCAAATCATTTAAAAATCTTCATTAAAATGTTATAATACTTGAAGTGCAAGTTTTATAATTCTCCCTACTATAAATTTTATAACCCAAAATGTACATGTGCAAAATAAACATACAATACTACCTGTATCTAAATAATACATATAGGATATATATAATATAATGATACCTGCATCTACAATATATATAATATAATGATGCCTGCATCTACCTTCAATAACTTTTCCTGCAAACAAGAAATATGTAATTTCCAGCTCTTTATGGTACTTAGTTCATTTGAAACATTAGCAACATTGTAATTTCTAGACAGTGTTAGCAATAGCACCAAATACGCAGAATATATTATGTAAGGGAAAGGGACAAAAGCCCAAACGACTGAAGCTTATTCGAGATAATGATATGATGAACTGAAAACACCCTTTTCCTCAGTTGCACTACATATGGCCTACAACACATTTGGCAGGTATCTTATTTGAGACAGAAGTTGTATGTGCTTACTCCAGAGATGAAAGAAAAAATGTACCATCCAAAAGGGAGGTGAGGGGAATGAGCAACAATAGGATCAAGTTGTGCCTTTAAGGGCCTGTGCTATACTGAAGGCTCTTCAGAGCCACACCATCACTGAGGGAGCTTGGGGCTCATAGGCTGTAACAAGCTTCCCTGGGTGTGCATATAGGGATTGCATTGCAATTGATATGCAAGTGAGGAGGGACTTGCACTCTCCTACCCCCTATCTACTGTGAGTGGCATCTCATCTAAGTGGAGCTTATTTTTGAGTAGAGCTTAGAAGAATACACCCTTTTTTTTTTTTTAATCTGACCCTTTGAGAGGGATGCTTTTCTAAAGGGCTAAGGAGGAGAGGAATGGATGGCTGAATATCCAAGAGAGAATTATTTTTGACCAAATTGAAAAATACACAGCTACCCTGAATAGCATCAGTATTAGGCTATTTGTATGTGTGTGTGTTTTTTTTTTTTAACAATTCACCCATTCTTAGCAGCAAGTCCAGTGGAATACAAAGGGGTTCATACACTGAAATCTGACATAGCCTCCAGAGAGATTCTGCTACTCAAACACTTCTGTTAACAAAGGAAGCAAATCCAAATTATGCCCCTCATCGAAGACAAGGTGTCTTCACTGAGTCGCAACTCAAATGTCTATGATCTTGAGGTAAATTCTATCTGAGCTAACCAAAGAAAGAATTTGCCCCGGATGGACTACTTAAGATTGTTAGTGAATCAAGGTGGGTGAGGTAATTTTTTTAATTGAACCAATAAAAGATATTATCTCCCTTACCTTGTCTCTCTAATATCCTGGGAACAACACGGCTATAACACTACTGTATACTTAACCTTGTGACAGCAGTTAGGAGGTGACAGACATTGTTGAACATTTTAAAATTTAATCCAAACTAGATTGTGAATTATTTCCAGTCAGCTGCTTTACCCTAAGAAAACAAAAGGGACATTAGGTGCTGAAGGGGGTGAGAGAGGTTATATAGTGCCCAGAGCTTCTCAACTCCTCACTGTATATTATCAGTAATATATGGGTAGTCCAAGATGTAATCTTCATTACTGAACTTTGTGCACATGTGGCAGGTGTGATCGATTAAGAAAAAATCTTTTAGTCTGTTTCCAAATGTCCCCCGTTTGGAAGTTATTCACATACATGGAACTGCAGCTATCTGGAATATGTGTAACTAATATGGTGTTCTAAAAATATTTGTACAGACTCTGAACAAGAAATCCTCTTTTTTTAACTGTCCTCCATATACACTTAAAGATATGCACAACAGGAGATTGAAGAGGACGATGGTATTATTTACATGGTTTGAAGCACCTTGTTTACAAAAATATAATCATTTCGATGATTAATGTCTGCATCCTATGGAAGCATGCTTTCAATTTTGCCCTTGACTTGTCTATCATGCGATGTTGCCAATGCATATTATTCCCTGTCATACACTTCACTGACTGTGGAATCTGTAGGCAGAATAATAATGTCTTAAAACAACCCCCTCCCCCCCAGTTTGTAATAAATGTGTCTCCTCCCCCATTTTCCAAAGTTGTTGTTGAAATGAAAGTGTAGTTTACTTGCTAATAAGTGGTGTCATTTCATCTGCCCATTGAAGCAGCAGTAGTGCCTGAAATCAAATGTTCTGGATAGAGGGAAAGGTAAACAAAACAAACAAGTGCTTAACCCACGGAAGGCACGGGCGAAACTGTCATTGCAGAAAACAAAAGCATAATTAGATTCCTAATTATTAGTGTTAGAAGCGGTATTGTTATCAATAGGGGTGTTCATTTGTATATACTAATACAGGTGTGTATGGTGTTAGACTGTTGATTCTAATGACATCTCCATCTCATGAATCTTAAGACTCTGTCTAGAAGAGACAGAGACTTTTCTTTCTTCAGTTATATGAACCCCCACAAGATTTCATATTTAAATCCAAAGGACACTAACTCTTTTTGTTGTTGTTTCGGGGAAAAGTGAGGGGGAGAAAGGGAAAAGAGGGAGAACCAGAAACTGTTCACTTTTCTTTTACCATAAATTATGGTAGCAACTAAAATTGTGATTTCCTCATCCACGTGTTTGAGTTTCTGTTTTTGGGGCCTTTTACAATGTTCACTGAAATGAGAATTAATTGCATTTTAGTTCATTGCTTTGTTGAAAAAAAATACTGAATTTAGTACTTATAAAGGGTTTCTTTTCTTTTCTTTTCTTTTCTTGCTGTGTATATAAATATTCTTGTCCTCCAACAAGTTCAGAAGCAAAAGGTGCCTAACCTTTGATCTGCTCCTAGTTATTTAATATAGTCCCAAATGACCCAAAGAAATTTTCTTAAATATCCAGCATGGATAGATGAAGGAGATATTTTTGGAAACTGAAGCTCTTTATTTAGTCAGAAAGTCATCATAAGAGACATCAGCAGTGCAGTCGTCTCCACACTTCCCTGTGCCCATTTTATACTCCACCTTTACCTGGAGAGATCTCATTCAGGAGAAGTGGATAGTTCAGCAACATGTCCATTTAGCTTCCTGTCTGTCTGAGACTGCCTACAGTGCTGCCAATTGTGGTCTGGTGGGTTTATTATAAGGACAAAATGGTAACAGCTTTCAATTACTACCACTGATCCAAGATGGCTTAGCCTTGGTTTGCTACAAGTATAAGGCTCCATATCCCATTAATGTTCCCTTGATCCAGTCCCCTGCATCACTGAGTTCAACAATAGTTTCCAGGGTCAATGACAGCATTCTAAGGAGTCAGTAGGAAAAGAGGCACTTCTGCAGTCAGCATTAAAAAGCACAAAGACTGTTCAGTATTATTTTTACACCCTGGTATACATCCTCTCTTCATTGGATGACACTTTTGTGGCAATGGGCAACAGAGGCATATACTCTTGCTTTCTCCCTCCTTCCCTCTCACCACTTTCGACTTTATTATAGTTCAGAGAATAAAAAGCTGACCTCATTTTTACCCTTCATTTTCCAGACTCCAGCACAACCTCCTTTAGATCTACTTAAAAAATGAAAAGAAAAAAAAAGGTTACATATTTTACTTGACCAATGTAGTTATTCATCAAATAATGTACAGTATTCCATAAATAGGGTATGATCAGTTCTATGCTCATCTTAAGGTCTTGTAAGGGTTTGGGCCCAATTCTGAACTGGAAATCTCTTCTATACTTGACTATAAACATAAATAATCTTGAATATTAAATTAACATCTCCATGAGAAATATCTTTAAATTCCTTTAGTTTTTCTTTTTCCACCATAGAATGTAATTTGGATTTTGACCAGGCTTATTTTGTAGTAAGTCTTATTTTGGATTTCTTGCAGAAGGGCTGAAAATGCAACAAAAAACTATTGTTTACCAGTTCAAAGACTGTCATTCTGAGCTTGTTAGCATGGATATATTATATTTCAGAATAAATTTGAATATATAGTTCAGCCCTCAACCATCTGAGTGACAAAAAACAGTTCTATCATTATCAGAGGTAATAGGAACAAATTCAATAATAGTGTCTATACAGAGGACAGTAGGTTTATGAGTGGTAGTAAAACTATCAAATGTGAAATCAGACCCTAGACTAATAAAATGACTATAGATGTGTATTTGCATTATTGTGTATTGTTTCTGTCTAATGACTAATATAGATACAATTCACTTAATACAATTTATAGTTCCATATAAAAGGTGCCAAAGGGGCTTAACAAAACCAAATATTCTATGCCACCCGGCAGGTAGTGAAGACCTGTCCTTCGTTTTCAAGAATTCCTTACTGCCCTCAGCTTTTACCTTTTTTATATTTATCTTCCTAGACTTTTTCAGGGGAGAGAGAATGTTTATAAAAAGGCAGTTACAGCAAAGAATTTGGGAGCTAAGATGGATGAGAAAGCATCTCTAAAGACAACATTCTAAGAGCTATTTTCTTACAACCACAAAAAACACGGTAACTGGAAAAAAGGGTGCATGGGTGTGATGTTTATATGAGCATAAAACATCAATTTGTTTACTCAGGTGAACATCCATCTCTTCACTGTGGATCTGCCAGGCAGGTAGAGACTGAAATGGACTAACCTGAGCACATGTTAGACAGCTATTTCAAAAGTTTTCAGGATACTCCCTTGACCAGTTCCTAAAGCCATGTCACTAACACGTTGAGTCTGTAATCTATTTGCACAAACTGTGGATTAATTGACAGGCAAATTTGGTCTTAAATTGTATTCCTTAAGTATCTGTAGCATGTAACTTGTCTCTATATTAAATGCAGGTATAGCTGTAAATAAAAACAGAATGAGTCCAGACAGGAAAACCTCCAACCACATGCTCAGGTTAACACACAATTTTTCACCAAACTCTTGAAAAGCCACAAATATGTTTCTAGTTCTTTCCCTTTTTTTTCCCCTCCCCCCACTCCCCATCCATCAGTCCAAGCCTGACAAATATGCATCAGTTTGAAAGAAAAGGGAACATTGCACTTCTGGCACAAAAAGGTGAAAGAAAAATGGAACTTTCTACATTTTAATACAAGTTGTCTTCCATACCATACAACAAGGACACACCCCGGCCTTATTTTAAGTGGTCTTAGTTCTGCTGTCACACCAGTTTGACATGCACGTAACTCAAATAATTTCAGTGGATTTACTCCTGATTTATAGTTGTGAAACCATGTACAGAATCTGGCCACTACTCTTTTGTCTAGATGACTAGCTTTATGGTACGATTATGCCCTTGCATTTGCAAATATGACTCTCTTACTGTACTGAGAACCATATGCTTGCAACCAACAGCTTACTTTGGCTCTTGATGTTTGGGGCAAGAGGGCATTTTCAGTTGATACCACTGGCCATTGTACCAGTGTACATACATGTACACTGTACCATACATCTACACACACACACAGAATATCCAGCAAAATAGGCAAGGAACTTTCTATTCTGTAACCTGTTTTTTTCCTATTAGTGATTCTGCATATGTTGGCATAATTTTATTTAGATTTAGAGGCCAGCAAAGATAACAGATAAAGATTCATAAGTATACTTAATACTATTGTATATTACATACTTCATTAAATTATGAATTTTCAGTTACAGTCACATGAAATGCAGCAAAGGCAATTTGAACTGATCTTATATAGCAATTAAAAGCCTTCTTCAAAGGCTAATTATTTGCAATTAGTCAGCTTCAATTAGTTATGAAACCACAGATTGCCCTCTCCAGGAAAACAGAATATATGCATGTGCTGATTAAAAAGGAACAGTAATCTTCAAATTGTGTAGCTCACAACTGATGTGCAGCTACACTGTGTCCCAACTTTATTCTTTTCACTGTTTGATTAACTGATTGAGAAGAAAAAGTTTCTGAAAATTTCCCAAAAGATGTATTGACAATGTGAATTGAGAAGGATTTACTGAGCATTTCTGAGTTCAAATGTTCATACTATAAATGGCTTTTTCCCACCTCAGCACCATATCATACAATTTGTGAAGCTTGAAAATTCTATAAGTAAAATGATATGTTCCTCCTTTGTCTCTTCTGGGAATCAAATTTAAATGATTTTATAATATGTAATATAATCAAAGTGCAACACTCTTAAAGCTGTTTTGTAGCTCTCTCTTAAAAGAGATGTCAAGGAACTCTGTATTAAAATTACTTCCAAAAAGCTCTAGATGGACATAAAAATCTTTGTTTAATATAGGACGACCCCAGTCACTATTGAGCTCTGTGCTATAGGACAATTTATGAAATCATTGCATATTGGACTGATTTTGACAGGAGACTTTTATAAACACTATCACTGCTATTCACCTTATGTATGGTCATGGATTTCCAGAAGCTGGTTTATTGGGAGCCTGGGCTTTCTGTATTGAAGAGTCTTTGCGTGGCTAGTATAGTTCATGCTAGAAGCATATGCAAACAAATATGAATCAACCATCTGAAGAGCAATGTTGCATGGCTGAAGGAAAGCACACTCGGTATTTAATTCAGAAAGTCAGTTTTTATTTTCTGCTGGTGTCCCAGACAATAGATTACACAACATCATTTTTTTCATTTATTTATGTATTAAGTTTTGTTTGTTTGTTTGGAAGTTTTGTTTTAGTTTTGCATTAAAAATGCAAATACAAGGTAGTATGCTCCCTTTTGTTCCATAAGGCAGAGCAGGGCAAGCACACACAATCCATGTAATAATAAGCCTGGGTGTATGGAGCAGATCAGTAAGACTGGTAAGTGGTATGCTTGTCCCACCCAGAAACACCCCATGTGAATAAAAAGGAGCATTTGGTGGAATGAGGGGAAAGTTCTTCAGAAGGTTACTCAGCATGGTTGAGGAACAACAACTCTAGGTGCAGTGTTTTCTTAGCAGAACAATGCAATACAGCAGGGACAGGCTCTGCCAGCCCTTCTGACCCTCCACCCCATCCTTACCTAAGGCCTGATCCAAAATTGAAGTCAGTAGGACTCAGGCCCATACCTAATGTTCCCTTAAAGCTACCCTGGAGGGTTTTGTGTGGGATCCGGTGACCACCCAGTCCAACAGGCTCACCTCCACTCACAGAAGCAGAGAGAGGCATAGATGCATAGTTTGTAAAGTAAAGTAAGATGTAAACTATTATTGTTATTGCATTATTATGAAGCAGCCAGACTGCCTTAATCATATACCATTCTTAAATCATTTGGAAATAACTAGACATATACATTTAATTTCAGTGATTTACTTCCATTGTAAACTTTTAGGGGCAAAGAGTTTCCTTGCATTATATGTGTGTATGATACCTTGCTCAGTGGGCGCCTGAAAAACAGAAGGATCCCACACAATATCATTGCAAGTGTCCCTTTAATTTCATACACTCATACTCTACCAGTTTTATTGACACTCTACTGGCTCTGGAAGAACTGTTTGTCATATACAGTGATAATGACAAAAAATATTGTTCAGTGGTGTTGCCTAAATTTAAACTAGTACTGTGACCTATTAAAATATAAGTGTAAATATGATTATAATAGTGAAGCAGGGTTTATTATTGTTATTATTGTTGTTATTATTTATTTATTATTATTTACATTCTTTGTAACAGTCTATTGATAGTGTGACAATAATTGTCTTAATTCTAGTCAGGCTTTTGACACAGTCCCTCATGACATTCTGAGAAGCAAATTGAGGAAATATGGTCTAGACAAAATTACTATAAGATGATGAAAACTGGTTGAAAGATCACATTCAAAGAGCAATTATCAATGGTTCACTAGTGTGGTCTCCCACAGGGAACTGTCATGGGTCTGGTGCTATTTGATATTTTCATTAATGAATTAGGTAGTGGAGTGGAGAGCACAGTTATAAAACTTGCAGATGTTACCAAGCTGGAAGGGGTTGAAAGAATTTTGAGTACAGGATTAGAAATCAAAATGATCTTGAAAAATATGAGAATTGGTCTGAAATCAACAAGATTACATTCAGTAAAGACAAGTGTATTAAGCACGACACTTAGGAAGGAAAAAAATCAAATGCACAAATATATATTGTGAATAACTGATTAGGCCAGGGATCGGCAGCCTTTGGCACGCAGCTCGCCAGGGTAAGCCCCCCAGTGGGCCGGGCCAGTTTGTTTACCTGCCGCGTCTGCAGGTTTGGCCGATCACGGTTCCCACTGGCCGCTGTTCACCGCTCCAGGCCAATGGGGGCTGCGAGAAGCCACGGCCAGCACATCCCTTGGCCCGTGCCACTTCCCACAGCTCCCGTTGGCCTGGGGCGGCGAACCGCAGCCAGTGGGAGCCATGATCGGCCGAACCTGCAGACATGGCTGGTAAACAAACTGGCCCAGCCCGCCAGGGGGCTTACCCTGGCAAGCCGCGTGCCAAAGGTTGCCGATCCCTGGGTTAGGCAGTAGTAGTGCAGAAAAGGATCTGAGGTCTATAGTGGATCATAAATTGAATGAGTCAACAATATGATGCAGTTGTGAAAAAGTTACCATCCGTCTGGCGTGTAATAACAGGAATGTTCTATGTAAGAGATAACTGTCCCAATCTACTTGGCACTAGTGAGTCCTCAGCTGTTCTGGGTGCCACACTTTAGGAAATAGGTAGACAAATTTGAGAGAGTCCAGAGGAGAGCAAAAATAATTATAAAAAGGTTTAGAAACTTCACCTATGAGGAAAGGATAAAAATCTGGTCATGTTTAATCTTGAGGAAAGAAGATTGGAGGGGGACCTGATAAAAGTCTTCAAATATGTTAAGGGCTGTTAATAAAGAGGACAGTGATCACTTGTTTTCCAGGTTCAATGAAGGTAAGCCAAGAAGTAATCAGTTTAATCTGCAACAAGGGAGATTTAGGTTAGATATTAGGAAACATTTTCTAGCTATAAGGATAGTTAACCACCGGAATAGACTTCCAAGGGAGGTTATGGAATCCCCACCATTGGAGGTTTTTAAGAAAAATTTAGACAAACACCTATCAGGGATGATCTAGGTGTGACGTTGCACCCCATAATGCTTTATAGAAATATGCTTATTAGTGTAAATATGGCATATCTAGCATAAAACATATTCCAGTTATGTCATATTTACACTCATAAGCATCTTTATAATAATTATAATTAATGGAGATACCCTATCTCCTAGAACTGGAAGGGACCTTGAAAGGTCATCGAGTCCAGCCCCCTGCCTTCACTAGCAGGACCAAGTACTGATTTTGCCCCAGATCCCTAAGTGGCCCCCTCAAGGATTGAACTCACAACCCTGAGTTTAGCAGGCCAATGCTAAAACCACTGAGCTATCCCTCCCCCCCCATTATGGGGTGCAAGCCACGTAACATATCTTTGCAAAAGTTATGATCTACTGAGTGTGTTCATCCTATTTGTATGAATGTATCATTCTTGTATTTGAAAGTAGGAATATAAAATATAACTCTGAGGTCCTATTCTAAGTATATTTTATATTCCTAGTTTCAAATACAAGAATGATACATTCATACAAATAGGATGAACACACTCAGTAGATCATAACTTTTGTAAAGATATGTTACTTGGCATATCTAGCATAAAACATATTCCAGTGATGTCATATTTACATTTATAAGCATATTTCTATAAAGCATTATGGGGTGCAACATCACACTAGGTATAGTTGACTCTGCCTCAGTGCAGGGGGCAGGACTAGATGATCTCTCAAGTTCCCTTCTAGCCTTACTTTTCTATGATCCTATGTCAATGGAATATTGTATCCAATAAAAAAAAGTTAAACTAACTTAAGAGAAGGCAATGTATATTTTAACTCACTTGTGCTTTGAGATTATAACACATAGATTGCAAGATCACCTTCTGTTAGCAGTTCGTATTCATTAGATCATGTGTTAGGGACAGAGAGCTAGACCACAATGAGGACTTTGGTGCCTAACCACCACTTTAGGCACCCAAGACTAACACATAGGTTCCACTGACATTCACAAAACCATTGCTCAATTACCAGCTAACCCTGTAGACTTACCTCAATGTCCACTGGTGACATCTCCATGGTGCCTGCCGGTGGGCATGTATACAGCCACTTAAGTCCTGACATCACTAAACAGTGAGAAAGACCCACCACTAGAATGGCCTCCTTAATAAGGTGGCTAGGGTACTCACTGGGGAGGTGAGAGATCTAAGTTCAAGTCTCAGAGTAGCAGCCGTGTTAGTCTGTATCCGCAAAAATAACAGGAGTACTTGTGGCACCTTAGAGACTAACAAATTTATTAGAGCATAAGCTTTCGTGGGCTACAACCCACTTCGAAGTGGGTTGTAGCCCACGAAAGCTTATGCTCTAATAAATTTGTTAGTCTCTAAGGTGCCACAAGTACTCCTGTTAAGTTCAAGTCTGACATCCCAAGTGAATGCACTAAACACTGGGCAATTGGGTATAAGATCATCATCCCCTCTGTTTTCCTTGAGAAAGGGTCAACCTGGCTTAGGCACTCAACTCCCTTTGTAATGCTGAGCCTAACCCACACCTCTCTCCTCACCATTTCCTTCTGCTAGTCTAGACAGCTCCCTGCTCAGCATGCAGATTTTTGTGAATCCCCCTTTTAGGTGCCTAATTCATCATATAGAGAGCCTGGGCACCTAACTTGGGGTTGTTAATTCTACCAGGTAGCAGGGTGTCTAAAAGTTAGGCATTGTATCACTCAATCTAAATCCCCTGTTGAATTTACCCCAGAGTTTCAGCCCTAACTTTTGATTTTCTTGGTTTTAAGTTAATTTTAACTATATTGAATCAAGAAGGTTGTTTAAGAAGACAGGCTATGATGAAAACAAAGAGTGTGCTTAATGGCAAAAATGTGAACCTTAAGATCCGACCTCTCAAAAAACTGAAAGTCATCTACACTGCCCTGCCAGTGACCTTGTCTCTGGCCTGTGGGACCTGGATCACTGTTAGGTTTGACAGATAATTTAGCATCAGTGTCAGTTTGTTACTAGGCCTTTCTTTAAAGTAGATTACAAATTGTCAATATTAATAATTGTACACAAATGGGGGGGGGGGGAATCACTTCCCAAGAGTAGTTCCATTCACCATCCATAATTCCATAATACACTGAGCATTTTGCCTTTAGAAAAAGGAACTTTGTAAAACAATAGACTTTCATTTCTCATGACAATTACAGCTTCATCATTGATTATAGGGATCATCATATAATTCAAGTTCTGCCAATGCCAGTTCCAGAATCCATGTTATTTTCAGGATTTTGTGGAGAGAGAATAAATGGCATATTAATGAAATGCATAGACTACACTCAACTGAGAGGACTGCAAGCACCAGTCAGTACAGAGACCTCATACAAAGAAACCACAGGTTAATATACCAGGAAAAATAATAATCTTGGAGTTGGAAAGGGACTGGGCCAGTCCTAGGCATAACTCAAGCTAGTCTCAGGATTTATCCAAATTATACCCAGCTGCTGCTGGCCACAAGAGAATGTTGTAGCAACCCCACCCCTGACACCTAAGAACTACCCTTATGCTGGAGGAATCCTGATGAAGCAGGTTAGATCTGTTTTGTGCGATCTCTTGATGCAAAGAGTCCATAAAGAGATCATAGTGGGGTTGATAATCTGGTCCAGTCTCTTCAGTCCTGGGCATGTAGAAGTAGATATTAAAGGAGTTCAGAAAATAGCAACACAAATTATCAGTAGCTGGAAGGAATGATTTATGATGAGGAGAGATTAAAAGAGCTAAATATGTGTAGCATGGCTAAAATGAATGAAAGGGGAATAAGGTAATACTGCAAGAATAGAGAAAAATTACTGGGAGTGATTTATGAAGTTATAATGAGGAATAACAGTAGGAAAATAAAGGGAAAATATAGAAAAAAAAATGAAAATTAGGGAAGTTTTCCTGCCCACGATTTATGCAGGCTTCAAAATAGTCTCTGGTGGACTTCACATCTCTTGGGACTTAAACAATACACTTGTGTACTGTACACAATAATTCTATATAGACTGGGGAGATAGACTGGGTGAGCTAACATGGATTTTCCCTTTTGCTTTCATGATTATTTGAACTGGCCATTGACAACATTAAACAAAATATTCAATATATAAATCTATCAATCCATGGTACGCCCACACCTTGTACACTGTGTGCAGATGTGGTCGCCCCATCTCAAAAAATATATATTAAAATTGGAAAAGTTACAGAAAAGGGCAACAAAAATGTTTAGGGGTATGGAACAGCTTCTATATGAGGAAGGGTGACCAGATGTCCCAATTTTATAGGGACAGTGCCGATTTTGGGGACTTTTTCTTATATAGGCTCCTATTACCCCCCCCCCCCCGCCCCGTCCTGATTTTTCACACTTGCTGTCTGGTCACCCTAATATGAGGAGAGATTAACAAGACTGGGAAAAAGAAATGACTAAGGGGGGATATGATAGAGGTCTACAAAATAATGACTGTAGTGGAGAAAGTAAATAAGGAAGTGCTATTTACTCCTTCTTATAACACAAGAACTAGAGGTCACCAAATGAAATAATAGGCAGCAGGTTTAAAACCAACAAAAGCCAGTATTTCTTCACACAATGCACAATCAACCTCTGGAACTCTTTGCCAGAGGATGTTGTGAAGGCCAAGACTATAACAAAGTTAAAAAAAAAATTGATATATTCATGGAGGATAGGTCCATCAATGACTATTAGCCAAGATGGGCAGGGATGGTATCCCTAGCCTCTCTTTGCCAGAAGCTGCAAATGGGCGACAGGTGATGGATCACTTGCTGATTACCTGTTCCATTCATTCCCTCTGAAGCACTGTTGGAAGACAGGATACTGGGCTAGATATATCTTTGGTCTGACCCAGTATGGCCCTTCTTATGTTCTTAATATGTCAATATACAAAAACATTTTCCCCAAAATGTTTAAGGTTAATATTTAAGAATAAATTGATGGGAGTTGTTTTTATTCCTACATATACTTAGGAAAATCTTTAAAAAGGGACATGTGAGACCTGTGATTTTGAGGGGAACCCTGTTCAGTGAGGTGAACTGCCACTGAACAGAAGTTAAAGTGTTATCTGAAACCTCGATACTGCTATTAAAATAGTGTTGTCTTATGGTGTTAAGAGTACAAGCCAAATGCTGATCCCACTACAGTGAATGGCAAAGTTCCCATTGACTGCAATGGGACCAAGATTTAGTCGTAAGTGCATTACCAAATTAAAGGCACCACATCTGTGTCATTTATTTAGAATCTATTTATGCCTGAGTGGCTGAGACTTCCTGAAAACTACTTAATTCCATAGGTCTGGATTGAACAACTTTTACTTTGATGAGGACTTACTTACAAGGTAGTTCCATTGAAGTCAGTCAATGTGAATAGATGGCCTTCAACATGAGTAAGGGTTGCACAGTCTTCTGCCTAATGTGTTAGAGTGAATAAGGTGTAATGGATAAATATGGGTTGTATTTTTAGTTAGCTATTTTGAGTTTTTTCAGCTAGGAAGATGGGATGCAGCAGGTCACAGAGAATATACTAAATTCCCTGCTGAAGGCAGGATCTGGGAGGATTCTTGTGTCTTTGCACATTCAAACGTTACTACTAAGGATAACAGATCTTTGGAGAAGTTCAGAGACTAGGAAGTTTCAATCAAGAGACACAGGAGCTGTCTTCAGGAGCTGTGTTTCTCAGATGAATTTACTTTGTACCTCTTTTGCTCTTGTTTACAGTCTGCGATTTGGAGCATATTTCTAGTTACTTCCAGAAATCAAACTTGCTAATATGTCTCCTACTTGTTCATCAACTATACCCAGCTGTGCAACAGACTAGCAAACAGAATCAACCATAAAAGCACTGTCTATTCTTTGCAGAAAGTGGGATTTATGATGCCTAAAAAACATTCATTTTGAACTGCACACATTCAGATTTAAATAAATAAATAACTGTAGCTAAGACTGCTAAATTTGAACCAGCATACAATAAGATGTTGCTATGGTGCCATTAAAACACATCTTTCGTTTTGTCTTCTTTTCTTGTGTAAGGATAAGCTGAAAATGTCTTTTAAATGAGTAACCAAACAAGTAAGCAGATGTATATATTCAGATTTCAGTAATTTTTTTTTAGCATAACTCAAGATGCTTGGGGAGCAGACTGGAAATATAGACACTAAGTGAGATTCTTTGGGTGTTTCCAAGCTATGCTCATTGCAGGATCCAAAATTGGTGTGGGCAAACATGGCTTAAAGCCAATCCTGGGCACAACTGAGAGCTGATTTGTCTCCTGGCCTAAATCAGAGCTGCTTCAGGGCTGCTGTAATCTTCACCAGCTGCAGTACACTCCTACAGGCCATTTCATTGCTCGGGAATCACCAGAGCACAAGGTTTTCTGGCCATATAGCTTTCTGGCCTATATGCAGATGGGTCTAGGTGGCATAGAATTAGTTTTGCCACATGGAGAATCCCTGGCTTGTTATATTGATTCTGTCTGAGAACTAACAAGTACTGGTAGAGCATGGGCCATTTTACATGAAGGTAGATGCGCTTAGAAGAAGATATCAAATAGGGTAACTCCTGAGTCTTTGTTCTAGGAGCCATCTTAATATGAGTATATATAGTTGTATTTATCTCTTTCTAGAGATATGTGTAATTTCAAAAAATGGCAGTGCATAGTCTTAATGTTTATGGACAAAAAGAGCTCTCTTCTCCTAGCAGCTTTGCTGAGTCAATATTATTAAACTGAAAGAACAGAGGTCTGCATCAGATGAACACCACAGGCTCAATTTATCTGGCTACTTTGCACCACTCTGGCAGCACGAAGCAGCTACCATCAACTTAATTGCTCCCAGATGGCAGAGGGATCATACCCCATCTTGGCCACTAGTGTTAGGGGGTCAGGCAGGGCAAAGGAGAGGTGCATGTCCCTATGCCAGGCTGATCCATGGCTACCAGAAGAGTTCTTTGGGGCTATGAGCATCTGGACGTAAGTCAGAGCAAACTTCACCCAGAATTTGGAAAATGTAAAAGTGTCTCAAAGCCCCCTCTTGCAGTTTGGCCAGACTGTCAAATCTAGTCCCTTATTTATACCCATATTTAGACACACATCTGCAGTTTTACAGATACAATGGACAGTGCACACTTTATAGAATGCACATTGTGTTTGTGTTTTATAAAGTGCATCTGGTGCTAATGCATACTTTATGAACCACATATGGGCTGTGCAGTCATTGGGCCATTGATCCAAAGCACTGAAATGCTTTAGCTCCACAGGGTGGGAAGAGATAAGGTAAGAGGAGACCCAACAGAAGGAGCAGGTCTCATCCTTCTACCATGGATGATTTTTTTTAAAGAAGTAGAAGGATCTTTTCTAACTTACTATATCTGCAACATCAATGAGGATAATGTTAAGTGGTGAAATATCCTCCCTGACTTTCCAGCTCAATCTTTTGCTTGTTCAGTTAAGTGAACCAGATTTTCATTTTATGTATATGTTTTAATTTTCTTCTCAGAGTGAAAAGTTTGGCCTAGGAGAATGCTCAACAGTTTGGCATGTTGCTAATAAAATAGATCTCTTAGGGACTGGAAGTGTGTCTTGCTGGGACAGTGCTAAGTATAATTGCACTCTGGTACTGTCACAGTGAAGAAAGAGTACATCTCCCTCCATTCAAAAGATGGACAGATGATACTTAAGGAACAGCCAGCAATTGACAGCTCCACAAAATGTAGCACTTTAACCTTCAAGTTTTCCCTGGTTAATCTTGTTTCTGTGTACTGTTTGTGAACTAATCCTGTATTATAGAGCAGAAACTCACTCAACTGTTTAATATCATATTGGGGCATTAGAATCACCTGTGGAAGTACAATACTCATCATACATTTCCCAAGTGCTTTACTTTGTAAACTCCTGATCAAATCTGGACTATACTTTTAGCATTAGAAGGTATCATGTGAATCTTCCTCACTCTGTCCAAATAACCAGCACAGTTACAATAAACGGGTGACTTGATATTCACTTTTCTCATCTAGCTGTCTTTAAGGTATAGTTTCATGGACTTTTTGTATCAGGGATTGATTTACCTAATTGAGGAATAGTTTTGTATGTGATTTTTTTAATCCCATCTATTTATCCTAGGAATAATTGCCATGTTTGTAATTATTTCAAAGGAATAATACAAATAATATTTTAAAATAATAATACAATAAATAATAATAAAGAGTGACTAAGGCTCTGACAGCCAAAACATGTTTTTAGCTTGTAAAGGACTACACTCATTAGCCACAATGAAATATTTACTCAGATAACATATAAACCTCATTTTTTACCAGGGCCAAAGTCTACTGAGATCAATGTAAAGATTCCCAATCCTGGTCGAGTGGGAGGTAGCTGGAGAATGAGTCCACTTCTCACTCATCCCACAGCTACAGCTCCTGTCTCATGGGGCTAGACCACTCTGAGAGTTGCAACTTGGCACTTAATATTGTAGCGCCACTCACTCAAATTTGGCCTGACTGTCCCTCCATCTTGGCAGAGATGCATCTGGGCCAAACCTGAGATGGAAGGCCTGTGCAAGTGCACCCAGTGCACATTGATTTATCTGGGCATGATTTCGGTGGGTGCAATTTTATCCCGGAACACCTTCACTTCTGAAATCCAGGACACTTATTTATGTATCTATTAAGGACCTAAGAGCTTTTGGTGTCTTTTGGCAGGAGGGATGGAGGATCTTGTTCTTATTATGAAATTTAGGATGGGAGAGTAGGATTTGTGTTAACTGTCTTCTACAGTTAAAACATGATCTAAAATGAGCTAATTGTTTCAAAAAAGAATTTAAAGGCACGGCTTTATCAGAGTCTATAAGCAGATAATAGTAATTATTTTTTAGTTTGGAAACTTCCCAGAAAATACCAGGATTAGAGTAAACAAAATACAGTGTTTAAAACTTTTAACAGGTCCAAAATTCTCTTTAAGCCTTTCAGGAAAAAACTTTTTTTATATTTTCATCCACATAAACTGTTTGGCCATCATTAATTAAATCATTATCTTTGAAAGCTGACAGTTGTTTGGCCTTTTCTTTATCATTGGCTTCTCTGGATCCAGCAGAACACTTTTAATCATATTTCCTATAACTAAAGAAATGAGGGACAAACATCTCTTATAACAATTGTATATAGCTCTCTTCTATCAATGGTACATGTCAAAAATGAGGATGAAATATACTCTTATAATTCTCCATTTTATACTGAAAGTCCTGCTAAAGCAATTCCAGACTTTTTTAAGACTCCAGAAAATATTCCTTAAATTTGCAAAAGACTTGGCATGCTTTTGCTGATGTTTTTTTAAAAAGGTAATTGTCCATATTTTTCTTTGACTTTAATGGATACTATATATTGGTTGAAATCCATGACAAGTACTATTGGGTTACAAATTTCTTGACATTTATTTTTATGAGTGCTGTTCTTTATGTTTGTGAGTAGAGTGCTTTTGAACAGGAAAGGAAATCCAGAAGCAATATTTTCAAAAACCCAAGAAAATTTCTAGGCAGAATATTTTAAGATGGGGTTCAGTTTGTAAGTAGCTAGTAACCATTTAATTCACCCATGTGCACATGACCAGCACAAAGGCTATGTTCCATGTAAGTTCTACTTAGAAGACTTAAGAGGTGCTACACAGGCAGTGAATTCCACCCTAATGGATAAAGTTCTAGTTTTGCAAAATATACATATGTGAGAGAGGCTGAAATATAAAGTTAAGGATTATACTTTAAAAAAAAAAAGAAATATGAAACTACACAGCTGGAGAAACCTAAAGAAAACTTTGACTTTGAATTTCCTACATAATATTTGTGTTTCTTACAAAAGCTATAATGTCCCCTTAAGTGTTTTATCTCTTAAGTAACTGATAGATATTTACAACCTTAGCATGAGCTTAATGACTTTTTTTAACTGAGAATTTAAATAAAGCCTTTTCCACGAGCTGTGGAACTATAATTAAAAGATAAATTTCATTTACAGAGTCTAAGTCTAGTAGTGAGTTAAATACAAATGTGCAAAAATAGAAAAGGAAAACTGAGCCAGATTTAGGGAAACAAAACAGTAAAAGAATCTACAATAAGAAGAAATACAAGTAGGTAAGAGGTAAAGAAAACGTTAGGACAGATTAAAAAACAACATAAATCCATTGATTCCCATGGAGCTATGCCAATTTAAATCAATTGATATTCTGGTCCACAATTTCTATTTGCCCTTATGTAAGATTATCAACTAGGTTTTTCTTATTTTCAGTCTGTATCTAGCTGTTCATTCATCCACCCATCTAAACTTCTGTGGAGAGATAGAAATACTGTCCCTTTCCAGACTCAACTGTTAACACTCTCTCCCCCCCCCCCCATGATCGACTACTCATACAAGGTGAAGTCCATTTCACCTCTTAAAATCAACAAACTCAGATTCTATGCAGATTAAATGTGGATGGGTTGGGTTCATTTTACCCTCCAATCTAGAGGTGAAGAGTGATGCTGTCCAGCCTGTGGAGGCTGCAGAACACTGGTATGGCCAGAGTCCAATATAAAGTTATATTTGGGGGGCAGATTCTCAGCTTGTGTAAATCAACATAGTTCCATCAATGTCAATATGTGAATTTACACCAGCTGAGGATCTAGCCCATGGAATCCACTTGTGATTTTCCCTGAAAATAGGATTTATTTCTAAAATAAATGTTGCTAATAAGGAGAACATTGGTAAGCTACTGGAAAATCTAAACAGCTTGGGCAAAAAGCACAAAACTGGAATGTGAATTTCTATGTCCGTAAATGTTAGAGCTGGTCAAATAACAACAAAATTATTCATATATAGTATATTCAATGATTAGTAGAGGGACAAATATTATCCTATAATCTGTAATTACTAATAAATAAGATAATGGCTCCTTTTCATATATTCTAAATGTACTACTCACTGTTTCAGCTGTAAGGTAAAAGTACAGCTTTATGTCTCAGTCTTAAACCTCTAAAATTAGCTTTAAATTTTCATAGGAACTGCATAGAGTTAACAGAAAAATCACTCAAAATGCCCTCAAAGCATTAAATGTGCAGTGTGTTTTATTGTAGCATAACTTCATGTTGATATTTCTGAAGAGATTTCTTAATAGATACACCACACTACTTGCCGGTAAATTAATAAGTACAGTCACATGCCAGCAGTGCATGGCAAGAGACAAACACTGTCAACTCATCTGGCTTTTAGCTAACATTACATACTGTGAACCAGAGATTATCACAGTGTAAACCTTCCATTCAGTTTGTAATTTAGTCCTGATTAGAGCTATATGAAAATTTTTCAGATGAAACTTTTTACACCAAAAAGTGCAGATTGGAGTCAACTGAAACATTTTAGTGAATTTGTTCTGAAATCTGAAGAAATCAAAATATTTTGACATATTAAAAATGAAATGTTTCCATTTTTCATTTTGAAACTACTTTTTCTTTCAAATGTTTTCAGCTTTTTGGTTTGCTTTTGAAAGCTTTTAGGTTTGGGTCAACTTAAAATAATTCTTTCCCCTGCAGAGTTTTTCAACTTCTCCAATCATTTATTTGCACATCTCTCGTC
Organism: Emys orbicularis; assembly: GCF_028017835.1. Classification (NCBI taxonomy): domain Eukaryota; kingdom Metazoa; phylum Chordata; order Testudines; family Emydidae; genus Emys; species Emys orbicularis. Next base: position 49,937,796 of record NC_088687.1, on the reverse strand, counting down.
ATGATATTTTCACCTCACGCATAACTTAGACATAAGTTCGCAAACCTATCAGGGACTCCAATGAGGACTAGTTGTGGAGACTGGGTAGGCCTAAAATAAATAAAAATAAGGGCCCAATGCACTTTTGTGCTGCATATGGAAAGGCATCACATCACAGGAGAAGGGATACAGTTCTGGAGCCTTAAAATTCTATCTGTCCTGCAGGGTAAATTTCATTAAATAACACTGAGTTGCCATAAAGATGACACTCCCTTTCTGCAAAAGAAGTGGAATTTTAATGCTACAGGACTATAGTATACTCTCTCTTTATATGACGTACTAGAGTGGGAACTCCAGTGTTACTAGACCTACAATATTACATTAAACTCTGAGCACTACAGAGAAAATGCAGTGAGTTCAGAGAAGAACAATAAAAAGAAAAAAAAAGATCAGGAGCTGAAGGCATCTCTCTTAAATACACCAGATATCATTTTCGGGGTACCTCTTCTGGGGTACCTTTGACCTGTTTTGTGAGCTGCCGCAGAAATGCCCTCTCAGGCCTCTGGCTGTCACTTCTCTCTGGACAGGGTCAGCTATTTCAAAGCAGAATACATTTATTTAAGGAGAAAACATAAAACAATAAAAGGATCTAAATCCATATTTAAGCTTACCAAAGGCCTACCCAGTCTCCACAACTAGTCCTCATTGGAGTCCCTGATAGGTTCCCAAGTCTTTCAACCCCTTCTTTAAGGGTTTCCCTTACTTGTTTATGATGGTCAGGTCAGTTTGTAGCCGCACAAAAACAACTGTCAGTTCAAGCTCAGCCTTTGTATCCCAAAAAGCCTTTGTTCTCAGGCCTCCTGAAACAGGTTAAAAACAGTTGCTGCCCCTTTCCCCAAGTGCTAAGTCTTCGAAGGCTGGGCATCTGCAAAACTAGCCTTGGGTTTTGCATTAGTCACCTCCTAGTGATTCCAGATTGCACAGGGAATCCACTCTATGAGCCAAATACATATAAACACTTTTTTATACGAAGGTCTATCATAGACCGTCTATGAGTATTCTGTGGGTCCATCTCATTTCGCTCATCTCAATGCAATATTTTTTTAAAGTTTTTCATGCTTTCAAGGGCTGGCTCAAATATACAGATAATGCTAAATACAATCACCTCAAGATATGCCAGTGTTCATCATATCTGGCATACTAGGTTTTATTGGACATTCCACATTTTGAGTGAAATATGCTGCCTTTTCTCATAGAATCACATAAGATTAGAGTTGGAAGAGACCTCAGGAGGTCATCTAGTCCAACCCCCTGCTCAAAGCAGGACCAATCCCAACTAAATCATCTGCTGCACTGCCAGGGTAGGCAATGTTCTATAGCCATAAGAGAGTTTTCTAGTCCAAAGACCCTTTAACCTAGGGAAAGATGCACTGAGTTGAGAGTCGGGTGACCATGAGTTCCAATCTAACCAATGCTGTCTACTGTTTATATTCCTGTGCAATTCAGTGCCATTATTAGTAAGCAAGCCTTCTTACCCCATCTTTGAAAGGAGTCAAGTATCACATTCCCCATTTTATAAATAAGTTAACTGCTAAGTTGTTCCAATCATTTCAAGCAGAACCAGGACTAGAGCTCAGGTCTTTAACATGGCAAATACAAGTCTCAGTCACATTGCACAACATAACACAAAAATCTTTCCAACAAGGTCCATTCAGTAGTGGAATAATTCAAAACAACAGCAACAACAAAGTATTGAAAGCCCAGTTGCCTGGGACTTACAAAGCTTGGTTACCAAATGCAATGCAGCGAACCATCTTTCATTAGCAGACAAATAGACTGGATGATCTAATAGGTCTTTCCTATTCCTACCTTCTATAATTATATGAGTTAATGAATCAGGAAAATAAATGTAAGGTAACAATTTTATGCATGGTACAGAGAATGGTTATTTAGAAGCACTTTTTCCTGCTTAAAAAAACCCAAACACCATACTCAAAAAGTCTGAATTTTTATACTGACATTAAAAAAAAACAAAAAAAAACACAATGGAAACAGCTTGTTAATATGAATGCCCTATAATTGGTATCTCTGGTGGTTTGCTATGATTAACTGCTGCAACACCAAAACATATTGTTTTTCTCCCTTTATAGTATATTATTTGAGAAGATCATTAACTCCCAAGGATAAACCCATAGAAGAGGGCCTGGAACAGAGGAGACGAGGTCAGGTTCCTTCCATTTCCCATAATTATTCTGTTGTGGTGGAGTTTGGTCCTCTGTGGAAAGTACAGGGTGTTTCACTCTTAGAACCTGTGTCTTGTCTGAGATCTTCACAGATCTCAAGATATCTGCTGGAGACATAGTGCTATCAGTGTGAAAGCTATGAATAAGATTCTCGTCCCTCCTCTGGCTCTTGTACACTTAGTGAAGGGACTCTAAAAGCCCTGGATCCAGTCATAGAAGAATTTCGTCAACACAGAAACTGAGGAAGATAATGCAGGCTGTTTTCTGAGGACCCCCCTCACTATCCCTAGCACAGGGGTGTGCTGGGGATGTGGCAGGGTGAAGACACATGTCAGAGTTGGGGCCACAATACGTGGGAAGCACGGGGGCTCATAAGCAGCCAGTGACAGTCTGCCATAATTTAGACAGCTCTTAAGGACTTGTCTACATAAACATTTGGTTTGCAGCAAGCTGGGATGTGAATCTACCCCGCACTAGCCTGCCATGCACTAATTGTCCATGTGGATCCTGCTGGTGCACACTAACTGTTAGTGCACTTTAATCTACTCTTTTTTCAAATCAAGGTAGATGAAAGAGCAATAACACACTATTAGTAAACATCAGCAGGGTCCAGTGTGGGATACATTCACACACCCCAGCTTCCTGTGCACTAAATGTTCATGTAGACAAGCCCTAAGTTACATTGGGGTCTGCTCTGGTGCTGGAATAGCCCAGTATCAGGTGATAAAGATTACATAAGGCCACCTTAGCCCCACTACCACTACTACCACAGCCAGCCTGTACATTCTGCTCATACCCTATGTGCCTCTATACCTGTTCTGGGCCCCCTCCTACTCTTCTAGCAGTGTGTGATTACTATGGAAACACACTGACATGGTTTCCCATGACTGCAGTTGCTCTTGGAATCCCCATTTCAGGGAGCCTCCTACTACATTAACATGTAGTTGAATCCCTGTGGTCACACACTGGCAGCCTTCCCATAGGCCTCACATGGCTCTCACCTATCTGTGTTGGGAAGGGGAAGAGAAAGTTTTCAGCCACAGCCTTAGAATCATACCCCTCTTCCAAGGATCCAGGGAAGACTCTCCATGGTGTTAGCATCTGCGTGGAGGAGAGACAGGCTGGGTAATAAGTAGCTCCTTCATTAGGTGTAGAAGGGGGCCAGGGAACACAAATTTATTTCTGCCAGTCCCAATGATATTCTCCAAGAAAGGTAATACATCCTAGACCTGTATTGCCCTTCCCACAGAGCCCCAGCTGTTTGGGGAATTACTCATTAAGAGGATTCCCAGGGACAGCTATGGCCTGGGAGAATCCCTAGAAATGCAGATGCAATAGAGAAGGGTACTGGGGAACTTCCAGTTATATCAAGCCATGGGACTTTCATATGTTTTCCCCTGACCTTCCTCTGATTTTTTCGGACCCATGCAAATCTGAGGAATATGCAGAGACCAGAGGCTACTCCCATGGCTTCTGGTCTCATGGCTTCTTCTGCAAGAAGAGGAAACAAACCTTGTCCCACACAAACCTCACCCTCCCAACGAAACAATTTGAGAGAACTCCAGAGATTTCCTTTCCCTTCACACCCTCCCATGGAACTTTAATGAAAGAAGGTTTTACTCTAGAAGGGGCAATCCAGCCTCTTTTATAGACCCCTGGATAGATAGATAGATAGATAGATAGATAGATAGATAGATAGATAGATAGATAGATAGATAGAAGAAACAGGAGATTCTTATTTGATCCCGGGGGAACAATTCCTTCATATTGGAACACACAAAATTTCAGGGATGAAAGAGGTTGCTATAAGACCATTCACTTGGCTCTGGATCCTGTTTCTGTTTAAGCCAGTGGGAATGCTGCCATTTACTTCAAAAGAAGCAGGATTGGGCTGTTGATTATCAGCTACCAAAACATTAAGATAATGTTTCCACATTCAGATCAGCTGGACAGGGCATCTCAATTTGTCCTCTTATCTCTTCCTACCTTAGAAGCTTAAACAACCATTTGAATCAGCCAGAATGGATTTTTCTTAATATGTCTCTGTCAAATGATGGGCAGTATCAAGACAAACTGAAACAAAATCTATCCATTTTAACCTTGCATTTTTCCATCTCAAAGCTGAAGTGGATACAATTTTCTATTACACAGAAAAAAATAAAATAAAAAAATAAACAACAGAAAAATTGCACGTGTCTCTATAAGACCAAGCCTGATTTTCAAGTACATGCTACAAGTCTGATCAGTGCTTACTGTTTTCTTTGTTACTATTACACACTTCTTGTTATTCTTATGTCAGGGCATAAGATAAAAGAGCCTTAACCGCTGATGGAAATTACAGTTACCCTGAATTACGTGCCAGTCATCAACCTGCTGTGAAAGCTGAGCATGGCTGCACTGTCTTTTAAGCAGACAGGCTTCACCTCAACTAAGATTAGTAGAGCTGCATACTTTTCATAATATAAGGCTTTTTCGAACCCTTTTTTGGACCCTGCCAAATGTCAAAAGCATTTAAAATTAAACCTTTTTAAAAGAGAGAATGGAAGAGGAGAAACTTTTGTTAGCTCATAAATAGCCTGTTTCCTCCTCCTGTTCTCAGAATAGCAAATTGACCTTTTGCGTATCTTGTTCTAGATGTTTAACATTCTGTTCTGCATAAATTGGGAATGTATCTGTTTTGGTTTAGACTTAAGTCTGCAAGAAATTAAAGGAGCATGACTAGGAGAAGGATGCACTTTTTAAATAGCTAGTTTTATTATCAATATGATTTATTTCAGATCATTCAGTTATAAATTCTGTACTGGGTCAAAATGACTCAGCTCCCAGGTGCAGAGAGGAAGCATACATACCTTTAAAGAGTGTAGCGGGCTACCGCTTCCAGACAGCTCCACTGGTTGGGGTGCAAGGGAGGCAGAGCCATAGCTCCTCCTACTCTCCACTCTCCCCACCCTTTTTAGGGCACTGTCCATCCCCAAGAGAATGGCTATGGTGCTGCACCTGTGCACTACTGCATGCAGGGACTGCAGTTTTGGGCTTATTGTGCAGGTAGGGGATGCTCTTTACTTCCCCCTCAACTACTGAACAACCATAAATTACCAAACAGTGAGAACTTTCAGTATCCTAGTATCCTGTGCAGGATTCAAACAGACAAGTTAGAAGAGAAATAATCCCATTGCAGCTCCCTAGCTCCCTCTGTCACTCTATGGCTATATATTATTAAATTCTGATTGGAATGGCACTCAGTACAATATAACCCTAATAATACTCACTTAATATCTTCTACTACCATCCCTCATATTTACTGAAGAAATCGGGCTACTCACAGAGTTATGTAGCACTCAAAGTAAGAGTGCTAGAGTTGGGACTACTTGTATAATTAGGTACTACTCATCATGAATAAAGGTGGCCATATTCATCCCAGTGAAGTTAGAGAGGCCTGCCCAAGAATACAAGCTCTTAGGGCTGTTACCAAGGTGCTTCCTTTGGAGCAATTTGCTTAAAAGGAAGGAAGAGCAAGGATTAGGCAAAAATCTGGCTCTGCTGCTCATGTGCCTACTAGCTGGAAGTATGCTGCATCCCTTAAAGGAAGGCACAGATTAATTTTCCCCATGCAACTGGGGAGCCTCAGAAGCACCCAATGTGCCCTGTTATAGTGGATTGTGTTTCAAGGGGACTACTTGCAGAGCAAGGTATTATGCGGCGGGAATGAGGATTGATGTATCTTTGTCCTTTATTTCAGATGTTAAGAGTAGATTAAAACACTTTCTCACCCCATTGTACCCATTCTTGTACACAGATTTTTAGCTACATTCTTCCACTGAGCAGGTTCTAGAGGCAAAAGATATATCTTCAATAAAACTCATGCACTATTATCATTGTAGCCTTGTCTTATGCAGCCATGCAGGGGACTAAACAAATGTAACACCTCCCTCCCTCCTAGTCCTCCCTCCCTTGCATGGCCAAGTAAGACCTAACTTTATTCCAGGATTGAGTCTGATGTGGAGCTCAGCTCCTGCATTCTGGCTATTTCCCTGCATAGGGCAAGTGCGTAGGTAGTGAGGACAGAATGGGCAGAGCCTTGGCTGTGGATTATCCCAGCAGAACTGGACAGGCATGAATGGGGAAGCAAACTGCATCCTTTAAAAAGCTTCTATAACTTACTGCCTCCTCCTTACATGCATGGGCAAGAGAAAGCAGGGAAGACATCACAATTCCTGGGCAGAGCAGTTATGCACTACCCGTGAATCAGACATAAGCCTAAATGCTCAGTTTATCCCTTTCTGTGCAACTGATTTAAACATTGTTATTATTATAATCATGATTATTTATACTGTATTGTGGTAGCTACCTAGAGGCCTACACGAGGTCAAGACCCAACTGTGGTAGACAGTATACAAACATATAGTAAATGGTAGTCTCTACTCCAAAGTACTTACAATGTCAGGGGAATATCTAAACACTTGAATATATATTTCTAATTTTGGTAAATATACCCTTTTTAGCATCCTAAAGCCTTTCAGCTTGCAAGGGTATAGAATAAATTGAGTTTTTAAATGTCACCAGAATATTTGAAGGCATATATGATTCATTTAAAAATAGAAAGTAGAATTTATCCTGCTGTATTATTTGATAAAAAGTGATTAAACAGAGTCTGACAAGATGTTAGACACAAATCTATGACATTTTGGGGGACAAACTTGGAATATTAATGAACTGCTTCCAACCTGTGTATTTAAACAGCTTGTAAAACTGAAAATATGTTCCTATAATCATAGTATTAACATTTGTTTGAGTCCTCACTAATGATAAGAAGGCAGTAATACAGTCAAAAGATTTAGCCTTCTTCAAAAACAGAAGAAACAGAAACACTTTTTTTTTTACCCTGATGGTTAAAACTAGTTTGGTGCCTCTCAGGATCAACATATTCTTAGATAAAGTACAAACCAAGCATGAGATTTGCATCTCCACTTCAGATTTCTCACATTCGGACTTCTTTCTGCCTTATCAATATTGCTACCAAAAGCTTAGCAAATGCAGCTAGAGTGGAATCTTTCACTGCAGTTCTGACTGAAAACTTAATTGTTCATGTCCACTTCTAGTAGCAAGCCATGCCTGCAGACTTGTGATAAATCCAACTGCAAAATAGGGCAAACTAGGGGATATATGCAAATAAAATATTAACCTACTTCTGTAAGAGTTAATGTGCCCAATTATATTATACATATTATGCACATAACTTAATTTCATTTTTACCTTAAATTGAATGGCCTCATCAAAATGAGAAATACGCTACCTGAATTTCAAGCAATATGGGTCAGTTTAAATATGCTTAATGTTACCATGTCCTTAGCAAATTTTCTCTGTCATTTAGATCAAAGGCATATATTTGCAGCATTTTCCATGCCTGTTCTACCGATATAACACCATTGCTTTCAAATGAACCTAGTACTAATGCTATTGTAATTGTCCAGAAAATTTTAAAAGCACAGAATTAAATTCTGTGAAAGATTCTCTTTAATAAAATATCTCTTTGCTTTTACTTATGACTGTGCCATTATTTATTCTATTCATGCAGTACTTTTCACAAGTTTCAAAGTGTTTGACAACAAAAAAAAATCAATTAAAAACCCAAAGACAACACTACAACATGAAAGACAAATAATATAAATTAAATTCATAATTCGGAATTATTCAAATTAAAAGTTATTAAAGGTGTCTATAATAATAATAAAAAAATCTTCAAAAGAACAAAAAAGGCAACAAAGGGTTTGAAGACTATTTGTTTTAATATCTGTAATTGATTTAATATTTTTAGCAATACTTTTGCCTCACAATGTTATAACTGGCAGTTGACTGTGACTTGCAAAGAGAAAATTATATATGCAGTTACATAAAAATCCATGGTTTCCTCAGAACTAGTTATGCACTTTTTACCGAGCTTTCTACAGACTTACAGAGTCTGGCTGAATGTGGTAATGATATTTTGCACCTCTCTGGCACCTTTGATCCAAGAATCTCAAACCATTTTAATTGTGTGTTGAACTCCCACAATTTCCTTTGAGATAAATACAATCCATATTTGACATATGGAGAAACTGAGGCACAAAGCTTAACACTAACATTTTCAAATTTGGGTTCCTATCTTTAGTGATCTAAATCCAGAATCTCTATGAAAATGGCCTGATGTTGAGAGGTGGCAATCATCCACAATTTGCACTGACATCAGAGGGTGTTTTAGATTCTCACTGCCTCAGAAAGTCAGGTCACTTTTATTTAGGATCCAAAATATGGACTTGAAATTTGAACTTTTGGCCTGATTTGACCACTTCACAGAGGAAGTCTGTGGCAGGGTTTGGAAGAGAATCCAAGGCTTTTCATTCTCAGTCTTGTCCACAAGAGCATTTTTCTATTAGACATATTTCTAACTCACCTATGCTGTAGTATCTAGGGTCAATGCTACTAAGCACTCGTATAGTACTATCTATCTATCTATCTTTATGGCCTTCATCACAACATTATGTGAGCACCTCAAAAACACTGATGAATTTCACCTCATAATGCCCATGTAGAAGTGTCATTATCCCAATTTTACAGATTGAAAACTGAGGAACAGAGAGATTAAGGAACTGATTCTGATTTAGGGAGACCTGTGAGCAAGGGATGGTGTATAAACTGCAGCATTTCAAGGATAGCCAGGAATCTGTGCTGTCAGTCAGATACATTCCTCTGTGCTACAACTGTCTCCGTGATCCCTCCTTGCTCTGGGCACCAGTAAAGCCAACACAGCTGCACTAGCCAGTGAGTAGCAGAGTGGAGCTAAGGCTCTACCCATTCCTCTGCCCACTCCCCATCCGCTTGCTCTGGAGCAGGGAAGGGAAAGGAGGGGATAAACAGGTATACAGCCTACTCCTAAATACCCAAATCCAAGTTCTGGTGAGCTCTTGAAGGGATGTCAGGGTAGTTCTTTCCCCTCCCTACTCCCTTGAATGTGCATGTAGGTGAAATCACAATTTATCCCTAAACTACTTGCCCCATGTGGTAAAGCCATGAATGGAAAGCAGATCTCCTATATCTCAGTTCCCTGCCTGAACCACAAGAACTTCCTTTCTCTCAATACTCAAAGCATTGTACAAATATTAACTCATTGTTTATTAAATTATTTAACCTATTTTAAGTTTTTTTCTCCCATGCCTATCACATTTTAGTTTAAAATAAGTCAGCTGAAAATGAGCTTTTATGGTTCTCTTACTCGACAATATGAAACAAAATAAATTGCTTAAGGTAGTATGAATTAGAAAAGGGTAGTGTATATTTTACTTAATTCTTTTTCTGTATTTGAAATGTCTCAACTATTTTGATGGTCTGAACTTCTTGCCTCTTTCATTGATTTTACAGTTCAATTGACTTCAGTGGATCTACTCCTGCTTTACACCAGGAAAAGGATAATCAGGCTCTGTGGGATATGAAGGACTGTTGTTGTTTTTTTATAAGTGTACAAAAAATACATGTAAGCAGAGTCAGGATAAGCTCTACCCTGACATCTGGTGGTGAATTATGGCGAGAGTGGAAAAGAACTTCAGGGGCTGATCTTGTTTGCATAGGCACACCCACACGCCTAGCCTGGGACAACAACAACTGAAAGTGGTTACTTTGGCTGGTGTGAGACCCCCAGTTTCTCTGTTATTGGGGCACGAAGAATAAAGTGTTGTTACCCTGATTTTGTGAATCAAGGCCAGTGGAACTGTTGTATGACAGAGGGAGTCACCAGTAACTAAGTAGCACTCGCTAGACAAGAGGCATGGGTTACAAAACCCAGTGAATTGAGAGAGGTTGGGGACAGGTATGTGTATCTGATGGTATGGGCCTCTTTTGAGGGCCTGGAACACCAATTGCACTACCCCCTCTCTCCACTGTTGAATAGCAGAGCTAAGTTTGCTTCCATTAGGAGTCTAGCTAGAAGTTGCTGAACTGAATTCACTTTGGGCCAATGGTGCACCAGCACTGGGGCTCCCCTACTACAGGCTAAAATTGCTGAGATGAGTGCTGTGGTAACCAGTGGGGGAGCCTGAAGATATATTGCTAAGCAGCTGGTAGAGCCAAGCAGTTTGTGGGACGGTTGGAGCGGCTCATGGAACAGGGAGCGGAGCTGAGCCATTTGCGGGGACAGCTGGAGCAGTTCATGGGACGGCTGGTGGAGTGGAGCGGCTGGCAGAGCTGAGCAGTTTGTGGGATGGTTGGAGCGGCCCACGGAACGGGGAGCAGAGCGGAGCACTTTGCGGGGACGGCTGGAGGAGCGGAGTGGAGTGGCGCGGTGCGGCAGGTAGAGCAGAGCCATTCGTGATAAAGGCTGCAGCAGAACTCCACGGAGAGGTGGGGCAGTCGGCCTCGGACCACGTAAGGTGCCCCTTAACATCCCGTGTGCCCCCCCCATTTCCGCCCAGGATGGGGGGGGGTAAACTCTGTAGATAAACTTTTGAACTCTGGGGCGGCACTGACCAGGGACAGAGACTTTGGGGTTGTTGGACTTTGGGGTGATTGGACTTAAGACCCTGAGGGGAAAAGGACACTGCCAAACTTACTTGGAGGTGGGTCTTTTGCTCATGGTTTGTGTTATGAATCCTGTTCGTGGTGTTTCCCCAACATAATGCCGCATTGTTTCCCTCCTTTATTAAAAGGCTTTTGCTACACTCAGACTCCGTGCTTGCGAGAGGGGAAGTATTGCCTCCTAGAGGCGCCCGGGGGGGTGGTATGTAATTGTCCCAGGTCACTGGGTGGGGGCTCGAGCCGGTTTTGCATTGCGTTATTGAAACGGAACCCCTAGATACTGAACCCGGCCCTTGTTGCTGCCAACTCAGAGGGGCAGAAGGGTTACATACAGTTAAAAAAAAGCTGTAGTACACCAACAAAAGTACACCAAGAAAAAAGAAAAATAAGGTCAGTTCTGAAGCACTTTATCAGAACACATTCTAACCTCATCAAGATTTCAGGCTAGCATCCTTATTTCCAATGCATTGAAGGGTTCCTTGTTCTTTACTCAACTTTCTTACACCTGTTACTAAGGATCTGATTCTGTCATGGAGATCCCGGATTCTGTCACTTCAATGGACCTCCGTGACATCTTTGGCTTCAGCTCACTGCAGTGGTAGGGCTGGAGCAGCTGTCAGCTGCCACCCTTGAGCAGCGGCAGGGCCAGCATAGCGGCTGCCGGGGCTGCTGGAGCAGGGGCCACTGGGTCAGCCCCTGGGACCTCTGGAGCAGTGATCTGGGGCTGCCACAGCAGCAGTGGCTTGGGCTGGATCAGCCCCTGGGGCGGGAGCAGCGGCCATCACTATAGGAGCAGCCTCTGGGGCTGAGTCAATGCCACAGGAGGAGTGGCAGGGCTGGAGCAGTGGCCAGAAGTCAGCCCCCACCAGGGTTCCAAGTTTTAGTCCCATCCCTGGGTATTTTTAGTAAAGTCAATGATAGGTTGCAGACTTCCATGATTTTTTGTTTATTGCCTGCTACCTGTCCATTACTTTTACTAAAAATACTCATGACAAAATCTTAACCTTACCTATTACCAAGGTGATATTCTTGTCATTGTAACATTCCTGTGATTCATACATCCTGTTTCTTTTACTTCAAGAAAGCATCCACTGGCTGTAAGTTCTTCCTTTCTGTTTTTTAAATGTTCTTTCTAGGCACACCTTTATTAAAAACACATTTTAGGTCATCATACTTTGTCACTTTTAACTGCTCAAAGGTTATAATAAGCAATTGACTACCCTAACTTTCAACTGTCCATCTGAAGTCACACAAAGTCTTAGAGTGTTGAATTATTATTTTCAAACCAAGTCTCATTTCAGAGACATTGTGATCCTCTGATCAAGCACAGTTTATAATTTCACCAGAATACATTTAAGGATCTTAGTTACTGTCTCCATGAAACACCAGCCTTTGTGTAATTTTCATACATTTGAAAATGTGAATTTCCTCTAACAACTTTACTCAGGTAAATCTTTCACACTCTCGTTTGGCTTTATTTGTTCTCTTTGTTTTTTGCAATCTGGACACACAGTTTGAATTTGCTGCTCCACACCAGGCTCAATTGGCTGAACAAGAGCCTTTGAACAAGGAATTGTTGCCCATTGCTCCTTTATTTCTGCCATATCCTTCACACATTTTACATTTTTTGAAGTGTCAGCTTCTTTGTAACTCTGTGACAAGGTTTAATTATTTGCTTCATTTTCCTGAGAAATGTGATGAAGGAAAAGCATTTAGGACAAGGCACTCCATGTTAGACAAGGAAGTGTCTATGTGTAACTGGGATTTCAGGGCAAATCATGTACAATTGTTATTAAGATGGACTGCAGAATAGGTACATAACTATTTGCTGCAGACTCGTGCCAGAATTTTACTTTTTTGAGGTTTTTCTGAAAGTGTTATGTACACATATACAAAGCCTTTCCCCTCTGATGTTCTTCAGAGATGACTTCCTAGTGTATAGTGTAGCCTAAAGCATAGGGTAGGAATCAGCATTCTCTGGCAGGCCAATAATGTGCTTGATCATAGCCTAAGGGCACGTCTTCACTACCCGCCGAATCGGCGGGTAGCAATCGATCTATTGGGGATCGACTTATCGCGTCTAGTGAAGACGCGATAAAATCGATCCCCGATGGCTCTTCCGTTGACTCTGGAAATCCACCGCGGCAAGAGGCGGAAGCAGAGTCGACGGCGGCGCGACAGCGGTCGACTCACCGCCGTCCTCACAGCCAGGTAAGTCGACCTAAAATCCGCAACTTCAGCTACGCTATTCACGTAGCTGAAGTTGCGTATCTTAGGTCGACCCCCCGCTGTAGTGTAGACCTAGCCTAAGAGAGAAGTGATTTAAACCAACAGTATATTACTGCATTAACCGTAAGGAAGGGGCAGAGTGTCTAGTTCTATTCCAGGCTCTGTATAACTTTTAGCAAATCACTTAACTTGTTCTATGACTCAGTTTGCCTTTGAATAGAAAAATGTAACCACACGCTACTCATTCTATCTCACACACAGCTGTTGTGAATGTTAATTAATTAGGGCTAAATTCTGCTCTCAGATACACATTGACTTTCGGTGGGAGTTGTATGTGTATCTGAAAGCAGAGTTTGGCTCTTTATGTTTAAAAAGCACTTGAGATCCTCAGAAGAGAAGCATCTATGGAAGTGACCACTATTATTATATTAACTCATTTTGTATGATGTTGACTAGGACATCTTATCTAATCATTAACATTATCTAAACAGATGCCACATTTCCTCTTTCAACATAATCCCACAGTAAAACCTTCTTATTGATGTGGATATCGGTAACTCTGTGATGTGTAGTCTCTTATGTACTCCAACTCTTGTTAACACCTGTAAAGATCTGGATTTTACAATACAGTTATTAACAGACTTTCCCTGTTATTAACTGTTTATGTCAATATTCTGAATGTTTTATGATTAGGTGTTTAAAACGTATTTTGATGATTACATACTTTTTATTGTTTGTATTTTCAGGCAATTCTTTTTAAGGGTTTCTTCACCTTTGATTACTTCTTGAATTAAATGATTAATTTAAATGATTAAAGCAGAAAAGGGCTTACAGGTACATTTTACTGCTGATGCTGAAGAAAGGTGAGTGCTGAGTGTTAGATATTTAGCATGATTGTACTGAGTAAAGCTTTCCCACACTAGTTTATGTGAACAAAAGGAACTTTTCCCTGCAGATGTGATCTCAGTTTTATAAAATCATTTGCAAAATTAGATATGTCACATCTTTGACAGAATCATAATCAATGTCACAACAAGACATTCACTGCTGAACATACTTTTATCTGTGCAATGTTGTATACATAAACTGTGTTATGCGGGGGGGAAAGTGCCACTCTCAAATTAAAGATTAGTGTAATACACACATTTCTGATTAGGTATTAGGCATGTTCTCTATTTAATAACATGCATAAGAGATGAGTTTTTTCTCCATAGGGATTCAACTAATCTCTGTCAGTAGTGATTTTATTCCAGCATCTATCCCCTATTTGCCAGAATTACTTATCTTATTTTAGAAGGAAAGAATCCCAAAATCATGTTTGCTTGCTTTTCAACTGTTCCCCTTCCAGGCCTTCATAATATAAAAGTGAGAGTTTCTTTAAAAAATCCAGAATTAAAGAAAAAACAAAAATAAAATTTTAAAAAATGGAGCAATAATATTGAGATGTCTTCACTCCATTTCTTCAATAAACTTTTGGCTTCAGGAAAATCCTGAGGTTTATATGATAAAAGGAATGGATAATTAAATGAGAAATGTTACAAGTAAATAGTTTCTTACAAGTCACATATGAAGGGGGTTATGCATATCTCATAAAGCATCCTCAGTATCCCTAAGGTTGTGAGATTTTTAATTGTTGACCTTACGCAAGTCTTTCTATGGGAAAACAGATTAAATGCTCTCAACTGATAGTATATATGTTTTTAATTCATCCCTTATTTATATGCAGTACTGTACTATATTGCTTGGCTATTTCACAATCATATAGGATTTATTTATTTTTGGTCTGTTTCACACTAGGCCTTGTATTTTCAAAAGTTCTCAGTATTGGCCTAACTCTGCTCAAGGTGGAAGTTTTACCCTTGACTTTAATGGGAGCAGAGTTAGGCCAATTTCCAGTCTTTTTAAAAAATTCACCCTAAAAGCTAAAATATGAAGAGAACGTATGCAGGCTATCTACTGTTTGGTATTAATTTTGGTACATTGAGGTATCTACAACTATGGGTAGAAGTGTGCTCTCCATATGATTTTATCCCGTTCAGATACTTTATAGGAAAAAAAATAAAAAGTAATATTTTGCACTTATATACTGCCTTTGAGATGAGAATCCTCTAAGATAGCAACTATTATGAACATCCTTACTTTGTAGGGATATGTGAAGATTAGAGCTCTAAAAATAATGGATTTTTTGGTTTAATTAGTTGTACTGAAAAAAAAAATGGAAAAAAAAATTGTTTCAGGTCAATCCAAAACATATTTTTTGTACTTTCAGCAACCAAAAAGTAGAAAAAAAATTGTTTTATGTTGTACAAAATATATTGTTTTGACCCAAAATAAAATGTGTATTTAGCTTTCAACCCTTTTAAAACATTTTTTAAAGAAAAGAAAGGAATTTTTGAAACAAAAAGTCATTTTGAATTAAAAAAAATATTTTGATTTGAAAATATTAAAACAAAACACTTCTTTTTTTGTAATTCTTCTGTTTTTTGTTTTTATTGAAAAATTCAGCATCAGTTTGTGAAAGGTTTCAGTTGATCCAAATCTGCATTTTTCAGGGGAAAAGTGCTGGCCGAAAAATTTCACCGAGCTCTAATAATGATATTCCAATTCTGTTTGACATAGGCATCTCAGTTCTTCACCTCCATCCATCTTTGTCTATACCACATGGTAGTTTGTTCAGAGATAACAAAGAGAGATGTACATTATCTTAGATGAGTAGAAACACATAATCAGTATCAATTAACAGAATTAACAGAAAAATTGAATGAGCGATGACTGAATATTGTATAAATTAGAGAACAGGCTTATGGTGATACCTCTGTGATGTTTCTCCCACTAATGATTGCAGACAAGTGAAAAATAGTTCAAAATGTATTTTTTATGAATTGTGTATATAAAGAAATTTTGTTAACTTTAAATAGGTTATATGTGCTTAACTCATATTATATGCTGAGCTGGGTCATGCAGTGTGCTCCTTATTGGCATTAGAGAATATAAGCTTTTTGCAAAGGTTATCCATCTTCCCAAGTCTTTTATGGGTTATTCTGAATGCAGAGGTGAGCAGTCATCAACTTCCCAGGATCTCCCTTTCCTTTATCTGTATGCATATAGGTAGGACACATTTAATGATGTGGCCCAATGATGAACATTTCTAAAGTAGAGCTGTTTGTAGGAAAACTTGTACAGCAAATATCCAGTAGGCAAGAAGAGACAGTCCCAAAAGACAATAAATGGCAAATGACAGAGGATGGAAAGGAACTACCTCTTCCATGAAAACAGTGGTATTCGTGTGGAAGAGATGGGGTCAATGCTGTGGAGTTGATGGTGGCAAAGTTTTCAGTGATGATACATAAGTGGAAAAGCAAATTTATCTGGATATAAATAAAAATAAAAACAAAGGTTATGGAGATGCAAGGAGAGTTCCAGAACACTCCTGGCTAATGACACTCCAAAGTAGCAGGAGTACGTGTCCTTTCCCTTCCCGGTGCAGAGCTGAGAGCACACTGCACACTCTAAAAGGGTGGCATAGTGATTGTGTTCCTTTGGAGTTCCAGAAAGCATTGTGCCTTCAAGGTCCAATTGAGCCCTTAGGTCCAATTCAGCATCCCAGTGGAGGGGGACATAATGTATAATTCTGATGGTTGATAGGAAGTTATTTGTTATACCCCAGTCCCAGAGTGGTTGGCCTTTTATAGGGAGATGGACCCAGCTCTACCTGTGAGTAATCAGTTACCTCCCAGCTGATACAGTAAGGCCAGGGATCAGCTGGTATGTGGAAGATCACCTGGGAATAGATCCACAAAGGGACTTAAAAGTTAGAAGCTGCAACACCTAAGAGCCTTGCAACCCAGTGGAATCCATAGCCCTCAGTTTACCCCTAGGCTCCTTATACAATGCATGAAGTGATATAGGCACCTAGGAATGGGAGATGGGTGTGGCCTAAGGCTTGTCCCTCCTAGAGAGTTAGACACCAAGTCTTGGCCAGAGGGAGGCACCTATCTCTGCTTGGACTTTTCAGCTGTGAACCCTTGCCCGGAGTTAGGTCCCTAATTCCTTCTGTATAGCTAGCTCCTCGTCCTTTTAGAAGCCAGAAAATAGGTCAGTTGAGCCAGCCAATCAGCCTGAACTACCCAGCTAAGTTTATGTCTGACTCTCAGGTAGATGGCTTGTGGAATGTAAAAGCTTCAGAGTGTAGATGCTTCCATAGAAGACACTGGGTCAGGGTAAAAGGACATGACTTTATGCTGAACTTTTGTTAAATAGTTTTATTTTCTGGCTAGTGAGTGTTCTTTGATACATGAACTGGTGAGATAGTTCACCAGCTTACAAGTCCCCTCCAATGGGCATGTTTTTAAAAGATAATTCATAGATTCTATATAATAATGTATGAAATGAGAAGCAAAATTGGAAAAGAGTGTATAAAAGATGGAATAAATGTATTGTCTCATTTGCCTGTTGATTGGTATTTGGTTGGGACACTAGAGTGGATGGGAAAGTAATAACATTATTTTTGTGATCTCCTGGATTAGTTAGGGCACTTACGTAAGATGTGGGAGGTCCAAGTTCAAAGCCCTGTACTGCCTGATTTGAAACAGAGATTTGAACTTAGGTTTCCACATCCCATGTAAGTGCACTAGCCACTGGGCTATAGAGTCAGTCTCACTCCTGAATATTCAATTATTTATACAAAGTGGAACAGCCTAAACAGAAGAGATTGAGACACCCACTCTAGAATATCCAGGTGGTTAGGTTAGTCACTGGAGACATGGGTTTAAGTCCCTCTCCAAATCAGGGACTCAAAACCAGGTCTCCCACATCCCAGGCAAGTGCCCTGGCCACTAGCATAGACACATGCGCTCAAAAAAACCTCCTGACATGCTTACCTCCAGCTGCCATTTGTTACAGATATTAGGTTGTAGAAATCCTCTGAGCATGCATATAGGATCAGGATCAGGACCAGATAGTGAGATAGGCAGGGGAACACCTTATTTGAGAATCCACCTCAAGGCTACCTGAGTTTCAGCTTGAGCTAGGGCTCCAAGCAACTTGTTAGCTGTGGAGAAACAACAGGGCTAAGGTGGCTTTGTCAACAAGCAGAAACTTGACTAGCTTTAGGAAGTGATTTTGAGAACATCAGTGGTACCTAGCTGGTGAACTTAGAAGCCTAAAGAGGCAGCTAGGAAGTTAAGAGCCTAAATACTTGTGTGAATCTGGTCCTTAATGAGTAAGCTGAGTGTTCTTGCATTAGGCAGCTCAGCATGACCCCAGGTCATCTTATATCAGTTTAATTGTATTATATCTTCACTAGAACTGTATAAAAGACATAAGATTTCCATTTCTTATGTAAACTTTATGGACAGTATTTCCAAAGGAGCCCAGGGAGCAACCCATTAGATCTGAGGCTAGGTCTACACTACCCGCCTGAATCGGCGGGTAGAAATCGACCTCTCGGGGATCGATTTATCGCGTCCCGTCGGGACGCGACAATCGATCCCCGAATCGACGCTCTTACTCCACCAGCGAAGGTGGGAGTAAGCGCCGTCGACAGGAAGCCGCAGAGGTCGATTTTGCCACCGTCCCTACAGCGGGGTAAGTCGGCTGTGATACGTCGAATTCAGCTACGCTATTCGCGTAGCTGAATTTGCGTATCTTAAATCGACCCCCCCCGTAGTGAAGACGTAGCCTGAGTACCTAACCATACTGGGTGCCTTTGAAAAGCCCATCATATAGGGTAAAATCCTGCTAGCCTAAATCTCATTTTAATCAATTAAAAATTCCCTTGGCCACAATGATTTGGGTATTTTTTATTTCCAGTGTTGCTTAGCCAAATCTTGATTTGGTCCATATCAGTGAGTCATGTATGACAAGCTGTTAATATTAACATATTTGGATGAAATATTTGTCATAATTAATTGGAAGGCAGAAAAGTGATGACTAATGAATCTAGTTTCATTGCCTATAAATTAGAAATGCATTTCAGTATGATATAAATCTTTTACTAGGAGAGGACTATTATAGGTCCTGATTTTCAGTATTAAAGGTCTTGGTGGTTCCTTATTTAATCTAATTACTCCCTCAAAAACAATTTCCTGAAGGCCAGTCTCAGATGTCTTTATCCAAAATCCAAAACCATTTAGAATTTAACATAATATTTAATATATTAATATTAAACAGTAAGTATTTTATAGCACTTCCAATAAAGTATCTATTTTATGGATACTAAATCTGGGTGAAATTAGTGAAGATTCTGCAGCAATGTTTTCAGCAGTTCATTTCACACTCCAGAAATTTCAGTCAATTGGATATTTTCTTACGGAAGCAGGTATGGAAAAAAAAATTTGTGTTTTTCAGGAAGACTAGTTAGAAGTCCTAATCTATCCCCCAAGATTCAAGCATTGAAGGGACCTTCTGTATATGGATCTTTTCCTCAGATATGGAAAGGGGTCTCAGATGTCTATGCACTACAAGTGGGGTGATTTTGTAAGGCCAGTAAGGTAGAAACAGAACTCAAAGAATTATTTTACTCAAAATTCATTCTCAGTTCATTAGACCAAGTTGTTTCATGGAAACAAACCCTCCACCTCCAGTAGAAATGGAATAAATTCACGTCTAGAAAATATACAAGAGCTATTTTTGATGCAAAGGCAGATTTTTGATTTGACTAATATACATTGAGGAAATATTTCATGCCAATGAAATTGAATTTTTTTTTGAAATTTTTCATCCATGTGACATATTTAGCCACATGCTGCAATTTTGCAAATTAAACTTATGCATATTTCATTGAAATAGCTTTCTGTGACAAATATTTCATCCAAATCTAAAGGATACAGATTGGCTTTACAATGACTGCTTTTTTTATTGTTATTTTTTTTTAATGGTTTCTCTTCAGGTTTTCTGCCTAAAAGAACTACTTCCAAGACATGGTGTTTCTTCATCATACATTTTCTATAATGAATTATAATTTTATGCATTCTTATTATTAAACTATAGATATATCCAAATAAAAAGACAGAGTCTAGATTGGTTGAAATAGTTTTCCAATAATTCCATAGCTCTGGTTAGAACTTTTTAAAGAGATATTTCCTTTAAATAAAAATCAGGAAAATGTTCTCAGCCAGTGCATTACCTTTATTTACATGCCTTAGTTTTAAGCAGCATAAATGATTGATTTCTAGTAGGTAATTAATTAAATATGCAGCTTTCTTTCACAATTTAAAGAACAATTAAATAAAAAGTACAAACAGCACAATTATTTTTGGATACTTCTATAGTTATATTTCTCTCTTATTACTGTGTAAGGAAAGCTCCTACCAAGGGGCTTAAATCCTACGTGTTTTCCCATTGGTTTTGGACCCCTGCCTGCAGTACAAGCCCTCTCTAGGCATGTCTACACTACAGTTAAAAACTCGTGGTTGGTCTGTGCCAGCTGACTTGGGCTCACGGGGTGTTACCAGCTTTGCCCATTACTTTTCGGTATGCTCATTTATTAGGGTTACTCTTCTGGGGAGGGGTTCTGTACTTCTATCAATGTACTGCTTGTGTCACTTGTGTTCTCATACGAAGCTCTACTTCTCCCTTCTGCAAGTTCCCTCCCAGTGGAGCTATCCTGCAGGACCTAGGTTCCCCAGGCCTGGGTTCTTCCAGCCTCAGAATCAGACGAACACACATTAATAGAGCGCGTCTGAGAGGACCGGGTTAATCAGCACTCCCAAGCTGACCCCCTTATATGTCCCTGGACTCACTAGGCTGGGTCGAGCAGCACTTCCAAGATGTCACCCTCATAGGCCCTTGGACTCAGTAGGCTGGGTCAAAAGCACTTCCAAGCTGCCACCCTCATATGTCCCACATTCAGCACATCTCTATCCCCACTTTCATGTTACAATTGTTCTTGATGAGCAAACCCCACAGGATTCTTGGGCATTGCAGGGATCTTTTAGCTTAGGTACAAGGAGCATTGCTGCAGAGCGAATGAGGAAACAAAAACAAACAAACAAACAAACAAACACCCCCGGGGGCAGGAGGGAAGAGAGAGAGAGAAGCAACCAGCTTAATCATGAAAGTTATTTATTGCCAGGTAAAAACCATAGGGGAGCCAAACAAGCAAAACAGTTATAATATTAAATCTAACTTAAATTTGATTATAAAAAAGTCAGGTTTACAAAACTATAACTGATCACACAAGCCAGGGTCAGAAGGCTATACAGAGAGAGAGAGAGAGATGGGTTCTCACCACTCCATGAAGCTTGAATCTATCGAGGGTCCCAGGTGGTCGTGGTGCTGAGGGTCCGGAGTGCTGGAGTCAGGCAAAGCCCCCAGCACAATCAGTCAGGAGAAGTTGAAGTCCCAATGGAACTGATGCAGATTTTGGATCCAGGCATCAGAACACTTACTTGAGCCTGGATAGGGGTTTTTGAAGAGAAACAACAATGGTTCAAGGGAGAACACAAGATTTGTTCATGTGTAAACAAGGGAGAATACCAAAGTTGTTTTGTTCAGGCTAGACCATGGGAACTGATCATTCCTGGCTTTGGGTGATGTTCCTTGGAGGAAGCTCACAATGCAATTCGGAGCTTCACTATTTTGGATACAATAAAGGATTTATTACTAGAATTGGTCTGATAACTACTGAGCTGGGTGTGTGCAGGTGTGGGTTCATTAACATCTGGAGCAGAGATCCCACATCATGCAGTGCTTCCCTGCTTTTCTGGTCCCAGAGTTATGTGCGGTTCTTGCCTTGGAATCTCTGTTCTCCATTCTGTATGCTAATGGAGATGCCTCCTTGTCCCATCTTCGATGCAAATGAGGCTAGGGGAGTTTCCTTAATTCTGTCATCCTTATTGGAGGGGTTTAGTTGTGTCTCTCACTGCCTTTTCATTGCTTTTTGTAAGTCTTTCGTCTGATGCAAATTTGGTTCAAGCAGAGGCTGGGGGGTGGGAGGGAGAGAGGTCTTTCGTGAGTCAGACAGGCTGGGGACTGTGCCCTGGTTTCCCAAGAACACAGAACTGCTAGGTAACAGGGGCTTGGACTGTGGGGCTGTTTAATTGAAATGGAGACTTCTGGGCTCAGGCTGGAGCCTGAGCTCTAGGACCCTGTGAGGTGTTCTCAGGAGTGCCACTATTGCAAGTCACAGGATCTACTTTAAGAGAAGGTTAAACCTTTAGAAATCTTAAGTAAGCTACTGAACAATTACAATAATTAAACATGCAGAGACAAAAAAGAAAAGCCTACTAAGTGTTGGAATAAATACATTTAGCAAACTGAAATTGAGAAAGTTTACAAATGAGGTGGTGAGAACTAGCAAGATAAATTTAGGAACTGACCCAGGGGGAGGGAGTGGGAGTCACACAAATACACTAATAGTGAAGATGATTGAAATATTGTCTGGAACAGTAATAGCCAATGTACTTTAATTATAGATAATATTGATTTACTGCAAGATAACAGTTTCCTTTTATCTTGCAATAACAATAGCAACTAAATGTAATCTACATTTTCAATACATTTTTCTTAGTGACTTTTAATAGTGGTAGTTCAGAGGAAGACAGAGATGGTACATATAGGCCAATGCTGACACCCTGCTCAGCAGGCGTGGAGCCCAAAGCATTTCAGACTGACCAACCATCGTACTGGCAGAGTGTTGCTCCAATCCAGGAGCAGCCTCTATGGACAGTGACTACAGAGCTGGTATAAATTTGCTCATCCATGCCTTTCCACAGATGTGAAGATGAGGTTTCCAGACCTTGCCCCCAGTATCTCTGCATGAGACAAGAGTTCTTTCAAAATGACTGACAGCTAGAAAGATAGTGCCAGTGCAAATGGCTCACTGTCCATCATCTTCCAAGCACTGGAGCTGTCAGGAAGCTTAAAAATGAAGCTGTACTATATTAAAGTTATGTTTAAATCATTCTAGGGGGTGGCAGAAAAGGGAAAGATTAATGATCTAACTATATATGCTCACACAATATGTTATTTAATACTGTTAATTCTTTAATAAAATATGCATCTATATGTGTCAAGATAACATAGTTATAATATCTTAATGCAAATGACTCAGATAAGAAACTAGAGAGGGTAAACTTAGATCCCCAACAAACCCTTTATCCAAAAAACCATTGGTTTTGAGCAGGTTCTCACGGAGCCGTCTTATATCCCCATAGTTAGGGATCTCTCTCCCTCTGTGGCCTTTTGTAGGGGAGACAAAAGAGTCAGGAGCAGGGAAGGCAACTGCTCAAAAAATCAAATCCTTCTAATATGCACAGACATATCTTTATGCTATTTTTAATTGGACTTCAAACAGTATTTAATTGGACTTCTTTAAACAAACACTCCCCTGTACTGTGTGCAGTCCAAACATCACAGTTCTACAATGTCAGTCAGGAGGGTCATGGGGCATTGAAAATGTTGTTACAATCTAAGCAAAGAAAATTCTCACTTCCCCACTCTCCAATCACCCTTATCTTTCAAGGTGGCGTATTCTCTGTCAATCGCTTGAAACACACATAAATCAGTTATATAGGCCTATAATTTATGCATTTTTTACTTTTATAGTAAATGTAAAGGGGCTGAAAATATTTTGACTTTGAATAATGAGTCACCAACTTGAAAATGTTGAGAAACACTGTGCTAGCGCATGAGAACCAGAAATGAAATGAACTATAAACAAAAGTAAATTTAACTTTCTACATTGAGTGAAATGCCAATAGTATACAGCATAACAGAGGAGAAGCCAATTAATTTTTTTAACATTCTTTCAGTTTTAATAATCTATTTTTTTAAAATAAAAATATAAGGATTTTTTAAAATGAAACTATAAGGTCCAAATGAATCACTTGTCTACATCTATTGATTTAAGTATTCCACAAACGAACACTGAAAATGAAAAATATAAGGCAAGGAGACAAGGACTTTCCATGTCTCTGCTGATATCCCTGAATGATGAGGAAGAATTTCACTTTGAATTCCCACTGAGCCCTTCAAATTGTTAAACCAAAAGCTACTAGCACTGCCTCTAGCATTTTCTATTGTAACACTGGAATTCAGCATGCTAATTCCGCACCTTGGATCAGATCCAATGCTCATTGAAGTCGATGGGGAGGTTTCCATTGATTTCAGTGGGTGTTGCAACAAACTACTTCAGAGGCAGAATCTCTCACTGTCTTGTTCCAGTGAGTAGAAGGGGATGGGAAGTTAGAGACCTTAGCATTAATGGCAGAACTGTCTTAAGTTACCAGGTTTTGCTTCATTAATATTTTGAAGTTAATTTACATTAATCTTTGCAAGAAAATGTGTATTACTTTAAGGGGCATACTGTATCCACTTATGGAATTTAAAAATAATAAGTGAAAACATCATTAGGCCAGATAAGCACATTTGGGAAATTTTGAAAAATTGCAAATATGTAACAGGGAGCATTATGCTTCATTGTTACAAAAATGCTTAAGTTTCATCAGCAATCATCCTCTACATAAAAAGGTGGGTTTCACTGAAATAAAAGCAAATTGCTATCATTTTCACAAATCAGGGAAGGAGGAAATTCAAGGCAAATCCACAAAATATTTTGCATTTTTTTGGAACTGCAAAAACAGCCTCTCTCATCTTATTCACATGAATGGTCTACTTGACAGAGTTACTTTTTCCTCTTATAAAATGCAAAATAATTATATTAGCATTTGGATGATGGAATTAATAATAAAAATCTAAGACCATATAAAATGCAAGATAATTGATAACATATGGTGAAACTCATATGACAGCAAAAGCAAACCAGCTTCATTTATAACAAATGCAGTTGATAATATTTTCCTGGGCCCAGATCACTTCTCTTATGATCTGTATCAATGCTTGAGCAGATTCCCAACATGACTAAGAAATGATGGACATCCCCCAAATCTGCCACAACCCTTCCTCTTCTCACCCTCTCCAGGACCCTCCCAGTACAACCCCAGGATCCTAACCCCAGCAGAAAGCCCTTTTGGGGATACAGAGAAATAGGGGACAGAGTGGCAGGGAATTTCACACATAAATTGATCTATATGGGAAAACCCCGCATGTATGAACTTTAGCAGAACAATTGGGCCTCTGGATCTTAGTTTCAAATTCTACTCACTTATGCTTGCAGATGGCAGGCATTAAAGTCAATGGGTGCTACCCATGTGTATGCCAGGGCAGAATCTAGTCTTTGTAAAAGCACACAGCTGATCAATAGACTTCAGTTTCTAATGTAGATTGAGTGATGCAGATGCCATGTGAGTGAATGCCAATGCGTAGGCTCAAAGAGAGAAGTTTTATAGAGATTAAGAGATTATAGTCCCTCTGCAAGATATAATTAAAAATGAAGGAAGCTTAATTTTTGTAATTCCTAAAATGGAATAGGACAGAGTTGAATATTTGTAGTTTCATTATTCATACAAATATTAATATGTGGTATGCATAGTAGTCTTACTGCACATCTGCCCCAATATATAATGAAAACAGATGTACCCATTAAGAAGCACCTGCTGAGATAAGCATTTGGTACTATACAAATACACATTGTTATTCATTAAATATGGGCCTTGTTTTCCATTTGATCATGTGTATTTAGTCTAACTTTTTATTCAATAATTATTCAAAAATTAAGAATGACAGGAGTTGTAACAGAAAGAGATAGATTTATGACAGCTTTTAATACTCCAAACCAAACTCAGCAGCAGATTTACGGCTGTGCCACGTTCTATATCCAATTCAATTTCCATTAAGCGCTAGGGCTAGATACTTCCTGACTCTTGCATAAGAGGAAAGCCCCCTTCTCCTGTCTTGTACCGCCCATGCTAATGGCTGGGTGAAATCACAGTTCCTGTGCTGGGCGGGGGTGGGGGCATAAGGGCTGCTCTTTAATTACTCCTCTCTAGGTTTATAGTGCACCAAAGCAGACAGGGAGGGGAGGAGAGTTGGCAAGATTATGGAGCCACCAATCACATGACTAAATTGGGATTTGGGGAGGTATGTCTTTCAGTGTGGTAGTTGTGTGCTTCAACAGGCACAGGGAGTTCTGAAAGACAAGGCAGCTAGTCTCCAGTGTTTCTTCTGTGCAATGCAGCTCCATAGTGTCCCTAATGCAGCTCAGTGCTTACAAAACACAATCTAGCTCTTGTTGAGTATAGCCACCAGTTCACCTTGCTGCTTTCTTATGCAGCCACAAAAGCTAATCATTAACCCCATAGAGGAAATTTTAAATATCTCAGCTCTTTTGTGGCTGTGGACTTCCCAATCACGCATTCCATGACAATCTCCTCTATGTCTCTACTCTGCCCTGGGGCATCCTAGAGTCCCTAATGACCTAATTCAGCCTTGTAAGTGGGAGCAATTTGATTAAAGCATGTGCATTCATAGATTGATAGATTTTTAGAGCCAGAAGGGATCAGTGTCATTATCTAGTCTGACCTGCATATACAGGTCCTCCTGCAGCCCAGGTGATCCCTACATCACACCCATAGATTCTGATTGCGCCATACAATATCTTTTAAAAAGGAATGCAATCAATCTTGATCTAATGATTGGAGTGATAGAGAATCCACCACTCTCCTAAGTAAGTTGTTTCAGTGGTAAATTAAAAATATGCACCTTAATTCTAGTCTGAATTTGTCTAGCCTCAGTTTTCAGACATTGCTTAGGCTAGGGATCAGTTTGGTTCAGAATATTTAAATACTGCTGGGTGGTTATGCTCTTCTATTTGTAACTGGCTGTCCATTCTGATTTCTTCACTGTCTGTCATCGCCCTACTATATCCAGATGCCAAGAAACTGACTTGTCATTACTGGGATTTGAGAAGGTTAATATTCATCTTAAACACAAGGAAACCACAATAGATATGCTCTCCTGCAGAAACCAGTCATGAGTGGAAGAATTGGAGAATTTGGGGTGAAAAAAATCAAATAATCCTAATGAATGAGATGTGCTTCAGCCATAGGCATCTGGATCTTACTCTGGGATATTAATCTGGTATTCTACTTTAGAACCACCATATAGAAGTAGACCCAAGTCATAAAGCTTGAAGGGATTTGCATCCAGCATTGTTGTTCAGACCCATCTTTGCTCAAAAATTAAGCAACGGTAGAGGGCAGGGGGGAAATGGTACCCAGCTATGCCACCCCTCCCTCCTGGACTCAGAAATGTCCAAAAGTGACCCACTTCTCTGTGAAGGCACTGGATCCTTTCTGGGACCATGCATAACCCCTTCCCACCAAGCCATTTGCCATGTGGGTTTAGAGAAAAAAAAAAGAAATTCGAGGATGTAGCCAGCCCCAGAAGCCATGGAAACTCAAGCTAGCAAGAGGAAAAGTAAGCAGTAGTCTCAGTAGGGACTCTCAGACACTGATGCTGTTATCAGACTGTTTTTTACAGTTTTTACTCATGAGATTTTTTCCCTCTGTGTGGATTGGCGGTTTACTCTCCCCTCTCTTTTCCTTGCCTCAGAGTTTCTTCACATCACTCCCACTCTACCTGCCCTCCATGGTTCCCTCTTTCTTCCCCTCCTTCACTGCCTATTCCTTATTTCCCTTGTCCTCCTCACTTCAATGTCCCCTCTTTCTTCTTTTGTCCTTCCATTTAGTTAACACTAACATAATCCTAAAAAATATAAATAAATAAAAACAAAAACAGAGATACATACAATTGCCTGATAAAGAAAAAACAGATCAGAACAAAACATAGCACTAACATGATATCTATAGACCACCACTTTCCTTCACTCTCCTTTTTTATGTTTTCACCCTTTCACCTATCCTTTGTGTTTCTTCTCTGTTTAGACCATAAGCTTTTTGGGGCAGGGACTATCTATTACTTTATATTTGTATAATGTCAGGCCCATTTCAGTTGGCCCCTAGTTACTACCATAAATAAAATAAAAATGATAGTAGAAGCTACTCATTGGCACAGTATGTAAACTACCAGGAACCTCTTTGTCCCTCTTCCACATCTTTCTGCCCCCCATCTATCCACTGCACATGTTCTATCACCAAACACACTTGTATGAAAACAATCCAACTGCTTTTAATAGAGAATGAGCCTTTTCCATAGGATTTTTAAACCAACCTATATAATTCTAGAGCAGGGATCAATTCTAAAGGCAGTTAAAAAAAATTATAAAAAGAATATCATTCCACATTAAATGTGATAGGTTTTAAACATACCCTCTATCCAATCATATTTCATTTCTGAAAACCCTACTGGTTTCATCCTTATAAGATGCTATAGATCTTTTAAATAATAAATAATTTTGAAAACAACCTATTTCTTACTATCCAGGATGAAAAACTAGTATTTTCTGCATGAGCAACAAGGCAGTTATGATGTAGTGGTTAGGAAGATGAAAAATGCACACAAACATCCCACATAAAATGCCTATTATTAAGTACAAAAACACACAATGTAGATTACAGCAATTCCACAAATGATAGAGAAGCAATATCCAAATAACCAAATATCCACACAGTAAA
This sequence comes from Emys orbicularis, assembly GCF_028017835.1. NCBI lineage: Eukaryota > Metazoa > Chordata > Testudines > Emydidae > Emys > Emys orbicularis. Next base: position 49,909,325 of record NC_088687.1, on the reverse strand, counting down.
ATATTCTGACATACATGGGATGTAAATAGCAAATAATAAAAATGCAAGACCAGTCCAAAAAGTTATGATTTGGACAATAAAGCTCTAAACTAAGTCAATAAACTCCTTTTATCCAAAGTCTGGCTGGTACACTCAGCCAGCCTCAGAGGATCCCATCAAACTTGCAGGCTAATGGACTAGATCAGGCATCAGAGCTGAATGTATAGAGCACCTGGCATCCCTGTAGACAGTACAACCCATGGACAGTGCTTCAGTGGTTACTAAGACTAATGCTGGAGCTCTAGCAATAGAGTAAAATCAGCAGGAAACCCATCAGATGGGCAGTTCATATCAAAACCCCAGAGATAGCTGCAATGAAGTAAAGCAGCAGGGGACGAGAACAAACAAAAGATGCTAAAAAGGCAGACAATCAGGAAAAGAAGAAACAGAACAAGAGCAATTTAATAAATAAACCTGCAACTATGGTAGACAATACTTTATATAGCAAGAAAAGATACCGATGGCTGCTGAAGAAATTAAAAAGAAGGAATTAGTAGAGGATATTCAAATCCATGACACTTCTAAAGTGAAACACACACACACACACACACACATTCATAGATTCCAAGTCCAGATGGGATCATTGTGCTCCTCTAGTCCAACCTTCTGCACAGCACAGGCTTAGAACTTCCACAAAATAATTTCTAGAGCTCGTCTTTTAGAAAAAAATCCAATCTTGATTTAAAAATTGCTAGTGATGGAAAATCCACCATAATCCTTGGTAAATTCTTCTAAAGGTTAATTACCTCCCTGTTAAAAATGTACACTTTATTTCCAGTCTGAATTTGTCTAACTTCAACTTCCAGCCATTGGATTCTATACCTTTGTATAAATATTTGTTCTCCATATAGGTACTTATAAACTGTGCTAAATTACCCGTTAACCTTCTATTTGTTAATTTAAGTAAATTGAGGATAAATAAATAAAAAGAAACAAGATGGTTCCATTAAAAATGTAACCCTTTAAAACCAATCAAGGTCCATCTTGTACAGTTTTGATTGTTAATGAACTGCACACTTATGAAATCACCTGGAAGGCATCCTTGGATGTATAAACAAGGAGAATCTCAATAGGAGTAGAGAGGTCATTTTATCTCTGTATTTGGCACTAATGAGACCAATTCTGGAACACTGACCAGTTTATATCCACAATTCAAGAAAAATCTTGATAAATTGGAGAGAGTTCAGAGAAGAGCCATGAGAATGATTAAGGGATTAGAAAACGTGACTTATAGTGATAGACTCAAGGAGCTCAATCTACTTATCTTAAAAAAGAGACAGTTAAGGGTTGACTTGATTCCAGTCTGTAACTACCTGCAAGGGGAAGAAATATTTGATAATTCACTCTTCAGTCTAACAAAGAAAGGTATAACACGATCCAATGGCTGAAAGCTGAAGCTAGACAAATTCAGACTGGAAGCAAGATGTAATTTTTAAGAGGGAGGGTAATTAGCCATACACACAATTACCAAGGGTAGTGGTAGAGTCTTCATCACTAGCAATTTTAAAATCAAGATTGTATTTTTTTTCCCTAAAAGATCGGCTCTAAAAATTGTTTTGTGGAAGTTCATGGCCTGCATCAGGAGGTCAGATTAGACAATCTCAATAGTCCCTTCTGGACTTGGAATCTATGAATCTATGAAACTGTGTCAGAAGCTTAGAAAAGGTTAGAAATTGGCAGTGTTTTGATGGGAGACTGACAAAGAATACCTGAATGCTGCAAGAAGTGGTGTTGGTTATTCAGTAAATTGGCATTATTGTCTGAGTCAGCTACATGCACTCACAAAAAACCACCCCTCCCCTGAGTTTTGGGCTCCAATTATAATTCCAAAAAGCTTTTATGGCCCAGTCACAACTACTTGAAATCATTAAAAATCCCTTCGTCATGAGCTCCCCACAGTACCCATTGCATGCTCCACTCCCTGATCTCTAACTTCACAGTACATATTTTGTATTAACTTTTTCCTTCTGTTCTCATTTAACCATTTTAGCCAGGCCAAATTGGAGTTCTGCACATCCATATGGAAATCTTGCAAATTTAGTCAGAGATACCCAGAGCTCTAACATCTTCTTATTCATATTTGTACATTGTTTATTGCTTTTAATTCAACAAATTAAAAGCAATAAACATTTTAAAAATATGTACTCTGGCATATCCATAGATCACAACATTGCACAGTAAGGGAGTGTGCCTCTATGTGTTGCGTAACTTGTGACTCCCCTCATCCTATCTCCTACATGAAGGAGGGGAGCAGGTTGGGACTCTGGCTTCCAGCCAAGCTCTCTGGACCTGCCTGAGAGTGTAGAAGGGGCATTACCCACCCTTAGGTTTGCAGAACTCAGAACCATTTGTGCCCAGTTGAAATCTGCACCGGCACAGAACTGCTAGATAGTTTGGGAAGCAGTTTTCCACTGGGTAAAGGTTTTTCATAAAGTTGCAGCCCATGGCATATCTGTTTCATTGTTTCCATGTTTGCATCAAACACTGTAGTGTGATACAATGTAATATTAGAGTTGATTTTTTCCCATTAATGTGCAGTAAAGAGATGACACTTATTTTTAAAAGTAGTAATTATCTGTTAAGAGTGACCATTATCCAGCAAACTACAGATGGATGTGATTAAAGGGTAGTTTTTAGTGGCTGCATCTCTCCTTAAAACTGACAGATGCTGCATATTCAGAAGCTGAATGCTATTATTATTTTGAAGCTGGAATGACATCTTTGCATTAACACAGTATGAAATCATGGTAGCAATTTTCACGCCATGTTATTTTGTTTTTGTCAGGTCACTGATTTTCAATTTCATCAATACTATATAAAACTAAAAAAGGTAATAGAATAAAAAGTATCCACTTAGATTCCACTACTAAAACTAGAACAACATTACTGTTTTTATGGCTCCTAACAAGCTGATTCACCCACAGAAAAATGCAGGTTACTTTGGTTTTGAAACAATGGCACTTGCCTAATCTCAGAGGTGACAGAAACAGCAATGTAAGTTACATTTTGGTAAATTAATATAAAATCAGTATGATCCTAAGTTTGTGTAACTTACAATTTACTTCCATCCCTCTAGCATGCAGCAGGAAAAGCAACAAAGAGGATGTAAAAAAGGTCTAACATAAATAGGTGCAAAAAAAAGATGGCACACCTGATTTACACACCGTTCATATAGTTTCCCCTTCTAAAAAATCGCTCTTTTGCCCCCTCAGTTTGTAATTTACACCTAGCTCCTCTTAAACCCACTCTACACCATTTATAGTGACAGCCCCATTTACATCTCCTCTCACTTTAATCCTATAATTTTTGCCTTTATTTTTCAAACTACATTTCCATCATTTTTGCTGTTTCACCAGGACAGATCTGATGTGCCCTGAAAAAGCATGCCTTGACAAAATGGCAGTTCCACTAAGAACAAAACTAAACCATTTTAAAAGTGTGTTGTATTGTAGTGCTGAAGTATTTGTGCAATATCTACTATCCTCTGTTCTTTCAAACCCTCTTCAAGACCCACTGCAAGGAGATATATTGCAGAGGAAAAAATGTGCAGCTCACTTCCCCTAAAGTGGCCTGGCCTACTCCACACGCTCTTACTAGGGAAGAGATGGCATTGTCCCACCTTCGGTAGGGTGCCTCTGAAAACAGGGATTGTTGCTGTGTGTGGTGCTTCTGTAGGAGCTTAAATAAGGCTAATTCTTTTGATTTGTCCCATTGTACCCCCAGTGCACCCATTCAATGGCCACAGACAATATGGTCCATTATATTTGAGATTCAGTGACTTGAAACTGAAATAATCCAATCCCTTTCTGAGAATAATTAAGAATTCATTAATTCTAGATTAACATGAAAGTAACACCACTTATATTCTACATGATCCATGTTGGTACAATGAATAACATATATATTAATAATATCTAGCCACTTTTTCTAATTGTAGCCATGTATTCTGTTATTATTAGGGCCCTACCAAATTCACAGCCATGAAAAACGCGTCACGGACTGTAGAATCTGGTCTCCCCCCATGAAATCTAGTCTTTTGTGTACTTTCACCCTATACTATACAGATTTCTCAGGGGAGACCAGTGTTTCTTAAACTTGGGGGTCCTGACCCAAAAGGGAGTTACAGGGGGGTCGCAAGGTTATTTTAGGGGGTGTTGTGGTATTGCCACCCTTACTTCTGTGCTGCCTTTTTTAGGGGGGTGGCGGAGAGTGGCAGTTGTTGGCCGGGCACTGAGCTCTGAAGGCAGCGTCCAGCCAGCAGCAGTGCAGAAGTAAGGATGGCAATACCATACCATGCCACCCTTACTTCTGCGCTGCTGCCTTCAGAGCTGTGCAGCCAGAGACTGCACAGAGGGCCCAGGTGTTCAGGCAGCAGCACAGAAGTAAAGGTAGCAATACCATACCATGCCATCCTTATTTCTGTGCTGCTGCTGGCAGCAGCTCTGCCTTCAGAGCTGGGCTCCCAGCCAGCAGCTGCCGCTTTCCAGATGCTGAGCCCTGAAGGCAGTGCCGCCGCCATCAGCAGCACAGAAGTAAGGTAGCAATACCCAGCCCCCCCTACAATAACCTTGCAACCTCCACCCCCACAACGCCTTTTTGGGTCAGGATCCTTACAGTTACATCACCATGAAATTTCAGATTTAAATAGCTGAAATCATGAAATTTATTATTTTTAAAATCCTATGTCCATGAAATTGACCAAAATGGACCATGAATTTGGTAGGGCCCTAGTTATTACATATTCATTTGACACTCAGTGTAAGGTCACTGGTCATCATGAATTCATTTGTATCATACAAATCATAAGTATATCAATATTTTTCCCTATGTTCTGCAAAGACAAAAAATAATTAAATGTCACATTATATCTACTTGATTCTCATATATTTCAAAATACACAGCTCATTTCTTAATTGGGTTTCCCAGTATTGAGGTGGCTTACCTCAGCATGTTCAGAAAAAAAACCCTGAATACAGCACTTCTGCAATGTGTTTGTTTATTTGTTTGTTTGTTTGTTTGTTTGTTTGTTTGTTTAAAGAACACTTAAGTCTCTTTTCCCTGAGGGCAAATTATAGCCAAAATAAATAAATAAAAAATCCATGATGTACAAAATACTAACGGGGATAGAAGCAGGACATATTTCTGATTCAAAGTACACTTCTTCTACTATGCAAGACCTTATCCTGTGAAGTGCTGAGCACCCTCAACTTCCACTGGGTCCAATACTTTTGCTGTTAAAGTCAAAGGCACCCCTTGACTCCAGTGGGGCAAGTTCAAGAACATTTAAGTCCATGGAAACAATGGTCCTCCGCACTTTGCTGGAGGTGCTCAATAGCTCATATTATGATGCCCACATTTTTCAATTTATATAATTCTCTGTACTATGTGCTAAGCTTTGTCATCTCCACGCTGGATGAGAGATACTATTATCTAATTAAAACCAATGGGACAATTTGTGAAGTAAGATACTATTCAGCATGTTTAAGGATATCACAATCTAATCCATACCCTATCTAAATCAATTTATTCTTCTATGACAAGTTTTGTAATTATGTATATATTTTCTAGGAACAACAGCTAAATAGTGGAAATATTCACAAACAGCAAACAAAAGAGATATGAACATTGTTGAACCAAACAATCATTTAGAACTTGAAAAAATATTCAGGAACTTTGTGTTTTTGGAGTCATGAATCAGAACTCCAGGAGCAGAGCTGGATGAAACATATAGGACTTTTCCTGAAGACAACATAATAAACTATTTGCTATAAAGCATGAAACAAAAATGTATTTTGTGGCAATTAACATTCAATGGTGGGAAAGCAAATTTTATTGGCAAACACAGACTGATATTTTAATCCTAGAAAGGAGTTAGAATAGTGAATACAAAGTAAAGATTCAAAACAGCAGCTCTGAGATTACAAAGCATGGCTGAGGATGTCTTAAGCTATTTACCCCCCTTGAATCTCCTAAACACCTTATCCTGCAAAATATAAAAAAATAATTCACATCAATATTTTATTGGAGTTCTTTCAGAGGAGACTCATTATGCTTCCAAGATGAGATGCAGACTATTTTACTAGCAGAAGACAGCAATATATTGGACAATAGATTAAATTTGACTCCATGTATTTTTTTCTTTTATGAATCAAAATTCATTTAGTGATAGTCAAGTAGAACAGTGTGGCTAAGAGATCAATAGATACTGTTCTGTATGCTAGCTATGGGACATACAGATAACCCTAAGTCAACACTGATGATGCTGGGCTGTGTAAACACTGACAAAGTCAAAGAAATAATTTTAAATAATAGACTTCTACAAGCTGGTGATCAAGCTATATTAATGGAGACTGCTACCACTTTTTATGATGGCTTTAATTTACCCTGAGTGTGGAAATGATCCATTTACAACTGTAGGATAAAGAAATGGCACAGATTTCACAAATTTCATTTTGTAATTCTTGTCCCTTCATTCTCCCTATAGGCTATGAATGAATAAAATCACTTAGATAACGTTTACTTTCTGGGTCAGCTCAGCTCAGAGACAGTTACCACTTCTTGGTAATGAACATGTTAAAATTATTCCTCTGGCTTTGTCTTTGGTGCAATAATGAACCCTGCCATGTAAACATACATCTAATATAGCAAAGGTCTTGTATTCCTTGCCCATCCAATATTCCCATTGAGATCTGTGGGAACTTTGCATACTCAAGGAATAAATGCAGGAGCGGCACCAGGGTTTTTGGCGCCCTAGGCGGGGGTCCTTCCGCTCTCCCGGTCGTCATTGGCAATTCTGCGGCGGGGAGGTCCTTCTGTGCTCCTGGTCTTCGGGGCACTTCGACGGCGGGTCCCGGAGCGAATGAAGGACACACCGCAGAATTGCCGCAGAAGACCCGGAGCCCGGAAGGACCCCCTGCCGCCGAATTGCCGCCCCCCCCCCCATCCTGGTGCCCTAGGCAACCGCCTAGGTCGCCTAAATGGAAGCGCTGGCCCTGAATAAATGATCAAGTCTAAAAGTAGAAGAGAAAGTTATGAATTTGACAAGACTTCCCCCTCCACCCAGCCATGGTTAAGACTCACCACCTCTCCCACCTGACTCAGAAAGAGAGCTGCAGGATATTCTCATGGTAATGATGCAAACAGTGGGAAGAAATGAAGGGGGTTGGGGGTGGGAGGAAACAACACCACCAAAAATACAAACAAACCAAACACAAACAAAGAAATGCATTTCAAAAGAGAATGACTAAAGCCACATAAAGTAATGTCTAATCTACATGACAATTTGGTTAAGTCTGCAGTTGAATGTGGAAATATCCAAGTTCTTGAAAATCTGGGCTTTGATATTCACTCATAGAGGTTTCAATATTTTCTTCTGAATCTGTGCAATCTGAGCCAGATCCTTGCCTATATTTGTTAATTTGCATTAGAGCCATGCTTGAAATCTTTAAAGTATGAGTGGACCAATTTTTTTGTCAGTTTATTCTAATATACTTCTATTTTACCTACCCAGTATGGAAGGCAGATTCCGAAAAATGCTACCAGAAGCTGGTAGAGAAAGCTCAGGATTCTGCAGAACTTAGTTTTTTTGTTTCCTTTACACAGATTCCAGTTATATCTCAGGTCATTAGTAGACTAATATGAATTATTTGTGTAGGTAACAAAACAGCCATAAAATCGATATAATGACTATGTGACATTGTCAGCATCCTGCACTTAAGCAGGGAGGAGTTTGGCTGGCTGGCCAGGAGAAGAAGGCAATGCTTTCTGGCTTGGGGGAGGAGGGAAGACATAAAGCTGCTGGAAGAGTGGTCAGTGTGGTGGGTGACTCATCAGCAAACGTAGCGAAGCCCATGTTGGGAACGAAGCCCCTGGGCACATGGGGACTCATCGGCCATCAGGGCATGTAACCTCCTGGGACAGAGTAGAGACTCCCGGGGGTCTCTGGGGGAGCAGGGCTCTGCGGAACTCCCTCCATGCAGTTCTGAGTGTGGTTATGCCGGGGTGGCTGACCCGATGGGAGTTCACCTACTCAGTACAACTAAAGATGAAATCCTGAGAGGCGAATACATGGATATATTATCCCTAGTGCACAGGGAGGTGTGACAGACAGTAAACATGGGCAAGGCAAGCAAAATAGCGAACTGCCCATGAGGCCAAGCATGCCTAGAACATGAGAAAATTGGGAGGCTGCCTTCCTCATCTATGTGGGACTTACCCACAGAGGAGCCCTGCCTTGGTTAAGTATACAAATATAATTAGGCGGACACACAATACGTTTGGGGGGCATGTCCTGGTTTAATTATAATTAGCAGTTTCAATTAAGGGCAGCAACACAAACTGGGATAAGGTGGCATCACACACTGTGGTTGCAGTGGATGACACCAAGGACGCCAGGGGTTTGTTCATACCGCAACAAGCTTGGGAGGGGCCCCAGGCACATAATAGTATTTGCTGGGCATTTAATAATGGTGGTTGTTTTCGCAACCCCTGTAGATACAGGCATGTTTGTGAGATGACTACTGCCACCAATTATATTTTGTCAAGGCTATGCCCATGGGTTGGTCAGTATCCTGTGCAGCTTTTCAGAAATGCAGTACAATGTTGCACTGGGCAGTGGTGCGGTCAGCGGGACTAAACCAAGTAGTGCATTATTTGCATAATTTTTTGTTGCAGATGGACACATTTCAGACCCTGGCTAAATAGTTGGGGGAACCCCTAGCCAAGGAGAAAACATAAGGTCCTTCCACTACATTGACCTATCTGGGCATTCAGCTGAACACCAGGGAGGGCGTATCTCGGCTCCCTCAGGATAAACTTCAGGAGCTATCGGGGTTCCTCCATAGAGCACTCGGGGCTTTTAAAAAAACAAACAAAAAAAACCCACTCAGGCTACAAGAACTGCAATCTATTCTGGGTCACCTGAACTTTGCTTGCAGGGTTGTTGCCCCGTTTTGTGCCCAACGGGCAATGGCCGGCATAGCCAGGCCACACCATTACATACCAGTCACTAGACATATGAAGGAACACTTGAGGGTGTGGAAAAATTTTAGGAGTTGACTTAACGGGGTATTATTGTGGAGGGAGCAATGGTTATCACAAAGTGCGTTAAAAATCCACTCACATGCAGCGGGGCTGCAGGTTTTGGGCTGTTTTATCAAGGCAAATAGTGTGCACAAAATGGCCCACCACCTGGACACAAAACGGGGTTGGGCGTGACATGACCTTCTTGGAATTTTTCCCCATTTTAGTTTCGGTGGTCATTTGGGGATCAGAGCTGGCTAATATAAGGGTGTGCTTCTGGTGTGACAACATGGCAGTGATACAGGTTATCAATTGCCAAACTTCCAGATTGCACAGGGTTATAAGTTGGTAAAGGCGTTTGTTCTACAATGCTTAACCTTCAACGTCTGTTTTCTTTCAAGCATGTGCCGGGCATGGATAATGGCAGAGCAGATGCCTTGTCTCGTTTCCAGTTTCACAGATTTTGTGAGCTTGCAACAGGGACTAGCAATGAACCCGAGCACATGCCACGGGCTCTCTGGAACCTCAGAATGTGATGTGGTCAGCGGAACGGAGATTATTGGCTCCAGCTTACAAGTTGTTTATTTCCTTTTCTTTTAAGAAGTCTTGTCAATTCAAGGATCCAGAGAATGGGTCGCCTATGTGGTCCTTCATGGAGGGCGGTTGTTGCAGTCAAGGACAATGCGGCTGTTGGTGCCCTTCAATGATCACACATGGGACAATGGGTCCTTTATCCCCAGTAGGGCTGCTAGGCAAAAGGCCATTTGGAGATGTTTGGGAACCCGGCTGGGTGTGGGGAGGAGGCAGCCAAGCTAATGGCTGGTGCTTCCTTGTGGCAGATGTTCAGTGCAGGAACTCCATAAATTAAGGCACAAAAGAATGAAAAAATGGCTTGGAAAAGGAATTAAGGAGAGGTGCTTGGTAATTGAGCAAGCCGGGGGGCAGTTGGGGACTCCTATGATTTGTACAGCAGGGAGCCAACACCCCCCCCCCATCATTATAGGGGGCATGGTCGGGGCATGGTTGGTAAGGACCCGGAAAGGGAATTGCTGGAGGGACCTGGATGAAAAGGGGGGGCGGGGAGCTGGTGAAAGCCCTCCTCCTCCCCGCCCCCGCCCCCCGGAATTGGCTGGAAGTGGTAAGGTCCCGACAGTGAATCTGCTGGAAGGACATAAATTTTGCACCTGCAGTGCACACATTTTATCCACCAGGTTAGTCCCTGACATCTGTCTAATAATAAAGTTGCGGCCTGATTAAACCCATATCTAATGTCTCCTGTCATTCTTTCGGCATAGCCAGACAACTCCGGCTTGCGGAGCACCAACCCCATCAACCTCCTGTGGAGGAGACGGAGAAAGGGTTTGATGGCCAGGGTATACAGTTAGCAAGACACTGGGCAGCCCTGACGCACCCCTTAACTGAAGATGGTGGGTTTGGTCAGGGTCCAATTGATGTTGACCAAACACTCGACGGACGTTTACAGCACCTGGAGAAAACCCAGGAACTGGGGCTCAAAGAGTGCCCAGGAGGTCCACCCATAGTCACCCTGTCGAACTAAGTGGCAGTTTACCTAAAAGCTAAGTGTTGCAGCACCTAAGTCATGCTTGTGAAGCCCCAACCAGAGGCTCAAAAAACAGAAAGCAAATAAAAAGGAAGCCAAAATGTACTATTTTCTTTAGATGTCATGATTCTTAATTCAACCTCTTGATTTTTTTGAGCTATGATTCTTGAATGCTTGCTTCAATCCTGCCAGTCACAAAAGCTACCATTACAAGTGGGAAATAAGTGGCACCCTAGTCAGTAGTACACCTCTACTGGGATATAACGCAACCCGATATAACACAAATTCGGATATAATGCGGTAAAGCAGCGCTCCGGGCGGGGGAGGTGGAGGGGGGCTGCGTGCTCCAGCGGATCAAAGCAAGTTCGATATAACGCGGTTTCACCTATAATGCGGTAAGATTTTTTGGCTACCGAGGACAGCGTTATATCGAGGTAGAGGTGTACCAACCCAAGGAAAACAAGGATTAAATGAGTGTGAAAAATAAACTACTTTTTTCATCCCTAGGTGTGATTTCTCCAGGACACTTTGAAACACATTAATGGGACAGATACTTCTACTCACTTAGCCCTTGGTGCGCCTGTTTTATGAATAGAGGATTTCATTCACTAGGACTGTCAGTTTGCTCCCTTCATGAACGCTAATTTAAAATTAACTCCTGCTTGCAATTGTTTTATATATAATATGGTAGATGACATATTTCAGAGATCCTAATGAGCCCCACTCCCCCACCTCCTTCCAGCCACCCACTAGGATTGCTGTGAGGGGAATCCCAGCTTCTCTGCCCCAGGACCCCTGAGTGTTTAACCCCTAGAGCCTAAACAGACCAACATGGAGGCAAACAGACAAAAGAGAAGGTAAAAAGCTGCACAATCAAAATGGAGTTTGCAGCCTGGCACAGATACACAGAGTTCAAAGTCTCACATAGAGTTCATAAATTGTACAGACGGACCATGTTGTCACAAGAACAAATTAATATAAACGGGCCATGAACAAATTCAGGCTGGAAAATGGAAGAAGGTTTCTAACCACAGAGGGGTAAGGTTCTGGAACAGTCTCCTAATAGGATTTGTGAGAGCAAACAACTTAATTAGAGTTAAGAGAAAACTGGATAGATTTATGTGTGCATTTGTGTGTTAGAGTTGCTTGTGTTGTTGGGGGCAGGACTCAATAGCCCTGGGGCTCACTTCTGGTTTATGTCTTATTTTCCCAAAACTTATGCTTCAGGGTTTCAGTCATCCACTGGCAGGGATCAGGAAGGGATGATTTCCCCACAGCATGGTCTCGGAAGTTTGTTTTGTTTTTGTTTTTTTTAATCTCCTTCCTCTGAAGAATCAGGGAGGGCCATGGCTGGAGATGGGATATTGGGCAGAGTGGGCCAGAGCTCCGAGGTGGCACCTAGCCTTCTCTCTTTCAAGTGCTTTCCTGGCTGGTTTTTGCTCACATGCTCAGGATTTAACTGATGTGGGGTTGGGACGGAATTTTCCCCCAGGGCAGAACAGCAGTAACCTTGGATTTTTTTTTCGCTTTCCTCTGTGGCATGTGAGTACTGGTCACTTGCCAGGATTTAATGGGTATATCTCATTTAATCATTTCCCTGCCATTGCAGGGGCCTCAAGACTCAGTTTCTCCTATTCTCCACCTGTAGCACATAATAGTCTAGTCTCCTGTGAATCCCATTTACTTTGGTCTCATTTTGGTTGTTGGGTTTAGTGTGAGGATGCTAGGTGCTGTTGGTATCTGGTTATAGGCCGAACAGGAGGTCAAACTAGAGAATTTGTGGGTCTCTTCTCGCATTAAACTGTAGGAACTTAAAAGAACCCAATCATCCTTACCCTGGTGATCAGAACCATTTTGGAAAATGAGCCATGGCACAGGCCAAAAAGATAGCTGAGCCTGGAGAATTTTTTAAGATTGTTATTTGCATTCCATGGAGCATCATCCTTTTTTTGCCTTTCCTTCTGAGATAGAAAATGAGTAAGCCCCATTCAGTAGAGATGCAGAATTTATTTTCAGGATAATAGGAGGTAATAAGTCCCAATGACTAAAGATAAAAATAATCTTCCCTTTGCAACCCTAACATATGACATTCTACATCAACTATTTTTCTTTACATAGGGATGTGGAGGGAGGAACTGAAATATTTTTTTTCTCATGTAGGAGCGAATAACTCAGTATATATGGGTTTCAGAAACTATTTCTCAAGGTCTTTCAAATCCATTTATTTCAAAATCACTGTCTCAGAAGTAATGAATGCACAACTGTCTAGGGACAGAACAAAGTGTTTAATCTTGATGCAAGAGGCTGCACAGTTGCTAAACAAGAGACCCTCAGAATTTGTTTCTCGGAGCCATAAGGAGAGGAGGATTTTATTCAGCATACTTTGTGATCCCCCAAAGAACCAGGAGATTTGTGCCAATTTTGGACATATAGGCAGATTAAAGGAGTTTATTGTGCATAAAGATTCCATATGCGTACCCACCAAAAGGTAATTCAATATTCTGCAGAGAGGAAATTGAGTAGGAGAAATAGTTCATTTTGGTTTGTTTGTTTGTTTGTTTTTCAATAGAGCTTGTGCACAGATGCTATTTTTTACATACATGTCATATTTGGAGGAGGGTAAACATTAATATTAATAATATGAATATAAACTACTCATCTCCCTCTCGCCTAATGTCCAAACCAGAGATCTGACAGGTCAAAGCCCCTAACCCATTTAAAAGAATTTGTTTTGGGAACTTTGTTTGGTATCTGTGCAGCTCCTACTCAAGTCCCCCGATTTCTGGGGTATTGCAATGCACCACTCTCCTCAACAGTTAAATAATACTATTGTTCTTGCTTCATTTAGATGACATATCATGGTGACTTGTGGGTTGCAGATATGCATATCTCTCAGAAAGTTCAGAAGGTTTGCCCTAAAATATACACTATGGAGTAAAAATTACAGAATGTGACAGAGATTTAATCAAATAAAATCCTATAACTTCAATGTGAGTGAGAAAGTAAAAATACAGAATGTTACTGTTAAAATGTAGATTGTAGTTTTTGAGCACAGTGCAGGATAAAACTCTCTAGAGTAGCACAAAAATATCTCCAGAAACATCATGATTTTTTATTATTTTGATCACAGAAGGTAATATCAATTTGTCACAATAATTCAGTAATTAAAGATTAACGTTAGGAAGTTTCCACTTCCTTTATTCCTTTTCTGGAAAACTCCAAACGTCATTTGAAGAAGTCACACCTAGAATTCACTGGTAGATAAGCTACCTAGTAGCAGTTTTGTGTGCTGTGTAGACATTCTCCTTCAAGTGGATAGGATTTCAACCTTATTGTTCCTAATTCACTGAACATAAGAATGGCCAGACTAATGGTCCATCTAGCACAGTATCCTGTCTTCTGACAGTGGCCAAAGGAAAGGTGCTTCAGAAGAAATGAACAGAACAAGAAATCATTGAGTGATCCATCCTCTGTTGTCCACTCCCAGCTTCTAGCAGTAAGAGGCTAGGGACACCCAGAGCATGGTGTTGCAATCCTGAACATCTTGGCTAATAGCCATTGATGGATCTATCCTCCATTAACTTATCTAATTTTTTTGAACCCTGTTATAGTTTTGGCCTTCACAACATCCCCTGGCAACAAATTCCACAGGTTGTCTGTGCATTGTGTGATGAAGTGCTTCCTTTTGTGTATTTTAAGACTGCTGTCCATTAATTTAAATGGGTGACACCTGGTTCTTATGTTATGTGAAGGAGTAAATAACACTTCCTCGTTTACTTTTTATACACCATTCATGATTTTCTAGACCTCTATCATATCTCCCCCTTAGTCATCTCTTTTCTAACTTGAAAAGACCCAGTCTTTTTAATCTATCCTCATGTGGAAGCTGTTCCATGCCCTTAATCATTTTGTTGCCCTTCTCTGTACCTTTTCCAACTCCAATATATCTTTTCTGCGATGGGATGACCAGAACAGCATGCAGTGTTCAGGTTACATACCACAGTTCGGAGTTCTGCAATTTCATATTTAAGATCCTTTAGAACTCTTGGGTGAACAAGTCCTGATGACTTATTACTGTTTAATTTATCAACTTGTTTCAAAACCTCCTCTATTGACACCTCAATCTGGGACAATTCCTCAGATTTGTCACTGTTCCTACTATAGGTAGGTTACAATTTACCATGGCAAATTACTAGTTTCTAAATCTGCTAGAAATCATGGATGCTACAATCCCAATACTCATTCATCTACAACTACACATAAACTTAGTCATCAGTATAGCTCTTTCACATAGAGAATGAAAACCCAGAGTTCAACAATTAGACAAAGAGGAAAGCAACTAGTTCATGTGGAACAATCTAAATTGGCGGAGAAACCCAAGAAATTTTCTTCAAAGAGACATAGTGGGTCACAAAAATAAAAAAGGTTGTTTAGCAGAGCTTTGGTTTTAACTGCAGTAACTGACCAACTGGGACAAGGATGGACAAACAAACTGGCAAGAATAGTCTAGAAATTAGGGCTATTTTCAAGCCTATCTTATATTTCCACTTTCAGCTGTCAAACAAGATATTGAATCTGAGGTTAGGCAGCAGTTAAATCAAGAATGAATAAGGAAGGATTGGGTCAAGATCCTTTTATGTCTTAGTATAAAAAGTCTGGAATCTTTGCATTCAGATTCAAGATAAACCTGATGTTATAATGACATTCCAGATCAAATGAACTACTGGGCAGACAACATGAATCACAGTAGGCCAGACAGGTGAATGGGAATCAGAAAGTAGTATTTGTTGTTGTCATTGTTATTGTTCTAAGCAGACAGAATTGTAAGTTATTTACATTTCACCTTATTTTAAGAAAAGCTTGATGTTTCAGAGCTAAATTTAAAAATAGACACATATGTAATGTATTTGGGATATTTAAAATACATTTGGTATGTTGTCAAGTTTAGAAATATTTTAAAGCATATGCTTAACCATTTTTTTTTTAAATGAACAACTAATCTTGGAAGAAACTAACATATGGGAGAGGGAGGAAGAATGAAACATTTTGATTTTTATTAAAATATATAATAATATAAAAATGTAAAGATGTGAATGTGTTCTGCAGGAATTAGCCATCTGAAAAAAAAAAAAAAGTTCCAAGACAAAGTAAAAAGCCTCTAGAATTCAAAGGTGGAAGTTACGGAAACTTAAAAGCAAGACAAAAATAGCAGACTGTGGGACCATTGTGACACAGCACAGACATCACTTAGCAGCCCAAGACATTTTTGTAATGGGAATGATGACACTAAGCACGACACTAGCATGAACAGCATTGGTAAGAACAATCAAAAGACATCACTTTTTTTTTTCAAACTGGCACAATACCAGCCTCAGCAACAGGACTAGGAAGAAAATAAGCAGGAACAATATTAGCAGCAATTATGGGGGAGTCTAGCCAACAAAAAGAGGCCTTGTTGGCAGTGGTTAATTCTACAACTGCAAAACTGGGGCAGATTCTTATCTCATGATGATTTTATATAGGTGTAAATCCAATTACTCCTGACTTTCACTGGTGTATATGAATTCAGAAACAGGCTCTTTTTATCAAATCAATTAAAAAAACCCTCCAAAATATAATTGTTCATGTATGTTAATACAGTGTTTCCCATTAAGGTGTCAACATTTATCAATAGTGGAACAGATTATGTGGTGCCCCTGTCAACTGACACAGCACAAAAAGACACATGGCAAGTTTAAAAAGGTGGATACACACTATGTTTGGGCTTCCCTAATTCTGGACTGTTCCAGAGGCTGGTGCAGTACCAGGTGTAAATTGGAGCAGCCCTGGGACTGCTCTAACTTATGGAAGATTTGCATGGCAGTGTATAAATTGCTCCAAGGCCAAGAATAGACAGATCACTTTGAATTCTAGCTAGGCCTTCTCCTGCGCCAAACCCACTTACCACTGCTACCCACACCTCTATGTTGGAGGGTGGCGTGTAGGGCTATCTATATTAGTTACACACCCCTGGGGGAATTCCACAAAGGGACATTCCAGCCACTTATTCCACTGGAGTGGCAGAAAGGGTCAGCAATGAAGGCCAGAATCTGGCCCACTTACTACATTATGTGTTTGAGATACAGCGGATAGTTCTTATTTTAAAATAATAAATACTTGGTATCTTAGTTAACATGGTATGGTAACAGAGGGCCTAGAGGGCTAAAATGTAGAATTTACAAAATGAAGGTGTAGCAGAATTAAGTGCCATTTAGCCAATAATTAGGAACAGATTTAATAAGACACCAGTTTTAAAAACAAAATGTCAAAAACAAGAAATTATATTATTGGTTATGAAACCAAACTTGAGCCAGGCACTCAATACTTTCTCCTCACCGTAGGTTATTCCTGAACAGAGTTGTGGAAATTCTTCTGTCAACTTGTCTTTCCCTGAGGAGATCCGCTTGCCTTCATACTGCTACCTGATTCTGTTCCCCACCCCAGGTCTCGGTGGCTTCTTGACAATGTGGCTCTTGCAGGGCTGTCATAAATTCCTGCTGTCCCCTAGAATTCTCCTCAGAGGGGCGTGGTGGGGTTGAGATGGGGAGGAGTTCACAGCATAAAGCCTAAAACCCGTACAAATTATTGCAGCCTGCTTATGCCATAACTTTATTTGTTCAGCCGCCTATTCCCTCTTGACCCTGCCCCACAGTTTCCTAAATTGCAAAAGATTCTCTGCAGATTTGGAACCCTTTCAAAGGGGAACATGCTGTGACTGCCTCCCCGCCAGATCCATAGGTGCACAAACTGTTCATTAGAACTGGTTGAAACTTGGGATTTCCAGTTACTGGTAAAATAACACACACATGGTGTCTCCTAAATGAAATCTGCTCCCTGGGACCAGCAGCTGGGGGCTGAAATTGGCATGATTCTTGTCAGTGTTACAGCTGCTATTTAGCTGGTTGGGAGTCAGGAAGACTGGGGAACCAGCTGGCCTGGGAACCTGGTAGGGATGCCCGGCAGCTGCAGACCCTGGAAGCCCATCCCAGGATTTCCAGTCTCACTGCTGTGGAGATGGGAGCCAAACCCTGACTAGTCAGGGCTCTCAGCACTTTCAGGCTCCTGGTTCCATGGCACAGAGCCTAGAAGCCTAGGCCTGGCCCCAGGCGAGTTTGCACTGAGGGGCTGACCAGGAGCCAAACACCCTGGATGACACAGCTCCCAGCAGCCTGCCCGAAAACCTGGCGAGTTTCCAACAGAAACCTGCCTGTGATTTGATAAAAAATGTGTTGAATTAGAGATATTTCTGTGAAACATTTTGGGTTCAACTAATCAGCATTTTCCAACAAAACTCTGTTTCATTGGAAAATTCCCAACCAGCTCTACCCTAAGTGAAGGAGTGTTCAGGGCCCATAGCGTTAAAGTTGTGTGATACATCTCACTACTACTCTGCAATTTTTATGCTTTACTTTCCCCTGCTTTTCTTTCTTTTTTAGTTCTTTCACACTTGGACTTTCTCCATGGGGACTGCCACTGTTCAGATCTTGAATCTATTTTCTGGAAGTAGCACTTATCTGTGACAGACAGTTAGGATTCAGAAGAGGATTAGACATTGGTATGAGTAATACAACTATAGCTTGCAGTAATGCTAGCTAGGATAAACATTTATAAGGAAAATCAACCCTCCTGCTTCAGTATCCAAGCCAGCCATTGAGTTCTAGGGGATAGGAAGAAACTTCCCAGTAGGAGCATTATTACATAATACCTCTTCTGGGTGGGGCTGGAGGAGGTTTATACTTTTCTTTGAAGTATCTGGTTTTAGCCATTCTCAGAGATTACCCTGGATTAGATGAGTGACTGATCTGCAGGGATCATAGAAATCCATTTGCCACAGAAAAACATAGAATTTGTGTTTTTGCAGAGAACCTTTAGTTCTTAAATTTTGTGAAAAAATAAAAACATATATTAACTGAATTTTACTGAATGTACCAGTACATCACTGATTCAAGGTGCATAACCTCCCAGTCTTGTGGTTGATTTTTGAATGTGGTTTAAATTTACAGTGGAACCCCGTTTATCCGATGTAATTGGGACCGGGTTGTCAGGCTCGCACAGTAGTGGCTCAGGCGCTCACTCCCACATGGTGGGGCTTGGGCCATCAGTCCCGGGCAGTGGGGATGACAGCTAGAGCCCCAGCCACCCAGGACTGACCTCCGGAGCCCAGCCACCCAGAGCTGACTGTGGGATCCCCAACCACGTGGGACTGACTGCCCGAGCTCTGCCGCTGTCAGCCCCGGTCAGCTGGTGGTTTGGTTAGTACGGGGAGCCGGATAATGGAGGCTTAGATAAACGGGGTTCTACTGTATAGCAACAAAACATTGTATGTTCAACTGATACTGATATAATATATATATATATATATATATATATATATATATATATATATATAGTGGCTAGGGAAATTAAAGTTCAGCGTTTCATTTTTAATTGTGGAAAAACAGAGATTTTGGTTTTTTATCTGAGAATTTTGGGTTTTTTATCGTGGAAAACTAGGATCTTTGCTGATGTGATACAGCATAGCAATTGCTATGGGCTGGATTATCCTCTCCTTTCATAAAAAAAAAAAAAAAAAAAAAAAAAAACAGTGGGAAGTGCCTAAAGCAAAGGAAACCTTTGGAAGGATTCCATTATGGCATTCCTCCTCAGTTATTACTGCCACAGTTCACAGCAACTGCACCTGTATTTCCACTCCATGATCCAACAAAGGAACCCACTTTAGGCTCCTGATTCCTCAGTCACCACCTCTCTTGGGTGGAGACATGTGTCTCTCCCACTTCTGGGCAGGATATTTCCAGGTTGAACAGCTCCCTGCATATACTGTGTTATTCCCCAGCAAGACAAACTGCCTAAGCCAGCCTGCAATATGATTGAATGCAACAAAACAAAAAACAAATAGGATCTGAGAAAATAAGTAGTATGGGTCTGATGAGCACTTGCATTCACTTTTCATATACATTACTATACTTGTTCTATAAAATTAAATATATTTGTGGCGCCTCAACAGCTCTATATTGTGTGTTTTTAAGAAAAGGGTAAATGCCAACTTTGTGTCATGCATTGTTAGCTGCCTCTATATCTGCTTAACATATATATGATTGAGTTCAGTCCCTGTGATTTCTCTCGTTCAGAATTAACAGGAAAAGTACAGTTCATTGTGAACAAGCCAACATTGGAGGACATCAAGGGTGCTTGCAGACTAGATTTCTCTTTCTCCATCTTCTCCCTTCACTGTATTTCCTCTTTGGAGATTCCCATTTGTAATAAAGGTGCACTAAAGAAAAACATATTCCAGAAATTATTTCAAAACAGCAATGAGTAAAGGGGATCTTATTATCTCATAAAAGTACATATATTATAGAGCTCACCAAAAATGGGACAATTTTTTGCAAAACAAATATTTTAAAATATTATTTTTTCAACTTTATGTGGAAAAAGTCAACATTTTTCAACTCACTCTAGTACATTTTGCAATGTGAGCATTTTGCAAGGAATGGGAATCTGGGTTCAGCAAAAAGATGTTATAAATACGAAAGAGCAATGTTTACCTAAACTCTATAAGAAGTCTGTAAGCAGTTTATATTCCAAGTCTGCTTCTAACACAGAGAATATCTTAAATTTGATTTCTTTATAAATGTTTTTTTTAAAAGGGAGCATACTGAGATTTGTCCATGTCCATTACTCCTTTTTGGAAGACAATCGGCCAAATTCTGCTTTCAATTACTTCCATGCAAGATATGATGTCTGTGTGGCTGCACAGATATAATTAAGTGCTCAAAAAGTGGACAAGACCTACATAACTCGTTCCCATTGCTCATGATGAGCAGTGAGCACTAATTTTGCAATGGTTGGGAGTATTTTGTATCTGTTTTATCATATATATTCCTTACATTAGATGGGACAATAAGGCCATATGAATATACCAAGAAACTCATTCAGATTGCTGTAAACAGTACCATAAATGTCACATTTCAGAAAATACCAAGAATCCGTGCATAATAAGTCCGGACAATTTAATATAAAAACAGAATGCTTCAGAATCCTGTGATGAAATACTCCTATTTTATTAAAGTCGTAAGGATAACAATCAGTGCCAATAAATGATGCTTGTTCCAAAGCCATAGCAGTATGAAATGGTGCCTGAACTGAGAAGTGGAATTTTTATTATTAAAAATACCCTCAAATATAAGACATGGTGATGTAAAAAAGAAAGCTGCATATCTTCTTAAAGACTACAACACTAATCCCACTCTGCAGCATTAATCTATGTAGTTGAATCATCCACATAAGACTTGTGAATTATTTGCCTAAATCCACATTCGAAGAATATATATTGTAGTCTCCATATTCTTGGACAAAAATCTTAGTTAAATTGGAGTTAATATTGACCGTGTCCAGACCCAGCTAATAACGTTTTTGAAAAATGGCTTTAAAACGTTGTCCTTTTTTTAAAAAGTCACTTTGAAAATCCAAAATTAAGGTTTTTTTCCTACAGTCAGGAGACAGTGCAACCCAAGGGGCTTGATCCAGCAACCATTAAAGTCAATGGAAGTCTTTCAGTGTGTTTTAGTGATCTTTGGATCAGGCCTCTAAAGCTCCATTAATGCAAACTGATTAGTGAGTTTCTTGCATTTGGAGATACTGCAGAAGTGAACACATCTTCATGCTGATGGAAAAATCCTCCCTGAAAAACAGAAACATATTTTTTCTTAAGGTTCACATATGTTTAAGTGTCTGATTCTTCACAGTTCTTAACTCATATTGTTAACAAAGGCAAGTGAGGGTGTTGAGGGCTTTTAATAAGCAATACTTAATACTTTGCAGGAATGGACTCCTGTAATATCAGGCTTACATCAGAAGTAGTCACCTAACTCTAGAATCAAAGAAGTTAACCCAGTTCCTATTTCCTCTTACTCTATTTTACAAAGCAGTAATTAAGAGATTCAGACCCTAAGTCACAATCTTCACCAGGGCCCAGTGCAGAAACACACTGCTTCCTGGGGCGTTGGGGGAACTTGATTGCTGAGCCACTCATTGATAGGAACTGGCATATGATCCTGCCATGCAAGGCCAGTTTTGTTGGCTGTTGGGAGGGGGGGGGGGGAGGGGCAGGAAGAAACAACCATAGTACTGGCCCCTCCCTGATCACTTTGGAAAGTATAGAATCAATGACAAGAGAATCTAGCCTCAGAGAAGTGTAGTGATTATGGGTATGTCAACACTTAAAATGCCACAGCTTCAATATAGACACTATCTATGCCGAAGGGAGGTGTTCTCCCATCAGCACAGGTAATCCACCTCCCCAAGATGTAGTAGCCAGGTCAATGGAAGAATTCTTCCATCAACCTAGTGCTGTCTACATAGGGATTTAGGTCAGTTTAACACACTGCTCAAGGTGTGGATTTTTCATACCCCTGACCAACATAGTTAAAACAACCTAATTTTCTAGCATAGACTGGGCAACGGCTACTTGCACGCAATCTAGCAGCTAGTGTATTGCCCTATAATGCGATCTAGGTCTCAGACATATTTGCAAACACCTGCCTATATTTCTTTCCAAGCTCTTAATTATGACAGGCTTCTTAATTGGATTTTTTTAAAGCTTTTTGCTCATTTTATGTAATCCAGAAGGAAAAGTATATGGCTATATTGTGCTGGATGCATTATTTAAAGATAATCTTTTCATGTCCTTAGCCACCCAGCCAGAATAAATATGGTTGCCAGTTCTAAGCAGGGAAGCTTTTTCTTGTTCACTGGCTTACTTATGACTATACAGTATAATTAACATTTCTGGAGTACCTTTTCTGCCAGATAATGACTCCGTTATTCAACTTTGCTTTTCAGACACACTATATAATAAATCACAAGGGGAAAAAAATCTTTATTTTTAATATTCCTATTTATGTATTTAATGAACATTATTGAATCTTTGCCAAGTATTTATTGGAAACTTAGAAGAAATATCTGTTAACAAATATTTCATTTCTATCTGGGAGCATGAATTGTTCTGCTGATGCTAAAATGTTAATAATAATTAGCACCATTATTAGAAAACTGCTTTTGATACAACTGTGAGAGGTTGAATGTTAGAGCAGACTAAGAATCAAAAAGTATTTTTAATAGAAGAGTTTTCTTACCTTTGATTGCTAATTTTAAGGGAATCTTCAAAAAGACATAATATAAAACACCAACCCACTGCATAGCACTAATTAGTACTTAACATTGAATTAGGTTTCCATAATAGAGTGCCAATCCCCTTGAATTCAGTCATTTCTGCAGTCTGATCACTGCACAATGTATTATTATGATGAGTCAATTGGATCTATATGTAGCTTTTTATATCTCTTCACTCCATCCCATGGCACTGGGGAGAGAGTTGAGCAACCACTTTTCCAGCTGACTTCCATAGCCTACACTAGTCCTCCCTCACTCCGACCTCCCCTTTTCCAAGTGTCCTATCCACTCTCTGCTGTCCCCATTCATGTTCATTCACTCTCTTCTCCAGAGAATTATCCATCCTCTCCCATTTATTTTAAGCGAAAATCAAACAAAAATATGTGAAACAAAGAAACAAAAACCTGACTCCATCCACTCCCAAGTTCTGCTTTTAATCACATCCATGCAGCACCATTAATGACATTGAGACTTCATGGGCATTATGAAGGGCAAAATTTGACCTACTTTATATAATACCTCAGAGGCATTGCATTAATCGTTAAGTTATGAAGCACAACAAATAATAGTGCAGATTTTTTTAAACAGCCTTATGCAGTCTTTGGGTATTTCAAATTTAGAGTCAATTTGAACTTATCAGAGCTCTACATGGGAATAAGATCCCATGCTTCTGGATCCTTGTTGGCTTGGGACATTATAATGTAGCATTTAGCGCATGGTGCTGTATGTCTTTGAATAAAATATAACTATCTGTAGCTTCCACATTTAAAATGCATTTGAAGCATCAGTTATAAACCAAAGAATTCAACATCCAGTAGGTTTCAAATTATGAATGCCCTTGATCATATTTCATCTTACAGCTACTTTGACTAATCATAAGACAAAAAAGAATTAGCTTTATCCTTACTAAATAATTTGAAATGTAATTGTTATGCTTTTGCATAAACAAAGAACAACCATATGCTTTTATCCTGAATACTTTTTGTTTTAGATTAAGGGAAACAAAAAAACTAGAACAAATTAAAGTCTCCTTGAGAGCACGTTTGCCTCCTTTTCAACATACTGCAGTAGCTTTTGTTCACAAAATAGTCATAGATAGAAATTTAAAGGTGCAGTACAGGAAAAAAAATGAAACCAATTACATACACCACAGTAACACTATACATATATAGAATTAAAATAAATATTTTTTCTTTACACGGTACATATAAAATCATGTTTGTTCCTTTACAAGAGGTACATAAAAGGGAAATAAGAATACTGTAAATATCAGTGCCATGTTATGTTGTTGTAGAGCTTTGGCTGATGTCATAAGAAGTGGATATTGATTTCTGTTTTGGCTAATATTTACATGAGTGAAAAATAAATCTTGATATTGATATTCACAAAAATAAATGTCACTATTTGGTATGCATGTTATATATATATATATTCTACTGATGGTCTTTAAAGCACTGTAGATGTTTACCCATTTCAAAAATTCTTTGCACTTTCCCGGCCAAGCCTAATCATGCAGACCTAATATTAAGACCATAGGGTCTTCTTGTCTCCTCTGCAGGTGTAGGGGATGAAAATTTGGCATGGGGTGAGTCAGTGTCGTAGCTGGGGAGGGGAGCAGGGGGAGCAGCCGCTCCCCCTAAGCACATTCCCCAAAGGTGGCGCCTTTTTAACTCACTCACAAAAAAAGTGCCACCCGCTGTGGCATGGTCTTCGGCGGCGGGTCCTTCAGTGCTGGCGAAGACACCTGGAGCTAGTGAAGGGCCCGCTGCCGAAGACCTAGAGCGCCGCCCCGTCAGTAAAAGTGCCGCCGGGTGAGTAAAAGCGCCGCAGCGGGTGGCACCTTTTTTTGTGAGTGAGTTAAAAAGGCACCACCTGCTGCGACACTGAAGGACCCGCCACCAAAATTTCGCTGAAGCCCCGCGGAGCGAGTGAAGGTCCCGCTGCCGAGGTGCCGTCAAAGACCCGGTTGAGTACAAGCGCCGCAGTGGGTGGCACCTTTTTTTCTGATCGCTCCCCCTGTTCCCTCCACCTGGCTACGCCACTGGGGTGAGTCTGTGTTATATTAGCAAAAAATGAAGAGTAAGCAAACAGATTTATAAGAAACAGCACTTAAATCAGGATGCCGCAGGGCCATCTTTTCATGCCAACGTTCTGCTCTTTGACTCTTATTCCCTGTTGGGAGTCAAACCTAAACTTGCATTTCTTTGTCTCTGCTCCTACAACAATATAGATCCCTTTCTGAAACCTGATACCCTTTCTCCAGTTGCACTCGCTATTCTCTGGAGGTGGCACAGAGACAAAGAGTGGTACCTCCACACAATTTCCCCCCGTTTCTCTCACCCTGTGAGAGCCTCTCCACAGGACTCTTTGTGGATTCATGCCATCCTCAGCTGTGGACATTTGGGGGCTGATTCAGCACCTGTTGAAATCAGTAGAAAGACTCTCACTGAAGTCAATAGGCATTGGTCTGGGCTTTTTATGAATAAGAATTGTGCCTGCAGGAAGTGGGGGCAGGGAAGGAGAGAAGGACTTGAGGGATTATCAAGAGCCAGTGCAGAGGCCTGGATTCCACAGTGTTGGCTTTTTAAAGTCTGCTGATCTCCTAATACCTTTGTGGATATTGACAGAATCATGGGTTTTAGAGACAGAACATTCTGCTATTTCTAGGTTAGAGAGAAACAAACCACACCCAACTCTAGTATTACAAACATTGCTAGTGCAAACTTTCCCAAGTTACTTGTTCCCCACATGATGTTAAGAAGTGTAGGTGATGATATCGCCTAGAGTGGGAGTGTAAAGGAACTTTGGAATAATATTTATAGAGAAAGCCTGTTTTAATGTATAAAACTTACACAACTTTTGGAATGTTAACATTGCTTTATGTTTTCTGATGAAAAAGAACAACTTTTTTTATATTGAAATTGAACAATAGCTCCACTGTAGCAATGACCTTCAGATGTAAAGAAGTGGAACATTAGGGGTGGAACATTAGGCAGATTGCTGATACTGGGCTAGACTATGATTTGTACTACATACCTATACAGAAGAAATATAATTGGGAGTAAAAACCTCTCTTACAGTCCTGTGTGGTCTAGACACACAAGATTAACTGAGCACAACATGCCTATTACTTCCTTCTCTGGATCCGGTGGGTGGGGAGTGAGGAGAGCTTTGGTACGCCAGCCTGCACAGTTGAGCCAGAACCAGGGTTGTCCTAATGAGCCACTATTCTCTCTCCCTATCCCTGACAAGTGGGAAGAAGAAAGGAAATTGTATCTCATTGTGGAGGACAGTTTATGTACTACCCTTTGCTTAAGGTTGTGCTTTAGCTTTTGTTATTATGATAAATCTCAGCCAGGAAGTGGATTTGCACACCTTTATATAAAGAACTGAGAAGTGATTCTGTACAAAATTGGCATCTAAATAAATATGAATAAAAAATAGGAATTTCTTTGTAAATCTTTGAGGAAGGTTTCTTGTTTAAAGTCACAAAACAATAATGTAGAGAAATGCAGCTTCTTTTACTTAAATATAATCAGGGAAACTCCCATAATCATTCTAAAATATGTGGGATACTGCTTGACACAATCAACATTTTCTACTGTATCTACTGTAAAATGACTGGTATGTCATATGAAGACACATTAGCACACTCTTAATTGGACAGGGCTGATTGGCTAGTACTGGAATTTATTATTTAAAGAGCAGAGTCAGAGTGCTGTAGCATATGGAGAAAGACGCAGCCCTTACATGGAGTTTACATTCTTACTTGGATATATAGTTTAGACATGTAATGCTCAAGTTTACCAGAAAACATTCTAGTTGCAAAATCATACTGTTTCCATTTTAAACACACACTTGTTTCTTTGGCAAATTAACATTAATAGGCTTTCTGAGATTTCATAAGATCTCATGGCATGAAGAGGAGACTAGGAGTCAAGGACTTTGAAATATAATCTCTGTCCTGCCACGGCTTCATACTGTATATTTGGGGAAGTCACTTAATTCCTCTGATATTCTATCATCCCATTGATCAAATGGGAATGATAACCTTGAAAACATGTCTCAAGTGTGACCAGTGAAGCAATGTCTGCCTGACTTCACAGGGAACCTGAAACAATAACTCTTGAGTTGTAATCTGCCTCATTCATTTCAGTGGGTGCTAACTCAGATGACAACAATCTTTTAAATGTCAACATTGCTAACTATTTCACTCATCAAAGTATATAAGAGGGGAGAAGAAGGATCATATTGGTCAAGATCTGTACCACCTATGAGTAACTGCTCACTTTAACAGCACACAGCAGAACTGAAGGGAGTTGTGATTGGCTTCATTTAGCTGAACTAAAGCTCAGCTTTCAAAAGTTTGGGAAGTGCTACATTATGGAATGATATTAAACACAGAAAGTGAAATATATATATATATATATATATATATATATATATATATATATATATATATATATATATATATATATATATTGGAAAAAATGTTATCTTTTAATAAAATTCTAAATCAGTAGAACTTTACCCAGAAGAATGAGTAATATTGTACAATTTTTATTTCACATGAAACCATTTTAAGGAGGGAAATATTAATTTTGAGAATTAATAAGGTGTTTTTTTTTCTTTTCTATCCACTTCTTTTGACATCTCTGAAGTCTCCTTTATGGCATATAAACAGCTACTGAACTGTTTGCAAGTAAGGTACTTCTTATTGAGCTATTAAAATTGTGGCAAATGGGAATTTTATCTGTGATTGTGCACAACAAGCCCATTGGGATACATTTGACTCTAATGATTCAATAATCATTAATGGCCTAGGAAGTGTGGAGCTTTTTTTTTAAAGCTGCTTTTTGAACATCAGGGTTTCAAATAGAATGACAAATTTATTGAAACTAGGAAAAGGTAAAGCTGTAGATCACCAAGAATCAAACACACAGTGCCATTAATTTGGATTAAACTCTCCATATATCACCTAATATAAGGCTTTTGAATATGGATTGGATTTTTTCCAGTCAAAGGACCAGATCCCCCTACGTGTACTGCTCCTGAATAAAGAGAAGGAAACTCCATAAGTATCCCTGGAATTCTTCCTTTGAGTGCAGGGTTGACTCACTGTACTGTACCCATTGATCTCTGGATGTTTGCTGATGTCAAGGCTTAGTGTCCCTGTGTCTCTTTCACCATATCTGGGTATATCCCCCTTTCTGTTCACCCTATGGTGCCTTTCCTTTCAGCAGAGCTGGGCTTCACACCAGCTGCTATCACCAGAAACAGTGTGAAGGGGGAAACCTCTTTAGTTAATGCATGGTGTCAAGTATTAGGGGGTAGCCGTGTTAGTCTGTATCTACAAAAACAACAAGGAGTCTGGTGGCACCTTAAAGACTAACAGATTTATTTGGGCATAAGCTTTCGTGGGTAAAAACCTCACTTCTTCGGATGCATTATGCCCAAATAAATCTGTTAGTCTTTAAGGTGCCACCAGACTCCTTGTTGTTTTAGTTAATGCAGACCCACACAGCATTAATTTAGAGGAGGAATCCAATTAGGATTGCAAGGGAGAAGGGTCAGTCATTGCTAACAAGAGCAACTACCTTGTGTATGCACCTCTTCCAAAGTTATGTCCACACCAAAAGGCCTTCTGGGGGAGTTTGGAATGGGGAGATAAAAAAAGAATTAGGAAAGCTATGGTATTTCCCTCTTAGTATATTTCTAAGATGCCTAGTCGTCTGGAAGAACACCACAGTGTTCTACTGCTTCAGCGGCACTGCAGTGTGAATGATCAGAGAAGGAATTAGGTGGCATTGACATTGTTTATGACTTGTAAAACTTGGTGCCAGCAAATGAAAATACAGTATCTCCTATGTTTATGTGGGAAAGAACTGTACTATTCATAAATAATTAAAATACATATCAAGGCTAGTGACCTTTTAAGTCTCAGATGATGTCTGCATGTGATGCCAGATATGTAAGTTTTGTACAGTGAGCTGTGTCTACCCATTATGCTATCTGTAGCTCTCTGTGTGAGACTGGTGGTGACAGAGAGGGCAAGCCCTCTGCTTATCTAACCAGCTGATCAATTAAATATAAGGCACCGTTAAATGTGCTGCAGCTGAATCGCAACACTCTGATCGGGGGCGGGAAGCCTACTTCAATCAGCTGACCACTTGCGTTGTTCTAATTGATGTTAATATATTTTTTATTTCAAATACATGATGGTGTGGCATGGGATAGAGGTTTTATCAACATGAGTTAGAATGGCAGCACTATTGATATGAGGTAAAGCTATGAATGAGTTATGCCAAAATACCGTATATACTCGACCATAAACCGGTTCGTTTATAAGCCGACCCCCCCAAGATGGATAAGTAAAAATGGAAAATTTTTATAACCCGTTCATAAGCCGACTCTATAATTCAGGGGTCAGCAAACTTTGGCTCCCGGGCCATCAGGATAAGCCACTGGTGGTCCGAGATCATTTGTTTATCTCGAGCTTCCGCAGGCACAGAGGTAAACCTAAGTAAACAAAGTGTCCCGGCACACCAGCTGCTTCCCCTGATGGGCCGGGACAGCAACTGGTGGGGAAAATTTTTTGGGGGGAGAAGCTGGGAGTCAGGGGAGTAACCCCTGTGACCACCCCCCCACATGACCCCACCCCTAGCCCGGGACCCCCACACTCTCCCCATCCCATCCCTTCCCACCTTATGTGGGGAGGGCCAGGGGAGAATGTCTCTGACCTGGCTGGAGCTGCTCCGGCAGGCTGGGCAGCGCGGCCACAGCCTGCTCCGGCGGGCCAGACCAGGCAGGGCGGCCGCAGCATGTTCCAGCGGGCTGGGCCCAGATAAAACTCTAATGAGCCATGCAACCATTAGCTGGGTAACCTTGTGGCTGGTCACGTGAATTCTGAAGAAACCAAAACAGTTTACATTCCCCCTTCCCCTCATTTCCTCATAGAGTTGAAGGGACCGTGATCCAGAAAGCAGATGGTCTTTTGCCTACTCCATCCCCTCACACATATGAGGACCAACTCCCACTAGCTTTTCCATAAAGATCTTCAAGTTTCCTTGGGAGTTTAAGATAGTGAAAGAGTCAGTATTTCCCCTCAGTTCAGGAAAGGGGAGATTTTCTATTGGCAGGAATGCTCCACACTTATACATGGAAGAGATCCTTTGATGTGATAACATCTATTAGCCAGTGTCATAGTTACCCTAGTATAAGGTGACCATATTTCCCTATCCTGAATACGGGACAACTGGTAAAATTACTTGTATTCAAGTGAGTTCAACTGCAATCAATTGTGCAAATGTTCAAATTAACATCAAATTGACTGAGCCCCCATTAAAAAGAAATACTGAGTAGTTGGATTCTTTTTATTTACCTTCTTATCATTAAGGATTTAGGGTTCACACGTGGAGGGGTCACACACACAGCCTCCCCTACACCTCTCTCACACGGGGCGACCCAACCTTCCCTGCCAGGCACTCTCCACCCTCCATGGCTGGCTGGGCCCCTGGGCCGGACCTGCTTCTCTTGGTACTTTGCACCGCGTCTTCCTGAGATAACATGTGGGTGTGGGCATGCAGGGTCACGTGGCCTACCGCCCAAGCTTTCTGTCAGGGTTCACACCACAATGTGGCCAGAAGCAGCCTTTCGGCACTGTGTGGGAGGGAAGGGAGCTGCTTCCAGCTGAAGGGGGGGGGGGGGGGAGGGAGAGGGGAATGACCTGGCCCATGTCTTTGCAGAGCTCCTCTCTCCCCCACATCCCAGTGTGGCTGGAACCAGCTTGTCCCTTCCTGCCCCCACAGTGTCAAAAGGCAGCTAACAGCTCTGGGTTGCTGCTGGCCACCAACATAACCCAGCCACCTCCTGTCCCCCAGCTACAGCATGGGCAGGAAGGGGTTAAGCCCTAAGGATGCGTTGTGTACCAGGGCCCAGGGAAACTGACTGCAGGGGCTTCAGCGAAACCAGCCAGAGAGGTGGCTCAGAAGAGGAGGGTGCCTAGGGAATGGAGCAGCCCTGCACTTCCTGGGGGAAAGACCCAAGGCGGGTGGGCAGGGAGGTGCGGGTGAAGAGGGTGCTAAGCCCCTGCCCCCGAGGCTGCTGTGGAGCCTACAGGTTCAGGAATGAACAGGCTAGAAATCGCTTTCCCTCCCTCCCCCTGCCAATCCAGAGCTTAGCTGCGGGGCGGAGAGACTTCCCCGTGCCAGCGCAGTGCAGGGCTTTGGCACATACAGGGCTCTGCTCCTCCTGGTCAGCACCCTGTGCTGGAGGGTCTTGGGCTTTCCTGGGGCACCAGCCCAGCCAGAGGCAATGGGGAAAGGAAGGAGCCTGTCAGCCAGGCTGTTGGTGAGCTGAGCACTCTGACCAGGGGCTGGTTCTCCACACAGCGCTGGGAGTGGGGCGCATCCTGCCAGGGAGGATATGGAGGAGCAGCGGGGCTGGGGGGAGGTGAAGGGGCAAAGCAGGGAGAGGACAGCTAGAGGGGGAACATGTAACGGGCCGATGGGTTGGCAGCAGAAGCGACACATAACCGGCCACCGCCTGGCACCTGCCCATACTCACCTGCCACCGCAGCTCGCAGCCAGTGCCAGCCAGAAATGGGATGGTGGGGTGGGGCCCTGCTGGCCGAACGCTGACATGCAGTTGGGGCTGCGCTGACAGACCAGCAGGGGGAGCAGCTGGTCCCGTGCACTGCATCTTTGCCCCACCACCAGCCTTGCACACCCACCCCCATCATCAGTCACTGTACCCCCCACTCCCTACTCCCCACTCCCCACTGGTGGGCAGGCATCTGGCGAGCAAGGATCCAGCCAGCAGCAGGGGAGACAGAAAATATGAGACAATTTGCCTGTTTTTAAGAAAAAGTTATGACACCTGCAGGGTGGCTTAAATACAGGACTGTACCTTTAAAAACGGGACATCTGGTCACCCTATCCTAGTAGAAACAACATCCTTTATGATATTTAACACTGGATTGGATGGCACAAAACACTACTAAACATATAAGAGGGATCAAACAAATTGGCAGGGGGATAGAAGATATACTGGGTATACTGCACACACTGTAATTTCTTCTTATTGCTGAGTCCTAAGTGAAACAAAGTCAGCAAAAAAGGGGAGAGAAAAAAAATCTCCCCTACTTTCCTTGGCTTTGCTGATACTTCCTCTGATAGAGACCAGCAGCTGTCTAAAGAAAGTCAGTCTCACAGCTGGAAAATACTAGGACAGACTGCTATCTTTCTGCTTCTTGACTGTGTAAAGGATGCAGATTATAATGCCAAGGCTTCAATATCAGGAAATAAATAAAGAGAAAAGATTGTGTGATCCCCAACAGGAAGATTCTCAAGTTGTTAGAAAAATAGTTATAAAACTGAGCAGCCTAGTAGACAGTAGATTTATATTTTATTGCCAGTAAAGTCCCACATAAAACAGCCGGTGGGGTGGAATCATTTCCCATGGATCATAAATCAGTTGCTTTTCAACAGTACACAGCATTCACCTTGATACTACAACCAAGACTAATGCTACTGTACCTTGTTCTTGAGGGAAATTTGCATGGTATGTTGGAAATGTATGGGTACTAGACAGATTGTCAGGATAGAAAATAAATAAAAGGTGGAATTTTTGCTCAATACACAACATCTAAGGCCTGATCCCACAAAGCCTTATTCCCAGGAGCCATATTTAATCATGTGGGCATTCCTGTTCAGATACATGGGACTATTGCATGGTTACAGATTATTCATGTGAGTAAATATTTACAAGATCAGGCATAAATCTTGATCTTTTTACCTCATTCTTATATGTGCGTTATTTAACGTAGATATATTTATGTTATGCTCTTTGTGTATGTATTTTTAATTTTTAAGCAAAAATTAAAAAACATCATCAAAATACATATTTAAAATTGATAATTTCTCTAGCTCCTTTAAAGCCAATCCTGCAAACCCTTACTCCCAGGACTAAGGGTTTGTCTGTTTCTTGTGATTATCTTGCTGACTTTAGTAGAACTACTTATATGAGTGAAGGACTATTCTCATGAGTCAAGGTTTGCAGAACTGGGCATTGCATTACTAACACTGAAATAATATTAAAAATTGAAGGGCCTGATCCTCCAACCCCATAAACACATGCCAAGGGACTATAGATGTGAGAGAAGCTTTGCAGGATCCAGCCCTAAATTTGGGCTTGCTCCTAACATCCTAACTCAGGCAAAATGGGAGTTTTGCCTGAGTCAGGACTGAAGGATTAACAATTACGCCAATTGTTTACTCTTACATATTTAATGTATCTTGCATTAACATAGGATTGTGTTTCCTTGTTGATTTAACACATTGTTCTATCACATACAAGAAGTTGCCATGAAGTTGATTTCATGCTCAGTTCTGTAGAGAACAAGCTCTCTGCCTAAAGATTTTATGATTTACCTGATCACTTTTTGCCTCTGTAAAAGGGTTTACAAACCCCATACTGAGCATAGGCAGGAGAGGAGAACCTCTGCTTCTTACAGGCAAGCACCTTGATCACACCCCCACACAGCTGCCAGACCGCCAATCATGTAGACAGACACCCTCAGCTGTGACCAATAGAGAAAACAAGACCTACTATAAAAAGGAGAAACTAGCAAGGGAAAAGGAGGTAGAAAGGCTTGAGATAATAAAGGGGTGATAGCTCTGCATTAGGCTACCTATGAGGAAATAATTAGAAGATAGGAGAATGCAAGTCCTGGAATTGAAGGGGATAGACTCTGTTTAAAGTGAGGGTTCATGAACTAATCTGATTGAAAAACTGAGGCTGGACAGTTAGAAGAAACTAGGACCCATAGAAAGACCACACCAAGAGATGTTAATAGCCTTTTACAAGGCTAAGCTGTATGGAGGAAGGAGGAGAGAAATAGCACTCAAGAGAAGATAGTTGAGGTATTATGAGAGGGATGCACAAGGGGGATGTAGGTATCTTACTTAGCACTTTGGTGCCTAAGTCGATGCCAGGTGGCATTCACAAAATCTCTGCTCCGCTGCTCCCTAACCTAGAAGTGCCTGATGTCCCAACATGCTTCAGTTGCTGCTGTTAAAGTTCCTCTGGCACCTAAATTTCAGCATGTGGGCATATGCCTGGCCACTTAAGTCCTGACACCAAACAGCAACTCAGCACTTAACTCCTACCTAAGCCCTAGCTGGATTCAAGAGTAGGAATTCCCCCACCTCTCTTGCCTTCAGGCTTCACCCAGTAGATGTGCTCAGAATATGTTTAAAACCCCACAAAATGTCAAGAGGAGGGGGTGCTGCCCTCACCATTAATCATTGAATCTAGTGGTTACAGCACTCATCCATAATGTGGGAGACCCAGTTTCAAATTGGAGGTGGGAGACCCAACAACTAGCATACTCTGGGATGGATCTGTTGGACTGCGCATAAATATGAGTAGAGGGTGTGGAACCCGTGCCTCCTCTGTGAATGCCCTAATCACTGGTATATAGAATCATTCTAACTCACTTTCTTGCTCAAATATTTAATTATTTATACGCAGTGGAACAGCTTCAACAGGTGAGGTTGAGAAAGACCCATTCCAGAATACTTCATAGCCCTTGTCAAGGCTGATTCCCCACTCTGGCACTTCGAGTGCAGAAGGTGGGGGCCTGCAAGGATTCTAAAAATTAATACTGGCCACTCCAGGCTTGTATTAAACTCCCAGGGTTACAGTTTCTCTCTGACCTTGGAGTGGTAAATGCTGCCACCACCCAAGTGCAGAACCCCTTTGAGAGCCCAGGAAGGCGCACTTAGGAATTCCTTCCTGGGGTACCCTCAAGCCCTTTCCCCCCGCCTCCAGGGAAGAGCTGAGAAAGAAAAACAAAGGAAATCAGTTGTTGCCACCAGCTAATTTAAACAAAATGTGCACAAACCTCTTAGACACAAAAAATCCAATTCTGTTCTTAAAAAAGGTAAATTTTTTATAAGAAAAAAATACATTTGGGAAGTCAGGCTATTGCTAGATTAAAAAAAAAAACAACCACAATTACAAGGATTAAGCATCAAGAATAGCTTTCTTGAGGTCCAGCTTAAAGGTTACAAGCTAAACAAAAGCACTTGGGATTAGCACAGAGGAATCCACAAGCCATAAAGAAATAAAAGGAATAAACCTAATCATGTCTTCCTAGACATTTCCTGGTCTATTTACATATCTGAGGTTTTAAATGAGTAGTTTCTAGGTATGATACTGATAATTTTTCATACCTGGCCCAAGCTTCTTACAGCATAGCTCTGCCCTGTCCCCTCTCTCCAGGAGAACAGCAACAGACAGACAAAAAGGGAGTCATTTTTTTCCAATTTTAGAAAGTTCTAGCCTTCCCTTTGGCTCTTTTGGACAGGTGTCCACTCATTTCCTTTTACCTATGCATAGCAGTGAGACTTTTTAACCCTTTACAGGTAGAGTAATTAGAGAACAGCTTTTAAGAGGGATTTTATAGCTACTGACTGGCGGGGTGTTCATAAAAGGGAGCTACCTCCCACTCCTTCATTTATCACAGCCCTGTTGTTAGGGGAACACACATGAGCCCCCACTTTGTTTCTTGAAAAGGACTGTCCAGGTTTAGGTTTGTAATTCTAGGAGAGGATTCACAGCTGTAAATCCCAAGTGGCGACAGGTGCTTCCCTCCAATTAAGCACCTTTTGAGGGGAAGGGCTTAGGTCATGCTTCTGTCCTAGGCATTTTGCATTGGCTCGCTTAGGAGGCGCTCAGTTCAGCTTACTGTCTTTGGGATTCCATTCTTTGGCACCTAACTGTCCTGATGTATAGGAACCTGGGCACCTGATTTGGGACTGAATTCCAGTAGTCAAGGCACCTAAAATCTAGGCCCTGCAATGCCGATCTCCTACTTGTGAAGCCCAGCCTGCATATGTAGGTATGATCTCTCCTGTGAAGTGAGAAAAGTTTGGTAGGCAACGCTCTTGAGAGAAAGAACAGATGATCTGATGTACAGCAGTGCAGGACTATTGCTGCAACTTTGCCATGCACAGATACACTCCCCCTGTGGCCAGGCCTTCATCCAGATTACGGTGGACCCTACAGGAGCATGCTGAAGTTGAGGAGTGGGATAAAGGTCCAAGAGCCCTCTCACTCCTGAGCACTCATAAGATTTGAAGATAATTCAACGTCCTGCTTTATTTTCTTTCATTTAAGCGTTTTATTCCACTCTTCTTGTTCCTAGCCAAAACCCCTGCAGCCTTAGAATTTTCTGTAGTGACACCAGTTCAGGTGACTGTGTGCAGTGGTGAATGACCAAGCTGGGAAAAGAAGATTGTCCTCTGTATCTAAATCCCATGCAGGCTTGTTTACCAATGCCATTGATGACAAACTTGGTAATTTCATTACTTCATAAATATTTGAATGTTACATTTTTCTAGGTGAATATCTGTTCATTTGATCTAATGGCTGTCCTTTAGAAAATGCCATAGAAAGACATTAACATAACTTCACCAGTGTTAAATGGGTAGAGGCAAATGGTGATTGCTGAGAACAATACCCTTTTTGCCCACAGCATAGTAATGTAAGAACTGTAATAGCACCTGCAGCTATATAAGCTTAGCCAATGATACAGGTAATCAAATCTCAGGCTTATAAAATTACCACCTGTGGGTGTTTGGAGGGAAGCCCACTACCTCTGGCCTATGTATGGCACTGCACAGCTGACTGGGTGTAATTATGGTGGGAGTGAAGGGAGGAGGAGGACGGAATTGCTGTGCTTATCCTCAAACTGAACCAAACCTTAACTGAAGTGTGGCAAACTTTAACTTTTCCTAACCTCCCCCCCGCCCCTTTCCTTTTTGATGTTTTGTGCTGCTGCCGTTCTCCAATCATTCCTAATAGTTCTTCTCTAATAGGGATGCTCCCAGGAAGACTAACTTTCATATGTCCTAAGGAATTCCAGGCATGCTATGTGCTGCATAAAAAATGAAATTGAGAAAACTTTAAAGCACAAAATTCAAAAGTGGAAGCAATGGGCCTAGAGCCATCAGTAACAACTGCTATTGAAAGTGTGGTGCAGGATCCATACACAAGAACACTCCTGAAAGGTGAGGGGCAGCAAGAACTTCCAGACCTTGCCTGCAGCCAGATGGGAGAGGAAACTTCCCCTCAAATGGAGTAGAGGAAAAGCTGGAGAGTAATTTTCTCCAAGACAACTAGCAGTTCCTCACAGATTCTGTAGTCTGGCATCTTTGCTGGTCTATTCCTTTACTTGTCTGCAGTCTTCTCACTTTTTCCTGAACAAAACACAGGCCAGAAATGATGTGCCCTATTCTTCCATGTCACTTCAAAAGAGAGAGGGAACTGCAACTTCCCAATGAGTTCCATGCCTCTATAGGGAAGTTGTGAAAGGACATAGTCCCATTTATACAGTTGTATCTGGGGACAAGGAACCTGGTCACAACAAAAGCCTTAACTTTTGAATCATCATATTTTTGAAGTTCTCCATTTCATAGCACACCTTACTGTGGCTAATAAACCTTGAACTTGGGATCTGACTATATGTATTAAACCAGATAAACACAAAAATATCATTAAACGGGTAGATGACAAGTCAGATATATCCCCTCTGTGAAATTAGCAAACATGAAGGGAACTCTTTGTTTACGATGTACTCCATTCCAAGAACACCACATTGCAGAAAGCATTTACTTGTCATGTTCTTCTATTATTTTA
Organism: Emys orbicularis; assembly: GCF_028017835.1. Classification (NCBI taxonomy): domain Eukaryota; kingdom Metazoa; phylum Chordata; order Testudines; family Emydidae; genus Emys; species Emys orbicularis. The sequence goes on along the minus strand of NC_088687.1, from coordinate 49,871,791 downwards.
TTTTACACTTCATTTGTTTCTATTACATAGCCTTGCACTTTATTATTAGGGTGTTCTGTTGCTGCAAACAGGCACATTGAATTCTGATTCAGTTATGCCAGTGGAACTTTGTCATCTTTTAACCTATGAAACAATCAAACTAATGACTGTAACATGTAACAGTTTTAATTATATGTATTGATTCTGGGGTGCTTATGCCCTTGTTTGTCCAGAAACAGTAATGCATTTATATCTTTTTTTTTAAATGATTAATGAGTTGTAATCTTTACCTTACAACAATGAAGCCCTTAGCTATACAGGTAATATAATTTGGTATAAATCACGTAGTACACCTCTACCCCGATATAACGCTGTCCTCGGGAGCCAAAAAATCTTACCGCGTTATAGGTGAAACCGCGTTATATCGAACTTGCTTTGATCACCCGGGGTGCACAGCCCTGCCACCCCGGAGCGCTGCTTTATCGCGTTATATCCGAATTCATGTAATATCAGGTCGCGTTATATCGGGATAGAGGTGTATATCCGAGCATCCCAAGCTCGTTGCATTCATGCTGCAGAACACTTCAGTCATAAGCATCATCTTGTCCTCTGCTGCCCTTGAGAAAGGAGAGGTAAAATACTAATACAAGCAAACCAATGCATTTTCAAACATTTGTCTAACCTGTTGTGGTGTTAAGATTCTATTGATTAACAAAATTGTAATAACTTAGGGAAATAATAGGCATCTCTAGAGTCTAACATTTCCATACCCATAACAAAAATATTTTAGCAACTATGGTATTGAAAACATTTTCTTGAGATGAAGATAATGCTTAACAGAAAATCTACATTTTTTGATAGCAGTTTCTTTTCAAGGAGAGCATATATCAAGCTACCAGTATTGTATTGTGATGAACCAAGTTGAGGTGTTGTTAAGCAAACAGGGCCCTTAAGATACGCAAGTTTATCTGGATAACTGGTATAAAAACAGGATAACACAGAGAGGCCACTAATGTAAAGACCATGATAAGAGTAATAAAAGGAAATTCACATGAATTCAGTTGCAATGGAATAATGAATAGTATTGCAACAGGATACTCATCAGGGAATAACTATCTAGTATTAGAGATGTATCAAAATAGAACTTTCTATCCAAGATGCAAATTATGGAAGTTTAAATAAAAAGGAACCCAAATCCAAACTACTACTTGTTTAGATTTGCAAAACCAAAAACCTTAGCTTGCGTTTTGAGAAACCAAATTCACCCAGGGTTTGATAATCTGTTTCAGATGAGCCTAATCTGGAACTATTTCTCTGGCTTCAGATTCTCTCAAATAGATTGTCCTAACAAGCCTGCTGGAAGAATCTTTCACCTAATAGTAATGAACATTTTTTTATTGTTGGGGCATACTGTTTACTTTGTTTTTTCCACTTTGAATCATTGCAAATTAAACTAGAGTGTCATGCTATAATAATGCAGCACCCAGTCCACTTGCTGAGGTATTAAGACAGGCAATTTAGCAACTCCTATTAATTGTTCCTCTAGCTTTTCCACTGTTCATTTGTCTCATTTCGCATATACACTCAAGCTTGCTGCAGTAACCTCTGGGAGCCATATTCTGCCACCTTTATTAACATGAGTAATACCCTATTCTGCAAATAGGCCCATTGATTTCAATATGACTATTCAACATGAGTGTGGTTGGCAAAATCAAATCCTAAGTATACACAGTAAATGTGCCACTTGTAGAAGGAATCTGGAAACAGACACAACCATTTCTAGGATTTTTGCAATTTCTCTTTCTCTTTGTTTAAAAAATAATAATAATCACATTTTCATGAAACTGATTATTCCAAATATAATAATTCTAGGATTGCTTTATGGAATTTTCCTTTATTAAATTTTAAATCCTCCTTTTATGTCAAAGTCAAAACTTTCCTGAGTCTAATATCATCATGTTGTCTTATTTTTTTTTTTTTTGGTTCACCAGAGACGCTAAACAGTATGAGTATAGGAATACCTGCCAGCTATATGGGAAATATGGTATATTTGAAATATTTAGATCTGTTAGAAACAAAATCATATTGTGTTTTATTTGGGAAGTGATGTGATCATTTAATGACAGGGTTTAACATAATGCATACATATGCAGAGTTAACCTCATACGCAACCTCAGTTTGTTCTTCTTGACTTTTCAGTGTTTCAGCGCACAACTAACTTTGTCTCATTAGTCACTCAGGCCTGCTGAAGGAGATCAGAGTCACTTAAAAAGGAAATCTGTCTAATACAAAGTTGTCACCTTCTTTAAGTCTAACAATAATACAAACCAATCCCTCCTAGGGATCTATTTCTGAAAATGTACATTATTCCCAGTGTACTTCTTTACTGTAGTGGTTGGTGCTAAAGGAATAGATCATTATGAATCCAGGAGATTTCCCCTATGTCTCTTCTCTATTAAGAAAAGCATTCATTTGAAATAATGTAAAAACACATTTTATAAAGTACAAAAGAAAGAATTTATTGAAATAGAATAATTATTGATCAGTCTAATTTATTCATGAGCTCAGAGATAGACTAGATCCCAAAGGACTATCAGTGTTTTGGAAAATTATGTAAATTTAACCATGTAAATCCCACATATACATATTTCTATTTCTCTTTGACTTCCTCCATTAGAACACTTGCAATGAATTAAAGTACTGAATACTAGAGCCTTTCTAGGATATTTTTTTTTAAACAAAGTAGATATTTTTACCATGCCAGCCTCAGTAGACATAAAAGGAAATAATCACATTAAATTGAACCTCATCCGTAACAACTAAATATAGAATGTATTTAGTGTATCTTTTAGGAAGTCCAAACATTTGTGGAAACATTGGTTACCTTTCAAAAGAAGGAAGAAGGAGGTAGCTGTAGGCTTCCAAATAAATGGGAACTAAAGTGGTACTTCTGTGAATAACATGCCAACATTGGAAATACTGACCGGCTGGTGATATAACCTTCATGGAGCAGCTTACTGAAGCTGCACATCACAGCCATCTCAGCATCTCAATGGGGATTTGGAACCAGGAGTGGTTCTTACAGTACATTAGTGTCAGACCTTTAACTGTGATTTTGTACTGCCTTTGTTTACAAGAACATTTCCACTTCCTGAAAACATATGTAGCACAGAACAGTTTTGTTTATTGAATCAGACAATCAGTAACACTTTACATTAGTGAATCATGTATAAATACTTTAATAATAATTTATAAAGGATGAATCAGAATTGTTTTGTTATTAACAAATTGACATAAGAATTGTTGATATCTTGTAGAGATGTAAAATATTTACAATTACCTCATAAATTATATTGGAACAAACCACTACAAAGTTATTCTAAATTAATATATAATATTAAACCTGTAGATTTGACTGTTTATTAACACCATAGTACTTCAAATGGTTCAGCAATTACAACTACAACCAAATTACTCTCTGTTTTGTGGTAATATGGGGAGGAAAAATTAGTTCACCTGAAGGCTAACATTAACAAAATGAGCACTACTGAGATGAACAGCTAAATCTAGTTGATGCTAATCCATATATATCAGTTGCCTTGTTTACATTCTCTAGTTAGAAACAAAAGGATTCAGAACCACTTACTGATTTATTCTTGTTTAACTGGCAGGTGCTATCTATGGTAGGTTGCTGCTGTGTTATGTACAGTCTCATGAGCATGAACATATTATTTACCAATTATAGTAATTTTTTACTAGGCTTGTGGTTAATAAACATACCTTTTTAAAATGCTCTTTCAGAGCTCACTTCTGACCTTTGTATGAAAAGGTGTATAACTTTGAAAAGTAAAATCAGTATTTCTGTGCTCTACAGTCATCAGTATTTATAATCTACACTAATTATTTTAGTGTGTGTACTTGGCTGTGGACAGTTTCATTTGCTGTGCTTTTAACAAATGCAGTCAGTACTTACTCCATACCTACGATCATATGCAGAGCCTTATTTATACATATTTGCATTTGCCATATGTCTCATTCTGGCTTTCCAATCCAGAACAGGTTTCCCCATCATTTCTGTAGAAGACATAACATAGATCAGAACAGCAACTGTGCTCACCACTATGAGTAATAAAAATCTTTAATTGGAAATGCAGATTAGATGCCAATTCCCACTGATTTTCAATGGGAGCAGAGTATCCAATCCCTTAGGTACTTTTGAAAATCCCACTTTATATCTAAGGCCATGATAGACACAGATGGACATAATGATTTGACTAGTGTGTATGTAAGCCACTTCTTTCTAGTGGATAGAATACAAATGTTTATGGCCCTAATTCTGCAAAGACTTACTCATGTGCTTGACCTCATAAGAGTACAATTAAGCACGTGCATTATCTTTGCAGGATCTGGGCTCAGGTGTGTATGATGCATCTTGCAAATGTTCTCTTTATGTTAAGTGATAAGGGACTTTGATTTTGTTTGTCTAATTCAGTGGTGGGTAGCCTGCGGGCTGCATGTGACCCATCAGGGTAATCTGATTCCAGGCACAGCCCCGCGCAGTTCCCAGTAGCCACAGTTCGCTGTTCCCCTGCCAATGGGAGCTGTGGGAAGTGGTGGCCAGCACGTCCCTGTGGCCTGCCGCTTCCCGCAGCTCCCATTGGCCAGGATCTGCGAACTGCGGCCACTGGGAGCTGCGGGGGGGCTGTGCCTGTGGACGGTCAATGTCAGCAAAATGTCTCGTGGCCTGAAATCAGGTTACCCTGATGGGCCGCATACGGTCCTCAGGCCACAGGTTGCCCACCACTGGTCGAATTGCATCTCTTTAGGTTGTCATTCTGTGCCAAATATTGTAGTATCTGAGCACCTTTGGCACTAGAAGATAAGAGTTCTGTCACCACTGCCTCAATGAAGTTCTGAGTGGCCAGGATATGAACAATATTGTCAACTCTGTAGTCCTAGCTAGCCATGGCTTTGTTTACCTGTAATGCTTTCCTACCCAGGTCATTCCTCATATCCTATTTCTGAATGTTACAAGCAAAAATAGATATAAATCAGTTTTATATAGAGAGGAATAGTAAGAGACTGGAGACAAATTTAAATAATAATTTCTTTGTAAATGGCAGCACATAAGTAGTTGAGCTAGAGATCTCTAAGGGTGACAGACCTGTGCAGATGGTTGTTTGCAACCAAAGTTTCAGCAAGCATATTAAGTTACAAACAATACTTTATGAAGACAAACTTTCATTGGCTGATGAACAAGTAGTCTAACCTGGGATTTTTTCTTTAAAAAAAAAAAAAAGTATCAACTTTTAAAAATAAGTGAAAAATGAAATTTCAAGGTTTTATTATGAAAAAAATCCCTTAATTCACAGTTTCTAGTTTTGCCTCTTTTGTGGAAAAGCTAATGTTCCTATGTTAATTTTTAAGAAAGAGTTGCTAATTTCTCCAGGGATATGTTCCATGTTGTTACTATATTCAGGATCTATTCTAAGAATCAGATTTTCATAAAATAGCTTGGCACTCACTTAGGTACTAAAATAAGTTTCCAGACTTTCAAAGAGCTCAGCATTAAATGTGGTAAACTCTTTAGAAAATCTTGCAAAAAAAAAACAAAAAACAATGTTACGTGGGAGCTGTTAGATGTTGGGCTGTTTTGAAAATATGACCTCAAATGTGAGTACTGAGCACTGAAAACTCTGGTGATAAGTTTTAAAAAAATATTTACCTGAAACACATTCAGGGGTCAGTCCTGGGACCTGTGCTAGTTAATATTTTCATTAATGACTTGGATAACGGAGTGAATAGTATGATTATAAAATCTGGGGATGACACCAATCTGCACTTTGCAAGCCCTTTGGAGGACAAGATTAGAATTCAAAACAACCTTAACAAATTGGAGAATTGGTCTGAAATGAACAAGATGAAATTCAAAAAGGATAAATGAAATTGCTTCCCTTAGGAAAGAAAAATTCAAATGCAGAACTAAAAAAATGGAGAACTACTGGGTAGGTGATAATACTGCTGAAAAGGATCTGGGGGTTATAGTGGCTCATAAATTGAATGGGTCAAAAATGTGATATAGTTGTAAAAAAGCCTCTCATAATTCTAGGGCATATTAACAGCAGTGCCCTATGTGAGACATGGGAGGTTAACTATCCTGCTCTACTCAACACTGGTGAGGTCTCAGCTAGAGTACTGTGCCCAATTCTGGGTGCCACACTCTAGGAAAGAAGTGGACAAACTGGAGACCGAATCCAGAGGACAGCAGCAAAAATTATGTCAGGTTTAGAAAACCTGTCCTATAAGGAAGAATAAAAAAAAATGCAATGAGGACAAATGCAAAGTACTCCACTTAAGAAGGAACAATCAGTTGTACACAAACGAAATGGAAAATGGCTGCCTAGGAAGGAGTACTGTGGTAAGTGATCTGGGGGTCATAGTGGCTCACAAGCTAAATATGAGTGAACAGTGTAACAGTTTTGCAAAAAAAGCAAACATCATTCTGGGATGTATTAGCAAGAGTATTGTAAGCAAGACACGAGAAGTAATTCTTCCTCTCTACTCTGCGCTGTTTAAGCCTCAACTGGAATATTGTGTCCAGTTCTGGGTGCCACATTTCAGGAAAGATGTAGACAAATTGGAGAAAGTACAGAGAAGAGCAACAAAAATGATTAAAGGTCTAGAAAACATGACCTATGAGTGAAGATTGAAACATGACCTATGAGTGTTTCTTTAGTCTGGAGAAGACTGAGGGGAGACATGATAACAGTTTTCAAGTACATAAAAGGTTGTTACAAGGAGAAGGTGTAAACAAATTTCTCTTTAACCTCTAAGGATAGGACAAGAGGCAATTAGCTTAAATTGCAGCAAGGGCAGTTTAGGTTGGATATTAGGAAAAACTTCCTCACTGTCAGGATGGCTGAGCACTGAAATAAATTGCTTAGGTAGGTTTTGGAATCTCTGTCATTAGAGGTTTTTAAGAGGAGATTAGACAAACACCTGTCAGGGATGATCTAGATCAGTGGTTCTCAACCGGGGTCCGGGGCCCACGGGGGGCCATGAGCAGGTTACAGGGTGTCCACCAAAATAAGCCAGAGAGCAGGGCCAGTGTTAGACGCACTGGGGCCTGGTCTAGATAATACTTAGTTCTTCCTTGAGTGCAGGAGCCTGGAGTAGAAGACCTCTTGAGGTCCCTTCCAGTCCTACGATTCTATGAAACTGGGCATAGTTAGTCTTGAAAAAAGAAGACTGGGGGAGGACATGAAAACAGTCTTCAACTATTTTAGGACTATTATAAAGAAGACTAGTATCAAAGGGGTAGCCATGTTAGTCTGGATCTGTAAAAGCAGCAAGGAGTCCTGTGGTGCCTTATAGGCTAACAGATGTATAGGAGCATGAGCTTTCGTGGGTGAATACCCACTTCTTCAGATGCATAAAGAGGACTGTGACCTATTGTTCTTCATGTCCACTGAAGGTAGGACAAGAAGTAATGTATTTAATCTGTAGCAGCAAGGGAGATTTAGGTTAGATACCAGGAATAGAGTAGTTAAGCTCTGGAATTTGCTTCCAGGGGAGGCTGTAGAATCCCCATCATTGAAAGTTTTAAGGAACAGGATAGACAGACACCTGTCTGGGATGGTCTAGCTTTACTTGGTCCTGCATAAATGCAGGGGGCTAAACTTGATGACTTGTCAAGTCCCTTTCAGCTCTGTTTCTATGTTTCTATATGGGAAGAGGGTTCCAGCAATGCCAGAACATCCCCTGAACTTGTTTGTTGGAGTGATGGTGGCAATTGATAATGAATGAGAGCTGAAAGTCTTTTATTTGAGAGCTCTTTGGTGGATAACACTGAGAAACTGAGCCACTGCTCTACATATTAGCCAGCAAAGTGATAGGTACTCTAACAGAGCAATTTCCTGCAATAATCTTGAAAAACCTTACTGAATTAAGTTTAAATATTTTTTGGATTCCATTTTACTAAAAGGAAAAGTTATGTATTATTGTGGATCTGGATGATCAAAAGACTATTTTGAACAATGTGGCAGACAAGAAAGGTCTTTTGGGACAATATGTGTAAAGTGGATTTCCTAGGAAATACCTAGGGATTTCCTAGGAAATATTGGCCCCCCCTGCCCTAGTTATGCAAAAACCCAGTCTTTTGAAGAAGAGAAGTCGGCCTTTATCTTCTAATTACGATGTCGACCTGTTATGAGACCAAGATCAAAGGCCTAACCCATATAAAGGAGGTTCTGTTCTGAAGGTGAGACAGTTATGAACTTGTAATTACAGAAAAATTCCTTGTGGAGTTTGAAGGAGTGACTCCTTACCAGAGCCTTGTTGGAGTTGTGTGGTAATCTCTGGTAAGATTGTGTAGGTTTTTATTGTTTTTACTATGTTTTCTCTGTAATGCTTTCACCTTAAGAATAAATGTGCTTGCTTAGAAAGTATGGTAACTTAAGAATGGTAACTTAAAACTGCTGGCAATTACAGTTGTTCATTGTCTGAACAGAAAGAAAGGCACAAATGCTGGTCTGTGTAGGCAGTCTGGCTTGCTGGGAATATCACAGTATAGGCAGGGAACTATGCAGCCTGGAAAAACCCTACTCAAGATGGAGAGAGAGATGGGTCTCTACCCAAGAGAAGTGAGAGCTAAAGAGCCAGAAGCAAAGAGTGGGTGTCCTTGAGGGACCATGGAGGGGAAATACAGCTGTAGTTGCTCTAAACTGTGACAGGTACCTTTTTAAATACAACAAATAGATTGACATTGATGTAAAATTAAAAGCAAACAGCCAAGGTATATGGAAGTCAGCAATAAGGGGGTATTAAAAAAGTCAGAGTTTGTGGGAGTTATGCTGATCAATGATTCTCTGGGCCAGACACCGTGGCTTAGTGGTTTTCACAATACCCAGTGTACTTGTACAAGACTCAGTTTACCTATAGTGTAATATATCGGCTGTGTGTACATTGTATAATGTTTCTCCCTAGTGGCTGGGCCAAAGAGAAGTTAAAGTGTGTAGATCAATAAACATATAGTGGAGGCTACTATTTATGGAGCTGTAAAACCAGAGTTGTACACGTGAGTGTGAGAAAGGGAGGGTGGGAATTAATTGTAGTGGATGCATTAAACTGCAGCCCAACGATTAGATTTGAAAGTTTAACTGATGTGAGCCTTTGATGTGTCAGATGAGCTTTATCCAACTGTGGGTCAAATATATAATGTAGTATGTTCTTAACATTGACCTTTTGTGGCTGCTCCATAGGTACATACCTTACTATTGCCAACTATGGGCTCAATCCAACTCCCATTAAAGTCAATGAAAATTCAACTGCAGTGGGAGCTGGAGGAGATCCTAAGGGAGGTCATCATTAGCTTAAGAGAAAGGCCTGTGCTTTTGGAGCTGAAGGAACAGGTTTCTAGTCTCAACTTTCGAAAAGTGCATATATGTGAGAGACTATGTGGTTTGTCTATATCATGTGGATGTGTTAGAAAAGGCTATGTTCAATAACTTGCTGTGCAGCTCCCACCTGCTTGTAATTCCAAACTATTTGTCTATCATAGTTCCAATATCGCAATTGGAAAACAAGCCTCTTAAACCTTCTGCAAATTTAGGCTATTTTTCACCTGTTTTTTGGCTAAGATCATAGTAACTATATCTTTCAGCTAATATACCTTTTTGGTTAATAAAAAAATAATACCATAATGAACATGTTACAATCAGTTTCACCTTCCTTTCTCAGTGCCACAGTGTGACCTTTTTTGCTTCGCTACAAAAATAGACTTTTTTTGTTACTGAGCATTAGCTGCTTCCAAAAAAAACCTTTTAGTTCCTCTTCATAGATACTAAACCTCTCAAAGCACCCCCCAAACTCATTGCTGGAACACGCCATCTCACCACCTCCCTTATTTTTCTTTCTTCTCCCTTCTTTCCTATTCAATCAGTCCCATGTGTCACTGCATTCTTGTGTTTGGAAGAATAATAAAGAATCTGGGTGTGAATTAGCCCTGATCTACACTAGAAACGTATGTCGCTATAACTACCAGACCCCTGAGTGCTGTGTACCGCCCTAACCACCGGTGTAGACAGCTCTATGTGGATGGGAGGGCTTCTCCCATTGACATAGCTCCCACCTCTTGGAGAGGTGGCTTACCAATGCTGAGGGGAGAAGCTCTCTAATCAGCAAAGGCAGTATCTTCACCAAGCACTGTGGCCAGGGCCGGCTCTGGCTTTTTTGCCGCCCCAGGCAAAAAAGCCTCTGGCCGCCCCCCACCCCCACCCCCGGCGGCGAGCCCCGGCGGGGGCTCCGCTCTCCCCCCGGCGGCCAGGGGGCAGGGCGCCGAGAGGGCGGCGAGCCCCGGCGGGGGCTCCGCTCTCCCCCCGGCGGCCAGAGCGCCGGGGGCAGGGCGGCGAGCCCCGGCTGGGGCTCCGCTCTCCCCCCGGCGGCCAGAGCGCTGGGGGCAGGGCGGCGAGAGGGCGGCGCGCCCCGGCTGGGGCTCGGCTCTCCCCACGGCGGCCAGATCGCCAGGGGCAGGGCGGCGAGAGGGCGGCGAGCCCTGGCTGGAGCTCGGCTCTCCCCCCGGCGGCCAGGGGGCAGGGCGCCGAGAGGGCGGCGAGCCCCGGCTGGGGCTCGGCTCTCCCCCCCGGCGGCCAGAGTGCAGGGGGCAGGGCGGCGAGCCCGGCTGTGGCCCCGCTCTCCCCGGCGGCCGGAGCGCCGCGCCGCCCCCCTCCAGGTGCCGCCCCAAGCACAAGCTTGGTGGGCTGGTGCCTGGAGCCGGCCCTGACTGTGGCCACGCAGCTACAGCTCTGGAAATATAGGCAAACCCTCTGAAAGATTATAGAGTTTAATTCAAAGAGAGAGAGCTGGAGAGTTCTCTAAGCTTCAGAGACAAATTCAAAGCAGTTTTCACCCAAGTCCACCTACCAAAGCACTAACAGGAATATTATGTTGCAGGCTTAAATAATCAGAATAAATTCTCTAGTGTTTTCAAATACCTTCAGTCACACCAAGCCAAGGAGTAAAATTCCTATAGAAGCAGAAACAGGCAATTTCTTTTCTTATACAGGTGATTTTTTTTCTTGTCACAAACAAGACAACTTTAGAAGATGAAATGTGATTAGCATAAATTTTCTCTTAGACTTACAGAACATGAAAATGTAAGTATTTTTGTTGTGTCACCATTTTCTTTTAATTCTAACACAGACTGATTCAGTAGTGTGAGCTGACAGAAACATATGAACAACCTCAACCAGTTTGGTCAAATCTAATTGCTGCCTATTGTTAATTCAACTGGCCCCATGCACAGTTGATTTTTAATACTGCCAACTTCAATCATGAAATAAATGAATACATCTAAGATCCAGAAACAGCAAGATAGTCTAAAAGCAGGAAACCATCTCAGCTATTTCACTTATTAATGCCCTCTGCATAATAGGCTTTCTGAAGTAGCTTTACAATGATATCCCTGCTTTTCAGGCTGACCTGTTTAAGAAACTTTAAAGTTTGTGAAATATAAAAACAGTCAACTGTGAAGTGTGGAATTGTGAAAAATATTATAATTTCGGTTGTGGGAAGAAACTACAATTAAAAATATTGCTGTTTCCAATAAGAATTAGCATCAAGCAAACATCCTCCAGTTTCCAGGAATCAAGCATTTGTCTGGCAAGCTAATCATCATGGGCCAGAGTGTGAGATCTTATTCCCCCTTCACAGGCTCCACCTGCCCTATTAGAAGGAGATCACAGGTCAGAGGTCTCATGTACTTACCTAGAAAAACTGCTCAGTCTCAGTAATCAGTGTCTCTACACTTCCCTTCTGACAAAAGGGGAAGGGGAAGGAAAGTTCATCATCATTCATTCTCCATAGGCCACTGATGCAGAGGGGAGAGAGAATCCCTACCTTTTTATGTTTTCTTCAAGGAGAAGAGTATTTTAATGCCTGTCCTTTCCTAGTGTTACAGGGAGTAGAGAGGAACCCTTGGGCCCTTCACAGAAACCAGGATAACAATTTGCCAGAGCCTCAAGGTACTGGAAAGAAGAATTTTGCCAGTGAACCTCATTCTGAGAAGCCTCCCCAACACACATTCTATTAGGGAGGATGAGAGATAGTGGAGGACAGACAGATGGTGAATGGTGGGAGACAGTCTTCAAATAGGCACGTGGGAAAATTAGATTGTGAAAGGTTGTGTATTGTGGAAAGAAAGTGGATTTGGGGGCTAAATGGCTGTGTAGGGAAAAGACAATGGACTTTTCTTTACAGCAGTATCATCAATATTCAAGGAAGGTGAACAGGAGCTCAGAGCAGTGTGTCATGCTAAAGACAGGATTTCAAGCATTAGGTGGTCTACTTAGAACAGGTATGATATATTAACTGGCAGAGTGAGAATAAAAAATATTAATTAGGCTTATTAATGGAGATATTTGATAGTTTCCTTATAAGGGCCTAGTGTATCTGTAGAACACCCCATGCACTCACTCAGTTTCTCCCTATCTGGTCCGGGCAGTTAGCATCACCACTCAAAAGATGGAAACTCAGCCCTCTGTCTGAGATCCTGTGGTGTTTACACCTTGCAGGATTCCAAGGAAATAAAGAAAGTAGAAGACAAAAAAGGAACAACCAGTCCCAAGCAAGCCACCAGCCACTCTTCCTTGAAGGAGCCTTGGACAAGCTGCAGTCCAGCTCAGTATCCTCCAGTCTATCAGCAAAATGTGTCCTGAGGTCACTGCTTATGTTCCAGCTATCCTGCCTTTCTCTGTGTGTGTTCAGACAGTCTATCACATGAGAGCAGGCTCTGTCCCCCATTAAGCCTCTCCGCAGGAGCTGAAGGATCTAGAGGTCTGGCCTCCTCCCAGAGCTGTCTCTTACTAAACTTGGCTTCTCCTCTTTGGAATTCTTCCTCCAATCCTGGCATGCCTTGCAGGTGTGGCTGGGCAGAGCTACTTGAACTGAGAGCAACTCCTTATCTTCTTCCTGTCTAGTGCAAGGTTTGTATATCAGATCACATTGCCCTACAACTGTTAGGAGTTTTTACTGAGCCATCTAAAACTGAACATGTTTCTAAAAATAAATCCAATTCAAGCCATTAAATTGTACGAAAAGCGTAGAATAATTATATTTCTCCAAAATCTGATGATCTTGTTGGTGAATTTAATTATAGATATAAATTATCAAATTACAAATGAAGGACAGTGTGTGCTTTGTCATATCTATATGCATACAATGTATGGAGAAACGGCACAAATCCAGCAGTAAAATTTAATTCTATTGGAAGGAAATGTGTGTGTGTGTGTGGGGGGGTTATTTTTAATTTTTTAGTAGGTTGAGCCTACCTGCCCCATACTGGAATACATGTCAGGGACTTCACAATCCTATCCAGTCAGATTTTTACTCTTCACTTCATCATGGAGAAAATCCTCCTTTCCCTTGTCTTATCTGACATTTACTAATTACTACCTAAGCTTGATTACTACCTAAGCTTCCTCCCACTCTCCTAGCCATCTATAGTTCTTTTTTATGCAAAGGTGTATCATTAGTGGATGCACAGGTCCTATCCCTGGCCTATTTCACACCTTGTTCTGCAGCTAAGTGCAAGGATCTCCATCATGCACAAAAAATATGGATTGAGTTAGGTCAACTGTCCTGGTGGCTGCTATCTTGTGCTCCAGAATCTGAGCAATGGCAGATCATTTGTTTAAAATATAAAACTAACACCCAACATATTAGCTATTATGGCTTTGAAGAAACCCTTAAAAATATGAGAAGAATGTCAATGAATATAGTACTGCCTGCCTGACTCTGCAGACAGCTTGAAACAACAGCTTTAAGGGATATGGAATGTTCTCATTCATCTTAATTGGCTATAACTCTGATGCCTAATAATGGTAATGCAAGCGTCAATTTTGCTAACTATTTTTCTATTAATCAAAGCATGCTAAGAGGAGATGGGAATTGCATTATATATAGTATCATCATAATACACTTTGTGTGACATCTCATTTGGTGTCACGAGTGGGCAGTGCTCCTAGTCCTCCCCCCCTCTCCGCACCCCAGTTTGATCCCTCTAAGGGACCCACACAAAATCTCTTTAAATCCCACCCCTACTGGGCTGCAGAATCACACATTCCCACTGCAGCCAAGCCATTTTGTGGATGTGTAGGAGATGGCAGAATTTGCCCTGAAGGGCTAACTATTTTCCCATGTGTTGACCAGTTCTTTTCCCCACTACCCAGAATGCACAGGTTCACAGACCAGACAGACTCTTGAACTGAAGAAGTATGTTATTTATTCACTGCTTCAGTGAGTGATCAGTCCACTGAAACAGGGCACGGGGTATGGTTAAATGCAAGCACACACCCGCATTCAGGTGCTTGCCTTAAGTACATTGTTACAAAGTTATTCATTATACAATGTATAAACACTTTTTTGGCAGAGCACTAAGATTAGTTTGCTAACTCAGTTGTTTACCTGATTGGATTGCTGGCTCAGCTTTTTACCTAGCTGTTCTGTTTCTTTGCCAGACAAGTAGGCATCTTTTCAAATGTCCCAACACGTAAAATATACATTCTAAATATTATATCCTACACCATGAAAAGCCTTTCTTATCTGTGTACATGTTATGGTTATATCATCCAGCGATTAAGTGTTACAACAGACCTGGCAATGACCTATGAGAATGTAATGCAAACTCTAAAGGTCTTGATTCGGAAATGCACTTATACTGGTACTTAATGTTAAGTATAATCTTAAAACTAAGTATGTGCTTAACTACTTTGTCAGATCAGGGCTTAAATCAATTGACTAGAAGGTGATCTTTCAACAAGTGTGTGATGACAGTGTATGCCAGTAGTGAAAACTTTAGTTAAGGTTATGTTCAGAACTCCATTCTGATCACTAATAATAATAAATATATATCGGAGAATGAAAGGGAAGAAAGAAGTTAGAGAAAAATTCACTTATCTTTTGTTTCTCATGTAAGGTTTACCAATTATATATTTTCTGCAGTAAGAAGGAATTAAGGCTATTTTTGTGCATAGTTCAAAAATCATTGCACTTATTAAATTGAAAATTTCCAGTGGTTGGTCCTCAATAAATATTAATCTTCAGGTTAATTTGAAAGCCCCTAAAATGATAAGCAACAGAATTATTTTTCTTCATGCACAATACATTGCCACTAAATTTACAGTTATAGTTTTTATTGAGATAATGGAAAGAAAAAATATGTAGGATTAGATCCTCTTTACCTTACTTGTGTGAGTAGTCTCAATAAAGTCAGTGAGACTATCATATTTTGAAAGTAAATCCATGAACATACTCAATGACACAAGGTTAAGGGATATAATTATAAACCCTGATCATGTGAGCAAAGAGAACAAGATCTGATCCAGTGTTTTGTTTTGCTATTCATCTGTGTAATTTCACATATACTATTCAAATTGGAAGTACACAATAAAATTAGTAGGGATCAGCATTTTTTTTTCCTTTTAAGAAACAGGGATATTAACTTCAAAATCAGGACATTCAAAATTAAGGAGCTCAATTCTGTTTTACTGGAGCCACTCCAAATTTACACCCATGTAACCAAGAAAGGAATTTTGACTCGTGGGTTTATTCTTATATGGAAAATGTCCACTTTCTGATTTTTTTCAATCTCCACAGTCTCTCTCTGTATTTCACTCTGCCCTCATTCTGCTACATTTTCATCTCATGTTTCCACTACATTTTTCTCTTTTCCCTCACTCTGATTTTCTTTTAAGTCTCTTTCTCTGGAGTGGAATATGGAAATATGTTTATGTATATGTAAATAGTTCAGTCTGAGTTGAACTTTCAACTGATGAGGACCAGCTTTAAAATTAGGGAAAATAAATCCACCAAACCTAGCAGTTATACTTCATATTTCTATAGTACTTTTCATTCAAAACATTGCGAAGCTTTACAGAAAAAAGTAATTAATTATGCTTGAAAACACTCTTGAGAGGTAAGTAAGGATATATAAGGATAATTTCAACCATCACTGAAATGCAGCCACTTCTCAGATGGACCACAGTATTTAATAGTAAGTGGTTTAGGTTAAAAGGTATAAAAAAATTACTAGGCCCATTTGAAATAAGAACCATTTAGCTTAACATGACCAAGTTGTTACTTGGATAAACAAAATGCATGCATAAAAGTCAATTGTACTTATCAATTGGAACTGGCATGAAGGTGGGCTTTCCAGCTCAACTTCGCAGTTGCAATGACTGTTTTTTCAAGATAGGCAGGACGTTCATTCAGGTAATTCACTTAAGGTGTTATGACAGTTGTACTCATATTCTTTTTCTGGACTTTGCAGTGGTCTCCCTAGAAAGGATTTCAAACAAACAAAGTTAATAGGATGCTTGTCAATGATAAACTTTAGTTGTTTCAAAATGGAGGGGCATTCTCAGTGGCCAGAGGATTGCTCACATTTGCTCTTGTCCAGATGTTTCAACATCAGGACCAATGTGTTGAACAAACATGAGGCTTTATATGTTTTCTACTGGGTGGTGGGGCCTGATTCTGCCACTTGGCAAGGCTGATATGGGCCAATCAGAAAATGACCCGTGCTACTAACAAAGATTTGAAACCTCCAACTAGAGGATGAGCTGTGTCCCTTCTCATCATCTAGTGAGAATTCCAGATGTCTCCTTTATGGCTTCTCACAACATTGTCCCTGGAAATTTATAATATATTTGTGAAAAACTTCTTGTGCCCTATCAGTTTGTTTAAGCCCTCTTAGGCCATATCACTTTGTATTCTGGGACATACATTGCACATCTGCTGGCTTAGTTCTGGTCAACAACCAACTTCTGCAAGTTACTTTCTGTGGGCCCCCCTGTGATGTGGCTCTTTGGCAAATTTAGCATGGGTTCGTGCTTGTCCGATCAGCTTTTTTAACTGTCTGTAGGTTACATTTATGTAATGCCTCATCACAGTTCTTGATGGTTCTTTCCATGTTCATCATGCAATCATATAAAGTCATTTGATTCATTTCCTTGGTCCATCACCAATAGGCTATAGTCACTACTGAAACAATACAAAACAGCTGTATGTACCTAGTACTAGTACTTGATTATTCCCTACTCTTCATTAACAACGTTAGTAGGATCAAATATGTTAAACTCTATGTGTACAACTGCCAACTGTAGCCAGATGCACACCTCCCCCCTCTCTCCCCTTTCATTTGCTCTTTTGAGTTCAGTCTGCACAGTTTCCTGTTATGCCGTTACCAAGCCACAAGCCGTGGAAAGTCTCCAATGATGTTAGATGCTTGCTTGCTTGCTTAAAGCTGCATTGCTCTATATAGTCAATTGTATTTATGCTTATGAATATGTAATCAATTAATATAAGGAATGGCAAAACAAAGAGGCAAGTATCACCTTTTATGGAACCATGGTATTATCTTGGTGAAAGTATAAATCTCAAGACAGGTGGCCAGGTCAGGGGTACCAACAAGGAAATGTAACAACACACTAAACTGGAGACCAGACCAGAAGCAGTAGAGCCCTCCCACGGATCCAAAGGGACTCTCGCTTGGGGCCAATCTCCAGGCAGCTGTCGCCTGGCCAGCCTCAGCTACGTGCAAAATCTAAATCAATCTACTCCCGCACCTGCAGCTGGCCAGCATGAATCTGATGTGTGTGTGAGTATAGCGGTATTAGACAAGCTAAGCTCACACCAATAAACAAACCTCAGTGCTGCTCAAGTTCACCTTTGTCTGGGCTCATTCCTTGGCTAGTTCCAAGGACAGGTAACACCAACTGCACAGTTAATAATTCCTTACAGTCACTTAGGCCTTATAACATTTTGGTCAGGCTCACCTTAAAGATTTTTACTTCACATTAACTTCTTAACATACTATTTGAATGCATCAGCATCTATAATATAAAACAAATACCCTGTAATAATTTTGTTAAAAGTTTGTTACATATATTTCTTATTGATCACTTTATTCAAAATAGATAGCATGAACTAAACTATTTGCAATACTCTTTTGGTTTCATTCACTACTTTCTGAAATTTAACAGATCTGTTGCAGAATGTTTTAGATAGCTTTCTTTTCAATATAGTTTCTTAAATCTTAATTAACATCTTTTAGATTTATTGTATCTAGTAATAATCTTATACTGTAGCAAATATTATAGCTTGATCTAATGTATCTCTGCTAGGGCCATATAGGCATAAAGCGTATAAAATAAAATAAAATAAAATAAAATAAAAAGGTAAATGAGTTATTTTACTCTTAGGAAGAGTTTGTGGTTAAGCCTAGCCTAACCTGCATCTTGTCTGCATGAAACACAGAAACATCAGCTGTTTGATTTATTTTAGAGGCTTAAATTAAGCAAAGGATTACGGCCTATGTGTGCATGTTTATAACATTACTATTTTTAATACAGTCCACATTTTCCTGTCCATCACGAGACAAAGAAAGCCACATGATAAAGAACCACCATCATTTCCTGTACTACCTAAATGCACTCTCTGGAGATCTTCCATGCAAGTATTGAACTAGCACACCCTTTCTTTACCCATCAGATCTTCCATGATCATGGCATAAAGAGATACAATTGCAGATTGTATCTCAAGTTAGTCTCAGACATGATCCTTTTATGTAGCAGCATAAAGCACTAGTTCTTCCATAAATTAAGTAAAAAGAACAGGAGTACTTGTGGCACCTTAGAGACTAACAAATTTATTTGAGCATAAGCTTTCGTGGGCTACAGCCTACTTCATGGGATGCATGTAGTGGAAAATACAGTAGGAAGATATCTATATATCTATATATAGATAGATAGATAGATAGATACACAAACAGTTCTTTTTCTCTCCTGCTGATAAAAGCTCACCTTAACTGATCACTCTCCTTATAGTGTGTATAGTAACACCCATTGTTTCATGTTCTGTGTGTGTGTGTGTGTGTGTATATATATATATATATATATATATATATATATACACACACATATACATACAGTAGGAAGATATATATATATATACTACTGTATTTTCCACTATATGCATCTGATGAAGTAGGCTGTAGCCCACGAAAGCTTATGCTCAAATAAATTTGTTAGTCTCTAAGGTGCCACAAGTACTCCTGTTCTTTTTGCGGATAAGACTAACACGTCTGCTACTCTGAAACCATAAATTAAGTGTTATCAGTGACAGATATAAAGGTCTTCCTTCTGCTTAACCCTTAAATGTATGTAACATGAGAAGTGATTGTAGCATTTCATAGTATGTTTTTCAGTGACTCAGAAGGCATATCTCATTCTAATTTTTAGTCTGCATCATGTGACCGAAATTATAGTATATCGCAAATATCACTTCACTGAGAAATAGTCCATGTATGACAAGATGGTGCAATCCATAATGGAAAATATTGTAATACATATTAGTATACTTTTGGGTATACTGTTTGGCTGACATATATTATTTAATATTAACATTGCTGTGGTGACGGGGGCCCCAGTCAATATGGGGTCGATTGTGCCAGGTGCTGTGCAACCATGTGCAAAGACACAGTGCTAGTCTTGACAACCTTACAATCTAAGAAGACAAAGAGTGAAGGAATAAGTGTATAATCAAATATAGACATTTAAATTTTCATGATTTAACCATCAAGAATATATAAGGACTTAGAGCACATCAATATACTATAAACTGTTTGGAATTTGACATTTTAGCCAAATGTTGTTTAATTCCTCAGTTATATAATGTTAGTCCACTACTATTCTGCTCTACATGTGGTCTGATAGAGATGAATAAGAAGTTTTGGTTTACAAAAGTATTTTTTTTTCATTGGTCACTGTGATTGGATCTATTGTAGAGACTGCAAAGAAACCCTGAGACTGGGCACAACATGAGATGATTCTGACACAAGGAAGGAGGAAACTGTGTAAGAAGGGAGAAGAGTGGTGAATAACTGACACAGAACTGTCAGTGGAACAGGTTGCTTTGTTGAACAATTCTTGGAGTCTAGAAGCCCTGCACCAAATTCCAATACCGTTTTCACATTAGAAATGCCTCTATCCTCAAGAATTACCATTGACATCTATGGACTATTTCAGGACTAAGGTGCTTCTAACATAAGGAAAGGTATCAAAATCTGCTTTCACCTTCCCCCACTGCCCTGCTTCTATTTAAAAACTGTAGCTTTGGTCCAAGTTGCAGTTAGTAGAGGACCCAATGGGGGAGGACAAACAGGTAGATGTATGCCACCTGTGAACTCCACAATCTCCTTGGCTGCTGGGAGCCATTCTGCACCTCTGGCACAAATTCAAGTAGCTTCAGTAGTGCACATGAATTTAAAGCAATCCCATGTAGGTCTAGAAACCTAAACACAACACCTTTTCTACTTGTGAATTAAACTAATAATAAACAAAGGTGCACTGACAAAACTGAAGTCAGTCTAGATTTATTGACTAAGTTCAATTAAATGTGAAATAGTAAACAAACAGTATGATTGGTGGGGAAAAAAAGATGTAATACGTGTAAAGATCATTTCACTTTTAAATATCAGAGATTATAATAGTAGCATGGATAAGGTGGGAGGGGGTGGTTAATGGGACTTTTTATTCAGAGTGTGTTTGTTAAACTACTTTTATGTAAATATTTTAACATGGGGGTGGGGGGAGAATATGAGTTAAAATTTACCGAGTCAGCAGTTTGTTAGAGTAATTCACAACTGAGAACATATATAATGTACATAGAAAATTGCAGCATTTTGTACTGCTCTTTATATGATATTTGAGTTGTGTGTTTCAAACTTAGCATAAGTACATGAGAAAGGGAAGCTGCTTAAGTCTCCATTTTTGCATTCCTCAGATAAAGGTATGTTTTATTTGGTTTCCTTTTTCATGACTAGGTAATAATTAATAATTAATTTTGGGGCACAGCATTTTTTCTAGGTGGCTTCCATCCATACACACGCTTTGAGTTATCCAGTCCAAAAGAGTATATTCTCCCATGATTATATCAAAAAGGGAAAATCAAAATACTACAAAGTACCGGTAAATTCTTTATTGCAGTCAAAGAATAGCAGAGATGGTGTATTAAAAGTTATATACTTTTCTTTAATACAACTAGGCAGAACAAAAGAAAACTGATGTATTACACTGCATATGTTTGTTCAGTTTTTACATCATGATTCTGCTTTTTGCTTTTGAAGTATTGCCTTAACATTTAGTTTGCAAACTAATGTGTACATTTGCATAAATCTGTGCTTAACATTTATTCTATAGGCCTCTAGACAAAAGTCTGAGTTAGCTTATAAGGTCAGAAAAAATAGGCTTTGTAAATGTTACAGCAGTAAACCAGAGGTTCAAGAGAATATTACATAAATTGTGTAGAATTTTTTTAATTTGTTTGAACCAATGAATGACTACATAAACAGAAACATCCAATCAAATATGATTTAGACCTCAGACACCAAATTTTGGGAGGGACCAATATACAAAAGCAGCAAAATGGCTGAATTTACAACAGTTATGTCAATGAGCATGTAAATGGCTCCAGGACAATTTTTATTTTCAATTAATTCCAGATAATTTCCAGATAATTTCAGTGCTGTGACTCCAGATTTATATTGGTAAATCCGAGAGCAGAATTTGACCCTAAGAAACTAACAACATATGTCTTGCCAAACATGGTGGTTATGTTGGGATCTGCTGCTTCCAGTCAATTCAAAGCAATTCCCCACTCCAATTACGCAGTCAGCTGATCAGTTCATGACATGGCTACAGATGTTGAGGAACAGCTGTCTGAAAGACTTCAGGAGAGCCTTTGCTTCTAAATACACCTGGATGTATCTCCTATAGATGTATCTTCTGCTCAACTTTTAACATGTCTAGCATGAGTGGAAAGGACCCAATACATCAGGATTTCCTGTTCTGCTGTCCACTGACAAAAGTCTTTTAAATTTTCCAGAGTATCAATTTTACTTGCTCTCTGGATTTTAGCATGGGTCTCATGACCTTTGGTGCTCTTCATAATATCCCAATTTCTGGAGTCAGGAAATCGTGACATTCTTAGCTTTCAAATAAAATAATTTAAAAAATTAAGTTCTAGCCCTTAGGGGTGCTGAGCAAAGCTTGAAAACATGAACCCTAATAACTCAAAAACCAGACAGCAAATAAAAAGAACCCCAAATTTACTATTTTAAAATCTCATGACTTTTAAGATAATCTCATAATTTTTAGGGGCTGGACTCATGGTTTTTAATGATTGAGATTGGCAGTGCTGTAGTTTATTTCATCTGGATTGCATGGGATCATGCTGTGTGTATTGAAACTGATGGTGCCTCCACTGTGCCAGGAGAACAAAGAGACTCAGAGACTAGCATTTAGTCTATGGTATCCCAAGCCATTGTTTAATTCACTGGGAAGCTTTGGTGGTGAAGAGGATCCCGTGAAACTGAGAAGAGTAATGTTGTGAACATTATTAAAGGTAAGCCTGCATTAGCTACCATAGAAAGAATACTGTATTGCTGTAGAGTAACTATATGAATTTGAAGAAAGTTGGACCACATTTCTAGATACCATTTCGATAAAAATATTGATATGGCTCAAAGAATGCCAGACCTCCATTTCACCTAAACCCTATGCTTTTTCCCTCCTGGTCGCCTCACCCCTGGTCCTATCCTTCCCTCTTCCCTTTTTTTATTCATGTCTTCTCCTATTTTATTACTCTTTACCCCCACTCTAACATGTTTTATCTATGTAATATTTTATTGTCTGATCTTGCAAATTTGACAAACTGTAGAACTGCATAATTCCATACTTCTATTAGAGAGCCCATGAAGTGTGCAGTAGTTGGAAACATATACAAGCTATAAAACATTTACCTTTTTGTACTTTTCATTGTCTGTTTCTTTATGAAAATCAATAAAAAATAAAAAGCACGCCTCTCAGTGCCTGTGTCTTCACTATATTATATAAAGAAATGGGCACTCAACATCTGCAACTCCTTTTCCACACCGAAGTTCTTTGACTGTCACATGTCAACATTTTGAATTGCTTGTCTGTGCTCAGGGAAGGATTTTCCTTGCTAAATGTAGCTTTGCCACTGATGAGTATTTGACTGATGGATATTGGATTGAAGTGAATGCTTCTCTTTAGGGGCAGAGTATGAGATATGTTCTCCACTTGAGGACCAAAAACAAGTGTCATGAAATCACAACCACCCTATTCTCTCTCTTTTGCTTACTGGGGTGGGAGAGGCGCGGAGAGGTCCCAGCGTGGCACTGGTGGAAAATGTTGAAAATGGCTGTTCTAATACATGAGTATCATTTCAATAAAATGGTTTTCTTGTCTTGTCTTCAGCACTATTTTCTGATTCTGCTCCACAAGTCTGGAAATGGAAAGGCATGGGTTTGGAAATATATCATCTAGGGCTAAGGAAACGACATTGCAATGATTCTGGACTCATTTGTGGAGAATTTGGTCCATGGTATGACAAGGTAGACTGTGGCTCCAGTGTCTTCATTGGCTAAGAGGCTGAAAAACCTTGGTACACGGCTATTGAGTGTGGAAGAAAAAGGCAAACATGCAGCCTGCCTTCACATTCTGGCAAGGACCAAGACAACAGACATAACAACAGATGTACCTAGCATCCTTCTAAATGAAAATGGAATGTGAAGTTTGAGAAATGACATTGATTTCCATTAAAAATGTTGAGAGATTCCTAAGAATATGGAAAAAGGAAATAAGGCAGTGAGAGTTTTATCTCTCTTTGAGACTGGTTTAAGTGTAGAGAGCAGGGAGAGAATTCAAAAACTGAACTTGAACTGGAGATTAGTTGAAGACAGGTGTCCATTGTGACTTTGAAAATCTCCCCCTAGATAAATTCCAATCCACTCTACCATATCTTGTGACCAGGAACAAAGCTAAAAAAAATCATGTACAGTTGTTTTGGCATGAAAAGGCAGTGGAACCAGGGAGGGGGTATATATGTGTGTATATGGAGGGGTGATGTATATTTATGCCCCTCAATGTTTTCTGCCCTCTCTCCCTCCCCCCGTCCCCTCCCCCCACAAATATCTTGGAGGCAAGAGTGCAGAACCCAGAGGAGGGGCTGGCGTGGCTGTCAGGATGCATGAGATCAGGCTGGCTGCCAGGGACCAGATAGGAATAGCTCTCCTTTCCCCACCTTCCAGCCATTTTTGGTCCCAGTGGAGACACCTGGACCAGGAAGGGGTTGAAGCATGTGCACCAGCCACCAGGGCACTGTCATCTGGCCAAAGGGTATCCGTGCACAGGGAACCAGATGCTGAGGAACTGCCACAGGAACAGCAGTAGGAACTGATGGGATGCCCCTTGCTAGCCTGGAGCTATCCCTCTACATCACTCCCCTTTTCATTCACATGGAGCTTCTGCCCATTCCTCCCCACTATGGAATGAGAAGGTATTTTATGACTTCCATGGAAATGTGAGTCATGCTGTCAGGACTGTAGAGTTTCACATTATTTGAATAGATCCTTCAGACATCAGACTGCTGTTTCAAGTGGCTTCTGAAAGCAAACTGAAGTCATGTTCACCTATAAAAAAATCCTAAGTTCACTCTTCTGTGCATCTCTTGCAATAGTAGATAACATCAATAAAACCTAAAAACACAGCAGGGAGCAAAGGAAGAACTTCTGAGGAGCTGTTTATTTAATGCCTATTTACTGTGTCACAAAAGAGACTGACCACATATTTGTGTTAAATTATTTTCACGCTCCCAGCCGACTGCTGCCGGGAAGGTTTGCTGTTTGCCTATTACAGAAATCATTTCTTTAAATTAATTCCTGTTTTTTCAAATCAGAGAATATGGTGAAAATTAATTTACAGTGAATATTTCTAGTTCTATGGTATTGTAAATTTTATGTATATGTTATTAACTCTACATACATGTACGCTAATCATATTAAATCAGTTTAGTTGAAGGTGAAAGTGTTTTCCATTCACCTTCAAAGTGGGGTTACAAATATGGACCTAGACTGTGCCTTATCTTCCACATGAAAGTTTTGTAGTGGAGTCCAGATACATCAGCTTTTTTTCCCTAACGATGCTACAGAATTTGGATGCACAGGAGGAGATTCGGCTACAGTGGACTTCAGCTGGTCACCTGCATGGGTCAGAAATGATTATCCCTCCTCCCCCATTATATTCTGGTTTTGGTTTGTTTTTTTTGGGGGGGGGGGGAGTCTCCTTCCTCTGAAGTATTCGATATGGAGATGAGACATGGGACCAGTGCTCTGAGGTGACATCAAGTATTGTCTCCCTCAGGTGCTTGGCTGGCTGCTTATTGCTCCCATGCTCAGGATCTCACTGATCACCATATGTGGGGTTGGGGAGGATTTTTCCTCCAGATCAGATTGGCAGTGACCTTGGCTGGGGTTTGCCTTCCTCTGCAGCATGGCCACCTGCTGGGATTATCTGGGTATATCTAATTTAATCAATTCCCTGTCAGTGCAGGGGCATCAGGCATTGGTGCATCTTGGTCCCTCCTATTCTCTGTCTTTGGCACATAATAATTTAGTCTTCTGTGGGCGATAATGTTTGGTCTAATTTTGGTTGTTGGGATTAGTGTGCAGATGCTGGGTTGTGTTACTGAACTGTGATGAGATCAGATGATCTGGTAGTCCCTTCTGGCCTTAAATTCTATGATTGATCCTTCCTTCAACTGAACTCAAGGGCAAAATTCTTATTTTGCAGGATCCTCTAATTGTGTAAATCATTGTAGCTCAGTTGACTGTAATTGAGTTATAACACACTACACCATCTGAGGATCTTGCCTATTGTCTTCAGGGACGCACTACTCAATGTAAGGGTCAAGCCCATGCTTATTTTGATCTATTCTGTTCACACTGGAAAGTATTGTAAGATCTTATTCATGGGGTAAAAGTTTCTAGTTTCAGATTTTTACATGAATAATGCAACATGACAAGACCTATATTTGAGAAAAAAGAAAATACGTAGCTGGTATTATTTTATTTTTCCTCTGATGGAGAATAGATCAAATACATTTTTGATGAAGGCTGAGGTTCATTCTAACTGCTCTATGGGTCAGTTTCAATGAAGGTAAGTGAAAAGGGGGAAAACTAAGATTTAGAGGTTAGATGTTCTCAGGCTTTTCCATTAACTAGTATATCTAATCATTGAAATAGATTTTAAAGTTCTTATGGCAAGAACGATTTCCTCTGTATTCACAAAGTATCAGGCTGTGAATTTGTACAGTAAAGAGCTAGTCAGTGACAATATCAGCATCACAATCACTGACTAGCTCTTTACTGTACAAATTCACAGCCTGATACTTTGTGAATACAGAGGAAATCGTTCTTGCCATAAAAAGTGCTTTGGAAGGATGGAGTTAAATTTGCTGCAGCATAACATTACCTTCAGGTCTGCTGCTGTTGATGAAGAATGTACTTTAAAAAATTTATTTTTAGCAGAATGGAGGGGAAGATTTTTATATAACTAAGTGAAAAAATCCTATATGTTTATCTTACATGGCTCACAAGGGCATCTGTTCTACAGTAGCAATATGATTAATTATTGCTTCCATCCCCACCTTGCAACTTCTGATCCTATTTGAGAATTACTTCATACACCATGCCTACATTGGAATTGTATTAGTATCTAGAGAAAAGTTGGCTATGTGCTGCTTCTTTCTAACTGGATAATATTCACCCTAAAACGGATGTCTCACGGTGCACAAAGAAATATTCATTTGACGCACCAACATTTTACATTTCTCTATAGCTATAGTGTACACTATATTTACACTATTTACACTAAAAATGCACTAAGCATATAAGCAATAATGAAAAAGCTGATGGTAATAATACAAATATTAGCAGGGAACAACATAGCTAGGGCCAAATCTTCAGCTGCTGCAAATCATTACAGGGCTATTGATCTCAGTGGAGTTACTTCAGTTTATATCATCTGAGGCTCTGCCCCATAATGTCATAAAATGCCTAATGCTCATATAAATGGATCGGTCCCCACTTCCACTGATCAAACTTCTGAAGACTTTACCAGCACAAAAGTAGTATGATTTGTTTTCCTTCCCTATTTTCTTCTCTAGAAAACATTAGAATACAATACATCAGTTTATCTGAATAAATACAAAGGTTTAAAAAGAAATAGGCTGTTCATCAGCGCAAGACAGGTATATCTGAGTGTTGTCATTTATTCTTCTAATACTCCTCCCAATAACCATATTCCTAAGTTTAGTGTAACTAGCTTCACCCACTGTCTCTCCCATAGCATTCACCTGAACAGAGATGAAGTGGAGGACCTTTGGCAGGTATTCTTCTGCTTTTGTGTTTATCATCTTTTCCAGACCCAAAGGGAGTTGATTGAGACAGATGCTCTGCCCCTTGATGTTCAGCTATTCAGGGCCCCAAAATGTAGAAAGGTATACATTATATAAGGAATATATTCAGTTTTTCTCTATCTGTTCAATACCTTCACTCTTAATAATGGTCTGGTATTGTTATATTACTGCTGTTAAATGTATAGCTATAGTTACATATTTTACATTTAATTTTAACTTGCATTTACTTTCTTCTCTTCTCAAAAGGCTCATCCGGGCCCTTATCTAGTGTTAGCAACAATGGCAAAAATAATTCATTTCAGCATTCTTACTGATAATGAAATTTCTGAATTGCCTGCCACTACTAATGATAGAAGAAGATGGTCTTGGAAATGGCATCTATATCTAGTATCTCAGAAGTGTAAAAGAGCATGTGTTTTATTGTTTCCTTCAGTTTTTAGGCACATTTACACTTGTACCAAGAATCATTCTAATATAACCATTTAACTGATATTTATCAAAACATAATTACAACACCCTGGATTTTATTAAGAAAGAAATTCTGTATTCTTTTGGAGAGCTTTCTTTAAGCAGAAAACACAATTTCAGGGTTCTTTTTCCCTTTAAGTAAAAGGATGGGGAGACAATGAAATCTAAAAAGAAGTGGAGAAAAAGCACTAATAGTTAATTGATAATACTAGAGCTCCTGCTTCAGTAATATAGCCTACAAATTAATTAAATTCACAAGAGCGTAAAAAGACCTACAGATGTATTACCATAAGTGATGCACAGGATCCAAGATTATCAACTCTCATTATTTTCTCATTTTTCTTTGTTATGCACAATCAACAGTGCTTTTCCTGTTACTTCATTTTTTTAAATTTTTTAACTGTGAATTATTTTTAACCTGTATTTTGTGATCATTGACCTTGCCTCATACTAGGGTCTCCAATTCAGTCTTATAAACCTTCACTACCAGGCAATCATGAAGCTACCCATCCCAACCTGCTTCTGAAAAATCAAGAAAAAAAGTTTTCTGAATATTTCTACTTAACATTCATATGTCTCTCTTCCTCATCCTTTCTGGCTAATGTATGGATATAATTAGATGTTAAACTTAGGTGGAATTCTGTCAGTACAATAATGGGTGCTGAGCTTTGCAATGTGGAGATGAAGGAATTAGAAATAAATGCAGATCCACATAAACTGAAAATAGTATTGTTCTCGCAACACAAAAGCTCCTTTACATGATTGACTGAAAACATATATTTTAGCAGCCTCGCATTAACTATAATTTTTCAGTCCTTTCATTTCTTGTTGTCTTAATACATTCAATGGGGCTTTAAAATAAACAAAAATCACACTTGCCCTTTCTGGGGGGGAGGGTAAACTGACACATGACTTAAACATACACCACCACTAACTTGCATTACCTGGCTCTGATGCTTGATACTACCAGCCCTTTACTGGATGTCATGAATTTATTTATGATCTTCTGACACTATTAAAGAGTGGATAATATACTGTAGTTCATTAAACTGTAGGCTAAAGATAAGAATATAGAGTAAGATACTTTCCCACACAAGAGCTTAACCCTTTTGCTGAATTTTCAGCTATGAACAGCAATTTCCTTTTGCATCAAACTGCCAAAGCATTTTCATCAAGTAGTCACTAAGCAAAAAGTATATGAATTTCAATACATCACAAAGGCTTTGTCCAAACTGGAGGTATTTTTGTGATTTAGAATGCTTAAAATATGTTCAGTTTTATTATTTGAATCTTGAACCACTATTTAATAAAAAATGAGATATTTATATCATCTAAGGTTCTAATTAAAATGTTTTCCTGAAATTACCTTGCTTGGTTTAGGCATTTCTAAGAATCTAGTGGAACTACTAGAGAAGGAAGATTGGGTGCTCCAATTACTATATAAATTGTTTTTCTTTCCTCTCCTAAGAGCTGGGGATATGGGATTACAGCTCCTGATTTACAGTATTGTGGGTTAGGCCTTGTCTACAAATAAAAGTTGTACTGCTTTCAATATACAAGTATAGTTACAATGATACAAACCTGCCCACGAATGTGGATGCAGTTAGACCAGTCTATAAATGTGTTATGCTGGTATAGTTTATTCCTCTACAGGAATGGGAATAAACTATACTGGTATAAGGCAACTTTATACCAGTATAGCTGTATTCACACTATAGATTGTACTGGTATAACTATATTGGTAAAAGTCACCTCCACCCCTAACTGACAATGCCATGGTCTACCAACAATTTTTACTTATACTGGTATAAATCTTAATGGATTTTCCTCTGGAAAGGCACAGTTGGGAGTCTTGGTGAAATACTTCATGTTTAGGATGACTGAATGCCAGCAAAAGTGATCTGTCCATTTGTTTAGACTGTGTGTACTCTGCCAATATCCTTTCCATCACTATTTTAGTAATCCTGATAATCAAGAAATAAAAGTAAAGAGGCACACAAAAGATAGTGTGGGGGTAGGGTGGGTGGGAAGCTTACTAAATACAAAGAAAAAGCTCAGTCTTGGCCATCACTTGCATTATTTCATTTTTTACACTAGTGTATTTCTACTGACTTCAATTCAGTCACTCCAGTTTTACACCAGAACTATTGGTATAAAACTGGAGTAACTAGTGAATCAGGCTGTTTAGTTCAGTTCCTCTGTAACCTGGATGCACTTCCCTAACACTTCTCATATCCCCCTCAAATCCTTCTTGCTGCAGAACACCTGGAGAAAATCTGCAATGCTTCCTTGACTAGAATATTCAATACTGTGGATTTTTTTAAACTGAATACAGACATAAAACTGAAATATACAACACTGAAAGGAAAGTGCTGCAACGAAAGTACTGACTGTTTAGCTGTTGTGCTTAAAATGTTATTTCTCCTGCTACAATGACAGAAAATATCTCTCAAATATCAGGGAATTAGTCAACAATGTATTTTAAGCTTTGGAATCTCACACTGAAGATATAAGTGATTACTACTCAATATTTTCAGATCAAAAGAATATAAGCTGAATATCTTTAGAAATGCAGAAGGCAAGAAGCTTCAAGTAAAGCTCCTAAGTCACTTGTTCATAAATTATGAGTCAAATGAGCTAAATAGCAATGAGGGTCATATTTCTTCAATATAAAACCACAAAAGTAAGGACATTTTGAGTTTGATATGCTCTGAAAAATGCCTATGTATAATTGGTTCCTTTGTAATTAATTTCTCTGTTTTGGGGGTGAAATCCTAGCCCCATGAACTCAATAGGAATTTTGCCATGGCTTGAAATGGAGCCAGGATTTCACTCCAGAATTCTTAGTGACTAAAGTACACTTTTATTTCTTTTCCCTCGTGTCAGCCTTGCAAAATCATTTCAGCTAAGACAGAGTGAGCTGGATTCTATTCCTTTTTGTGAAGCATCAACAGAATTGTTTACTAAATTCCAAATCAGTCATACCTATGCAAAAGCATTAAAGGCAATAAAACAGCTCAGGTGCTATAGAACCTTTACTAGTGGTGATAATTTGCAAGATGCAAAGGACCTAGCTTGACTTTGAGAATCCAGGCTGAGTTTGCATAACTTTAAGTTGGGGGGGTGAGGGGGGAGGGAAATAACAATACCACTTTTTGTTTACTTGTAAACTGAACAGATTAGGTCTGGAATCACTAAGGCTACATCTACACTTACCGGAGGGTCCGGCGGCAGGCAATCGATGTTCTGGGATCGACTTATCGCGTCTAGTGAAGACGCGATAAAATCGATCCCTGATCGCTCTGCCGTCGACTCCAGAAATCCACCACGGCAAGAGGCGGCAGCGGAGTCGGCGGCAGCGCGGCAGCGGTCGACTTTCCCCCGTCCTCACAGCCAGGTAAGCCGACCTAAAATACGCAACTTCAGCTACGGTATTCACGTAGCTGAAGTTGCGTATCTTAGGTCGGACCCCCGCTGTAGTGTAGACCTAGCCTAAGACACAACAAGGTTAGAATTCCACAATACCATATTTACAAAGTCACCTTTTAGAGTAGAACTGCTGTTTAAGGCTACACAATATCCTTTAATTAATCTTGTTATGTCTATAGGTATTGTAGTGACTTGTAGCAGTTATGTGCTACTATACTCTGTTGACATGATATATGTGTATTACCACCTCAGTTACTTCATCTGAATTATTAAAAAGAAAAGATCAAGTTCATAGATTAAAACATATCCTTACTTCCTCTGGTTAGCTGGTTTTGTGAATGCTATAGTATTTACTCTGAAAACGCACTTCAGCAACAAGCAGCTGGCTACTCTTTGTTAAAGAAAGAGGCATCATTCATCATTTGAGGAGGGGCAGGAGTCAGAAGATCTCCAAATAAATCCTAAATGGCAGTCAATTAGTCATTACTTTTGCCACTTGTCTGCACACCTGCTAAGTGAATGTTTTTGCACTCACCCTCAAGGCCCAGTGGAACTTTATGAAATACAGGGAAACAGAACTATGACACAGCCCTTGTTACAAAATATGTCTTTGATGGCAGTTAATCAAAGGATGCCATGAGCTCAACAAAACCTGCAATAAATACAACAGTGCTGAACATCTACAGCTATTGTTTCAGCTATAAATCATGTGAATGTTTTTTAACTTCAGCAACAAAACTGCTAATAAATTCAACTTGCTTTCCCAGAAACATACAAAAGAAAGGATACAGTTCATGATGTCTTTTCAGTGTTCTTTCCAAACCCACACACTCAGGTACATTGTTTCTAGAAATATTTTACAGTTGGAGGTGATATATTTTTTTCTATCATTGATGAGAGATGGCATTAAGTGAATGTCATTGTCGTGTACTATGGGGGAACAATTTCCTATCCAGGCATCGTTAGGGGGAGGAGAAGGATTATGCACATAACTTCCATTAGTTTTAGTAGCAATTATCCTAAATTCCACATCCATCAACATGCAAATAGGCCCTTACATACCGAAATACACAGTGCAGGCTATCTACTACCATGTTTATAATGTGCAAAATTGTTAGGTGTAGAGTTTTCTAACATCCATATATTTTACTAAATAAGAATGATCTGTGTTTTCTGAAGGCTATCACTGAAGTTACCTACTAAGCCTGACAAAGAAAAAAGTTTCAGATGGAATTTGTATTTGAAATGCTACCCGGATAGAGCTAAGCAAAAAATGGGATTTCTGTCCTGCCCCAGAGCATTCCATCTTGCAGGTGACACCCCACTAGTATTTATTGAGTGGCTCACACCTCTCAGAGCTAGTGGTTCAAGCTCTCTGCAAACTCAGGCAAAGGTTATAGCTTCAGTTACAGTCAGTTCATGTTTTCCAGCTATTTGCAAACATGGGGACTAGAAACATTTTAAAATAAATGAAAGTTGAGAGTCTGACAATCCCATGATCCAAAAGATGGACCCCTAAACATGGGACTGGAGTCTCTGCATCTTAATCCAGCCCTACCTGTCCCTGGCTTAAGATAGGAGAAACTGGTGCAAAACCAGTCTAATATACACATCTCACTATTGAAATGCACTCTTGAAATGTAGGACCATTAGCAATCCGTGATAAGCACACTGCATAGCAGTTAGGGAAACAAAGCCAATTGGATGAAGACGTCAGGAGAAATCCCTTTTCTTGAAAAAGTGTCACATTTATCTTTAATGTCCTCAGGGAGGTTTTTTAGGTCAGATAATTCTTTTCTTTTTTTTTTGAGAAATTTCAGACAGAGAGGGCCAGAAAGCGCTGAGAGTGGAAGGAGTCCTCAGTCCCATCCCATCACACAATCAGCAGCCAGATTAGTTGTGTGGGCAAATAGGAGGACTAAAATGCTTCCTAAAACAATATGAAATAAGTTAACACCAGATTTTTAAAGGTATTTAGACATTGCTCTGCTCAGTGCTGCAGCACCTAACTGATTTAGGAGATTAAATCTCATTTTTTCAAAAGGGATTCATTCATTTAGGAGCCAAAATCCACTGGCCAGTTGATGGGAGTGTACAAGTGCAAGAGAATGTGGATGTAACCACACTCTTGGTCACTACATTGATTGCATCAGGAAAAAAAATTGACTGTGAAATCCTTAACAAACATGACATCCACTGCTCAGTGGACAGTGGTACAGTCCCTGAACACAAACAGTAGATAGTGGGCAAACCAGCAGACAAAGGGGTGCTACTGTAACATGATGACCATGTTAATTATGGCTACTGACAACTTTCCTTAAAAGATATTACCTCACCCGCCTTGTCTCTCTAATATCATGGGACCAACATGGCTACAATACTGCTGCATACAAAAAAGTTCTGGAAACTTCACTTTTTAGAGGTGCTTTTTATTGTGGAGAAACCCTCCATTTCAAAAGCTGTATTGCTTTATGTGAATGTATGTCAATAAGGTATTATTTAATAGCCAGCATCTATATGTGTAGGCAGGTGAGTTGCAGCTTCAGAAAAAAACTTCCCATAGCCAGACCAAACTACCTTCCCCAATAAACACTGTGTACAGCTCATCAGAAAACATTTCATTAGGAAATGCAGTCTTTGAGATGTTTCCCAATAGACATTGTCAAGCTGTCCCAAGAGCATGAGTACCAACTTCAGGGTAGACTGTTAAGTAGGGGACAAAACCCAAACTGGTTCTGAATTCTATACTTACGATTTCACCAACCAAGTATCTAGTGTAAACTCCTCAGGTACTATAAGAGCCTAACCATGGAGTCACAGATGGTCCTCTTGGGTACTCCCATCTACCTTGCCATCTAGACAAGCTTGCCTTTTGTGATAGATGGTCCCTTACACCCAAAATCACAACGATATACAAGTTACTCCCAGCCCCAAAAGGACCAGTCACTTACTTCATGCCAATTGCACTTTAGATTTTATTTACAAGGTTAAAGCAGGTAAACATGCACACAAATGAGGTTCAGTCTAAGGTTCTAAAAGGTAATAGAGGCTTCTATCATAAGCAAGCTCTATGTGTCCTTTTGGTATAACCCAGGCCAAGCACTAGGTATCTTTTGATTATGTCTAGTAATCCTTGACGCTCAGAGTCCAAGCAGTATAAAGATATAGTTTCTTCTTGTCAGGAATTTTTATTCCCTTCCCAAGAGTTCAAGCTGATGGGATGAGTCCTCTTCATGGGTGTGTGTGCGTGTGTGGGGAAGCAATCAACAAAGTATTTTGTCCTCTGATGTTCCACAGTGGTTTGTTTTGTGTCTATAGGCCTTCTTTTGTTGGGCAGGTGCTAACACCTCTTGTGGTTTCATGCTTTCTCCTGACTGTTGGTTTACAATTTCAGAGCAAACACTTAAACATTACCTTATAACATGGGATACAGATATCAGAAGTAAGATTAATGCATTTACAAGCATTCTGTAAAATCTAAACACATTTTTATAAATCGAATACCTATTTTAACAATCCTAACACACCGGTGAGCTAGACTGGTTTCCAGCTATGTATTGGTCAAGTGAGGCTTAGGGGCTTTGGTATGAGCTGCCTTCTGGTCTGCCAGCATCACAGACATTTGTTCCATTAAACTTTTACAGAACAACAGACATCTCACGTTTATATTTGGACAATCGTCAGAACAGGCATATAAAATGGACTCTGTGTTGCTGGCCAGGTGTTTAATTTTAGTAGCTCTTAATCTGGTTAAATACAAATAAATGAATGTTTCTGATGCTCAAACCATTTATTTGATATCAATTTACACCACCCAGCAAGCACCATTTAATTGCCCTCCTCCTAGAGTGCACAAAATTCTGAAGAGGCCTTCCAAGTACATACTTAACTTAGTTTTTGTGGGATGCTGCCACAATCCCAGTCGACTGGTGTTTTTGATTTAGTTGACATTTACTAAGTGAGAGTGACTATCAGGTTAACAGGTAGATAGGCTTGACTCAGGGCAGTTTAAGGAAAAGCTGCTTATTCTTTCACAAACTAATCCCTCTTCCCTTGTGTTTAGTTGTATAATAGTCTGCAGTTCACAAGTACAAAATACTAGCTAGCATTGTAAAGATGGGATCAATAATATAATCCTATTAAATTCTGCAAAGCAGGCTACTTTTCAAATATCCAGTAGAATCCTCTTAAATTGATTTTTTTTTTTAAGTAAAAGGTAGGTCTATATGAGACTAGCTAGAAAACATAGAAGAAATACCTACTTAATGCTTCTGTGCAGCAGGTCCATCTGTCTTGTTCTGCACAACTACTGCCATGGAGCTGTGATATTTTACCAGATGAAACTTCAAAAACAACGCCAAAATATTCCTTAATTTCTAGAAGAAAAGAACATAAAACTTAACAATGTAATACCTGGCAATATAATGCCTTTCTTCAGTAGAAAGAGTTCAATGAGAAATACATATATTACATGATGCATTGATGGATATGACAGAAATAATTCCATATTAGTATGTTTCAAGGTCCATATCTTCAGGGGCAGAAAACCAAATTATTCACATTAAAGAACTAGATTGCTCTTATTTTTGATACAAAGCAAATGTCAGCCCATTGGTTTGGATGTCTCGCTCAAATAGTCATTCTGTATAAAATTTATTCCGTTCTCATTTTTGCTTTAATCTGACAGGGGCAAAGTTTATATACAAGTAGCTGTCATTGAAGTCGGTAGGAGCTCTAAACCTAGAGGCACAATTTTGATCTTGGTTTGGGCTATATTGTGACTTGGGCTACATGCCAACACAGACCAGATAAGTGGGATAAGAATTTCCCTTGCACTGACTACCTGGATCTTGTGTCTGGGTGTGCAGGTGTACGTGGGAGAGAAAAGGAAGTGCCTTCCACTCAACACACTGGCCACTGAAGCTGATCCTGCCTGGGGCATATTATAATTGGCTGCTGGTAGAATAGCAGAGATTCTCTTGGGGAGAATAAGTAGGAAGCAGCAAGAGAACTGTAAATGAGAGGGGCATCTCCAGGGCTACTCCTGGCATGCTGCTGCCACCCCATACTTAGGACTAAAGGCACATTGCAGCCCTTCAGAAATAAATTATACAATGAGTTATTTAAAAGACTCCAGAGATGTCTTCTATGTTTATGGAAGTCGTGAAGCGAAACAATTTCTACATTGTAGTTGACTTTGTCAAGCTGCTTTCCTAAGAAATTCATCTTTCAGTGTGTTTCTTTCTACTTTTGTCTTTCTGTGCTACAAGTGCCTCCCCAATGTACAGCCATTATAGACTCTTGCTATTTTAGCATACATCAGAAAATTGATTCAGACCTTTCCTGTGGTTCCGATGCATCAAGATGCATTCAGAAGTCTATATCAACAATTTACAGCACAGTAACTAAAATTAGTGATTGTACTGCCTCCAAACCATAAACCAATGATGCTTCAACATGGCAGAAAATGTGGCTTTTCTAACTCTCTGCTGCATAAATAGGCAGATTTGGCACCTTTTCTGTAGATGAGTTGTTTTCAGGTCTTATTATTTGTGTCATGGTGATGGTGGGATCTTTTATTTGTATTAGTATTACAGTAGTACCTAGAAGCCCCAACCAAGATCAGCACCCCATTTTGCTAGGCATTGCAGACACATAGTGATCGACTGTCCCTGTCCCGCAATGCTTACCGTCTAAAAAGACAAGGTAAACAAAGGGTGGGAAGGGGAACAGAGGTACAGAGAGGTCAACTGACCCCAAGTCACAGAACAGGTCAGTGGTAAAGCCAGGAATAGACTGTAAGACTCCTGAGTCCCAATCCAGTGATCTTTCCAGTACATCACACCACCTCTCAGTATTAATTTCATAATTTTATTTTATTTTGTCTTCTTGTCAGACAACACTACTACTTCTCTTTGTAGATTTGGAATGGCGAGCCAGAAAATTCACTAATCAGCAATTTGGCTATAACACTGGGATTTTTACAATCAAAGTCCCCAGACATCTTTGCCTTTCCAAGAATAAAAAGCGGCATAACAAATCAGTTACAGATACAGATACATTTGGAGTCTTCAGTTTACAAACACATTTCATAAGCTGCTTTCACAAGTGTCTATCAGTACATGTATTTAAATCTACAGATCTTTAGGATACTTATGAAGATACCTTCCTATTTCCATGTTTTAGCATTTTGTGTATGTGGAGACGCCCCATGCCTGGCTCACTATTCATTTGCTTTTATTACAGCATTAAAGGCATTGACTATGAAGAAGGCCTTTGAAATCAGGACTTGTGCAAATAGCCCTATTTGACGAAAAGGGTCATTGTCACCAGGCCATAATTAATATATTTAATATATTATATACCTGAGGGAAACTTCACCTCACCATCTGACAGGGAGACAACTTAAGCTTGTGCATATTATTAAGCAGCTGAGTAGTCCCATGAAAGCCAATGAGGCTACTCATGTTTTTAAAGTTATGCACATGCTTAATTATGTTGCTGAATCAGTGCAATATATGCAAACTCCACCCATGGTTATGCATATAGGGAACCCATTGAAATCACCCATAGCTTCCTGCATGAATATGGTATTTTAGATAGTCATGCTTAACATCCAAGGATCTCAAGTTAATTTACAATTATTATAAATACAGTGTGGTACATAGGTAGATATTTCCATTTGATAGGAACTGAGGACTATCAGCTTTAAGTGACTTGCAAAAGGTCACTCAGGAAGTCTGAGTCTGTGCTGGAGGTTGCCCGATTCCTACTTTTCCTACAACAAGATGGTCCTTCCTCCTCTTTATCCATCTGGACATATTCAAGGTTTCTCTCTTCAGAAAGAAGATTATAGAAACATAGTACAAATAGGTCTGAATACTTCCGGTAGATATAGACTGTGTATGAGCAGTTTATAGATAAGAGAGCAGATGAAGTCAATGGAACACCACCACTGCTTAAGGCACAGATATATGGTGATTTCAAGTGTAGCTATTAGGTTCAATGAATACTGACCCCAGGTGATTTGACCTTTGTCTATAACCTTTGTTCTAGGTCAGGTAATTGGGACCCATAAATAAGTAGATTATCAACAATTTTAGATTTGTCAACATTTTTAACGTGGCATGCATTTTTAATGTAAATTTACACAATATTTGAAATAGTGACAAAAAGTATGGTCAAAACATTGAGAAATATTTTGGCAAAAAGGAAATTCACCATTTTTACTAGCTCTAAGAATAAACCTGAGGTTTTTTTTACCAGCACTCCTGTGCGTTACATACACAGTGCGTTATATATGTGCTACAGCTATCAGCTCATCTAAGGTAATTAGTCACGAATTCTACTTGGTCAGTGGCTGTTTTTTTCAGACCCCTTTTAAGGTCTTATATGGGCCAGAGGGTGGCTGGCCAGTGATACCACCTCCTCCCTTGTCCCATACAACTCTTTTGGGGATGGCTTGAATCTAGGGGTTGAAATGAAAGGGAGAAAATGTGAGGAGATTGCTGCTTCCATTCCTCTGCTAAAATGAGAGAAGAGCTTCCTGTTATTTTCCTGACTCAGATAAGCAGCACTGCTTCCTCTCCTTCTTGGCTGCTGCAGTGAAATTTACCACTCCTGTTTCCTGTCTTTGCAAGGAGAGTGTGCAAAAAGCTCAGGAGCATGCAACAGTTGAAGATCCCATATGCTTTTGTGCCCAGGCCTGCCCTCTCAATCAACAATTAACGTTGATTGAACCAGGAAGATAGGTTTTACCACAGCAATCAGTGAGGGGGAGGAGTACTGCTTAACTAAACCAGGAAAAGGAAGGGGCGCACCCCTCTCCTTTTAGTGGAGGAGTGGGAACAGCACTCCCCTCCAGTTTGCTGTCTGTTACTCCAACCCCAAGAAGAGGCAGAGAGAAGGCAGCACCATCATCTCTTCCTCAGCCAGCAGAGATCACTATCTGTGGCAGGGAATGCTCACAGGCTTCATCCTCCTAAAGGGTGGTGAGTGGGTATGCTGGGGCAGGATGGCTCCATGCTACCTTCAGTGCAGTGCAGTAAGTAAGTGACTTAACTGCCACACTCTGGATACATATAATACCATAAAAACATAATGAGCCATCATTCTTTCATACTGTGCAAAGACTGAGCAAGACAAGTTTTGCTTTGGTATGTTCCAAGTAAGCTGGGGCCATGCGATCCTCCCTCTCGTACCATGGAACAGCACACAGCAGCTACATGAGTGCAAATGCAGCTCAATAAGTTATAGAAACATCTGTGGCTACTTGGCCACCTCTGTGCAAGTGATTTTGGTCCTTGGGTTTCAGGGCTGTGAAGAAACTCATGTATTTTAAACATTACTATCACACTGCACCATTCTGAATTCTTCATATCTCATTCACACAGGAAAGAGACAAGGAAACTTGCATTCACCAAAAAATTATGTAAGAAGCAAATATTCTTGTGATTACTGCCAATATAAAAATGTATTGACCAAAGTATAAATTAATGGAATGAGACAAAGCATACATTAATATTTAATATGTGGTATCCACCAATAATTACTTTCATTTCATATTTATTGCATTACAAAATAAATGGCCTTCATCCTTAGGTCACAGCCAGGCTGTGAACAGGGCAGAACCAGAGGTGGAAGGCAAAAGAGGATGTATATCAACTTTACACCTGGCAGCCAGTGACCAGAACAAAGGCAGAGCAGCCTCAGGGCTTCTCTAAATTGTGCCAGCGGGTTACAGTCCTCAAAGGCCCATTAAGCCAGCTGTGGATCACCAGGGCATAATAACCAGAAACACTCTAGTCATGCACCTCTCCCACAGGCACATCACCAGCATGCTGCCTACACTAGAAGGGGTTGATTGTGACACTTCCTGGGGATACCCAGGTTTGTGAGGCGCCTTGCTATCACCCGCCCTTAGCATGGAAGCCTTATCTGTGCCTGCCATGGGTCAGCTCCCCAACATCATCGGCCACAAGCAATACAAGCACTCCCCTCCAGGCCTCGCAGGCCCCGCAGTCATTCTATAGGTTAGCGATTGGCACACTCCAACCTTTGAGCCCTCTGAGCACCTCCCTGGAGTGTCCTGAACCTGTCCATTGGACACTCTCGTGGTTCACAGATTTGCTGTTTCCAAAGAAACATGCACCGCAGCTTCCCAGTTTCACCTCAGATCATGGCTCTGCTTAACACACAGCACTTAAACTTGATTTGTCTACAAACATATCTAAGTTTATTTAACAAAGCCCAGATATTCAAGTAGTAGCAAGTAGAAGTACTGGAAACAAATGGCTATGTATAAAATAATACCATAACATGCATTCTAGAGCCTAGACTTAATTAATATGATCCTTTCATGTCTTGTGGAGTATTGCTCACAATTGCAGCACTTTACAGTCAAGCATAGCTGAGACCCTCCGTTCATGAGACAAGCTTGCTTCCTAGGTGAAGGACTCAGGCTATGTCTACACTAGAGACCTTACAGCTGCACAGCAGTACCGATGCAGCTGTGCTGCTGTAAGGCCTCCCATGTAGACGCTCTATGCCAATGGAAGAGAGCGCTCCCACCAGCATAATTAAGCCACCCACGACGAGTGACGGTAGCTATGTCGGCAGGAGAGCGTCTCCTGCCAACATAGAGCTGTCCACAAGGGTGCTTCTCTCGATGTAACTTATGTTGGTCAGGGATGTGTTTTTTCACACCACTTAGCAACATAAAATTTACCAACAAAATTGCTAGTGTTTTCCTTTGCACTCCAAGATATATCAGAACAATCCTTTCATCTTTATTTTTAAACAGGGCACCTCCTTGCTGTTTTTTTTTTCCATTTCATCCTGTAGATTTCCTCTTTGTAGATTTCACAATCTATTATTTAGCCCTTTGCTAAGTATGCAAATAGGCATACATTGTGAGGCATACAAAACACAAATGGCCAGACAGGGAGATAAGCATCTGTTATCTGCTGCCTAAAAGGAACATTTCTGAGATATGTCACCTCCTGGTGATCTGCCTTAAAAACCTTAAAAACATACTTTTTAGTATAGATAAATAACTTCTTAAATATTATCTGTACATACATTTTGCGGTGATTATGGTGACTAGTGGGTTTCTGGCTCTCAGTAGAGATATTGGTTCACTGAAGGGTGGTATGTATTGCATATGTCTGACCCAGGGGATTGCTGTAAAACCATATGCATCCCCTGCAACCCTCTGCCAGGGTTGTAGGGTGGGGAGAGCTAGAGAATGGGGGAAGCCTGGGCTCCACCTCCCCACTCACTGACCAGCATAACTGTGCCAGTCTGAAGGTTGTTGTGATGCATTGATGGTGTAGGTAGTAGCAAAAAGAGGAGGATTTTTGATTCAGAGTTTTGTCCAAGTCACAATGTCCCCAGGAATTATTTCTGTGGTGGTGTAGCTTATACATCACCCCTTTCTCAGGGCTGTGCCTAAAGTTGCAATCTAACCCTTAAGAGCAAGCTTTCTAAATTTGTCACCTTCGCCTTATTCTCAGAATTAGGGGTTGTCTCTGGTGAGTGCACAAAACATGCATTTAATGTGAAAAAATGGGTAACTGCATGAACTAAGTGTAGCTAATGAATGTGTGTCATTCTGCAAGACAAATGTGTATTGTTGGTTTGTGGAAATATGCACTTGGAGCCAGATTCTGATTCCCTCACAAGTAATACAGTACTCCTGGTGCAATACCACTCACTTCAATTAGACTATTTATGTATTAGGGTGCCATGCAGCATTAGCAAGGGTATCAAAATCTAGTCTTTAGTGAGAAAAGCTAGTGCACAACTACATTTGTGAATATACTCAGGTGCCACCACCAACCTTTCAAAGCTTTCATAGAAAGTATATATTCATATATAGCAGTGATTCTCAAACTTTTGTACTGGTGACCCCTTTCACATAGCAAGCCTCTGAGTGTGACCCCCCTTATAAATTAAAAATGCTTTTTTATATATTTAACACCATTATAAATGCTGGAGGCAAAGCTTGGTTTGGGGTGGAGGCTGACAGCTCGCGACCCCCCCCACATAATAACCTCATGACCTCCTGAGCGGTCCCAACCCCCAGTTTGAGAACCCCTGATATATAGTATGTGCACCCCATTCTATATATTTTTCTGACTAGATGATTGATTAAAATGGTTCCAACTGTAGGCATATTTTGTTCTCATTTATATCTACTGCTCTACAGTTCTATATATTTAAGATGAATTATTAGGAGATAGTTATAGGAACAAGCACAATTTTTCCTCTGACTCATGTGGCAGAAAAATGTTCATATCATCTACAAATGATATGCTTTTTGTCATCAGAACATTTGCAGTTTGCTGCATATGAGCCAAATCTTGAAGCTTTTATTCATATCTTACTAAATGTAGGTCCTTACTCAGGCAAAACGCCCAAGAATATCAGTGGGCGTGCAGCCTGAGTAAGACCTGAATAAAGACTTCAAGGTAAAGCCAATATGAGTAACTAATGCAATTAAATTCTTAAGGGATGAGTTTATATATTTAAGTAGTTATACTTTTTGCTGCCACATTTGGAATAATCAAACACAAAAAGATTTTGCTAATTGCCACTTGTAACTTCTGGACTTCTGACATTCCTAAAAACTGGGTACTCCTACATTACAAATGTCTTACTGAAACATCCCTAACAGATTTCATGCTTCCTTCCTACCTGCCTTGCTAATGTTTACAACAACAACAAAAAAAAAAGGTCTTGGGAAATCTCCTGGTATAAATTGGCATTCCTTCATTTCATATTTGTTATGCAATGACCTGAAGATGACTTACACTATAGTCGAGATAATTCTTAAATATAGTTCTGTATTTTGTGGATTTTTAATTTTCTTCATTGATTAAAAAGTACTTTTAATATCATTATTATATAGTAAATAATTAATTTGTAGCAATATTGCAATAGCATCTAGAAGCCCAAAGCATGGATTAGGCACTCTACAAAGACAGAATCAAAAAATAGTCCCTGCCCCAAAGAGCTTACAATCTAAGTATACGACAGACAACTGCTGGGTACAGACAGGCAGATGGAGGAATACAAGGAAACAATGAGATAATATTGATCAGCATGAAAGGCAGTGGACTAAGCACACCAGCAGCCTAACTGTTGCTGAGTTTTTTGTAAGCAAAGTGTCATAGGAAAAGAGTTTAGGGGAGGATTTGAAGGAGGAGAATGAGGCAGCTTTGTGGATGTTTATGAGTAGTTCCTTCCAAGCACGAGGGGCAGCATGAGCAAAAGGTGTTTGGTTGTAATTGTAACAGGTCAGTAATGGAGACTGGCATCAGAGGTAGATCTGAAGTGGGAATTGACATTTTGATAGCGAATGAGAGATGATAGGTAAGGCTAAGATTTTGTCATGGATATTTTTAGTAAAAGTCATGGACAGGTCACGGGCAATAAAGAAAAATTCACGGAAGCCTGTGACCTGTCCCTGACTTTTACTAAAAATATCTATGATAAAATGGGAAGGGGCTGGGAGCTCCGGGGCCCCACCACCTGTGAGGGCTCAGAGCTGCAGGATCCCTTTGCCCCCACTCCAGTGGCAGGGAGCTGCAGGGATCCCCCTGTTGCTGTGGCAGACTGAGAGCTGTGCGGGTCCCCCTGTCGCCCGCAGTGGCCGGGAGCTGCTGAGTACCCTCTGCCCATGGAGGTTCAGAGCAAGGGGGCCCGCTGCCTCAGTTGGTGGGGGTACCTCACAGCTCCCTGCTGCTGTGGGAGGTGGTGGGACCCTGCAGCTCCCAGCCACCGGTGCTAAAATCACAGAGGTCTTTGGAAGTCACGGATTCCGTGACTTCTGCAACATCAGTGATGAAATCATAGCCTTAATGATGGGTCTCGTGGGGATAGGACATAAAGGTCCTTGAAACTGAAAACAAGCAGCTTAGTAGTTGCAATAGAAAAGGGGAAGCCAGCAGAGGGATTCAAAGAGAGAGGAGTCATGTTTAAAGTGATGGGATAGTAAAATGTTCTTTGTGGTAATATTCTAAAAGGATGTGTGTGGGTGAAGACTGCATATGTCAAGGCTGGAAAGAAGGATGTTTCAGTAATTGAGATGCAAGGTAAGAGCCTGCACAAGAGTTATAGATGTGTGGATGGCTAGGAAAGGCCATATCCTAGAGATATTATGTAGAAGGAATTGGAAAGATTTAGATGTACCCTGGATGTGAGGACCTATATAAAGGTGTGAGTCAAAGATGATGTCCAGGTTCCAAATCTGAATGACAAACAGGATGGTGGTGGGGTCCACAGTGATCAAGAAAAGACGTAGTAGGGAGGGCTTAAGAGAAGATTTAGAGCTCCATTCTAACCATTTTGA
Organism: Emys orbicularis; assembly: GCF_028017835.1. Classification (NCBI taxonomy): domain Eukaryota; kingdom Metazoa; phylum Chordata; order Testudines; family Emydidae; genus Emys; species Emys orbicularis. The sequence continues at coordinate 49,827,228 of NC_088687.1, read as the reverse complement.
TCTTGAGCTGGCAGTCTAACATACACAAAGAGAGGTCAGAGAGACAGGCCAACATTTTAATTTGGACCAAAGGAGACAGGTCTGGAATAGAGAAGTAGATCAGCATTGAGATGGTGGGTGAATTTGTGTTTGCCGGTGAGACTACCTGGAGATAAGGTGTGAAAGGAATACAAAAAGGACAGAATATTGTGTTACCCCACATGAAGCTGGAGGTGGGATAAGGAGGATACTCCAAAAGACCTGTTTCAGTGGAGTGCAAGGGCAGAAGATGGATAATTCCCTTCCCCAAAAGTATATTGACTGAAAGGTGTTCTATAGCACTTCAAGTCCCATTTCTCCACCAAGATCAGCCCAAAGTTATGAATTATCCATTAATCAGGAGGTCAGAATGCCACAGCAGTGAAACTGGAGTTATACAGACCCAGGTTATAGAAAACTGGCTGAGCTAAAGCAAAACATGCATTTTCTCTCTTTTCCTTTATGCCTCTCTATATTCACTCTTCAAATTGCATCTAGTTTTAATGCTATTTTTTCCTTATTTCAACCACTCTCCTTTATAAAATATTATAACCCAGGAAGAATGTTAAAATACTTATAAGAACTTGACTTGCATGAAAATATGGAAATTCTGAAGTAATGAGGAAACTTAGCTGACATTTTTCATAATGCACTTGTCCTTATGACTTACCAGCACAAGGTGGGAATGACTTACTCCTTTTCATGAATATAGCCCTTATTTTCTAATGTACTGAACATCTCTAGTTCTTATTGATTCTTCGCACCCCAAGAATATGTGGTCAAATATCTTCTACGTTTCTTAAACATATGAAGAGCAATTTCTAGTCAGTGTCTTTTTAATTTTAAATGCTTTTAACCAAATTATTGATTTCAGATCTTCAGTGTAAATTTGTGATAGGTGAACTCTGAAGCTTTGTAATCAGTATGGATGAGAATATATATGGTTGCTTATCCAAGAGTTTACAGAAATGAATCACCACCATGCCTGTTTTCATTCCTCTCATCTATAACAACAGTTTCCAAAAAGTAGAGTCAGAGGTTCTGTTGTGTAAAAGAAGGATGGAGACAGCAGCTATGAGAGATGTTAGGAGTGAGTGAATGGGTAGGAATGGGTCTCTTTCCTGAAGCTTACTAATTATTTGGATTCAGTCTGGAGGATGAGCAAAGCTTTGTGATGAGTTGTATTTAATCTGCATCACTGTGTCAATACTCCTTGAAAAGCTCAGTGTTATCTGAATTAATTGTTTGCCATGCTGCTTCGCATTGTTTTAGCTTATTTGTTGTAATTTTTAATCTTCTTATTTTATTAGGCTCCCATTGTCCTGTCTGAGACTTGTGTTTATAATTACCAAATCCTAGAATTGTACAAGGAGTTCCTGAAACCCTCCGCTGATTACAAGCGGCTTCCATGGAATTAATGGATTAGATGTATTCATATAGTCCATCACCTATTATTGTTATTTATAACTTGTATTCCAGTAGTACTCGCAGTGTGTTAGGCATTGGCTACATAGTCAGGAAGACACAGATTTTGGCTGGAAGGCAAAAGAGTGGGTTAAAAGAAGCTGCTCCTGTCACATTTCTCTGTTCAGTTGGGAATCCCATTGTTAATTGGCTTATTTCTGATGGGAGGAGTATCATGGCAGGGGTATCTTGAAGAAAGCTTTAAGGAGAAAAGTGTAGTCACCTTATATTTGTGTTCGGGGAATGTATTTCATGCAACCTATGGAAGCTATAGGTTAAAATATTCAAAAGTGTGCAAGTGACTTAGCAGCCTGCGTTCACTGACTTTCAATGAGATTTAGGTTCTTAACTCATAGCTGAAAATAGGACTGAAGACATTTTGAAAATGTTACCCATAGACATTTGTTTGTGAAGCTTACAAATGTGTGCAGATAATCCTGACATAATTCATGGAATGGAGTAGCAACAAGTAGGCAAGTGGAGGAGAGGACAAATAGGAAACTTGATGAGATGGATTATGAAGATAAAGTGGATGAACTTAAGAGGGAGGTCTAGGGGATGAATTGATTGGCATTGAATGCCTCAAAACTTCATGTGGAGTAATGGGTGTTGGTTAGGATTTTGAGTGGGTTAAAACTGGAGGAAACCAGTCCTCAGCAAACCTCTCTGATCTACAGGATAGTATCTGTACAGAAGAGCTTGTTCAGAGAATTGGTACATTTATACTTGGAGAATTTTGTATCTTCAAGGAAATCCATAGTCTAATGTTTAATGTGTAGGATTTTAGAAGTGAGGAAGGGGGAGAAAGCATAGTGACAGGGGCATCTGTGCTCAAAACTAAGAGATGACATTTTGTATGGATGGACTCTCTCATTTCTGAACCTAAAACATCCAGAAGAGAAATTCAATGTGACCAATTGGGAAAACCTTATTAATCCTGTCTGAAAAGAAAATGTGGCCAAGTCAATATCAGTAAAAAGACAGAAACCCTTTGTTGTTTACTTTCACGGCATGCAGGCAACGAAAAAATACTTATTAAATTAATAGTATTAACAATGTTAATATTCCTTGAATATCAGTGAATGAGCTTATGGCTTGAAAAAATAAGCACAAATAAGGATGTTTCTGAAGTCATAACCTTTACATGAACTGTTCACATGTACATCCCATTGTTTATACCTACATTTACATATAATATTTTGGATAAATAATTAATTCTGTATATCTTCCTATAATTGAAGTGCCATTCCTGAAACCATACTTATAAAAGGTCAAGTATAGTGTTTCTGAGCATTTCAGTATTTTTTGAGACAAACTAAGATGAAATTAAAATGTAGTGAATGAGCAGAATTGTATGATCGTCTTTTGAACTCAGTCATGTGCAAATCACAGTGATTAGAAGTGAATTAATACACTGAAACATAAATTAAGCTCTCATCTTTATTATGGAAAAAGTTCATGCCTTGTGAATTTTAATCATATCAACCTTTTAAAGAACAATTTACACAATTATAAACATCTTTACGTTAAAAAATCAAATATGCAGTAATAAAAGGATGCTAAATATGAGAGCAAAGTTCCTTTTAGATAATCCTCTACTAGGTCCCACACTACACCTAAATTGATAAACTGCCTCATTGTTCCCCAAATTTCCGTCTCACTCCCGTTTCCTTTTCCCACATACATTTTCCACTGCTTGAACTGGAAAAGTATAATGCCCAGTGGCCTTTATCTTTCAAACCCTTAGTCACCAGGGGAGTGCCAATGACTTCACTGGGAGTAATCACAGGAGAAAAGGCTACTGTGATGCTGTATGATAGAAGCATGACCATGTATACCATTGATATTGCCGCTATAGACGATTGCAACAAATCTTGTACAAAGTATGCCTTGTAAGGAGTCACTGGAAAAGTTATGATGATTATCCTGTTTAAATCCATGAATCATCACTATATCTGAAGTTATGAATATTGGCTATGTAGCTTTATCTCAAATGTGTTGTTCCTGGGGTAACAACCACAAAGTATTTTACATCCAGTCTGGCCAGCACATTGTGAATGGACTATTCAAGTTTAATGGACCATTAAAGGACACTTACTCTAACAATGGGCCATAGAAGAAGCTCCTATCACCCGCCCAGTGAGCATTCCTGTGGACACCCCAGACAGAATATGGGTAATGGTTGTCCCTGTGAGTCAGCAAGCCATATAAAGGCTCGTGACTTGCTCTTGTGACCCTGGACTCTATCTTGTGCCATAATTTCCCACAAACTGTGCTGTGAGCTTTGTTTTGGGACAGTAAAATTCCAAGCACATGGCAGAGGCTATAAAAGACCCTTGAAACATCTCCATGTTGCCTCTTTCTTGCTCTGATTCTCTGGATTGTGGACGTACAACTAAAAGGAGCATATTTGAACTATGGACTGAGGACCTTCCAATCTTTTGGAAGTTAACAGAGACTTTACAAGCATGCAGTCTATAAGATCACTGCTGCAAACCTGATATAATAACATTGACATTATTGTATGCATATGATCTATTGATCATTTTAACTCTCTTCTTCTGTTCTCATTTAAATAAACCTTTCAATTTTAGTTACTAAAGGGATTGGCAACAGCATGATTATTGGGTAAGAGCTAAGTTATATACTGACTTGGCTGTCTGGCTGATCTCTTGAGATCAGAAGAACCCTTTGTTTGATTAAAGTGGTTTTCAATAACCACTCATCATAAAGTCTAGTATCTGGGTGGAGAAATAAGGGATGGGATGTCTAAAGAGACTGCATATTTGACTTCTTAACTAGTGTGGTGAGACAGAAGTTTACTTTTGTTACTGGCATGGTATAATCTAATGAAAGAATAACCACCAATCTGGGGTGAGTCTGCCCTATTTCTCAACACTTTTTCCTGAATCCGGCATCCTCGCTGTGACCCACTGAGGAATGGTGACAACTACTCATGCAAGTTTTCGCAGCATCAGACCTGTATTCTGAAGATGCATTGTTTACATTAGATGAAAATTGCCTTTTCATTTCATGTCCTTACCAAGCGGTAGTAAAAATAAAGTAGTAATATATTTTTAACAGACAGTAAAGAAGAAAAGACAGACAACAATTGTTTTGCTGATATTTGCAAGTTTTATCTGTCTAGGCATACTGAGAACCAATTTCAATCCATTATACAATCCCTCACAGAGTCATATTACATTACAAAGAAAAGCAGAAATATACATTTTGGGCTATGGCTTTTAGTGCAGCTTTGAAAAAATATATATATTTCTCAATGTAAGCGAATTTGGAACAACAAAATCAAGTTTTGGCCAGTTTCACAAAAAGTACAAACATGGTTTGGGGGCAAGCTGCTAGCCAAAGAAAAAATGGTCACATTATTAAATCATGGGGGTAGCTCAGCAAACATATGAAGACTTGAGGAACTTCAATTTGGAGATATTAATAATTACAAAATCTAATTCCACCCACAAATATCTTTTGCCTTGTAATGTCTAAGGTATATGATGCCCAGGACTCTGCTTCCACATACAAATTGGTCTTGAGAAAACTGACCAACATAAAGCTGATCTACACCACAGTCTGCTATTGCCTATGAATTTTTATTCATCAAGTGATAACCAGGAACTTTCCTAATTCCACCCATGTAAAACAGTAAATCAGGCCACTGCAATTCCATTGATTTTTTTCCCTTAAAAACAAACTCTCTAAGCCTCAGGGAACCACTCAAATCAATGTACAACAACTGAGGAATACTCCCGTATACCAAAGTAAATAGATAAAATCTGTCTTAAACAAAGCCTTCCCTTTAAAATGAGTTTTGATTTGATCTAGCCATGAATATTGCCACTATCTATTGAGTCTAAATAACTAAAAAAAGTACAGAAAATTCCACATGGGGCAGTTCAAAAGTTCAATAATAGTATGGGGGTTTTGCTATCCAACCCCTTAAATTTCAAAGAGTAATGGGCACTGCTGTGGCCTCTTCCCTGAATTAGCATCCTTAAAAGTGATACAACTTGAAAATAGTAGGTTCATTTGAAATTCTGATAGGTTATTATTGTCATGAAAATAATTACATCATAGTGAATATAACACGGAGCAATGGCTGAAAGTTAGAGACAGAAAAATTAAAATCAGAAATAAGGCACTTTTAAAAAAAAATCTGTGCAGGTGATTAATCATTTGAATTAACTGCTAAGAGACGTGATGGATTCTCCATTTCTTGACATCTTCACATCAAGACTGGTTGCCTCTCTGGAAGGCAGAGAGAGAAAGTGAGTGAGAGAGGCAAGATTCTGAGCTTACACAGAGCTCTTCTTTAGGTCGGGGAAACATACTCAGAGTGTCCCAGCTAAGTACAAGGTCGAACAGATTGTTTACCCTAAGTAATTATCACACATTTCAAGGGGCCATTCAGGATGAAGTGGCCTGTTAACACCCCTCCAGTCATAAGGGGGAAAGAAAGAGGGGGAGGGGAAAGGCAGCTGAGGGAGGGTGTGTGTGTGTGTGTGGAGGAGGGGGCAGTATCAGTGGGTTATAGATAGTTGTAATAAGCCATAAATCCAATGTCTCTGTTCAGACCATGATTTTTAGTGTCTAGAAAAGCTATGAATTTAAGCTCTGCAGCTCATCGTTTGAAGTGTTGTATAGGTTTTCTTTGAGGACTGATAGGCCAGATGTAGAGTGATCAGTCTGGAAAGTAGTTACACCAAGTTATTGGGCTGAATGCAGGGGTAACTGGTTGAAATTCTATTACCTGAGTTATACAGGTCAGAATAGATGACCTAATGATCCCATCAGGCCATACCATCCATGAATAGTATGTGAACATGTACATATGCAGCAAAATGTAGAGTAAGGGTATGTCTACACTACGAGAGTAGTTCGATTTTACTTAAATCGAATATGTGGAATCGATATTACAAAGTCGAACGTGTGTATCCACACTAAGGGCAGTAATTCGACTTTGTGAGTCCACACTAACGGGGCAAGCGTCGACATTGGAAGCGGTCCACTGTGGGCAGCTATCCCACAGTTCCCGCAGTCCCCGCTGCCCATTGGAATTCTGGGTCGAGCCCCCAATGCCTGCTGGGGAAAAAAATGTGTCGAGGGTGGTTTTGGGTAACTGTCGTCATCCAACCGTCACTCCTGCCCTCCCTCCCTGAAAGCGCCGGCGGGCAATCATTTCATTTCGCGCCCTTTTCTGGTGAGTGACAGCGCAGACGCCACAGCACTGCGAGCATGGAGCCCGCTGCGACCATCGCTGCAGTTATGGCCATTGTCAACACCTCGTACCTTATCGTCCACCTTTTCCAGAGGCAGATGCTGAGAAATCGGGCGAGGAGGTTAGGCATCACGATGAGGACATGAAGTCTGAGAGTGGCACAGACCTCTCGCAAAGCACGGGACCCCGTGCCGTGAACATCATGGTGGCAATGGGTCATGTTGATGCTGTGGAACGGCAATTCTGGGCCCGGGAAACAAGCACGGACTGGTGGGACCGCATAGTGCTGCAGGTCTGGGATGAATCACAGTGGCTGTGAAACTTTCGGATGTGGAAGGGAACTTTCCTGGAACTTTGTGAGCTGCTGTCCCCTGCCCTGAAGCGCCAGGACACCCGGATGCGAGCAGCCCTGACTGTCCAGAAGCGAGTGGCCATAGCCCTCTGGAAGCTTGCAACGCCAGACAGCTACCGGTCAGTCGCGAACCACTTTGGCGTGGGCAAATCTACCGTGGGGGTGGCTGTGATGCAAGTAGCCAACGCAATCATTGAGCTACTGCTGTCAAAGGTAGTGACCCTTGGAAACGTGCAGGTCATCATAGATGGCTTTGCCGCGATGGGATTCCCAAACTGCGGTGGGGCTATAGATGGAACTCACATCCCTATCTTGGGACCGGAGCACCAGGCCAGCCAGTACATTAACAGAAAGGGCTACTTTTCAATGGTGCTGCAAGCACTGGTGGACCATAGGGGACGTTTTACAAACATCAACGTCGGATGGCCAGGCAAGGTTCATGACGCTCGTGTTTTCAGGAACTCTGGTCTGTTTAGACGGCTGCAGGAAGGTATTTACTTCCCGGACCACAAAATAACTGTTGGGGATGTGGAGATGCCAGTAGTGATCCTCGGGGACCCAGCCTACCCGCTAATGCCCTGGTTCATGAAGCCCTATACAGCCGCCCTGGACAGTGAAAAAGAACTCTTCAACTACCGTCTCAGCAAGTGCAGAATGGTGGTGGAGTGTGCTTTTGGATGTCTCAAGGGGAGATGGAGAAGCTTACTGACTCGCTCTGATCTCAGCGAAACCAATATCCCCATTGTTATTGCAGCTTGCTGTGTGCTCCACAATCTCTGTGAGAGCAAGGGGGAGACCTTTATGGCAGGGTGGGAGGTTGAGGCAAATAGCCTGGCTGCTGATTATGCCCAGCCAGACAGCCGTGCGATTAGAAGAGCCCAGCGGGATGCGCTGTGCATCCGGGAGGCTTTGAAAGCTAGGTTCCTCAGTGAGCAGGGTAACATGTGACTATTACCTTTGTTTAAAGAGAAGCTGAACCTGCCCCCGTTTCTTTACCCAGTTTATGTTGACTATCCTCTGCAGCTACATACCCCGTTCACCCCGCCCCCCCCCCTTACAACACATGTTTAAAAATAAAATACATGGAACTTTGTTAATGAACACCTGTCTTTATTACGGGTTTTGCGGTAAAGGGTTGAAACTGGGACGCAGACTGTGGTGGGGAGCGGGCGTAGTGATGGAAAGAACGCTTCTAAACTCGAGGAATGACAGGCTCCTGCTCCTAGAGCGGTCCGCAGTGCTGGACTGGTTGTTTCAACGGAGCCTGCCACCCCTCCTTTTCGGGACTCTGTGTGTGGGAGCTATGTGACTTTGTGGCGGGGGAGGACGGTTACAGATCCACTGCTGCGTGGCTCTGTGATCCAGGATAAGGACCGCTGCATAAGATCTCTAACCGCCCTCCCCCGCCACAAAGTCACATAGCCCACCCCCACACAGAACATGAAAACCACCTCCCAGACTGATCAGGGTGCCTAGTGACTGCAATGTGTGTCTGACCTGCTGCTGAACCTGCCCCCGTGTCTGTACCCTGGTAAAGGTGACTGTCCTCTCCAATTACCAACCCCCTTCCACCCTTCAAACACACTCTCCTGTAAAAGAACATGATGGAAACAGTAATTAACAGAAACGTATTTTTTATTAGCAACTACACAGTTAGGGGATGAAACTGGGATGGGGGCTTGGGTGAGGCGGGAAGGAAAGGACTTATCAAATTTTGGGGAATGAGAGCCTTCTGATACTCGAGCAGTCTGCAGGGGTGGAGTGACAGTTTTCACGGCCCCTGCCGCCCCTCCTTCCTGGGACTTTGGGTGAGGGGGGTATGGGACTTTGTGGCAGGGGAGGGTGGTTAGAGAGAGACTGCAGCGGGGCTCTGTCCTCCTGCTTCCGGTCCTGCAGAACATCCACAAGGCTCCCTCATTAGTCCAAGCAGCGTTTGAGTCGCTGCTGGTCTTCCTGACGCCACCTCTCCTCCCGCTCAATGTGTGATCGATGGATTTGGGACAGGTTCTCCCTCCACTGGGTGTGCTGGGCCGCCTCGGCTCGGGAGCAGCCCATAAGTTCTGAGAACATGTCGTCCCGTGTCCTTTTCTTTCTACGCCTAATCTGCGCCAGCCTCTGGGAGGGGGATGCCAGGGTAGGTCGGGAGACAGTCGTAGCTGTGGGATGGGAAAAAGGGAGTGAATTCCTCACAAAGATAATTTTTTGTGAACAATGAACATAGTCTTTCTCTGTGAAGAAGACCATGCACAGCACCTATCACATGCACACTCAGGACAAGGTCGAATTTTCGGCCTTCGCATTCAGTGCCTGGGGTCTTGCACTGGAGATCAGACAAGCGGGGCAGGACAGTGGAATTCGGGTATCAGGCTGACATGGTAAGCCGTAGACTTTTGGCTGCTTAAAACTTAAATTATAGCAGTGCCCTCCTTTCACGTTCAAAGCAATGCTCCTAGCGTTGGCCAGTTCCTGCTGCCGGCAATCCGGCAAGCATGAACTCTGCCCCTGTCCCACCCCCTCGCGGCTGTCCCCGGGAAAGATCCCTGTATGCTGCCCCTCTCCCGCCTCCACCGCGTGGCTGTAAACCGCCGGTTACAGTTCTGTAAAGGAACAGGCAAGCAGTCCCAACAGTAACATTCCCCTAATTCAAAGCAGGTCACCATGAGCGACATCACTCTGCTGAGGATTTCTGGGACAGAGAAAGACCGCATGCTGCGTGAAAGCCAGCAAAAACCAGGGCCGTATGCCGCCATGCTCTGCAAGGCAATGATCCCGGAGTACTTGATGATAGCCTGGCGTGGAAAAGTTTCCTACCATGGAGGACCCAATAAGGCCGCTCTCCCCAGGAACCTCATGCAAAGGCTTTCCAATGACCTCCTGGAGAGCTTCGTGGAGATGTCTCATGAGGATTTTAGCTCTATCCCCGGACATATAGACCTTCTTTTCCAGTAGCTGCACTGGCAAGGACTAAAAAGTAGAGCGCCTAGGGCAAACTAATCATCATAAACCGGACATTGTTTGATACTTTTGCAGTAGTTGCACTGCCAAGGACTAAAACGTTAAGCGCCTAGGGCAAACTAATCATGAAAAACCCATTGTTAATATTGTTAATATTCCTGTTCTGTTCAAAATAAATGTTTACATGTTTTAAACACTTACCGACTGATCCTTCCCCTGATTCTTGCTCCAGGTTAACGCCTGGGGACGGTTGGTAGGGGATCTCTGTGAGGGTGATGAACAGATCCTGGCTGTCGGGGAAATCAGCGTTGTAAGCGCTGTCGACTACCTCATCCTCCTCATCTCCTTCCTCATCTTCCCCGTCCGCTAACATCTCCGAGGAAGCGGCCCTCAAAAAATCCCATCCTCAGAGTCCACGGTCAGTGGTGTGGTAGTGGTGGCGGCCGCACCTAAAATGGAATGCAGTGCCTCATAGAAACGGCATGTCTGGGGCTGGGATCTGGAGCGTCCGTTTGCCTCTTTGGTCTTCTGGTAGCCTTGTCTCAGCTCCTTGATTTTCATGCGGCACTGCGTTGCATCCCGGCTGTATCCTCTCTCTGTCATGCCTTTTGAGATCTTCTCGTAGATCTTTGCGTACCGTCTTTTCGAGCGCAGCTCCGAAAGCACGGACTCATCGCCCCACACAGCGATCAGATCCAAGACTTCCCGATCAGTCCATGCTGGGGCCCTCTTTCTATTCTGCGATTGCATGGTCACCTCTGCTGGAGAGCTCTGCATCGTTGCCAGTGCTGCTGAGCTCGCCACGATGTCCAAACAGGAAATGAGATTCAAACTGCCCAGACAGGAAAAGGAATTCAAATTTTCCCAGGGCTTTTCCTGTGTGGCTGGTCAGAGCATCCGAGCTCAGACTGCTGTCCAGAGCGTCAACAGAGTGGTGCACTGTGGGATAGCTCCCGGAGCTATTAGCGTCGATTTCCATCCACACCTACCCTAATTCGACATGGCCATGTCGAATTTAGTGCTACTCCCCTCGTTGGGGAGGAGTACAGAAATCGAATTTAAGAGACCTCTATGTCGAACTAAATAGCTTTGTTGTGTGGACGGGTGCAGGGTTAATTCGATTTAACGCTGCTAAATTCGACATAACCTCCTAGTGTAGACCAGGCCTAAGTGTTGCCTCCTTGGAGGCATTACAATTCTGGTCTCACTCTTAAAAGGACTGTTAAGTTTAAAAATTTACCCATTACTATAGTTTAACAAAAACAAACCAACCACTAATACTACTTGAATTGTACAGTTAACTAAACTATTGTTAAAAAGTATTTTATCTATACTTGTTATACTCAACTCTCATGGTCTGGGATATTCCTAGAATCAAAAACAACAATAAAATGCACTTAGATCAATGGTCCCCAAACTGTGGCCATGGAGGAATGTTCCATCATTTCTGGATTTATCCACTGTATAAGTTTCTCATAGGTAAGTTCTCTTTCCAGCTGTTCCAGGCAAGTGGAATTATCTTGGATTTCATCAGGGGGTATGCAGTGGGGCCTGGGCCAGCCCCCAAATGGAGTGGGGAGGGAGCACCACCCAGCCCCACTCCAGCCAAAGCCACAGCTCTGCTCCACCCTCGCTCTGCCCCCAACCCAGCTCCAGTCCAAGCTGCAGCTCTGCTCCACCCCCAAACCATCTCTGCCTCTAGCCCCAGATCCTCCCCCATACCCAGCTCTGCACCCAGCTCTGCCTTCAGCCCAAACTTCTCTGTTGAACCAACTGTGCAGTAATGGGGGGGAACAGGGGCATGACAGATTCCATTACTGGGGACGAGGGGGCAACATGAAAAGTTTGGTCACCACTGCCTTAGATCCATTCAGAAAAGATACTGGGACAATAGTTGTTAGGTTTGCCCTTGTAAAAGGAATACTTTCTTCTTCCATCAGTTAAAGGGAGTTTGCCCGGGCACATGACTATGCCTGTGAAGTCCCAAAATACTTCTGTGTCATAAAACCAGGTAGTCTATGGGGTCAACAATGTTTATTCTCTTTCCTCACGTACTTCCTTACGCTACCATCCTTGGAATGAATTTGAACAAAGTATCACAAACTTTACTGATTTTAAGGGTCTGACAATTGTTCAGGGAACTGTTGAAGAACAAAAAAATCTTTCTGCTTCTTTTCCTTATGTAGCAGAATTTTCACTACCACTAGTAACAGTTTCCCTTGTGACAGCAGGAGAAATTCCTTTATGGGTCATATGTTTATCCCATATAGGACATTTTACATGAAAGAACTTTTTGTTCCATTATTAGACATCACATGCCTTTAATACTTTTTTTTTTAAAGTGGGGATCAAATAACAACCAGGATTTACGCTTCTGCTTTAAAAGATCATTTATTTATGATCTTTTTAGAAACATAATCTGCCAGAACATTAGCAGCACTATTAGGCTTTTGTTCAAAATCCTTTTTTAAAATCTTCTGATAAAGCGTAACTTCTAAAGATACTTTATCTGTGGATGGACTCAACTGAGGCAAGCAATGTTTGCAGTGGCTGTCATGAGTTGCTGCTTTAAATAGCTCTAGACAACTAGGGCATTTTGTATGAGCCTGCAAAGATTTGCAGATGTGTGTGATGACCTGTCGTTCATCAATATTTTTCTCTGCTCTTGCTTGGAAAAAACCTGACTGGGTGGCAAAGGCATCTTAACCTTCCAAATGTGAACCTCCAGGAACAATTGCAAAATCATTTAGACATTTGAAGAGATGGCCACGTATTCTCCTTAGCGGCCTGAACATAATTGCACACTTAATTACAGATACAAAGATTTAAGTACGAAGCATGAGTTATATTTTATCTTTTGTTCTTACCACATGACCAACCATATTAGAACTATGATGAACCCTTGGTAAAGTTGATAGGCAATGAGGTACTACTGGGATGAATTGATAGTACCTGCAAGAATTGGTTGTGATATGGTCTTGTTCAACTAAGGGAACTATTCACTGAAGGGGAAAAGGAAAACAAAGACAGAACATGACATCACAGTTGTGTTCTCACCTGTCCCCTCCCCCCATCCCAAACCCCTATTCACAAAATCCTGGGTAGAAATGTAGTAGGATAGTAAGCAACTGGAAATTATGTAATCCCCACATTGCTGTGGTGCCATTGCAGATGACTTTTGTTTCCCTGCCACAAATTGTTGCATTGGTTGGTGTTCTACAAATCACTCTTCCACATATTGGACACTAAGGGACTGAGAATGAGTGACAAGTACCACATGGTTAAATGTTTGCTTACAAAAGCCAGTTCATGAGGATCATCTTTTCCTTTCCTAAGCCCTTGTGTGGATGATGCAATTTAATACTATAAATGAAAAAGGCAAATGAAATGGTATTATTGATCTGTTCCTGAGCCAGAAGTCAGAGTTAACAGAAAGGCCTAACTATGCCACCCTTAGTCCTGAATATGAAGCATTCAGCTTCTTCAGTCATGGGTTCCATCAAAATGCCTATACAGATAGAGATGAATGACGTACATTACAGCATCATATGACTTTCTTTAACATCCCACTCTCTATGACATGTGAAAAGTTGTTTCAAAATGTAGAAGAAACAAAGAGCAATAGATTCCATGGAGAAATTATTTTAAAATATTTTCCACAATGATTTTTCTAACAATAAATGCAGAAAAAATGTATAATTTAAGCTGAGGTGACCCTTTAAAAAGACTCATAAAGGACTGGTATGTTGTACTTTCTTCTTTAATACTCTAGAGATAAAAATACAGCAGCTCCTTGCACACTGTTGTCATCCTCTAAGTGATTATTTTAGCCTCTGCCAAACCAGACTCAGGGTATGTCTACACTACGAAATTAGATCGAATTAATAGAAGCCGGTTTTATAGAAATCGGTTCTATACAGCCGATTGTGTGTGTCCCCACATAAAATGCTCTAAGTGCTCTAGTCGGCGGACCGCGTCCACAGTACCGAGGCTAGCGTCGACTTCCGGAGCATTGCACTATGGGTAGCTATCCCACAGTTCCCGCAGTCTCCGCCGCCCATTGGAATTCTGGGTTGAGATCCCAATGCCCGAATGATGCAAAACAGTGTCGTGGGGGGTTCTGGGTACATGTCGTCAGGCCCCTCCCCCTCCGTCAGAGCAACTACAGACAATAGATTCGCGCCTTTTTACCTGGGTTACCTGTGCAGACAACATACCACGGCAAGCATGGAGCCCGCTCAGCTCAGCTCACCGTCACCATATGTCATCTGGGTGCCCGCAGACGTGGGACTGCATTGCTACACAGCAGCAGCAGCTAACTGCCTTTTGGCAGTAGACGGTGCAGCATGACTGGTAGCCTTCATTGGCGATCTGGGTGCCGGCAGCCGTGGGGCTGGCAGCCGTGGGGCTGCATTGCACCAGCCCTTGCCTTTTGCCTTTTGGCAGTAGATGGTTTATTACGACTGGTAACCGTCCTCGTCGTACAGCAGTGGCTGTCGATCATGGGCACCTGGGCAGACATGCTCAGTCCTATGGAACTGTCTTGATGATGATGGTTATCAGTCGTAGTATGCCATTTTCTGCCAAGCGCCCTGTTGGCTCATCGCACGTTAGCAGAGTCTTCCCTGAGCAGCAGATCGTGCAATAGGCCTGAAGGCTACTGCCAAGCGCCCAGTATTTGCTGCCAAGCACCCAGAAAATGCTGAGGGCTATCAGTCATGCTGCACCGTCGTCTTAAGATGTAAAAAATAGATTTGTTCTGTATTCATTTCCTTCCCCCCTCCCTCCGTCAAATCAACGGCCTGCTAAACCCAGGCTTTTGAGTTCAATCTTTGGGGGGGGGGCCATTCTGTGTGACAGTTGTTTGTGTTTCTCCCTGATGCACAGCCACCTTTCTTGATTTTAATTCCCTGTACCTGTACGCCATGTCGTCACTCCCCCCTCCGTCCCTCCCTCCCTCCTTCCCCTGGTCCGTCAGATACTAGTTTCGCGCCTTTTTTCAGACCAGACGCCATAGCTAGCACTGGGATCATGGAGCCCGCTCAGATCACCGCGGCAATTATGAGCACTATAAACACCACGCGCATTGTCCTGGAGTATATGCAGAGCCAGGACATGCCAAAGCAAAACCGGGACCAGCCGAGGATGCGATTGCAGCACGGCCACAAGAGTGATGAGGAAATGGACATGGACATAGACCTCTCACAAGGCACAGGCCCCAGCAATGTGGAAATCATGGTGTTCCTGGGGCAGGTTCATGCCGTGGAACGCCGATTCTGGGCCCGGGAAACAAGCACAGACTGGTGGGACCGCATCGTGCTGCAGGTGTGGGACGATTCCCAGTGGCTGCGAAACTTTCGCATGCGTAAGGGCACTTTCATGGAACTTTGTGACTTGCTTTCCCCTGCCCTGAAGCGCCAGAATAGCAGGATGAGAGCAGCCCTCACAGTTGAGAAGCGAGTGGCGATAGCCCTGTGGAAGCTTGCAACGCCAGACAGCTACCGGTCAGTCGGGAATCAATTTGGACTGGGCAAATCTACTGTGGGGGCTGCTGTGATCCAAGTTGCCAGGGCAATCAAAGACCTGGTGATATCAAGGGTAGTGACTCTGGGAAACGTGCAGGCCATAGTGGATGGCTTTGCTGCAATGGGATTCCCAAACTGTGGTGGGGCGATAGACGGAACCCATATCCCTATCTTGGCACCGGTGCACCAAGCCACCAAGTACATAAACCGCAAGGGGTACTTTTCAATGCTGCTGCAAGCCCTGGTGGATCACAAGGGACGTTTCACCAACATCAACGTGGGATGGCCGGGAAGGGTACATGATGCTCGCGTCTTCAGGCACTCTGTTCTGTTTCGAAAGCTGGAGGAAGGGACTTTCTTCCCGGACCAGAAAATAACCGTTGGGGATGTTGAAATGCCTATCGTGATCCTTGGGGACCCAGCCTACCCCTTAATGCCATGGCTCATGAAGCCGTACACAGGCAGCCTGGACAGGAGTCAGGACCTGTTCAACTACAGGCTGAGCAAGTGCCGAATGGTGGTAGAATGTGCATTTGGACGTTTAAAAGCGCGCTGACGCAGCTTACTGACTCGCTCAGACCTTAGCGAAAAGAATATCCCCATTGTTATTGCTGCTTGCTGTGCACTCCACACTCCACAATATCTGTGAGAGTAAGGGGGAGACATTTATGGCAGGGTGGGAGGTTGAGGCAAATCGCCTGGCCGCTGATTACGCGCAGCCAGACACCAGGGCGGTTAGAGGAGCACAGCATGGCGCGGTGCGCATCAGAGAAGCTTTGAAAATGAGTTTTGTGACTGGCCAGGCTACGGTGTGAAACTTCTGTTTGTTTCTCCTTGATGAAATCTCCGCCCCCCCACCCACCCGGTTAACTCTACTTCCCTGTAAACCAACCACCCCACCCTCCCCTACCCTCCCCCCTTCAAGCACCACTTGCAGAGGCAATAAAGTCATTGTTACTTCACATTCATGCATTCTTTATTAATTCATCACACAACTAGGGGGATAATTGCAAAGGTAGCCCGGGATGGGTGAGGGAGGAGGAAAGGAAAAGGACACACTGCAGTTTAAAACTTTAAAACTGTAACACTTATTGCTCGGGAAATCATCTGGGGTGGAGTGACTGGGTGGCCGGAGCCCCCCCCCACCGTGTTCTTGGCCGTCTGGGTGAGGAGGCAATGGGACATGGGGAGGAGGGCTGTTGGTTACACAGGGGCTGTAGCGGCGGTCTCTGCTCCTGCTGCCTTTCCTGCAGCTCAACCATACGCTGGAGCATATCAGTTTGATGCTCCAGCAGCCGGAGCATTGACTCTTGCCTTCTGTGTACAAGCTGACGCCACCTTTCATCTTCAGCCCGCGATTCAGCACGCCACCTCTCCTCTCGCTCATATTGGGCTTTTCTATAATCAGTCATTGACTGCCTCCACGCATTCTGCTGTGCTCTGTCAGCGTGGGAGGCAGTCTGTAGTTCTGTAAACATTTCATCATGCATCCTTCGCTTTCGCTTTCGAATCTTCACTAGCCTCTGTGAAGGAGAAAGATTTGCAGCTGGTGGAGGAGAAGGGAGAGGTGGTTTAAAAAGACACATTTTAGAGAACAATGGGTACACTCTTTCACTTTAAATTTTGCTGTTCACATTACACAGCACATGTGCTTTCGTTACAAGGTCGCATTTTTCCTCTTATATTGAGGGCCTGCCCGTTTGGTGTGAGAGATAACTCACGCAGTGCCAGGCCACAGATTTCAGCTTGCAGGCAGCCATGGTAAGACACAGTCTTTTGGCTTTTTTAACCTTCTTAACATGTGGGGATGGTTTAAAACAGTACTGCTCTCATTAACCATACCAAGCACCCGTTGGGTTGGCCATTTAAAATGGGTTTGCAATGTAAAAGGAGGGGCTGCGGTTTCAGGGTTAACATGCAGCACAAACCCAACTAATTCCCCTCCCCCACACACCCAATTCTCTGGGATGATCACTTCACCCCTCCCCCCACCGCGTGGCTAACAGCGGGGAATATTTCTGTTCAGCAGAGCAGGAAGGGGCACCTCTGAATGTCCCCTTAATAAAATTGCCCTATTTCAACCAGGTGACCGTGAATGATATCACTCTCCTGAGGATAACAAAGAGCGATAAGGAATGGATGTTGTCTGCATGCCAGCAAACACCGGGACCATACGCTGCCATGCTTTGTTATGCAATGATTCCAGACTACGTGCTACTGGCCTGGCGTGGTAAAGTGTCCTACCATGGCGGACGGGATAAGGCAGCCCTCCCCAGAAACCTTTTGCAAAGGCTTTGGGAGTACATGAAGGAGAGCTTTCTGGAGATGTCCCTGGAGGATTTCCGCTCCATCCCCATGCACGTTAACAGACTTTTCCAGTAGCTGTACTGGCCGCGATTGCCAGGGCAAATTAATCATTAATCATTAAACACGCTTGCTTTTAAACCATGTGTAATATTTACAAAGGTACACTCACCAGAGGTCCCCTGTGTGCCCCCAGGGTCTTGGGTGAGTTTGGGGGTTACTGGTTCCAGGTCCAGGGTGATAAACATATCCTGGCTGTTGGGGAAACCGGTTTCTCCGCTTCCTTGCTGCTGTGAGCTATTTACATTATCTTCATCCTCATCTTCCTCGTACTCCGAACCCGCTTCCCTGTGTGTTTCTCCAGTGAGGGACTCATAGCACATGGTTGGGGTAGTGGTGGCTGCACCCCCTAGAATGGCATGCAGCTCTGCGTAGAAGCGGCATGTTTGCGGCTCAGCCCCGGACCTTCCGTTTGCTTCTCTGGCTTTGTGGTAGGCTTGCCTTAGCTCCTTAATTTTCATGCGGCACTGCTGTGCGTCCCTGTTATGGCCTCTGTCCTTCATGGCCTTGGAGACCTTTTCTAATATTTTGCCATTTCGTTTACTGCTTCGGAGTTCAGCCAGCACTGATTCATCTCCCCATATGGCGAGCAGATCCCGTACCTCCCGTTCTGTCCATGCTGGAGCTCTTTTGCGATCCTGGGACTCCATCACGGTTACCTGTGCTGATGAGCTCTGCGTGGTCACCTGTGCTCTCCACGCTGGGCAAACAGGAAATGAAATTCAAACATTCGCGGGGCTTTTCCTGTTTACCTGGCCAGTGCATCTGAGTTGAGAGTGCTGTCCAGAGCAGTCACAATGAAGCACTGTGGGATAGCTCCCGGAGGCCAATAACGTTGAATTCGTCCACACTAACCCAATTCCGACCCCCTAAGGCCGATTTTATCGCTAATCCCCTCGTCGGAGGTGGAGTAAAGAAACCGGTTTAAAGGGCCCTTTAAGTCGAAAGAAAGGGCTTCGTCGTGTGAACGTGTCCAGGCTTAATTCGATTTAACATGGCTAAAGTCGACCTAAACTCGTACTGTAGACCAGGCCTCAGTTTGAGTAGTAACAAGGCCCTTCATTTCCATTTGTGTGGATTTTTACCAAAACATTCCCAAGTTTTACAAAAGCTATTTGGTTTTTACTGATTTTCACCCAAATTTTGGACCAATCAAGTACATATAATTACTGATTATGTAAAGAAAGTTCAACACACTACATATTGCAGATATGTTTATGTTAATAAATTAGTCTAAGTGTAACTGCGAGGCTGTCTGTTAAAGTAAGGCAATGTAGTAGAGGATGCATATGCGTATATGTATGTCAGTGCTTGAATCCTTAAAAATGGAAGTGCTGAAACTACCCAGACCCAGTTCCAGAAGGAAAGATGATAGCTCAGTACCCTGGTCACCCCCGGTTACCGAGCCATCATCTCTCCTTCCAGAGTGAGAAGCTGGTGCAGAAGGAGAGAAGGTGGCTAGGCTAGCTGGGCCACCCAGGTTACTAAGCAGCCATTTCTCCTTCTGCAGAGGAGAACTAGGTTAGAAGTATTCTTACTTGTCTAGTTTTTGCTTTTTTTCTGTTCTTCATCCCCCAGTATTTACCCCAAAACAGCAAAGTTGATTATTTACACCTATTTCCCCCCTTCTTTATTTGTATAATAAATACCAATCAATTCCTTGGAAATTTTAAACAAAAGAAGAACTGAAAATGAAGGAATCTTTGCTACTAAGAATTACAATATAAGTTGGGGTGGTGGGATCTAGCCCAAAGTAAATGAAACAATAACTTTGTGGTTACAATCTTCTCCAACTTTTGCTTCAGGGGGATGATTGAATGAGGGTAGGACTTGTAAGAGTATAATGGCCAAAAGATATAGCTCAATAGTACTATCTACATTAATCACAGTCATAATTAAATTGCTTGCATGCTTAAGTGTTTATTGGTTTGGACCTTTTGTTGGTGTAATGCATGGTAAGAAAACAAAATATGAACAGTCCTCTACTGAAGATTGTGTCTTTTCCAAACATATACTGATGTAGACTTAATAATACAAGTGATAAATTGTGCCCTGTCCAGGTGCAAGACATTAATTATAATAAATAGTAAGTATGCAGGAGGAAAATGTCTTATAATGGATCATTAAATTAGACTCAACGTTGATTTCATTGTTGTTTAAGGTCCATAATATTTTGGATTGAATTATGTGTAAACTGGGGAAATCTTACATTAGATGTTACAAAATGAAGTTTTATTATTTGTCTGGTACATAGCACTAATGGTTATTTCCTTTTATTATTATGATAGTTATATATAATTTGGAAAATAAATTCCACCTCAATAAGTATAAGCTTGTGGAACATCCACCAAGGATCTAGAGATGCTGTGAATCATTCACTTAGCAGATATCTGTATTCCCCTATACAATTAATATGATCACTAAAAAGTTAACTAGGCATACTGCTGATTTTAATATTACTAAAAGTTTGTTTCCAAGGTGCATAGACAGAAACTTAAAAATATGAGTATTTTTTTGCTTTATTACAAGGAAAACATTTTCTACATAGTATAAATTAAGAGTAATCAGTCTGCAAACTTATACCTGATTTTCCTTGTATGTGCATACGTGTATATGAATTGCAGTGAATGTGTATTTGTATTTTATTCATGAACAAGTGTTAGCTGCTTCAGTTGTGCTAAAATCATCCCAGACACATGGAAGAACACTCAGTAAATAAACACAGCTATTTCAATAGTACTCTTCATCCCAAAATGTTCTGCACATTGCACACGCACACCCATCATGGAAAGCAGCCACCTTTGGTGTAGGATATGGCAGGCATTCTGGATCAGCAACAACACTGCGCAACAGATTGTAGTTAAGCAGTCATGAATAGCAAGTTCATGTTGAATTGCAGTGGTAGTTAGGTGGCTTTCTGTGACTACTGGTTAGAATTTGGATAGGATATCAGTGTAAACACCCAACTTTTCAGGAAAGTGCTATGAGATTTTAAAGAAAAAAAGTGGTCATCTTATCTTTAAAATGGAATCTCTAACAGCATGATTGATTCAGTGCTCAAGGGCTGGTGCAGTTATGGCTCAGTGGTGACAAAGCCACTTTTGAATCACCAACTTTTTTGGGGTGGGGTGGGGAGAGGTAAGCAGGGAACAGAATGTTGGTGCCCTGTCCTTGCTGAGTGAGGAGGTATCTAAGATAAATGTTTGGTTTGTTAAAATTTTAATTGGAGCTGAATTTTTTATATCTGATGGTATGAAGTCACCTGTTGTCTCTTCATCCTCAGAAAGTCGGTGCCTCATTGTCTCCACTGCAGATGTGAAAATACTGACTCTGGAGTTGTAAGTAATCTTCATCTCTACCGGATATTAATATGCTAACACAGAACACTCCTTCCTACAGACAGCCCTTATAAGTTTAAGCATTATTAGTGCTGCTGCATTTCATATGGAACAACCAGAAGGATCATGAGAGTATGGTTATATATATATTTTTTAAATGAGCTTTACAAAGTATCTTATTTATTCTGAAAGCAAATGGGCTTGTGAATGACAGGATGAGGTCTTTGCCGGGGAGCTGGTTTTGATGGTAGAGAACAGAGGGCCCTCTTTGTATTTTGTTCCACACTCATTAGCACTGTCAGAAATTGTTGTATGTAAGAAATCATATTATTCTGCTCCTCCTCCTTTGGGATGCCAGTGATTCCTAAGTTGGACTGACATGATCTGCCTTCCAAATCTATTAAATTTGCTACTGCTTTTAAAATGCTTTTTTGCAGCTCTCTCACCTCTACAACACTCTAACCTTCATTATTACACCTCTACAACTCAGCACTGGATAGCTGATTTCATTCATAGATGAAAGGGATTTTAACGTATTGTATCTATCCCACATTCGTTTCATTATAGTAATTTTATAGATTCCCTTTTCCCTAATCTTCAAACACCAGCTTCTCCTCCTGTCTATGGATTCCTGAGCAGGGGATGTGATGTTACTTTTAATTAAAACAAATGTTCCTTTTTCAATTAACATCATCCTTGCTGGACCCTGTTGTATAGGATCAGAGAGGAGGTGTCAGGATGTTGGTAATTAGCAGAATCTAGCTGATTTTAGTACATTTTAAATCTAAAATAGATTAGGTAAAAGTAGAGCTGGGCAAAAGGAAAAATAATTTTGAAAATAGTTGAAGTGATTAGTTTTTGTTATTACAGCACTAACCAGGACATTATTTAAAATATATGTATCTAATAAAAACACACCCCAAAATGAAACAAAACAAAAAAAAAAAAAAAACAATTTTGGTGAAAAAAGAGATTTGTTTCTGTTCAAACCAAACTGAAGTTTTTTGTTTAGTTTTTGTTTTCCAATTTTTTGTTTATTACTCACTCAGCTCTTGGTGAAAGATTTTTAAAAAAATCAATATGAGCTGGAAATACATGATTGTGAAAACATTGGTAAAAGCAAGGACAACGTTAAGTGTTAGAACCATCTTTACCAGGCATGATGGAAATTAAAAGTACTATAGTAAGACCAGTAAATAAGGCCTTTTGATGAAGTTGTAAATCACCATGGAAATTAAACAAAAGGTCTGGAAAATTGGAGCACATCTATATTTAGAGTTACAGAAAGCCAATCCGGACATTCTGTAGAGGAACTACTAGAGAATCTTCTCATTTTGGTGTCTTTCACTGTCCTGGATTTTGGACTATACCATTATAAGGTCAGACCACACAAACCAAGAGCAGATATTGACCACGCCTATTCAGGTAAAATTCCTGCTCAAATCACCAACCAACTTATTTCCCAACTTGTTCCTCCATTCTCTGTCATCTTCAACTCTTCTGTCTCTGATTCTGGAACTTCAAATCCTTGCTCCTGAGACCAATGACAGCAGGCTAAAGCTATAACCAGACTTACACCAGGCAAGAAAGAGCCACTGGAAAGGAGATGGAATGAAAAGACCAAACCTTCCATATTCCTTTGACTAGACACCCAGGTCTAACAATTTACCTGGAAACGTAGGTAACTTGCTGAGCTGTAATGCTCCAACACTTCTAACATGAGTGAGTAAAGACAGTCCTTTCCCATCTCCATTTTGTGTATATTTTTGAAATATTAGTCTGAGACAATAACTGGGTCCTTAATCCCAAAAGGAGGCTACTTGTTAAGAAGAGTCTTTTAAGCAAAAGCCTCTTCAAAGAGAATATTTAAACAAAAGAAAGGGAAAGGACTGTTTTAGAATGAATGTGTAGCTTATTTGATTTTCATACATTTTAAGTGTAGTCAGTTTTTCTTCCTTTGGTATTTAATAGACATTAAAAGGCTCGTTGTTTATTGTCAGCTGCTTAAGCCATTTAGCACAGAAAAAGAACCCGGAGAATACTTTATTTACTGGTACAATATTAGGCAGTTAACATCTCAAAACACCTTTTCCCCTCAGTCTGAAAACACCTGCTGCCTCAGATAGGGAAGTGCCATGATAAACTCTCCTCCCATTGGTGAATGAAAGTGATTAATGGACTTTGCGGGGGGGGGGGGGGGAGGGGCTGATTGGATGAAGCTAAAGTTTATTAGTTTTCCCCTATTGGTTCTAAAAAGGTGGGGCAACTTGGTAGACCACTCATCTGCTTATCTGTTGGCAGAATCCTCTATTTTATATATTTTCTACACCCTTTCCATTATTGTCTTATGTACCTCAGTTTGGCATAGGTTAACATTTAGGGAATATACAAATTTGCTTTTGGCAGTCTTGTGCCTACAACAAGTTTTGGAGATGAATTCAAGAAGATTCACTATTACACAAAGGGCCTGAACCAATTGTCTAGGTCAAGAAGGGATTTTCCTCCTGTATTATATTGGATGTGTGATGTGGTTTCCCCCCCCCCACTCTCCCATCTAGTGAATTCTACAGATATCAGTATTTTTTTTAAGGAAGGCTGGCTAATGGGGCCCTATTTGTGGCAGGAGTATGATTTGCATAGTGTAAGGTGGGAAATTGTCCCAATCCAACCAATTTAGGGTTAATCAATTTTCACCTTTATTTATACATTTTCAGATAGCATATTAGTGCTTTTTAATGTGTCAACATATGTTTGTGCCAGACAATAAACAGAAAAGAGGGAAATGGTAGGGGGCCCAAGTCACTGCATTCAGGGGCACCAGGAAGTTCTCCTGTTCTTCATGATGGTCATTGCCCCTTCTGATCTCTGGTGTGGTCCTTCAGTCCTATTCTTTCATCATCTGGTCCGGTGTTTCTCCAGTTTGGGGCTTGCTTGTTCACTTGGGTCTTTTTATACATTTCCGCATTACATATGTTTTAATATTTCTCCAATCAGCATTAAGCATATTAAGCATTTGTTGTATTTAACCCATACAGTGCACATGCACAAGCTTCAATTTTAACATCTTTTCTGTTTGTCACCCTGCTTCTAGGTTTTCCTAGTAAAGGGAGTTTCTTACTGATTGCAGGCAAACCAGAGGAATTACCCGCATACTTCTTTGTGTTTTTGTTTTATAGGCAGCCCAGGTTTTAATGGCTTTTACCTTTTAAGGGTTTAGGGGAAATTATTCCACTGTTTAGTTTGCTATTTATGGGCAGGGTTTTTTATTTAATTTAATTTATTTATTTATTGTTATTAGTTAGGTAATTTGCATTAACACAGACACTTTTTGGCTTGCTTTTGGATTTAGAGCCATTAGCAGAGATCAGAGACTCTGTTTTAAAAGGGACACAATTAACTTTTACTAGAGTTTTGATTACTTTTTATTTTTAACTTTTTCTTTCAAAACACACAGTGATTTGAAAAAGAAAACACAACCTATTGTAGCTCCTTTGGAGCCCTAATAGGATTTTAATTAAGTAGCCTGTTTTGTTTGCATTTTTTTTTACATTTTTTACAATATACACTGATTACACAGAGCCACCTTAAGGCTCAGTATGGGGCACTTTTTATTTTTTATTTTGTTACTACAATTTTTATATATTTTGCTGTGTCCGTTTATAACCAGTTACTTATTAATTGGTGTTATTTTTTAATGTTGACATTTTAAAACACCTCCAAAAGGATCATTTTGTTCCAAATTTAATGTAATTAATTGTCTTTAGGGGTGCCAGCTTTCACTTCAAAGTCGTCAATCTGCCCTTTCTTAATTATAAATGTGCGTTAATAGTTTTCTGGCGTCAATAAATTTTAATAAGTGTTTTTGCTTCTTCTTTCTTAACCATCTGGTTAACAATGGCCTTTACACCTTATTTTTTCCTAATGCATACATTCCTTATTTACACAAACAGTCTTTCACAAAAACCTTTAAAAATGCAAACAGCAGTATTTTATATATATAAAAAACATTGTAAATTAAAACTTGCTAAGTTTTATAACCAAAACAATTTACATTAAGGCCCAGGCCTTCAACGTTCCTCTAATTTACTTAACATAAACACAATACATAATTCTGTCTCTTACTAACTAAACCTTAAAACAAAAAAACTAAAAAGGGCCCAATTTATAATGCATATAAAAAACAAAATCCCATAGTCACAAAAAGTCATTCCTTTCTGCTATTCAAAAACAAATGGCTAGCAAAATAAAATCAAAACATAAATTAATTCTTATAGTGCGTTATAAAATCCTGTTCCTATATTAGGACTAATGTTGTAGAACTGTGAGACCTTTAGGTGGGAATCTGTAGTGGTTAGGGTTGTGCTGTCCATTCTTTTTTTCCCCAGGAATGGGGTGCATGTTAATGATTAGTGGTGGACTAAAGGACACACAGGAGTAAGTCAGGTGTGAGGATGGGTCTCAAGATAGGGCACAATTATAAGGGAACTTGGATGAATCTGACTCCTTTAATGGCTGTGGCTACAAAGGGGTCACAGCCTAACTGGTTGCACACAGGCTTTGTGCCCATGCAGCTTTCAAGGCCTTTAGTATGTTTCAGACTGCAGGGACTAAGAGGTGCTGAGTAACTATGATCCATATTAAAATCAATAAAGTTGTGGCCACAGGCCCTTAAAATCCATAGTACTTGTCTGTGTGCTTATTTGATGCCATCACAAATGGCACCAGCAAAATCCATTATTGTTTGTGTCAAGCATTTAGAAACAGATGTAAGGCTCCCCCAAGGGAACACAATTATTTACAGACTTTTGTTGTTTCCAGTTGAGAATGAGTCTGGAGAGAGTGGACAACTAAGCTGTATGATTTTGCACCAATCTCCATTGGTGATCACATAATTGCCCTTCATTTTTAAGTCACTGCTTATTGTGGTCCCATTGCAACAAACAAGCAAGACCCCAACGCACAAAAGAGTACTCCCTTAAAACACAAAAATGATTTCTACCAGCTAGAAAACCATACATACAAATGAACAATTGTATTCATGTTTGTACCATTCTTAATACAATTGGGCTCTTGGACACTAACACAGTACAAATAAATAATAAAATGTGCAATATCCAGAAATCACATTCACAGCAGCAGATTTATATTCCAACAGCAACAGCTTTATGGCAAGCTGGAACAGGGTACTGGGCTATATAGGGGTATAGGGACTGCCAGCGTTCACCAAAAGAATGTCACGTTAGGTCTCTAATGAAAGCCTCTATCAGGTTGGTCATCATAACCATTGTGAAATGTATATACATGGAAAAATGTGAGGAGTTATGTATATATACTAAAAATATGTTCTCTATGCCTAATTAATAATAGGTCACTCAAAGAGAGTGTGTCTTCCAGACAGGGGGTGAGAGACAATTATCTCCAGGGAAGTCTTACCGGTATATTGTATGTCATATAATAGGAGTTTATTAACATTCTAAGTCAAATGCTAAAGATGAACTGTCAGAAACTTCAGAAGGAAACTAACACGCAGAGGTAAACAGCAGTGGAAACCCTATCTTGAGGTGAACATCAAAGGCCTATTCTGGTGTATTTAGGGGCACAAAGAGACACCCTGGCATCCTTCACGTAGAAGGAAACAGAACAAGTCTGCTTAATGAGAAAGGGATCTCAAAAAGGCTTGGTTGAAAACACTGGCGAGAACTTTGGATGAGGTAAGCTTCTTTTGACAGGAAGATAACTTGTTAAGTTTAGTCTCTAGAAAACATGTTATGTTTTTGTTTTACATATAACCATTTGTTCCCCTCTCTCACCTGTTTCTATTTGAATTTCTATTCTTTCTTAAATACATTTCCTTTGCTCTTATAATTGAATTCAAGTGCTGTGTGTGTAATACAAGAGCAGGAGTCTATGGTAAAACTGATAACGGGGGTACTATGCTCCTTTGGGAACAGAGAATCTGGGATATCACCGGGGGTGGGGAGAGGTAGGGGGGTATTTTGAAGGGACTTGGAGGCTGAGGTGCATCTGTTGTCAACCTGCAAGGCAAAGACAGGATTGGTGTAACTTGGAGGAGAGTGCTTGTGTGGCTGACAGGCTGGTAGGTTCTGACCCTGGGAGAAAATATTAACATTGTTCTAGCTTCCAAGAGGCCAAGGGGTTATTGAAAGAGCTGGTTGAAGAAACAGTGCACTTTTAAAAAAAAAATGTTGTTGTTTTTTTAAACTTTGAAGAGTGTCAACATTTCATCAACATTTTAAAATGGTAACAAAATCTGAAAAATCTAAAAAAAATCTGGGTTATTTTTATTCTTTGATGAAAAGTTTAATTGAAAACTCAAATTTCATTCAGCTCCAGTTGTTAAAGAGCTTTGGATTTCTGAAGTGGGTTACTTCCTAGCTGGGAAGGAAGTGGTCATAGACCTATGGGCCTTTCCTACTCTAGTTTATTCACAGTATGCATATAGCGTCAAATCTATCCTTAAGGTAACTCCATTGACTTCAGTGGAATATTAGCCCAGGGATGAATTTGGTTCATCATTCCTATTATTGCCTTAAACCAGGGTAGATTAAAGCAGCAAAAGCAGTAGTGAAGTTTAAACACCACTTTCAGGGCTCCAGCAAAGAAGCTTTATGTTCACCCTTTCAGCCCGCCAGGGTGATTCTAACATAAACTGTCCTAAGATATTACTTGTTTCAGAGTAGCAGCCGTGTTAGTCTGTATCCGCAAAAAGAACAGGAGTACTTGTGGCACCTTAGAGACTAACACATTTATTAGAGCATAAGCTTTCATGGGCTATATGCTTTGTAGCCCACGAAAGCTTATGCTCTAATAAATTTGTTAGTCTCTAAGATGCCACAAGAACTCCTGTTCTTTTTTCTAAGATATCAACTAATCTTTTTTCTAAGATATTACTCTATCTCTTACTTTCAATCTCTCCCAATACATAAAAACCCTTTGGTAAGGGCACATGTCTGAGCTATCACTTAAAGACATTAACCTCACCAATTAGTAAGGTGTCAATCAAATCACTGTCTCCCACATGCCAACACATCAAGCTGGTGACTGCCCATCAATATGGAGTTTCCTGGCCTGGGAAAAGGGAGCTATTTGCAAATTCTGCCTCTGGAACTAGAGTAGGTGCAGTAACAATCTCATAAGATGTTAACAATTGTTTAAATTCATCATTTAAATTACCCAGAATTTGATCATGTTATCGCAGCCCATTGGTGGCCTAGAAGGCCACACTTTCCATGTTGAGATGAGAACATCTTAAATGTGATTTTGAGGGGCAAGGACGATCCTTTTGTTGTATTGTGCTTAGCACAATGAGGACCTGGTCCAAGACTAGGGCTCCTAAATGATAGGATAATATATTATTATTATTTTTGTATTGATTCCCTGCTCCTGATTCACCACTATGTTGCTCCAGATTTTATGCCAGAGAAACTCCATTAGCCTAGTATAGATAGTCAGCAGAGCAGAGGTCAGGTATTTGAAATTAGTACTAAAATATCCCAAACATTTAAATAAGGCTACAGTTCACTAAGGCTTTACTAAATCCATTTTAAAACACTGGGGTCAGCTGCCATCAACAGTGCTGTGTAGGGACCTATCATCGGTGAGTGCACCATTGGACTAGTAAGTTCAAATTGTTGAAGAACACAGCAAGCATAAGATTAGGATACAAAATAAATAGGTCTTTAGAGAAACTGTACTTAATATTTTTTTCTAAATCTGGCTTGAAAAGAAAATTATGGAAAATTCCTCTATTTTTAATAGAAAATTATAACCTTTTACAGTATTTTTTCATAACTGTCCTATAGAATTTGATTGAGATTTATATGGCTATATGGAATGATATACATTGGCTCAAGAAATCAACAGAAAAGATTTCATGTTATAAAATTCTGTAAGTTTTTAGAATCATTTCTACAGAAAATCATGCTGTTCTATAGCAACTTGTTGATTTCATCCCTTTTCAATTTTTAGGATTTTTCCATAATGGGGGGCATCCTGAGTATGGGATAGTAAGTTGGAAGGACACAGAAGAAAACTTGTATTTTACTGGCAAAAGTGTTGAGATTTGGAAACAAGGTTAAGGTGAAGAGTCACATTAAGGGGAGACTGTGAATGGCTGAGGCATTTCCATTCCAGTTTAGGATGCAGCTATACAGCTGTCAGACAAACTGATGAACTGATTGGTGGCTAATGGACTTCATCCAAAAAGAGTGCAGGGTTTTCATACTTCATGATTAAGAAATATTTTAATAAATCAGTCAGAGCACAGGGATTGGTGTAACAGCTGTACAGTAGTGAGGACAGGTTTCAGAGTGGTAGCCATGTTAGTCTGTATCAGCAAAAACAACGAGGAGTCCTTGTGGCACCTTAGAGACTAACAAATGTATTTCGGCATAAGCTTTTTTTTTTTTTAGTAGTGAGGACAGTGACTCAACAGCATCTCTGTCCTCTAACTGGTTAAAACAATTCCTTTTCTTTGAAAAGAATTATCTGATACTATTTCTTTTGTTTTACTGGTCTAAAGCCTCCACTTGTATTCTAATTAAGATTAATGTGTTAGTGAAAACTTGTTGACATTGTAAAAGTTAATAACCCAAGGCAAGTCTGTGTAAAATGCTCTTGAAGTTAACTTAATTGAAGTAATTGTAATACTGCTAAAACTGAACAACATGGAGCACATTGACAAAGGCCAAAACAGCTTGGGGCTACTGCTGGAATTGTATTAGCCTACCGAGTAATGATGCGGTATGGCATCACCATAAAGAGCACTACATCTTATTCCATTCCACCTGGAGATAATATAATGCTTGCTGCTAGTTCCAACACAAGAAGTTGAGGTGGACTATTGAGTTAGAGTAGACTATGATTGGAGGCAAGTTTCTGTTAGCGCTGCTTGTTGTTACAACTAAAATTCATCATTGTTTAATTATAAGCCATTGTTACATTATCACCATGCTATTTTCTTTTATCCTGAATATCTAGATAGCACTCTTGTTGTTCCCCCGCTATCCCTCCCTATTCCCCCCGGCCATAGGCTCTCCATGTGGCAGTTTGCAAAATGTACAGATTCTGTGTTGGATGCCACAATCAATCATACTTCAAATCAATGATTCCATAGTTTCCCCGATCCAGCACTTGCTTTCTGTAAAAGCTGCAAGATGTTTTCCATCTGCTTCTTTGCTGCTGTGTCTGATGAAACTTTTCCCAAGCATGCTAGCAATGAAGGTTTGAATTACTCCTACCAGACTGCAGTAATGTGCCTCAATTTGCATGGTTAATTGTAACAGAATCAATTGAAGTTTTTGTCCTCCCATGACACTCCTTTAAAGTTTTGTCCAATTAAAAGAAAAAAGATTGCAACAGTAAGAAAATATAGGGTCTTTGAGGCAAGCAGGATTTATATCTGTGTGCATGGATAGTTACTAGACTAGCACTTTGTGGTGCTATGATAATACAAATAATAAATAAAATTGAAAGATTCTAGAAAGATTTAGTAAATTTTAGCAGCTGATACTACGTCATACATTCTGCTTCAGCACTTATTACTCTAGTTCTAGTTGCTTGATTCCTGGGGGGGAAGAAGTAATGTATGATAGTAATACTATATTATGGTAATAACATTGTGCATTGTAAAGGTGATCAGATTATCTGCATGTTAATACATCAATGAATATAATGAAAGGTGCTGATGTCAGTCTGCATGGGAGTGAAGCACCCTACAGTGCAAATGGCCTGGATAGATACATCCCATTTACTTCATTGAACAAAAAATATTCCAATCGAGTAGACAGAAGGCAAAATTCACCACTGAGGCATTTGTAAAAGGGCTTGGTCAGAGAGAGAAAGCACGAAATGAATTTATGACAAAGAAATCTGTATATTGCAGGAATCTGTATATTGCAGGCAGATTTCCAGGCCCTCTTTCACAAGCAGAAGCAATGAAAAGGTGACGAGGAAGAGTGAGAAAAGGAAAAGGGTAAGTATATTTCTATATATGATGGCCCTGCCCTGCAAACTGGTAGCTCCCTTAACTGCCATTATCTTCTGTTGGAACTCTCAATATGTGGGTTCTACACCTCACAGGAACAGCCCTTCATGACCATGAGGAAAAGACCGCCAGAAGAAAAAATAAGCCATTCTAAATCTCCTCTTTCCCAAAAGCTGGTAATACTATGGGTGGTACTGCTCTGATTAAAGTGAAATGAAACACTTATATTATTCAATGAAGAGTGGTGAGCTGGCAGCCTTCCTGTCCTGAAATGCAGGTTGATAGAGTTTTGGAGATCACTAAGGAGAATATATGAGTATTCCATGTTCTGTAAACATTGGAGCATCAATCCACTAAGCTTCAAACCAAATTCTATTTCAGACATGGCTCATTTCTATAACTTGGTAATTTACACTAGTGCTATCATACAGTGCAGTACTTTTTTGCTTTTTCAATAATATTTTTTCAGAAGTTATTTGCTCAGTTCAACTTTTTGGTTGATAATTTATCTCTTTTCCTTACCCTCTCCCCTCCCTACCAAAAAATCTGGCCTCCTTATACTTAGCTGTCTGATTGCTGCCAGATGTTCCAGGAACATCCCTACAGAACAAGCCATCTGCACTGCTGAATATCCCAAGTATATCCTAACAGGCAGTTGGCTTCCACTGAATGTTAATGACTGATGGCAGCACAACAGGTGCAGTGGAGGTCCAGCAGGAAAAGTTTTATGGAATTCAGATATGGGCACCCTAGCTATGTGTTGGTTTGAGATTTGGTGAATTAAAAAAAACCATACAAAATCTAGGTTTTAAGTAAATTTAATCATGTTTAAATCATGCCTTTTATGCTTGAATAAATGTATCATGAGAAGAGCCTGAAGGGCACCTCTTTATGATGTGATTCTTTATTTTAAACAAAGATTTAACCTATTGCACAGCAAGGAAGTATGCAGTTATGGAGATTATAAATATTTTTAAAGTTATATATTTAGTAAACAGAATTATATTTTAGCTTTGTTGTTATACTCTAGAAAGACTAACTTATATACATTTCAACTGTAATGTTACATTTGTCCATGAATATACAAAAAAAGGCTGTATTTTTTTTTTAAGATTTCTGTTCTACAGCTTTGTAATTTAAAACCAGTTGTAAAATACAGATGGCATTAATGATATTCCTCTTGCTACATCAGGGCATCAAATAAATTATTTGTTTGTATTTATGTGTGCCTTTTCCAAAGACTATAAAACTCTGCCATTTAAGAGAAAGTTTGGCTGTTTAATCCTATATGCTGTGTACCAGATCCCTTTTCTCTAGGAGATTTTGTTGTAGTCGCAGTTGCAGCAGAAGTAACTGCTTTATTACAGATACTATGATGCACTTAAGTTAATTTTTGCTATGCTTGTCCTTCAACATCTCTGTAGCAATCACCATTGACTAGCCATTTTTAGCCATTTGCACAAAACTGTTTCACTTAAGAAAATATTAAAGAAGCAGCTAGAACAATTGTTATTTTAGTTACTCTCTACAAACATTAACCAAATATAGTGCTTGAGAACAGTGCTAGACTGAGAGGCCTTTACTTCCTAAGGCTATTTCTCTATTAAACAAGACGAGTACAGGCAACACATGGTATCTGAATTTCTCCATACCTCTACCCTGTCAATATACATTTTCTAGAGGGAACACCAGTAGGGGCAGGATGCTAATTCCACTTTTAAGACCAGGTTAGTTTATGATCTCTGTGCTGAGGCCACCTATAAGGATTCCAACTAGTAACAAATGGAGCAGTGACTATGCAATATGCACACTTCATAAGAACGGAACTAAGGCCCACACATTTCATATAGACAAAAAATAGACCTAATCTGGATTCGATCTGAATCAGCTCTCTAGGGATCAAGGCTCACTATCATTCAGTCTCCTGATTTTTCCAGTCCTTCTGTTATAAGACAAGCAACACTGTAGCAGAGACATACCTTTTAGGTATCAATCCATTGAAGAGAATGAGAGATTTGGATGCCAAAGAACTGCAAGTTCAAGCTTATTCATAACACACAAAACCAAGTCCCTGACCGCTCTTTAAAGATTTCATAGTACATGAGTGGGAAGTGTTTGTTAGTGCCCTATCCAAATTCTAATTGAGATTAGTACAATTTGGCTACCCGTAGTTTCTTCTGGTGCATTTAGCATCAAATGTCCTTTCTAAAAACTGCTGTGAAACATTACTGAAAAAGAATACCTGTCATAATCCACTTCCACTCCATGTGGCTATGGGTCAGCGGTTGGGAAGAGATTCCATTAGTGTATATCCAGTCTATAAAGCATTTGGGGATCCTTCTGGAAGAATGGAAGTATAGACATGTCACCACTACCAATTTCAGACTAAACATTGAGATATTGCCATAGTTGTAATCCTAAAATTAAGTGCACTGGTTTCCTTTGGGCTTGCAGAAACACTCATGAATGTTGTGTTTTACTCTACTTGTATTCTCTGCCCTGCCTATTTTGTTATAGTGAGCAAGCAAGGTATTGAAGTGAACAAGGATCCTTTCAATCCTACAATCTCAAAAAAATACAGAAACTTTATTTTGTTCTCAGTTGCTCATACTGCAGAAAAACTGGGATTTTAGCATTACAGCTCTTATTTTTAAAGGATTTCTAAATTGTTTGCATGCTTTTTTTAGCCATAATCTAAGGGGATTTCTTTAACATTAATAATTACTAAACAAATTTAAATTTGGAGTCTGTAAATTTTGATCTGTGCTTTTAATGGCACTTCTTAGCCCAGTGCAGCTACCCAATACAAGTAAGGTTTTCAATAAAATTAAAACTACACTTAAACTGCCCCTTAGATTTCACAGATTGGCTGTGTATTAACTTGTGTTGTCTGCTACAAAGAGGAAAGTGGAATTCTAAAGAGCCTGAAGGAAACCACAAAACTGCCAAAACTACTTTAAAATATTTAATTTATTATTCCAAAGGTTTGAACATCTGTATGTCTCTCTCTTCCTTAATGTCTAATTAGATACCATGTAAATTGA
This sequence comes from Emys orbicularis, assembly GCF_028017835.1. Classification (NCBI taxonomy): domain Eukaryota; kingdom Metazoa; phylum Chordata; order Testudines; family Emydidae; genus Emys; species Emys orbicularis. Next base: position 49,792,929 of record NC_088687.1, on the reverse strand, counting down.
AGACACAGTCTTTCAAACTCCTACTCAGACAATAACTTTATTCATACAGGTTCAATTCAATGGGATCTTTCATTTGAGTGAGGGTTTGCAAGATCAGGCCCTCATTTACTTTAATTTAAAACATTTACCTGCTTGCTTCTTTCTTAGGTGTGGATGGTGAAAACTTTAGAGGCGCATTCATGTTTGGTGCAATTCCACTGACTTCAAGATAACTGTATTGATTTCAGTGGCGCTCCAAAAATGAATTGGTCCATTATTCCTTGACATTCCATTTTCTGCTGATTTATTTTGTTATTCTTTTAATAATTAAAATCTGTGTATGATTTCTTCATTAAGTAACCAGTGGAGATAATAGTTTATTATTTAAATAAATGAGAAAGCAGATATAATTTGAGCTACAGTTGATTTTGAAAACAGTTCATTTTTTTTTAAGTGACAGCAACAATTTGTTAACATAGATCTTTCTTGTGCATTTAACGGAAATGGTAGCTTCTGTAAAATGTGTAACTAGAGTTTGATAGAAACTGTATTGTACAACCTATCATAAATCTGATTTCAAGCGAAGAGCTAAAATTCCCCTAATAACTTCTTACAAGCTGTGGATTTGCAATGTTAAATGCCATTTACTATTTTCATATGTTCAAGCTATGTGATGTTAGTTCCAGCTTAGACAAGCCACATATGAGGTGACTGATAGCCAGATTTTTCTCTTATATCTTCATTCAGATAGGAGGACGGGCAGATGCAGGAACCTGTTCCACACCTAAGGGAAAGAAACTGGTGCAGTGCACTAGAAAAGTTACCCTTGTGAACCTGACTCAAATGAAGGGCAAAGTGGGAATCACCTCCCACCAAAGAATGTCATAAAAGGGGTTGCACAGCAAGATGTCACAGCCTGACACAATTGGAGGCAGCAGAGAAGAGAGCTAAAAATATAGGGAAACAGAGTACCAAGACTGAGACAAACCAAAGTATGATGGTGCATCAGAAGGCTGCAAAAACTAAAATATCTCCAGAAACAAGCCACAGGTTGTCTCAGAGCTATTGTCCTCAATGGTAAAGTGTGGGGAAATTGTTAGGGTTTTGACAGAACTCCCCAGAAAGATATTTTCAAGGGCAAGGGGATATACAATCAATCCCTAAAACCATGAGTCAATAAAAGCAGAAAACAGAAAATTAATTATAGTAACCCCTACCCTGCAGATGGAGGGTCAGATAACAACCCAAATAACCAAAACCATAAAAGAAACCTATGCAAGACAGATTAGCTTGCTTTCATGTCCCTCTATGTGTAAAGTGTGTAGTGTAAAGCAAATACCCAATAGTTACAATTACAGAAAAGCAATCCCCTGTACTTGTACACAAATAACTTCACAGAGAAGATTTATGTAACAATCGTCCCCTGCCGCCCCCCATCCCTCATTCCCCCCCCCAAGTTTTAATAAGAAGCTTATCATTGTTTCATAGTCAGGACTGAAAATAAGGACTAAAAGTAAGATATTCCAGTAATTTATCCTCGGGGATAAATTCATTTCCCTCAACACAACACTCAGTAAAATGGGTTTTGTGCATGGAAAGCTTTATGTAGAGTGATGTTTAAGGAGTAGGAGAAAAGAGGTTGGGTGGAGATGGAATTTATGCAACTCTTCAGCTTTCAGACTGTATAAAGAATTTGGCTTTATCACTTGTATCAAAGGTAGAGAAGCTGGACCAGATTCTGACTTCACCTAAGCAGGGTAAATCCAGAGTATCTCCAAAGTCACGTAGTTCACTGGAGTTATTCCTACTCTATAGCTGTATACAGTACCTGACATCAGAATTGGGCCCACTACCTTAAGGGGGAGGGGAGGGGCTGAAAGAGTTTCTTTCTCTCTGGTCTGACCAAGAAAGGTAAATTTAGGCGTGGTATAATTTCAGAGGCATTTGATTAGCCAAGGAAGAACTACAGGAGGAAAAGTCCAGTTTACAATGAATATCCAGGGTATTCTGGCATTCTTGTGAAAGCGAACATTAGAAGCTTGGGCATGACCCCACACACATTATATATATTTACATGTGATATTAATGTTAAATATCCTGCCATTTAAGTTAGAATAAGCTAAAAGCTATGGAGTTTATAACTAGAATGTACCAATATTGAAAAGAAGTGGAGAACTTATAGTTACCAAAATTATATCCAACTTTACAAGTTCAAAAAGGTTCTCTAAATGGAGACCCACTTAAAAGATCGATGCTGGTCCCATTTATACTGATATTACACTGGTGTAATTCCATTTACCTCAGTGGAGTTATTCCTGATTTTCACCAGTGTGAAATCAGACCAATAGTGCCTATGAGGCACTACTTTATCTTTGCTGAGGGATAATCTTCTTATCTTCCGTTCTAAGATATTTATTTTAGGAATATTCTATTTATTTTAGGACATGATACAAGTGTCATGCATGGTCCCATTCATGTCTGCAATGGGCACACATTCATGTCATAAACCAAATAAATACACACAGTTAAACATTGGATTTGAAAGTCCACCTACATGGTAAAATATCATTAGTCAGTGAATGCCACGGCCCAGTTATTCATGGACAAATTCAGTGCAGTTATCTGCATTATCAGCAGACTATAGTATATGCTAGGAAACAATAGTGAAGCAAATTGATGATATTCACAAATATTTTCATTGGACAAAACTTATGGCTCTGTTCTGGCTTTTTGACTAATGCATGCAATGCTATAAGCACAAAAGGTTGTGAGCTGATAAAACCCAGGGCCTCAAGGTATGTAGATGGCTCACACTGTGCTCAATTCAGTGAGTGCTAGCTACCTCTATTAAGCAACCTGGTATAAAACAAACAGTCTCCTTCTATTTTATACTCTGTTTTTTTTTCTGTTCCTAATGCTGTAGTAGCTGTGGTACCAGTCTTCTCCTCACACCAATGTACACCTTTCTGTACATCATTGTAAATGTGTTGGTCTTACCACACAATCCAAATAGTATTATGGAATCATTCATCTAAGCATATTGGACTGATAGTTTATTTGAATACAGATTTAAACATGAGCAGGGGGACTCCATCCTACTGACTATAATTGAACAGTGGACATTATAAACACAGACAATCCACACTTTTCATGCTAATATCCAATAAAGAGCTTCTTCCAACTCTGAGTAAGGCACAGGAACTGCACAGAGAGTGGAAGAGCTGCTCAGTACACTCTACTCTTGTTGGTATACCAATTATGCCAATTCTAAAGCTTAAAAAGTGGCTACCTTCTCTTGTTCCGTAAGGATTCTCCAATCAGCTGAGTTTTAAAACATTTTACTATTAAGCTCCCTCAGAGTTGAGCCTGTCACAACAGCAACTACAGAATAAATAGAGCCTTAAAGGCAGTTTTCACCCAATACATGAGGTCCTTCATATCTTTTATTGTCCTTGCCAATGCACAATATGGAGATTTGCTACCTGAAACAGATTGCCCATTGTGCAACTGAACTCAAGAAAATAGAATTCCTTTGCGAAGGCACTAATATATATTTTCTGAAGAAAATAGGTGGTAGGAGGAGACAAAAATGCATGCTCAAGTTTCTAAGGAAAGCATGTTGATGCCTAATGCTTGGAGAAAAAATTAGTAAAAATGTATCTATTATAAAAATATGTTGCTTAAGTGCTGTCAGGGGAACATCAGTGAGACCTATGATGATCTGCTGAGTAAATGCCGTTCATGCAAGTTAAAGTTGCCCGAGAGCAACTTTCAATGACACATCCAATTTCAGTATTTACAACGCATGAACTATTAAACCCTACCAATATGACTCTTTAAGGCAACCCTGTTCAGAGCTATATGCTGACTGACACTGCAATATAAAATAAAGAAATATTTCCTTGGTATTTCACAACACATTTCTAGAGAAAAGCACCAGTGGGTACTAGGGACTGGTTGTGATATTGATCAAGGAAAAAAATAACAGTATTTCTATTCAATGTCCCTCCATAGCCCAAAATGACCTCTCATTTAATGTGGTCTGTTCTTTGAAAAGCAGTGATAACAGTGGGAAGAATTTAAAAATGGAACAAATGAGTTTTCTTTAGATCACAAGCCAAGCTTGTCTTACACAGATGAGTAGTTCCATTGATTTCTAAGGGACTAACAACATGATTAAGGGTTTGTTTACACAGAGACACTCAGGAAATTAACCTGAATTAATTTTTAAAGTGGATTAAATAAACTGTATTAAATCTCTGTGTGGACACACACATTCAGAAAATTAAGATAAACTGAATCAACGCCACTTTAATTCTCAATAACTAAAGGCTAGCCTACATATGAAAATTAATCCAGTGTAAAGTAGGATGTGAATTAAATGGGATTAACTATTCCTGATTAATTCCATGCATGGAAGCTGTTACTCTGAAATAAGAATGCCTTATTCTGGATAAGATGATTCATTTTTATTCCGGAATAAATAAATGGTGTTAATAAGAAATCACTATTCTGGAATAGTTCCCTGCGTAGATAAATCATAAAGCAAGTAAGATATTATCCTATGCACATAAATCTTTATATTTACCTATAATTTGCTCATGTACCTGTATTATGTAATATCATCTCTAGTTGAATATATGACAGTGTAATTGTACTTTTTTTCTGGGAAAATGAATTACAAATTAATGTTTAGTAGGATTATTTAAGGAACAGAATTATAAATCTATTTTCCCTGAGAAATTTAGATTGTTTTACATGAGGAAAAACTTGTTCTTTTGGGTTAGTTTTTCTACCCTGCATATCATCTCATTCTACACTCCTGATGGATTTCCTGAATTGTACAGAAAATTTGGGGAAAATAAAACTACAAGATGGCATTTGAATTCAAATATACAGACTTTGTATACAAAATTACACATTGCATTTGCCAAAAGCAAAAGAAGGTTAACCCTTGAGACAGTCATCTGAATAGTTTATGGCTTGCATACTCTGGTACTCTAATGACAGTGTAGCTGCATCTCTAGTGTGAAATCAGTGGCTTAAATCCCATAGATTTCAATGGGACCAGAATTTCACCCTTAGTGCAAGTGCACTATCTCAGTATGATCCAGGAATTGCATCAATGCTGTTAACAAGTGGGCAAGCAGCTCTGGAGCAAGTTGCAATTTAAACCAAGGTGTCTACACTAGGATGGAACAATTTTAGTGTAGGCAGGGCCTAAGGTTCAACAAGCTGTAAAGGGATTCCTAAGGATAGAATATCAGGGTTGGAAGGTCATCTAGTTCAACCCCCTGCTTAAAGCAGGGCTAATCCCCAGACAGATTTTTGCCCCAGAGCCCTAAATGGCCCCCTCAAGGGATTGAACTCACAACCCTGGGTTTAGCAGGCCAATGCTCAAACCAGTGAGCTATCCCTGCCCCACTGTCCCTAACCCTAGATATATTTTTCTATCATTTTATTTACACCAGGTATATCTTCTTGTCCATTAATAGATTTTGGTCACAATCATAGGAGGTTCTGAGTGTCATCTAAGCCCATTGAAGTCAGGGGAGTTGAAAACATTTAGCACCTCATTGGAGATATGCAGCACTTTAGCATTTTTTGGGATCTGGCCCTTTATTTGCAACATGTATAAACAAATGCTTAGCAAAACAGAAGTTCCTTAGGCTATGACTACACTGGCGCTTTACAGTGCTGCAACTTTCTCACTCAGGGGTGTAAAAAAACACCCCCCTGAGCGCAGCAAATTACAGCGCAGTAAAGCGCCAGTGTAAACAGTGCCCCAGCGCTGGGAGCCGCGCTCCCAGCGCTGTAAGCTAATCCCTTCATGGAGGTGGAGTACGTGCAGCACTGGGAGAGCTCTCTCCCAGCACTGGCGCATGACCACACTTGCACTTCAAAGCTCTCCTGCGGCAGCGCTCCCGCAGCAGCGCTTTGGAGTTTCAAGTGTAGCCATGGCCTTAATGGCTTATTCAATGAATCATGTAAAACTAAATTAGAGTTTAATTTTAAGAAAGGATAGAAATCAACTGTCATCAGACGAGGATCATAAACAAGCACCAGAACCACCACTGCAAAAAGTCTCTCTCCCGAACACTGTCCTTTGGGCAGAAAACAGTGCAGTTCATCTCTTATTAATCTCCGCTTCAGGAAATTTAGTTATTCTTCTACAGAATTATCTTATTGTGAATGAAGCCAGATACTTTTTCGCAGACTTCTTTTGCTGCATTTATGTATACTTGTCAATTCTGAGCAATATGGAACTCTGTTCACTTTATCTACTGACCTAAATCAAGCAATACTGAGTGAGAAATGCCCCAGGACTTTTCATGATAGAATTATTGGATTTTTTTGCCTTTCAATTGACGTTGGCAATTATTAGGATTACATTTAGTCTTATTTTATCAGAGTATTTAGAATCAATTGTGATGAAGTTATGTAATATTCTAAAAAAAAAATGTTTTCTGTGCATGTGTTAAACAACTAGATACTAATCATTATAGAATAGACCAAAGTAAATTGTTTACCAAATTGATTTCTCTGTTCTGGCTTCCACTTTTCCTCCCCCCCACAGCTATAGTAACCTTAAATTAATTTGGGTACTTTACAGCTAAAGTTTAAATTAAAACATTTCAGTAAGTAAAGAAAAGCTAAAAATAAAGACTTGAAAACTGAATCTAATGACAATGAGGATAAATCAAGTGTATGCTCAAGTGAACTTCTATATTATTCAAAATGAGTAAATGATAATCACTGTTCAAAACTCATTTGGACAGATTCTGCTAAGTTAGACTGTTGTAAGCTGGAACAAACTCCACTGTAGTCAATGGAGTTACAATAGTGTAAATCTGGAGTAACTGAGAGAAGAATCTGACCCAATGTATTTAGCTAACGGCTCACAGAAAGCAAACCACATCAAAACCAATATCTTTTATGAATATGGTGTGTGCATGTAAGAGATTCAGTCTATCCAATAGGTTTCAGAGTAGCAGTCGTGTTAGTCTCCGCAAAAAGAACAGGAGTACTTGTGGCACCTTAGAGACTAACAAATTTATTTGAGCATAAGTTTTTGTGGGCTACAGCCCACTTCTTCGGATGCATAGAATGGAACATATAGTAAGGAGATATATATATATACAGAACATAAAAAGGTGGAAGTAGCCATATCAACTCTAAGAGGCTAATTAATTAAGATGAGCTATTATCAGCAGGAGAAAAAAAACTGTTGTAGTGATCATTCAATCTGTGTAATGACTCAGCCATTGAATCTATTTCCCCATGTTAAGTATCCTCACACCTCTTGTCAACTGTCTGAAATGGGCCATCTTGATTATCACTACAACAGTTTTTTTTCTCCTGCAGGTAATAGCTCATCTTAATTAATTAGCCTCTTAGAGTTGATATGGCTACTTCCACCTTTTCATGTTTTGTATGTATATATATCTCCTTACTATATGTTCCATTCTATGCATCTGAAGAAGTGGGCTGTAGCCCACAAAAGCTTATGCTCAAATAAATTTGTTAGTCTCTAAGGTGCCACAAGTCTATCCAATATTCACTTAGGCTCAAAACCTCAAGCCCAGTGCCTGACCTAATAACTGGGCTTGTGGGGGTCATGCCACCATCCAGCTCTCCTTCACTGGCATAATAAGAACCATACTAGCTGCAATGCAGAAGGGACCTCCAGAGACTCAGAGAAGAAGTCTAGATTTGGCCCTTAAGTAATAAAATACACCAGGGTGTGTCTCACACTCACACCTTGGACATATTGCTTATGGGTGAACGATGAGTACTGTAGGCATCAGGAGAGGAGCACACCTAGTGGATTAGCAATATGATACCCCAGTACAACAGCTATTTTTAAAAACAACATTATTTATATAGGGCCATTTTAGAATCATAGTAAAAAACTGTGTAGTGTTTGTGTGTTGGGATATTAAGTTATCACTTCAGCAGTGATTATGGCTTTCAGTCCCTTGACCATAACCACCACACCAAACTGTAGTAAAATGGCAGTACAACACAAACACTGGGGCCTGTGTGATTGCTTAGACTACTAAAATACATTAAAAATACAATTGCCTGAATTATTTGTACAGTATTTAAAAGAATGTATTGTTGCACAGAAATGTAAGAATGCTATTAATATTAAACATTCAAAACAGACACAAATGATTTGTTAGTGTACTTTAGTCCTTATTTCCCCTCCCCCCTTGTTTTCAACAACATCATCTCTGTTGTGGGACTGTTCAGGCAAATCCAGGAACCCTGTGAAGCTATTTCTTTGAGGACCTCTACGTGCAAAGTCTCTGGTTTAATGTAGACTAAACACACACTAAGTCACATGCATTCACGTATTGAACACTCAGATATATGAAAGAAAATATAGTCCTAGACAGATGTAGGCAAAGCATTTAGGGAAGAAAATGACAAAAATACTACAAATATACAAAAAAAAACCCCATAATAATAAAAAGTATGTATTGTGCCTGAAGACCTGCACAGAGAGAGGTGACAAAAGGATACTGTTCACAGCTCAAACCTCTTGGTTTAGAATGAAAAATTAGAACAAAGCTTCTAAGGGGTTCAAAGTGCATCCAATTAAGAATAAAAGAAAAGATTTGTGCTCTTACTTCATATAATTACTCTGCAAAGAGTAGACATACAAACACGTTCAGAATCCCAAGATTTAGACAACTTAGGAGAAGAGATGCTAACATTTTGCAACATCCAGAATGGTGCTAGTCCAGTGAACTATATTTTCCCACTACTTGCTTTTTAGGCTTGCACCTGTGGTGGATATCATGAACCAACTTTCTTTTTTATAATCACTTGGGCTCCCTAGCTCAGAATAATTGTTTTAAAGTAGGTCATGTAAAATTAAAAGCAATTTTAGTAGTGGTCTCTTGCTATTGGGATTGAATGTTTCTAGAGAAACACTAATGTGCCTCCTATTATGCTACTGATGTCATGAACCTGCATGGCCTGAGGCCTCAAGTCCATAAAAACCTGGGGTCTGATTCTTATTTACTCTAAGGCTGCTTTGTACTGTGGTTAATTACATTTGCATTCACTTTTAGGACTCTTTACACTGCCAGAGTGGTAAAAGGGGCCTTAGTGAAAGAGAAAATCAGGTCCTGTATATATATTACAACGTATTGTGTACCCTTATGGTTGGGAAATTCTTTTATTGCACTAAGGCCTTGTCTACACAGCAGTTGTAGAGCTATCCTAGTGTGGATATAGTTATATCAGCATAAAGGTGCTTTATGCTAGCATAGCTATTCCCATCTAGGAAGGTGAATAAGCTATGTAGGTTTTAAACACCTTTATATAAGCATTCTTCACCCAAATTAGTGGCTGTGCTGATAACTTGTTTTAACTGAAATAATCACCCTAACTGAAATAGCTGTACCAGTACAAAAACTGTGTATAGATCAGGCCTAACCATTTGCCTTGTCAACCGGAACTCTGAAGTTGTAGGTATCTTCATTTTGTATCTGTCGTCCTCTTCCCACATAGAATTAGCAGTGTTGTGTATATGGAGGGAAGAAATAGTATTTCAGGTGAATATATTATTTCTCCTCTGCCCCAGAACCTCTAGCTAATGCCTTGATCTTCTCTTTCCTTTACTATGGAAACTTACTCTTTTCAGGACACTTTTCTTTTCCTCTCAATTTCCTCATCCAGAAAGCCACAGTTAAAAGTCACCTTATTCTCTCTCAATATCTCTGGCTCCATTACGTGTTCCACATGAAGTTCTAGATCTCATCCTCGTATTTAAGACTCTACACATCATATGAGATTTCAGTGCCGTGCAATTCAAATCCAAATCCTGTTTATGAGTCAGCATCAAACTCTAACCCTAGCATAAACCTAACAGTATTCGTATCCTAATCAGGTTTTATTTACTTCAAAGCTAAGTCATTATGAGGAATCTGATCTCAAGAAAGGATGTGATGTGTTGAGAGTGGTGAAAGGAAGATGATTTTACCTGTTATTTTGAAGAAGACTTACAGTAGTCAATGCAAGAGATGACCTAGTATATTCATATTGGCTAATTATACACACATGCAAGCTACATATTATATATAAGCCCATGCAATGCTTAATATGACTTCTAACAATATCTCTAGTACTCTAATGCCTTTGTCAGTTTTGTTGCGCAGTGGGATGGCAAGATTCATGCAGATGGTTTTCACAAAAATAAATACATTGAAGCATCTCAGAGGTACTTAAGTACAGTCAATTTTACATGTTGCCTGATTAGTGTATCTAGCAGATAGATGTTAAAATATTGCCATTTTCCCCCTCTCGGAGAGCAGTACTCTAAGCTAATCACACAGATGGAGTTTCATATTATCATTGCTTTAAGTGGGTGTGCAGTCCCCCTAATGCAAGAATAAATCTTTCAGAATCTATAATGCTTCTCTAACTCAGCATTGGGTGACACCAGTCATTCCTTGTTTCCTTCAAAAGTATGTGCTAATCACATATCTTTTATGTAACTACTCAGTGTTGCTAATGAGGAAGATGCCTATATTTTTTTATTATGTTCAAAACTATTATATTTATAGTAAAATATTAAAATTAGCACTCACTGACTCTAGTATGCATGCTCACCCCCAGATTCTCCAGTTACTATTGTTAAACAGCATTCATTTCCCCCCCTTTTTATTACCAAATCCATGCATACTAACAGCTGAATGCATTAAAACCTAAGTAGCCTGGAGCAGTATAATGTCTGCTTTTGTTCAAAAATACTTGACATCATAGAAGCTGTTGTCTAGTTACACTGACATTTTTTCTGTAATTTGATTGTGTGAACTTTAAAAATAAGGGCTTCACTTCTTAGTGTGTTTCTCTTTACTCCCCAGCCAAACTCAAACTTCAGTACTGCTTTTCAAAAGTGGGTACTTCCCCACATGGACTGTATACTACTTCATTCTGCAAACAGAGGGATAGCATAATGGGACATCTGCACTGCCAAAGTGAGAAGTATTTTGTTCCTGAAACATATTACTTATTATCGTATTTCTCAAGAAAAGCAAATTCATAAGGTATGTGAGAATGGTATGATTCAACTGCATTTCAAGAGCAAATCCACAGATGCTATAGTTGACAGTAATAGCAAGGTATTTCTTTTTATAGAAATAATGCATCTGGGCTTTAGGAATGCCATTCCCCATGAAGATAACTCTGGATCCTTAAATAACTTCAAATTCACATTGCAGAGTTTAGGATAGCCATGGGATATATGTACCAAATGAAAATATCCTTCTTACAGCATGTGAAAGGTGAAGTTTGGCATGAATAAAACAAAGTAAAAACCATCATGAGATTTTATTAAAAGCTTTGCCAAATCCACATCTGCTTGTTAGTTTGTGAGAGCCAGAGCTAAAGATAAAGAAAAAAAATATTTTATAAAGACTGAATGCCAACTACAAGTGTCTCAGGAAGAACTCTGTAGCCTACTGAAAATAAACAGCACTTTGACAATGCTACATTCAATTAAAAAAAAAAAAAACATAAAGTACAAACTTCCGTCTCCTCTCCCTCACATAAATGCACATTTTTCAGAATATTTTTAATAAACTTCTCTCTCTCTCTCGAAGTATTAGCCAGGTTCTTTATACATTACCAGGAGCTACTAAATTTTCCATTGTTTCCTTGGATTCCTGACCCTACTTTTAACATCTTGAATTAAAGTGCTTAATATATTTGGGTGAAAATTTTCTTTATATGTATCTAAATTGGTTTCTCCATGCACACACACAACTTCTAGTAACATAAGGATGTGCTTGATTTTAAACTGAAGCCCAGCCAGAATGGTTCTTTCAGCCTTGTTCTGAATCAGCAGAAACACAAATTGTGTGCCACATAGAGTGACAAAGGCTAAAACAATTAGCTTTAAATTTGATGCAGTAGCTTCACCATCCATTTACTAAATCATGTTGAAACATTTTAACATCCTTTTATGTTTTTGTAACTGCAGGTGCCCTATATATTAGCCCTAGTGTTCTTGTCTGCTACTCTGACTTGTAAGCATGCACACAAAGAACACATTATAGCCTTGAGAGACTGATTATCTCCATTGTCACATCTCTGTAGTACTGTATAATTGTGATGCCTTAGTTCTGAAAACTGGATGAGTTTCTGCTAAAACTACCTAAATGCTAGTTATTTTACAGCAGGAAGAAGAGGTCCCATCAAAGACATTTTGGTCATAATACATTCTTTTCATGCTGACTGAGCTATCACAGACTTATTAGCCCAAGGCTATAAATTAAAGAATATAAGTAGAGCAAGTAGACTACATTCTGTAGATGGATTATAGTGGAATCTGTTATAAGGATTGATTTGGGCAAACCCTGTTTTCATCATCAGATCAAAAAGGTTATTACATCCAGGGTCATAAAACAGTGAGTGTCAGCTTCCCAAAATCAGAAAGCAAAATCTTCATCTTGTAAGGAAAGATTAAAACTCTACTAGGTATTTGAGTACCATGGTGGCTTAGCTGAGTGCCATTCGAAGACAAGTTTTGAAATAGCCAATGGCCCCCCATTAGTAGAGTTAAACTACTCATAGGCTCTGCTGTGGGGCTCAGATGCCCTGTTGGGTGCCTTGGTCTTGGCTCCTTGATTAGAGAAAAAAAGTGATGGTATCTCCCAAACCTGGATGAGAAGTCACTCAGAGAAGGTTGGGTGGGTCTTCATAATGTGATATTTAACTGTGTATATGCTTTGATCAGCAGTGAAATAGTTAACAACGTGTTTTTTATAAAGCATCAATGGCATGTGAGACCTTGTCTACATGAAAAAGTTGCACCAGCTAACATTAAAATTGTGTTTTTAACCATTTCATAAGTCAGAGCAAATCCTTGTGTGGACACTCATGTCTGTTTGAGAATGGCTTATTTCAGTTTATCTTAAACTGATTCCTAACTCACCTAAGATCTACTAAAGTAAGCCACTCTTAAATCAAAATAAGAATGCTCACCGAGTGTTTGCATCAGTTTAACTAAATCAATGAAAACAAAATCACAGCTTTATTTACATGATTCCAACTTTCTCACTCAGACGAGCCTTTAGTGAACATCCATTTTTGATGCTGGTAAACCATGTGCCCAGGCTGTAGGTGTTAGCTAAGAACTGACAGACTCATAGCTGGAAACCAAATCAGCTCACCTGTGTGTTAGTTTGGTTCAAAACAGGTATTAGTCTTATAAGAATGTATTTAGTGTTTCGACTCTATGAAATGCTTGTACGTTGCTGCATGAATTAATCTTATTTGCAGTGTCTGTATTCCATGTTATAAGGAATATGTACATTTTGCTTTATAACTTTGAAAATGTTTGCTCTGAACCACGTGTGTAAGGGAGCTCCTCTCATGGACTGGAAGTCCAAATGTAAGAGATAAAACAGGGTCACTAGAAAACTTTTAATCTCTTTGCTGTTTGAACTCTCACAGGGCCAGAGACACTACACTAAAGCAGAGATCCCCAGGGTTAACATGGGTCTGCTGTAAAAGACATTTTGAACTGACAAATTACTGCATCTCTGTCACCTTAGCAACCATAGATGGTAATTCATTTGTGTGTATATGCTTGCTTGCTTTAACCTGTAAATAATGCTCTATTATTTCTATTTCCTAGTTAATTTCCTAGAAAATTCCAGGGTAAAAATACCCTGGAATTTTCCTCCAGGGTAGATTGGCAGAGGCCCTGGAGGTTTTTCGCCTTCCTCCGCAGCATAGGGCAGGGGTCGCAGGCTGGAAGATTCTGTTGTGGGTGGGTCAGCTTTTGTGGCCTGCATCATGCGGGAGGTCAGACTAGATGACCATATTGGTCCCTTCTGACCTTAAAGTCTATGAGTCTATGAGTCTATGAGTCTTAATAAACCTTTACTTAATTTATTACAGGATTGTCTACAGCTGTTGTCTTTGGTGTAAGACCCAAGACAAAGATTGGTCTGGGTTAAGTCACTGGTCTCTTGGGACTAGGAGCAGCCTGAATATTTTGTGATTTATGACGTAAGTGTCTATTTATCATTAAGTCCAGCTTGTCTGGGTGGCAAGATAGTCTGGATAGTCTAAGGGGATTGTCTGTGACTCCATGGCAAGACTGTTATAGTGATTGTCTGTGACTCCATGGCAAGACTGTTATAGTGATTCAGGAGTTCACATTTGTCACTGATTTGGTAAAATCTAATTACAGAACATATCACCAGTTTGGAGTTTCTGCCCTGTTTTGACAGTGTGCCCTGATGTAGGCACTCCTGGTTGTGAACCACTCGAAACAGAGTGACACCACTAATTCAAAGATTTCACTTTCCCAGAGAATACTGTTGGTTAGAGCAGTGGTTCTCAAAACCGGTCCGCCGCTTTTTCAGGGAAAGCCCCTGGCGGGCCGGGCTGGTTTGTTTACCTGCTGTGACTGCAGCTTTGGCCGATCGCGGCTCCCACTGGCCGCGGTTTGCCGCTCTAGGCCAATGGGGGCTGCGGGAAGGGCGGCCAGCACATCCCTCGGCCCGCGCCGCTTCCTACAGCCCCCATTGGCCTGGAGCAGCGAACTGCGGTCAGTGGGAGCCACGATCAGCCGAACCTGCTGACGTGGCAGGTAAACAAACCGGCCCGGCCACCAGGGGCTTTCCCTGAACAAGCGGCGGACCAGCTTTGAGAACCACTGGGTTAGAGGACCATGCCATGGTCTTCTGCATTGCTTGCATTTAATTCCATAGTATAGGGACATTTCCATAAGTGAGTTAGAGACATGGAAAAGCAGCTGTGCTCTGTGTGGTAGCTGAACAAGTATTACTATTTTTCAGATACTTCTGGAGTTTGCCTACCTCTCTTTAAAGCCCCTGCTGCTTCTACACTTCAATATTTTCTTTACAGCCACTAATTAGTATGCTAGTGTCTAGCAGAATTGACAGGCAAATTATCCTTTAAGAGCATTAAAAATATTCTCCAGATAAATTATATTAAAATATGTGTGAGTAGTGATTTTTCCTGTCCTGGGTCTTGAAAAATATCATTTTTTAAGATCCGCAGTAGAAATTAATATGAATTAACCCATCATTTGTATTTCTTTCCCCCTGTACAATATGCACCACAGGAGAGCAGAAAGTTCTAAAAAGAAAATAGCTCTGCTCTTGGAATACTAGCAAAACCTCAAAATATCAGACAGTCTTAGTACACAATCAGAGCAGTGGAACTTTTACCAGATCCTGCTCTTTGTTTTTTGTAGCTCAAGCACTGCCGGTCCATTCTAATGCCATCCACAATCAAGTTTTAACTCATACATAGTATCAAAGGGGTAGCAGTGTTAGTCTGGATCTGTAAAAGCAGCAAAGAGTCCTGTGGCACCTTATAGACTAACAGACGTATTGGAGCATGAACTTTCGTGGGTGAATACCCACTTCTTCGGATGCATGTAGTGGAAATTTCCAGAGGCAGGTATAAATATGCAAGCAAGAGTGAGTCAGGCTAGAGATAACGAGGTTAGTTCAATCAGGGAGGATGAGGCCCACTTCTAGCAGTTGAGGTGTGAACACCAAGGGAGGAGAAACTGCTTTTGTAGTTGGCTAGCCATTCACAGTCTTTGTTTAAGATTTTGACTTTTAGGTACCAGCTGGTACGCTTAGCTAATTACTCAAAGAACATAACAAAGGTCAAAAAATAAAAAATACATTACCTGATGTTCTTCCATATTGTTATGATACTTGTTAAGTAGGGAAGATTATCTCTACAATATTTGCCTGGGAGAGGGGGGATTTCTCTTGTTCTCTCTGCACACAATCATTGTATAGTTCACAAACTTGAATTTAAGTAATTAATATAAAATTTAACTTCTCAGTAATTCTTAGGATTTATGTAAAACATTAAAAAAGAGATATGGATCTCAGTGAAGTAAATTGAACTCCACCATCCCACTCAATCCCACCTCCTCAGACAGTAGCATGACTTTACACAAAGCTCTGAGGTCAAGAAATATAAGATTATCAGACTAAAAGGGCCAATCCTGCAGCCCCTTTGTAGTTCAGATCTACTGGGTGGTAGCAGAAGCACCCCACCTGATTTCAGCTGTCACTTAGGTATATAGGGAGTGAGGCATTCTAACTTTGCCAAGAACCAAATCGTATAGGGCCCTTATATGAGACCTTAAACTTATTCTTAAAAATGGGGCCAATATTTTCAGACATTATTAGTGATTTTAGGCGCTTCAGCTTTTAGGTGCCCAACTTGAGGCTGCACTTTCTGAAACATCAGGCCCTTAAACTGGACACCCACTTTTGAAACTCTTGGCATGGAAGGTATATTGTTGGCATTTAGCCAGAGATGTTCCATTGTCCCATTGCTGGAACTGCTATGTCAAAACCAATTGTAGTGAATATATTTTTGCCCATTTAAACAGATTCACACACCATTTTGGACAACTAGACAAATGAAGGGGAAAGACTTGCCAAAGAGCTGTCCCTATGGAGCTCCCTATTAACTACACATCTGTTCAGGGTCACACTCTTCCAGTGTTATTTTACATCAGTCAGTACACTGTCTCTAGAGCTGCCCATCTAATAGGGTAGCATGTGAACACATTATGCACTTGAGATCCTGAAGCATAGTAGAATTGACACTTTCTTCCACCATCCCTGAAGAAGAGCTCTGTGTATGCTCAAAAGCTTGTCTCTTTCACCAACAGAAGTTGGCCCATCAA
This sequence comes from Emys orbicularis, assembly GCF_028017835.1. NCBI lineage: Eukaryota > Metazoa > Chordata > Testudines > Emydidae > Emys > Emys orbicularis. The sequence continues at coordinate 49,776,233 of NC_088687.1, read as the reverse complement.
AAGATATTATCTCACCCACCATATCATACTTTCATAGCCAGGCAAAACACATACAAAGTTCTAAGAAATCTAAGAAAAAAGCAAATAGCTAGAAAAAACTGTGCAACACATTATAAGACAGTACAATTTGTACTGATTACTGCTCTATTTATATCAAAAGATCTGGCTGTTGGTAAATGTCCATATCCATAGCTGTAGCTAATGCTGCCTTGGGGAAGATTTTCAAAAGCACCTGAGGGATTTTGGACACGTGTCCCATTGAAATCCATATGGACCCATGCTCCAAAGTCACATAGGCATTTGCAAATGTAAAAAGGTTTTTATAACATATTTGGGATTTATGTTTGTTTGTTTTTAACTCTCTCCTATGCATCTGATTGTCCAGTTTGCACAGATCCCTAGCCATTTCTTTCTAGCATATCAGAAACTAACATTATTTGAGAATAGCAGTATGTGGGAAATTTTTAAAAAGTCATCTGAAATGGAGATGTATATGTTAGACAAACTCTTCAGGAAATATATTTGTCTTCATTCATAACCTGTTCTGGACTGCTGCACTCATAAATTACATATAGCTCAGTGATACAACTCTATATACTGTGCCTGAAATTATTGCAGCATTTTGCACTTAAGGTTGCAGCATTTCATGGCATGTGGCATGCCTTTCAGTGAAGTGAAAGACATATCACAGGCTAGCTGTTCAGCAGTGACATGCCTTACCCTAGCTCTCTCAGTCAAAAAAATAGAGTGTGACATGCTTTTCACTTCACTGAGAAGCATGCCATACATCACAAAATGCTGCAGCCCTCTCTCACATTGTGTATAAACAACTTTTATTCTGTGTTCTCTCAAAGACCAATCGCCCTAAAAACCTGCTAATTTCTTGTTAAATTCCTACAAGAAACACTGCAAATATTGAGGTAATCTTATTTTCATATAGCAAATCTGTATTTTTTAAGAGTAAGCAATGTGCATGTAATCTGAAGTAGATCAACACAACAAAGATATTCACATTAATAAATATAGTATTGAATTATACATAAATTAATCTATGTTCTTATGTCACGCATACCAAAATGGTACCCCAGAACTTAAAATTACCTGTATTAAATCTCCCAAAAGACTGAGGGAGATTTGTAAAGGGACAATAGTAGTTAGCTGCCTAACCTCTTGCCGGCTTTCAATGGGAATTAGGAGCCTAACCTCTATATGTGTGTTAGGAGAAAAAAAAAAAGAAAAAAACATCATCTCTACATGCACTATACATGGGAAAGGGTAGTATTTTCATTTATGAACTCAAAAAACAAAACACCCAGAAAGTATCATTAATATGCAGAAAACTCCTTGATTGTTGGATACTGACCGCCTAAATCTGCTCTCACACCAGTTTTACCCCAGTGTAACTCCAGTCATGGAGTTACTCCTGATTTACTATGGTGTAAGAAAAACAGAAGTGAGCCCTCCATTTAGATCAGAGTTGGCTGAAAAGTATGCATACCACATCCACTTTAATAGCTCCTATTCATTACATATGCAGAGGGTAATGTGCATTGCTTGTTGTGGTAAGTACATGAAATATATTTTACTAATGAAATATGCATCCAATTTTCTAATTTCATATACAAATGTGCAAATAACTGTTGTGCATGGATGAAGGTTCTTACTTTCACATTATTGTGCATCCTTAATTCAGGGTCTTTGAGAAGAAGTATTTTGCGAATCTTTAGAAAACTGGCTAGGAGGGAATGCTTTTAGGTAGTGCCCTAATTAAGTTTTTGGGAAACAACAGTGACTTTAGCGAAGTAACCTCCATTTCTAAGAGCATTATACTTGTGGTACATTAGAGAGCAGAAGTGGGTCAATAGTACAGAGAGCTGGCTTTTATGATAGCCTCTGCAGTGCTTTACTCATTCCATCAATCAGAGATTCATGAAACAGATCTGGGGTGAAAACCGAGTTCTAAGACTCTTTTAGTAACCATTTTTCTAGACTAAGGGTTGTAGCATCAAGTCCTAAATGACTAAAGCCCCGATCCTGAAATGAGTTCAGGAGCATATGCACAGAGCTCATTGCAGGCTTGGGGCCTAACTGAATTGTCTGAAATTAAATAATGTTTGCATAAGTTTGCTCCCTGTCATGACAGAAAGAAACCCTATGTCATTTATCTGTTCAAATTTCATACGCTTTCCTTTAGGAAGGGTTTATTTTTTAAGATTACTATAATGGAGGTTAAAAAAAATGAGTATTATGTTACAAAAGTTAAACTTACTTGATCAAATTCAAACTGCAAACCTTTGCATTTCATGAAGTCATATAATTCAACCCCCAAAAGTTATTTCTTATGCTTTCACTAACATACATCAATACAGTTTGTAGTATATCATAGCAACTGCTGGCATACCAAAAAAAAGATGAAGTTGTGTAAAAATGGCCACCTTCTACTCCAATAGAGATAAATTCCCCATGTCTCAAAGGGACTTACATACCCAGCTCTGGGTTAGAGGCAGGCACCTGTTTCTCTGCAAGCCTTCTCTTCGAGTGATGTTTCTATGCCAGGTGGAGGAGTAGAAAGTGAGGGTTGTGTCATATTTCCACCGCCAATAGCCCTGTGGTTAGAGCACTCATCCATGATGTAGGAGACCCATATTCAAGTTCCTACTCTGCCCAGAGCAGGGGCTTGAACCTAGTGCTCTCACCTCCTAGCTGAGTGCTCCCAACCACTGAGTTATGGGGTATGCTGGGGGAAATGTCTCAGTCTGTCCTGTTGAAGCTATTCCACTTTGTATAAATAATTTTTAATTGGGCCACAAAGAGAGCATGACTATAGTCCAGTAGTTAGGGCACTCACCTGAGAGACGAAGGTTCCAGTCTCTTATTCCATTGAATAGTTAAGTATTTTATAATACTAAAGAGCTCTGAGAATGTCTATCAGATTGGGCCCCATAGGTGAGATAGGCAAGGGAATGCCTAATTTGAGAATCCCCCTGGGATTTAAGCGCTGAGCAGCTTGGCAGGATCAAGACTTAAGCAGCTTTGTGCATGCCCACCAGCAGCAGCTTAGGCACCTAGAGGACTTTAGGTAACTAAAGAGTTAGACAGCAGCGAGGCAACAGTTTGGAGAATCTAAATTTTAGACTTTGGCACCTAAGGAGGCAGTTAGGCACCAAAATCCCTTTGTGGATCTAGCCCTTAGGCATTGGTCCTGGAAACTCATACACACAGGTAAATCTCTATGTCTGGATGATACCCTACTAAAGACAACAATGGTCCATCTATGTCTATTAACTTGCAGGATGGGGGGTCTTTACAAACTTACATAACTTTATTTGCATGAGTAATCCCATTAAAGTTGATAGGCCTATTCATATGAGTGACGAAATGCATATGTGTTAAATATTTACAGGATTAAGATCTATTTCTTTTACTTTTATTTTATTAAGTCCAATGTGTGAAATCATCTATTCTGTGTCTTTTGAGGACCACTATATATACAAAACTATAGATACAGGGCCCAAATTTTACTCAGTTACACTCATGAAAATCTGAAAGTTCTATACTGAGGCTAGGTCTACACTACAGCGGGGGTCCGACCTAAGATACGCAACTTCAGCTACGTGAATACCGTAGCTGAAGTTGCGTATTTTAGGTCGGCTTACCTAGCGGTGAGGACGCGGGAAAGTCGACCGCTGCCGCGCTGCCGCCGACTCCGCTGCCGCCTCCTGCCGAGGTGGATTTCCGGAGTCGACGGCAGAGCGATCAGGGATCGATTTTACCGCGTCTTCACTAGACGCGGTAAGCCGATCCCCGATAAACCGATTGCTACCCGCCGGATCGGCGGGTAGTGAAGACAAAGCCTGAAGTTCCACACAAGCCAACAGAATTTGGCCCACAGTGCCTAGACAGTGAATAATCATATAATAAGAGGAATGTTTAGGTAAAGGTATCTAATTTTAAAAAGTAATTTTACAATATTTTAAACTGTGCTTCTATTATTTGTCCATATCTGCCCACACACAAACTAATAAAAACAATTACCTTTGTAAAATAATACATTGAGGAGATTTGTGAGATGAAAGCTACTGCCCACAAACTTGCCCAGTTGTGACCACTGAATGTTTTTGATGATATCTCTACTCATGTTCTATGGTGAAAGTGAAAAAACAAACAAACACTAATTGGGCTTTTCACTGTGACTTACTTAATCTGAATTTTGTTTGGGACTCAGTGTGTTTGATCTGGGAAAGTAATTTAGAATGGGCTTCAGTAAATCCTAAAATGCAGTTTTTAGCAGATAAATTTAACAGCTCCAAAACAATTATAATCATCTTATGATACAGCAACGGTTAAAGTCAAATAAAGAACATTCATCCACATAGCTAAGCATATCAATAACAATTCTGTTTTTATTTGTAGTTTCTATGGTAGTATCTGTGCCAAGTTCTGCAAACTTCACTGTCATGGGTTGTATATACCCCTTGTTGGTGCAGCAACCAAGGGTTTAATGCAGAAACTGCTGGCTAGCAATGATTGGCAGCTTCACAGCAGCTGGGAGAATAAAAGAGCTGGGAAGCAGAAGGGCAGGGTGGCTGCCAGAGAATGAAGGGTCTGCCTGCAAGAAGCAGCCTAGAGTGATAACAACCCAAAGAAGGGATAATGACAGGCAGAGGCTGCAGAACCATGGGAGGGTAGAAAGGAGCTCAGGGAAGAGCAGGAGAATGGTGGTGGACTGATTCTGCCAGCCTAGATAAAGGGTCTTGAGCTTGAACTCAGTGGAGTGGGTGGGCGTTGGTTCTCCTACCTACTGCTTAACAGGGACTTAAAAGAAAAAAGGGGTTCCAGGCCCTTTGAGGGCAAGTGCCAGATAAACCATGCCAAACATAAGGAGAAGTCCGCACACCCCAGTGGGACAGACATTAACATTTTTGCCTCCAGAATAGGACTATAAAGACTCAGACAATAAAGGTGGACTGACTGCCCCTCTGATCTGAGCAGACTCTGCACAGCACCAGGCCTGACCAAAAGGGGGTGCTGACACACTGGGGCACCAGCACCCACTCACTCATGTAAGTACTTCTTTACTTGCACAAATAGACATTCATGTGTGTCAGTGGGACAATTCATGTCAGCAAGACTTGAACTAAGAGAATTACTAAACTATTAAGCTATAGTACTTCCTCATATGCTGTGATTAAATAGCAGGTACCATATTAGCTGAAAGAAATTCTTAGAGCTGGGTGGAGAAAGGTGATTCCACTATGTGGAGGATTTAAATATTCTGAGATTTGGTATGAGTCAAATTTGGAATGAAAACCAACAATTTTGAGGAAGAGAGTGGAGCCCTGGATCTGAGGCAGTTTGCCTAGCAGGGAGCCCTGGACCTATGGGCCCTGTAAACCCTGGCTGCCAAGGCACAGCGAGCTTGGGTGGCAGTGCTCCCTGGACTGGCAGGCTCTCAGCTCCCTGTCATAATTCATGGCAGGCTGAAGAGGAGCCAGGTGCCTCAGACCTTCCAAGCTTTTGGCTTTCTTTCAGCTTGACAGGTTGGGCTGACAACAAGCCAGGTCAGTGAGCTAACAGGAAACCAGACAGGTTTATGTCAGAATCTGGACTGAGTTCCATTGCAACTTAAACCACCTCTGTGAAAAAATTAGATTTTGACAAATCAGCGTTCTCTGATGGTAAAATGTTCTGTCAGATTTTTCTGACCAGCTCTAGCACTCACACGTTGTTTGTGCACAGTAACCTGGAGCACTGCTGCCAATACCTTATAAGCAGGCTTTTCTATATTTTAATATTGTCCATTTCAGTTACCTTCCACTTCCTGTAAGTTATTTCTTCCGCACTAACACTCTGGGATTTGTTCCTGGACTTACTGCAGGTCCCAAAGAGTGTTTAGCAGGGATCTTGGGCAGAGCCTCCCTTCCTCCCAGGCACCTGATCAGCAGCATTCTACCTCCTCTCCTAGGCCACTATCTCTGCTTCTTCCCTGCCTCCTCAATCAGCTGCTCTGAGTGAGGCAGCAACTACAAAGGAGAAAGGTGAGGAAAAGGCATCTGCTATGGTGTTCATCAGCAGTGAAAGCAGCTCCTAGTGGCAAGAGTGTAAACCAGCAAAAAGCCTTAATCCTTGCACTTCTTCAATCCCCTTTCTTTAGGCCTGGTCCCCGTTGAAGTAAGCGAGAGTTTTGCCATTGACTTGAATGACAGCATAACTGAGCCCTTGACCAGGAAAGCCTAGTGGCAGCTCTGTCTGCACACGTGATCCTGGGCAGAAGCCAGTTAACTAAGCCTAACAGAGGGAAAGGACAAGACTAAAGAACTCCACCAGTTATCAATGCATTTCTAGAGTAATTTACAGGGGTGATCTTCCCCATGCTCTGCTCTGCGGGGAGCAGTGGGAAGAGCAAAGGCCTTAACTAATAATCCTTTAGCACTAACAATTTCCAACCTATTCATGGCCTGGTTGCATACAATTTCCAGAACTAAAGAGTTAACCTTCCAAGAACATTGAACTGATTGAGTGAGAGAGATGGATCAAAGTGGAACTTATAAGGGACTGTAAGTGACCTTTACTTACACTCCTTCTGACTCAGACTTTCATTTAACTTCAGCAAGAAAATGGTGCTACATGTCTCTCATTCAAATTACACAAAGTCTTTATTCTTTCCTTCCTTGAATATGGGGAGTATTTGAAGAAATGTGACAATACATTACTGGCAATTACTCATGTCAAAGGGAAAGTGGAAACTCTATAGTATGTGGCAAAACTCACGTTTCTCCCCCCCCCTCAAATAATCAATATTTGAGTTTAAAACTGGGCATGTAAGTTAGAAGTGCCTATGGTTGGCTTTAAACTTAGGCTAACACTGATCTTAACCTACACTCTCAGAATTATCTACTAAGCCATTTTCATCTTTTCTAAATCACTCCTGAAAACTCACCTCTTGCGGGATGCACAAAATACATGAATCAATAATATCTGCCATCCCCCTCACTTTGTATTTGAAAATATTTTCTTAAATAAGCCACCAAGATGTGCAAGAACCTAAACTGCATACTCATATTGCTATATCCATCAGTCTCCCATCACCAGCTCTTTGTCACCCTCACTTGGAATACGCCATCTAAAACTTAAGCCCCTTATTCTGTAATTGGATGGACAGACCCTTACTTCCATGTGGATTCAGCAGGACTGGGGTCTTAAACAGTGCTTAAAGTTAAGGATGTGCATAAGGTTTTGCAGGATTTGGGCCTAAGTGTACACATTCTCAGGTAGAAACAGTGGGCTGGATCCTACCAAGCCTCAGTCTGAGGCATTCCTTGTGCAGGGAAACTTCAGGTATTGCAAGCTACCATTATGGAAAGGGAATATGGCCAGCGCACCACACCTTGGTAATCCCAGTTGCCAGAACTACTCCTCGGGGCTATGGGCAACAAGCATAAAAAGAGCAGCGTATAGACTACTCTCCTTTATTCTGGGCCCTGGCCCAATAGCCAGCAGCCCCAGGATCAGACAATTGGAAAAGACAGTACAGCTGAGGATTTGACCTGGTATTTCTTTGTGTTTTGTGGAGCACCCAGCATACATGTGGGTGCTGTGAAATATAATCTATTATTGGTTTGTTTTATCATTAATAATTAAACCTAAATCTGACTACAGTTATGCACCAATCAATTTAATTAAACTCTTGGAGAAAGCTATTTGTCAAACAGCAACATACGTAACGAATACAATACTTATGTTAGTGTCATTTTAACATACTGTGAATTTCACTCTCCATTTTATAGACACTGACAATTCAAGAAAGCCAAACTCAGTAAAAGATTTTCATAGCAATCTTCATTGAAGAATAAAGATCACCCAAAGTAAGTTTCATAAAAATTACCGTCGGCTACTGCAGAGTCAATAGTTAATCATTTCATCCAGATGCAATTAGAACAATTTTCAACTATCCTAACTTTAAATTATGTTCTATAATAACTTCTTTTGTAGGAATTAATGTGGCTTTGATAGAGAGTTATGCTGACACTGACTGCAGCGAGCAGTGTATATGGGAAAAGTTACATCCTCCTAAACCTCAGCTCTCTAGGTAACCCCAAAGGAAAGAGAAATGGACATTAGGTCTCTCTGCATGTGGTGAGTGTATGAACTGGGGGGTTCAGTTGAGAGGTCAAATATAGTCAAACATTTTGTCAGATTTATGTTCCTTAGCCTGTGTTCTTTCAGAGGGAGACATTTCAGGAAAAATTCAAAACAAAAAAACTTACTTTTTATTATACAACTTCTACAGCCCCACTTTTAGAGCTAGTCAAAAAAATTCTATCACAGTTCTTGTTGGATCCTTTGTGCCTGCCTTAATGAGAACCTAGTGTACAAAATATAATTAGAGCATTTCTTTATGATGAAGTGCTTAAGTCCCAATTTGAAGTATTCTACACAAACATAACAAGTGTTGACATTTTGCAAACACTGTCACACTTAAATTTATTTGAATTGCTGAAACCTCTTTACCTGATATTATAAACAAATTAGTCAAAGGAATGTTCACATAAGCACGGCTAACCAGGGACTGAGTTTGTACTTCATGTCTGTATTTCCAATTTGTGCCTCAAGGCAATTCTGTAACGCAATAATAAATATCACATGAAAAATTTAGACACTAATTTTATTAATTCTTGTCCTTGGTATTTCAACGTTGGTCTGTTGGCTTTACCATGTGTTAGTGTGTGAAGTTTTTTTAATCTTTACAAAGCTCTAATCTCTTAGGGTATGTCTACACTACGAGAGTAGTTCGATTTCACTTAAATCGAATTTGTGGAATCGATATTGCAAAGTCGAACGTGTGTGTCCACACTAAGGACAGTAATTCGACTTTGTGAGTCCACACTAACGGGGAAAGCGTCGACATTGGAAGCGGTGCACTGTGGGCAGCTATCCCACAGTTCCCGCAGTCCCCGCTGCCCATTGGAATTCTGGGTCGAGCCGCCAATGCCTTCTGGGTAAAAAAAAAAGGGTCGAGGGTGCTTTTGGGTAATTGTCGTCATCCGTCCATCACTACCGCCCTCCCTCCCTCCCTGAAAGCGCCGGCGGGAAATCAGTTCGCACACTTTTCGGGTCAGTGACAGCGCGGACGCCACAGGACTGCGAGCATGGATCCCGCTGCGACCATCGCTGCAGTTGTGGCCGTTGTCAACGCCTCGCAGGTTATCATCCACCTTTACCAGAGGCAGATGCAGATAAACCAGGCGAGGAGGCTACGGCACCGCGGTGAGGGCCTGAAGTCTGAGAGTAGCACAGGCCTGTCAGAAAGCACAGGACCCAGCGCCGAGGACATCACGGTGACAATGGGTTATGTGAATGTTGTGGAACGGCGATTCTGGGCCCGGGAAACAAGCACGGACTGGTGGGACCGCATAGTGCTGCAGGTCTGGGATGAATCCCAGTGGCTGCGAAACTTTCGCATGCGGAAGGGGACTTTCATGGAACTTTGTGAGTTGCTGTCCCCTGCCCTGAAGCGCAATGACACCCGGATGCGAGCAGCCCTGACTGTCCAGAAGCGAGTGGCCATAGCCCTCTGGAAGCTTGCAACGCCGGACAGCTACCGGTCAGTCGCGAACCACTTTGGCGTGGGCAAATCTACCGTGGGGGTTGTTGTGATGCAAGTAGCCAACGCAATCGTCAAGGTACTGCTCTCAAAGGTAGTGACCCTGGGAAACGTGGAGGTCATCATAGATGGCTTCGCTGCAATGGGATTCCCAAACTGCGGTGGGGCTATAGATGGAACTCACATCCCTATCCTGGGACCGCAGCACCAGGCCAGCCAGTACATTAACAGAAAGGGCTACTTTTCAATGGTGCTGCAAGCACTGGTGGACCATCGGGGACGTTTTACAAACATCAACGTCGGATGGCCGGGCAAGGTTCATGACGCTCGCGTCTTCAGGAACTCTGGTCTGTTTAGACGGCTGCAGGAAGGTATTTACTTCCCGGACCACAAAATAACTCTTGGGGATGTGGAGATGCCTACAGTGATCCTTGGGGACCCAGCCTACCCGCTAATGCCCTGGCTCATGAAGCCCTATACTGGCGCCCTGGACACTGAAAAAGAACTGTTCAACTACCGGCTGAGCAAGTGCAGAATGGTGGTGGAGTGTGCTTTTGGCCGTCTCAAGGGGAGATGGAGAAGCTTACTGACTCGCTGTGATCTCAGCAAAACCAATATCCCCATTGTTATAGCAGCTTGCTGTGTGCTCCACAATCTCTGTGAGAGCAAGCGGGAGACCTTTATGGCGGGGTGGGAGGTTGAGGCAAATAGCCTGGCATCTGATTACGCCCAGCCAGACAGCCGGGCGATTAGAAGAGCCCAGCGGGACGCGCTGTGCATCCGGGAGGCTTTGAAAGCAAGGTTCCAGAGTGAGCAGGGTAACCAGTGACTTTTAAGTTTCTGTACAGAGAAGCTGAACCTGCCCCCGTTTCTTTACCCAGTTAATGTTGACTATCCTCTCCAGTTACATACCCCCTTCACCCCCTTCCAAAAAAATAAAATCAGTTTTATTTTCTTAATGAACACCGTTGTCTTTATTACTGTTTTCGCGGGAATGTTTTAAACCTGGGACGCAGACTGTGGTGGGGAGCGGGTGTAGTGTACTGATGCAAATGATCCTTCTAAACTCCAGGAATGACAGGATTCGCAGGGGCGGACTGGTTGTTTCAGCGGAGCCTGCCAGCCCTCCTGAGCGGGACTGCGTGTATGTGGGGGCTATGTGACTTTATGGCAGGGGGAGGAGGGTTACAGATCCCCTGCTGCGTGGCTCTGTGATCCAGGACAAGGACCGCTGCATAAGATCTGTAACTGCCCTCCCCCGCCACAAAGTCACAGAGCAACCCCCCCCCCCCACGCACAGAACATGAAAACCACCTCCCAGACTGACCAGGGTAACTAGTCACTGCACTGTGTATGTGCCCTGCTGCTGGACCTGCCCCCGCCTCTGTACCCTGCTAAAGGTGACTGTCCTGTCAAATTACCAAGCCCCTTCCCCCCCTTCAGACAGACTCTCCTCCAAAAGAACATGATTGAAACAGTAATGAACAGAAACGTATTTTTTATTAACAACCACACATGAAACTGGGGGGTGAAACTTGGACGGGGGCTTGGGTGAGGCGGGCAGGAAAGGACTTTTCAAATTTTGGGGAATGACAACCTTCTGGTGCTTGAGCAGTCTGCAGGGGTGGAGTGAGAGTTTTCACGGACTATGCCGCCCCTCCTTCTTTGGACTTTGGCCGAGGGGGGTATGGGACTTGGTGGCGGGGGAGTGCGGTTACTGATAGACTGCAGCGGGGCTCTGTCCTCCTGCCTCCGTTCCTGCAGAACATCAACAAGGCGCCGGAGCGTGTCCGTTTGCTCCCTCATAAGTCCAAGCAGCGTTTGAGTCGCCTGCTGGTCTTCCTGCCGCCACCTCTCCTCACGTTCCATGTATGTCCGGTGCATTTGGGACAAATTCTCCCTCCACTGGTTCTGCTGTGCTGCCTGGGCTCGGGAGCAGCCCATTAGTTCTGAGAACATGTCCTCTCACGTCTTCTTCTTCCTCCGCCTAATGTGCGCTAGCCTCTGGGAGTGTGATGCCAGGCTGGGTTGGGAGACAGTCGCAGATGTGGCTGTGGGAATGAGAAAAAGGTAGTGAATTCCTCCGAAAGATAAATGTAGTTGTGAACAAAGAACATAGTCTTTCTCTGTGAACAAGACCATGCACTGCACCTATCACATGCGCACTCAGGACAAGGTCGAATTTTCGGACCTCGCCTTCAGTGCCTGGGGTTTTCACTGCCGATCTGGGAAGCGGGACAGGACACCAGAATTTCTGTAGCAGGCAGACATGGTAAGCCGTAGACTTGTGGCTGCTTAAAACTTTAGTAGTACCACTGGCCTCCTTTCACATTGAAAGCAATGCCAGTCTCTGCTGCCAGCAATCGGCCAAGCATGAACTCTGCCCCTCTCCCACCCCCTCGCGGCTGTCCCAGGGAAAGATCCCTGTATGCTGCCCCTCTCCCGCCTCCACCGCGTGGCTGTAAACCGGCGGTTACTGTTCTGTAAAGAAACGGGCAAGCAGTCCCAGTACTAACAGTCCCCTACCTAATTCAAAGCAGGTCATCATGAGCGACATAACAATAATGAGGATCTCGGACAGCGATAAGGAAAGGATGCTTTGGGAAAGCCTGCAAAGACCAGGGCCCTATGCTGCCATGCTGTGCAAGGCTATGATCCCGGAGTACTTGAGGATCTCCTGGCGTGGAAACGTCTCCTACTTCGGAGGACCCAATAAGGCCGCTCTCCCCAGGAACCTGATGAACAGGCTTTCAAATTACCTCCAGGAGAGCTTCGTCGAGATGTCCCTGGAGGATTTCAGCTCTATCCCCGGTCATATAGACCGCATTTTAATATAGCTGCACTGGCAGGGACTAAAGAGTGGAGCGGCTTGGCCAGCAGAATCATGCACAACCGGACATTGTTTGATTTTTTTTAAATAGTTGGGACTGAAACGTTAATCGCCTAGGGCACACAAATCATGAAAAACACATTGTTCTTATCGTTAATATTCCAGTTCTGTTAAAAATAAATGTTTAGATGTTTAAAACACTTACTGCTTGATCCTTCCCCTGAATCTGTGTCCGGGTTACATGCTGGGGATGGTTGGTAGGGGATTTCTGTAAGGGTGATGAAGAGCTCCTGGCTGTCGGGGAAATCAGCTTGGTAAGCGCTGTCGACTGTCTCGTCCTCCTCATCTCCTTCCTCATCTTCCCCGTCCGCTAACATGTCCGAGGAACCGGCCGTGGACAATATCCCATCCTCAGAGTCCACGGTCAGTGGTGGAGTAGTGGTGGCGGCCGCACCTAGGATGGAATGCAGTGCCTCGTAGAAACGGGATGTGTGGGGCTGGGATCCGGAGCGTCCGTTTGCCTCTTTGGTCTTCTGGTAGCCTTGTCTCAGCTCCTTGATTTTCACGCGGCACTGCGTTGCATCCCGGCTGTATCCTCTCTCTGCCATGGCTTTAGAGATCTTCTCATAGATCTTTGCATTCCGTCTTTTGGAGCGCAGCTCGGAAAGCACGGACTCATTGCCCCATACAGCGATGAGATCCAAGACTTCCCGATCAGTCCATGCTGGGGCCCTCTTTCTATTCTGGGATTGCACGGCCATCTCTGCTGGAGAGCTCTGCATCGTTGCCAGTGCTGCTGAGCTCGCCACGATGTCCAAACAGGAAATGAGATGCAAACTGCCCAGACAGGAAAAGGAATTCAAATTTTCCCGGGGCTTTTCCTGTGTGGCTGGTCAGAGCATCCGAGCTCGGACTGCTGTCCAGAGCGTCAACAGAGTGGTGCACTGTGGGATAGCTCCCGGAGCTATTAGCGTCGATTTCCATCCACACCAAGCCTAATTTGATATGGCCATGTCGAATTTAGCACTACTCCCCTCGTTGGGGAGGAGTACAGAAGTCGAATTTAAGAGACCTCTATGTCGAACTAAATAGCCTCGTGGTGTGGACGGGTGCAGGGTTAATTCGATGTAACGGCACTAAATTCGACATAAACGCCTAGTGTAGACCAGGCCTTAGATAACCGAACCTCTATAATCTATATTGATGTAGTATAAAGTCTAAATTTTGTGCCAAGCTGTGATAGGCAAAGGATCATTACACATTGTTCTTCCTTTTCTTCCATGGACTTTCCCATTTCCATATATTAGAATGTATCCAATTTATTTCTCAACTTAGCCATTCCAGGAAAAGTCACCACTAGATTTAAAATAATAGAAATGTTTTTGCGCTGGACTCAATGATATTTACAAAGAGGTCAAGCCAATTTTATGCACTAGATGTAAAGCTGTCTTTTATTCATACTATGCCATCAAACAAATCTAGCTAATACAGTGCACAGACAAAGCATAAAAAAACTGCTAAAGGGTAAGAATTGGGCTATAACTATAAAAGAACCCTATTTAAATGACCTAAAGCTATTACATAGGTGGTACACTCATTTATATTATAGTTGCACTGAGAAATATTACTATATAATTAAGTGTCTGTCAGTGTTTTCATCATAAATTCCATTTTGGAGGGGTTTATAAATAATCTATGTTAGTTTGCATTGGGCTAAAGTCTGGTATAAAAATATGTTCTAGATGCAATTCTCCTTTATTTTAACCAAAATTTGATTTAAATCACTCCAGACATTAGGAAAAAAGTCAGCACGTTAATATTAGGCTTTTTGATTGGAGAGAAAAGCAATAAAATGAACTCATTTTCAGGCCATATTACTCCATAAACTTGAGTTAAAACTTGTAAATAAAATGTTTTAAACAGTTCACTTTTTACATGTATTTATCTCTAACCAGAGTAGCTTCACTTCAAAATCTTCCTATTGTATACATTATATTTCATAGTCTTTGTACTAGTCGTCTAGAACAGAGTAAGTTAAATCACACTGACTATACATACTACATTATTACACATTGTTTGGAACTGTAAGGGTCTGACTGCTATCAGCCTGAGCAATGATTGCAGGATTAAATCAATTACATTAAATTTTGCCTTTGTTTTCTATAATAAAAATACTATGTTCATTCCATACGGCATGAAGCCTTTTTTTATAATGAACTCTTACTGTGAAACTCATGATGGAGTTTCTCAAGGGAGATTTCAATGGGCTTTGTATCAGGCCTATAATAAAGCTTCAGTGCTTTTAGGGGAAAGTCCTGGCCCCACTTCCTCAAATGCAGAGGCCATCACACATGCGCACTGAACCAGTGCAGTTCAGTTGCACAAGGAGGTAAGCAGAGTTTGCAATTTGGTCTGCTCTTCATATCACACAGAAACATAAAATGGGGGAGGGCTTAAGAAACCTTCCAAGGAGAGCTGGTTCTAATGCAGCAAAACCTAATACTGCAAAAAGCTGAAGTCATTATTGTGGAGTGGCTGATGTCTGTGGTGGAAGGTTTCTGTCATCACTTGCTTCCATGGAGCTCCCCAGGCCTCAGCCCATCTACTCATGCTGGACTATTGGAGAAAAGCTCCACTACAACTACAATCTAACTCCACTCTCAACAGTTCCACTGGGGTAATCCTGTTGATATTAAGTAACCAGAAGTCAATGATACCTTTGGAAGGCAGCACTTAATATGTATTATCACTCCTCGCCTTCTCTTCGTGAGCTAATAATAGGACGGGGGAGGGAGAGGGAGAAGAAGAAGAACTTCCAATTCCCCATAGAGGATGGCTGAAGAGAAATACCTGATTTCGAAACAGCTTCCTTCTGGCAACAATTATGTCCTCCCAAAGAGCCTTCAGAACAACACATGGCTATAGCTGCCAGTAGTGGAAGTGAAAAAGGCCCCAGCTACCCACTCCCAAAGTGAATGAGAGAGGGTTCCTGTTTCCATGTAGACTCCCTCTTGTAGTATTGAAACTCCTTGCCACCCTTTCTATGGAGAATTCTGACAACTATAATGGCATATGTTCCTATTTAATGTCTCCTCTATTGCCTTTCCTGGGATTGGCATCTAATCTCAGTCAATGCTTTTCCAAATCCCAAAAGCATACTTTTGGGTAGTAAAAGCGTGAAAGAAAATTGTGTTCATACCATACTATGACATGAAGGGAGGGGAACTTAAAGGAATTGTTAATGGTCTGATTAAAATTGGTAACTAAAATTGCAGCACCATTCTCTGAGGCCTTTGTTGCCCAGTTATAATACAATGCTATCAGTGCTCATATTGGATGAATACAGATGGCTATTCCTTTCTGATTGCCCACAGTTAATGGTTGAACAAAGGAAAAAAGCTGGAGTACCGTGATGTTTGTGGAGTCATTTTATTTCCAGTTCATGTGCTGAGGGACATAAAGATGATGAAGCGGACACTTTGACCCACCCAGCAAGCAACCTAAGCACATAACTTTAAACCCATGAATAGACATTCAAAGGGACTATTGTGTGCTTAGAGTACCTTACTGAAGCAGGGCCTTTACCTGGCAAAAACAAGGACATTCAGAATTAAAGTCAGACTTGAAATTATTTCAACTACTTGCTATACAGAAACCCTGGGCTGCACACAGGCAGTGTTCTGAAAAGCTAAGTGAACAATTAGCCTAAAGTCTCTAGTGTTTAAGTTAAATATCTAGAAATAAATGAAATCCAGAGGTGAGTAAACATCCCACAGTTTGCATTTATAGTACATCTAATTCATTGACAATACATGACTATTCACAGATTGAGAGTGTCATTGATAATTCTGAGGCCAGATTCTGTTGTTGGGATGGAAGAGATACTTCCTGCCCCCTCATCCTTGGGTGTGAAGCACCCCCTCAGAGCAGAACTAATGTGCATTCCCACATGCAAAGGGCAGCAGGTATCTGGGAGTCTGATCGCACAAGTATTCCTCTCCTGTAACGTGTGGAGATCCACTCTGACTTCTCAGTGTGGCAGGGGGAGGGGGTTGGAGAATGACATAAGGGAAAAAAATGGGAGGACCAAAGAGTGGAGGGATGGTAAGGAACCAAAGAGGACTATGAGCTAGGGTAGACTCTGCAGAACAGCTACAAAGCCACTCTGTAATTTGGGAAGAGAATTCCATCCCTATTTCATACACGTCTTCCCATCTTGCTGCTCTGCTAGTTGAACTCAAGGATTAGCTCTTAATGGCAGATTTTTCTAACTGAAACTGAAAATTTTAATGGACCACAAATCTAGTAACCCATCATACTTATACATAAAACAGATACAATATAGTCATCACAAAGGATTGCAGGAGAAGAGCTGGGGAATCATTAATTTTTTTCAGGTCATCACACGATCTGAAAAGTCAGGAAAAATATTTGATTCATTTTCAAAAATGTTTGAAATTTGTCAGCAAGTTGGAAACATCTGTTTTGAGCCAGGAAAGAGTTCCTTTTATAACACTCAGCCTGGTAGCTAGTCCCATGTCTGAGGTGCAGGTTTGAATCCCCATGCTGGAATAGGACTTGAATTCTGATCTCCTCCCTGACAAATTAGTGCCCTAGCTTCCAGCATATAGGTTATTCTGTGGTGGGTTGCTTTCAATCTCTCCTGTTGAAGCTGTTCCACTTTGTTTAAATATCTACATATTCAGTGGGACCAAGAGAGTAAGAACTGTAGCCTAGATATTAAGGCATTTACCAGGGAGGACAAAAATATGAATTCAGATTCCTTCTCTGAATCAAGTAGCCTACAGCCTTACATCTTGTGACCTTGAGTTCCTGGGTGCCAGGTTGTTTCTTTTCTTTTTAAAATGAAGATTAGGAGGCAAGATGCTCAGTTGGTGTGAGTCAGCATAACTCCATTGACTTTAATACAGCTCTGCCTATTTCTACAAGCCAATCTAATTCACAAACTTTAACAGTATCTTCCTGTAGATTTACAGAGATTATAGGCCAGTTATTCAGAACAAGAGAATTGTACTTTTAACATTACTATCTTTATGACATGGATGAAATAATAGATGTTCAAAAACATGGACCTGCTCCTGCTCCCTACGAACTGAATAGCAGAACTCCGGCCAATCGTGATGGGAATGGGATCAGGTCAAAGAAGCATTTATTCTTAGATAGGAAAAGAAAATACACGAAGTCTGAACTCTAGTCTGACCTTTATCTTCATATTTGATGATTCTCAAATGACCAAAAGGTTAACTAAACTCTAAAAAGGTCACCTGTCTTTAATCTAGCTACATAGGTCCTTTTCTGGTGTTTAATAATTATTCAACTTCTGTTCATTAAATATCATCCCTCCTTTGTGATTTCCCCCCCTTGTGTCAAGAGCTAACTTTATTTTGTTATATTAAATAATTAAAACTTTTCTTTAAAAGTGAGCAATTTGTTTGCTGTGGGAAATATTTTTTAAACTATATTAACATTCAACACAACCCTCAAGGTAAATTCTTTAGATGAATTTTTGTTGTTGTTGTTCTTGTTTCTACTATGTAACACTTCCTACAATATAATGACACCATAATATTATATTCTAGTTTCATTCTTGTTTGGAGTATGCAAATAATGTTCTTTCAAAACTGAAAAACTGATAATCTTTAAAAATGGCAAACATACCAGGCTCAAAACATGTAAAATTATACATTCAACCAAATCATACTTCAAATGGCACAAAATTATCAGTTTGTTAATCAAAACAAAAGGCTGAGTAATATTTAAAAACCAAATATTCAAGGCATAGAGACTTAAATTTTTCAGATTGCTATAGAAATTGTACAGGAAGTATGTCTATAGACTTCTAAAAGGTGCAATGGAATTTGAGAGGGAAATAAGTTTCCATTTAGTTGACTCAATCATATTGCTGTGCACAGTCTAGATAACCAAATGTTTGCTGTCATTGTTACTCATCGTTTCTCCACATCCCTTGCATTTGTTTGTTACACTCAAGTTGCTTATAGTCTAAATTAGACTGCAAATTCCTCATGGCAGAGACCGTTACGGGTTTCCAATGAATATTGACTAAATACATGCATGCGAAAATACATGGCTTGGCACTGGGGTCACTGGTAAAAATGTGGTTCCTTTCACTGTTTACATCACTTGTCAAATTAAGCTTGTATTACCTTCTCATCCCTAATCACCTTGAAGTCAGGGTTTGGGCATATTGGCAGGACACTGTAGTAAATGCATGGTGTGCATGCTGCACATGTTGCATGGATAAATAGCTGGCTTGAGTCTCTACAAGAACTGTCAGTCTGGCACCTTTCACCATAATCAAATGCACTAAAGAGCTTTTATAAAGTTCATTCATGAATCTTTATACAATGTAACTTAATTTTCATTCTGTTTGGAAAGAATATCTTGGATGGGCAGGGGAACAGTAAAAGAAGATCTCGTTTGACCTTTAAATAACTCTTTCAGCTATGCAAGGGGCACTGAGTAACCTTCTCAGAAGGCAATTCCATTTCCTTCAGAACCTCATCCCTGTGAAAATAAACATAAAGGACAGCAGGAAAAGAAAGATGTTGGATGTGCTTTCTCCATTACTCCTTGTAGGTTTACAGGTTTAGGGCAGGATCATACCCAAATATGTTTCTTCCCTCCCGCTCCTCCCCTGTTTTATGAACTAGAGGGAAAAGAGAAAGGGAAAGAAGGGGAAATGTTAGCAATCTATGGGTTAGTGATTTTGTTTAGACCTTCCCTTAATGCTCCTGTGGGTCTAATTATAGTGCACTGTTTATGAAGATCAGGAGCAATAGTTAACCACCCCTCTTCCCCCATCCCCCGATGTGTGTACATAGAAATCAGTTTGGTTTCACCTGGTGTGGGGATGTGAAATAAATCAGGATGATAGTATTGGCTTCAAGAGATTGTCAGCTATTCTCCCATCCTATAGAAACCCTTCCACAGGTACACGATGGAGGTGTGGACAGACACAAGGAAGAGGCTTGGAAAAGGGGGAGTTTTCAAGGCAACATCTCCTAAAACCCCATGAACTAGGCAACACAGGTTACTTCTAGTAGCCTTTTCATACAATGATTTCCCTCGCCTTGTTGGAGCATTTGAGGCAACCATAGGCAGATTTGGCAAGGCAACATGATTCCTGAAGGAATCAGGAAACTATGGGAGCTGGAAGAGAAGTGGCTCAAGAAGCTGTGTGGATATTCTTGGCCCCTATTGGTGTACCAAGAGCTGTATAATCTTGGGACATCTCCTGGTTTTGAGGGTGAATCCCCTAGTTAATCTGTCTTCTTAAAAGAACAACTACAAAGAAACTCTGCATACTGAAAATATTCATGTCTGTGTATACGTTCCTACATGAAGACCACTAACCCATTGCAAATTTCTACGTAGTCCTATTGACTTTGGATAAAGTCTCACAATCCAGTGAATGATTTGTAGAGGCTCCAAATTCACTAAACTGATGCAGTTCATCTCTCCAGAAGTGGGCAGGACTAGGGAATAGAGTGAGCCCCAGAAAGGCCACATCCCTGTGTATTGCTGAGCATAGCTTTACAGGGTTCCTGTTACTCTGAACAGATGTATTTTGAGGGTGGGTAAGGGGATGGATAACAATTCCTGGGTCACTGGCTATGTGGAGCTACAGTTTAAGTCCTTTCACCATGCAGGAGGATTTCAGCCACCACCAGGATTACTGTCAAAGATGATCTCCAGGTTGTCAGCCAGGGTGACAGGGAGGATGATGGTGATGTCAACAGCAATAAGGAATGGAAGCAGTGGAAAGAGTTTTAAAATAATGAGCTTTTTTAGCTTTATTAGGCTTGAATTGTTGGTGAACTATCCAGGAAGAACAGGCAAGCTATTATAGGGGACTAGATAAACAGAGCAGTCTAGCTGCAGAGAAGGTTTGAGCCAGCCTAACACTGACATTTGAATTAGGGTAGGTGACATTCATTCTCCATAACAAACCTTTTACTCAACTATTTTACAATGCTTTTGAGACATATAGAATGGCTTGAGGGATCAGTAATGCAACATATGTCTTCTCTAGGTCATTAGTTCAAATCTGGCTCCAGTAAGGAGTGATGGAAATAATCATCTGACCACTGTTTGGTGACCTATTATGAAATGGGTTTAGCAGTCTGAGTCTACTTGCTTGCAGAGTGGTGTTCATACTACAAATGGCACTAATTGGCTCCCTTGTTAGCGATTTCAGCAGAGAGGGCAAGGAGTGAATGGATATGGAGACTAAAGTGCCGCCTTAGACTCCAGGTCAGGTTTTAGGCATGATGGCACAGATTTTCAAAAATAAGTCCTTGGATAATGGCAAAATGCCATTTTGTATAGATTTAGTGAGTGAATGTTCCTTTTGTAATGCATGCAGCCAACATCCATTAAAGAGGCATGGCTATACATTTTTTGTAAATAATGGTGTACCTTGGAAGTTCTCACACAGCCTTGGTACAGCATCCCAAACCCAAGTCTAAAACAGAATGCTCTGAACAGTCAAAAGATATAAAAGTGTTGTAATTATTAAATTATATGTATAGTTCTCCAGAAGTGCCATTTGCTTTCTGTTTGAGATTCTGAATTAGTAGAGGGAGCTTTTTTCAGGCAAGGTAATTTTAGTGAAAGCCATATTTCTTAAAGTGATTAGGCATTTTTACTTAGTCCACACAGAAGCCACTTTAAAAGCAGCTGCTTTATTAAAGAAGAGGTTGCATTGCATACTGCTTTTTAAGTGCAGTTACTTTGATCAAACAATTTCAGAATGTTCTGTCAGACAGTACAACATGTGGGGGGCACTGTTTCTTTCAGCAGATTGATACATGCCTTGCCCTGCAAAGTGTGAAAGCAGTCTTGGAACTTGGTCTTGTCTCTGAAGAAAAAGAAATATAATAATACTATTAAGGATGAAAAAATGAGAGTAGAGAACATCTAAAAAAACAAGTGATTAAGCAGCTGTGACCTTAAGATTGCTAATTTCAGAGCTGTCTTTTGCCAAAGAGTCTTGAATACCAGTGTTGTTATATTTAAGAAGGCTCCATGACTTTCAACATTCTGGGATTTTGTGAGTAAGTAATGGGGCTAATTGGATGGCAAGTTAGTCGATGTACAAGTGTGGGTGAGTAGGTGGACGGATAACCACATTGTACTACAAATATTAGGCCTTATTTGCCACTGTAAAAAGTATTTATGTATTTGCAAATACATAAATACTTTTAAAAAATCAGTAGCTAAGAGGCATGATTCACAACTGTCACTCCAGTTTTGAAGTCAATTGTTACACAACACTAAAACTGAAATAACACAGTTATGAATCATGCCACTACCATTGTAGTGACCATACAAAATGTGGGGTTGCACAAAATGAGGTCCTGAAAGTGCTAGGAAAGCATGGCATAATGCTATAAGGGGATATGGAAGAGGAGGGGATCTGGAAGCACACTTCAAAGATACAGAGGACCATAAGTAGGGTCTCCACACACTAGGACAGCAGGGCCAACCACATAAAGAAAGAGAACCCGGGCCTATTTGTTTTGTGCATTATTTCTAAATGAAGAAGCAAATAATGTTTCTTGATAAAATGACCCGCACATGTAACTAGTTATTGACAGTCTCATTATATTTCTCCTTTAATATCTAGTCATATGCATACATAATTAATGAACTCCAAACTACATTTTAGTTAAATAATCCACTTTTTGTCTGGACTGACTGTTTTTAAAGGTACAGATTGCATGTACACATTTGTTTTAGCTCTAAAAGATTCAGCTGCAATTCGTATTTCATGAACATTTGCTCCTTGCCTTTTTTTTTTTCTTCTTCTTCCTCCAAAAAAGCCATTTTCAATGGGAAATAATAAGCACTAAAAGTTTGTTTCCTCTTCTAAAAGAAAGATGACAAAACATGAGAGAAGGATCCAGTAGAGGAAGATTGAGAGACTTCTAAAGCACTCAGATGGCATGTCTGGACTACAGAATGCCTTTCTGTTCAGATTTGTGCATGTGATACTTGAAGCGTAGCTGAAGACGATCATGAGAATAAGGTGATATGAATAATAGAACTATAGTTCACTTTCGCTGTGTACTGTTTCTCTAAGTCTATAAGGAAGTCAGGTGAAGTTCTAGGTAGAGGCTGTGCTTCACTGCAACAAGGACAGAATAGATGAGGGAGCCTCCTGTCAGTACATACACCAGCACCATATAAATAATACAATACATTCACACCACTCCAAAAATGATGGCATGCTCAGGAATGCATTAGGAGGAATTAGGCCACCGCTATGATCTGTGGCCTGTGCCCATCTGATCATTAGCAAGTTAGATGAGAATTTCTAGCTTTGGATCTGTACAACCGCAGAATTTCACTGAAGGAGTAAAATTAATGCAGCCACTATCATAGAATCAGTAGCAGCATTTCAACTGAGTAAACAATGCGGCCAATTCTTGGCAAGTGGGTGAACATGGTGCTGTCCAGAGACTCAAAGGATGTGAATTCATTGTGGCTATGGAACTCCCATGACATAACTATGACAGATGCCAATTTCCTGATATATCCCGAAGAGACATTGTATTAATTTTATGTATTATTGTCATCCAGGATTGGATGTAACCTCTTTAGGTAGGAGATGTGACTAATGTAAGACCTGAGAGTTCACGAGATTATACTGAAAACACATCAGACAAGTATGGACTTCTGGGATAAAAAGTGTTAAGTGGATTTTGGGGGGAATCCCTAGGGAGAAATTAAAACAAATTACTCACCTCTGTTATACAAAAATGCAGCCTTTTGTTGGTATGACCTGAGGAAAATGTCACTGTCTGCTGATTACGTGTTACATATGATCAAGATCAAAGATCCAACTTGTATAAAGAAACAGTTTATCTGTCCAGTCTTTTTTCTGATTGTGCATGCAAGAGGGATATGAACTTAACCATGTGGGGGGGGAGGCAAATGTGGATTTTGAAGGACTGACATCTACCAGAGCCCTAGATTGGAGCTGGGGGTGACCTCTGATCACCTTTAACATGTGTGTAAGGTCTATTATTGTTTAAATATATTTCCTCTGTAATGCTTTTACCGTTAGAATAAGTATGCTTGCTTAGAAGCAGCTGTATGGTAAATTATAACGGCTGGCAATACAATGGTCATAGCTGCTAGAGAGAGAGCAAAGCAGGAATACTGGCTTTCTAGGCAGTCTGGCTGCTGGGAATATCACAAGGTAGGCAGGGAACTGTGCAGCCTTAAAACCTCCAGACAGGAGAGAGTGAGACACATGTTTCTGCCCAAGAGGTGACAGCCAGCAGCCAGAAACCTTTTAGTGGGCAGCCTCAAGGGACCACAGAAGGTGAATACAGGTGTAGTTACCCTGAAACTGGCAGTAGCACCTTCCTTCCCTCATGTGGGGTGGGGGGGAGAGAGGGGCAGGGAGGGAAGGGTCTGAGGTTGTGATGCATCATTCACAGGAGATGCAGTCTGACCAGAGTGACTGTCTCAATGAGGAGAATGATAACAGGAGGCATCATGTCAGATATCCAAATCTAATATTTTGGCCAAAATGTCATATTTTCATGCGTGAAAGAAGTTCAGATGAGCTCTAAACACAACTTCTGATTTTTATTTGCCATAGATCTCTCCTGCATAAGCATATGCTATTTTCTTATCACTGGTCTCTCTTGAGAGAGAGAAGGCTCGTGTCTAAATTAACCTGGTTCTGGAGAGAGCATGGGGCCAAATCTTCATCCCATTGAAATCAAACTGTTGCTACTGACTTCACTGGGACTAGAATTTGACCCATAGTGACCTTTTCTTTTAAATGTCCTTTGTGGTAATGATTTACCCCAAAATATAGCATGCCGTCCTTATAGATATAAGGCGTGAAGCTGGAAACCAGTGATTATTATTCAGTTGTCAGCCTTCACTAACCAAACCTTACAAGTAATAGAAGTGGAGACACCCATAACACTTTCTCTTGCAAGCCAAAATAAAGAGAAATGGACTATATGGGTGATATACTGGTAGCAATGAGTGATGAATTATGGCATAGGCTTAAATTCCTTGTTGGATCAGGCCACAGTGATTAAATAAATAAATAAATCTGAAAATATCTGCTCAATGTGTAGCAGCAGTCAAAAAAGCTATCAGAATGTTAGGAACCATAAGGAAAGGGATAGACAATAAGACAGAAAATATCATAATACCTCTATAAATCCATGGTATGCCCACATCTTGAATACTGTGTGCAAATCTGGCTACTCCATCATCATTGCAGAGTCCTAGATCCTGGGCTCCAGCCCAAGCCCGAACATGTAACTCACAATTAAACAGTCCTTTAGCCCAAGCTCTGGGAGCCCAAGTCAGCTGATACGTGTGTGTGTGTGTGTGTGTGTGTGTGTGTGTGTGTCTAATTGCAGTGTAGGCATTAAGCCTTTCATCACCTGTGTGGAATAATCATCCCCATCACAGAGAGAGAAATATTGGTGGCACTCTCCAATGAATCATATAGATCACTGTAGCACTTTTATCTGATCATAATGGTACTATTAAGTATTATCTCAATCCCATATACCCAAAGTCTGTCTCTGCAAAAATTATGGAATAATTTAAACACTTTATAAGTGTTTAAAGAGATGCTGTTTTGAATACTTATAAAATATTTACTTCTGTTTTTTTTAAATATGCACAATTTAGTAAAATTCCCATAATTATCAAAAATCTTAACAAAATCTCCAAGACACAATGAAAATAGTAAACAAAAAGATCACCTGGAGAACAAAATAATAAATTCATCTCCCTGTCACCAAGCCAAAGCCTGATTTTTTTGCTGCATTTCTACTCTGTTTTTACTCACTCATAGATCAGATGAAGTCCACTGATGTATGGTGGTGATTTTCAAAGGCACAAAGTGAAATTGGGTGCCCAACTCCTATTTAAAGTCAAATTAAAGTTTAAATAAGCCTGATTTAGGAGCCAGGGGAAAAACTAAACAAAAACGGAGAGAGAACCTCAGGATTTGGTCCACCCATAACAAAAATTACAGGGCCAGATCCCAAGATCCTTACTCATGTAAAACTCCAATTGTCAACCTGAGGGAGGGAAAAAACCACACCTCATCAATATACATAAATAATTTCAAGATTCAGTAAGTGTTGCATCCAAAGTAGTTATTTTTTCATTACAGCTATTTAATTATTCATTATATCTCTATTTTTAGAGTAATATCAATAAGGAGAGTAGGGAGTCTAGTTTCTGTTTATTGGCTAAAAATGGCACTTAGGTCAAAATCTTCCTTCAGCGCCTTAGGTGAAATGTATCCAAAGTAATGATCCAGAATATGTCTCTGCTACATAGCACTAAGTCTGTCAGTTACAATCCTTTATTGCTTTTATTCTTGAAACTTGTGTGAAGAGACAGGATGTTACTATTTAGGGTGTGAGGGTGCAATTCACAGAGCAATTTAGGCACCTAAACTCCCTATGTGTGGTATAACTGTGATTCACAAAACTCCTGCTTGGCTGCTGCAGAACCTCCAAGGTGCCTAGCTTTCTGCTGTAAAAGTTCCCTAGGTTTTTAGACTGGGCCATGCACACTGCTTCTTCCCTCTAGGCACCCAGCCTATCTGCTAACTAAACCCCAGAGCAATGCACAAACTAGGGGAAGAAAGGTGTTCATCTGCCTGAGTGAAGTGCAGGACCTGATCTGATAGACAGCTTCTTAGACTGAGTCCCATTCAAAATCTGACTAGACAAGGAAGCCATCATAACTCTTAGCCCAGTGAGCCAAGCACTCAGGATGTGGCAGACACAGGTTCAATTCTCCCTTTCCCTGGGGGAAGGAGGTGGAGGGAGAAAGGGGAAAGGATTTGAACCAGGGTCTCCCACCTCTGTAGAAGGGTGTTCAGACCACTAAACTATGGGATATTCTGACACTTGAGAAAGGGCATTCTTCAGTCTCTCTTGTTGAAACTGTTCGATTGTGGATAAATAATAAAAGAGTGATAGGACCCAGACTTTGCCACCTCTTAGCTGTCTGCCCTAACCACTGAAGTTCAGAGTCATTCTCTCACTCCCTGGTCCAATGACTATTCCTAAATAGTCCTTGGGCCAGAGATTGTGATTGTAGTTCAGTGACAACAAGGAGTCTGGTGGCACCTTAAAGACTAACAGATTTATTTGGGCATAAGCTTTCATGGGTAAAAACCTCACTTCTTTGGATGCATAGAGTGAAAGTTACAGATTCAGGCATTATATACTGACACATGGAGAGCAGGGAGTTACTTCGCAAGTGGAGAACCAGTGTTGACAGGGCCAATTCAATCAGGGTGGATGTAGTCCACTCCCAATAATGGATGAGGAGGTGTCAATTCCAGGAGAGGAAAAGCTGCTTCTGTAATGAGCCAGCCACTCCCAGTCCCTATTCAAGCCCAGATTAATGGTGTTAAATTTGCAAATGAATTTTAGTTCTGCTGTTTCTCTTTGAAGTCTGTTTCTGAAGTTTTTTTGTTCAATGATAGTGACTTTTAAATCTGTAATAGAATGACCAGGGAGATTGAAGTGTTCACTTACTGGCTTATGTATGTTACCATTCCTGATGTCCGATTTGTGTCCATTTATTCTTTTGCGGAGGGACTGTCCGGTTTGGCCAATCTACATGGCAGAGGGGCATTGCTCGCACATGATGGCATATATAACATTAGTGGATGTGCAGGTATATGAGCCCTTGATGGTGTAGCTGATGTGGTTGGGTCCTCTGATGGTGTCACCAGAGTAGATATGGGGACAGAGTAGGCAACGAGGTTTGCTTCAGGGTGTTTCTGTGGTGTGGTGTGTAGTTGCTGGTGAGTATTTGCTTCAGGTTGGGGGGTTGTCTGTAAGCGAGGACTGGCCTGCCTCCCAAGGTCTGTGAGAGTGAAGGATCATTTTCCAGGATAGGTTGTAGATCGTGGATAATGCGCTGGAGAGGTTTTAGCTGGGGGCTGTATGTGATGGCCAGTGGTGTTCTGTTATTGTCCTTGTTGGGCCTGTCCTGTAGTAGGTGATTTCTGGGTACCCATCTTACTCTGTCAATCTGTTTCCTCACTTCCCCAGGTGGGTATTGTAGTTTTACGAATGCTTGTAGTTCAGTGGTTACACCCCTCAGTGAAGAGATACTGAGTCCAGCCCCCCACTTTCAATCAGTCTTTCATCATTTAGCCACAGTAGAATAACTTCTCCAGAAGAGCCTAAGCGGGGCCCATGTCAGATTATCCCAGAGGTCAGTGGTTTGAGCATCTATCTCAGAGGTAGGAGAACCCAGTTCAAATCTTTTCTCTCTGTCTACCAGAGAAGGAAAAATTAAACCTGAGTCTCCCACTCCCAGGTGAGCACTCCGACCACTGGGCTAAAAATGTTTGTACACCATGTAGCACAATAGTTTTTTGATCTCTAAGGATAAATCTACACTGCAATTAGGCACGCGTGAGGGGGGATGGTCCCAGAGCTCAGGCTCTGGCCCAAGCCCAAATGTCTATACAGCAAGTAAACAGCCCCTTATCTCAAGTCCTGCAAGTCCCAGTCAGCTGGCACAGGCCAGCCACAGGTTTTTAATTGCCATGTAGACTTACCGTGAGAGCTATTGAAATACAAACAGAACAAGTAAAAATATTTTTTGGGGGGAGGAGGGAACAAGACCCTTTAATACTTTATAGGACCTAATATCTTAATTAAAACAAAAATGTACAAACATTTTAGATGTTTAGAATGCAGATGTTTTCTTTGCAAACTCAAATGGAAAAAAGGGAACATTTCTGTAGACAGTAGGTTTTAAATAAAAATGGAAGATTTATGCACATAATGTAACTATTAAAAATACAGATGAGAAGTTTTTACACATAAAAGGTCCCTCTACATTTTCATTCATGGAGGAATTTGCATTAATCTTTTAAATAAAAGTATTAGTAGCACAATTGTAATGCATTTTTATGCAATTAAAAGTTCATAAAATGACTAGATATACATGCACCATTCGCCCTTCTTTCCCACTCTCAATTCAGGACTGTGCCATAGAGACACAATTTATCTTTCTAAGAGCAAGGAAGACAATAGTGACCCCTAACTGTGCCCTGTATCCCACAATACATCACAGGAGCAGTCCTTTTGAAGTTAATGGAACTTCATGTGCTATAAATTAAGCACCTGTTTAAGCACTTTCCTAGATTAGGCTCTTACACAGATAATTCAACAAATAATGGCAATTGATTGTGGTGGGCGAGTGGCACATCAAGGGAGAGATAATAGTAAATAATGGGAAGGGAAGATGGGAGCATTGTTTTAGGAGAAAAAGAAAGCAGATAGTGAAAGTGTTTGGGACTAGCCCTTTCACAGATGTTTGGAGTAGAGAGAGCACATGACCCCTGCACATGGGCTAATCACAACTGTAGTTCCTATCTTCCCGCAAGCACAGGAACTCCTTCCTAGTGGACAGGGCCGGCTCCAGGCACCAGCTTACCAAGCAGGTGCTTGGGGCGGCCACTTCAGAGAGGGGCGGCATGTCCAGCTGTTCGGCGGCAATTCGGCAGACGGTCCCTCACTCCTGCTTGGCGCAAAGGACCTCCCGCCGAATTGCCGCCGCAGATCATGATCGCAGCTTTTTTTGTTTGTTTGTTTGTTTGTTTGGCTGCTTGGGGCGGCCAAAACCCTGGAGCCGGCCCTGCTAGTGGATTCCTCTGAGATACAAGCTACCCTAAAGAGGGCAGGGAGGAGGCAAGGATATGATTCTGCTACCACTTCCCTTTTTTCCTTATCCCTGGACGACATCCTTGGGGAAGGTGTAACAACTGCACACCCCTGAGGGGATCTGCGAAGGAGAGAAACAGAAGGGGGCAGGAGAGATTTAGAACCTGAGGGAATCTCAGATGGAGACATTTACACCTTGCTCCTTGCACCTCAGCTAGTAAGACACAGACTCACAGACTCCAAATTTGGCCTATAGAGTCCTAGCTTACAATAAATAAATGTGGTTAACATTATCATCAGAACATGTTTTGTATTTAGAGTAACACTTTTGCTCTGTGATATTTCCACATACTGCTTTTCTAATGGATATCAGAGCAAAAATGTGTCAAACATGTGTAATTCACCTTTATGTTCTTTAACTTGGTGAGAGTTGGATTTCTGTAGTTAAGATGCTGATAGATATTTTGAAGTATATACATTCACATTACAAAACAATGCATTATGTGAACACTTACACAGACAGGTTTATGAGTGGTGTTTAAACCTCACTTGATTACCTTAAATGCTTTTAACTTGGCTCTTCCATTTATCTTGCAATAGTCTGTAAAAAGAATGATGACACTGAGTTGCGCTAACTCAAATAGCCATAATGCCTGACTTTATGGTTTCAAACAAACAAGAATTTGCTCTGTTTTTCTTTTATCCCTTTCCATGTGATAAGGAAAAGTCTGGATGCATTAAGTAGAAACTTGACACATCTGTCAGTAGAACTACCATCTCCCCTCCTGTGCTGAGGAGCCAGTTGTCTGTCATCTGGATCTCAGTGGACATGGAGGTTGGGCTCTGGAGTCTCTATCTGTTTCCCCAGATAGCAAGCCCACTCTAGATGTGCCATTCCTTGCTTGACAGCTGGACTAGATGATTCCATCATCAGATTGCCTTCTGTTTTACCACTAGGGGCCAGGTGTCATTCTTCAGGGAAGGGAGTTAAAGCTTTTGTCAGGGTATATTTCTCTTGTTTTACTTAACATCTACTCACCTTTTAGTATTAAAAAGAAAAATACAAACTGATAAGGATATCCCTAGGCAGAGTTTTCATGTTACCCAAGACAGTCTCTGTGGCTGCAAAGATCCTTCAATAATCTGTCAAAAACTGACATCACTGTGTAAAGAGCTGTTCATTTCTATATCTCATTTTGGATTGATGAATGTGCCACTTCTATATCCTTCAGCTCAGTATAACATTTGCCCTTTCATGTTCTCAGTTTAAGCCACTGGGAATTCAGAGCTATTTCAAAGCATAATTATACCAATCTGCATATAAAAGGCTGTATGTCCTACAGAGGGTTCAATAGAAAAGGCAGACTCTTCCAAAGAAGAAAATTAGAAGTAAATCCCATAACTAAGATTCAGTAAAGTTAATACATTTTTCATCTGATGTGAACAGTTTGTGGGTTTGTAAAGGCACTGGAAAATTGTCTAAGCTACTGCTCTGTATCAGTATTGTGTCAAAATGTAGCTGGTACAAGGGCCTCTCTGCTCTGGAACTGGTTCACCCCTTTGGTATATAACACTGCTACATTGAGAGAGAGAGAGTGGGTGGTTTTGGTTTTGATTTTAGTTTTTCTACAAGTGTATTATTGGTTGTGGAAGGAGTAGTTTATTTCATTATTGCTTACTTAGGAATTGTCAAGGAACAGCTAGAACAAGGGGTAAAGGCTTTTTCTAATAGATGTGTAATTCTTTATTTTATTTACTTAGACTTCTTCACAGTAATTTGCTTTTATAGATGTTCTGATCCCATTGGAAATATCGAAGTCCTGTTGCTACAGCAGTTGATTTACATAAAGTGTAGTCACAAATATTATCATGAAACTAGGGGACACGCAGGAAAAAATAAATTGGTTTGTAGTATTGCCAATCCCAAGCCTTCAAAAATAGTCAACCCTCCCCAAACCATGTGATTTACAAAAATATGCTTGGGATTGTTTTTAAAGTACCTTTTGAAACTTTAGGGGCATGTTCTCAGACTTCTCTCTGTAATGATGACAGTTCGACAGTTAGAAACTTCCTTTTTTTGTGTGTATGTTGTTTGTGTAAATGAGCTGAGATTCTTACATATATGCAGGATGCTAAGAGTTGGGACATTAAGAAATACACCAAATATCACAATAAAATCATGACCATCTTCTCTCTCTCTCTCCCTCCTTAAGTCCTATCAAACTTATATATCAACTTATATCTGGGGTTTCCAAAGTAGCCTAAAGGATTTAGGCACCCAACTCCCAAATTTCCCTTAGGCTCCTTAGAAAATCCCAGTCTGTATCCTTTGTAGCCTGTGGTCAACAGGGGGCAGCTTGATCATGCATAATTGAACGGGTCTGAAATATTGCAGCTGTGGAGGGCAGTCTTTCCAAGGTAAGAAACACATGCAAACTTAGTATATTATTATATACAGGCAGTAAACAAAGTCCTGACATTTGTCCCCTGAATAGCAGCTTTAAGGCAAGCAGCTGTAACATGAGGACTCTACCAGTTCTCTGTCAGTCTCCAGAACCACAACCTCTTCCCTCCTGTGGGGGCATTATATGAGGCACAAGCCACCCCAATACTGCTCCCAGGGGTGGGGCCACAGCACCAAGGAGACAGACATTTTCTGACCATTGCAAGTGGCAGAGTGGGAGCTTAGAATTGCCTGTGACAGCAAACCAAGGATTTGGAGAATTTATGACTTGGATGGTATGAGATAAGGAGCTGTCTGATCATTCTGTAGAGGAGTGGAGCTATGGTTGTGGGAATGCAGAGACAAAAGACTTTGGATGAACAATAGCAAAACAGATTGGCCGGGACTGTGGACTACTGGGGAATGGTTCCTTTAAACAATCATGAAAAATACAAAAATCAGAACATAATCAATCCAAATTTGAACACATGTGTTGGTTAAAGGGCATTATAATCAAATGCTCAGTAAATTAGAAGAGGTGTTGTTTTTTATAAAGTGTAAAGAGCTAGCATTCATTCCTGCCTTTATATAAGCATTTCTTGCTTCTTATTTGGAAATGCCTTAGTATGTTTATATTTCAAAAATGCTGTATATTCTAGAAAATGAGAACTGGCTTTTAGCATAGAAGCATTACAGCATATGGTAATCCCAGTCCTAAACACTTAAATGCGCCTGTCTGTGCCAACTCTTAATTACCAGCTCATTAACACTCAGGTGTCAATTGCTGGTGGCAAAGACAATACTCAACTGGCCTGGTTTCTGTCATGCACAATGTAATTAAATTGACCTCAGCAAAAGGAGCCCAGTAGTTGCCTGATACCACTTGGACACTGGTTTCAGGCACTAATCACAATAGTGTAATTTGGTGAATCACACAGTGTAATGAGGGAAAGGCTCTGGAGAGTAGAAAATTGTACTTGCATATGTAATAATGACTTTAAGGACAATTAGAGGAATAATCACTGCTCTGTTTTGTTCCAAGCTAATAATGAACTATGGTAACTATTTGATTTTTGCATTGTTGATCTAAAATTCTAGATGCTATTAAAATAATGGTTACCAGCAAGGGTTGATTGGGTTTTGTTTGTTTGTTTGTATGTTTTGTTTTTAAGTATTGTAACACTAAGGACAAAATCTCACCCTCAGTCTAAGGTTACATCTACACCAGGGGTCGGCAATGTTTGGCACGCGGCTCGCCAGGGTAAGCACCCTGGCGGGCCGGGCCAGGGTTCCTGCTGACGCGGAACTAAACCCAAATCTCCATCCATTTCCATGTGCCTCTGGCCATCCTTCTAGCACAGTATATTTCTTTAGAGTCATGGAGATTTAGCACCATGTGGGCTGGTGTCCCCCTTCCCCTTATTGTTTCATTCTTTCCTTGTGCTCCCCTCTCTGTCTCCACCCATTCCCTCCTCTTTTATTTTATAATTAGATTGTGTTTGCTCTTTGGGACATGGACACATTTTTAGAAATGTTTGTACAGTACCTAGAACAATGGAGGCCTGATTCATGACAGGGTCTCTGAGGTGCTACAGAAATACAAATATAGATAAATAATAAGCTAGTGTCTAAAACCAATTGAGACTGAGATGCATATTCTGTCCAATTACATTACGATGGTGTTACCCACCCCAAAAATTCCTCATACACTTACAATATGTGGCACTGTATTTTTATTATTATATTCTGGAACTTTCTGTTCTAGTGACTTTATGTATTTTTATGTATGGGTTCAAAAGCATAGAAGCAATTTAAAGTAAATAGTAAAACTAAAGAGAGATTAAAAATCCAGAGGACAATTCAATTTTGAGCCACACATGTTTTAAATATAATATAGCCACTGATCCTACAGATTCTATAGCTCAAAATTTCACTGATGTTGATGGGCTGTCTGAGTGTAGGGTATATGTAGGATCAAGTATATTGTCATGGTGAATGGTTTAAAAAATATTCATGACAAAGAGTGTAAGTCATCTGATGAAAAGTTACTGAGCTGGGAAAAGAACAAAGAAAAAAACCTCTAGCGCCTTAAGAATGTTGTAAACAGATTTGCTGACAAGTTTGTTAGATATGTAGAAGGAGAGAAGTCATTTCTAGTGGCATTACAAAATTTAATGAATAGATGAAAGCATTTTGTTGATGTGTTTATTAAAGATTGTGAATTCTAGGGGAAGTGATCTAACAAAGGAAGAACAATGCTGTGCACAGTTTATGAACAAAAGGGAAAGAGCTCTCTTGAAGAGTAACAGGCAGTCAAGGAAAGATGTTTTCCAGTGAAGTGCTGACAGATACAGCAGGTGGGCTTGAGTAAATTGAAAGGTATCCACCATACAAACAAGGGTGTGTCAACACTGCCTCCTGAGTAAATTTCCATCTGGAAATAAGCACTCTGTTTAGACTAAAAAAACAAACTGTTAGAAGGGAAAAAAGCTAAAACCTTCAGTAGATATTTGCAGACTGATCCTATGTTTGTTGACCAAGGAAAAGCAGGAGAATGGGAGTTGTGTGTTACGATGATGGCAGAAGTCAGGTCAGACTTTTACATGTTAAAAAAAAAATCTGCTTTTCAGACATACTAAGTAGCTATGGCTCCCATTGACTTGGATGGCAGCTCTGGGCATGAAAATTTGTAGACATTATGAAGTGCTTTCAAGTAAAACATAGCTCAAAAAGCTATGTAGAAGGGTGTTCGAAGCCAGCCAATCCATGTTTCTTGGGTCCAGGTTGCAAATGAGCTTTTCACAAGTAAATATGGGAGAGGGGAGCCCTTCTTCAGCCTGCCCTAGGATTAATCTTAATTACCTCAGAAATTGCTCACTCTGTGGCCACAATTCACCCCCAAGGGAGGCAGCCCCAAAATGGGCTGAGTGCACAGGGTGGGGTTCCAGAATGCACAATCTCATAGCAAACACTCCGCAGCTTGCTGTCATCTGTGGGTCTGTACCCTGTAAAAACTGTGCTAGCCTCCTGAGCTAGCTTTAATCCAGCTACCCCAGGTAGCAGTACCATTGAAGAAAGCCCAGTGTGGACTTCAGAGCAGGCTAGCAAGCCAAGTGTGTACTCGGGATACGTGCTAGGCTTGTACTAGCCATGCTGAAGCTTGCACTGTGCTTTCTTCACTGCTATCATTACCTGCACTAGCTTCACTAGATTCAAGCTAACACAGAGAGGCTAGTCTATGTATAGCTTGTTCTGGGTAGATATGCCCTGAGACTCTATCCCCAATGTGAGCCAGTACATTGAAGGCACAGTTTGATTATAATATTTGTAAAATAGACACTATGACCTTAATCAAACAACACTGATACTAACATATGACACGTACAAAGCATCTTTCACCCACAGAGCTCACTCTTTTTCTGTTGATACACAGGCAGTGCTTGTACAAACTCTAAAACAGGTGCTTTTACGGCTGGGCATGGAATAGTAGCCCGGGCATGGAATAGTAGCCCAGGCTCTCCTCCCCTAGCACTCTCTACTAACAGTCATTTCATCCTTGAAGTGGTCTATCTGTCCTCATGACTCAGCCGTCTGGCCAGGTCATGTTTTAGTCCCATCCCTTCTGGTTAACAAACTCCAATGGTACCACCATGTCCTCACAGCAGGTCTTCACCTCCAACTCTGGCCCCTATAGTCCTTGGACACTCATCTCAGGACTTTCAAAAGTCCTTATCTCTTTCTATCAGGTGCTTCACACCATCTTTCCCAGTGGTTGGTAGGGAAACCCAGGCCTACTCTTTTGTGACATTATAGGGATCACCTAGAACAGAAAGGGGTTTTTCAGCACCTTCCCTGGAAACCTGGCTACCTCTGTGCTATGCAGCTTTGGCTCAGAGACCTGACACCAGCAGCCTTCTCATAACACAATGGCGTTGCCCTGGCTTCCAGCAGCCTGGTTACTCCTTGCAGCATGACACCAACAGCAACTTCCAGGCTCGAGTCTCCTCCAGACAGTCTCCCCCATAGTTTCTAGTCCAGAGGTCCCCAAACTGTGGGGTGCACCCCCTAGGAGGGCACAGATGAATGTTTGGGGAGGGCACCACAGGTGCCACTCTCCACTCCCACCTCTGCTGCAGCTCCACAACTGCAGCCCCGGCCCACCTCCAGCTGCATCTCAGTTCTCAGTCCCGGCTCACTCCCTGCCCCGGCCCTGCCCCCAGCTGCGGCCCCAGCCTCGACTCCCTTACCCCTGTCCACGTCTCCCCTCCCGGAGCCATGTCCCCACTCCCAGCCCTGGCTCCAGGGGTGGGGTGGGGTGAGGCATGGACAGGAGTAAGGGGGGACGCAACCCTGAAAAGTTTGGGGACCACTGGTCTAGTCCCTCTCATTAGATCCTCACAGAAGTTAAGTTTTCTGCCTCCAGAGAAGCAGAGCACACACCAGCCTGGTAGTTAAACTGAAGGGTAAAATTCTCAGCTAAATATACAGCACTGAGATGGTTTTGTAACAAAACAAAAATAAGTTTAATTAAAGAACAGATATTTAATTGATGATAAATAATAGAAACAGGTCTGGTTAAAAAGAAAACAAAGCATGCTTTCTAGTGATTTAAAACTTAGTTTCATCACGTTTCAGTCTTGGTCTATGCAATGTAGTAACAGTGTTGATCTTCATCTATGCAGGTTTTTCAACTTATATTCAGCTTCCAGCTATTCTTGACTCCTGGGCCAAGAGGATCCACTTTTCATGAACTCAAAGGTGTCCCCTAGGTGACAGATTCTTTCAGCAATTCCTTATGTCCTCAAAATTTATCTTTTGTTCTCAAAGTCAGGAAGACCTCTTGGGCTCAGCTTTCTGTGTATACCAGGGAATTGTGATTTTGCAATGCAAATAATCTTTGTGTGATTCCCAATGCAAGTGAATGATCACTGTTCTTGGTCACATCTGACATGATTTGTGATTGACCTCAAGAGGTGTTGGCCATTCTCTTTGGGCTGGAGACAAATCTTCCTTGCTTCCTTGGTATCTTCACAGACTCCAAAACACTCTCAGAGAGAATCCATAGTTTCACATACATTTCATAGTGATATTAATGACCAGCAAGTTGTTTAGTTTTCAAATGATATTACAATATACTTTTTAAATAAATGTCATGACAACAGTGGTCCTGGTCATTGAACAGGTCAGGCAAGATAAGTTTCATTGTTACATAGCAGGGGTCCCCTTCCCATCTGGCTTTGGGGCACTTTTAGGGTCACACCTCTACAATGGGTTCCAGTCCAGGGACCCCCTAGCCAGCAGAGAAAGTCCACTCCATCAGTCTCTTTGCCACTGCCTTGCTGGACTTTCTTCTAAACATGGTCTGCCAGCAGGCATCTCCCACAGCTTCTGTAAATTCACCTTTCTTTCAGGACTAGGAATAGGACTCACAGGGCTCTTCCCTGGAATCCCTAAATCTAGGGCTTGTCTACACATACAGTGCTGCAGAGCATCTGGTGAAGAGGCTCTATGCCAATGGGAGACAGCTCCCACATCACCATAATAAAACCACCTCTATGAGCGGTGGTAGCTATGTCAACGGGAGAAGCTCTTCCATTGACATAGTGCTGTCCATACCGCTGATTATGTCAGTGTAATTTATGTCACTCGGGGGGGGGGCAGTTTATTCACACCCTGAGCAACATAAGTTATGCCGACATAAGGTGTAGTGTAGACATAGCCCAAAAGTACCATTTTAAGCCACCTCCTGCCATTCTTAGGCTTGACATTTCATCCTTCCCTTGCCCTGTTTCTCAATTTAACACCTCCCAGGGTTCCCTCCCTGGAAATTCAGATCCTGAGCTTTTATCAGGGCCCACCACCAGATCTTGCTCCACCTGCAGTAGCTATTCTATGTGTCTTTTAGTCTCCTGCCAGACTTCCCTATCTTAGAGAGGCTCCCAGGGCCAAATCTCCCCCTGGGCTTCCTCCTGGATTCTCCCAGTCTCACCACAGTCTAGCCTCGGAAAGTGACTGCAGCGTATCTCTTTGCAGAACCTTCTACTCTTGTACTTTCCTTCTTTATAGTCAACACCCAGCCCCTCCCCAGCTGGGCTTCATCTTTAATTAAACCTGCTCCACCCTTCAGGCTCTCAGGCCAACATTAACCCTTTCATTGCCTGTATGGGTTATATACCCTATAACATAGCAGTTAACATTGTTTGTACGGCATATTTTTGACCATTCTTTTTAGAGTATATTGAAACATTTGCTCATCAGTTCTTTCTTCAGGATAGCACACCTTTTGTCATCTCTGTTTTTTTTCTTCCTTGAGTAATCATACCATTATTTTTAGATACATAGTTTGGCACTGATCTCCGCTATGACCAAAGAGTGCATAACACAGCTTAAGAGTGGGGATGCAAAGTGTCCTTTACGATACTTTGATCCTTGGATAGCTGGGTGGAAATCTGAATCCCTAGTGTAACTGAGAGAAGTCTGATGATTACTTCAAGTTATGACAGCTGCCAACAGCCCCAAGAGACCAATATGTCAGCCAGGTATCAGTAGGGCATAGGGATGCTCCAGCCATGCACCTTTTCCCTTGACCACAACTGTTATGATGTCAGCAGGGAGAAGGAGTGATATAGGAGCCAGTAAACTGGCTATAGGCCATGAGAAGATCCATATACCTTGAGATGTTACTCCTGCGGTCAGTTATGCCAGTTGAAGGGCTCAAGACCATCAGAAGATTTGGTCTTTTTGGTAAGATCTTCAAATGCTCTCTTGCCTTTGTATGCCAAGTTAAACAGCCTTAAAAACCCTAGATCCACCCAGGGGAGGACTCCCCTAAACACAGTATCAGAGGAGACAGCCATAAGGCTATTATTCAAAAACCCCTTGACAAAGTCTTGGTGCAGAGAGCGTGCAGGGGTGAGGCTGGAGGTACGAGAATTTTAAACAGCCAGTATTGCAGCCCGTAGGGCAACTCAGGGAAACTGCTGTAACATAGACAGACCCCCAGGGTCTCTAAGTTATGCCAGGAGCCAAGGGGTAGCTCAAGATCAGGAGGGTCCAAAGGTGGCTTAAAGTCACTTCTCCCCTGGGCTGCGAGTTCTGTGCGCTGCTTCCAAGGGTACCTTGGATGGACACTCTGAGCTCAGGAGTTCCAGCTCA
Organism: Emys orbicularis; assembly: GCF_028017835.1. Lineage (NCBI taxonomy): Eukaryota > Metazoa > Chordata > Testudines > Emydidae > Emys > Emys orbicularis. The sequence continues at coordinate 49,737,462 of NC_088687.1, read as the reverse complement.
GGTAGACATACATGTGCTAGCTCTACTGTTTAAGCTAGCACCTAAACATAGTCATGTGGCCACAGTATCTGCAGATCGTTGTCAGGGGTCAGGCGGGATTGTACTTGGGTGACTAACTATTTACATATAAAGTGAAAATATGTAATTATAAAACCCTCTTTAAAAACTAAACACCCACTTCTTCCACCTTGCCTCCATGGAGTTAATTTTTACCATTAAAAATAGCTTTAATGGAAGCATTAAGAGATGCACATACCATACCATAACTGTATAATTATGTGATTGTATTGTTGTGATTTTAATCCTTTCTGTAGTATTAGCCAGTGGAATCTGTGGACCTTGAGTACAAGGGGTACAGAAAACTCACTGATGTCAATTACATTGGGCTTACTGCTGCTTTGCATTGCCAAAGTGGTGCAAAAGAGCCAGAGGGCACTGGGGAATCTGTCTCTCAGTTTGATACTAGCATTCTGTATGTCAGACCTTTATTATGTCTCCTCACACCATTCTCTCCACTTCCCTATGGTTTGTTATTTCCTGAGACAGAAAAGCAAAGGATAGGCTGGATCTCCCAAAATAACAATTGGTAAAGAAATCCCATTGATGTCAAATGCATAGTTGGGGGAGAGGGTGAAACTTATCAGATAGACTTTCTGAATATTCTGGCATTGTGGATTTTCCTGTAAATACCTATAAATCTTTTCCCAGTGATCTATTCTATTCTAGATAGGTTTCTATACCAGACTCACCATAATATCTGAGCACCTTCCAGTGGTGCATTAAGCATTGGGATTAAAAGCTTTTACATGTAGATTGTTCTCTCAAACTCTTCAGAGGGTTCATCAAGGCCTACAGATCAGTAAGAAGTATCCTTTCTGGTTGATATTCAGAATATAGATGAGCCAAGCACAAAACTGGTTTATGAGTCCCGAGTAGCACTATCCCAATTAGGGAATCCCTACTGTTCAAGTCCATATTATTTCTTGCACATTGCTCAGCCTGATTATCCTGTTCAACAGGACACTGAGTTACCTGGCAGAGTTCTATGACAACTCTTTCTACTGTAGATGCCCCACATCAAATTGGTTCCTCATAGACTGGTAGCAATCTTGAGTGGCAGGTTCCATATTACAATTGTCATGTGCTTCTAAAGAGGGGCTATGTATTATTTTTCCAGATAGGGAAAAGGTTAGTACACAGATCCAGGAATATAGCCCTCTACATCCTTCTCAATTACAGTGGAAAGCATGATGGGAGTTTGACTCTGTAGTAGGGCACTCACCATATCGAGCGGCTCCCCTGCAACTGGCCATGTTATGGCCAGTGCATCTGTCCCCCTTTTCCCTTCAATTGCCCATAATAAAAAAAGAACGCAATCTCTCACAGTGTCCATTCCCACCTTTGGGCATAATTTATTTATATACCTGTGAAATTAGAATTTGGGGAAGCAGGGTTTAACCTGAAGAATCCTTTTGATAAAGTACAATAGAATCACTGCATTTTCCCATGCCCACTCCAGGGGCATCATTTCCAGTTCATCCATGTGAGAGTCACTCTGTTCTCAGTCTCTTTGCCTGTGTTCCAGGGCCCCACCCTCTAGGCCATCCACCTGAGTTCCCAGAATTGCTTGTATCCCATAAACTCTTCTGCAGTAGCCTCAAGTCAGGTCAGTCACAAAAGGGCTTCCCACAATGTTCTACTCACTCTCCCTGCATGTGGGTCCTATCCCTGCTCCTGGGATCCACCCTGCAGCATCAAGCCTCTTGTTTCAGACTCAGTTTCTCCTAACCAGGTTGATTCTTACCCTTGTTTCTGGGGCCCCTCTGTACAACCCTTCATGTAATTCAGCTGGAATTTCCCAGCTGTGGCTAGTCCTCACCAACAACTTTCTTCACATTTTGTTCTTCCCAGTAGCTCTTGGGTCCAGATATTCTCAGCCATTCCTGTCTCTCTCGGGCAACTCTCACATGCCCCTCTCTTGTCTCTTTTTTCATATGGTCCAGATACCTTCTCTTAGACCCAGCTGGAGGCAGATAAGTCACAAGTGCACTGGACCCTACCTCTTAAAGGAGACAGTCACCCTGTGACAGATCCCTGCTCCCAGAATTCCTTTAAATCCTAGTGAACATTTCCCATAAGGCATTAAACCTGCTAACGGTGGAGAGGCCCATGGGATATCTAACCACAATGAACTATGCTTATATAGTGGAGCATGCTGCTGTATGAACATAAGCATTGCAACATGCACTGGTGCACAACAGTGTGAAAGAGCTCTACTGAAATAGTTGTACTGATCTAAGTAAACCAAAATAACTTATACTGGGGCAAATTCTATGTGTAGACAAGTTCTCACTTGTGACGCATCTAAAATTAGATTGTAATCTTTTGGGGGCAAGGACCATAACTCTATTTGTTCAGTAAAGTGCTAGCACAAGTTTGAATTCTATATATTGTATTCCATATGAAAACTTTTTAAAAATAATGTTAATGAATCATTAGCCAGGTTCCTTGAATATTAAGCTGACCCTGAATAAATAATATATGATGTAATATGTTAATATTTTATTGTATCTTTGCCTTAATAAAAAGTAAAGTTAGGAAACACCACAATTAAGTTTGTCTGTAACTAAATTATTTCCTCTTATGTATATGCATTAAGGTACAATCTTTGATTACATGATCACATACACTTTTTTCCACAAAAACCATGCCTCATTCAATTCACAAGATGGATTGTACTCTGGGAGTGCGATATAAGTTCAACTTTTCTTTTTATCCTCATCATTTGTTGTGAGCCTTCATTACTGTACCCCTTCCAAAAGGTGCAATGGATATGGAATATATTATTTCTTTATAGCCTCTTTGATGATGCTCATGGGCTCTTCTGGCTGTTTTAAAAGCATTCATGAGGCAAGAAAGTATCGTTATCCCTATTTTACAGAGAAGGAATTGAGGCACAGAAAGACTAGGGCCAACATTTGCAAAACCGTCCATTAATTTTGGCTGCCCCAATAATCTGGCATTCAATTTGACACAGCTAGCGCATCATTTGTCCAAATTTCTGAGCTTCTGAGAATCTCATTGGCTTCAAGTGGAGTTATGAGTGATTAGCACGTCTGAAAATCAGACTTTACGTGTCTCAAAATGGACAGACAGAAAATGAGGAAGATGCAGTTAGTGGCCAGTGGTCATCTGTGAACATTTTGGTTTTAGTTACTTGCCCATCATCACACAGGAAGTTTGTAGCTCAATGAGAAACAGAAATCAGTTTTCTGGGTCCCAGTCCCACATTTTATCCACAAGACGTCTTCTTCCTACATAATTTTCAAATTCTGCAGCAAATGAGGCAAGGATCATATTGACTCAGTCACTACACAACACTAATCCATTCCCTGAGCACTAGCCATGCTGTACATTGAATGAGATAGGGGTCCTGAGTACTCAGTTTTGCATCCTTAACATTATATAACACAGGATGTTTTATTTTTATGAGTGGGGAATGACAAGAGGGGAGGCTGTTATGCAATTTCTTTGGGGGTTTTGGGGATGAAAAATGAAAAAGAAAATAAAGGGTTTCCATCATATGCATCTGTAATAATGTCCACATAAACCATCATCTGGGTTCGAATCTAAGATCTTCAGATTTATAACAGAGACCTTTGCAACTTAAGATAAAAGTGTAACTCTGTTAACTGTAATAAGCTGTTATCCTCTGTTGACAAGCTCTAGAGGGAGATGCATATCATAGTGAACCAGAAAATTGCATATGAGCTTTACAGACTTTATAGCCAAGCACGTAGAGTTGGAAGCTTAAATGCGGGCAGCACTGTGGCTATGTGGATGAGACCACATTAGAGACTGTGGCTCTATTCCCAGCTCTGTGAGAAATTGCATTGTGCAACCTGGATCTGAAGAAATGCTCTGCATAATCTCAAACGGTCTTCTTTCACCAACAGAAGTTGGTCCAATAAAAGATATTATCCCACCCACTTTGTGTCTCCTAATTGTGCAATCTCAGTAATTCCTTCAGTAAAATGAGGAGACTAGTACTTGTATCCCTCTTAAACCATGGATCTGAGGTTAATAATAAATTATGTGAAGTACATAGAATACCTGTTAATAGAGAAGGTGAGTCTAGAATACATGGTTTCCTGGCTTCTACACACATGGACCTTCTCCTAGGCTAAAGGTTACTCTGATAGATTAAAACAGGAGGACTGTTTCATCTGTGTCCAGTCTGAAGGTTCAATTCTGTATGGTTACTTCAGAACAATACAGGAGGTTCAATGTGGCATGGGAGCATTCTCAGTGCTGTTGGGACTTTCATTCACAACATTAAGGATTAAATATCTAACAAATCTACTGTGCACATGCAAATGGTCGTTTTGCTTGGCTTATTACTGCCAAATCAGGACTGATTTTTCACAGTCAGATTTTTCACTTCTCTGACCTCAAGAGTATTCCCTGGGTCAATTTCAAGTCCCTGCTCCTAGCCACTTGTGTGCTACAAGTAGTCCAAAATGATCCAATCTTTTTTTAAAAGATTGGCAAGTATCTAGAACCCCTGAAATCCTCAGATATTCTCTTTATATCAGCAGAAATCCGCATCCACGGATGCGGATAGCTGTGGATCATTTTTGTGGATCGCGGATTGGATGCAAATTTTGTATCAGTACAAGAGTCTACAAATATCCTATTTTTCACTAGCATTATTCTTGGAAACAGTGGAACTTTTTGGCTAAAACTTTGAAAAAACTTAAACCTGAGGCTGAAACAAGCATGGAAAAATTTTGCTCAGGTGTTTGCTAAACTTTAAAGTTATAAGTGACTGAAAAGCATTAGGCATCCTTTATGTAAGCGTTGCACTTGCTCCACCTATAATTATATTAGTAGTATTAATTGAGTACAAATTTAAACTGACTGGTCAATTTTTAACAATCCACATTGAGAGAAATGCAAATGGTAACCAAACAGTGTTAATAGTAAAAAGTAATCTAGGTTGTTAACGTTTTTTCCAAATCTAATAATCTAAGTGATAGTAATAAGGGCATTTGTTTGTACATAATGATTTACTGCCCCTTTAAAGTCAGCATTATTTATTTTATTAACAGTATATACCTCAAATGGCATTAGACTGATTTTGGGTTTTTTTTAGATGAATCTTTCTGCTCTAGGGTCTGATGGAGGTTTATGGTATCACTATAAGGTATACTGTATTTTCTTCTTAGAGTGTATTAATTAACTTCCCTCTCAGTCTTTCTCTCTTCCCCTCTTGACAACGTAAATATAAATCAAATTGAAAATTCTCAAAAAGCGGAATGGTTATGAGTTCCAAGGGTAACACTGACCGTCATCTTCAGGGTATATAATGTTCACTTACATTCTTCATCTTTTCCCAGCTACACTAAGGCACAAAAAACACATTGTTGTCACAGTTAGCTCTTTCTCTCTTACGATATTTATGATGATGAATAACCCACTATTATTGTGTACCAATTCATGACATCTGTGAGACCAGTAAAACTAGAGTTATTACCAAGAGAAAAAAAGATCAAACACTTCCATAAAATTCTTTGTCCGGTGTAGATTCTACTCTCAATTACACTGATATACGTCTGGAGTTAACTCCACTGATGTCAATGGAATTACTATGGACATAACTGGAAGCAGAATTTAGCCTCCAAACTGCATCAGAGCCAGGAGGGTTTTATTTTTTTTTACACTGAGATATAAATGCAAAATTAGAACAACTCCAAACAGGTAGGGATGGAGTGTGTGTGTGGGGGGGGGGGGGGGGGGTGTCACATATTACAGCAGTGTTTCTAACAGAAAGGTTTTGAGATCACCCTCCCCCCAGACATAAAAGGTAGTAACATTTCAGCCTGGAATCTTGGGGTAGACTAAATTACACCACCTAGATTGAGAACCTATAAGCACAAATATTTGGTAGTGTCCAGTACAGTTAAGGCTGAAGAGCAGTTTCTATAATAATTCTCTGTAAACTTTCCAAATTCACCTTTTGGGCTGATATTTTCTATTTTTGCTTTCTGCCTACAGATTTATATTTATTTTTCCCCAGATAGCATGAGCATAACTCTTTGAATTCTTTTGTGAGTGGACTCAATACACCTTTTTCATTTAAAAAACAAACAAACAAACAAACAAACCAAAAATAATGGGTTTTTTTAGACACAGTTGCACTCTGAAATTTGAAGCTTTGAGCACAGATATAGTCCTCTCTGCCTTTGCTTGATTTGAGATAAAATCTTTGGAATTAAAATATGGCCATGTGAAGACTTCACACTGATCAGGTGCAACAGAAGATTTCATTAAGTTTATACATGTTCACACAGCTATAAACACTGCATACATATGTTAAATACACAGTGAGTTGAGTTTTCCTTTATTGTCTTCAGATAATTTAAAGGCTCCTCTGGAGAAGCTTGTGAGCTACACATGCTAAAAAGCTGTGTGGAGAAATACAAAGCTTCATATTTCTCCTATTTAATCAGTGGGATTTTGGACAGGCTTCATTGGAAACAGGCTTGGTCTCTAAATGCACAAAGAAAGTGTTAATAAAATGTTAAGGTTGCAATATCAAGCACTTGTCAGGAAATTCAAAAAGTTAAGGTTGGTCTGGCTACCTTCACTGTGCCATGTTGTCAATGTAACCCTTTGTTAATAATGTGTATTACCCTTTGTTATTAATGTAATTCAAAGAGCAGTTACTAAAAATAGACAGATGTACAACAAAATTGAGTTAAATATCACTTGTTTTTGGCTTTTCCTGACTTTTGTGTGCTTGAGTTCAGAAATGTATTGTTTGATTAGCACATGGTTTTATTACATTTGTGCAAATTGCAGATTTGCATTTTTTGTGTATGTGCGTGTGTGTGTTTTTCTTCATTTCATTGATTTGCAGCAAGAACAGTAAATGTGTTACCTAAATCCAGTGTTGATGCTTTCTGAGTAACTAACTTAACTAGCCTACATCCAATGGATACTTTCATCAGTTCAGACACACAGAACAAGAACACTGCCTCTGTAGCTTCGTCACAGTCTGTTTCATCTTCACTCAGTAAAATTTCCAGCATTTAGGTTTCTAACATTTCAGGCAGGATGTTTCCTAGATGAGGCATTTGCTTCCTGGAGAATTACACCCACATAGCTTTCATTCTTTCTAACGTTTCAACCAACATACAATATCATGAACTTTATTAACAAATTCAAATTCAAAAACAATTTCAGTTCAAGAAAGCTGTCCAAGTTTGTTTTTGCCCATTTCTTTACATATGAGGATATCTACAAAGACACAGATTTTGAACAATGGATTTTAAGTGTGTGTGTGTGTGTGTATTTGTATGTGTATCTATTTTATACCAAAACAGATTAGCAGATTAGTGAGGAAATAAAATGGAAGAGCTTTTTAAGAAGCTTTTGGGCTCTGATTGTGGGGATCAGTGGAACAGATTAAACTCAGTTTCAGAATTTTTCATAGTGGTAATAGCATACTGACGTCTTATTGGCCTGCTGCACTGTACTTCAAATAGATTAAACAACTTTCCCATATTTATAGACATCTGGTGCCAATGTGTTGCAGTAAAACTGAAATGACTAAATTTACATCAAAGTTGCTTATTTTGAATTAGGATTTAAAGATTTTTATACAAAACTTTTCCTGGAAATAAATTGGAGACCCAAACATAGAACAATGGGAGAGTATGCCTAGCCCTTTTAAAATAAATAAATAAAGGCCATATAAATACATAACAGCTTTGCAATACTACCAGGGAAATACACCATTTCAGGAAGAATATCTACTCATCTGCCCTTAACCATGACGAATGATAGTAATGAAAAACGTGTTTTTTCTTATCTATGGACAAGTAAAATTTTGTATGTATGGTGTGTGTGTGTGTGTGTGTGTGTGTGTGTGTAATATAATGCATAACAAAGAGGCTGAATTCCCACTTTACATGGAAAACTTAATTCAGTCTTCATTATGGAGCCATTACCTCTATAATAAGTAATCTCATTTTTTTACATGGACGGTACACCTCTGAAAGAAACTCAGTTGCAGCTTTTCAGATTTTAATTAAAATTATCTCCATATATTATGGATATTATTTATAAATTAGAACCCTCACAAATAGATGAAACTGTATTGATCTGTATGTAGGTCATTCAACATCCTTTTGTAACACTGGGAAGTTTCTCAGCAATAAACTTATATTCACTTTATTAACTTTCTAAATACTGGTCAAGACAGCTGATAATACATTATGTGAAATACTTCATTTTTTCCTTAGAAAATATAATTTAATAAAACCCTGTGTTAAACTAGCTGTTTTTTAAAAAATAGCTAAAGAGTTTATTACAATTTGAGATTCTGGCACAAAGTCAGTCTGGAAAGGCTTTGAAGAAACTGAATGGGTAAGCCACTGAGAAATTCTCTCATATGTATCTAAAATGAATTTTAAATAAATAAATAAATATTATCCTCTCCTTATCCTTCATAGGATCTGATCTTGAAAGCCTTTTCTGTATGTAACTTCCATTGACTTCAGGGGCAGTTTGCACAATGAGAACTTTCAGTATTGGGCCCATTATGTATGTATATATATATATATATAAAACACCTAATTCAGAGCTAGATTGTTCCTAACCTCAATGTAGCCATGCAGGAAAGGCAAGATAGCTCAGTCCCTACACATCTATTTAGAGCTATATGTAGATCCAGGCCTTGGTGTTCAGATGAATGCAAGTACATATTCAAGCTTCCCCTGGGAGCAAGAGGGTGGGAACGGGGGGAAGTGGGCAGAGACCTAGTGCTAAATTTTTAAATGTCTTTAGATTCCTAAAGATGCAGATAAGCAGCTAGTGATTAATTCGCCACCTAGGCACTTTTGAAAATTCCACAAGATGCCTATTTGCATCTATAGGTGCCTAAATATATTTTGAAATCAAGCCTATAGAACTGTACACCCCATGTAATAGCCAGCACAACTGCCTGAATGCAAGGTGAGGAGTATGCTTCCCTTCCAGTGCAATGAAGGGTCATGGGAATGATTGTGTTTCTCAGGGGCAAAATGCAGCCCAGGTAGGGCTTGGTGAAATTTGTCATGCAAAACTTTATTTTGCCAAAAAACACAGATTTGGATTAGATGAAACCATTTGCAAATTCAAGTCAATTTTGGCAATTTTTTTCAGTCAAAAAACAATTTAAAAAGTCAGAAATCTGGATTATTTTCTTTCAGAAAGACAGTTTGTTTCAGAATTTCCCTCAATTTCATATTTATTTTAAAAAAAATAAATCTAAAAAACAAATATTCATTTCGGGACTATGGAAACAATTTGGTCAGCACAAAATGAATCTATTCTTTTACATTTTGGCTCACAGAAAATTTTGAAACATTCTCATTTCAGGTTGACCCAAAATATATTTAATTTTTTTCCCCAGACCTGCACCTGAACTGGTTATTCAGTTATTTGGAGTGCAGAGCTCCTCCTGCGGCAATGCATCTACATGCTGCTTTTTACTATCAGCTAAGTGCTACAAACACAATCTAGACCTAAATAGTGCCCAGTGACCATTGTTCTACATGAGGCTCTCCCACTGCACTCAATAGGATTATTTTGTGTGGACTGATAGCAGGATTAGTTATGGTAAAAAATGAAATGGATGTATGCAAGTACATATACAGTACAGAGTTCATGGAACAAGGCCAATCATGGAGATGTATGAAATCATTTTGATATGGTTATTTAAAAAATTGCATACAAAGTGTGAATGAGGTTTAAGTAAATAAAAAGCACTTCACTAGTCTATTAAAAAAGAAAAATGTGATTTTTTTTCCTCCCAAGACTAAAAACAACCTTATTTTACAGTATATATCTCAGTTTAAAAAGAGGTTTAGAAATAAAGCAAAACCAGTTCCAAGAAGGGCAATCACTTTCTTGCCTTAAAAGCAGCAACAACAAATTGACAGACTTCTTCAAATGAAATATACTTCACACATTTCATTACTAAAATAGCCCATTTTTCATAAAACTAACAAGGCATGTAGGTGACTAAAGTCCCATTACCTAAAGCTAAAGAAACATCCTACTGCTGTGTTTGTTTAGATCAATAGTTATTTTCTGTGCTTTTTTGTGATTTTTATATATACATTTTAAAAAGGATCCCAAGAAGTTTTTGTAAGTTGTACAAATAAGCTAGAAATATGTGTTAAATGTGTTTAACAAGCCTATTTTGTTAGACTTATGAAATAAACTGATGACGTTAGGGCTCAATCCAGGTAGCATTCTGTGCCTGGAACTCTCACTGAAAGCAGTGAGAGTCTTGTGTGCATCAATAGTACGGCAGACTCCGTACAAATGATCTGCATGTCTCTATTTAATAGCAATTGCCATTGGAAAAAAAGGAAAAACAAAAACAACTTCCACCACTTTGGGGTCAGATTCTGTCACTCTTACTCATGCTGTGACATATACTCAGCACTGACAAGGCTTTCAGAATCTGGATCTAAGGGCCTGATCCAAAGTCATAGAAGTCAATGGTAATTCCATGTTCTATTGACATCAATGGGCTAATAACACAAAATTCTATAATTTCGATTCAGTATTTGACAGGCAATAATTAGGAAATATAGAAGGAACAGTACTGTAGAGAATGTAAAAAAGAAAACATCTTACTAGATTTTACACTTGTAAATGATACTTCAACTCTGTGGACTTGAAAGTAAAGTTAAACTTTACTTTTCAAGGCTTTTCTTTTCAAAAAAGTTTTTTATATATGTATGAATCTGTGAGATAACATTTCAGTCTGTTGAATTATTAAAAAAAGGTAAAAACAATATGGACAGGCTTGATCCTGCTCCCAATGAAATCATTGGTCAATCTCCTATTAATTCCAATGAGAGTAGGGTCAGTCTGAGAATGTGCCATGTTCCTACTCCAAATCTCTTTAATGTAAAAAAAGAAGAAAAAATAACGGCTCAGCCAACTCTATGCCTTTGTGATTTGTCTTTTATCAAAAACCATTTCTAGCCAAGATGAAAAGATATATATATTTGCTTAGGTTTGCACAAAATTAAGTCAAAGAAAGATGTGTGTGTTAGGAGTTTGGAATGATTTCCTTAGAACAGTTATCTTCAGTTACATTACATCTTACATTTCAAAATGTACAGACACCCAGTGTTCTTTTTAACAACATATACAGGTGAGTTTATAGATCCTTTATAAAAGGTGTTGTGATACCAAATTAAAAACCATAGAAATAGAATCAAAATAATGGAGATTGATATATACTTTTGATAGTACATAGTCAGTGCTCATTCTGGTAAAACTGACAGCTGCATCTTTGGCATTGAAAATTCAGTACAACTTCTAAACAAAATGTTGTTTCTTACAGCTTTAAAAATAACAAAAACAAACAACAACAACAAAGAAAAAACAGGACTGACCAAAATACCAAAATTGGGGAAATATTATTAAAGATTTATTTTTTTTTAGCAAGGATAACTTAGGGACCCTGAATTACCTTCTCACTTTAGTGTATGGTTTGGACTATATGAATCCATTAAAAATCAACTAAATTGTACCACATTTTTCGGAAAATTATATATAATATAATATATATATATTTTATATTTATTTAGAAGCTTTGAAATAGTACAGTAAACACTTTGCAACACGTGTATAAACTACAGAATGTCTTTGATATTTTGTGGGTCTGCAGATTAACAACATTTTTATGACCCACAGGTGAAAAGATTATGATCACAATCTCTCTTGTAAAGTTGGGATAGTTTGGGGAACACTTGATCACACAAAAATAATATAAAACAGTCAAGTTTAAAACAGTGATATTGCATTTATAATGCACATTTCTTTTATCTGTACGATTGGCTTCTTGTGGTGAATATAAACATCTAAAGGGCTCAGTGACATTTTGGAGAGAGAAAGATATATAGTGCTGTAAACAGGCACACACTGATCAGAAAGGCAAGATCAGTTGCCTCTGAAGTTTCTACAGTTCCACACATTTCAACTCATTTCTCAGGCCTGCTGAGAGCAATTAGGTCCTATTGTTGGCCATGATGTCTCCAACAGCACACAAATCTTTCAGTTACATAGAACTGGATGGCCAAGATAATGAAGTTGAAAAGTTGATGCTTTTTGTTGGTCGACTTTTGTGCAAATCATGCTGCTTCAGGTAAGTCCTGTAGAATTGACTAGCATATCCTTTTCCGCGCTGCAGGAAAGAAAGAAAGACACTTCTGAGAAAAAAAAAATCAGTCTCCAACACTTCTTTGTTTTAGTATTTCTTAACATGTAGAGAAACAATCAAAACTTGTAACAAACTGTCACTTGGAATTCCCATTGTAGCAAACAGTTTAATGGTGAATTGCTTTTCAGAGAACAGTCTTACTGTGGTTTGATATTCTGAAAACCAAACGTCGCATGATGTTTTATTATCTGTCTAACATGTCATGGCAAGTATTCCAATGTGCCTTTATACAATCGGTTTATGAATAAGGCAAAGAGTCACACTTGCAGGTTCACTATTATTGATATTTCCAAGTCAATTTTTTTCTAGTTCATCTTTTTATTTGAAACAAGACCTAGAATCTCCAAAAGAATCAGAAGCCGACTTTCCTTCCCTTTCAAAGAGAATCATTATCCTCATCACCAACTGACCCTTTAGTCTGGTTTGACAGAGAGATGAAAAAAATATGCATTAGTTCTACAATTTGAATCCAAACATTTACTGTCATGCTGGAAATTGAACTAGTGTTATATGGGTGAAACACGTCAATGCATTAGCAAACCGGTATCCTAATCCGGCAGCTGTGGTAGCTATATTAGCTCCAGACTGGCTATTTTAACTGTAATTGGGAGCAAAGTTAACAAATGACTTGTACTAGCATTCGGAGTCAGATTCTGATCTCAGTCACACTGATGCTGATAAGAAATGGAACTGGCTCACTGGATTGAAGTCTTGATTTTTTTCTAAAGGATTTCATGATAAATTCAAGTTTTAACCTAAACTTCAAATTGGCAAAGTCTGATGTAGAGGAATCAAAGATTAGTCCATTCATGGAAGTGAAGTGTTACAATTAAAGTAAAAGAAATCTTCCTAACTTTATAATGATTTCATATATGTAAATCACATAGACCTATCCCAAGTCTCAATTCTTTTTTTTTTTTAAAGACACCGATTAGGTTCACCTAACAAATACTGTAAATCAGTACAATATAATTCACAGTGAAGTTAGATTATTTATGGGGAAATCTATTAGCATATGTATTATGTATTCATCTAATCTAGTCTTCCGACATAGACTATCGTCTGGCACTCATGATTTACAAATATAAGAATGAAGTCTATTCAGTATATCATCCTATCAGTTCAACACAGGAAACTACCAGATCTGTTATTAACATTAAAACTAAACCAAAATAAGAAATATGTTTTTTTTTGTGACTATGAATTGTAAAGATTTTTTCCACTGGCAAGATGCATCAAAACAGATAAACTAATGAGATACTTTTCTAATAAATATTCACCAACATTACTAGTTTATATTTGTTATAAAACTATCTATTTTGTGTCTGTTCTGTTGCAGTTGAACGGGGGGGGGGGGGGGACTTTACAATTCATATTAACCACAACAAACAACAATAAAAAAAGAAATTTTTATTTGGCTTTAGTTTTGTAGGCCTGTGCTTTAGAATGTAACGGTCCTGACTGTGTCTTCTGCTGTAATAGAATACTGTAATAATTTGTGTGTATATTGTATGATGTTGCACTAGATAGATAGATAGATTAGATATTACTCTCACAGCAAAATGACTGACCAAGTATTCTACAATTGGTTAATAACATAGTAAAAGCATCCCAACTGGTTAATAACTTTGATTGGTTAATAATTAAATTGCATAGTATTTTAATATGTGCTGCAAAGAGCCGCAGGAGACACATTAAAGAGCCACCTTACAGCTCCTGATCCTCAGAGTATCATTGCAGTATCCAGTAAACTCAACAGAAGCTCACACCATGCACAAAACTGTCAGATTCTAAGTACTGGATTTCACATCCTTAAATAAATAAATAAATACCATATATATTTCCTTTAATCTTCAAAGCTCTTTATAAACACTCATATATTAATCTTCACAATATCCTGGTAAAATAGGTAAGCACAGTAGCCCCGATTGCCTGCCACTATTGAGAAAGCCATGGAAGGGGACAGATATGCAGGAAATCACAACTGGGATTCCTGTCATGCATTCCCTTAAGACAGTTTAATTTGAAGCCCTGTGGAATTTGCAGGGGATGCACCCCTACAAACCCACATAGGGGACAACTGCTGCTCTATTAAGGTCTATTGCCTTTATTTCCTATCTGGCAGTGTGAGTGCACTGGAATCAGGCCATTGTAATCTAGGTCTCTCAGAGCACACAGCATGACCTCTTTGTTTGCCTAGGCTTTCCTTAGAAATGTGCATTTTTGTAGTAGCTGGCTGGTGACGTCTTTGCCTTACCTTGTGTCAGTGTGTAAATTTTCTTATTTAATTACTATTTTTAATTTATGTGCTTACACTACAATTAGCCCATTTTATAACACTAAGTACATATCTGTAATGTCTGTGCCTTGGGAAGCTACAAGTTCCTTACCCAAGTCTTTCCTGGTCCCAAAACCTAAGAGAACCGTTCCACATGGAACACCAGCAGAAACAGATTTACTGGATTCTAAGTGTGGTGATCAAACCTACCTCCTCCTCATTGTTCTGCAAAGGTGTCTGACTAGAAATTCATGTGCAGGTAAATTTGTCTGACCCTGTATTATCCTTGTTTACAGATGGGGAAACTGAGTCAGAGAGCTAAAATGGGAAGAAGGATGGTCTTGTGGTTAAAACAGAAGGCAGGAAGCCAAGACATCTGGAGACTATTCCTGGCTCTGCTAAAGTTTTTCTGTGTGAATTTGGGAAAAATCACCAAACATCTCTGTGCCACTATTTCTCCTTATGTAAAATAGGAAAGCAATCTTATTCCCATCTCATAGAGGTGCAACAAGGCTTAAATCACTATTCTTTAAAATCCACGTTGAGATCCATAGATAGCAAGCACTATAGAATTGGAAATTATCAAAAGCAAGGTAAGAACTGGTATAAAAACTCAAGAATTCCTGGCTCCCAGTCTTTATCTCAGACAATACTTCTTTCTTCATCCCCATTTAACTGTTCTTGTACTCTGTTCTCATTAATGAACTCTGAAATATAGTGGAGTATAAAGCTTTATATATACAGCCACTGGGAATGATGGTTTTTGGTTACAAATGTTGTAAATTAGTAAAGTTTAATAATGTTACTACCATACTTACACGAGTTCAACTCTTTAATAAGTGTCTTGGGGGTAGAAGGAGAAGGAGGACTAAATAATCAGCACAAATAGAAAGCCATTTTAAAATATGTATTTTTCTTATTAGCATACTTGTGTGATGGGGTGCATAAAGATGAAGGTGGAGTTTAAAAGGAAGCCAGACAGCTCAGAAGAGGGCTGACAAGGCAGGAAGAAGGACCTGTCCTAGAAGCTACTGAGAAGGGATGTTGTGACAGTGCCTCTGAGAAAAGAAGATCCTACCTGCTGAGCCCAGACAGACTAAAGGTGCAGTAAACACCTTTTCTTCAGTAACTTTTGCTACAGACTGCAAAGCTTGGACTATAGAATGAGGGGTAGGAAGTGGCCCAGGGAAGGTATCTGTAAGGCATTCCTGGGTGCCTGCCCTTTGGTAACCCTCACAGGACCCTGGGCTGGAGCCTGTGCAGTGGGAGGGCCCGGGGGCCCCCTACCAGCCCTACTCTGTCTTAAAGAGGAGCTGACCCCCTAGCCACTATGTGATGCTTCCATCATGCACCAACCATCACAATTTGCATGAAGGGTACTTCAAATATTGTTATAGATCCATAATCTATGTTATTTTGGAGGTAGTTGTCCTTCTCCAAAGGGCAAGGGTTTTGAATGTTACTCTGAGAGTATATAATATAGAAAATTTATAATAGATTTAAATAAAAATTGGAAGCAAAGTACAGCAGCCTTACATTAACATTTATTCTTCCCTTAATATGCATGCATACCTATCCCATTAATAGTTACTTATAGAGATTGAGGAAAGAAGACACACAAAAGACTTGGTGGAAGAAGAAGAAATGAAAAGGGAAGAAAAATAAGATAATAGGAAAAATAAAAGAAAAAATACAATAACTAAAATTAACAATTCTGGCTTACAAAAAACAACAGAAATATATTGAACAAAACAGAAGATCTATCAAGATACATTTAAAAGAAACCTTTCCATCACAAAACCTCACCCTTGAACTCTTTTCCCACTGCCTGCCCTTTTGTCTGTTTTCTCTCATCTTGCCAAGGAATCACTTAGGTCTGGATTATAGCTAGATTCTAGGTGGGTTATGAAGAGGGGGAAAGGTACAAGGAGCATTCCTTACTCTAATAACTCCCAAACAGGGACTTGCCACATTTGCAAACCTTGCACTTCTCTGAACAGAAGAGTAGTCCTGTTAAGCATTGCTAGCCACCCTAGAAGGACAGGAAGGAGGCAGGGCCGTGACCCTGCAGCCTCCCTTCACAATGGCCAACAGAGAGGGTCAGCTGCAAAAGGGAGTGCATGTTGTACCTCTTTTATGGCATAGCTGCAGTCATGCCCACCCTATGCACTGACAGTGCCAGAAAAAATCATGGCATAATACCTGTAGCAGTGTGACCCCATACTTCCCCCATGATGGGGCAGTAGCTTTAAGATCGAATTGAGCCCTTACATTGAAAACTCTTCAGGGAAGGGACCATATAAAATGCCATGCATACTAATGCTGCTGTATAAATATTAGTGCTACTGCTACCAAGAGGAGGAAGAGAAAAAAAATCTCTTCAATCAGAGACACCCATGTAACCGAAAAACAGAAAGGAAACAAGGCAGCACTATACATGCTATATTTACTACCTGAGGGCCAAATTAACCTTTAGTGTGGAGTTTAAGTACAAAGGCTTTTATACTCCTTAACCCTACATAGCAGCTGTGCAGGAGATTGCCATCTGGGCTGCCATGCAAGGGCACAATCCCATGCACTGTAGTATTTGTCTCCATGCCTTTCTAGATGAGGTAAGCACAGATGGTCACTTTGAGGGGTAAGGTGGGTATTTCGGCCATAGGAAAGAAAAAAGCAGTCATGGGACTGTGTGGCAGACCTCCCCAACCTCCTCACATTCCATTCACAAAGAGCCCAAATACTCAGGCATTATACAGATACAGCAAATTTCTTCCATGGATAGTATAAGAGTCCTACATCATATTTACATTATGTTTATCTTGATTTTCAATTTGCATTATTAGTTGTCTTGAACTGTCTTTATATTTCTATAGTTTGTTTGCATTATTATATGTTTTAAACACAGAGAGTGATATCTGGCACTATCAAACTCCCATTGATTTTGACAGGGCCAGGATTTCACCAGGGATGCTGGGGGGAATGGATTACTCAGATGACTAGCAATATATATCTGCTCTGTATTTCTGGTGCAAAGTTAGCCCAGTTTGTTAGTGATTACAATTTATCTGATGGTAGCTTGGTGCCCTATATGAAAAGAATTGGCAGTCTCAGTCTAGTAATTAGTGGGCAAGTGTCCGCATCACAAAACCAATCCAAATGTCCCTTTTTAAAGAGCAGTCAAGGAGTGAATGGGAATGTGGAGTGAATTACAGTACCACAATCCAACACCCTTTGTGGTGGTTTATTCAGGTAAAGGATGAGATGCATTGCCAGGGTGGGGATGTGGGAAGGGGAAGATTACACTCCTGCTGCCCATGTTAAAGCTGTTCTGTGGACAGAGAGTGTTCCAGTCACCAAAGCTGTCAATCCAATACATTTCACAATCCATATAGTCATTTTAAATATGTAATATTTAAAGAGAATTTTTAAATGATTACTAATGATATCTTATAAAAATGCCATTAAAAGACATTCCAGATATTTCTTAATGGGATACTGTCAGTCTTGTGCAGTCCCCAAATCACTAGTTCGCAAATGTGAAGATGACATTTTCCCAAATATTCTTTCCTTACTGATTAATGCAGAGAGGAAGTTTTTGTTTTTTTTTTCTTTAAAGAGCTTAAATGAGATGTTTTGTGCTCCATGCATACATCTGTACATTTGCATGTTTGTTTTTAAAGTTCAAAAGTCACAATTTAGGGGATTTTATTTTGCTTAAAAACTTTCTCTGCATGACAACAATGTGTTGCAAAAAGGACTTTGGAAAAATACTCATTTTCAGATCTAGAAGGAAAAATCAACCAAGTTCACCCATGTTGTAGCTCTAGTGAAGTGAGTAGAATAACATCAGGGCTCGATAACTTCTTAGGGCTCCACTGTGCCATTTAGATACAGTTCACATAGTAAGAAGTGGTATAAAGATACAATGGCCCAGAGGTATTTAGGTGTCTATCAGCCTCTTTAGGCACTGAATTCCATTGATTAGGTGCCACTGACATTTTCAAAATTGCTGCTCAACTGCTGCCTGATCCTGTACACACCTAAGTTCCCTAGATGCCTACGTTTCTGATGGTCAGCATTTACAAAGCTGCCTATAACCTGATGCTACCCCACAACTAATGAGCAGCTCAGAGCCCTGGCTCAAGCCAAAGTCCTGGAAGCCCTGAACTACAATTCTCAAATGAGGCGGGGGACTGCCTATCTCACAAGTGGGGACTGACCTATAGGCATGCTCTGAGCATGCCTAACATCTGTTACCTGCCAACCCCGCAGCAGGATGGCCAGATGCAGGCCACTGATGACTGGGGAAGCAGCACAGAACCTGCACCAAAGTCAGTCAGGGAACAGGGAAACGTAGGATGCATGAGAGAGGTATCAATCATGAGCAGCAGACAGAGAGAGATAAATGGGTTTGATTGCTAGGGGATGAGCTACCTACGCAGCTGACCTGGAGTAGGGGCCTAACTCCAGGAGGGGTTTGTGTCTGAGGATCCTGAGCACAAGGAAGCACACTAGGTCAGCTACTTAGGCGTAGTCTCCTCTTCTCTTTCCATCTACTCTTCTCCTCAGCATTTCACTCCTAATTTAAGTGGTTTCATGATCACTTTGCTGGCTTCAGAGGATCCTTTTCTTAAGCATTTAACTCTCTGCCTGGGCGCCTAACTCAGGACTGAGGATTCAACTATGTGGCAGGCCGCCCATAGATTTGGCATTGCAATGCTGAACAAAGCAACACCTAAGTACCTTTGAGGATCTGGGCCAACACCTCAGACTGAATATGAAGAGCCATTACTCCCAGTGGTGCTGAAAGCCATTGAACCAAACTGTAAACCCTGTATATCATAGAAAGCTCTTCAAGCCAGTGGGTGCTACTGCACCCCCAGCACCCATAGTTCCAGAACCCCGACTATACTCTTTAGGGAGATCAGCCACTTCTCTTGGCCAGTGTGTGTATATGTCTGAGTGTGTCTTTGTGCAGTGGGATCCTCACTATCTGTCCACCAGGGGAGTAGGAAACGCATAGTCCATGCTTTTTCTTATGCACAGGGCTGTGCCTGGTAGAACTACTCAAAGTCGGGAAGAGGATGAAGAACCTCCCGCCTCCCCAGCCAACACATATTGTAGCCAGACAGAATTTGTCCTTTGAAATCTGATAGCATTTGGACTGGTATGTACAATTACTCAGATTGTGTAAAATCAAACGAGAACGTGAGCATTAGGTCTGCAGGCTGTGAATAAAATAATGAGGCTGAAATACAAAGGATTAGTAATTGCTATGCTGAACACTTTCTCACAAACATCCTTGCTTTTATCTAAATAAATAAATCCTAAAGATCATTAAATTCTGTTCACTACACTGAGGATTTTCTACACACTTAGGATTTTCTACACTAGCATATCCCAGAGTTATCTTGCCCATAATAAATAATGTAACCACATACAGTGCCCTTTCCTTTTGTCTTGCATAAGTGTGTATAAGATTTAATTGTCCAAATTCACTGAAATCAATTCAAGGACAATGATTCCAAGGCAACTGGAGATTTGACACTGATAGACGTTGCACTGATCACACCGTGTTTACAGCCTATTGAGAATTACTTTGATACTGATATTACCTCCTCTCCCCCCATCCCCCATTAAAAAGGGGCATATCACTTGTCTAAATACAAGAGGGTCACTTTGCAGTGATTTTTCCTACTAGAAATTAATTTTGAAATCTGCACCAACACCTAAATGGATGATCAACTTGTTTTTAAAGTTTGTTGTCCAAATTCTATATTGACATACACTCAGTCAACTTGACTAGCTTCAGTGCGGGATTTAACAGCACATGTTTTAGGAAATTTAATTTCCTCATTTTTAATATGCTTCTGAGTTCTAGGCCCTACAGATACACTGAGTACATTAGGGAATGTACGTGCATGTCTGTGTGGACTAATGGACCATTCACATTTCCATTTTCATTCCCAATCTTAAAAAAGAAAAAAAAAACATTCAATGACCATAGTTCTGAGAATAAAATCCTCAATATTTTGCTACATTGAGGGCCATTCCAACAATTTGCCACACAGTGCAGACTTGAGGTACCATACTCCCCCACTCCATACTTAGAATACTTAGTGTGATAAGAGACTGGTATTTGATGGCAGATGCTGCCTTTGTAATGCAACTCCTGTATGATATTAAGATTTTAGCCATTTCTCTAATGCTTATTTTTAAGATTTCAGTAGTGCTTGGCTTTTGCTGGTCCTTTGTCCAGAAGGAAATTTCACTTGCTATGAATTAGATCTGATTCAATAAAGTGTTTAAGCACCGTTCAGGGCCATACTTAAGCAGGTGCTTACCTTTAAGGATTGACTTCAATGTGATATAGGTGCATGGTTACATTTAAGCATGTGTTTAATAGGGATGTTTTCCTGAATTGAGTCCTGGCTGTTTGTTGCTACCAGTGTTCTATGGCATGTATGGTACTTCTGTGTGTACTTGATTTTCTGTGCTAAATGCTGAGGAATTTTTTTAACTACCAAGTACAGCCTGGTGGCAAAATATGTCAGATTTGATTAATCTTCTAGTTGTCTTTACTGTGGAAATGATGCCTTCCAGATACTACTGGTGAATGCAGAGAACAGTCAGCTATTCTCTACAATGGACCAAAGAAAAGTGAAAGCCAATGTTCTGACTAGAAGTACCAACCAGTAGCAATTTTTTCTTCTCTGTTGTACTATAACCATAATATCTTCTGATAACATGGTAGATAATACACACAGCATCATTGTCTTAGAGACAGAGAGAATCATAGAATATTTCAGACTTGAAGACACCTGAATAGGTAATCTATACTCATGCATTCTGGTGGGACTGATTTCATTATTCCTCAACCATTCCTGATACATGGGTGTTATATCTAGTATTGAACATCTCCAGTGAGGGTAATTCTAAATTGTCTATTGGCAACCTATTCCATTGCATATGTGTCCTAATCGCTAATTTACATTTTTCCTGCTTCATCTTAAACCACTCATTCCTTGCGTACTCATTGACTAATGACCATAATTGATCCCTATCCTCTTTGTAACAGCTGTTTATATATATATATATATATATAGCTTTCATTTCCCTCTCAATCTCCGTATCTCTAGATTCATTAATCCCCACTTGCTTAGCCTTTCGTCTGTCTTATTTTCAAAATAATTCAACATTTTCACTGCACATTTCTGACATCTATGAATATTTGTCTTTTTTTAATTGAGAAGCCTGAAACTGAACAGAGCACTTTGATACAATATTACACCAGCACTGCATTCCTGTCTTGTGCCCCATTTAACATTTACTATAACCTTTGGTGCTTTTCTGAGGTAGTATAATCTGGCTGGTATTCTTTTATCTAAGCATTTTATTTGTCCTTCTTAAATGAAGCTTCAGTTTTTACTGAATACCATACTTTCAAATTTCTGCTAGTCCCTCCAATTTACCAAGATTACACTGTGTTTATTATATTCTAGAAAGCATTTGTAATGCTCTCCAAGATTCTATTGTTCAAAAATATGATTATCACATATCTCCACAGTATCTTCCAAGTCAATAATGAGTCTAGAATAGGCCACTTCAAGATACTACAAATATCCTCTCCCTAGCTTGATATAAGCCCATTATAACAACAATTACTGCTTTTTGTTATTTGTGAGCTAGTTTTTTAAAACTCACCCTTCCTTTTTGCACTCAAAGTTATGTGCGACACATTTAGATGTCATGTGAGTGTGAATTTGCTGTCATTTAGATGTCATATGAAAACATAGCCAGGTAGTTGAACTGACTGTACTTAAGAGTTCAAAGGCCCACGTGAAATATTGCAGAACCAGGAAGGAAGGTTGCGTTGAAGCACTGTTCATCATCAGTCCCTCCTAATTGACTCCACATCCATCATTATACATTACATTATTTCAGCTTACTGATGAAAATGTCATGTAAAACAATAGGAAACTCTATATCAAGAAGATACGCTTGACCACATTTCTGAATTTTTGAAACCAGGATTCTGGATTGCACACCACAGATCTGGACAGTACATATTGCATGCTTAAATACTACAATAGAATATGTAAAACTGGCAATTATGTGTACATTCAAATACAGGTTTTACTCTTGCAACTCATGCATGCACACATTTTGCAGGTAGAATTTAGGAACATGTTTTGAAGACTTGCTTCACTATGTTGCCTATATTTTCTGTAACCAATAAAGATTGTTTTCCTATCAAAGAAATAAATTAAATTAGTTTAGTCTAATTTGGTTTTCATGAATCCACATTGCTCACCACTCATCATGTTATTTTACTCTTGGTGCTTACAAACTGAGTCTGACTGCTTTATTCATTTTTTTCCCAGCAATTTACCAGGAACTGAAGTTAAACTTAATGGTCTAATTACCTGGGTCTCCCTTTCCCCTTTCTTAAAACAAGTTACTATGTGTGTCATTTTCCAATCCTCTGAGACCTCACTAGACTGCAGTGACTTCTGAAAACAAATTAACTATATTCACAGTAGCTTCATGCCAGCAGCAATCCCCATTGCTAGCATGAATCTCTTGGCATGGTCAGTGGCTGACATGTGAGAACAAAGTTGAAGCACAGTCTATGGAGAAGTGGGCTTGTCAGGTAACAATGTGGTACTGGACATTAGAGCGTTCATGTGTAAATGTCAAGATATCAGTGCAGTTACTCCTGAGGACTGCTTTTCCTTGCCTTCCCTCCCCCCCCCCCCCCCCCCCAATTATTTATCATGTTCTTTAAACTGTTGTCCTCTTTCCTTCCCTCAGGGGAAAAAAACAGTTGGGAAAGGGGATGTGCCTTTACAAATGAAAGTGGGAGGAAGGAGAAGCAGAGCCTTTTAGAGAGTGTTTTCAAGGTTTTGCTGTATATAGAACAGTGAGAAGACAAGCAAAGGAACAGGAGCTAACTAGTGTGGGTGTATGAAGAAGATCATTTTGCCCTGGAGTGAGCTGTGAGCAAGAACCACTTGGGGTCCCGCCTCCATTGTGGAGTGCATATGTTGAAGCTGTGGTGAGGAGAATCTACTTTGAATAGAGCCAGGGGGAGCAGCAAGTTCTGTTCCGCACTCCAGTGTCAATCACCAGAGAAAAGGACAGAGGCAGTGGGCCTTCATAATGAATGTGATGCTAGCATTGACTTCTATATAACATTGCATGCCTACCGTGAGTAAAATTTTCAAAGCCACCTAAGTGATTTGGGAGCCTGAGTACTGTTGCCGAAGACACTTTTGAAAATGAGACTGACTGCTAAGTCACTGAGATGCTTTGAAAATCGTACCCTATGATGACAGACACAGCATTCTCAAAAATAACCGACAATGTATTCAGCAGATTTTTTGTTAGTTTCTTTAATACTTTAGTGTTGGTGATTCAGAAGATGACACTCCATTTTCTGATGGTATGGCTACACTGCAATTAAACCCCCAAAGCTAAGGAGTTGTTTTACTGTGGTGTAAACATTTGGGCTCGAGCTCTGAGACCATCACACCTTGCAGGGTACTAGAGCCCAGGTTCCAGCCTGAGCCCCAATATCTACCTCACAGTTAAACAGCCCCTTAGTCTGAGTCAGCTGGCATGGACCAGCCACACATTTTTAACTGCAGTGTAGACATACCCTGACACTACTCAACCACTGTTCTAAAATGGTGTGTGTGTGTTTGGGGGGGGCGGGGCGGGGAGGAAGCTATCTGCTGTCTTTCAGTGAGATGTAAAAACAAGATTCCAACAACTTGATATAAAAGAGCTCATGGTACCTTTCATAAAAGTATGGGGGTAAATTCAAAAAACCTGGTCAAATTCAAGTTGCCTGCCTCACAACAAATCCCTCTTTAAACCAAACAGAAAATTTATTCTTTACTTTTTGCCCTAAACTGTTGTGAGTTGCTGATATTTGTGGTATTTCATCCCAGAAGTGGCTGCATTTCAGTGGTGGAGAAAGTGTTCCCTATACACTTCAGGGGTTCTCAAACTGGGGGTCGAGACTCCTCAAGGAGTCGCAAGGTTATTACGTGGGGGGTCGTGAGCGGTCGGCGTCCACCCCAAACCCTGCTTTGCATCCAGCATTTATAATGGTGTTAAATATATTAAAAAGTGTTTTTAATTTATAAGGGGGGTCACACTCAGAGGCTTGCTATGTGAAAGGGGTCACCAATACAAATGTTTGAGAACCACTGCTATACTTACTATTGCATTCCTCGCTATTTTATAATATAGAGGGATACTATGAAGTTCTGTCTAGTCTCTTAGCTATATAAAAAGACTCAGGTAAATATTGCCTAAATAAGGCAGCTAATATTCCTGGTTTAGAATGGAAAATTGAATGAGTCTCTCATTTTTCTTCATGTTAAAAAAATGGCACAATTCAATTAAAATAACGTCACTCAAGGGTAAATTTTATTAGGCCATATTAAAATGAACATATTCAGTTATTTCTGCATTTTCTAAACTTTTCCTTCTTGATTTTGCCATGTGACTTATCCATTTCCTCTCTAACTATTATTGCATTAGATACCCTGTTACCATTATTCCCTTTGAGACATGACTGCAAGAGGAATACAGTCACATGAAGAATATAAAATAGTGGAGAACAGGAGTTTTAAAAACATTACATAAGTTACTCAATAATGACTGAGCAGTGAATGATCATGAGTAATTTATGTAGGGTCATAGAGTACTTACTGTAATCAGTGAATACATATCACCTCTCACGCTTACCTTATTCATTCCTATAACAAGATTTTTAAGTACTTTATTTTATTTAGAAATATAGCTTAAATTACTTTTAATGTCCCACAACAAATTTAGGCTGATAAGTTTTACTTATATAACAGCTTCTGTCTCTCAGCATTTTAAAAATGACAGTGGGAAATCCAAGAGTTCCTTGTAGTGCTTAGAAGAACAGGCCAAATGCACAATTGGGTTATGGGCATTAAAAGCTATCTATGCAACTCAGCCTCCAATTTTTGTGTGTGCAATTTTGCACGTGCAAATCATTTGCACATAAAAGCCTGGATCCTGAAATCTGAGTCATATGGGTGCCCAGGAAGAATTCCATTCACTCTACTGGGACTCCATGCCAATGTAAAGGGATCATCTTTACAGGTCAGATTACAGGATGAGGAGCAACTTTTTAGCCACCTTTGTGCACAAAATTATAGAATTTGCACATGCATAACTCACTCATGCATGCTTATAAAGTTTTACGTATACACATTCTTTTGCTTGCACACCCAAATAATAGTACTCAAACTTGTGCATTTCAGTGCAGACTTGTTTGAAGCCACCTTTGAAAAATTCAACCCTTACAGTCAATTTTTAGAAGTAAGACCCCAACTGCACATGCATTTTTGGTGCATGTTTATATATATTTGATTGCAAATATGTACCACAATTTTACATGAAAATTCTGCATTTGCATGAGAAAAATCACAAGTTAGGGGCCCAGCTAATCCTTGTGATACCAATATCTGCTTTGTTTGTACAACTGTGTGAGAAATTATAAGCGCATAAATGCACATGCAAAAATGGGTACAAGGCCACTATCCTCTCCTTTTAGAAATCAAGCACCTATTTTTTTTCCCCAAATGTTACTTTTTTTTTTTTTTTTTTTTGGTAATGCCACAATATTGGTGAATATATGGTTTGTTTGGTACCTATTTATTTTTATTATACTTTAAAGCCATGGTAAAACTATGCAAACGATTTTTCAGAAAGAAGGCATAACTGCACAAAAAGAAAAGAAAATTCTGCTTTCACAGTACTGACCACATAAGAGCCTCACTAATTACATGATTGATTTTTAATTTTTCCAAAAAATACAATGGAATTCTTAATGAAATTTGTTTTTCCTAGATTTGCTTTTACCTTTTGTTGAAAAGTGTTCTGTGGTATATATGCTATCATGAAGTAACATTTTTCTTTGATACTAGGGACACCCAAATTCCAGTAAATAAATAAATAAATAAATTAAAAATCCTTATCAACACACTTTTATTCCTTGCAAAAAATCACCACAGGGCAGCGACTGACTCCGTGTAATGTTAAAAAGATATGGAACACTTTTTACTTCTGGGTCATTTATTCTAAAGCGATTCAAGTTGATGGATAATGACTACGTTTGGAAGGATCAGATTTTTAACAGTAAATGTCGGTAAACATTGCTATGCCCATAAACACACAAACCAATAAAAATATATATATCCATCGATGATAATCAGAATTTCAGAAAACTAAAGTAATAAAAATGCTGCTTGAGAACTTATTAGACTTTGATTTAAGGATATTTACTTTGTATATTTTAACATGTGATATTGACAATTTATGTTTTAACAGTTATAAAGCTTTAACTTTTGAATTTCAACATCTATTGTCGATAAATAATTATTGTCCGAGCCCCCACTGTCTGACCTCCCCCAGTTTCCCATACCTGTGAAAATTTAAATTGATAAAAATAAAAAATGCTTAAAAATAAACATTGACATTAACCATTAAAATTATATAAAAAAACCCTGAATTCTGCTAATCCTAATAATGGCTGTGGGAGGGAAAAAACAACAACCATACCTTATTATTGTTCTTTGGCAGCTTGTTTGAGATTAGTTGATAGTCCAGTTCCTAGGCAATCAGTTCTTCAAAGATATATGCATATACTTAACTTGATGCATAAGAGCAATTCTGTTGACTTCCATGGGAAATTAAGCTACATGCATGCAAAGTTAAGCATGTACCTAAGTCTTTGCAGGACGGGAGCCCTGGAGTTCATACCAAACAAAATCATAACAATCGTGGTCAAAGATTATAAATGTAGGGAGACTCCAGGTCCAGGTTGAGGCACATTGGTGAATAGTGTAGCTAAGCTTGGTTAGTTCCTGCCTTACATTGCCGCTGTCCATGTTGTGCCTGTTCTGCTGCTGATAAGAAAAAATAATTCTCTATTGATATCAATTCACAACTCTTAGGGTATGTCTACACTACGACATTAGATTGAATTAATAGAAGCCGGTTTTATAGAAATTGGTTGTATACAGCCGATTGTGTGTGTCCCCACATAAAATGCTCTAAGTGCTCTAGTCGGCGGACCGCGTACACAGTACCGAGGCTAGCGTTGACTTCCGGCGCATTGCACTATGGGTAGCTATCCCACAGTTCCCGCAGTCTCCGGCGCCCATTGGAATTATGGGTTGAGATCCCAATGCCCGAATGATGCAAAACAGTGCCGCGGGGGGTTCTGGGTACATGTCGTCAGGCCCCTCCCCCTCCGTCACAGCAACAGCAGACAATAGATTCGCGCCTTTTTACCTGGGTTACCTGTGCAGACAACATACCACGGCAAGCATGGAGCCCGCTCAGCTCAGCTCACCGTCACCATATGTCATCCGGGTGCCGGCAGACGTGGGACTGCATTGCTACACAGCAGCAGCAGCTAACTGCCTTTTGGCGGTAGACGGTGCAGCATGACTGGTAGCCTTCATCGGCGATCTGGGTGCTGGTAGCTGTGGGGCTGGCAGCCGTAGGGCTGCATTGCACCAGCCCCTTACCTTTTGCCTTTTGGCAGTAGATGGTTTATTACGACTGGTAACCGTCCTCGTCATACAGCAGTGGCTGTCAATCATGGGCACCTGGTCAGACATGCTCTGTCCTATCGAACTGTCTTGACAATGATGGCTATCAGTTGTAGTATGCTATTTTCTGCCAAGCGCCCAGTATTTTCTGCTAAGCACCCAGAAGAGGCCGAGGGCAATCTGGGTGCTTGCAGACATGGGGCTGGCAGACGTGGGGCTACATTGCTACACAGCAGCAACCCCTTGCCTTTTGGCAGTAGATAGTATATTATGACTGGTATCCGTCGTCATCATACTGCAGTGGGTATCAGATCGTGCAATAGGCCTGAAGGCTAACTGCCAAGCGCCCAGTATTTGCTGCCAAGCACCCAGAAAATGCCGAGGGCTATCAGTCATGCTGCACCGTCGTCTTAAGATGTAAAAAATAGATTTGTTCTGTATTCATTTCCTTCCCCCCTCCCTCCGTCAAATCAACGGCCTGCTAAACCCAGGCTTAGGAGTTCAATCTCTGGGGGGTGGGGGTCATTCTGTGTGACAGTTGTTTGTGTTTCTCCCTGATGCACAGCCACCTTTCTTGATTTTAATTCCCTGTACCTGTACGCCATGTTGTCACTCGCCCCTCCCTCCCTCCCTCCCTCCCTCCTTCCCCTGGTCCTTCAGATACTAGTTTCGCGCCTTTTTTCAGACCAGACGCCATAGCTAGCACTGGGATCATGGAGCCCGCTCAGATCACCGCGGCAATTATGAGCACTATGAACACCACGCGCATTGTCCTGGAGTATATGCAGAGCCAGGACATGCCAAAGCAAAACCAGGACCAGCCGAGGAGGAGGCGATTGCAGCGCGGCGACGAGAGTGATAAGGAAATGGACATGGACCTAGACCAGGTCACAGGCCCCAGTAATGTGGAAATCATGGTGTTCCTGGGGCAGGTTGATGCCGTGGAACACCGATTCTGGGCCTGGGAAACAAGCACAGACTGGTGGGACCGCATCGTGCTGCAGGTGTGGGACGATTCCCAGTGGCTGCGAAACTTTCGCATGCGTAAGGGCACTTTCATGGAACTTTGTGACTTGCTTTCCCCTGCCCTGAAGCGCCAGAATACCAGGATGAGAGCAGCCCTCACAGTTGAGAAGCGAGTGGCGATAGCCCTGTGGAAGCTTGCAACGCCAGACAGCTACCGGTCAGTCGGGAATCAATTTGGAGTGGGCAAATCTACTGTGGGGGCTGCTGTGATCCAAGTTGCCAGGGCAATGAGAGACCTGGTGATATCAAGGGTAGTGACTCTGGGAAACGTGCAGGCCATAGTGGATGGCTTTGCTGCAATGGGATTCCCAAACTGTGGTGGGGCGATAGATGGAACCCATATCCCTATCTTGGCACCGGAGCACCAAGCCACCGAGTACATAAACCGCAAGGGGTACTTTTCAATGCTGCTGCAAACCCTGGTGGATCACAAGGGACGTTTCACCGACATCAACGTGGGCTGGCCGGGAAGGGTACATGATGCTCGCATCTTCAGGCACTCTGTTCTGTTTCGAAAGCTGGAGGAAGGGACTTTCTTCCCGGACCAGAAAATAACCGTTGGGGATGTTGAAATGCCTATCGTGATCCTTGGGGACCCAGCCTACCCCTTAATGCCATGGCTCATGAAGCCGTACACAGGCAGCCTGGACAGGAGTCAGGACCTGTTCAACTACAGGCTGAGCAAGTGCCGAATGGTGGTGGAATGTGCATTTGGGCGTTTAAAAGCGCGCTGGTGCAGCTTACTGACTCGCTCAGACCTTAGCGAAAAGAATATCCCCATTGTTATTGCTGCTTGCTGTGCGCTCCACAATATCTGTGAGAGTAAGGGGGAGACATTTATGGCGGGGTGGGAGGTAGAGGCAAATCGCCTGGCCGCTGATTACGCGCAGCCAGACACCAGGGCGGTTGGAGGAGCACAGCAGGGCGCGGTGCGCATCAGAGAAGCTTTGAAAACTAGTTTTGTGACTGGCCAGGCTACGGTGTGAAACTTCTGTTTGTTTCTCCTTGATGAAATCTCCGCCCCCCCACCCACCCGGTTAACTCTACTTCCCTGTAAACCAACCACCCCACCCTCTCCTACCCTCCCCCCTTCAAGCACCACTTGCAGAGGCAATAAAGTCATTGTTACTTCACATTCATGCATTCTTTATTAATTCATCACACAACTAGGGGGATAATTGCAAAGGTAGCCCGGGATGGGTGGGGGAGGAGGGAAGGAAAAGGACACACTGCAGTTTAAAACTTTAAAACTTTAACACTTATTGCTCGGGAAATCATCTAGGGTGGAGTGACTGGGTGGCCGGAGGCCCCCCCACCGTGTTCTTGGGCGTCTGGGTGAGGAGGCAATGGGACTTGGGGAGGAGGGCTGTTGGTTACACAGGGGCTGTAGCGGCGGTCTGTGCTCCTGCTGCCTTTCCTGCATCTGAACCATACGCTGGAGCATATCAGTTTGATGCTCCAGCAGCCGGAGCATCGACTCTTGCCTTCTGTGTGCAAGCTGACGCCACCTCTCATCTTCAGCCCGCGATTCAGCACGCCACCTCTCCTCTCGCTCATATTGGGCTTTTCTATAATCAGTCATTGACTGCCTCCACGCATTCTGCTGTGCTCTGTCAGCGTGGGAGGCAGTCTGTAGTTCTGTAAACATTTCATCACGCGTCCTTCGCTTCCGCTTTCGAATATTCACTAGCCTCTGTGAAGGAGAAAGATTTGCAGCTGGTGGAGGAGAAGGGAGAGGTGGTTAAAAAAGATACATTTTAGAGAATAATGGGTACACTCTTTCACATTAAATTTTGCTGTTCACATCACACAGCACATGTGCTTTCGTTACAAGGTCGCATTTTTCCTCTTATATTGAGGGCCTGCCTGTTTGGTGTGAGAGATCACTCACGCAGTGCCAGGCCACAGATTTCAGCTTGCAGGCAGCCATGGTAAGACACAGTCTTTTGGCTTTTTTAACCTTGTTAACATGTGGGGATGGTTTAAAACAGTACTGCTCTCATTAACCATACCAAGCACCCGTTGGGTTGGCCATTTAAAATGGGTTTGCAATGTAAAAGGAGGGGCTGCGGTTTCAGGGTTAACGTGCAGCACAAACCCAACTAATTCCCCTCCCCCACACACCCAATTCTCTGGGATGATCACTTCACCCCTCCCACCCCACCGCGTGGCTAACAGCGGGGAATATTTCTGTTCAGCAGAGCAGGAAGGGGCACCTCTGAATGTCCCCTTAATAAAATTGCCCCATTTCAACCAGGTGACCGTGAATGATAGCACTCTCCTGAGGATAACAAAGAGCGATAAGGAATGGATGTTGTCTGCATGCCAGCAAACACCGGGACCATACGCTGCCATGCTTTGTTATGCAATGATTCCAGACTACGTGCTACTGGCCTGGCGTGGTAAAGTGTCCTACCATGGCGGACGGGATAAGGCAGCCCTCCCCAGAAACCTTTTGCAAAGGCTTTGGGAGTACATGAAGGAGAGCTTTCTGGAGATGTCCCTGGAGGATTTCTGCTCCATCCCCATACACGTTAACAGACTTTTCCAGTAGCTGTACTGGCCACGATTGCCAGGGCAAATTAATCATTAAACACGCTTGCTTTTAAACCATGTGTAATATTTACAAAGGTACACTCACCAGAGGTCCCTTGTGTGCCCTCAGGGTCTTGGGTGAGTTCGGGGGTTACTGGTTCCAGGTCCAGGGTGATAAACATATCCTGGCTGTTGGGGAAACCGGTTTTTCCGCTTCCTTGCTGCTGTGAGCTATTTACATTATCTTCATCCTCATCTTCCTCGTACCCCGAACCCGCTTCCCTGTGTGTTTCTCCAGTGAGGGACTCATAGCACATGGTTGGGGTAGTGGTGGCTGCACCCCCTAGAATGGCATGCCGCTCTGCGTAGAAGCGGCATGTTTGCGGCTCAGCCCCGGACCTTCCATTTGCTTCTCTGGCTTTGTGGTAGGCTTGCCTTAGCTCCTTAATTTTCACGCGGCACTGCTGTGCATCCCTGTTATGGCCTCTGTCCTTCATGGCCTTGGAGACCTTTTCTAATATTTTGCCATTTCGTTTACTGCTTCGGAGTTCAGCCAGCACTGATTCATCTCCCCATATGGCGAGCAGATCCCGTACCTCCCGTTCTGTCCATGCTGGAGCTCTTTTGCGATCCTGGGACTCCATCACGGTTACCTGTGCTGATGAGCTCTGCGTGGTCACCTGTGCTCTCCACGCTCAGCAAACAGGAAATGAAATTCAAACGTTCGCGGGGCTTTTCCTGTCTACCTGGCCAGTGCATCTGAGTTGAGAGTGCTGTCCAGAGCGGTCACAATGAAGCACTGTGGGATAGCTCCCGGAGGCCAATAACGTTGAATTCCATCCACACTAACCCAATTCCGACCCCCTAAGGCTGATTTGATCGCTAATCCCCTCGTCGGAGGTGGAGTAAAGAAACCGGTTTAAAGGGCCCTTTAAGTCGAAAGAAAGGGCTTCGTCGTGTGAACGTGTCCAGGCTAAATTCGATTTAACGCGGCTAAAGTCGACCTAAACTCGTAGTGTAGACCAGGCCCCAGAAGCTCTCAAAATTATTTCTATCTATCTATCTATCTGTCAATCAAGGATGACCCACAAGATACACAAACTTGTTTAAATAGGATGAAAGTCAATGCATTTTTTAAAATTAAGGGTCAAATTCTCAGCTGCTGGAAGTCAGTATGGCTCCACTGAACTCAATTAAATTATGCCCGTTTATACCATCTCAGGATCTGGTCCTAGGTGATTAGGAACAGGTTGATGGTCTAATCCAGGGATCGGCAACGTTTGGCACGCGGCTCGCCAGGGTAAGCACCCTAGCGGGCCAGGCCAGTTTATTTACCTGCTGACGTGGCAGGTTCAGCTGATCGCGGCCCCCACTGGCCGCGGTTCGCTGTCCCGGGCCAATGGGGGCGGCGGGAAGCGGCGCGGGCAAGGGATGTGCTGGCCGCGGCTTCCCGCCGCCCCCATTGGCCCGGGACGGCGAACCGCGGCCAGTGGGGGCCGCGATCGGCCAAACCTGCTGCGTCAGCAGGTAAATAAACTGGCCCGGCCCGCTAGGGTGCTTACCCTGGCGAGCCGCGTGCCAAACGTTGCCGACCCCTGGTCTAATCCCTTTGGTCCAGAAGCCCCAATGAGGATTGGGGCCCCATTGTGCTGGGTGCTGTACAGATATGTAGTGGGACACAGTCCTGGCCCAAGGAGATTAGACCACAAAAGCAACAAACATCTATTAGCAGAAGAAGAACAAAGGTTTAGAATTAGAGCTGGGGGGAAAATGCAATTCTCCCCATCCCAATATTCATTCAAATTTTTAAATGAATTTGCTCTAGCCCATGTTCAGGATTTGATTTCTGTGACCCTTCAAATGATCAAGTTTTAATAGGAAAGATGTTTGCAGAAAGTCAGTTTCAAGTCTATGCCTGACTACTTGGGGAAAATGAATTTTTAAATTTGCATGCACAAGTATTCAATTTTGTAAAGCTTGTGCATTCATCCAATCAGAAATGAGTAAAGGGCCCTGTGATTTATTGCCTGAGTCACAACTAAGCAGCACAGCGTGAATTTCAAATATTTATGATAAATCCACACAGTGAAAATTTTGAAAAGATATTAATCAAATAACCTAGTATAACAAAGGAATTTGAGGATATCCTGATCTGCTCGTGGATGTTACATTAGCATAAAAATAAGCTAAATTCACAGGAACATAGGAATTGCTATATTGAATAAATTCAGTGGTTCAGCTAGTCTGATGTCCTGCCTCTGACACAGGTCCGTTCCAGATGCTTTTGAGGAAGGTGAAGAAAAACCTATAATGGAATAATCTGCTCATAGGAGATGTTTCTTCTGAACCCCTTTGAAACATGAGGATTTATATCCTTTCTATATCATCATACTTTCTAATGTAATTGCTGATGTTCTCATTTATCCATAAAAATGTCTGATACTACTTTTAAATTCTACAGAGTTCATGGTTTCAGTTACATCTCATAACAATGAGGTTAACTGTGAATTGTATCAAAAGTAAGTCCCTTTTATGAATTTTAAATTGATTGTTTTGCAGTTCCTTTGTTGCCCCCTCATTCTCTTGTTATAAGAAAGGGTAAATGGGACTGCTTAATTTACTTTCTCTGTATCATTTATTATTCCTTATTCCTCATGTTCCCTTTCACATCTTCCCTAAACTAATCAGTACTAATCTTCACCCAGAAGTATATTCATGCCTCTAATCATTATGTTACGAGTTTTTCTGTGTTTGGTTTTTGTTTGTTATTTTTCAATTGGAGTGACCAGAACTGAACACAGCAATAAGGTGAGAGGGTATAATGAATTTACATAATGGCATTATAATATTTTCAGTATATTTTCTATTCCATTATTTGTACAACGTAGCATTTTCTTTACTGTTTTAACTACCAGTGCACATGAACCAGATGCTTTTCTTTACATTGTCCTCAGTGATATTAAAGTCTTTTTTTCTCAGTGGTAACAGTTAATTTATAATTTATAAAGGTACAATAATAGTTCAAATAACTCTTTCCAGTATATATTATGTTCCCATTCCCCTAGCTTTGCTAAGTCTCTCTGAAGTTCCTCACAGTCTACTATAGCAGTGGTTCTCAACCTTTGCAGACTACTTTACCCCTTTCAGGAGTCTGATATGTCTTGCGTACCCCAAGTTTCACCTCACTTAAAAATTACTTACTTACAAAATCAGACATAAACATACAAAAAAGTTTCACAGAACACTATTACTGACAAATTACTTACCTCCTCATTTTTGCCACATAATTACAAAATAAATCAAATGGAATACAAATATTGTACTTACATTTCAGCATATAGTATGTAGAGCAGTATAAACAAGTCATTGTCTGTATGAAATTTTAGTTTGTACTGACTTCGCTAGTCCTTGTTGTAAAACTAGGCAACTATCTAGATGAATTGATTTATCTCCTGGAAGGCCTCAGCATATCCCCAGGGGTACATGTACCCCTGGTTGAGAAACACTGTACTATAGTATTGACTAACCAAAATAATTTACTGTCATCTGCAAATTTCCCCCCCTCACTTTTCATCCCTTTTCCCACCTCATTAAATACATTAAGCAGTATGGGTCCCTGTACAGGCCCTTGTGGAACCTGATTGTTAACCTTCTGTTGGTGCTGAAAACAATCCATTTATTCCTAATAATTTTCTGTCTCTTAGATAGTTTCAAATGTGTGATAATACTTTACCTCTAACCCTGTGACTATGCTTAGTCACTTTAATAGCCTCTTATAATTTGTCTGAACATTCAAAAAGCTTTTGACAAAGTTCATCATATCAACCAATTCTTTTTTACCCACCATTGCTTAAACATCCTCAAAGAATTCTAATAGATTGAAGAGGCAGGATTTTCTTTTACAGAAGACATGCTGGTTTGTTCCTAATATATTATATTCATAATTGTATATTTTTTTAAAACTCCATCTTTCATTACCACTTCAGCCATATACCTGGTACTAAATTGAGAAGGCGTACTGGCCCGTAATTTTCAGGAGCATGCTTAGTGTCTTTTAAAAAACAACAACACTTTTTATTAAGGCATACTTACAATAAAATATTAACATATTACTTTGTATATTACTTATTCAGGAACAAATTAGTATTGAAAGAACTTGACTAAAGATTCTGGCTTGCTGGCTGGGGACCCCTCCTCCAATGAAAGGTACTATATTTTCCACCTATTAGACACCCCACACAATAGCTTATTTTTGTTACAAATTCTGCCATTTCATTCTAAACTTCCTTCAGAACTCTTGATGAATACCATCTGGTGCTAGTGACTTGTTTCTCTTTAATGTATCCATTTATTCAGTCCCCTCATCTTTTCACACCTCAGTTTCATTTTCCTCATCTTTACTTGAAAAAAAATTGGTCTGGGGTAGGTAGCTTCCCTAACACTCTTTTTGTAAAGACCAATGAAAATATACTGTTTAGCTTCTCTGTGATATCTTTACCCTTAATAATTGCAGATCAACAGACCTACCTGTTCTCTCACAGGCTTCCTACCTCTGACATACTAAAAAAAATAAAAAAAAAATGTGTATTAGTTTTCAGATCTTTGGCTATTTGTTCTAAAAAGACCCTCTTATCTCTCCTAATTTCAATCTTACAATTTATCTGTTTTAATTTATGATTCTTCCTACTGGGTTTACTTAAGCTAAGTATTTTTTAAATTGTACCTATTTATCTCAAGTAACCCTCTTCTCTCTTGCAATTTAACCATATGTTTTCTTTTTTCTTACCTTCCTGCTTTCTTTTAACTTAGGGTTTTTCATATGTGCTATGATTCTGGTATGGTGTGCTTAAATAGATTTTATTTTCCTCACTTGAGGGCCCTTTTAGACTAGCTTCTTTAAAAAAAAAAATCACCCTTTCTAAAATTTATTATCACCATACCACTTTTTGGTGCAATTCCTCCCAGGAGGATATTAAACTTAATTATATTGTGGTCACTATTAATTAGTGGCTCAACTATAGTTATTTCCTGAACTGGAGAATGCATCTCCTGTGCATTCCTTAACACTAAATTGAGACTAGCCTCTTCTCTTTTCTTGTTCAATGAATAAATTATTCATTGTGAATAATCTGCTCAGCTCTACAGTGTAATAGGTTCACTTTCTTTTCTTTGTTCTTTTATTATTTGCTATACATTTTAAAATCTAAAATTGTACTAATGAAAACATTTAATATGGGAAAATAGAAGACAGAAATATTAATTTAGATTTTTTTGTAGGTTTGTATTGGAAGTCCAGTGCAATTCAGAGTCCAGATCTAATTTTGCTGAATCTGGTTCACAACATACCACTCACTCCTTCCAATGTTGCCTCAACTATTTTATTTTCTCATGCCATAGTTTGTGAGGAAAATAAAGTATAAACTATGGGACAATATGCTTACAGACTGACAAGCTGAATAGTTTATATTAACTGCACACAAGTTTAAAAACTAAACTAACAGGAAAAGGCACATTTACTTTAAAATAATCAACCTCCAAAACATAGAACAATTAAACAGAAGCATCAGTTTGGCATCGTTATGGATAATCCTCACTATAACAAATGTACGTATCTAAACTGAACAAAAACAGAGACATTGTAATAATGAGGCTGGAAGTGCTATAAAATCCAAACATTTTAGTTGAAATTATGAAGATGAAATTAATAATGCATGGCAAGAATGTGCCCTAATACTAAAAGACACTTTTGGAAGACTGGATGGTTATGGGGGATTGGTAATGAAAAACAGAAGAGTTCACTACAAGGTCAACTGTTCACATATGACCTTTGTCAGAAGAGTATAGGAGACATTGCTAGCCGATGGCTGTGTTTTTGGCCTATGTGAAATGAGATGCTTGCCTCAGGCCAGTTCCTTATAAGTGAGTGTGCACATCACAAAACTAATAATTTTCCAACCTTTTTCATAGTTTCAACAGAAAATCCAAGGACTGAATGGGTAAGAAGACTGAACTACCCTCAAACTTTGAAAGGTACCCTCACGCTATCAGGACAGAGCTGAGGGAGATCAGAGAAACAAGCACCATTGCTGTCCATGCTAAACCTTTCTGGAGACAGACTTCAGTTTCCAGGGCTCTCGGTGCAGCACCTGTCACAACTACTGAATTCATATGAAATTTAAAAATTAAATAAAAAGCCAACTCCAGAGAAACATTCCTCACCTCACCTACTGTCCTAAGGGACTGCTGATGCTCTAAGAATGATCACTGGTATAACACTGCCTCCTTGGCTCCAGTCACACAGACTAAATGAGCATCATAAACTCTTCAAGTCAAGGGAGATCTTGTAGTGTCTTAATAAAATACAATGGGCTAGTAAATATAGTGGTAAAACATCTTAGACCAAAGTATGATTTTAGTGTACACCTTTTAGCTCCGAATCCAAAACGCATAATTAACTATCTTTCCTATGTCTACACACTGTCTTTTGTGTCACCCAACCACAATGATGACTATAAAAGAGGTAAGAATTCAGAACAAGATAGAAAGCATTGAGCAGAATACACAAGTTTATATCTTGTAGGATGACCAAGAAAGTAAAAGATAGTGAGAACAGTGTGTAAAAAAAAAAAAAAAAAAAGACTCATCTGCTGCCTTCCAAACCCTGCCTCACGTTAGCAATGTAGGTATGATACCAGCACTGCTTGATGAACAATGTTCAGTATCAATAAGAAAATGAGGCACCTGGAGCAGTTAAAATGTAAAGAAAAATTTAGCTTGCCATCACCTTATACTGTTTTTGCTGCTAGCAACAGTGACCTACTATCATGACACAAAGTCTTTTCTTTTTTAAGTAGATTCAACAATGTTCTTTTCAGTGGTATTTGAATCCAAGAGCAGTAATTTTTTTTTCTCATTGCCTCCAATACTCTGACTGTACTATTCATAGTAAGGATAGCAGAGAGCCAAGTTTTATTCCCGCAAAGGGAACATTTTCACGCAGCCTTTTGAATAGTACTTACTCAAATATGGTGGTTTGTAAGGCGCTCGTGTATTAGTCAGCAGTCCATCCAACTCCTTCCTCTCCAGAGTATTGTGAAGGGCCTTCTCCTTGCCGAAGGTGGAAAAGGACCTCTCTGTTCCAGGCTGGGCTTCTGGTGTTTCAAACACTTCAGTGTCTGGAACAGAGTCCATACCGGGCACATGCAGATTGCTGCGATAATCTGCAGCCTGGCGTCCATCGGATGCGACAAAGGAGGGCATCCAGCACCGATCCGAGTGGCCCAGCGCTTTACATTCCTCTGTGCAATTGGAGAAGAGATCCATGCCTGCAAGCAGGAAAGAGAAAGAAACTGTAGATATAAGCTTCAGCATCATGACAAGCTGCTGACAGATGAGAAAGAACATGGTGGGTGAAAAGAGAGATAGGAAGAGAAATCTTACTAGAACTCTTTCCACTGCCTTCATTCCACCAACAAAAGATCTGATCATTTTGGTCTTCACCAGTCAATGCCACCATTTACAAAGAGAGGTACTGCCAGACTGTAACAGTGTGCAAAACAATCATGAGAAGAAGTGTGATGATGATTCACTTCTCAGAATCTCTTGTGAACTTTACTTCCTAGAACCCATTCAGGTACAAGACTAACTCAACTTACAGGTGATGGCAGCAGATCATCGCTTGTTAATACTTAATAAGGTACAAATGGGAAAAAAATTGGTGAACATGGATCTTACAAAAAGAACGAAATTTCAGTAATAAGAAATCTGAGAATTCGCTTTTGAAAACTAAATACTAATGACTCCTATAAAGCAATTGTTTGTGTGTATATGAATGTATATAGACAGAGACTATGAATTACTAAAAGCAGTTCTGACAAAACAGGTGAATG
Organism: Emys orbicularis; assembly: GCF_028017835.1. Taxonomy (NCBI): domain Eukaryota; kingdom Metazoa; phylum Chordata; order Testudines; family Emydidae; genus Emys; species Emys orbicularis. Next base: position 49,697,835 of record NC_088687.1, on the reverse strand, counting down.
TACGTAGCAATCGAGTGTGCGAGGAAAATGATTTACTAAGGCCATCCTTTTAATTAATTCTTCAGAGTTAGTTATCATTGCCACCATAGTAGTTCTTACCATCATCAAGCCACTCTAGTGACTGGAGAGAGTCCCATAGTAAATTACAGTAATTAGTGGCACGAAGGTAGCTGTAGTCCGATGTGACATGGCTGCAGATACTATTGACAAATGTGTTAATGCTCACTATATCAGCAAACACTTGTCTCCACCAACTGAAAACTGTTTGCTTACAAATCCTTTAAAGCTATTAAGATTTCAATGACAAGCAATACTTCCATTGACTACCTTCAGACTGGTATTTCAACTGAATATTTCCTGACTCTGATTCCTTAAATTGTTGGCTTAAATTTCTTGAGGGAGGAGTAGTGTCTGAAGTCTTTGGAGTAAAATGGAATAAATACTATTGTCTCAGATTGATATTCAACAGCATAAAGAAAGAGCACAATCATAGAGAGGTATTTTTTTCCCTTTATTTGTAGAGTAAACTGAATGTTTTGGAATATATATGTGTCAAAAATGAACAAGATCAGTTATAAATATTGTATTTACAACCAGTGCATTAGAATTACAAAAAAGTGTCATAACTCACTGAAAGAGAACTAGGAAAAAATCTGAACACCTACAACAAGATTCATTTAATGTAGCTTATTCACCAGTCTACACCATAAAGAACTTGATAAGCTTGATCTTCTGGGTGAGGATTAGTATTTAAAATTCTGCCACAGTTCTGCATTGCAATTTGATTTATATTAGTAATAGTTATGTGTTATCTCTCACTGTGAAAAACAATTTTTCAGCAAATAAGAATCTCCTTTGAGTTATCAACAAGTGCTTGAGAACAGAGGGCAATCATTTAGATAAATGATAAAAAGAAGAAGCTTTCATCACAGATTAATCTCACTTCATAATGACTTTTTTATTTTAAATTAAGCTATGTATGTTACTAAGTCCAGCTTCGATTATAACCTTCCATTGATAATTGGTAAGCAGAAGTCTGGAAATAAATTACTGATCAGTGAGCTGTTGAGGAATGCAAACGTGAACTGAAGTTGGAATTAAGGAAACAGACAGGGAACAACACGCAAGACCTACAAATTGTTCATGAGGTAGCTGGCTAGTTTAGTTCTTGATATCATAATGGTAGCATCTACTACAAAAAGGGATGATAAATAAAACAGAGAAAGAAAGGTTTACCCATGTACATTCTACGAAGAGGTGGCCATACACCATCACTACTAACATTAGTATTAGAACAATTCCAATATTTTTTTTCTATGCAGAGTAAGGCATTCTTTATATTTTAAGGATTCTTGCAAATCAGAAAGTAGAGGCATCGCTTAATACAAACTGATATACTCTGTTTTCAGATTTCCTAATTTAAGTCAAATGTAAATAATCTCCATATATTTTGTAGGAAAATTATTACAAATTACATTTCACTAATATTACCTCAGTGACCAAATTCATTCAATGTCTTCTGAAACTGAACGGTGATGGGAAAGGGAAAGAAAAGCTTGAGGATAAGCATTGAACTGTTGTTGTTTGTTTGTTTGTTTGTTTGTTTTGCCAGTGGGAAGAGACAGCTTTAGATATTTATTCAAGGGCAGACCTTTTTATTTAACTTCTCCCTAGGTTTATTTTTCTCCTGGAAAATTACCCGCTATATTACTATTTTGGTTTTATATCAGCTCCTAAACCAGAAAATTCTGTCTATCCACCTATTACTTCTTAGTTTCCTTTGATTTCTGCTTGCCAACAGCAGTGCATTGAACAGTTTTATATAACAGCTTATTATAGGACCTGAAAATGATGTTATAGCCACTACAAATCAACATTTTAATAAATGAAGAAATGAAAACAGGGGGCTCTGAAATGTATATTGTATGTTCCAAATCTGATTTATCTTGAAGGAAAGGGAAGGTACCAGAAGATGATTTAAGAATAAACATTTAGCTACTAATATCCATGGCTGTAATAGACAGCCAGAATTCAAGTGCGTATATAGGTGGGTGGCTGGGGGAGAAAGTGTCCAGGGATGACTGCTCCCACTTCTCAGTGGCTACATTCCCACAGATTTTAACAGGTGCAGAATCAGGCCCTTAGATATTAATATATTTACAGCACAGTAAATTCAAATTAGCATTCTAGTTTTGAAATCTCATGGGTACCTATACTCAATTTTATTAACTATGATATAATAGCTAGATATTTGTCCTTTTTAATTATGGTATAATGGGATGACATTCTCGCAAATCATTTCTAACTGAAAGTATTCAATGTGCAAACCAACAGAGAAAGGAAAATGATTGTCTATTTTTCTGTTTTGAAGAAAGGAGGCTATATCACAGAAAGTGAAATAAAGCATCCGGCACAGGACTCCTTCATAAACCAAACATGATATTTGTGATTTATAACACACACAAAAAAGTTCAGGCTGTATAACACTTCCATTGTATCTCCTTCATATATCCGCCAGATGTACAGTCTTTCTGGACTAAACTATCCATCATAATTGTAAATCCACAGTGAAGAAATATTTCATACTATAATTGAATTGAAAAATATAAAGTCTTATGTACCAGATAAACTGAGATTTTAAAGGTGAGAATAAATTCAATTATCTACATCAAAAGAATATAAATATCTGGCACAGAGTTCTCAAATAACAATACATGATAAACACTGCAATTTAATATATGCATGAAAAAAGACCAGGAGATCATTCCTTACCCTGTAATCCAGTTATTGGCGAGGTCACTGGACAGTGAACAATTTCACATGCCACATGGCCTGACATATTTAGGATGGCCAACGGAGATAGGGGTTGAGGGCAGAGTTTTAATGCTAACTCTCATTCCTGGATTTGGTTGGTTTGGACCAGATTCTTAATGTAGTTGATTCTGTAAACTATCCCTTTTATCCCAATTTTAAAAAGACAAAACCAAAAATGTCTATGAATATATGTATGTTAGTTGGCATGACAGACTCTCTTTAGATCAAAGAGATATTTAGGCAATTTTTGAGATTCATTTTTTAAATAACTTATTTTTTTAAATGTAATTAAAGAAAAATGATCCACATGCCAAACCTTCAGAGTAATGAATGAATATATTCAAACATATTATTGATGTTTATTATGTAATAAAAATAGCAAATACTGATAACGTGTTAACAAAGCAACTGTTCTTTTTTCGGGGTGTGTTATTTTCTATGGCATCATTTTTTATTAATAATGAAAGCATATAAGCAATTTCTTCTGTTATGAAGATAGCCTTCACAAGACAATTGATGTACTGCCCCGCATAAAACTGTCTCCATCCTCACAACAGCATGAATAAAGACTTAAACATCCCCAAGATTCAGTTCTTCCAAATAATAACTTCAAAGCCTAATCTGGATCACTGAAATGCAAACATCATTAAGAATTCAAGAATCCTGTCCCCCCCCCCCCAAAGGAGGGGGGGGGGGGAACTCAGCTAGAGTCAAAGAACTTTTCTACACCACTTTATGTTCACCCCCATGGTTTTTTTGCCCAGATGATCTTCAGAACAGTATTTAATTGTTATATTGGAAAGGAATAGTGATTTTTTTTCCGTCCTTTCACTGTTGGAATTTCTTCTCTTTGTTTCTCAATCTGTTTTCCCCATACCAGTTACAATATGGTGCTGTTCCTACATCCCACAGGATAGACACATTGGCTCGTGCTAAAGCTGTTGCACAAATCACTTAATATGAGGGTTTGGAATGGCACAATTGGCACCTTAAACTCCTAGAAACTCACCAGATGTCTTTGTAATGTTCAGTCTCTTACAGATATAGGCCTGGTCTACACTACAGAGTTAGGTCAATGGAAGGCAGCTTACATTGACCTAACTCTGTAAGCGACTACACTAAAATGTAACTCCCACCAGTGTAACTTGCCCTCTACACTGGCTTAATCATTCCATCTCCAGGAGAGGCATCATGCTTAAGTCGATGTAGTTAGGTCAACACGGTGTCAGTATAGATATATACTGTGTTGCTTATATCGACTACTGCTGCCTTTCAGAAACCATCCCACAATGTCCCACGCTGGCAGTTAAATCAGTGCAAACACTCCTGGGGAGGATGCACACCACTGACATAAGGAGCGTAGTGTGGATGCGTAAAACTGAATCAATTATTGTGGTGGCTGTATGTCGACGTAACTTAGGTCGACTTAATTTTGTAGTGTACACTTGCCCATAGTGAGAGGAAGACTAATTTTAGATCTTAGCCTTGTGATCTCTGATATTGCATGTTTGAATAGTTTGCAGAATAGGTAGATGTACCTAATGGAACAATGTGGGTGTATCGTTGTATCTACAACTTTTCATATACATGCAAATATATCTACCTGCAAATATATCTGTCTAATTATGCTACAAAACTAATTCCAAAAAATGTATTATGTAAAACTAATGATATACAGAATTCAGCAGATCCCAAGCGAAAATCTAGTGTTTAAAAGCCATTATCGTCAGATAGTTACTTGGTGACCAGCTATATGAAATGAACTGGCAGCATCACGCCAAGTCCTTGTGGACAGGTGTCTACATTATAAAACTTAAACACACACACACACACATATATATATATATATATATATATATATATATATATATATATATATATATATATATATATATATATATATATATATATATACAGAGCAGTAAATGGCATCTATGTTGGCAATCTCAAAAGAGAGGCCAAGAACATAATTAGGTGTGGAGAACAAATTAATTTCATTCTTTAAAGAGATTTCTCTAGAATATGATACACATTTAGGGGTTGATGTGGGGAAGCTAGAACTGTCACTGCTCTAGCTGTATCTGTTCTACAGATAAATAAGGACTTTTCTTTCCAAGACTCTAAGTCAGAGAGAAAGGATGTCCAATAGTTAGGTTCCTAGATACGTTTGAAAATCCTGCTATAAGGGACTTTCCCAAGATCATACAGGTAGTTTGTGGCAGAGCAAGGAACAGGTTCTCCTGAGACCCAGGCTAGTACCCTAACTCCCACTGATTTCAATGGTAGTGCCTGAATTCCCCAACTGTGAAGTGGGACTAATAGTACTTCTGTACCTCACAGGGGTCTTGGGAAGATAAATACATTGAAGATTGTGAGGTATTCAGCTGCTACAGTACTGGGGACCATATAAGTATCTAAGATAGACGGACAGAATCAAGCACCTTTCACATGCACTAAATTCAATCAATATTAAGAAAATATGATTTTTTTTAAAAATGAGTCAAATTCTTGGTTCAGTCACTGGAGCTGCAGTTTACACCAACAGAGGATCTGGCCTATAATATTTCAAAGGATTGTAACATCTTACTTCAATATACCTCCTAAGCAGTTGTGCATGGTGGAACTATCACACAGTGAAAGACTCCCATTATGCATATGTATCTGTGACATGGTTCACAATTATTAAACCACTACCTCTTCCACAGTCACTTTGACCAGGCACTGGACTACTACAGGACAACTGGTAACAGCAGGAACAGTCACACAGTATGTAAAGTGAAGTGCAAAATGCCTTTCCAAGCAAAGCCAGCTTCAGTGTGAAAATGACTAGGAGTGTATTTAATTTTGCCGTAGGAACCATTTATCAAGTATTTCTGGACATGAATATGATGCTATTCTCTGGCAGGTACTATCTTGAGAAGAAGAGAGACAGATGATAAAATGATGAGGAGGAAGAAAAAAACAAAATATAAAGAAAGGCAAAAGAGAAGAAAGCAAAAGGAAACAAATATAGAGCTAGAGGAAGAAAAAAGACAAATGCAAAGGAAGGACAGTAGATAATAGCATATAAGCAGAAAGGCTGAAAAGAAGCAGCATAAGGGGATAAGAGAGCACAGTTGGGCTGCACGTATATAATTTTTCACTGAGATGATGTTGCTCATCATTATGTTTTTGTTTTTGCTAGCCTTGCTGTGGACCAATGTGTTTTCGATGCTAATTTGGAAAGAATTGAAAATCGAAGAGCTACATTTAAAATTAATTGAGAAGCAATGTCCTCAGACATCATATTCCCTCAAATCACTGAAATTCAAACAATATTTACTCTCATCCTTTCATATAATTCATTAAGAAGTACTGAAAGTGTATGAGTAAAAGTTTAATACTGAACTCCTTCTCTGTATCATCACTGGTGCCGATGTCTGTGTAATGACAGCAAGATTCAGCCCAGGATTTATATTAGACTTTACTATATGCATCCAATAGATCCAAAACACCCTCTAGAAATTTCCAGTATAGCTTGTAAATACATATTTACAACCTATTTTGTAAAAATCTTTATGCAAAATAATTACCCTAAATGCACTATAGTAGTTCATCAAAATTGGATGTTGAATTTTGTATGTTTGTGTTTTCAGTTTGTGATATTAATTCTGATTAGACAGAAAGTTTATTGTCAAATTTCATTTGTTCATGTCAAATCTCTGTTTTAATTGCATGAGCCCATAAATCATATTAAACTATTATTTTAACACAAATTAAATGTCTTTAAAAGAGCAAAATAGATTTTTTTTCTTCATTGTAAAACAAAAGCAACAAAAAGAATTGGCTCAGTCTGAAAACTGGTGCCAAGTTTGAGAATGGCTTCAATATTCATGTCTGAATTATAATACTTTTAAAAAGAGGAGGGGGTGGGGGAAGCAGAAACATAACTATAGTAACAACACTGGATGATTCCAAAATAAAATAGCTTTTGGCTGATGTGCAACTATGTGATTATATTCCCACCATCAGTCTTTCAAATCCAGCCCCTTATGCAGCTGTTTATTCTTTTCTCTCCTGTTTGGTTATTATCGTTCATTATGCTGAGGGACTAAACTGATTGAAATGTTCATCGAGATGAGTGCTGCAGTAAAACATGTAAAAAAAAATGAAATGCAGCTACGTTAAAAAAACAGAGGGAGAGGGGCGGGAGGAGTGGGAGCTTTTTATAACTCTCTAGCACTGATTGCTGCTGCATCAGAAACTGTGTGAAAGAATGGGTGGGGGAAGGCTAAATGCACTGCTTTTTAAGACAACAATAAATCATACGCCATATATAGGCCAAAAATGAAAGGGGGCTCTGTGTTCAGATGTAAACTTCTGGCAAGACCTGGTTTGTTGTCAGGTTCCCAGACACAAAATAGACACTCTGTTCAACTAGCGGGAAGCCCAGCAAGGAGCGGGGAGCTCCGGAGACTCTTGGCTCTTCTCAAGTCTCATTAGGTCTGCATATTAATGACTTGCAGCAATATAAAGGGGCCCTTGAGTGTCCTGTTTTCCCCTGGTGCCTGGGTTTCCCATGGCAAAGAAGACAGTGGCAGGAGCATGAGAAGACACAGCATGTTAGCAGAGCAGGGAACTGTAGCAGCCACAACTCCTGGGCAAGATGGGAAAATGACCAGCATTTCTCTTTGATGCTTCTGGGAATGCTGGTCTGAGATCAGTAAGAAGGGGATAAGAGGAGGGAAGTGAGGGAGTGTGGAATCACCTTTCATAAAACACTTGCAGCAAATGCCTGGGCAGAAGGAGAAATAAGTTATAACTAATCTGAGGTTCCCACACCACTGGTCATTGTGTTTACCTGAATTATTAGCTGAGTGTACTCTCTCTGTGTGTGTGTGTGTGTGTGTGTGTGTGTGTGTGTGTGTGTGTGTGTGTGTGTGTGTGTGTTACAGCCAAATACATAGAGCCTATCTTTCAAAAAGAATTTACACTAATATGAGAGCAAAGAGAGAACAACATACATGCAGAAATAATTCCACTGTTTAAACACATCTATCTGCTTTAAATCATGATATGATAGTATTTTTAAACATTTTTTTCTTTCATTGGGACTGAAGGGATGACCATTGTATAACTTATACTCATTAACAAGGACATCACTATATTATATAGTCACTTTATTTGAATTACAAATCAAGCCTCAGAAAGTCTGAAAGTATTACTCATTACATATTCAAAGCACTCTATGTATCTCCACCGATCCCAGCAAAAATCCTCACAATCTGGCTGTCATTCAATCAGAGAGTTCAGTCTTTCCCTTGGGAACTCCCACTATGCTTCACACTACCATGCCAGCTAAAATCACTACTAACCAAAGTTGCCTAATGCTCTGAAATCCCTCAAATCGGCTGTTGAAAAATCTGTGGTCTGCTATAAAAATATACCAACAACTTTGCTTTAATGTGCAGGAAGAGCCATGGATACAGAACAACATGCAGAAAACAGCTATACTTCTCAAAAGCTAGTCAGGGTTGAGAAACAATCTCTTGACTATCTCAGTATACCATCAAGTTGACCGTAAATTCATCCATCCATACATTATATACATATGCTGTACCTATAAACACTCATGTTATATTATTTATAACCACATAATTGCCCTTTCTGGCTCTCTTATTAAAAGATCAAATATTTAGATTCCGTTATCGGACTTACCAGAGGATTGACCTCGATTAGTGGCATCATGATCACTGTCTCCTTGCTCGCTGTCTCCATGACCACTGTCCTTAGAGCTTACTATGTCTGCTTCCTGGAATGCAGAACTAGAATCATCAAAAATCTTATTAGAATAAACATGAAAAGGGACTCATAAAACATTCTTCTGCCATCACATGGCCACACATGGTGCTGCATTCATCCAGGCCTCCTTTCTGCAACACTATTTCTGCAGAACCAATCTGTCCATCATACACAAAACTTGTATTTTCAGGCATTATTAATCCAACTGAAATAGACAGTAGCCATTATTACACTGCCTGGGTTGTATGTAGTTGTTATAAATAATTTGGTAGCATTTGCTTAAGCTGGAAGGCTAAATTTACACTCAGATAAATCAATATTATCTGTCAGAATCTACAGAGGGACTCATAAGTATTTAAAGCACATTTTAGACGAGTACAGAATTAGAATTTGCTCTCTTTTCACCTGACTTAAAACAGATTCACAAAAGCCATAATTCAGAGATGTTTACATGGCACTGCTTATTTTATTTAATGGTAGGTCTAAATAAATTCATAATTTTAAATACATTTTGGTTGCTTAGATATTATTTTACATCTGAACTAAACACATTTCTACATCCCCACTCACACTTGCTAAAATACATCTTGGATATATTCCTACATTAAGAAAACAAGAATAAGGAGTTAATACCTGTTTACCCGTCGGGGTCTATCAACTAGATAACTGAGCTCTGCACGCTGATGTTTTGTCTAGAAAAAATAATTGGAACTTATTTTAACTCAATATTTTTACAACCAACAACATCAGAAGGCACACAGGTACAGCCAGGAACACTCATCACAAAGGTACTGCTATAGGTAGGCCATAAATAATTCTTTCCTTACATTTAAGGGGCCAAACCCTGGTGGCCTTACTCATGCAAGTGGCACTACAGATCAATAAACAAGGGGTTTCCTCAGTTATTTAAGGCCAACTTCTGATCCCCTTAATCATGATGAATAGTCTCTTACACCACAATTGTAAGAAATCAATGGGGCTACCTGTGGGGTAAAGTACCACACATTGTGAGTCAGGGGGTCCTGAGTGTATTTTTTAAATCTCCTGTATGAGAAAAAGGGAGAGTAATCATCAGAAAGATAGACTCCTGAAAAGAAAATATGGGATATCCTGTTGCCCTCAAAAGGCACCAGAATCCACATGTCTTTACAAACATCTGATGTAGGGTCTACACTAAAGGCTAACATTTAAAATCTTGCTGAAATATTTTAAAACAATTTTAAACAAAATATAACTCAATATCTTAACTTCCCTTGAAGTACTCAGCAAATCAGTATTAAGGAACACTGTTGTTTCTTTCAGTGGTACATCATCATAATGTACTGATCCACACATTAGTTAAAATACAACAGACAAAATGATTAATAGGAGAATGTTAAGTCTTGATATATGCTTTCATAGAAATTCTTTATGCAAAAGAGTACAATATAGACAACATGTTTAATGGGTGAGAGAGAATGTTAAGCCTTAATGTATGCTTTCATGGAAATTCTTTTGTGATGTTTTATTTCCAAGTTCTCCTTCAATATACAAAAGAACTGTTAAGGCAGAGTCAAAAAAAGTCAATTAATGAACACTAATTTTCACATTAATTAAAGCTCCTGCCAAGTATAGAGATGTTCACAAACTCCAGAGGGGTTTCCCACAGCCTTAACTGTACATGCAAAGATTTCTAAAAACAAATATATATGCTTTACTTTTTTTCATTAGGAAAACTCTGAATTCATTGTGCAGATAATTTCATTAATGCCAATTGCAGTGATTTTGCCAGGAACAATGCCCAGAAGACAGCACACCGTTAAAATAAGATTGGAAACTAGTATATCATCTTATTTTAATGCAGAAAAGCTAGCAAGCTTCATTCATATTCACATGGTGTGGGAGTTTGGATGCAACAGTTTCTGAAATGCTGTCTAGTGCACAACTGATGCTTCAAATGAAAAGAAGCAACAGACTCACTTTAACGTACATCACAGCTAAAACTATTATGCAGTGTCAGTCAGGTTATCTTGTTGACAGGTGATTAAAACCATGCAAATATTTATGATCAAAGAAGCATGAGGATAAGAGGCTATTATGAAGGAGGAGGAGCAAAGAAAAGCGACATTCTTCACCGGGAAAGGAAGGGCAGCAGCTTCAAGAGACTAACTGAAAGCAAAGATGGGGTTGGGAAAAGACTGCAGTGCAGCTTGACAGTGACACTGACAAGACAAGAGAGAATCGAAAGTGGTTGAGACCTGCAAGCCCTAGGGAGAGTGAGAATTAGGGGCATAAGAGTATATAAGATAACAAAAGCAAGCTCATTTTTCAAAACCGTAAAATAATAACAAACAAGCAAAACAGCACAGGGAGGCATGCACATATAATGAACGTGCACAGCTGAGGGAAGCTTGCTACATGCGGAGGGGTTGGAAAGTGTTACAATTTCCTTTCAACCTTACCTCGTTGGACAATATGCTGCCATTGGAGATGATGTCTGGTTGCTGGTCAGTGTAACCTGTCGCTATGGCTCCGCAGGGGTTGTGCTCAGTGTCAGTGCTCCGAGATGGGCTGCAGGGCTTGAGGAACATCAGGTCGGTCTTGGCTGACTCCGGAGTGAGGCAGACCTGGTAGCAGTAGTTCTGGTTGTGATGGTGGGATCCGAAGCTGCCCGATTCCTCCACGGGGACCTGGGCCGGGTTACTGGGTACGCTGGAGCTCTGCACCAGCATGATGTCCGACTTGCTCAGCTTCTTCTTGCGAGCCCGGGCTTGGCGGCTGCAGCAGGGGCAGCAGCAGCAGCAGCCCAGGCAGCAGTCGCTGGCCAGGCAGGTGTAGATGTTGAGCTTCTTCTCCTTCTGGCAGCGCACGGCCAGCACGATCATGGCCAGCAGGAAAATGAACGACACGGAGCCCAGGGCGATGATCAGGATGAGGGTCAGGTCCAGCGAGGTCTCGCCCCCGGAGCGGCTGGGGCGATGCTCCCCTCCCGCCCCTCCCCCGCCACCCCCCGCGCCCAGGCCGCCGCCTCCCTGGCGCTCCACCGCGCTGTCCACCAGCATCACCTGGATGGCGGCGGTGGAGGAAAGCGGCGGCTGCCCGTGGTCCCGCACCTCGATCACCAGCTCGAAGGGCCGCTGGGGGTCGCGCTTGGCCGGCACCTTGCGCGCGGTGCGCAGCTCCCCGGTGCGCCAGTCCATGCGGAAGAGGCTGGCCTCGTTGCCCCGCGCGATGCTGTAGGTGAGGCGCGCGTTCTCCCCGTCGTCCGCGTCCACCGCCGCCACCCGGCTCACCAGGTAGCCGGGCTCGGCGCTGCGCGGCAGCACCTCCCGGGCCGGGGTGCCGTTGCGGCCGGGCAGGGGGCTGACGATGGCGGGCGCGTTGTCGTTCTGGTCCACCACGATGATGCTGACGGTGGCGTTGCCGGCCAGGGGCTGGGGCTCCTCGCCCGCGTCGCGCGCCTCCACCTGGAAGCTGAACTCTTTGAGCTGCTCGTAGTCGAAGGAGCGCAGGGCGTAGAGGAAGCCGTTCTCGGCGTTGATGGAGACGTAGGTGAAGACGGACATGCCCTGGATCTGGCTCTCCAGGATGGAGTAGGCGAGCTGGGCGTTGGCGCCCTGGTCCCGGTCGGTGGCGCTCACGGCGTAGATGTAGGCGCCTGGCACGTTGTTCTCGCTCACATAGACCTGATAGAGGGGCTGGCTGAAGCGCGGCGCGTTGTCGTTCACGTCGCTCACCCGCACCTGGATGGACTTGCTGGTGCTCAGCGCCGGCTCGCCCATGTCCCGCGCCACCACCGTGAGGGTATAGGCGTCGCCTCCCGGCTGCTCGCGGTCCAGCGGCCCCTCGGTGACGATGGTGTAGTAGTTCTTGAAGGAGCTCTTGAGGCGGAAGGGCGCGTCGCCCTGTAGCAGCTCGCACTGCACCTGCCCGTTCTCCTCCGAGTCCCGGTCCGAGACGCTGAACAGGGCCACCACCGTGCCCGGCGAGGCCGCCTCGCTCACCGCCTCCTTGACGGTGGAGAAGCTGATCTCGGGCGGGTTGTCATTGGCGTCCAGCACCCGCACCAGCACCTTGCAGTGGGCGGGCACGGCGTTGGGGCCCAGGTCCTTGGCTTGCACGTACACCTGGTACACGCTGCTCTCCTCGTAGTCCAGCTCGCCGCTCACCTCCAGCCGCCCCGTGCGCGGCGAGATGCCGAAGAGCTCCCGGGCCCGCGCCGAGATGTGGCTGCTGAAGGAGTAGATGACCTCGCCGTTCTGGCCCTCGTCCGGATCGCTGGCGTTGAGCTGCAGCACCAGGGTGCCCGGTGGCGAGTTCTCCGGCAGGGACACTGTGTAGACGGGCTGCTCGAAGGCGGGCACGTTGTCATTGGAGTCCAGCACCCTGATGGTGAGCAGGGCGGTGCCGGTGCGCTGCTGGGGTTGGCCCCCGTCCACCGCTGTCAGCACGTAGCGGTGCACCGCCTGCTGCTCGCGGTCCAGGGGCTTGTCCAGCACCAGCTCGGCGAAGCGGTTGCCGTCGCCCTGGGTCTGCACGTCCAGCGAGAAGTAGCTGTTGGGGGTGATCTCGTAGGTGCGCAGCGAGTTGGTGCCCACGTCCGGGTCGAAGGCGCTCTCCAGTGGGAAGCGAGTGCCCGGCGTGGCGCTCTCGGAGATCTCCACGGTCAGGTCGGGCTCCGGGAAGGAGGGCGGATTGTCGTTGATGTCCAGCACCTCGATCTCCACCCGGAACAGCTCCAGGGGGTTCTCCAAAAAGACCTCCAGGTGCAGCTGGCAGGAGGGGGGGTTCTGCTTGCAGATCTGCTCCCGGTCGATCTTCTCGTTCACGTACAGCACCCCAGTCTCCAGGTTGAGCTCTAGGTAAGGGCTCCGAGAGTTGGGTACCGTCTGGAAGCGGCGAGCCGAAAGTTTTGTAATGTCCAAGCCCAGGTCCTCGGCGATATTCCCCACGAACGTGCCATGCTCCTGCTCCTCTTGCACCGTGTAGTGAAGCTGAGAAAGGGCTCCCTCCACCATCCAGAGCAAGGCAAGGAGGAATAGCACAATCATCTCCAAATGGGGAAAGAGATCCCCCCCCAACACCACTTCCTCCTTCAGAAACCACCACCTCCTCCTCTCAAAATACTGAGGGCAGTGTGCGTGCGTGGAGGGAGGGGGATCTGAGTGGGATTTAGATCTAGGGTTTTTTTATTATTATTATTATTCCTTCTGCTTCATATTAGGATTTTTTTCTCCCCCATTTCCCTCCTTTTATGATTATTTCACACGCTGAGCAAACGAAGAAGATAGGCGTCCCCACCTCATCTGTGATCTTCGAAATAAATGACCAACTAATAATACCTAGAGCTGTATGGAGATAGATATACACACAGTATACACAGTAGCCCGCTCTTATTTATTCCGAGAGTCTTGGCACTGCACCGCTGCAGCGGCAGTGGAGGCAGCAGCAGCAAATCCCAAAGAGGAAATTTGTATATTTCAAGATTGTCCTCGGTTTGCCTTCCTGATGGGAGCAGGAGGGGTGGATGCTGCTTGGGGAACCGCTGGACATGCCTTCTTTAGATGCAAAAAAGGCAGAAAAAAATGAAAAAAAAAATTATGACCAGCAAAAGGATCTGATATCAAAAAGGCAGAGAGCAGGTTTGCCGCCCAAAACTTTCATTCCCTTAATTTCTCTGGGATTTTCTCCTTTATTATAATAATAATTATTGTTATTTTATATTTTCTTTCCTTTATTTATATTTTCTTCTTTTATTGCCATTGTTATGATGATGACCATCATTTTGCTCTTTATTGATGTGCTGATCAGTCTTTCTTCTCTTGATGCTTTTTCTTCTCACCCTCTCTCACTCTCCCGCTGTCTCTCTCGCTGCAGCTCTCCTCCTGTCCCGGCTCCAGCTCCTGTGATCTCTACTGGCAGTTTCTGAGCTCCGAGAGCTCGGCTTTTCTGTTTTTGCGCAGCGCCCTGCTCCTGCCAACCAATGAATGTGTAGCAACACCCACAGGGGCGACAGCCCATTGGATCCAGCGCACGTCAAGCAGGCTGCATCACAGGGGAGAGAGGGGGGAGAATCCAGAGCTCTAGTTGGTCTGTGTGCATGGCACAGAGAGAGAGAATAACCCTGTAGCTCCCGAAGCGCTTACTGGGGAATCTCTGCCTCGGAAAGTTACTATTCCCCTGCTGCAGTTACTGAATAGGGAGATCACCTATCGTCATCAATGCAAACCAAGACGACAATAATAACCAGTTTTCCCCGTGGAGGAGGAATTTCCATCAGCGACTAACTTTTTTTTTCCTATTTGGCCAGCTCTATATCTGGCTCAATGGTAAAACAAACATTTTAAAAAATAAACAAGGGAAACTTGTGCCTTATTTTACTCTGGGCTGCCTTAAATAATTATTTCAGTTGACAAATGAGAGTGCAAGTTTCCATCACACGCCTACACTTTTTGCTAGTTCATCTAATTAACACCGTCATGCATTTGGGCCAAATCCTGGCCTGATTTACACCCTCTGCAGCTTCACTGTCTGAAGTGAAAGAGATGGTACACGATGTAAATCAAAGCAGAATGTGATAATTTGTGTGATGGAGTGGAATAAATGTCAACAATGCTTGATCTGAAATTAGTTTGTGTGTGAGGAGAAGGGGATTAGATGGGAAGAGTCAATAGAAGTTTGCTGATGAAAAATATTATTTAATAAAATGCTCTGGATACAAAGGACCATTCTTTTATCGGTGTTTACTATTGTTTCAACTTTCCTGACATGGAAAGCACTTTGATAAATGTTATTTAGTAGCTGTTTCACTATTGCAACTGTACACAATATCAATTTTTGTATCCTTTGCTGAAATACTATTTTGCAACTTAAACTAGTACCCTTCAGCAACACACATTGGATAATCTTACGCCTTGTACAACACCAGCACACTAGATGCCTTCTCTTCCCCCTCTCCCCACCGTAGTGGAAGGACAGTAGGCGTAGAAGACTGTGATAAATAAGGTCAATGGCAATTTCTGCATTGATATAAATAGGTTTTGCATTTAAAGTCAATAGGTAACACGCATTTTGGAGATATGTATGTATGTGTCTACATTAAATGTAAACCATCTAGTTAAGATTTATAGATTAATTTTGGTACAAGTGTTCATAAATCTAAACTGTGGACACGTTAGTGTTCCATATAATATATCCGGTGATTTATTAAATTGAAGTTCCATTTATATAACTTTCTAAACCTTATACAAATAGGATGAAATGTTCATAAATTTCACTTTTTGCTAACTGCTATTTGGTTATTGTTTATAAGGAACACCAAATATTAGGCAGAAAGAGTGACTTATTGTAAGATCAGTGATTCGTGATCATACCTTTAATCATAACTAGTAAAATAGTAGAAGGATGGCTTCCTTTGATACATTTCAACAAGCTGTCTGTTCAGATGCATTTTTCTATTGTGGAAATAGAGGAAATTACATTTCGATACAGGTTCATTTATAAAAAATCTTCTATGTATTTATAAATGTTTGTATTTATCCTTCTATCTATCTTGTTCATTCATTGCAGTCTGGTCTTCTCCTCCTCCTTCCTTCGCTTCTTTCATGTGAATGGGTCCTATCTTTGAGCAGTTAAAGCTGGGTTACCAGAAAAAATGGCTAATCCTTTTCCAGCTGCAGTAAATTTACAACCCGGCAAAGCCAAGCTAAAGCCGCTGCAGCTAAAATGATTTCAGCGTGATGTCTGGGGCTGAGAATGGAGAGACAGTTTATAAAACGACCTGTGGATCAATGAAAAGGAGATTATGGCGTATCTGAATATGAATACAGCCATCGGATCAATATATCATCCTTGTCCTCCACCCCTTTCCTTCCTTCCGTTTTTACTCCTAGGATCCGAAAGGAAGGACACGTAACTTGAAGGGGCTTTAGCTGACTCCTCGAAATTTTGGTGCATTTAAAAAAAATGTCTCTGTTTTTTGTATGCTTTTATCTAAAATAAAGCCACTTGAATGACAATGCAGATTGTTAAATCTCTGTTTCAGACAATCTGGGAATGGAGACAAGCGCCGGCAACTCATTGAGACCTGGAAATCTTAAAGAGAGACGGATATACAATAGATGGACGGATCTGGTTGTAAATAATCACTGCATCAACTATAACACTTAAGTTTTATACAGATGTAGTAGCTGAAGGGATGAGTGGATTTGCTTTGCAATTGTAGGTAGCAGGCTCCTCCTAGCGGTTAAAGTCGCACACTGCACGCAAGATGTGATTTCTTTAGAGGCATTTCTGTGCAGGACGCTGGCTTCATTCCTCCTCTCCTCCCGGATTTCCCCAGTGTCTCCAAAGGATGAAACTGTGATGTAAGATGCTTTAATTTATTTATCTCAATAGCTGTTTATATTCAGTACATCAGTTACTCAATTGTTGGTTATTCATATGCTTCTTTTTGTATTCGCTTGCAGGAGCTGTAATCCAAAATGTTCAAAGCTCTGCATGCAGCTGCAGTTAGGGAATTTTAATGGATTTTTTATCTAGCCGCCATCCAGATGTTGACCCAAGCATACTCCATCTCGCATGAAATTCCCTTTCCACCCGCCCTGAACTGGGATCTTATTTTGCATTCCTTTGCATTTATCACCAACTTTAAGGTTTAATGTATTCGCTTTGCTCTGTTGATTTTCCTTCACAGGCAGCGTCCACCGCTCTTAGTTTACAGGGATTACATAAACAAATGGCTTTGTTGTTGTAATAACGGCTGCTTTGAAGTGCAATATAACAAACACAGTGCTGCCTCTCCACGGGAGCAGTAATTACAGCAGAGCAGCAACCTAGAGAGGGGGTGAACCATTAAAGTTACCCATCAGTGCAACACGGCGGGAAATCGACCCTACACTAACAATTCTCTCCCCCACCTCTCATTCCGTTGCAAACGAAAGTTTTAGGAGCACAGTTTGGCTCTTAGATTTAGTTGGCTTTTCTATAATAAAATGATTTAATGACTGAGGCTGTTTATTTTGGATTTGGATCATTTGTTTATTTTTCTTCCCCTTTGTTTATTTTTTCTTTAAAATGCAATAATTCCTCCTTACATGCGTAACAACAAACTTTAAAAAACCCCGGAATTTCTATCCTATTTTCCTTTGTAAGGGAGCCACTTTGTTAACTTACGCCTAGATATATGACTGCTTGCAGTGATTTAACATGACTTGAAAGCAATCTGTTTCTAATCTAAAGCCTCTTATTATTGCAGTGTGCCAGAGCTCAGTGCTCAGAATCGAGAAAGGCGATTTTTTAAAGTAATTGAGTAAAAGCAGGAAGTCCAGATGTGACAATAAACAGGGACCCTCAAAAGTTAAAGATCGCCCGCTTTGTGCGATTAAACAACCAATGACCACCAAAGCCAAGGGAACTGCATTTCATCAAGAAAGCAAGCTCATCACTTCTAGGTGAACATTGCGTGTGTTTGTTGTCAGTGGTGGAGGATACATAAATATTTTAAAGTAATATGACTAATTTGTCTATTGTCATCCAGGATATATTCAAGTGAAAATAATTCTCATACAGCCAACCTTAAAAATACACTGGACTGCTAGGTTAAGCAAAGAAGCATGCTCACATAAACACTGTGGTTGTCAAGTATATAATACTTTGAGGACCTCTGAGAACAAACAGATCAGTTTTCTTTTTCTCAGCTCAGGACAGTGCCAGAGTTGTAGCAGGTAAGTGCGTTATCTCCACGTTTGTAAATCAAACACACGTCTCCATTTTGTTTAAGCCACATGCTATAGCGCTTCCTTCCTATGCAGTCTCAGTTGTCAAGCAGGGCCGGTGTTTTGTTAAACTCTAACCAGTGAATTAAAAGCGCTGATGATCTGAAGCAGCCCTCTAATGCAAAATGACAAATTGCACTTAGGCAATACATGAACGAGAAAATGATTTATGGATTTTTACGCTGGTCTGAGCAAACGAAGGCAACATGAATTATACATCCTAACGCGCACTATATCATTTTCTAATAATACTGTTTCAGTTCTGATGCCGAACACTACTCTCTTCGGTAGGGGGTATTGATTAATAAGAACTCCCGGGCTATCTTTAAACCGGGCATGCCTTTTGAGCCGGCACCAAAAGAGGTTTACGTTTGTATTTATTTATTTATTTGCCGAAGCAAGTGAGGAAAATCGAGCCCAGCAGGTGGCTGTCACCTTTGCCATGTTAGAGACACAAGGTGGGTCACCACCTTGTCTCTGGAATAGCCATACAGCTTTTCCATTTTTCATCTTTTCTGCTGCCATTCACCAAATGGAGACTAATCTTTTTCAGAGCCGCATTTTTCTCCACCCTGCAACTTAGAACTGTAAATCACTGGTTTAAAGCTTGTAAATCCATCCTTCAGATTGGGGTGGAAAATTAGCCAGTGATCTCTCCTCACCTCCCAAACTGCTCAGTTTGGATTGTCCTTTCCCTCCAGAAACTAGTTTTTTTCCCCTCACCTCCGCCTTACTCAAGGTTTTGGAATTGGGAAAGGATCTCTTAAACATTGTGATCACCTTTCAACAACAATGACATTTCCTTGGAAGACGAATATATGGCTGCTAATCAATGTTCTGGGTTCATCATAATGTTCCATAAACCTCCATTTGCAAAGTTATTTACAGGATTTCACAGATTTTCTTAATGGGGAAAAATTGCTGTATGTTCATATTTAAACATTGATCATTTCTTTCTCTGGTACTGAAGAAGTTACACAAGAAACTTTGTGGTACAGCTCTTGGTCCTGCCAAGATATGAGACCTGCTTAGACCCAGAAACCTTAGTTATCTGCATGAGAGTGCATCAGATAGCCTACCCAAAGTAGCACACTCCCAAGATCTTCAATCTAGATTCTGATGCCTTTATTCATATTGAGTAGTATCTTATTCCATGAGCAGTATCAATGAGACAACTCATAAAGTAAAATACTACTGAACATTAGTAAGGATGACAGGATCTGGCTCTTAGTAAATTGCTTTAGACAGTACCCATGGTCTTCAGGCTGGTGAATATTGTGGCACATTTACTCTTTGCACCATTAAAATAACTTATGGAGTTTTTAACTCTTAAAGGATCTATGGAGTGTTATTATTTGTCGTAATTTTAATTATCTGGATTTTCAAAACCCACCCAGGCTCTGCTTTGAGAGAATTAATATCCATTCTTTAGCACAGGAAAGATTACTGAAATCAATGATGTGATTAAGCTTGTAAATAAGAGCTACAAGACACTGTCATGAAAACAAAACCGTCTGCTTTGCTAATGGGAAGATATGTGGGTTTTTCCTGATGGGGCCTTAGACTGAAAATCCTGCTTCAGACATTGATGCTGATACAGAACAGTTTCAGAAATTAACTGAAAGGCCTGATTAAAGATATCTGTGTGAGCGGAGAAAGGTTCACTGCCACCACCTCCACCACTCCCCCAGTGAGTTTCTCTCTTAATTGTGATTGATAGGACAAAATAGGAAGGTTAGACCAGTGGCTCTCAACCTTTCCAGATTGCTGTACCCCTTCCAGGTGTCTGATTTGTCTTGCATGCTCCAAGTTTGAACTCACTTAAAAACTACTTGCTTAAAAAATCAGACATAAAAATACAAAGAAAGTTTCACAGCACACTATTACTGTAAGATTGCCTACTTTCTCATTTTTTACATATAATTATAAAATAAATCAATTGGAATATAAATATTGTACTTACATTTCAGTGTATATTATATAGAGTAGTATAAACAAGTCATTGTCTGTATGAAAATTTAATTTGTACTGACTTCACTAGTGCTTTTTATGTAGCCTGCTGTAAAACTAGGCAAATATTTTGATGAGTTGATGTACCCCATGGAAGACCTCTGTGTACCCCCAAGGATATGCATACCCCCAGGGGTATGCATACCCCTGGTTGAGAACCACTGAGCTAGACCATTTGGCTAATCGATAGAAACTGTTTGCTTTAGTAAAAAGAACAGGAGTACTTGTGGCACCTTAGAGACTAACAAATTTATTAGAGCATAAGCTTTCGTGGGCTACAGCCCACTTCTTCGGATGCATATAGAATGGAACATATATTGAGGAGATATATATATAAACATGTATATATATATATCCTCAATATATGTTTCATTCTATATGCATCCGAAGAAGTGGGCTGTAGCCCACGAAAGCTTATGCTCTAATAAATTTGTTAGTCTCTAAGGTGCCACAAGTACTCCTGTTCTTTTTGCGGATACAGACTAACACGGCTGCTACTCTGAAACCTGTTTGCTTTAGTATTTGTCTGAGGAACAGCCCCAGAGTCTGATCAATATAGCATCCACCAAAGTTCTTGTTGAGGTCACCAGTGATCAAGACAGTCTGTTGGCTTTCCAAACAATGTCGGAGATGTGCATCTGCCGTCGGGTTGCAAGAATAAGCAGGAATTTGGAGAAGTCATGTTAATCAACCTCTTTGTGCTAACAGTCTGGAGGACTCCTGGTGATAATAACAACTCATCACTGTATTTATGACTGTATGCAGCTATTTTAATAGTGCAGAAACACAAATAGTACTCTGACCTCTATGAAGAATTAAACACTCTAGGACTTCTCTAGAAGGCCTTGGGAGTTTCCTCTGAGTAAGGACTGCAGCACTGATGTCGCCACAGATAAAAGTGCTTTGCTGTTTCCTTAGGGCCAGATTCTTTCATACCTTCTGACACTGAATAACACCTTACTCACTAAACAGTTAAACTGATTTCAGTGAGACTACTCAAGCAGTCTGGTACTACTCTGTGTGAGTAAGGGAGGCAGAATCCAGGTCATGTCTATTATGTCTCATTCTCTGGACATCCAAATGACACTTTCACAATGTTTATCGAAATAGACAGGATGTCCAAGGTTTTCAAAAGTGATTAATGTTTATGGCTGCCTCCGTTTTTGTGTGCCCAACTACAGACACCTTTAAAAAGACTTATTTTCAAAGGGTTAATGCTCCAAACTTCCAGAGGCCTCAATAGTCATTGTCACTCTGCTTGGTGTAGTTCATGCCCATGAGTGCTATCCTGAGGGCAGATGGTCAAAATGCAGGGCACACACCCCAAACTGTTGGTATGTTCTATAATTAGATTTCACCAACCCAGTAACAAATGTGAACTCCTGAAGCACTGTAACAGTCTTACCATGGAATCACAGACAATCCCCTGGGGCATTCCAATCTATCTTGCCACCCAGGCAAGCTGAATTTAGGGATGGTTGTTATACAGCAAAGATCACAAAAGATTCAGGTTGCTTTCAGTCCCAGTTACCCCAGATCAATTTATATCTATGATCTCATACCAAAGGCAACACTTGTAGCCAATCTGATAGTAAATTATAATAAATAAGGATTTATTAACTAGGAAAAAGAGGTTAAAGCAGGTAACATATATACACATATGATTTACAATCTATGGTTCCGAAGTCAGAGTTTCAGCAATCTGTCAGCACTGAGTGTCTTTTAGGGCTAACCCAGGTTGACCCTGGAGATCTCTGCTTCTGTTTCATAGCTCCAGCCCTTGAAGAGGCCAAACTGCAAAAGAGATGAACAATTTTCTTGTTCACTATCTTTATTTTGTTCTTCCAGAATTCAAGCTGATGGGATGAGCCCTTTTGAATGTAGCCTCTGCATGGGTGTGAAGGGGCAATTAACAAAGTCTTTGTATTGCGATGTCCCACAGTGCTCCATTTAATTTAGATAGCCTTCTTAATGAGCAGGAGATGATCCCTTTGGATGGGTTGACAATTTCAGGGCAAATATTTTTTACAGTTATAAAGCAAAAGCTTTAATATTATATTATACCATGTAATAAAGATATTATAAGTGAGATTAATGCATGCAGCAACTTGTAAGCATTTCATAAAGTCTAAATCCTATAATACATTGTTGTAAGTTCGATACCCAGTTTAACCATATTAAGACATGGGTGAGCTGTGGTGGTTTCCAGCAATGAAATTGTCAGTACTTGGCTGAGGCTTAATGATTTGGGAAGAGCTGCACTGGGTCTGCCAACATCACAGTCACTTTTGAAATTCTGAGTTTGTTAATCAACAATGCTTTGGGCCTGACCCCTCCTTCCCCTTAGCTTTGCCTCCTATGAAGTCATTTATACCTGTGCAAAGTGAGTGGGAAATGCTACAAAATATGAACTTCCCACTCACTTACATTGGTATTAGCATTTAACATATTTCGTACTCATTTTACATAGATGTAAATGATTACACAAGAATGCCAGATAATGTAGAATTAGGTTCCTTATTTTAATTAATCTGCTTGCTTGTAGAAAAGTAAATAAGAGCTACAAGACACTGTCATGAAAACATTATTTCTGCATTGTTGAGCTTACCTAGTACCAAGATATTTCTTGGCAAGTCTACTTTTTAATGTTAATAAGAAGTAAAGAAACATTACTTTCCATGTTTTTCATAATGTGTTTTTCTCTTCCTTTGCCATCAATATGCTACTATTATGAGCCCCACCTACCATGAAGCACAAGTACTATGTACTGTGAACCTCATATCATAAACTCCACCACATCATGATATTGTTTTGAACTTTGTTATGATTCAGTTTAAACCATCAACTTTTTTTAACCTGATTTAAACATGATGGAACTATAACTAAATTTAACAATTAAGCATGTATTAGTAGTAGTGCAAATGGGACCAAAACCACAGTGGAAAATAAATTCCAGGTGCTTGAGTTTCCTTCAGGTTTCTGATTATTCCATCAATGATAATGTAAGTGGCTGTTGTTATTCATCATAGGGAAAAATTGTTTTGTTGACTTTATTTTCAACAGAATGCAAATGTTGAACTAAGGTTAAGTTTGTGTTGAGGTTCAACCAGAAACACAGAAGTTCAAAGACATTCTATAATGTAAAAGTTTATTTGTATTCTTGTTATCGATATAGCACCACAGTTAGGTATAGCATTTTACAAATCAAATAAAGGTAGATTCCTTGCCCATAAGAACTTAAAATAACAGGAGTACTTGTGGCACCTTAGAGACTAACAAATTTATTAGAGCATAAGCTTTCGTGGGCTACAACCCACTTCTTCGGATGCATATAGAGTGAAACATATATTGAGGAGATATATATACACACATACAGAGAGCATGAACAGGTGGGAGTTGTCTTACCAAGTCTGAGAGGCCAATTAAGTAAGAGAAAAAAAACTTTTGAAGTGATAATCAAGATAGCCCAGTACAGACAGTTTGATAAGAAGCAAGTGTGAGAATACTTACAAGGGGAGATAGATTCAATGTTTGTAATGGCTCAGCCATTCCCAATCCCTATTTAGCCCTGAGTTGATTGTTTGCATATCAATTCCAGCTCAGCAGTCTCTCGTTGGAGTCTGTTTTTGAAGTGTTTCTGTTTTAAGATAGCCACCCGCAGGTCTGTCAAAGAATGGCCAGACAGGTTAAAGTGTTCTCCCACTGGTTTTTGAGTATTATGATTCCTGATGTCAGATTTGTGTCCATTAATTATTTTGCGTAGAGACTGTCCGGTTTGGCCAATGTACATGGCAGAGGGGCATTGCTGGCACATGATGGCATATATCACATTGGTAGATGTGCAGGTGAACGAGCCCCTGATGGTATGGCTGATGTGATTAGGCCCTATGATGGTGTCACTTGAATAGATATGTGGACAGAGTTGGCATCGGGCTTTGTTACAAGGATAGGTTCCTGGGTCAGTGTTTTTGTTCAGTGATGTGTGGTTGCTGGTGAGTATTTGCTAAGAACTTACAATCCTGGGCTCCAAACTCACAAACACATAATCACCTGTGTAACTTTACTCACATGAGTAATTCCATTAACCAGACCCAGAGACTGAGACAATAAGACAGGCTAGGGATGGGGAAGCGATAGGATGAGGGCAAGCACATTATAATTATGCAGTCAATTGGGAGGATAGCACATTCATCTAGATGTTTGCAATTATTATGGGTGAAGCTAGTGATTTCACCTAGGTTAAGGTTGCCCCAAACTTCCCATTATAAGACCCTGTTTTCAGCTGCTTGTAACTTTGCCAAACTGTAACTGTTTGGGCTAAAATTTTCCATGCTCTGTGTCTTCTTAAGGCTGAACATTTTGTAAGGTTTCAGCTAAAGAGGTTCAGCCATTTCTGAGAATGAGATTAGGGAAAACTATGTTATTTGAAAATTTCTTACAACCATTTAGTTAAGAAGTTGTAGCACCTCCATGCTTTGCAGCAGCGACTTGAAATTTGGTGGGAGCAGAGGGGAGGATCAACTGTCTTTGCTTCCATGTCATTGCCTTGATTCGGTGAAGTCCTTTATGACAAAGGATGGGATACTCATTGTGGCATTAGACCTGTTGGTCCACTATCTTTATCTTCAAAAACAACGAGGAGTCCGTTGGCACCTTAAAGACTAACAGATTTATTTGGGCATAAGCTTTTGTGGGTAAAAAACTCACTTCTTCAGATGCATCTTGAGACAGCATTTTGAGATGATGGCTGAATTTAATAAGTCACATGCCGCACTTTTTATAGACTTCCATCATGCCTTTCATTTCAGGGCATTACGGAAACTGAATGGGATCTGATGATGTGAATCAATGATAGAAGAACTCTATATAATGGAACAGAAAGCCGTTTTTAAGTTAATGGCAGATATATGGCATTTCCTATTTCCACAGGAGTTCAGCGAGGCTGTCTCCTGTCATCACCATTGTTCAATATTAGCATTAATTGGTTGATGGATAAGCTTGAAGAGGCAGCTGTCAGCAGTGTTGAGCTGAACACTGATTTGCTTCTAGACCTTGAATGATGACATTGTCTTGTTGGTGCAGTTTGGTGAATTGCTGCTGCTGATGGCTGATCTGGTTAGGCAAGAAGCAGTGTGCTTTGGTCTGATTATTAATCCAGATGAAAGTAAATCACTGGCCACTACCATCATGTAGCCTCCACTCTGTAATAACCTGCCAAGATGGGATATCAAGCAGAGGGCAACTGTCAAATACTTGGGTAGCATCATATACAGTGCTGAAGGATGTGGATGCTCATGTAGTAGCAGCTGCTGCCATGTTCGGGGTCCTTCAGTGGCCTCTGTGGAGTTGTTATGGCATCAGGTTTATTAGAAAGCTGCAGATCTACAGAACCATGGTTATACAAAGTCTACATATGGAAAACCAACAAATTACAAAGCATGTTGACCAAGGAATGCCAATATATGGTCAGCAATCATATGATCACCAAAATTTTGGCAGCTGTCCGGTGCCTCAAATCCAGGGATGCTGAGCCAGAGTTTTACCTACTGCACCACCACACCACAAGGGCAGCTGAGGGAAATGCAGTCAACACCCCACCACCCATTGACTTACTGGCTTTTAGCATCTTTTAGCGCCCTCTGACTCAGCTGGGCTATTAATCCAGATGAAAGTAAATCGCTGGTCACTACCATTATGTTGATAGGACACCACCAGGCATAAAGCTTCCTATTCCTGTTCCATGAGCAACTTGTTGTTAGGCCTGCTGCTGACCAGATCTCTGAGACCAAGTTCCTATCTCCTTGCCTGGTTCCTGCTCTTGTTACCATACCTTCTTCCTAGTTCCTGCCTGGTTCTTGCTTCTTGCCCATGTTCTGCTCCTGGTTTCTGTTTCCTTGCCCTCATTCTAGAGACTGACTCTGGTTTGACCCTTCGCATGGCTATGAACTCTAACCCTGACATTGACTTTGGTGTGGCTCCTGACTCTGATTTGGGATTGACTCGTGGTGTGGCTTTGGGTTCTGACACTGACTTGGACCTTTGGTGTGATTTCTGACTGCAACCCTAACTCTGCCCCTGCTCTGACCACTAGGTCAGACCACCATGTTATAGGCTGGGGTCAGCAATCTTCGGCACACGTCCCATCAGGGTAATCTGCTGGTGGGCCGTGAAACATTTTGTTTACTTTGACCGACCACAGGCATGGCCCCCCACAGCTCCCAGTGGCCGTGGTTCACCGTTCCCGGCCAACGGGAGCTGCGAGAAGCAACACGGGTTGCAGGGACATGCTGGCCGCCACTTCCCACAGCTCCCATTGTCCGGGAACGGCAAATCGCAGACACTGGGAGCTGCGGGGGGCTGTGCCTGCGGATGGTCAATGTAAACAAAATGTCTTGCGGCCCATCAGCGGATTACCCTGATGGGCCACGTGCCGAAGGTTGCCACCCCCTGTTATAGGCCCTGACAGGGGCATGATAAGCTCACCAATGACAAATATAAATTGAACATCCAGATGGATGGTCTTAAGGTCCTAGCTAGAGATTGACCTGGATTCTGCTCAATCTAGAAGGAGGCTTTGGGATTTGCCTTGATGATGAGGGGGTAGGGGTTGCCCTGATGTCCCCATGAAAATACACCTAAATTTGGACAATTTGCTGAGTAGAGACTTGTAAAAATTTGGCAGCTAAATTCTCTGAAGATTGTGTATGCACTGAGCATGCTTCATCCCCTCACAACTCCTATATGTTGACCAGACTGTGGATATGCCATCCTTCTAGTGAAAATGAGCGTGTTCCATCCTAAGTGTAATGGGGTGATCTGCCCCTTTAAATGGTGTCTAGCAGTCAACTCGTCCCTATCACATGGCATGTCTTTTAAGAGTCTGGGGTGCTCTGAAATATGAAGCCTGAGGAGCTATGAGGAGAGGGGGAAAGGGTCCTAGGAAGAAGTAGCATTTAGAAGGAATCTTGTTATTGTATCTTTAAGGTCCTGGAGCCTTGTAGGGAGGGTCAAGCAGGGTGCCTCTCTCACTCAGCCAATAAGGAATGAGCTGAGAGAAGGGGCCAGCATAAATGCTGTCTCCTCCTTTGTAGCAGGACAGATATCTGTATATGCTACAGGCAGCAAGAAGGCTTCTGCAGGATCCTGAGTGTATCAGGGAGAAGATAATAGCAGGTGAAAGTCAGTTTACTGAATGCTCCTAGCCTAAGGATGGAGTGGGAAAAGGGCCAGCTGGAGGAGAAGCTGCCTGATGCTCTTCAGCTAGCCTAAGCTACAACTCCAGCTCCAAAAAGGAGAGCTAGGAGGCTCCTGCCTTAAGGAGAGGGGGAGAGGGATTGTCTGAAGTACAACCCAGCTCTGGGAGGAGTGCTGGGGCCTCCTGAACAAGGGAGGAAACTGACCAGGACTCTTGCATCAAATTTTAACCATATGTAGATTATCAGATCTATGGCTTAGATAGCTATCTAAGGTCAGATGGTATTTTCATGGACTCAGGATGGATATGAACTTGAGTGATTAAACAGTGAGTTACCCTTTGCAGAATGAGTGAATAAACCAGACCAGCAACTTGGCTTGAACTAATCTACTCTGTGTAACTGTCTGAAAAGATGTGAGTGCAATGTGCCTGCAAGGCTGCAACAGGCCCATGACATCAAGGCTGCAAAGACTGAGCAGAACTTTCCCTGAAACTGTGCTCCTGGCTGCTCTGTGCTGCTGGGCACAGGAAATGGAAGCAGCAAACCTGTGTTCTCAATGCTGGTGCCAAGGTAGCATGGAGAAGGATGCAGCCTGAGTTGAATGCAGAGGATTAAGGGGGAAACAAGAGTAGAAGAGGAGTCAGGGAAGAGTGGGTTCCAGGAACCAGAGGGTGAGGAAGGGGCTGGGGCAATGTAGGTGCAGAATGGAATGGGGTTGGATAGGAGCAGAAGGGCACAGGGGTAGAAGTGTCTATAACCACTAGATAATACTCCCTTCCAGAATGTGAAACTCAGCCCAGGCAGCCTGAGTCTCTACATTCTTCTGTTGTCTTTAAATAGTTGTCCACTGGCAAAGTGTGTATCTCATACCCTTCTATTGGTTGGTTGGTCCTTATTGAGGATAAGGATAAACTAATGCTACAAGATACCCCATTATTTCAAGTGGAAGAGGTCTGTGTTGCAGAACTAAGGGTCCAAATGTTACTGATGATCCAAGTTTGGAGTCCGTATGGTTCCCCATGATGGAATTGCAGGGTTTTTTTTTTAACTTGGGAAACTACATTAGCAATAATAGTAACAGTAAAATATTTTTATTTAAAAAAACATTAAGGTCACACAGTCAAATACTGAAAACTCAGGAAAAGTAGGAATTAAAGATGCCCATGAAACCTTATTCAGCTCCCTTGTGGCATAAGCATTATGATATAGTATTTAAATACATGACCACATGCAATTCCCCCCCCCCCCCCAAAGGATCCTAGCATCATTCCATGTGCAGGCTGGATCTACTGTGGGAATGAATCAGGGCTGTTTATTGAAGGAGATTGTCTTTATGACCCCTTGCCTCCTTTGTTGCAGAAGCTGGAAGGTGTGTAATGGGAATGAGGCAGGAGATTGCAGGAAGAGAATGAATGGTCTCCTATTAGGGCAATTGAATGCTGCTCTGGAGAATTGGATACTATCCTTCCCTATGCCACAGACTTCTTGTGTGATGCTGGGTAAGTCATTTAAACCAAATTTTTCACAGGTGGTCACTGATTGTGTGTTCCTCATTTTCTAGATGCCCAATGTGAGACATCTGGGGCCAGACTTGCAGAATAACTAAGTGCTCACAACTGCAACCGAAGTCAATAGGAGCTGTGCTTTGAACACATAATGTGCTATAAACATGTTACGTACTCTGAAAATTCAGGACCCTAGGTTTCTCAAGTTGGATATCCAGCTAACAATTTTGGCCTTATTCTCTCTGTGCCACCATTCCCCAGCTGTAAAATTGGTACAATAATAACTCCTCTCCTCACAGGGGTGCCTTGAACATAAATTCATGAATGTTTTTGAAGCAGCCAGTTACTATGAAGAGACCCATAGAAATAAACCCTCAGGAAGAAATTATTAATCTTGTATTAAGTGCAGGGTTTGGATGCTGTGCATTAAGTAAAGTACTGAATGAGGGTGACCAAAAAAAAAAAAAGGAATACCAGATAGTTACCTATTCAGTGAGTGAGGCTGGGGTCCTGTGGAAAAATAGTATGTGATCACATAATTAGACAGTATTATAATGCACAAGTGCAAGGGTGGTGAACTAAGGTTGTTCAGTGTGGAAGGTATATTAACCCATCACTGAGTCAGCAAGGCTTAATGAGCTGTTGTAAGTACACTCAGCCCCACCCTGCTTCACCTGCACTCACTGTCAAGTAATTAAGGGGTAGTTTAAAAAGGGGAGGAAGACCAGCTACTTGTTGGCTGTATGAGAAGAGCAGACCTCTCACCATTCATTCTGTGAGGAAAGGATGGCTCCTGCACTTCTGTAGGGATGGTGAACTGTTGGAGCTGTGCTAGAGGAAGGTAGGCCTTACACAGGACCAGTGAGTTTGTTTTGAACTATGTTGAATTATAAAGGACTGTTGGCTCAAGGTTGGCTACTTGGGAGAGGCCTGAGGGGCCTACCAACGCTCTCAGCAGGGGAACCTGCAACAAGAGGTGTTGGAGAAACTGCACTGATAAACTCGGTGGACTTTTTCATCCTGCTCAAGTCTGCTCTGCAGTTTTTCTTGGACGCTGAAGAGAGTGGGGGCAACTTTCATTCTGGCACTTCCTAACTTTTGAGTACTTGACTTTGCAAACTTAATTTCTTTTAACTCTCTCTCTCTCTTTTTAATGTAATATATACAAATGCTCCTATATAGCTAAAGCGAAGTTTTATGTGCAGCCAAAGAACTTGGGTTTGAGAAAAGACTCAAGGAAGATACGGAGAAGACATGGTGTTTATGATTTGTTATGGGAGCACCAGGTAGAAAAGGTTGCTTTAAAGAAGGCATGGAAATTGGTGGGGGAAAAAGACCATGAAGGAAGAATTCTGTTGTGGCTTGGGCTAAGCAGAGTTCATGGAGGTTGGGGGTGCAGATAAGAAGCAGTAAACGGAACAAACAAAACAAGCAAGTAAGAGGGAGCCAACTTGTGAAAGATCTTGAAGAGACAAAGGAGACACTTGAATGTGATCTGGGAGTAGGAAGAGCTGGCATCACTCAAGAACATACTAGCTAAAAATGACTGGGGGGGGGTTCCATCTGATTAGCTGAGAACTCCCCTATGATTTCTGGTGGGAATTTGGCATGCCCCCTGCTTGAACTGCAGTCCCCACCATCAACACTGGGCATTGTGAGATGAGAGCTACAATGGGCATCAGAAAGAGCATGTTGGAGCAGATTTCCAATACTATTGATTCTTTGCTGCCATAAAGACGTGTGGAGCGCTCAAGACAGTAGCTTTTAGAGGTTTTCCTCAGCAGCTCTAACTTACGCTGGTGCTGGGTGGTATGGGATCAAGGAGCCGTGTAGCATCCAACTTCACTGTCTCCAAATGGTACTTGACCATGGTGGAGAATCTAGGCTAGTGTTGTAACTTACTGGAAAACTTGATTATGCATCTTTCGTATGATTTGTAGTTGACCCTTTGCTGTGTTTGGTTACACATAATAATGAGGAAAAGTACAAATGAAAGGAAACTGCATGCTATCTTGGAACTACCATTGTATATTGACTTTCACTAAACATCATGATAAATAACTTCAGAAATGCTATTCTCGCCATAGGCATAGGGTTGAAATGAAGAATAATAACTGTCTACTCTTATTTTAAAATACTCCTGTAGGATTACTAGGTAGTGTTTAAGTATATTAACTGGAAATCTCTGATTGGAGTTCTGACAATTTAAACATGACCAATGGTTCTTTAGCTGCATAAGTGTTTATATAATTGACAAAGTCATACTGCCCATCTTTCACTTTTCAGCAGGTGGTAATTATTCTCTATCATTTTGAGTGGTAGTGCTGAGGGAGGAGGAAAAATAAAAAGAAATCTGACATTCCAATTTGTGAAAGCCAGCCAATTTCTTAAACATGACCATGGCTTGTTAGTGAGGTGGAACATGTTTAGCTATGTTTGGGTTTTTTATCCTTTTCCAGAAGAATGCTTTGTGCAAGGCTTCCTTGCTTTTTTTTTTAATCCAATTTTTGTAAGTGATTATCATGGTGAGGGGTTATTTAATTGCTACACATTTTTAGGGAAGCAGTGAGGCCCCTCTGGACTATGGAGAATAAGGCCTAGGTTTTGTTATTAGCTCAGTTTCTGGCCTAGTGATCCCGAGCAAGTCACTTTACTCTTCTGTGCCTCAGTTTTCACCATCTGAATAATGGTGATATTGATACATGTCTTCTCTGTGAAACAAATTCAGGCCTCTGTGAAAAGTGCTATATAGAGCTAGATATTACTATAACATTATCTTACTGTGGAACTTGATAAAACACTTCAATCAAAGGCTATCTATAGTAGACATCACACAGCAGGATTTGGACCACAGTCATTGCAGAAAGTCAATGAGGTTCTTCATGATTCCTATTATGACAACACCTTTTCCTTTAATTTCTGATTTTTGAATAAATTATGACTTTGTTGGAATATTCAAGTTTGCAGTTCAGAAATAAATGGTTGTTGGGAGCTTCCACTCTTCCAATCCCTTTTTTCTATCCTTAAAAGATATTTTCTTCCTCCCCCCACCCCACTTTAGCATGTGAAGCTCCAGCATGTTCTCCTTCTGTGAGTGTGAAAGACAATGCTATTTTGCTCTGCAAAGTGATAGCAGCAGCCTGAAAGGATGGTGTCCTGGTAGTTATCCCATCCATTACATTATAGTACTATAATATCCCTGCAAACACTGTGTGAAGATATTTACAGTTTAAGACTAGGCTTGGAAAGATTAGATTTTTTTTTTTACTGGAAAATGTTGGTCAATGTTCACTTCACTATATACTTACCTGCAAACTTTCCATCAAGAATCAAAATTTACAGGTAGGCAAAGTAACAAAATGCTGCTTGAGAGTTTATTGGCATTTGATTTAAGGTTATTTACTTCATATATTTTTGGCATGCAATGGTGATAATTTGTGACTGGTTGTAAAGCTTTAACTTTTTAAATCTCAACATCTGCTATGACTAATTGTCTGACCCCCTTCATAATTTTGCACAACTGTGAATTTAAATTGAAGGAAAATAAAGCTGAACTGGCTTACCTTGTTATAATCCTGTTAATTTATGCTAAATATTCCATAACACTTTGCAAAGCTGAAGACCACTTTGGCATTAGAACATAAGAAACTTGTCAAAGGCAAAATACACTAATGTTCTACTCTGGTACAAGCTGGGGAGGTACTTTCACAGACTGGTACCTGCAATGTTAGTATCCAAGCAAAGATAAGGGAAGTAGAGAACAACAATGTAAGGAACTAGTATCAGCAGGAGGGGGGGAGGGTTGATTTTTAGTGACATGTAGACTTTTTTAACTCAGTCATCCTATAATTACCACTAGCTGAAATATTTAGTAATGTGGAAGCACACCTTCTGTGTAAGGTAAACTTTGCAATGCTGCACAAGCTAGCTTCCCAGAAACTGATAAGCCATTGACCTTTTGTCTGTATTATTATTGGCAATAAACCTGAGTCCTATTGGTTATTTGGTCTGAGTAGATTTCATAATGGCCCAAAGTATGGTCAAGCAATTGACTGTACAATTTACCAACATAGAGAACCTTGCTCAGGCCCTCAGTATGCAAGTAAATGTAATCCTAATGACTGAATTCTCATCTTGTGGGGATGATGCTAGAAAAGTGTAACCCTGCATGTAATAAAAACTAGGGCCTGATCCTGTTCCCAATTAACTCAATGGTGTGTTTTCTCCCCTCCCCCCCCCCCCCCCATTGACTGCACGTGGAGTGGAATCAAATCCTACTTATAAATACTGCTCCATTTGACTTGCCCAATATGTGTAAACACATGCTCATGCATGTGTATCAGCCTGTAGGTGTCAATTCTTTGAGTTTCCGCTCAAATATGAACAATAATAAACTTTTCTCCTGTCAAATGTCCAATTGCTGCCAATGGAAATTTTCTTTGAGATAATAAATACAGGATTCGGTCCATGGTCAGTATTTGGCGAATGCCTATGCACTGGTTTCTGGTAAACCATGAACTTTGTTTTGTGTTGACTGATTCTGTATTGTTTTCCTAGCCATTTATATATGGAACATAAGTTATATTAGCCTGATCCTGCATTTCTCTCACACATACAATTCTGATTGAAGTCAATTGAGGTTTTGGGTGTGCACTAAAGATTCTCATTATGGAGAAATTAAATGTCTAGGTTGCTCCATCTCTGTATACTACAGATGTGAGGACTTAAATACAAACTCAAGCCTTTACTGTGCTTGCTAAAACCTTTATAAATTTCTCTTGTAGACTGCAGCACACCCATGAACTATGGACTGCCCTTCTGAGAGTCATTTTATTTCCATTCTTCTACTCAGAAATTATCAAATGAATTGGACTGCATTATGGAAGGGAACAGTCAGATTATGAGGTTTATTTAAAAAAAAAAACCTGAACAATTTGCAAAAACCTGTAAATAAAAAGAAAAACAAATATAGTTACTTGGCGATTGTAGCCAGTTGTTTTCATAAATTTAAACTGAATTCTCATCAGCAGTGTGGGGTTTTTTAATGGGATTATGATGCAACTCTTCAAGTCAGTGTGAAGACACCCGATTGACTTCAATGGTCTTTGGATCAGGCCCTTATTCTCTGAGAAACTTTTGTGTTTAATTTAACTACAGGGTATTTGGCACAGACTGTGGATGGGGTTTGTTTTTGTGATTACATGTAAAGATGGAGGCTTACTAACTGATTTGTCTACTTGCAAGTTTTGTTCTATTTCATTGTCCTTCTCTTCCCCTTCCAGCTGTTTTTGTATATAAGGAGTTCCAAGTAAATCCCCTTAAAGTGTGCTTTTGTATTAAGGTATTTAATGTCAAAAGTCTTTGAATATTTTTTATGAAACTTGTCAGGGCATATCCTGCAGTAAACACCTGGGAACTGCAGGGTTCAGCAAATGGTGACTTAGTGAAATTCTATACTAACACAATCTGGCTTTACATCAAGACTCCTTTTATATCTTCCCTTCAATGTATTTCTTCTTTGTAAAAGGGATGGTGTTTGAATATTTAAGGACCTATCATGGATTAAGATCTTATGATTCACAAGCAGAGTAAAATGTCTCTTCTTTCATGAATACGCTGAAGCAAATTACATCTGCATGTGGCATGAAGAGCAAAGTTGCTGGTCTCTAGAGACAAATTGCCTTAATACACAGCAATTAGGAGAAATGATGTTTGTAGATAAGGCACAGAGAAGAGGAACAACACATAACCGGAGGCACCATGGGTATATAGTCCATGTGATATGGACCAGAAGTTGGATCTGAAGATGGGTGCTGATACGTTAGGCATTAGCAAAACAAAAAATGTGTTCACTCATGATATAAAACACAAAAATAGAGCAACATTCCTGTATTAACTAGTATCTCTAAGAACCTAAAATTGGAAAAAAAGGTGGTGAAGGATGATGGACAGTACAATGGAATATACATATTTAAAAATATAAAGAATCACAGGAAAGGGTGAGTAATATTGTGGGAGATTCGAACATTGACATGTGTAGGCAGTAAATGTAGGCAACCATCCCCCCCCCCCACACACACAGTCTCATCATGTTTATTGCCTTTTGGCAAGATGTATCATTATGCTTGGATATACTGAAGAACAAATGTTCTGTTCTGGAATCCATGTAATAGTGGTTCTAAAAGTTTTTTACTGGTGACCCCTTTCACATAGCAAGCCTCTGAGTGCGGACCCCCCCAATAAATAAAACGCTTTTTATATATTTAACACCATTATAAATGCTGGATGCAAAGCAGGGTTTGGGGTGGAGGAATTAACAAATGTTAAATATGACTTTAAGGGTAATACAGTCAGTTATTACTAGTACCAGCTGAAGAGCAGATTAATTGAAAGGCTATGAGAAAATAAAGTTATTGCCTAAATTTAGCTGTACTTAACTAAAGCAAAGTTTGTTAAATTAAGTTGGGCAAGGTCAACAAGGGTGAACATGCATAAACTGGGTCAGCTCTTGGACCAATAAAATACAAGGTTAGTCTTTTCATTGATGTGAACAGATCCTAGTGATCCCATAAAATCCATTGCTGATAACAAGTCAGTTCAAGTGACATTAAAACAACTCTGGTGACAGCTTCCGTACTTTGGTGTAAGGCACTGAAAATTGCAGCTCCAGTGCTGGTGATGACTGCAGTGACCCCAGGCAAAGGGATTGTTGACAGAAGGGTTGCATATTGACGGTTACATTGAAGGTCCGCTTTAGTTTCTGCTAGGAGCGTCACAAAGTGGATCCCTGGCCTTCATGACCAAACCACCATGATGCTGATGCTTAGATATTGTATTTAATTATATTGAATACAGTGATGCATATTAGACTCAGCTCAGCACTGTGGTACCGGAGTACAATATAAAAAATAAAGAAGCCTGCAAACAGTTGCATGCTAACTGCTTGATTCTGCATCCATTACTGTAACTTCACTCATGAAAATTCTCACTGAACTCATTTAGACACACTTGTATAAGTCTCTTAAATCACTCCCTTAAGTGAAAGTCCTACATAATTTACTATGGAAGATCCCTTCTCTCCTCCTCCTCCCCCCCCCCCCCCAAGGTGCTAAAATTTAAGTTGGCCCCAAATGTCACCTAAGTTTGTGGGTAGCTTTGTCCAAGGTTTTGATTAAGGTCCATCTCTAAGATCACCATTCTCTTGATGGCTTAAATTCCTATCATATTGTTTATACTTAGCACTTTTCAACTTTGAAACAACTTCTAAATCTTTAGAATACTTGGAGATAATACTACTTACTTACATCTCATTTCTACAGATGTAGAACATGAGGAAGTGGGATTGGTGATTTTGCTGAATATCCTGGACCGCATCAGAGGTGGTAGAAGATGGAAAGAGTTCTTGGCCTTCAAATCTGTGAATACTAAACCACATGTTAGTTCCTATCACATGTCTTAGCAACTCTGAATAATTTCCAGGTTCTGTATGTTACCACAAACTCAAGTGTGTCTTATGGACTCTATTCTAAAATTTCTTTGAGAATTTCTTTGTTTACACTTCCCCCCTCCAGAGTTCAAGTTCCTTTGGTTTACATTCTTTTAGGTCTATGTCTCCATCCATGCTCGGATGGGGAGAGAGAGACGTCCATTAATGTCAGAATTAACTAGTAAGTCTTCTGTGAATTTACAGGAGGACAGTGTGATTGTTCTTCCATGGGCTTGCAATGATTCATTTCACTGTTATATTTGTTAGAGTAGAGAATCTCCAAGTGCCATCCATGGGGAGTTTCTCTTAAAACATGGCCCACTAGTAATAATTGAGAAACCTTGTCACAGAGAATTGGTCATAAACTCAGGCAGCAATCCAATCCTAAATGCAGCTGCTGACATTTTTTGAAAAATGTGTAGAATTTAGAATCCCTTCTGGTGAAATAACTTAGCAGTAATGAAGAATTAAAATTCCACCAGCCTTATTAGCTGTACAGTTGGATGCTGAGCAGCAAAGGCTGAATGGAGTTTAGCTAGAACTCAGAAATGTTCATTTATCTCCTATCTTTGTCTTTCTATGTTGCTTTTGGCTGCATAGCACCCTTTGAATGACACAAGAAATGATTGTGCTTCTGACATTGTAGCCTTCAATTGTAGTCTTTGGTCCTCTGTAACTCTTAAAAAGAACAAGGCTTTAAAAGAGACTGGCTTCCCTCGGCTATAGAGCCTGCCTGTTAAGGAAGACGGAAAAAATGAGTGGGGAAAAAATCAAATAGGATAATGTTGTTAAATTGGCTGAATAAGTTCAAGATTCATTTTCAAGCATATGGTTCACACAACAGGTGGGAGGTTTTTAATACACATTAAAACAATTACTTTTCATATTAATGTTAGGGTCTGGAAAGTGTCTGAGAGGAATATGGAAACCTAAAGGATACTACCTCCACCTTGATAGCTGTGAATATAGTAACATGAGAACTAGTGAACACACACTAAAACTTGTAAAAGTTATTGACTGCATTCCTTTTGTTGCTATTTTGTGCTCTTTAGTCACTCTGCAATATTTGCCTGGTCAAGGGTGGAGTGTGGTGGGGGATAAGACTGTTGAAAAGTCAGTGTTTAATTGGCTTGCAGAGACAATTTCCCCCAATTCCATTCCAACTTAGATTAATTTTTTCTTTGCTGGAAAACATTGAAATAGAATATATGATACTTTAGAACTCTGGTATGAAATGAAGTGAGCGGAGTAAAACAGCTGCCATTTTCACTCAATAGACCCTGAAGCTTCCAGTGAAATAGTTTTGAGCCTGCTGAGTAGGAATTGTAAAAGACAAGAATTCTTTTCATTAATTAGACCAGTCAGTCTGCTTTGTATCTGCAACAATGAATAGCCTTTCATTCCAGGGGTGTAGTTAAATCCTTAAACTAACTTGATTTCTTGCTCCATTCTGCTAAGACATAATTCCTTACCTTTATACATCTTGTTCTAGGCCAATCACTGGAAAGCTTCTATTTTTCTTTTAGTTCAGGACTTGTCTAGACTAGGAACACTTGCACTAGTGATTAGATCAGTGCAACTCTCTGATTACAAAAACAGAATATATAGCAGTTTGACTGCATTTAGGGGCGGGGGGGGGGGGGGAGGGAGAGATTTTACCTGGTCTTACACTGGTTTAATACAAATATTGGGGGTTTGCAATGGTGTAGCTACACAACTGGTAAAGAAAAAATTCTAGTATGGACAAGGCCTTAATCCATAGTATGCTTTTTATTATCCTAATCATATCTGCCTATTCTTTGCAATCTGTTCTGAGTAATCCCCAAGTAATGGGAAGGAGGGGGGGAATTAGTCCATTTCTACTTATAATTTGTCAGATATTTTAAGTGTTAAGCACTGCAGTTACTGTCTATAGAAAACAAGTCTATATTCGAGATCTGCTAAGGAAAGTGTGTGTGTGTGTGTGTTAATCTAAATTTGAACAGTACCTAGCACAACAGGGGTCCTGATCCTAATGGTGGCCTTTAGGCTGATTTTATTATAAAGCCTCTGTTAAAACATGTACTTATGTTCTGTTCTGTATTCCTTGAATGGTGCTAGTGCTGAACATTGGTCTGGTTTCTTGCTACTGTACTGAGTTTTCTGTCAAAATATACTGGATAATACACTGAAATGACAGCCATTTGGCAGGAACCCACTTGCTTAGAAATGTACTAACTAATTTTAAGTTTCAGAGAACCTATAATTTAAAGGAGTGTTTTATGAAGAGGAGTAGTTGGTATATCTACAGGGATCCAAGTCACACCATTTCAGATAACTGCCAACTCTTATATTTCTTTCTCCCAGTCCTCTATTCTCTTCTCCATCTACTGAAATTTTTATGAATGTAATATTGAACTCCTTGCTCCCATAATCTGTAGATAAGCTTCTTGACCATCTTCCTAAGGGGGATCTCTGCACAGATGTTCTGCTTCTCAGCTAGTGGGGTGTACCCTCTAGATTGCTCCACTGTGCTCAGGTACCAACACTCCCTTCTCAAAGAGAATAATTCTCTTCTCATCCTGTTTCTTTTCTTTTCTTGTTGCATCATTAGAAAGTACTGGCTGTAGTCCCACAAGAGCTTATTTCCTTCTCTATAGGCAAAGGCACCTCTTACATCACATGTATTACTCAACTATATTGGTATAGCTAAAGTGGTACAACTCGTGTGTGTAGACAAGGCCTAAATTTACAGATGCAAGCTAAACCAATATAAGCACTTTTAAACCACTGAAAGTGTCAGCACACAAAGTTCTACCAGTTTAACTAAATGGGCATACAATGATACCTTTAGTTATCAGTACCACTTTATGTAGACCACACCAAAGGCAGGAGGCAGTTGGTTAGTCCAGCAGAGACATACTAAGCATGCTTAAAGAGTGATCATTTTAACACTGAGTAATTAGGACCTCATGTTTTTTATGAAGTATGGTAATGGAGTGAATGAAGATCACAATCTGAGTTGTGAAATGAAATCTTTTCATGCTCTCCCCCAAAAAAGCAAAAAGCCACCCCCTCCCAAAAATAACCAAGAAGGAAGGGACTAGTTGTAGCCATTTACTTGGCAATGTAAAAATACAGGCTTAAATCACACCGTCCTATGGTGAAGTCCATAAGGGCAGGAGAGAATTTCCACAATGGTCTTCACATGGATTTCCTCTCATTACATTATGGTTTGGAATTTGCCAGATCTGAGGATCCATGTGAAGCCATGGCTACTTACATGGAGGCCCTGTGTCATGGTAATTGGTGTTGGCCCCCAGTTGGGGCTCCTGAGGGATGGATATACTCTTCGGAAAGGAGTGTACTCCATGCTGTTTTCTGGCTAAACTCAGTGGGGATGATGCATGTCCCCTCATGACCCTGCTCCATCCATTTCTTTCCCCAAGCCTAGGCTGAGTGTGAGCAGCCACACTGCAAAGTTATACTTGAGTTATTGAGTACTTAATGATGCTGCACTCCATTTTGTACAGGGCTAGGACTTCTGGTGGCAAATCGCATGGTTCTTAGGGCTGTATTAAGCTGAACTTCTCTGAGTCTTTCCCAGTGAATCCAGGGAGAACTTCCCTCCTTTTGGGTACATGGGAGGAGGGGGGAAGTTGTGGGATGGAAATTAGAGACACGTCAACTATACATACAAAATGATGGGGTCTAAATTAGCTGTTGCCACTCAAGAAGTCATTGAGTAGATGTCTTCAGAGAACTATCCACACTGACTCCAATGTGCAGCAGCAGACCCTCCTCCTTACCCCCCCCCCCAAAAAAAAACCCCTAACATGTAGGAACCATTAGGAGAGTAAAACAGAACATATCATGCCACTATATAAATCCATTTTATGCCCATACCTTGAATATCATGTGCTGTTTGGGTCACCCCACCTCAAAATAATAGAATTTGGGAGAGGTACAGAGAGAGGCAACTAAAATGATTAAGGGTATGGAACGGCTTCCATATGAGGAGAGATTAAAAACTCTTTTCAGTTTGGAAAAGAGATGACAGCGCATGTCTACACTGGCAAAGTTACAGCACCGCTCAGAGCGCAGAAGGGAAACCACTGTGTTCACACTGACAGCTGCCTGTACAATAGCATGTTCACACTTGTCACTTGCAGTGCTATTTGAAAGGGTGCATTCTGGGCAACTATCCCACAGAGCACTTCTTTCTCTTTTGCTGCTAAGACTTGTGGGAAGGCAGAGGGGGTTGTGGGGCATCCTGGGTCCAGTCCCAATGCCCCGTGATGCATTGCTTCACATCCTAGCAATCCTTGTGCTTCTGGCTGCATTTGGCACCATTTTTAATGGTTTGTGTACTGTACACCCTGCCTTTTTCAGATTGCAGGAATGTATCTGGAACTGCTGACCAGTATGCTGCTCACTCTGACCGAGTCATCACGAGTGGCGTGATCTCGCCATGCGTAGTAGCTACAACACAAGATTGCTTGTGGCATTAGCGGAGATGCTGATCAGTTGAACACCGCTTCTGGGCTCGGGAAACAAGCACTGAGTGGTGGGATCACATCGTGATGCACATCTGGGATGATAAGCAGTGGCTGCAGAACTTTTTTGCATTAGGAAATCCACATTCATGGGACTGTGGTGCACTCACCTCAGCTGTGCAGCACAAGGACATGAGAATGAGAGCTGCCTGGTCATTGAAGAAGCACGTGGTGATTGCACTGGCCATTCCAGACTGCTACCAAATGGGTTGCTAACCAGTTCGGAGTGGGAAAGTCAACCGTTGGAGTTGTGGTGATGGAAGTGTGCAGGGCCACTAATCGCATCCTCCTCCGAAAGACCGTGACTCTGGGCAACGTGTGTGACATTGTGGATGGTTTTGCACAAATGGGCTTCCCTAACTGCGGAGGGGCAATAGATGGCACACACATGCCAATTCTGGCACCAGACCACCTAGCCACCAAGTACATTAATCGGAAGGGGTATTTCTCAATGGTTCTCCAGGTGCTTGTGGATCACCGTGGGCGTTTCACGGATATTAACACAGGCTGGTCCGGAAAGCTGCATGATGCATGCATCTTTCGGAACACTGGCCTGTTCAAGAAGCTGCAAGCAGGGACTTCCTTCCCAGACCAGAAGATCACCATAGGGGGAAGTCGAAATGCCCATTGTGATCCTGGGAGACCCTGCCTACCCCTTAATGCCGTGGCTTCTGAAGCCAGACACAGGGCAACTTGACAGCAGCAAGGAGTTCAAGAGGCTGCGCAAGTGCAGAATGACTGAGTGTACACTTGGCCTTTTAAAAGCCTGCTGGTGATGCCTGTATGGGAAGTTGGGCATGGCCAATGACAACATACCTATGCTTATAGCCGCATACTCTATGCACCCGAATATTTGTGAAGGGAAGGGAGAAAGTTTCACTCAGGGTTCAACTGCAGAGGCTCAGCACCTGGAGGCTGTTTGAACAGCCAGAGACCAGGGCTATTAGAGGGGCACAGCATGGGGCCATAAGTATCATGGGGGATGCCTTGAGGCAGCAATTTGAAGCTGAAAGCCACTAATATTTGCTGCTATGCTCAGGATTGTAGTGCTTGTAATGCTAGAAGGTGACTGGTGCACATAATGCAATAAGGGGGGTTAACATAATTGCATGTTGCCTTGCAGTGCTCTTTTTTGCTTTCACTTAATAGAATATAGATTGCTTTCAAACCAATAAAATTCTTTTAATAAAGACAACTGGCGGAGAGAGTCAAATGAAAAAAAATACTCAGCGAGGAGGGGGGAAGGGAAGGTCTCAAGAGGAGGAGGGGTCCCAGGACAGCTACAGATTTGTGTGTCCAGGGCTCCAACCTTCTCCTTTGGAGTACAATGCAGCGGGTGCTGTACTTCAGCAGGGCCAAATTGCAGAGGGATGGGTGAGTGCAGTGGGTAGTAGGAGTCCACAGTGCTGGACTGGGAGGAGTGGAATGCTGAGGGTAGAGTGTGGAGACAGGAGGTTGATAACTGGTGGGTGTGTGTGTGTGTGTGTGTGTGGGGGCAGCACACATGGGAAAGAGCTTTGCAACAGCGGCTGCAGGGGGAGGCCAGGTACGGAGCGGCTCGGTTTGAAGAGCTAGCATTGCCTGGAGCATGTCCGCTTGGCACTCCATAATGTTTAAGAGCCGCTCTGTAGGACACACCAAAAATAAGCCATTCTCCTTTCAGTCCCTCTTCTCGCTGTCCTGCCACTCCTTCAATTCCTGTTTCTCAGCAGCAGAGTGCATCATAACCTCACGGAGAAAGTCCTCCTTAGCTCTTCATGGCCGCTTTCTAATTCTGCGCAATAAGGGAGGCTGGGCTCCCAAGGTCATCTCTGTGAAGTTTAAATGCAACATTTTACAGAAGCAGTATTGTTTGCAACAGACAACACTGATTCAGTGCTTTAAAATGCAGCCAGTACACTCACACCTGTCACTAACTGGCTCACTGCAGGCAAGCACACATGAGCCGCAAGACCCCCCCCAAAATGTGAGTAGCTGCAGGGGCAGGGTTAATCACTCTTCCCGGACCCTGATGTGCACTGGGCACATGGCTCTTGGGGAGAGCCAGCACTGTAGTGGGGGGGCTTGATGATCATTCCTGTCCCCCACACTTTCCACAGGATGTGATCATTATGGAAGATATCTCGCTGCTGAAGGTGAGCAGGGAATGCAGGGAGGGTCTTCTCCAAGCCTGCAGCTTCTGTCCTAGCCCCTAAGCAGCTCGCCTGTGTGCAGCAATGGAAGAGGGCACAGTGATGTGGGAAAGTTACTGTTAATGGGGCAAGAAACAAAGCAGCTCTGCTGAGGAACCTGCAGCAGCGGATTGCCCAGTATCTCCATGAGAGTTTCTTGGAGACTTATGACAAAGAGTCCCATGAAGTGAGGGAGTGTATCAACAACCTGTTCTGCCACTCAGAATAGGCATGCAGTGGGAGACCAGCCTGCTTTCTGCAACCCTCTTGCCCCCAACAAATCACTTCAGCAATTCCCAAAATCACATCCACTTACCGGGGCCTCCTCTCCTGTATGTGCTTTGCCAAGATCTGACTGCTGTGACTGGCTAGGCTCCTCCGGAGTAGAAAAGAGCTTGTGACTGCATGAATCTCTGCCTCTGGGTCCCCCCTCTCCCTCTTTGTCCAAGATGTTCCTCCTTCTGGCTTGGTCCACTCTCATCTGGCATGTGACCCAAGGAAGTATCCACAGGGGCCTTCACAGTGGAGGTGGGGTCACCACTGAGTATTGTGTCCAGCTCTTTGTAGAACTGGCAGCTCATCGGCAGAGCACCGGAGCAGCAGTTTGCCTCGCGTCCCTTGTGGTAGGCATTCTGCAGCTCCTTCATTTTTACCCTACACCGCAATGTGTCCCGGTCATGTCCCCTTTCAATCATGAAATCTGTCCGTAGGTATCATAATTCCTATGGCTGGAGCGCAGCTGGGACTGCACAGCTTCCTTTCCCCAAATGCCGATGAAGTCCAGCAGCTCGGCATTGCTCCAAATGGGGGATCACCTGGTGTGTGGAGCAAGCATGGCCACCTGGAAAGATGCACTGAGACTACTGCATGCATCACCGAGCAAACAGGAAGGGAATTTTCAAATTTGCAAAGGAATGTATGGGGTGGGGAGGATGGTTGGTCACCTGAGGGCAGAGCAGTAGAGT
This sequence comes from Emys orbicularis, assembly GCF_028017835.1. Lineage (NCBI taxonomy): Eukaryota > Metazoa > Chordata > Testudines > Emydidae > Emys > Emys orbicularis. The sequence continues at coordinate 49,653,617 of NC_088687.1, read as the reverse complement.
TCAAACTGATAACCAGAGACTTGAGAACAGGCATTGTGGGATGCCTACTGGAGGCCAATCACAGCGCTGTATTTGCCATGGTATCTACACTGGCACCACAGTGCTGTAGCCCCAGCGCAGAAAGCTCTAGGCCAGTGTAGATGTGGCCTCAGGGGGGAGATGATAGAGGTCTATAAAGTCATGAATGGTGTGGAGAAAGTGAATAAGGAAATGTTGTTCACTCCTTCATGGAACATAAGATTGAAGAATCACCCAATGAAACCAATACGCAGCAGACTTAAAATAAACAAAAGGGAGTACTTCACAGAATGCACAATCAACCTGTGGAACTCATTGCCGGGGGACATTGTGAAGGCCAAAACTATAAGAGTTCAAAAAAGAATTAAGTTCATGGAGGTTAGATCCATCAACAGCTATTAGCTCAGATGGTCAAGTATGCAACCCCATGATCTGGGTGTGCCTAGTTTCTCACTGCCAGAAGCTGGGAGTACATGACCAGGGATGGATCACTCTAACTGCCTATTCTGTTTATTCTCTCTGCAGCACTTGGCATCGGCCACTGTTGGAAGGCCAGACCATTTAGGGATCTGGGATGAAAATCTGTCTGGGGATTGGGCCTGCTTTGAGCAGGGGGTTGGAATAGATGACCTTCTGAGGTCCCTTCCAACCCTGATATTCTATGATACTGGGCTAGATGGACCATTGGTCGGACCCAGTATGGCCGTTCTTATGTGCAAGGGATTTTTAGTGTGTGCATTGCTGCTAAGTGCATGCTGCATGGAAACAAAAGTGAAGCTTTAGTCTATATCCTAGAACTGGCCAGCTAGTTTAGGTTGAAAATACCACTAAACTCATGTCAGAGATTTTGTGTGTGTGTGTGTGTGTGTGTAAGCTGGGTTAAGGGAAATGCCTGAATTAAATCTTCAGTGAAGACATACATGATGGCAACAAAGGGTTTCTCAGAATGAACACTAAGCTATGCAGGGCCTTAGCTGAGGTCTGGAGGAGGATGCTATGGAGGTAGCACTGCTGACCACCTGTTTGGGAGTGGGGGATCTGTGTGTGGAGGAAACCCTCTCTGCATAGCTCTGGGGCAGGGGGATGATTTGGGCTGTAATTTTTGAAGTGTTTTTTAATTGGGAGATGGGCAATTAGTCATTACAAGTTTGTGGTGCTTAGACTGCTAAGTGAACCTACAGATACAGGTTCTTGTCTAACTGCTACAAAGTGAACCCTGACAAACTTGCAAGGTCCAGTGTCATGTTAACCTACTTGGTTCGTAATGGCCAAATGCCTTAAAAGCTTTAGAAAGTGACAAATTAACTAGATACAAGACAGAAAATTTTACACTGCAAACCTAAAAACCTGTTTCTCTCTGAGACTTGAACTGTGAAAGACTTGCTTAGTTTTTGGATCTTAACTGTAGTATATTATGGAAATTGAATGCCAGTGTATGTATACTGGTATATGTATTACAAGTGATACAAAGCAATAAACTGCTTTCCTTTTCTCTCTGCCTTAGGAGAATAAACTTTAAAGCCAATGATCATGTGTCATCAAGGTAAAACAGTTTTAGAGAATTTTTGGATTTCTTGTGCAATGAGCAGCATCAGTGAAGTGTTCACCCTATCAGACAGCTCAGGAAAACAAGCTTTTGGAGGGTCATAAGCTTTAGCTTGTAACCTTGCTGCTATTTGCCTGGTAGGGTCACTCTTCATTGTAAGCTTGAATGAGCCTATTAGGACTGCAGTGAAGAGTGAGTCTGAGGAGCATATTAAAATATGCACCATTGAGCTAGCAAGAAAAATGTACACTTTTGCAAATACAGGAGCTAACAGAGCTGTTGAAATAAAAGGTCACTTTTAGAATGTAATCAGTGCATCGTGATCTTGGTGAACAAGATATTTTTGTGGGATAAGTGAGAGGTGAAGGAAGAAACCAAACCACCACTTCCCCCCCTCTAGAATTAGTAATAAAAAACACTAATTGAACCTTTAATACTATGTTTAAATGCTCTTTCAAAAAGCATCTGAGACTGAGAGTGAGACTGGAGAGAGAGGGGCTAACATGATTTTCAAATGCTTTGATTTTGTTCTGGGGGTGGAACAAGTGTCCAGACAACTGAGATTTTGACTGACTTCAGTGCACTTTGGCTCAGGGGATGAGAGGAAGGAAGTTGAAATGAAGGCACCCCACAAACACCAATTTTAGTTTTTGATTGCTGGAACTGATAGCCCAGGGGCATTGCTGTTGTGTGTAGCATCCTATTGACCTTAACGGCACTTTGCTGTTGCAGTAGTCTGTACATGTTCTGTTAATGGCAGGATCAGGGCCTCAATATCCATTTTCTCCCCCTTCCAAAGATATCTAAATGACTAAAAGAAGGAGAGGAAAAGTTCATTTAAAATAAATACAAAATTCAAAGGAAAAGTGGTCCTCACCAGAGTACTTGTAATTCTGAAGTATTTATTTGTGGCACAAGCATCAGGATAAACTAAAGAACACTTTAAAACAGAACAGATGTATTTTTATATCATCTGACATAAGCTGCCAAGCTTCTGTAGGGAAAATCGGACCCCCTTTTTTTTTTTAGGGGGGTGGGGGGTCACATGCAAAAATAGCTGGTTGTGGTTGCTGAATTTTCTATTCCTAGCCTGGGATTTTTAAAGTTGTCTTAGCAAGTTAGAGAAATATAACGAGACTTGGGCACGTCACTCCTTTGGGTTCATTTGGAAATCCCAGCCTTGATTTTGGTAGACAATTTCTAATAAAGCAAAGCAAAATTAGAGGACATGTTAACATCTGCTGCTGCAGATATATCCAAATTTGAAAGAAAGCTATGAAGAAGAGCTCATTTACTGGGCCAATTTCTCTACTGGCATAACTCCATTGAGCTACACCTGCAGAGAATTTGATATACAAAGCCTACAGAACAAGCAAGATACTAGTATTATCATCTAACTTTCCTTCTATTACTTTTTTTTTTTTTTTTTTTAACCTGGAGTTGCATCTGCTACAATTGTCAATATATTTTCTACCACTGATAGCAGCATATATAGTACTAACCTGTTTGAAAACTAGTAAACGAAAGACATTATGGCCTCTCCTTTGTTCTCCTCTGTGCTTGGCTAAACTGTATGTTATCTGCAGATGCTCTGGGTGGCTGATACTATAGTGAGGTTCCACAAGTGCCCATTAATGAGGGTGAATTTTTATTTTTAGGTTCATTCTTTATTGTAATATGGCTCAGCAAATAATCTTGCACATGCCTACTTTATTTGCTTCTGAGGTATAGGTGAATGGCTCCTGTTTTGCCTAATTGATATTTAGTGGTAACCACAATGTATGACCCCATCCCATTTATCAGAACATTTCAGTTTCCCTTGTTTGATACTGAATAAAAGATTCAAATATTACTCTACACCACTTGAATAAACAACCCTAAGGTCTGACAGTGCTGGCCATAATATTGGATTCTTTTAAACCAATCAAACTACTTATTATTTGCGACCTTTCTTTCTTCATCATGCGCAAAATTTATGATCCAGTTCAACCTGACCAAATTTAAAAAAAAAAAAACACAAGCTTTTTCAGGCAGGCTTTAGTGGACTCATTTGAATAAAATGTCACTGGAACACCCTCTCCTGTTTCCAGAAATTCTTACCTAAATGGTATTAGAACAGTCTGAGATGGATTAGGGTGTTTTGGGGCCCTAGGCCAGAACAAGTGTGTGTGTGGGGGGCCTCCCTAACCCTTATGCCTGCAGTCCCCTCCCTACCCCCTTCTTGCAACTCCTGTTGGGGAAATGGGGCCAGGGCATGAGGACTTCCCCAGCTGCCCTGGTGGGGAGCAGGGTCAGGGAATGGGGGCTTGCCCTGCTCCACTTGGCTCCAACCCCACATGCCTTGACCTTGCTCCTGCTCCCTAGCAGGAGCACCGGTTGGGTAGGTGGAGCGTAGCAAGCCCCCATGCTCTGACCCTGCTCTCCGGCAGGAGCGGCGGGTGGGTGGGTGGGGGAGTGGGGTTGTGGTGCCCATTTTTTGGAGGCCCCCCCCAATTGGCTCTGGCCCCTGAGCATTGGCCCAGTGGCTAATCTACCACTGTATTTATTACCAGTGAACATCCAGAGAAATTGATTTCTCGGTCTTGAAAAAATGTAAGAAAACTAATGATGCTATCAGAGATCCTGCAGTACTACTTCTGTCAAAAATGACAGTGGCTCAAATACTGAGAGGTGCTGAGTGCTTGCAACTCCCATTATAATTAAATTGAGTTGTAGATTCTCCGCACTATTCCAGATTTGGGCCCCAATTCAGGAAAACACTTAAGCAGATCCCTATTAGCTTAAGTCCACCTTTCCACAGGAAAGCACTTAAGCATGGGTTTAAATCCATTGATGCTGATTTGCTGAACTGGGGCCTTAGCTCATTGACCTAGTATATTTGAGTAAGGACTGTAAAGTAAAATTAGGCCCAATTTCTTTTACAGAGTTACTGAGCACCCACAGTTCCATTTGATTTGAATTGGTATCTACAGGTTCCCAGCACCTGTGACAATTAGGCATACAATGTTCTAATAGTATATAAAAGAGAGCCAGTTGGCATCAGTGATAATCTTAAGACTTTCTAAGGATTATAAAGAACTGTTTGAATAAAAATAGACACATTCAGTCTAAAAGGTTGTGTAACTCTGTAATATAGTTAAAGGCTATATTTGGCTAATTTCATTTAGATTCTTACCAGTAACATAACTGCTTACAATTACTCCTCTTGCTTCTCTACTCTGTTTGCCATAGCAGATTCTAAACAAAACCATGCAATAAACCACTTCTACAAGCTACAATTTCAACAGGCTACAAGGCATATTATGATAATGTAAAACACACGCAACTGTTACACACTGAAGAATACTTAGCAATGTGGAGGTTAGTCATGGTCAGAAGGCAGTGTGGAGCAGACCTACTATGGCCCTGGAAGTAGAAGGATCAGGAATAGATGTTGTTTAACTTGTGGTTCTAGAAAACCTTGAAGGAAACTGTTAGGAGAGGAGGAGGAGGGGTGGGGTGGGGGAATATTTTACTGTTTCACTTAGGAAAAAATGTTGAGAACTTCCAAAAGTTTACCTGAAGGAAGTTCTTTAGTCCCCTCTTAAAACATCTGTTGCATCATCAATCACCTTGAAATAAATTTTCATCAATGTTGTCTTCCTGTGTCTGGCTAAGAAAACAGAGCAGGACATAACCTGTACATTTATTTTGAACCAGAGTTTTAATAAGGAATAACTTTAATACAGGCAGGAGAGAACACATGGTCTATGGTTGTACTAGGGCTCCAATTGAACCTGAGTAATTCTATGCCCTACAAACAGTTTTTGTTGTCCTAAGACACTAGTTCCAGCTCCATGTACCTCTGTCTCTAACTGATGGGGTACCCTATCCCTCTTCCTAGGTTCCAACCAGTTTAAAAGCAAGAGTGCCCTCTATGGACTTAGGAGACTGAAGATTTTAAAGGCACAAGTGGAAGTTAGGCATCCAACTCCTGACAAGTCAATGGGAACTGGGTGTCTAATTGCCCTTTGTGTCTTAAAAATCCATTTCCTATCCTGCCCAGAACATAGGCAGCTGCAGGAGGAGACCGGTATTGTCCTGAACACACTGCCTCTGGGGACCCAGTCTCCACAAGAAAACCAGAGGATGAGGCCAGCACCAGTTTCATTCAGAGTGTGGAGGCAAGAACAGATGTGATGAGGGACATAGAATAGTGATGACAAAAGGAACCTAGCAGAATTAAGGGATATCATCGTGAGAAAAGGGAAGGAAGAACAGAGATGGGATGGAGACAAATACCAGAAATTTAGTTGCAACCAATGTAATCCCAGGTGTTCAAATGCCCAAATTTAAATTTTGATTTTTACTTTATAGTTTCATCTTTAAAATTTGTTTCTTTTGCCTTTGTACTATAGTAATAGGGGAAATGAGCCTCTGCCAATATACAGGTGGCAGATTTGTGACTGCTTGTACTAGAAAGGAATTTTACCTCACTTCTTTCCAAATGGAGATGTTTCAACTCTGATCATTTAGTATCTTTTACATTCTTGAAAATTTTGCTTTTGGCAAAATTGTATATATATATAATATTTTGCAAGATTCTGTGTAATTCACGTCTAGTTATGAGTTAGGCATTTTTTAAAAAATTTGTGCACTTGACATTTTATACAGAACAAGTCAGCCATATTTGACAATTTTTAGACTGTGGAAAGAAAACCGCAAAGGACAAAGAATATTCACAATCATAATTATGACATTGTTCTTCTTCTGACACCAATATCCTATTCTGATACCAGCATCACTCCTCTGCCAAGTGGTAACAGATATCCAGGCTCTTGTAGGCTCACTTGCTAGTGGAGGTTGAATCAGTGATGTGAAGTCTGTTTTCTAAGTGCAACTTGTTTAATTTACACACAAACCCCAGTCCTAGAACACAGAAAGTCAAAAAGCATACAGGCAATATCCTTTGACAGAAATCTCTGGGAAACTGGCTATTGATGTTAAACAGAGAATTGCCTCAAAGATTGACTCTAATCCAGAGATCAAAAGCACAGAGCAAACTCTCCTGCTGCTCACACATCTCCCTCTCCAAGGACCACTACCACCACACAGAAACTTTTCTAACAAAAAACTAACACTGAACACTTTTTAAAAAAAAAAAATCCTGGAAGACTACATGTAATTGCCAGCTGGTAATTGTCATATTCCATGAAATGACGTAAACAGGCACACCAGCTTGGTGGAGACAGAAGCACCTAGGGATCTATGCACTCTGGCTTTACCAACAGAGGTGGCATGAAAACTTGTAGTCAAGCCTGATCCTCTAAGATCTTCCACCCTGTGACCCAGCCAGGACAGAAGTTTGAACAGTTGGCAGCTAGAAAGTGACAACTAAAGGATCTTTCAGTTGCATGGAAGATGGGAGAAGACAATGAACAGTACACTATTTGTTTTGGGCTGCTCTAGTTCAGAATGATTGCTCATATTCCTTCACTGCACACATCCATGAGCTCTGACTGCTCAGATCAGGTACATCCTGCTGCTATAAAACCAGGGGCAACGCCTTATGGGACCTAATGAACCATAGAATTATAGGACTGGAAGGGACTTCGAGAGCTTCTCTAGTCCAGTCCTCGGAATGTTCCATTAATGTTTTCTCCTCTGCTGTCTTCTGAGAGTGATTCAGCAAATCCACCATATCACTTAAATCTTGGATGGTCTTCAGGATTGTTGGAGTTAAAACAGCAGCATGGTACAGCCAGTAATTTCCCCTGTGCTGCTGCCAACATTTTTTTCTAATTGTCAGAGAGAGAGATTGAACAGAGTCAAAATTCAACTTCACCCCCTCTGAAAAGTTATCCTAAGGGCTCCTGCTAATCTGCCTGAACATTTTGGTAAATTCAACCAGTTAAATCACATGTTATTTGTTTAAGTTCCATAGGAGACCCTCCAACACACCCAGTTTAACATTCAAAACAGTGATACATTTCTTCAAAGTAAGAAAATTAAGTATTAAAAAAAATCCTATACTTCAATAATAATTTGCTGTACTCTATCTTTGGTGCCTTTCAAGACCATTGGAGAAATGGCAGGTGAAAAATGGTAGAAAGACTTTGATGGGTAGGATTCAGAATATAAAATACTCTGGAACTGTTGACAACTAGCTCTGCTGTTCTAAATAATTAGAGCACAAAAATAACACAAATTGTAGACTTTGAGAGTTTGGTGGTTTTTCAGGGAATCTGCTGCCAGCTAAACAAAAGGATGTTTTTGGTTTTTGTTTTTATTTTAAAACCAATAACACAAAAGGGAACAAATCAACTTACTTTGTCTCCCATTGATTGGTGTTCTGGAGCCAGACATAATTACCATAAAAACACTAAAGCATAGTCCATAAAAAATCAATGCCAGACATAATACAGTGCATTAATTAATGTATTTTTGCTCCTCAAGTAGGTATTTACTGTACTTACTGTTTCCTTATTAGATCTTCAAATGATAAAACCTAATGAGCCCTCACTTTAAAACCCTGAATGTGAGATTACTTCAGATAAAGAACCGTTACAACTTGCTTTCAGACTCCTGCAAAGTCCACTAAAATAACTTCTATTTGTTTCAGAAATTGTTCCACTTCTCCAAAGACTCTAAAGTGTGTAATAGAAAATGATCATGATTATTATGGGATTAAATTGATATCTTTGAGTAAATACTGTACAGTATATCTGAAATAAGCTTTGAAAAAGTCTTGGCTTAAAATTTTATTGCCCTATTAAAGAAATGCATTTTTGTAAATATAAATTATTTTGTCTCTAGATATATTTATCAGAAATGGAAAATTAGATACACAATGTTTATAATGACTTGTTTTTACTGCTGTGTAGAAATCTGATCAGAGAAATTTGGCAGTGAGATTTGTAATTATATAGATATATAAAAACATAATTTGATGCATTTACTATATTTTTGAAACCGACATAAAATGGCTAATGCATATTAGCAAATGAATTTTGTGTGTGGGGGGGGGGGGGCAAATTCTCTCCCCATTGCACAGTCTAGGTAAATGCACAGGTATGGGGCTGTGCAAGAGTCAGGGGTTGCAGAACCTTTTCCATCTCAGGTTATGGTGTGGCAGTGGAACTATTACATAAACACTGCCTCAGCTTTAATACTGTTGTGGTGGCTCCTTTGGCTGCTGCCCCCATCTTCCACAGTGGGATTTTACTGGTAGAGGCACAAAGAAGCAGATTCACTGGCACTGCTTTGGCTCAACTGCACTCTCTCCACAAAATCCCACCAACAAAACAATTCATAAGTGCATTATTTAAGAAAGATGGTGATTCCAAAATCGATGGAAATGCACTAAAATAAGACCATTCTAAATGGAACTACTGGTGTAACTGAAAATAGAATATGTCTCATAGAATTTAGTTGTGATCTAAATATGTGTTTAGGATGCAATGATCAGGGAAAGAATAAATCAACAGGGAAGGAGAGTCAGGAGGGAAAAATGGCTAAGTAGCTTTTGCGCTGCTTCTATCTCCAAGATGGACTGCCACACATTGGTTTGGTCCCTGGAATAATTTAGCATTACCAAAAATTTTCAATACACCTCAAACAGCAGATACTGCTATGTTTGGAAGTAGCCAAACTTGTCTGCAATATTTCTGACTCTTAGGAAGTCAATGGCAAATAGAGAAATCTGTTACACTATGAAAATAGGATATTAATGTGCAGGTTTAAAAAAAAAAAAAAAAAAAAAAAACAACCCCCACACACAAAACTTTCACTGGTCATATTAAGATTTTCATCATTATTTAATCTTTACCAATTGCTTTCATTACTACTTCATGTTCTGTTCTCTTGTGGCCTTAGAATGTTTGGAGAATTTTGATGATCAGTTGTAGTTAGAGTGCACCTGCAAAAACTGGGAGGGTGGAAGAATTTATTCTTCATGTCTGTGAATTCTTTAAAGTACTTGCTTATAAAGTTCCAGAACATACAATCCAACGTGTGTGAAAGGCAGTCATTAATTTCTCTCATGTAAAATACTAGATTAGCTAGGATGCTCAGGCTTTGGAAAGTCTACCTAGTAATGCAGGTTGCAGCATGAGGATAATACTGAGACTGCAGTAAATTCCCTGGAGTCACCTCTGAGGCTGTCACAGATGCTGCATCCCTCTGCAGCAAATGGCTACAAGACACAGGGAAAAGATTCAACAAAGCAGTATGGAACCTGGAGCTACCCTACTGTTAACCTTGTCCCAGGATGAAAATTGACTACTTATTCCTACTCGTTGCTTTCTGTCTTAGCCATTCATGATGATAATCTGCCTTTCACCCCAAGACAACTTGGCTTCTGTAGTAGTCTCCTGTGTGGAACTCTGTCAAAAGCCTTTTGGAGATCTAAATAAATTGTCAACCAGTTCTCCTTTATTGACATTGTCATACTTCCAGGGTAACCAAACTTGTATTCCCCCTCTGTGGTCCACTGAGGGCACTTACTTAAGAATGGCTCCTTGCTCCTTACAGTCACTGTGATATCCCCAGAAGCCAGACTGCCTAACATTCCAGTGTTTGCGTTCTTTCTGGAGGTTATCACTGCAGTTAAAGTTATCACAGTTCTTTCTAAGCAAGCATACTTATTCTAAGGGTGAAAGCATTGCAGAGAAAACATACTAAGCCTACACACGAGCTAAAAAGTTTACCAGAGATTAACCCCACACCCAATGATAGGCTCTGGTAGAAGTCAGTCCATCAAAACCCACAACTGCATCTTCCCATGGTTGCAAGTTCATAACCGACTTAGATTTAGAATCAGAACAGCAGCTCAGCTTTTGATCTCTAGTTCCTGGGGCCAGGTAATCAGCAGGCAATGAATGACCCCTTCCTCAGGGTGTAGCAGCTGGGTTTTTTCACAACCAAGGGCGGGGAATGTGCATTAACCTTCCCCTAGGTATTTCCCAGGAAATCCATTTAACACACATTGTTCCAAAAGTTCATTCCTATCTGGCACACCTTTCAATTAAAGTCCTCTGAACTCATAAGCCTCCCATCACATCTCCCCCTTAGAGAGGTTACATAAAACCCTGGTTCACAATTATGTGTAAACTGCATTTTAATACAATGGAACCCCAAAATACTTATTCTTAATGAAGTCTCCTAAGAATATGCAGGAAATTGCCATATGTCACACAGACCTTCACAAAATATTCTAAGGAATTAGTGAGACATGATTTTCCTTTACAGAAACCATGCTGTTTAGCCCACCATATCTTGGTCTATTTTAAATTAGCATTTCATGGTAGTGGTTATTTCATAATTAGACTTCTCAGTGTCTCTTTGCTGAGGAGAAGAATAAGGGGCCAGACCTCAGTTGAAATAGAGTGCTACCCTGACATCAGCTGGTGTAAATTTGCTTAGCTCCACAGATGAACTGGCCCAAATATCTTCTTTTAAGGCTCTCTCTTTTCAATTAAAAAAAATAGTACTTAAAGTTTAAAGAAAATGAACCAAAAATAGACAGAGCAGGGCCGCCCAGAGGATTCAGGGGGCCTGGGCCAAAGCAATTTCAGGGACCCCTTCCATAAAAAAAGTTGCAATACTATAGAATACTATATTCTCGTGGGGGCCTGGGGCAAATTGCCCCACTTGCCTCCCCCCCTCCCCCCCGGGTGGCTCTGAGACAGAGCAGTTCATATTTTAAATATGTACAGTACAGACCATAGAGCTAATGTGAAAGTATGTGAAGAACTATTATTGGAATTGTGATTTCTCGGGGGGAGTCTTCAGTCTTCAGAAGGAGCCCATTGCAGAGAGTTTCATGCATTGTTTTAACATAGGTGCTAGGATTATTTCCAGTATTTATCTTCATGATCTGTATATAATTTTCTCATGTTCTTGAGTTTTTCTTTTCTTTTTTTTCAGCTCTGTTCTATCCATGGCTAACACATTTATCTCTGACTGAGTCAGCAAATGATTGTGCGGCAGGTAGGAGCCTAATGTAAAAACATGGCAGAAGTTCAGGCCAATGACTCAGGACTTGGCAGGCAAGCATTTTATATGCTGTCACTGCTCAGTGACAACTGATACACTGGTTCAGGGATGAACTGTACTTTTCTTTATCATTGCTGGACAATAGAGAGTTTTGTTTCAAAGATTTTCTGTCATCTTCTGAGACTGATAGGGTCTGTGACCGCTAGTGTAATAAGAGAATAAGGTTTTCCTCAGTAATTTTTCTACTATGTAGGGTAGGCACCACATTGTTTTCATTTCACATCCTGAAAGATGAACCTTCAGGGTTTAAGGGAGTCTAAAACAACAAGATTCAGATTTGGAGGGGAGATTTGGGGAGAAGAAACAGCCATTTCTTTCATAGAACACTTGGTTTCTGCATGGAATTAGTGCATGTCTATGACGTACCCATTTCACAGCTTGAATTGGGTAGGTCAGGTTGAGTGATCTGTAATGGATGATTTGTTGAATATCATTTGCACCTGCCACAGAAGCTGAAGGATTCTTATTTGATTGCTTTAGGGAAAAAAGGTGGAATAGACATACGATTCTGACATATTAGGGCCAAATTCTCTACTCTTTTATGCCAGTTTTGTGACTATTGAAATCAAAAGTTACATCCATGTAAAACTGGAATACTGGAGCAAAGAATCAGACCTTAAGTGTATGAAATCGATGCTTTTGTAATACAATAATATAAAAGTTATACAATTTCTTTGAAAGTATGCTTTAATATGAATAATCAGTAGTGATCAATGCTAGAATTTCTTATCTATACAATATTATTGTTGTACTTAGTTTCATGTCTGAATGAGCACAACTGTGTATGAGTTTTACAAGCCTTCGTGTTAACCCTATTATTTTCAGAATGCATGCTTTTTCAATGGGCCTGACATTTGCTGGGTTATATTGTCTGAAGAAGGCTTTATCATTTATTTAACTGCTTGATCACTTTATGTTGAATTAAATGTACCCAACAGTGGCACAATGATGTAATGACTGATGATCATAACTACATTGTATAATGCATGGTTGATCAATTTAAATTACTGATATCTGAATTTTTCTCAATTTTATATATTTCTGCATCAGACACTTATAATTTAGCAATATTAGTCATGCATGAGAGGGTAGTTGTATTGGCTTTACAAAGCTGCTGTAGGGTGTGCTTGAGGATTTATTTTAGTTTATATATGATCAAGCATAATCTTAAAGACCTTTTTTCTGCGCTATAAGATATAAGGCTGTATGGAATTTGTAAGGCAATTGAGTCTTACATAGTCTTTTTGTCTAAATATAATTAAAAAGGATATGCACAAATTGTCAGTGTTTATTCTTTGTACTCGTATCTTAACAAGAAAAATGGTTTATATGCATAGTGCCCAGTTCAGACTACGTACTCAAGAATGTTTAGGACCATGTCCTCAGCTAGGTATACTGGTGTAGCTTCATAGACCTCAGTAGGCCTATGTCAATTAACACAAAGCAATAAAACAGAATCTTAGAAAAAAGTAGGTCCAGATCCACTGCTGGTGTAAATTGTAACTTTCTTGATTATTTCCTTAATGTCTGTCTTAGATTTGTATTGTGACTTAATGTAATCATTGCAAAAGAATATTGATGTGTTAGCAATAAGCAGATTTAGATTCTGATGCAACACTATAGGAAACTCGTTCCAAGAATATAATATCCATCCAATAATATTAAAGGAAGTGACATGAAATTGTAAGTCCAATAATAAGGATTTTAAATGCATCTGTAAACTTGGGGGTTGTACCCCATGACTGGAGGATTGCAACTACTGTATGTGCATTTAAGAAAGGTGGGGGAAGTGATCCTGGAAACTAGAAGCCGATTAGTTTGAACTCAATCATATGCAAGGTCTTAGAACTAGTTTGGAAAGAGATGGAAGTTTAGATATAGAGGTAAATGGTAACTGGACAAAAATACAACATGACTTTACAAAAGGTAGATCATGCCAGATCAACCTGATGATTTTTTTTTAGTAGATAACTAAATGATTTTCTAGGCAAAGGAAATGCAATAGATCTAAGCTACTTGGATTTCAGTATAGCATTTGATACGATTCCACAGGGGAAATTATAAATTACATTGGAGAAGATGGGGATTGATAGGAGAATTGAAAGGTGGGTAAATAACTGGTTAATGGGGTGACTACAACAGGTCATACTGAAAGGTGAATGGTCAGGCTGGAAGGAGGTTACTAGTGGAGTTCCTCAGGGCTTGGTATTGGGATCAAACTTCATTAGCACTTTCCTTAATGACCTTGGTGCACAAAATGGGGATTTTCTAATAAAATTTGTGGATGACACAGAGGGTATGTGTATACTAGTCTAGACGCAATAAATCAACCCCCAAGCGCTCTCCCATCGACTCCTGTACTCCACCAGACCGAGAGGTGCAGGCGGAGTAGATGGGGAAGCGTCAGCAGTCTACTCACCGCAGTGAAGACACCGCGGTGAGTAGATCTAAATACGTCAACTTCAGCTATGTTATTCAGGTAGCTGAAGTTGCGTAAATTAGATTGATTTCGCGCCCCTCTCCCACCCCCACTGTAGTGTAGACCAGGCCAAAGTTGGGAAGTATTGCCAATATGGAGGAGGAATGGAATATCATATAAGAAGACTTGGATGACACCCTGGTGTAAAAGAAATGGGATGAAATTTAATAGTGCAAATGTTATGTATATAAGGACTAACCTGGGGATGTGTCAACTGGAAGTGACAGAGGAGGAGAAAGACATGGGTGTCCAATATTTACATGATCTAGGATGTGTTATGCCCTGAAAAAGAGTAGGGTGACCAGACAGCAAGTGTGAAAAATTGGGACAGGAGGTGCAGGGTAATAGGAGCCTATATAAGAAAAAGACCCAAAAATTGGGACTGTCCCTGTAAAATCGGGACATCTGGTCACCCTAAAAAAGGGACATCATGTAAAATAAGGGACAAATGGTTACCTGTGAGGGCTGCTTAATGGTGTCAGGCAAAATACCTAATAAGTAAAGTTCCATTTTCCCCCCACTTACCATGCTCCTGAGTGTCCTTTCTATAAAGGACATAATATGCTTTTGTGTGTGTATGTATAAATATAATATATATAGAGAGAAAATATGAATGAATGAATTTTCCGCATTTCTTACTCAGGCAAAACATTCCAATTTTGCCCTGGCGAAAGACTGTAGTGTTATTAAACTGATCCAAAGCCCATTGAACTCAATAAGAGTCTTTCCATTGACTCCTGTGAGCTTTGGATCATGCCCTGGATCCTTAATAGAGAGGGTATATTCTCCCTTAAATGTTAATGTCAGTCCCATGAACTTTAGACATGCGCATCCATAGCAAAGTAGAGAATAGTTTGTTTTTTTTAAAGTCAACCATTTTTATTATCTTTCCTGCAGAATAACTAGAGTTGTCTGATTTCCACCAAACATTTCATAAAAGTTCCCCCTTGGGCTGAAGCTCTGTTTATCAAGTTTCAACTTACATGTGTGGTGTGTGTGGTTTTTTTTTTTTTTTTTTTTTGTCAGAGCTGTGAACTCCTACATATAGAGGCTTATTAGGAAAGTGCTGACACAAACTTTGCAAATGTGATTCTGTAATGAAAAATTGTGAATATCCTATTTGCTATTGGATGTCTGCACTGTTATTCATACAGACACAGTATGTATGTCAATGGAGGAAAAAATCAGCACACACCACATTCCTTTAAGAAACTGCAATGGCTAAAGCTTTTCAATATTTTTTTTCTAGGAATAATGAAGGTTGCAGGTTTGTTTTATTTCAGCAGGATAATGGCAGTGGTTGAAACACTTGAGGGGAAAAAAACCCACATCCCAGCTCTGAGATCTGTCTTATTACCATATCACATGGAGAAATGCACAGTGCACCATTGAATTGCCTTGTGTGTGTGTGTGTGTGTGTGTGTATATATATATGGATTGCAATAAAAACTTTTTTTGGACCTGAGTCGCCATTGCACTGCACCTTCCTCAGTCGTTCATACAAAGTGAGGGTAAAACACTGCCATTCTGACTTGATAGCATTTTACACTCTTTGCCCTGTTGTAAATGAAAATATAAGGGACAGGGCACCAGAAAATCATGGCCCATTGCATTTATTATATATCATAAATTAAATAAAATATTCAGTATAGATTAGGTAATTGCATTACAATGAAATATGGCCAGAGATGGTAAGGGAAGCTTGTTTTGGCTGAACATAACATACAATGTTTTCCTTGGGTAGATAAATATGCTAAATTGGATGTTTGGAGTGCTGACAGACAATGAGGTGGTTTCTCATTATCTTAATATTACTATATTCTCCCTGGTACACCAATAGTACTAATACACAAGTAACTACATAATTTTTGCCATGACTTCCACCACTTCTATGGTGTCTAATGCTGTTCTCTTGCCCTACCTCATTCTTAGTGAGATGGCAATCAGTCCCATGTGTCCAAGAGACCACTGACTCTAGGGTTGCCATGAAGTCTGACTTTGTGTTTTTCAGTTGCTGCAGATTTTACCCCAGAGCCACAATATGCTTCATAATGTCAGCATGTCTAATCTGGACTGGACATATCTCTTCTAAGAGGTGAACTGGTAAAATATTTCCTTCAACCCCAGTATCAAGTTAAAAATTGTATAGGTTCATTCCATATACACCATGTACCAAGCTTCTGCTGGGCTAGCTGTGTGACTTTTATGACCCATGACACTGCCCCTATGAAGAGGGTAGGCTGATATTCTATTTTGGTAAGGTATTTTTGTTCTGTTCTTGAGGCTGGATGTTCTGCACATCCATGAATAACCCACACATATGACACGTGGTCCCAAATGCTCAGCAGGCTCTCAGTAGGTTTCTTTCATCAGGTCCACGTGTGCGGGCTGAACTCTGGACATGCTGGCCCAAATACTGTTTTTTCTGTTAAACAACCTGTAAAAACTTTTCAGTCCTTTGATCAGTCATTTTTTCTTGTTGAATAGTATTTTTTTGCTTCTAAAGTCCCACAGAAATCTATTGCTTTTTCTAAGCACAAATCAGGTTCCCATAATAACCTTTCTTTCAATCTTTTGTCAGTCACAAAGAACACATTTTTGTCTCTAAACATATCATTTTCACTGTTTCTAAACCTCACAGC
This sequence comes from Emys orbicularis, assembly GCF_028017835.1. Taxonomy (NCBI): domain Eukaryota; kingdom Metazoa; phylum Chordata; order Testudines; family Emydidae; genus Emys; species Emys orbicularis. The sequence goes on along the minus strand of NC_088687.1, from coordinate 49,636,897 downwards.
TTTGTGCTTTTTGGATTCAATTCTCTTACATAATTGTCAATCCAATTTGCTCAGAAATGAAGATCAGACCTAAATTGGTGCCATGGACAAACAATGTTCTTTTTATGGTTACAAAAAGTTCTGAACACTGTTCAAACTTTATCTAGAGTGAGCGTATCTCCATTATTATCTTCCTGTGATGTGCTACTTCAAGAACTTCCCCAGCCACTGAACTAAATAATAGGATACTTTCATATAATCATTATCTGCTCCCGAAGCTTTCATAACCATTAGGAAGGACTACAGCCAACTCCTCCAGCTCACTGTAATGTTGGTGGCATTTTTGAACTGGTCCTCATTGTGTGGCTCTGATTTTAATTTATTTTTCTTCCCTCTTCAACTCTCTGTAGTTTTTAATTTCTTGTGTGTACTCATTATTACCAAGAATCTCTTCATTGCTTGTTTCTCTGCTTGTTGCTCTGTTGTCATTCATTATTTTGTTTAAAAAGTTTCACTATCCAATCAGTGTTTAGAAACAATACCATATGATTTAGGTGACAAACCAGGCAACAAGAAGAAAGGATAGCAAACAATCAATGTAACGTCTTCAAGGAGTACACAAACACTGTTGTTCAACCAAAGTATTTGTACCCTGAGACTCAGAAAGATCAGGTGACTTGTTCATCCATGTCAGTGCTAGCCTAGCACTGGATGGCTCCTGATCAAGTGTTCAAACCACCGAACAATGCAGCCTCTGTTGAAAATGTCAATTATCAGAGAAATTATGTATAAAATAGACACATTAAGATTGGATGTTCCTGTCTCATGAAATCCCTGTATATCAAAAGAGAGATCTAGCTGCTATTGTTTATTATTTATTTGTGGTACTGTAGTAGTGCTCATTGGCAATAATCAAAATTGTGCTAGATATCGTACAAACACACATTGACAGAATCCCTGCCCCCTAAAAAGGCAATACAAACAAAGCATGGGAAAGGGAAAAAGAGGCAGAAAGAGATGAAGTAACTGATGGAAGTTCACACAGTGGCATAGTTGGGAACAGGACTTAAGTCTGAGTCCCAATCCAATGCTCTGTTCACAAGCCCACTCAGATTCTCAACTAGGTCAAGTGAAAGAACAATTAATAATGCAAGATATTTCTGATTACAAATCTATTAATTATGAAATCTTAAGTACAGCTCAATTCAATAATAAAACTTGGTGAGAGTGAGTAGACTAGGCATTGCAATGTTATGCAAATTACTTTGAAGCCTGGAAGAGGAAAGAGAAGTAATGGCTTTTGAAGTTTAAAAAAACAAAACAAAACTGCCTTGTAGAAACATAATAGCATGCCTATATGCCACTGAAACATGAAGCAGGACACAAAACAAATTAATGAATATTCATAAACCTAATAAGAGAATCACAAGGACAGCTCATGTACCAGACTATACATTAATTTGAATGACAGAAGGTAGAGGACAGCCATTGAAAGTTGCAGCAAAACTTTGTCATTTATGGAAATATAAAATCAAGTTCAAAGAGGTTTTTATGATGAACAGAAAGGCTAACTATGGTTTGTTCAGATTCCCATAAAAGTGTGTGTTAGTAATTTTTGACATAACCCATATAGGTTATTACACTCATGTAAAGGCTATTTAAGGGAATAAAAGAGCTGGAAACACTAAGTGGGAGAAACTTTACTGCAGAGATTTGCAGTTAATAAGACTAGGAGGCAAGAATTTCTATCTCTGTATATAAATGTTTAAATTCTTTACTTCTGTGGCTGATAGGGATTTTAGCTAGAAGGTAAGAGAACTTTCATAAGGATGAACCGAAGCTTAACCTCTGTGGGTCTGCTTTTTGCAGAAGTTCCAGAAGAACTCTTTGAGTTTAGAGTTCTATGGTCTCTAAAACATTTCCACGTGCTCGGCAGTCTCCGTGTGCCTTTCCTTCAGATGGAATACGATTACTCTTTATATCAGTAGGATAGCACATCTGGCTCTTGGGAATGTTTAACTTCATAAACCCTATAGTTCCCCTTATTGTTCCTCTTTTCAGCACAGGAGACACTCATGGTTTAATAGTAAGTTACAACTTTGGAGCAAGTCAAATTTTCCAATGAAATGTTTTTCCACTGGAAAATGCCATTTCATTGAAATGGAAACTTTCCACAGAAACATGTCAATTTTGATTAAATCTTGTTTGGGGTGGGGGCAGTAAAGCATTTTGATACGGTCAGAACATTCTGTTTTGGTCTTAGCAGAATGGAACTTTTTTTTTTTTTTTTTAAAAGGACCTTTTGAAACAAAATGTATTTTATATTATAAATTATAAGAGAAAATTGGAATAATACTTTTATTTTTATCAGACTACAAGGTTTTGATTGACCCTATTTTTTTTTTCAAAACACGTCAGAATTTCCCTCAGAATTGACACCTGAGAGTTTCAACAAGCTCTAGTTAAAGCCTAATGGAATTCAAAAGAGGGGGGGGGGGGCTGAGAGGAGATGGTATTTGAGCCTGACTGGCAGCTATATAAAGAAATAATGTATATGAGCAGACATACTTGCAGTGGTAGCTCCAAGAGCATGGAATAGGCTATAATGGGAGGTCTGTCTTAAACACAGACTGCACAACAAAACAGAATTGAAACTCTGGACCTGCAGTTCCAAAACACAGTTTCCCTTTCAAGTTAAAAGAGCAGCTCCCACTGTGCAGCAAATACACAAGTCATTTAATCACAATCTGGCCAAATAAGCAGTTAGTCACTCTTCCAGAATTTCCTAGCTGCTTGTATGTGAACTGGAACTGAAATAGCATCTGTAATCAGTCATTGGTCACTGCAGTGAAGCTACAGGTTTGGTAGTTCCTATTTTGTGCCATTACTAGCCAATCTATCTCTGAATTAAGAGTAAAACTTGCAGGCCTAATCACACCCTCTTGCAGGAAATCCCTGATGCAGACTGCTAAAAGGGAAGAAATCTCTCAGGTGATTTCTAATGGAGATTTATCCTGGATAGTTCATTTGGTTGGTTGGGGGTTTGCATCCTGCCAAGCATTTCAAACCAGCTGACCTCCCCCTCGAACTTTACTATTTTATGTAATATTGAAGTTTCTCTTGAATTCCTTGTTTCAAGTTTTCATTTGGTGTTCCTCACAAAACTCTGTCAATGATCTGTGAGGCAAGTAATTGTGTCTGTCGGCTTATCTGACAAATCCAGGGAAAAATGAACACATCAGAAGCTGAGTTTAAGCAACACTTGTGTCCTTAGATGATCATTCTAATATCAGATGTTGGGTACACCCATATTATTTTTTTTCTTCTTTGCTGTTGCCATGTGAGACTCAGTTACAATAATATTCAGTAAGTAGTAAATGGCAGTTGTAAAAGTGTTTTGAGTCCTTATGGACTTTGTAGATTTTTTTCCCCGCCTCAGATGTTTTGGAATCCAGGGTTTTCTTCTAAATATAGGGGCACGTGTTTTCCTCAGGAACAGGTCATCAGGCAATATTGGAGCATTCAAAACATTTTTGAGTGAGTTTGGAATTTTGTATATTTCTAATTGTGTAATCTTGCTTGAGTGACTAAATAATAGTTGGCATGTCAAGTCAAATCTAGAAGGTAGGTGACCAGTGAAGATGGACAACTGTATCATCAATGGCCTTGGCCTTGTCTTCGCCACAAAATTTTAGAGCATGCTTCTGAAAAGCCAAGTTAATATGACCCAGTCCACAACTTCGTGGTCAGTGCAGACAAAGCCATGCTTGTAGCTTGACATGAATAGCTGATATGATGCTGAACACAACTTGCCTCTATATACACTGACAAACCCAGTCCTATCCCCAGGATTTTTATCCAGTCTCTGTTGTTGCTCAATATATACATGAGACCTCCTGTGAGAGCTTGCTTAAGCACAGACTAGAGTAGTATCAGCAATCTGTACAAAGATTACTTTTTCAGTAGTGTTTTTAACACTTCCATTCTCACCTCTGTGTAGGACTCCCTTCTCCCTTTGAAGTCAGTATTTCTTCTTATATTTTTATGCAGTTTTTAAAATTTTCAAATTGTTGTGCAGAATCTTGTTAGGAGGATGGTGTTACTTTACATATACAATTATTGACACTAGACGTCTTCAAAGTGATTAACAAAAATGGCCACTTAATTCTCACAATGCCCCTGCAAAGCAAGGAGTTATATCTATCTCCATTTTATAGATAGGGAATTGGAGAGACACAAGCCCTGATTCATTGGTGACCTGCAGCCATTCTATACCACCTATATTAAAGTAGTCACAAAGCAGCTACATGTCCCCCATGTCCACCAGGAGAATAGTCCTTGTGCAAAGGGCCTTCCCCCATGAGATGTACAGCTGACTTTGTAACTTCCTGTCCCCCTTCAAAAGCCTCTGGTACATGAAGTAGTCTTGAGTGTATTAACAGCAGGTAAGAGCCATTCCTGTGTTGGAGTTTGTATATATGGGTGGTCCAGTCCAATGCCTTTGCTATTCTGCAGGCGCCTCAAGGCCCATAATGGCTTTGGGCAATCAGACTCTGGGTGCAGGAGTACACTGTCTCCTGACACCCCCAGGTTAGGAGATGGTGGGCAAGCCACCCCTATCTTTGATGCTGCAATGGTGCAGGGATGGATTTTATTCACAGGAAGGGTATGCTGATTTGCCCAAGGTCATTTGGAAGTTCCTAGTTTCCAGTCCTATGATGAGTCTGCTAGAACACACTGCATCTCCCATAAAGAAAGATCTGTGTGGAATTAGATAGCTATAATGAAAACACACTTACAAATACAAAACCACTTCTCTCTTGCCTTTCTTCCTCTATTCTTGCTCTGTATACTTATGCTAACATTTGATATATGAAATACAGATGACAAGATTTGCTGTGCTTGGTTAGGAGTTAAGGTTTTTAAAGAACTACTTCATAGTACCCTGTTTTATTTTTGTGTGTCTGGGGTCCTATTTGCAAACATTGTTCTTCCATTTGTACATGAATATTACTTGATTTTTTTCATAGATTAAAAGAGGAGAAATTGGACTTTTGTGTCATCTAGTCTTTGGTGGTTTATTCCACCATATTTAGCTTCACACATAAAAGATCTTTTCTAGGCCCTGGATATGTACAAGTTCCAAAGTGAGTGAGTCAGTCAAAAAAAAAAAAAAAGAGTTCAATCATAAAAACCACTTATTCACCAAAAATAGCAACATTTAAATTGGGTTAACTAGTTACTACAGCCTCAGGCCTCTGCACCAACTAGTTTGATAATTACCTTTCTACTTGTCAGAAATGGAGAAATGCCAGAGGCAAACTTTTTTCTTCACATAACATACACATGAGTACCACATCTACACTCACTCACTCATGCTGACAATGCACTCTGGGGGAGGGGGAGGAATGATGGCACATTTTAATGGCAAATGACTCTTTTAGAAGGAGTCCGCTTTCAGAGCCTTTCCTTGTTTGAAAGGAGAAAAAATGTTTAACATTCATTTTACTCACTGCTTGTCCTCAACTCTAAATTAAACCATTCTGGCTGTACTCCACTTGCACAAATGTAGTATTTATATTTAAGATAATCTAAGCAAGTCCCAACATATTCTTGTTCCTTCCTTTCCACACCCTAACCCTCAGCCCATAAATAGCATTTTCTCCCCTCTTGAAACCAAAGTGGTGATTATAAGAGTGGGTGTTGCTTTAAAAGAAAATGTATACAGCATTTGCTAGTTTTCTTCTCCTCTTCCTCCTCTTTCAAAAGGAAACTTAGTCTTATTCTTTGGACTTGTGTGAGACATGGCCTTTTCTCCTAGGATATAAGTAATTAGTGGAAATGAGATGAAGTTAATATAAATTCTTTCAAAGAGGTTATACTAGGGTTAAATTTATAGGATAACTAGGGGCTCGTCTAAATTTACAGCACTGCAGTGGCGCAGTTGCACTGGTGCTGCTGTAGTGCTTAGTGGAGATTCTACCTATGCCAAAAAGAGAGCTTCTCACATTGGGGTGGGCACTTTACCTCTCTGAGAGGCAGTAGCTTTGTTAATGTCAACCCTGCACTGTCTACACCAGGGGTTAGGTCAGTGTAACAATGTTGCTTGGGTATGGATTTTCCACACCTGAACTATATAGTTATACCGACATAGGTTGGTAGTGAAGATCAAGCCTCAAACTCCAATCCTGTAACTGGATCCACATGGGTATTCCTCTGCATGCATGCAGACCCTAATTAACTTCAAAGTTAAGGTGCAGTTGTCCTTCTAAATAGACCCAGTTGCATATTTGGGGCCCAGTGTATCAGGGAATTTTCCTATAAACAGTTTTCTTTAACTGTTAAAAATGCTGCCAGGACCCCCACACACGAACTAATGGCAAATGATTATAAGAAATCATTAATAATCATTCATACAGTGTGGTAAAACATGCAGTGTTGTACAACAATGAGTTGCTGCCAAACAGACAATGGGTTCTCCCCCCAGACAGTTTATACTGTCAAGGCAGACCTAAAGTCAAACGGTATAAGGCAAGATAGAATACCCACAGCATCGAGAGTAAATAGAATAATAAATAAAGAATAAAGGCTTCTGAAATGTATTTTCATATAAATCAATTTTAAAAATGGCTCAACTCTTTACCTATTGTTTATTTAATAACTAGGTGGTCAAAATTTGCTATGAAATTAAAAAAAAAAAAGCATGTTATGGCATACAACTGTCTGCACCCATCAAATGTATGTGCCCTGTCCTGTTTGCTCACCTAGAGCTGAAAACCATTCATCTAAATCAAAACACTATTATCAATATTAGTGTATAAAATTAATTTAATAATTAAGCTCCTAATTAGAAAAAGGTTGAGGAATCAAAGTTGGGATCCAGATTTTGTTAAGGCTAGCATTAGGGGGTTTAGAATAGAGGCTAGGATTTGGCTTCAGACTCAATAGGTGTGACTACACTGCAATTAAAAATCCATGGCTCCAAGTCTAAGCCTTGGTCAGCTGGCCCAGGCTAGCCATCACTGTGCCATGGCTCATTTATTGCAGAGTAAGAATACCCAATGACTCTGAACTATGGGGAGCTGTTTTTTTCATGACCTTGGTTGATGTGGTGAAAGTCTCAGAATAGTGCTTTAGCCAAAAATTCAGTGACTCAAGGCCAAATCCATAAAAGGACGTAAGCCCCTAGGCCCAGAACATCAAATATATTTAATCCCTAAATCCCCACTTTAGGCAACACTGAGATCCTCAGAACCCCTCATCAGCTTCCACTACCCTGTAGGTCCCAGAATTTTGCCATATAAGTCCTCTTGGCTCCTAAGTTTCTGCCACTGGGTATGGGCACATTTGCTCTCTTTAGGCCTATCTTATGCCTGAGCCCTAGCAGGATCCTCAAACCAGGTGAAGATAGGTGTTCCCCCGATTATCTTGCCTGTGAGGTCCCATCCAGTAGCCATGCTCAGAGCACACCTACTGTATCAGGACCCCTACAGAATCATGGGGAAGTGGAAGATCCCTTAACTTTTAGCCCAATGGTTAGAGTACTCCCCCAGGATTCAATTCCCACCCCTCCAACATCTGATGCAGAGAAAGGTAGGATTTGAACATGGGTCTCCTATCAGGTGAGTGCCCGAACTATAGGGCTATGGAATATTCTAATGTGGTGCTTTCTCAAGCTCTACTGTTGTTGAAGTTGTTCCACTCTGTTTAAAAATACTTAATCATTGGGTCACTTCGACAGTATGCGAATGACTCTGTGGTCTGGTAGTGAAGGCACTAATGTGGGAGATCCAGTCTCCCTGCTGCTATGGCTACTTATTTATATCTAGCAGAACAGAGGAGAGATTGAGAAAGACGCATATCAATATATCCCATAGCCTAGTGATTAGGGCACTCTTTTGCAAGATGAGACCTCAGATGAAAAAAAGGATTTGAACAATCAGGGGTGTGTGTGTGTGTGGGGGGGGGGGGGGGGGGGAATTGGACCTAAGTGTCTCACATCCCTGATGAACACTCCAACCACTGGGTTGGAAGTTACAGGAGAGGCAGCAGCACGAGTGTGTCCTTCTCTTCTGGTGTCTTACCAAAAGGGAGGGGGGGGGAGAAGATGTCTAACCCTAGGAGTGGGTGAACATCTGTGGCTCTGAAACAAAGATAGGTGCCTCCAGCCTGCATTTGGGTACCTAAATCCCAGATAGGACACACCCCTCCATCAGCACTGCTATTGGATAGTTTAGGTAGGGAGTTTGCTGTTTTTTGTGGACCCCAGTCTTAGGTGTTTATCTCTCTCCATTTGTTGTATATGGAGCCTGGGCACATAACCCAGGTTTTGTGGATTCCAGTGATTTTTCTAGCTGCATAAAAGTTGTGTTGTGACACTCAGCATTGTAATGCCTAAGTCCCTTTGTGGATCTGGACCTTAACCTCTCCATTTCTGAACTATATAATAGTCAATAATATTTACCTGCTTCATAGGGGATGAGGTGAGACCTAATGACATGTTCGTAAAGGATGATTAATGACAGTCTGTGAAAGAGAATATACATACTATGTTGTCTTTTTATACTACCTTTTGCAACTTTTTGCATGAAAGTGGATTTGCTAATTCAGATGGTTCATTGCTAATTCAGGGTTCCTTCCCCACTTTGAACTCTGGGGTACAGATGTGGGGACCTGCATGAAAGACCCCTTAAGTTTATTTTTACCAGTTTAGGTTAAAAACTTTCCCAAGGCACAACTTCCACCTTGCCAATATGCTGCCACCACCAAGTGATTTAAACAAACATTCAGGGAGGGCCACTTGGAGCCCTACCTTCCCCAAATATCTCCCCAAATATCCCCCCAAGCTCCAATACCCCCTTTCCTGGGGAGGCTTGAGAATAATATCCGCACCAATTGCTCCGGGTGAACACAGACCCAAACCCTTGGATCTTAAGAACAATGAAAAATCAATCAGGTTCTTAAAAGAAGAATTTTAATTAAAGAAAAGGTAAAAGAATCACCTCTGTAAAATCAGGATGGTAAGTACTTTACAGAATAACAAAAGACTCAAGAACACAGAGGATTTCCCCTTTAGGCAAAACCTTAAAGTTACAAAAACAGGGATAAACCTCCCTCTTAGCACAGGGAAAAATTCACAAGCTAAAACAAAAGGTAATCTAATGCATTTCTTTTCTGCTATTACTTACTATTTTTGGAAGACTAGATGCTTAGTTCAGATATATTTTCCCCTGCCCTGTTTCCTGGCTGGCTCCGACAGACACAGACCAAAAACCTTCCCCCACAGATTTGAAAGTATCTTCTGACCAAAAGGACCAATAAGGGGAGGTGCCACCTGGATTATCTGAGCTTCTTAACCCTTTACAGGTAAAAGAGGAATTAATCCTTTACAGGGTAAAGAGGGATTTTATGCTACCTTAGCTGTATGTTTGACATTCATTATAAAGCATTTTCAGTTTGCCAGAATTTCATGAAAAATCATCATTTTGGAGATGCAAACATAGATGAAAATAATTAGCCAAAATATTGTCAGACTCCAACAGTAACTCTAAACCTTCTTTTACAATTCATCCAACATAGAATGATAAAGTTAAAAAAATGTTGCACCACCTTTACAGAGGGAAGTTCATTTGTACCCAAAAGTTTTTCTGGCACAAGGAACGCTACTTTGATGCATTTCTGATCCAGAAGACATGCTGTTTTATTAATTAGTGTACAAGGAATTGTTAGGTTAGATGATTATGTTCAATTAAGTATAATGAATATAATTAATATAGATGCTGTTTTAGGTTGTTGAGTTAATAGTGCCATTAAATGCTGCTGCTGTTTTTGTTATAGTAGGATACCATAATTTAAGATAATAATGAAAGTAAAAAGTTTGAGTCTGTGCACCAAAGAGCGTTTTCTCTTTGTTACATTAGATACTTAATTTAACCAAGAGCTCATAACTTAAACACAACCAGTAATTGTAAAACAATTACTGCATGTATGTACACTACATTATACAGAATTCCTATAAAAGTTGCTACATTTTCATTTAAAAAAAATGCTCTTCTGCTGTGAAAAGGATTTTATAACCCCACTGGAAGGGTGGGTCTAATCCCTTACTGAAGCATAGAGGATTCATTCATTTAACTCCCATTGATATTAATGGGTGTTACCTATGTAAATCTTTGTGCCTCAGAGAATGAATTACCTCTCAGCAAATAATTGTTGAAAGGGAAATTGGCTTCTGTGAATGTAGTTTTATTCTGTGCTTTTACTGAGCATTTTTATTTCCAGGAAACATTCAATGACCCAAGAAGAAACACTCAAAAAACAAAGTGACAGAGTCCTATGGCACCTTATAGGCCTTGTCTACACTACGAGAGTACTTCGATTTTAGTTAATTCGACTATGTGGAATCGATATTACTAAGTCGAACGTGTGTGTCCACACTAAGGACAGTAATTCGACTTTGTGAGACTTTGTGAGTCCACACTAACGGGGCAAGCGTCGACATTGGAAGCGGTGCACTGTGGGCAGCTATCCCACAGTTCCCACAGTCCCCCCTGCCCATTGGAATTCTGGGTCGAGCCCCAAATGCCTTCTGGGTAAAAAAATGTGTCGAGGGTGCTTTTGGGCGCCTGTCGTCATCCGTCCGTCACTCAAGCCCTCCCTCCCTCCCTCCCTGAAAGCGCCGGCGGGAAATCAGTTCGCGCGCTTTTCTGATTACTGACAGCGCGGACGCCACAGCAGTGCGAGCATGGATCCCGCTGCGACCATCGCTGCAGTTGTGGCAGTTCTCAACGCCTCGCAGCTTCTCCTCCACCTGTACCAGAGGCAGCTGCAGATCAATCATGAGAGGAGGCTACGGCACTACCGTGACGGCATGAAGTCGGACACTAGCTCCGACCTCTCTGAGAACATGAGACCCAGCGCCCAGGACATCTCGCTGTCACTGGGTCTTGTTGATACTGTTGAACGGCGATTCTGGGCCCGTGAAACCAGCACGGAATGGTGGGACCGCATAGTGCTGCAGGTCTGGGATGAATCCCAGTGGCTGCGCAACTTTCGCATGCGGAAGGGGACTTTCCTCGAACTGTGTGAGTTGCTGTCCCCTGCCCTGAAGCGAAAGGACACCCGGATGCGGGCAGCCCTGACTGTCCAGAAGCGAGTGGCCATAGCCCTCTGGAAGCTCGCAACGCCAGACAGCTACCGGTCCGTCGCTAACCAGTTTGGCGTGGGCAAGTCTACCGTGGGGGTTGCTGTTATGCAAGTAGCCAGGGCAATCGTCAAGCTACTGCTATCTAAGGTAGTGACCCTGGGAAACGTGGAGCTCATCAGAGATGGCTTTGCCGAGATGGGATTCCCAAACTGCGGTGGGGCTATAGATGGGACTCACATCCCTATCCTGGCACCGGACCACCAGGCTAGCCAGTACATCAACCGGAAGGGCTACTTTTCCATGGTGCTGCAAGCACTGGTGGACCATCGGGGACGTTTTACCAATATCTACGTTGGATGGCCTGGCAAGGTTCATGACGCTAGGGTGTTCAGGAACTCTGGTCTGTGTAGACGGCTGCAGGAAGGTATTTACTTCCCGGACCACAAAGTAACTGTTGGGGATGTGGAGATGCCTACAGTCATCCTCGGGGACCCTGCATACCCGCTAATGCCCTGGCTCATGAAGCCCTACACTGGCGCACTGGACTCAGGGAAAGAACTATTCAACTACCGGCTCAGCAAGTGCAGAATGGTGGTGGAGTGTGCTTTTGGCCGTCTCAAGGGCAGATGGAGAAGCCTACTCACTCGCTGTGATCTCAGCGAGACCAATATCCCCATTGTGATAGCTGCTTGCTGTGTGCTCCACAATTTGTGTGAGAGCAAGGGGGAGACCTATATGTCGGGGTGGGAGGTTGAGGCAAATAGCCTGGCTTCTGATTACGTCCAGCCAGACAGCAGGGCGATTAGAAGATCACAGCGGGACGCACTGTGCATCAGGGAGGCTTTGAAAGCCAGGTTCCTGACTGAACAGGGTCTCCAGTGACTTTTTACTTTGTGGACACAGATGCTGAACCTGCCCCCGTTTCTTTACCCAGTTACTGTTGACTATCCTTCCAAGTTACATACCCCCTTCCCCACCTTCCCAACAAATAAAATCTGTTCTGTTCTGTTAATGAACAAGGTTCTCTTTTTTACTGTTTTCGCGGGAATGTTTTAAACCGGGGACGCAGACTGTGGCGGGGGGCGGGCTTACTGTTTTGATGCAAATGATGCTTCTAAAGTCCGGGAATGACAGGCTCCGCAGTGCTGCATTGGTTGTTTCAACGCAGCCTGCCAGCAGTCCTGGGCAGGACTGGATGTATGTGTCGGCCAAGTGACTTTCTGGCAGGGGGCGGAGGGTAACAGATCCCCTGCTGCGTGGCTCTGTGATCCAGGATAAGGACCGCGGCATAGGATCTCTAACTGCCCTCCCCCGACACAAAGTCACAGATCAACCCCCTCGCACCCCAGAACAAGAAAACCGCCTCCCAGACTGACCAGGGTAACTGGTGACTGTGCTGTGTATGTGTCCTGATGCTGGACCTGCCCCTGCCTCTGTAGCCTGCTACAGGTGACTGTCCTGTCCAAGTAACAAACCCCTTCCCCCCCTTCAGACAGAATCCCCTCCAAAAGACACTCTCGGAAACAGTACTTAACAGAAACCGATGTTTTATTACGAACCGCACATGAAAAGGGGGGGGGGGGAAGGAAACTTGGACATGGGCTAGTGTGAGATGGGTAGGAAAGGACTTTTCAAACTTTGGAACGAGAGCCTTCCATTGCTGCAGCAGTGTGCAGTGGCCGACTGACAGTTTTAACGGCCCTTGCCGCCCCTCCTTCTTTGTACTTTTGGTGAGGGGGGTGTGGGACTTGGTGGCGGGGGAGGGCGGTTAGAGATAGACAGCAGCAGTGCTCTGTCCTCCTGCCTCCGGTCTTGCAGAACATCCACTAGGCGCCGGAGCGTCTCCGTTTGCTCCCTCATTAGTCCAAGCAGGGTTTGAGTAGCCTGCTGGTCCTCCTGGCGCCACCTCTCCTCCCGTTCCATGACTGCTCTGTGCATTTGTGACAAGTTCTCCCTCCACTGTGTCGTCTGGGCTGCCTGCTCTCGTGAGCACTCCATAAGTTCATAAAACATGTCTTCACGAGTTTTTCTCTTCCTTCTTCTAATCTGCGCTAGCCTCTGGGAGTGTGATGCCAGGCTGGGTTGGGAGACAGTCGCAGATGTGTCTGTTGGAATGGGAAAAAGGGAGTAAATTCCTGAGACAGATAAATGAAGTTGCTAACAAAGAGCATAGTCTTTCTCTGTGAACAACACCATGCACTGCACCTTTCACATGCGCACTCAGGACAAGGTCGAATTTTCGGCCCTCGCCTTGTGTCTGGGGTCCTGCAGTTGCAATCAGAGAAGCGTTGCAGGACACCTCTACTTCTGCTGTGGGAAAACATGGTAAGCCGTAGACTTGTGGCAGCTTAAACATGTAATAGTAGCACTGGGCTCCTTTCGCACTGAATGCAAGGCCACTCTCTGCTGGCAGCAATCAGGGAAGCATGAGCTCTGCCCCTGTCCCACCACCTCGCGGCTGTCCCCGGGAAAGATCCCTGTATGCTGCCCCTCTGCCGCCTCCACCGCGTGGCTGTAAAGCAGTCCAAATACTAACATTCCCCTCCCTAATTTAAAGCAGGGCGTCAGGTGTGACATAACCCTCATGAGGATCTCGGAGACCGAGAGGGGAAGGATGCTGCGTGAATGCATGCAGAGGCCTGGGCCATATGCCGCCATGCTGTGCCGCGCACTGATCCCCGACTACCTCATGGACTCATGGCGTGGGAACGTGTGCTACCACGGGGGACCAAACAAGATTGCCCTGCCGTTGAACCTCGTGCGCATGCTGGAGCGGTACCTCCAGGAGAGCTATGCGGAGCTATCACAGGAGGACTGTCTGTCCATTCCCGGGCACATTGACCGCCTTTTCCTTTAAGTTGAGCATAACGGACTACAGAGTGGAGGGGCCGTGTTGTGGACTAATCATGAATATCCGGACAGTACTTGATTTTCTATACATAGTTAGTAGAAAAAAGTTTACTAAGCCAACTAAATCATGAACAACAAATTACTGATATAGTTATTATTCCTGTTTTGTTATTAATAAAAGTTTCTATGTTTAACTGAGTGACTGAAAAGCCCATTCTTAACAATATAAATATTCCACTTATGTTAAAATGAAATGTTTAGATGTTTAAAGCACTCACTGCTTGATCCTTCCCCTGATTCGGTGTCCGGGGTAAGGGCTGTGGACGGTTGGTAGGGGATCTCGGTAAGGGTGATGAAGAGCTCCTGGCTGTCGTTGAAATCAGCGGTGCAAGCGCTGTCGACTGCCTCGTCCTCCTCATCTCCTTCCTCATCTTCCCCGTCACCTAACATTTCCGAGGAGGAACCGGCCGTGGACAATATCCCATCCTCGGAGTCCACGGTCACTGGTGGGGTAGTGGTGGCGGCCGCACCTAGGATGGAATGCAGTGCCTCGTAGAAACGTGATGTGTGGGGCTGGGATCCGGAGCATCGGTTTGCCTCTTTGGTTTTTTGGTAGCCTTGTCTCAGCTCCTTGATTTTCACGCGGCACTGCGTTGCATCCCGGCTGTATCCTCTCTCTGCCATGGCTTTAGAGATCTTCTCATAGATCTTTGCATTCCTTCTTTTGGAGCGCAGCTCTGAAAGCACGGACTCATCGCCCCACACAGCGATGAGATCCAAGACCTCCCGATCAGTCCATGCTGGGGCCCTCTTTCTATTAGATTGCACGGCCAACTCTGCTGGAGAGCTCTGCATCGTTGCTAGTGCTGCTGAGCTCTCCACGCTGTCCAAACAGAAAATTAGATTCAAAGTGGCCAGACAGGAAAAGGAATTCAAATTTTCCCGGGGCTTTTCCTGTGTGGCTGGTCAGAGCATCCGAGCTCAGACTGCTGTCCAGAGCGTCAACAGAGTGGTGCACTGTGGGATAGCTCCCGGAGCTATTACCGTCGATTTCCATCCACACCTAGCCTAATTCGATATTGCCATTTCGAATTTAGCGCTACTCCTCTCGTTTTCGAGGATTACAGAAGTCGAATTTAAAAGAGCTCTATTTCGAACTAAGTAGCTTCCTGGTGTGGACGGGTGCAGGGTTAATTCGATGTAACGGCGCTAAATTCGATATAAGCTCCTAGTGTAGACCAGGCCATAGACTAACAGATGTATTGCAGCATAAGCTTTTGTGGGTGAATACCCATTTAGTCAGACGCATGTAGTGGAAATTTCCAGAGGCAGGTATAAATATGAAGGCAAGAATCAGTCTAGAAATAACGAGGTTTGTTCAGTCAGGGAGAATGAGGCCCTCTTCTAGCAGTTGAGGTGTGAACACCAAGGGAGGAGAAACTGCTTTTGTAGTTGGCTAGCCATTCACAGTCTTTGTTTAATCCTGAGCTGATGGTGTCAAATTTGCAAATGAACTGAAGTTCATCAGTTTCTCTTAGAAGTCTGGTCCTGAAATTTTTTTGCTGCAGGATGGCTACATTTAAATCTGCTATTGTGTGTCCAGGGGTGTTGAAGTGTTCTCCTACAGGTTTTTGTATATTGCCATTCCTAATATCTGACTTTTATCCATTTATCCTTTTACTTAGGGATTGTCCAGTTTGGCCGATGTACATAGCAGAGGGCCATTGCTGGCACATGATGGCGTATATTACATTGGTGGATATGCAGGTGAATGAACCGGTGATGTTGTGGCTGATCTGGTTAGGTCCTGTGATGGTGTTGCTGATATAAACATGTGGGCAGAGTTGGTATCGAGGTATGTTGCATGGATTGGTTCCTGAGTTAGTTACTATGGTGCGGTGTGTGGTTGCTGGTGAGAATATTCTTCAGGTTGGCAGGTTGTCTGTGGGCGAGGACAGGCCTGCCTCCCAAGGCCCGTGAAAGCGAGGGATCGTTGTCTCTGTTGATTGTTGTCAAAAAACAAAAACACTACAGTTATTCAGTCAGGTAGATTACAGTAGAAAGAATGAACTGAAACTTCTAAATCTCTAAACATAGCATTAAGTGGTTACATTGGATATAATCGATTCCTCTGAGCTTTGCCTTAGACCCAAAGGAGCATAGGAATTGTACACACACTGATCTCATTTCTATTAATAAATAGTCATGGTCTTGTGGGTAAGGTAATTAGAAGTTGCAAGATCATAGTCCCACCTCTTCTGCACACTTCCTGTGTGACTTGGGGCCATGTCATTTCAGCTTTGTCTTCACTGGCACAAATTCTCCCTTCCCCCACCACCCAGTGAGGTAAGTGCACTGTAGTTACCTCATTGTAAAATCCTGAACAGAGACAAGGCATGTTGTAGTGGTCAACTAAAATGAAAATCTGTTTTTATGATATGTGTTTTATGTACTCTCCTATATGGCTCAGAAACATGGACAACTTACGCCACACATGCCAAAAGACTCAACAGGTTTCATATCATATGCTTATATATTATTCAAATAAGATTGCAAGACAGGGTGACAAAGGTGGAAGTGTTAAATTATACTGTAATGTCATTCATAGACATGTTGATTAGTAAGAAAAGACTCAGGTGGCTCCGAAATGTCAATATGCAGTCAGGGCCGGCTCTAGCGTTTTTGCCACCCCAAACACCCAAAAAAACCCACCACGATCGGCGGCAATTCAGCAGCAGGTCTTTCGCTCCAAGAGGGAGTGACGGCCCTGCCGCCGAATTGCCGCTGAACGGCCGGCCGTGCCGCCCCCCTCTTCAATGGCTGCCCCAGGCACCTGCTTCTTACACTGGTGCCTGGAGCCAGCCCTATAAGCAATATGCCGGATTACAGGATCTCAAAGTGTGCTGTACTCTGAAGCTTGCGAAGGGTCTAGAAAGCAGGGCCGGCTCCAGCATTTCTGCCGCCCCAAGCAAAAAAAAGAAGCCGTGATCGCAATCGGCGGCGACAATTTTGGGGGGGGGGGGGGGGAAAGCCGCGATCGGCGGCGGCAGTTCAGCGGCAGATCCTTCGTTCCTAGAGGGAGTGAGGGACCTGCCGCCCCTCTCCCTTGGCCGCCCCAAGCACCTGCTTGTTAAGCTGGTGCCTGGAGCCGGCCCTGCTAGAAAGAGGCAGATCACTGTGCAGATTTCGGGATGCTTGCAAGGATGACTGAGTATCCTTTGGAATCTCTGTGGATGATTGGAAAAGGAGTGCAGAATGCTGCTCTGGTTGGTGGAGTCAGTTTGTAGATGGAATGAGGCGTTGCAAAGCAGACTGGATCAAGCTTTGTGATGACTGGTGTCAGAGAAGGGAAGAATCTGCAGCTCGGATTCAGAGCATTGCTAATGTGTGGGTGTGCCCTATCCGTGGATGAGACTGTCATTTAAACAACAGACTCAACAGCCATAAAAAAACTCATCAGTACATACCCCAGACTCTGTAAAGAGCAATGGTGCCACTGACCACAAGATCAGCACTATGTCCCCCACCCCTGTGGTTAACCTCTCCTAGTTTACCTTGCAATAAAACTGTAAAACTCCACTCTGGTTTAACAATAGCATAGCTAATGTGCATTAGTTATCCCATGGTAAAAATACTATTTTTTTTTTTGTCAATGTAGACGTTAGCCTTAATCTCCATGTGCCTTCTGCCCCCATCTGTAAAATGAAGATGGTAACATCCTCTCTCACCCTTTGTCTCCACACAGAGCTTGTGCGGCACAAGACAGATCTGAAGTCCTGGAATGCCATTTTGGCTCCCAAAATAAGTGCTGGAATGGCATTCCAGCAAATGGGGGGACTTGAACTCATGATCTCCCATATCGCATGTGAGTACCCTAACCAGTGGGCTAAAGGTTATAAGCAGGGATTTGGAGCAATCAAAATTTTGAATTGCTCTGCTCCGGCTCCGCTTCATCTCTGGGCAAAAACCTACTGGTCCGCGCTCCAGCTCCGGGCTCCACTCCAAAGCCCTGGTTATAAGGGGCAGCATTTTCCCTCTAGTGCCCCAGCAATTTTATGTGGCATTAGATGGGCCTCTCAACAAGGCTACTGGATCAGGCCCAATATGCAAATTAGGCAGAGGAACACCTATCTTGCCTCCGATTCATGGATTGCAAATAAAGATAGGCACCTAAATCCCAGCTACCACGAGGCACCTATCTCTGTGGGAGTGGCAGGGCTTAGGACACATCCCTCTTATTGTCATTGCCCATTGGCTAACTTAGTTGGCTTCCCACCTACCTTCCTGGTGTTTGTAGATTGCTATCTAAAGCACCTTTATCTCCCCACTCATTGTATAGAGAGCCTAGGGGCCTAACTCAGGCGTTCTGGATAATGTTGTTTCTGTGATTTTTGTTTGTTTGTTTTTTCCTAGGTAACTAAAAGTTAGATGTTGCAATGTTCAGCATTGCAATGCCTAAATCCCTTTGTGGATCTAGCCCACAGTGCTTAGCACAATGAGAGTCCAGATTAGTTGGGGCCTCTATGCACTAATGTAATCGTGTCGAAAGAACATCCACTTACTTTTTTTTTTTTTCCCCAGCATAGGCAAATATTCAAGCCTTTTCTTTCATTCAGTAACCATTGGCACTGAATCTCTGATCTACTGCATCAGTCATCACCTTTATGCAATTAACTAATCCGCTAAAATCTTTTTTTTTTTTTACCTGTTGTTGGTTCCCACTTGTGATAGAGAAGGCTTTGATTAGAATCACTTTTGTTCTAAGTATTCTACATAAAAGGTGAACCTTTTAAGGAGATGTGACTGTTTCTAAGTACAGACTTCCATATTCATTTTGTGATGAAAGATTTATCTTTACCATCCTATTTCCTTTGAGCAAAAATGAAATATAAGCTTCTGCTAAAGGGGTTTTCCCACAATAGAATTACCCTTCCTGCCTCAGTTCCTGCCAAGTAGTTATTGCTACAGCATGGCTTTCTAAGTGAGCCACATCTGGGTTAGATAGAACCCAACAGCAACCAATTGCTGATTCACCCTTTTATGTGGCTTAAGGTACAGAGAGAACAATAAGCAGCTATTTCTTCTCCACACCTTTTTTCCTTCCCTAGTTTTGTAATGTACAAACATAACTCATACAC
The DNA here is from genome assembly GCF_028017835.1 of Emys orbicularis. Classification (NCBI taxonomy): domain Eukaryota; kingdom Metazoa; phylum Chordata; order Testudines; family Emydidae; genus Emys; species Emys orbicularis. The sequence goes on along the minus strand of NC_088687.1, from coordinate 49,617,784 downwards.
ATACATACTTTTATGAGCAACTTTCTGGTTATTACTAACTCTCTCCAGTCCAGGGTTGTCCACTTACAGGAATTTTTTTCCAGCATGTCTCTGAGACTGAGCTTCTATTAATTTTGGCACAGCCAAGAGCCTACAGTGCTAAACTGGCTGCTTTAGAATTAACTATTTCCTGCATCTTTCTTTTCTTTTTTTTTTCCAGTAGGAAAAGTAGCTGTTAAGGTTTCCTCTATTTTTTGCTGAGGAGACAGACTATAAGAATGTATGCTCACTTCATGAACTGGGAAAAGAGGCAGCAAGACTCTCAAATTAAGTGTGTGTATGTGTGAGAGAGATTAGTGCAGTTTAACTTGTGCTGGGAAAAGATTAAGTTATTCTGCTAATAACTTAAAAGGGATAATAAAATGGGGAAGGATTGGAAAGACAGAATACTGTAATGATTTAGACACAAAAAGAGGAAATTGGTATAGTTAAATACCATCTCTCCCGTACACACACCTTCAATGACAGGGAATTTTTACTAAATATAGGAATGTCACTTGGACTTTGGAGAGAGGATGGAAAGAAACTCAACCCTCTGTTTAGGAACCCTGCACTTCTCACATATCCCTAAACAACAGAATAAATATAAAACCTAAGAGAATAGCAAGCAGCTTAATTTGTTGCCATAAATTTCCCTGACAGCTCTTCTTTCATTGCCCCCAGATTTCTTAAAGTGTGTATATATAGGGAGCAGGAGAGTTTGTGTATATGATTTCCACTTGTAACAATAGGGGACCTCATTTTTTCTGGAGACTCAGTCATGCAATTAACTCTGAGGTTGGTGTGCAGCTGGCCATTCCTGCACTGCACTGGCCCTCAGTAAGCAGTGTGGGCAATTCCAGGCAAAGTGACCCTGCTGGCCACATATGGAACACAACTTTTTTCTCTACCCTTCCTAGGGTTTCCTGGAGGTGGTTTCCTGCCCTACAGGGCATGAGCTTTGGTTTAGGCCTGATCCATGTCCCTATGAGGTTTTCTATCAAACCCAGGCTCACTATCCACATAACGATGTGCCAATTTCCCAGCTATTATTACATCTCTAATATTTCTGTCTACTAACCATGATCTCAGGTTGGGGTGGCAGAGTTTACAGAATAATTCTATGCTTCATCAATTAATAGTTGTCATTCTGGAAGCCCCCCAATCAGTTCCCCATTTCTTGCATAACCCCTAATTTGAGCTGATACCTCAGAGTAGGCCATGTCTCCTTTTTTCTGAACTCCCCAAGCCTTCTCCTATATGCTTCAGGGGTCAGCATAAACTAGTGCAACAAAGCTTGTTTACATTGCTCACAATGTTTATAGTCCTGTCTGTCCATCAGGATAAAAATGTTCAAAGACTTTGTCCCTGACAATAGTGGAACTAGATACTGTGTCATTTTCTCCTGGCCCACCTTGTTCAATTCACACTCCATTTCTAAAGTATTTAGAAAAACATCCATGCCATCCCCCTACCTAAAGCAAGAAAGTAATTTGGAGTCTATGCTGCCCCTGGGACAGGCACATGAGGTCTGGCTTCACCTTCCGGTATACAGTTCTGCTGGTGCAGCATCTCCTTCTTTCTGTCCTCATGCTGGTACAGTTCTCCTTCTGTTCTCTCTCATTCTCTGGTCTGCTTTCTCTTGCTTCCAGGTTGCAGGCTGCTGGGTTTCCAGATGCAGTCAGTCCTTCTACAGGTAGGCTGAGAAACAGTACAGCTGGAGATCTGTCTACATTCCCAGTGGGACATGGTTGTTGCCTCTGTCAATCTCTTCCCTGTTTCCCTACAGGGAGTTGGCTCCAAGATTTCTCCTGTCTACTGGACTTTCTGCCAGTGGGCTGGATGTTCCCTGTAAACATGGACCATCATTTTTCTTCTGGTCAGCAGAATACAGCAAGTCAATTAGTTTATTTTTATCTGCTTCTCAGTGTTAGAATTGCCTTTCTTTGCATAGCTTAAGCAGCTGACCTTTCTTCATCTGTTCATAACTAATTTTCCACTGTCCCTTTGTTATTTCTATCCCGAAAAGATTATGAGCATTTCCTCTGTGCTTTTCCCTTCTACAGTATCTATACTGCTGGTGGCATTTACAGCAATCCACACTGCACCTGTATTCCCCCTCTCTGGCCCATGAAGAGTACCAACTCCAGGCTCCAGCCATCACCTTTCTTGGGTAGAGACCCATATTTCTTTCCCTCCTGACCAGCATTTTTTCATGCTGTACAGTTCTCTGCTTATATTGTGATATTCCTAACAAGCCAGACTGTCTGAAAAGGCCAGTGCCTGCTCTTTGCTTTATTTTCAAAAGTTAATTACAGTGTAATTGCCAGCAGTTAAGTTTTCACACAGCCCTTTCTAAGCAAGCACGTTTATTTTTAAGGTGAAACCATTACAATTAAAAATATATAGATATATAAAATTAAAAACAAAACAAAACAAGTTCCTACACACATGCTAAAAATCTACCAGAGGCCACCAATAAGTCTTAAGGGGCCTCACTAGGCCCAAGTCCTTCCAGGCCCTGCCACGAAGGATTGCAGCCCCCCTTGGACAGAAGATTCTGTCCATTTGCTGGATCAGAAAGAAGCCCCTGAGTCAGTTCAAACTCAGGCTATTTAGCTCAAATTCCATTCTTTGTCTGTTGTCTGGAGAATCCAGTTTTAACCAGTATAAGCAAAACCTCTCTGGGGATGTTACAACCTGAGCAAATTTCCCTAATCACCCCTCGCCCCCCAACCCACACACTGTTCTTAGTTTTCTGGAGTCACCGTGGTCACCTTCTCCCATGGAATTGCATGCAATCTCTAGGCCACAATGATACATAAATGTAATACAGTACAATCTCACAAAGACATTGCAGGAAATTGGCATAATGTGTCAATGTCATATTATACCAATTGTGAATTTGGCCCATAGCCTGAGTTGCTAAAAATATATAAGTAGATGACTATAAACTTTTTTGCACCCTTTGACCCAATAAAAGAGTAAAATTAATGTAAAAGGCACTAATGAGCCCTGAGAGAGATCTGAATCAACTGGAAAAATGTTGCTTGCTCAAAGCTTCCACTTCACCTTTTGACAGTTCTATAACATTTTTTAAAAATGTTCAGTCCTGAATATGAAAGACCTGGCATACTTGAGAATCTTGATAATTCTCCCTCTCCCAGGGTGAGGGTTTTTAAAAAGTGGATCCCTTGATATCTTATTGACAAAAATCATCCACTGTTGCAAACTGCATTAAACTTTGGTTTCTTGCTGATACTACTCCATTCCTAAATTTTCCACCAGTAAAATCATCTTCAGTATCCAAAAAAACAGATCCCAACCTTAGATCTCAAAAGCTCATCTATACTGGCATGAAAGGTTAACGTATTCTATTGTAGGTTTCTCCACATATCTTGTTTTATGATGTCAATTGCCACTGTGTAAAAAGAGAAATTTCTCTCTCCTATGTGGGGCAAAGGGATGCAAAGAGGGGAAAGTAGGAGAATGGTGGGAAAAGCTTCCTTTTTGTATGTGATGAAACTATAGTGTCAAAGGGTCGCTGCTGCTTATAAATGAGTATTAGTATTCGCTCACTGCACATTCACAATTCAGATGACAAGAAGAGACTTTTAAGAGGTAATCTAGTGTTCCCAGACCACTGTTTATGCCAAGTGAACTAAAGAAATTCCACTAGTTCAGCTAATAGATACTTAATATAGTCATCTCAGATCACCAGAAGAGTGACTTTTTGGCTGCAACAACAAGGCCAGCAGATAGCCGCTTTCTCTGCTGTCACCAGTAGATATCACTGCAGTCAATTAGAATTACTACCAAATATTTCAGGCTGTGACATGTGCAACTTTTTTGTACTTGCCCAGGCAGCTGCCCAAAGATCACTAATCCACAACTGAGGAGGAGGACTTGGCAGTGGTTTAACTTGCGCATTGGCTGAACAGCAATAATAATCAGGTCAACTGCACAGTCTCTCTGGGTAACATTGGACCTATTCCTCTGCTTTATAACATAATTACTTAATGCTTAATCAGTGCCAGGAACAACTTTTGGGTGTTGTGTTGTTGTTTTGTTTTAAAGCCTGTATAATCCTAAGAAAAATTAAGAGATGGCACTCTTTAGGAAGTGAGGCAGTTAAAATAAGCGAAGTGGGGAAAGAATGAGATACATATATTACAATTGATCTAAAGCCTGACATGTGTATTGTCCATAGTGCTAGTGTCTCTGTGTAGTTAATACTGAACCTGGCTTCATGTTAAAGGTCAAAATTTTAAAATTGCCTCTACTCAACTCTCCCGTTCTCCACCCTCATACAAAGTAATCCACCTGAAATTTTACAGTCTACAGCTTATTCCAATGTAGACTTTTTATGTAAAGCTTGGGGGAAATGGTTGAGAAAGGGGATTTAAAAAAAAAAAAAAAAAGCTCCATGCACTTATGAGGATGTGTATTATAACTATTAATCCCATGATCTGTTTAACTTTTACATGTACTTTTTAAATCCCAGGCAATAATTTTATTCACTTACTTATTCCTAGACAAAACTTCAATATTTTGCAGTGAAGGTTGAAAGATGATGCTTGACTTTACCATATGTCCGTTCCTCCAAAATAAATAAAAGGTCTACAACTGCATGTGGAGAAACTGCAAATGAGACAAGTGGTTAAGTGAGTTGCTCAACAGTTCATGGTTGAGCTGAGGCCAATCACTTGCATCATCGTTTGCATGCATAGATATGTATAGGTATGTAGTCATGTCTATGCCTCATTGGATGAATGGGCAAGCATATCCAACATGAATACTTGCATATGCAAATTTTAAATTAAGTTTCTGTGAAAGCCTACGAATGCAACATTGCAATTAACGCTCCACAAACATTAACACTAACAAAACATTGCTCAAAAGTTCATGGAAAACAAACCCAGAATGTGTACGAGTATAACTAAAGCAAAACTATGTAAATATTGTAATGACTATTCAAGAAAATGTTAATAGTTTTGCCCAGGTTTATTGCAAACTATAGCATTTTCCCAGAGTCAAATCTATGCAAGCAAAAAAGATGAGTCTTGTAGCCGTTGTAAACAAATATGTGGCAATAAGGATTGTTTACAATTTTATTTGAGCACAGATTATGTATTCTAACAGTTGGGCATGTGCCCAAAATTTGCAGATGGAAAATTAAAGGGCTGTCTGAAAATGTGCTCCTTAAGATCATAAAAAAATTGAAGGCCAAATTTGCACCACCTTGATGTCCATTCTACACCCTTGATTTCAATGGGATTACAGGTCTGTCACTTAGAACAAATCTAGCCCTAAGAAGGCAGTAGCCACTGAATCCTTTTTTCTCAAAGTTAGGAAAGCAGGACTTGAGTCCAGGCATGAAGCCCTATTTCACATTTTTACAAACCCTTCATATGGCTTGTCATAAACATACAGCTAAGGGTAGCATAAAATCCCTCCTTTACCTGTAAAGGGTTAGGAAGCTCAAAAACCTGGTTGGCACCTGACCAATGAGGGGAGAAGATACTTTCAAATCTGTGGGGGAGGGTTTTTGTTTTGTCTCTGTGTGTTCTCTCTGTGTCAGTGAGGAACCAGGGCAGGGAAAATACATCTCCTAAAGCCATATCTGAACTAAGCATCTAAGATTACAAATTGTAAGCAATAGGAAGGAAATGTGTTCGATTATCTTTTCTTTTAGCTTGTGAATTTTCCCTAGGTTAAGAGGGAGGTATTCCTGGTGTGGGTGGTTTTTTTTTTTTTTTTTTTTTTTTGTAACTTTAAAGTTTTGCCTAGAGGGGAATCCTCTGTATTTTGAATCTGATTACCCTGTAAAATTACCTTCCATCCTGATTTTTACAGAGGTGCTTCTTTTACTTTTTCTTTATAATAAAGTTCTGCTTTTAAGAACCTGATTTGTTTTTAGTGTCCTAAAAACCCAAGGGCTTGTCTGTGCCCACTTTGTTAACCTATTTGGTTGGTATATTATTCTCAAGCCTTCCCAGGAAAGGGGGTGAAGGAGCTTGGGGAGATTTGGGGGGAACAGGAACTCCAAGTCATTCTTTTCCTTGAATCTTTGTCTAACTCACTTGGTGGTGGCAGCGATACCATTCCAAGGACAAGGAAGTATTTGTGCCTTGGGAGAGTTTTTAACCTAAGCTGGTAAAGATAAGCTTAGGGGGTCTTTCATGTGGGTCCCCACATCTGTACCCTGGAGTTCAGAGTGGGGAGGGAACCCTGACATGGCTGAATGGATGGGCCAGGGTATTGGTTATGGAATACAGAGCCTTTTAACCTCCTGCTTTAAAGAGACCATTTCCAGCTCAAATCGAGAGTTACTAAGTTGTTACCATCGGCAGAGTGGCCTGTATGAAAGGACCACAAGCTAGTTACTCCAATTCTAAGCTGAGCACGTTGGTCAGGGAGAGTTTAGAAGTTTACACCGCTACTGCCCATATTATACCTTTCCTATGGAAAAGAGTTTCAAGGCTGTCAGCCCAATATATTTCATACACACACATCGTTAATAGCTGTTGTCTGGTAGCAACTGCTTTAGTTAAGGTCACATTTTAGCACCCTGTTTTTATATGTTTAGAATTGTGACAATCTCCTGGAAGACTAAAACTTTGTATGCCTTTGCCTAGAGGTGAATATTTTTTTCAGAACATTTAAGGAAAATCACTTCAGCCATTCTTAAGTAATTGCAGAATAATAAATATATACTTTGTCAGCATTTCAGGACATGTTTTGCTCACCAGTAACCTTAACATTGAATGAATGTAGTTATTTTTATACTTTTAAAATTTCCTAAAGGAGGGAGAGTACCAGACTGAGGAAAGGCATGGAATATGTTTGGTGAAACTCAAGGCCCATTGAAAGCTGTGATCAGTTATCTATGATATGTATATCATCCATCCTCTCTGCCCAGAATGCAAAAATTTAGACCTACAATAAATATTTGTGGATAAACAAATATGCTACCTTGTCTGTGAAAAATCACAGCTCTCTGCATACAATTACTTTAGTACTGGTGGATGCATAATCTATCTTACTTTCTCATGCTGTGCATACATATTCATCTTAAATAAATAAAAGAAACTGAATTCAAAGAAGCCACCTTCCTGTTCTTCTGAATTTGGAAAACTCAAAAATACACTTCAATATTCCAGTATATTTTCAACATCTCATCTATAGGTCATAATGTGTTTGTGCTTGCTTATAAAGAAATATATATGATAAAATACTATACCGCTCATAACTGTCTCGCTTTCATGAACACATTTAAAAGTTTTTATAAATCAAGCAGAACAAAGTTGTCTGAGATCAAGAGTTATTCAAGATTCAAAATTGATTCTCTAAAGTTGGATTTCTCAAAATTCACCCCAAAAAATATTCTTATGAGTACAATCTTGAATAGTAACAGGTATGGGAGAAATAGTTTGTGTTGAAAGACTCAAAGAAATGTCAGAAGGAACTAGGAAACTGAAAGTCTATATGTCATAAATAAATGAAAGGAATATATATAAGAAGTCAGATTGGAAACATGTATATGTTGAGGGAAATGTGTGATCAGATTGTAGTGACAGACATGATTACAGAAAGACATTGAGTGGGAGATAAAGAACCTGATTCTGATCTTAAGTGTTTTTTACGATGGTGTTAATTCCATTGACTTCCATGGAGTTTCTTCTGATTTGCACTAATAAAACTGAAAGAATAATCAACCCGTATATTTGTAGTTTATAGAGTTTACAGACATGGTAGAAAAGATAAAATGAGGATATGTGATATGCTAAGAACTAACTGCTATTACATCAGAAAGAAATAGTAATTTATCAAGAGGAATGAGAGTTTTAGAGTGATGAAGAAAGTATATTGAATTCAGGACTGGTTCAGTATTAAAAGGGAAAAGGTGGTGTTTTGATGATGATCTAGGCTTTCTGGCCAACCTGAGAAGCTAAAATTAGGAAACTTTTTTCAAATAAGCAGGATTTAAGTTGCTTAACTATTGACTGGGGGAAAATAGTGGAAAAAACTAAGGAATAACACATTAATGAAAGTAGGATGAGATTGCTTCCTTCAGAGGGTTTGTTGACTAGTTAATAAACCCACAGTATGTTTTGGATCTAGTCAAGTAAATAATCCAAGTGCAATAAATCATTTTGAGAGAGGAGAGAACCTAATGTATTATACTAGCTAGTGTTTATATGGATAGATATATCATTACTAGTATGAGTGACTAATAATTGAGTTAACATATTGCTAGTATGAGGGTACCTATGTAGAATCATAAATGTACTAAACCTCTGAGGATGGCCAGTGTGAACTAGATGGTCACAGTAGCATGATCAGGCTGACTAATCTGAATACTCGAGTAACTAATAAGGTCCAACCTATGTGATACCTGAATGCTTATGATCATCACATAGTATATAGGTAGCACTGCTCTCCACTGGATACATTTACTGCCTGAATGTAAATGAATGTCAACTCTCTGAGGCTGACTTTCAGGGGATAGTACCCCCATACACAGGTTACTCAAGATGGATAATGATCACTTCCCTAAGTAATAATCCCTGAATACCTCATACTTACCAAGTTACTGGAGCACTGCAAAACCAGTGAAGACAATTTATTCATAATTACAGCTAAACTTTGGCCCTCTTCTATCATTCAGACAAACTAGTCCAAATTACCCATTAGACTTTTTATTTTAAGACCTATTACTCATAATTGGATCAAACGCTGTCCCTCTTCCATCATTTGAGATAGCAGCTTAATGGGTAATTTTGGACTTATTAAAAACTATTACTCTCTCCATTTTGATTAGTTCACTATACCACAAAGCATTGTGAACAGTAATATTGCACCTAAATAACTAGCCAGCCACTTAATTAAGGAGGCTAATTCTTAAAGCAGCTAATCACAACACATATAATTATTGATACAATAATACACCTGGTTTGATTATAAATTACCATTACTATATTCAAATTCATTTTCTAAATACCAGATATGAGGCCTTATTATACCCTCTCTTTCCATGGGAGAAAATCCTTGTTTACCTTAGTGATGGTGGAATGGAGGTGGAGAATGCCACTTGTGCTTTTGTGGTCCTTTTCCCTTTGATCCTGCAGAAGACACACTCAGAGGACTGGGGTCCAAAGTGTTGGAGTGAAAGGCTGGGGTTGGTTCTAGAGGGATGCCCACTCTCTGCAACCTTGTATTCCCAACCCCAAAGGACTTAATTGAATAAGTTTACTGCTGGCCCTTTTAATTGAATATACAAAATATAAATTTGCATAAAACAAACCTGGACCTAGACTCTTCCCCTGCCAGAAATGGAGTCCCAAAACATAGGGCCAGACTTGGGCAAGTAGATGTCTCTCTTCTCCTACCTGTGCTCTAGAGTGCAGTGATCTGATGACCTGATGCTTGCTCCTATCACACACACACACAAGCATGCTCCTGAAGCTCAAGGCAAGAGTCAAGAATCCAATTGCTTGTCTCCTTTAGTGACAGAGTATGATGAACTTTGAATCATAATATGACTGGTGGTCCATTCCTGAAAGTTTTTAAAATTTAACTTTATTGGCACTACTTTGAGTTCCTCTCTCTATCTTCTACAATTATCTACAATACCTTTTCTGAACATTGCAATTTTAAGGTCCAGTAGCCAGGAATCTTCCCTTTCCAATAGTATTTAGTGTCCATTTGTAGCACTGAAGGGACCACAAAATATGGCTTTAAACTTGTCACTGTTCAGAACTGAACAAAAATACGCCTGCTTAAGTTTTAGGATAGGCAATAGTCAACTCACTAGTGACAACCTTTTTCTACAATGAAAATGTCATAACTTTTAAGCCTTATGTCCTAAGTTTGCAGGGCTGGACATCGGAGCTTTATGCCTTTGGAAGAGATTGAAGTATCCTGTTCAGACAAAGAAGCACTTTTGTCTAGCTTCAGAAAGCCTCCTAAAAACAGATTTAACAGTTGACATTTTTGGGTATAGAAAATAATTTTGGGTAACTTAGAGACATTTGTGGTTCACCTGGAGCCCTGTACTGTTGGACTCATTGTAACTAAAAGGACTGGTTTACTGGTGGTGGGTTGTGTTTTTGTTGTTGTTGTTTTTTTGTTTTTTTTTTTTAAATTAGATTCATAGTGCCTACTGGTCTGTAAAACTATTTTTTTTAAATCACAATTGCAAGATTTTAAAAAAAGTCATGAATATTCACAGTTTTAATCACACCTGCTAAACAAGACTAGAATACCAATTTAAAGTTATGACAAATATTTGGATGTTTTCTACATTTTCAAATATATTTCAATTACAACACAGAATACCAATGTACAGTGCTCACCTTATATTATTTTTAAAAAATATTTACCCTGTAAAAAACAAGAGTATTTTAATTCACTTCATAATGTACGATAGTGCCATCTCGTTATCATAAAATTGCAACTACAAATGTAATTATTTTTACATAATTGCCCTCAAAAACAAAACAATGTAAAACTTTAGAGCTTACAAGTCGAAACATGACGTAGCATACGAATGTTTAGCATATCTGACATGTAAATACCTTGCAACACTGGCTACAACAGTGCCATGCAAATGCCTATTCTCACTTTCAGGTGACATTGTGAATAAGAAACAGGCAGCATTATCTGCCGTAAATGTAAACTGGCTGAACAAGAAGTAGGACTGAGTGGACTAGTAGGCTCTAAAATTTTACATTGTTTTGTTTTTGAGTACAGTTACGTAAAAATAATTACATTTGTAATTGCAATTTCATGATAAAGAGATGACACTATAGTACATGTATGAGGTGAATTAAAATACTATTTCTTTTGTTTATCTTTTATACAGTGCAAATATTTGTACTAAAAATAATGTAACTTTGTATTCTGTCATGTAATGGAAATCAATTATATTTGAAAACGTAGAAAAACGTCCAAAAAAGTAAATAAATTTGGTATTTTTTTTATTGTTTAACAGTACGTTTAAAACTGTGATTAATCGTGACTTTTTTTTTTAATTTTGTTAATTTGTTTTGCATTAATAGTTTGTGTTACCTGTGATTAATTGACAGTCCTAAATCAATCTCTCTCTCTCTAATATATTAATTCCTTATTATGGACAAGATTGGTGCTTGACCAGGGGAGTAATGAGGTGTACAGTGTTCTCTTACACTACTGTGTAGGCTACTCAGACTGGCAATCACAGTGTGGAGAAGAGGATGGAGACGGTAGGCACCATGGCTTTGAGGATCCCGTATATGTGCAATGAGTGAGGAGGCAGAAGTGCTGAACTCCAGTGTGCTATGAGCAGTGCTTAGCTGACACAGAGGGGAAATAATGTGCAGTTGGCCAAGGCCAATAGCAAGTTCCTTACCCACCATGGAGCTAGTGGGAAAGCAGGGCATGAGCTATGACTGAATCGTGATTCACTCTCTGGTCTGCTCCTGGGACAGTGCTACCATACATCAGCCTCTTCTCAGAGCAGTTTAAAGTTACAAACCAGGCCAAATGTGTTAAAAACAATCCCTAAAATCTCTGAAATATTCTTTTGCAGTATCTATGGGGAGGGGACGGAGGGAGAAAGAGAGGGGGAAGACTCCAAGAGCGGATGTTTAATGGTTTTATTAGCACTCACTTGGTATGAGCTGCATATCTGACTGTTGGCTTTGCCACGTATGAGCAACGCCAGATTCCTGTCAATAAAATCTGTTTACTACGTCCAGCCATCATGTATTAATTTTCTATTTCCCTCTCCCTGTGGTTCCTAATTTGCGACCACTTGGGTAACTCTGGTTGCTATAATCTCAGTTGTTCTGTTATCTTTGGTGGTGATGTTTATATATAAAAAAAAAAAAAGTGGAGAGATGTTTCTCACATTGAATGTTAAGCTGAGACAAAATTTAAAAATAACACCATGAAAAAATAGACTGCTGTAAAATTAGAACTATGGAGAAGAAATGCCTGTGCATTCTCATTAGTTTCTCAGGATAAGAAATAACCACCTTTTCCCCCGCACGGAAATTGACACATGAAAAATATAAAGACTGCATTTTCAAATGCATTTAATTTTTCTTCTGTTTTGTGGATCATAATTAGAAAAAAAATACAGGGATAGAGACTTGCATGGCCTTAACTATAAGTGGTTCTGATTAAAAACTCAGTTTTTACTCAGGGATACATAAGTGCTGATTGCGATTGAAGTCAGTGACAATTCACACTCAGTACATAGCATAAGCTAAAAATGAAGAATTAGTTAAAATAAAGCAACTCATAGTTAACTGAAAGGAAAATGCTGTGTAATAGCACCAAGCTTGTGCTGATTTGTGTAATATTGAATCAAACAAAGCAAAAGCTAGTTGGTTTTCTGTTCTTGTGGGTCAGTTATCCTGTTCCATCATCCAGTAGAATTATTCATTTGTGGAACCAAAGTATGTTTATATCAACTCATAAGGAACTATATTTTACACTTCCTTTTTCATTGACCAAACAGCCTTTTTATATTCTACATGCACTGGAGCAACCTTGCATATAGTAGAACTTTCAAAAACCTTTGACAAAGTCCCACATCAAAGGCTCTTAAGCAAAATAAGCAGTCATGGGATAAGAGGGAAGGTCCTTTCATGGATCAGTAACTGGTTAAAAAACAGGAAACACAAGGTTGGAATACATGGTCAGTTTTCAGAATGGAGGGAGGTAAATAGTGGTGTCCCCCTCGTACCTGTACTGGGTCCAGTGTTGTTTAACAAATTCATAAATGATCTGGAAAGAGGTGGCAAAATTTTGCATACAATACAAAGTTACTCAAGGTAGTTAACTCTTCAGAGTCTACTTTGGACTTACAAAGTCAGAAAACTGGGTGACGGGGCAACAAAATGGCAGATGAAATTCAATGTTGATAAATGCAAAGTAATGCACAATGGAAAATATCCCAACTATTGATACAAAATGATGGGGTCTAAATAATTATGCCATACCTTTAAGCGGGGTTGAGGGGAGGGGAGGATTTTCTGGCTTGCCAGGGAAACGGGAATAGCAATTTATGCGGGTGTGGAGAGGAGTGAGAGGCTCAGATGCTACTGCAAAATGGGGGATGATCAGTGTGGTGATGCTGACTCATCCCCAGGGACTGGAAGGGCTGGGGAATTCCAAAGGAGAAGCCCACTTTTTCCCTAGAGCAGCACCCACCCTCCCTCCATTTGATGTGGCAAAATACAAAGTTTGATCGGGACTTGCTGTGGGCATTGCACTAGATGCTGCTTTTTTTAGGGGAATTGGGAAGGAATTTTTCCCTCACCACCAGTTTGACCTAGATGGACAGGGTTCTTTCACCTTCCCCACTGCGGGTTCAGGGAGGGCTTTGTTATAGTGAATAGGGGAGGGAGTTAATTTATGATGTTGCAACTCATTGTGTAAGTGTAGGGTGGATGTCCAGGGCAGTTACTCCATAGGGAAAGTGTACAGTGACCAGATAAATGGCTCCCTGTCTAGTTGGCAGTTGGTATCAGGCAGAGTGCCCCAAGGGGTCGGTCCTGGGGCCGGTTTTGTTCAATATTTTCATTAATGATCTGGAGGATGGCGTGGACTGCACCCTCAGCAAGTTTGCAGATGACACTAAACTGGGAGGAGTGGTAGATACGCTGTAGGGTAGGGATAGGATACAGAGGGATCTAGACAAATTAGAGGATTGGGCCAAAAGAAATCTGATGAGGTTCAACAAAGACAAGTGCAGAGTCCTGCACTTAGGATGGAAGAATCCCATGCACCGCTACAGACGAGGGACCGAATGGCTAGGCAGAAGTTCTGCAGAAAAGGACCTAGGGGTTACAGTGGACGAAAAGCTGGATATGAGTCAGTGTGCCCTTGTTGCCAAGAAGGCTAACAACATTTTGGGCTGTATAAATAGGAGCATTGCCAGCAGATCAAGGGACGTGATCATTCCCCTCTATTTGGCATTGGTGAGGCCTCACTGGAGTACTGTGTCCAGTTTTGGGCCCCACACTACAAGAAGGATGTGGAAAAATTGGAAAAAGTCCAGTGGAGGGCAACAAAAATGATTAGGGGGCTGGAGAAGACTTATGAGGAGAGGCTGAGGGAACTGGGGTTATTTAATCTGCAGAAGAGAAGAATGAGGGGGGGATTTGATAGCTGTTTTCAACTACCTGAAAGGGTGTTCCAAAGAGGATGGATCTAGACTGTTCTCAGTGGTACCAGATGACAGAACAAGGAGTAATGGTCTCAAGTTGTACTGGGGGAGGTTTAGGTTGGATATTAAGAAAAACTTTTTCACTAGGATGTTGGTGAAGCACTGGAATGGTTTACCTAGCGAGGTGGTGGAATCTCCTTCCTTAAAAGTTTTTAAGGTCAGGCTTGACAAAGCTCTGGCTGGGATGTTTTAGTTGGGGATTGGTCCTGCTTTGAGCAGGGGGTTGAACTAGATGACCTCCCGAGGTCCCTACCAACCCTGATATTCTATGAATCTATGCTTTAAAGAGGAGGTGTTAAAGGAGCAGAATGGGGGAGCATTTTGAGCTCCTATGACTGGTACAGCATAAAGCCAACTCCCCTTCCTTATAACCCACCTTTAACCCTTGTTAGAGGGCAGGGGGATGGTAAGGTCCCAGCAATAGGTTGGCTGGGGGACCTGTATGGAAAAATAAAGGGGAGCTGGTGGAAGCCTCCTGGGTAGATATTGAATGAACATGGAGTTACCTGACTTCTATCTGTCAGGTAGTCTCAGACATCTAATAATGAAGTTGTGGCCTGATTAAAACATGTAAAGAATCGCCTGTCCTCCTTTCAGTGTAGCCAGACAATTAGTTGTTACCGCTCAAAGTGATCTTGAAGTCATTGTGGATAGATCTTTGAAAACATCCACTGCAGTGGCAGTCAAAAAAGCCAACAATGTTAGGAACTATTAGGAAAGGGATAGATAGTGAGACAGAAAATATTGTAATGCCACTATATAAATCCATGGTGTGCCCACCTCTGGAATACTTGGATCTGATAGAGGTCTATAGAATCATCAATGTTGTGGAGAAAGTGAATAAGGAAGTGTACTTTATTCCATCACGTAACATAAGAACGAGGGGTCACCCAATGAAGTAAATAGGCAGCAGGTTAAAACAAAGAAAAGTACTTCTTCACACAATACGCAGTCAACCTGTGGAATGCATCGCGAGGGGATGCTGTGAAGGCCAAAACTGTAACTGGATTCAAAAAAGAATTAGATAAATTCATGGAAGTTAGGTCCATCAATGGTTATTAGCCAATATGGGCATGGATGCAACCCCATGCTCTTGGTGTCCCTATGTCTCTGGCTGCCAGATGCTGGTGGGATGAATCACTTGATGATTGCCTTGTTCTGTTCATTCCCTCTGAAGCATCTGGCATTGGCTACTGTCAGAAGACAAGATACTGGGCTAGATGGACCATTGGCCTGACCCAGTACAGCCATTCTTATGTCCTCCACACTCTTCCACACAGCTCCTAATTTCTGGTACTCAGTCCTACAGGTACTTATATGGTCCCCTGAGTGTTTTAGTATTAGAGCACATCCCTAATATTTATTCATTATCGCAACAATTCTGTGATGTAGGGAAGTACCATTCCCACTTCACAATGTGACCTATCCACGGTTGCAAAGACTGTAGCAGGAACTGAAGTTAGATCTTCTGAGAGCGAATACAATATCTTAAACAGAAGACCGTCTTTTCTCTCCATCACTCCTTCTTAAATTCCTCCCTTCCAAAAGAGCTATATATGTGTAGGCTGGTGGGCTACATTACCAGCATAGGGAACACAATCAGTCAGGCCCAGTTCAGTTTATAGACCTTACTTCAGGGCTCAGTTTATTCTTCAACATAAAACATGGAACAACAACATAAAGTAATAGTCCTGTTCCAGCAACATAAAGTAATAGTCCTGTTCCTCAAGGTCAAGACTGGAACCCCATAGCCAAACAACTTTGAATTTCTGGTGGGTTTAAGATTTAGATGCCTGGATCTGCATCCAGTTACAATTATGGTCTGGATCCAATTCAGAAACTAGAAGGAGCCTATTTTATGACTTCAGTAAAGCCAAATCTAGCTTTTGATCCAACAAAGCAGAAACCTCATGAGAACTACTGAGATTTCCACTCTTCAAGATAACATCCTGCAAGATTTTGGTGCCCTTATATCTAACCCCAAATCCTACTCAAATTCAAATCTTAGCCTACACCTATCCTGAATTTGTATCCTGACTGGAACATTTCTATTAATACTAACATTTTACAATTTTACTATTTATGAGCAAATCTCTCCAAGTCCTTTTTAGCCATATATTATATACAATGCAGCATTGAATAAAACAGTTTGTGTTTATCATAAATCTGGAGAATGAGGAGCAATAATTCTCTTACACTGAGGCTGCAGCATCCCCAAACTTTATATTCCAGTCTGTAATCAATTAATGAAAAGAATACTTCAGATCTGTTATTGCAACTAAGGAAGTATCCAAATGTAACTTTTAAATTTTCTCTGATTTAATATGAGGTTATATGAAAAAGCTTAGTCTGATTTGTATTAACTTCCATATAGTCAAAAAGTCCTGTAGGTTTAAGTGCAAAAAACTGGCTTCTTGAAAGTGGCTGAATAAAAAGAAATACAAATCAGAGCTCATAAGTGTGTTCAGTGAATTATGGAATGGAATATTAGCCAGTCTCAATGATCAGATTTTACACTATTGGTTTGAATAACATGGTGCTTTTAAGGGAATTTAGGTGCATCTCATGATCTATTACTGCACATTGTTTGACCCTGTTGTAATTTCAGAGCCAGATTTCCAAAATTAGGTGAATGAAAGTATTTGTGTGTATGCATGCAGATCAAGTATTTTGTGCATATGGTTTGTTGGCTAGAAGCTAGATAGCTAATCAGGCTGTATGTTGAAGATTAACACAGTAAGTTTTAAATATCATAGGCTAAAAGCACTGGAGACCTTTCTAGCAAAAGTGGGAAGTGACACCAAATCTCATAACATTCACCTGAGAATACTATCTGTGTTATTACCTACCTCATTAACAGAGATGAGCTGTGAAGCCCAGTCTGATATTTGTGTCCAGGGTGCACAGAGACAATCATATCAAGACTCCTTGGAACGATGGATTCCTTTGGAGGCTTAATAACCAAAGTTATCTAACTCTAATTTACTTACAAGTCAACGGAATGTTTCTATTTGTACTCCCAGGTTCTAAAAGATAAGAACCAAGATAGAGATAAGACACACACAAGTATTTGGGCTTTAACTGGTTGTTTGCTATTATACAGCATTTCTAAGTGCATCTGTGATAATGTCTTTTAAAATCTTAGCAAACATTTAAGGAGATTTTTCCCCCCAGAAATTCATAAGGATATTGATTCCACAATCTTGAATGTAGTCATTTAGATAAATTGGCTATTTGACTAATAATTGTGTCCTCACTGGCGTTCGCAAATTTGATGAAGTAAATATAAAATATGTCTGAATACTGACAAAAGGATTTCTATGATTATCTTGGAGATATTATCTTCCTGTGGTTTGTGGTCCTAGTCACAGATTAAACATTTAGACATTAAGGATTACTTATGAAAATGAAGGAAGTAGATTCAGTTGTTTGACTTCTATGCGGGTTTTAAAATTAATTTTCTTTCAGTTCAACACACATTCATATTTAACAAGCCAAATTTACAATTATTTCAGTGCTGCGGCCAAAACAGAACTTCTTAATTTGGAATGTAATATTTGTATTTTACCTTTTTTTTTAAACTACTTGACTCTGCTTGCTGTGTGTATTGTGTGTTGTTTGCTAAGTATTCTAGAATTGTTTAACATTAAGGTACTACATAGGTAATAGTCTTACTCTTATTTACTTGTATTGTGGTAGTGACCAGAGGACCTAGCCCCATATTCTGGGCAGTGTACAACCATATTACAAATACAGTCCCCATCCCAAAGAGTTTACAGTCTAATTGTAAGAGACATGACAGATGGACACAACAAGCAGATGCGGGGAACACAAGGTAACAGCGAGATGAGACTGATCAGCATAAGTAGCAGTGTCGCATTTTTGCAGGCATAACAGCAGAGCTAACTTTTAAGGAGGGATTTGCAGAAGGACAATGTGGTTGCCCTTCAGATTATTGTTTTGTTGTAATTGCTGGCATGAAAAATGATATAATTATAGAAAATAGAGATGGAACATACCACCTATCTGTTATTCTGTCAAGGCTTCTTATTCTCCTTGATCAAACCCTAAGTCTCCAAAGTACTGTACTGGCTAACATACTTTGTCTGCTTAAGTACTCAGCTAATGGATCAGAAATGAAGAGTAATGATAAATGGCCATATATTGAGGTAAGCACTGCGGGTAACATAGATCTGAGCTATGTGCATTTTAACATCTTCACAAGAAGTTTAGCAGGGTGAGCAAAGAGCATGTTAATAAAGTTTGCATAAATTGTGGCTTTGAAGCCATAACCTTGAATTGGGGGCAGGATTGAGCTGAACCCTACCTGAAGAAGTACCAGAAACATTGTAACTCAGGCACATTCTCTGCCAGGGCTGCATATATGGAGTGAGCAATATATTCCAACCATTATGGCAAAACACTTTGTTTTCTTTGGGACACCTGCCTCACTTTGAGTGCTGGTACAGAAATGGAGGTCTGGGGCTATGGTCCCTCCTCATCTAGGCTAAAAAAAAATGTCCCCATTGAAGTCAATGAGAGTGAAATTCTCCTACCTAAATTAGCTGAGGAAGGCAGAACAAGAAATCCTTGTCAATGTGTTTTAACCCTGGCATGGTATTCATGGATAGGTCTGTTTTTTCAGGGTAATTTTTCAGTCCCAAGTGAGAAGGTCCTACGGTACCTGATCCAGCAAACACTTATGCACATGTTTACTTTTAAGCCTAGGAGTAGTCTGTTGAAGTCAATGGGACTGTTCATGTGCTAAAAGTTAAGCATGTTCACAAGTTTGCAGCTTCATTCATATTGACCCTTTAAAAGTGTTCTTCTTTGGCTAGATGAACACTCATGATGAGAGAAAAATACCAAGTGTAGTTGTGTGTGTGAGTTTCAAAGGTTACATTTAGTTGTGAAGGGCTTTCCAACTTATGGGGAGAAATGGGAGGTTTTATGATGACTTCAACAGGACCAGGATTTCACTCATGAACTTTCAGAAAAGTGTGTTGAATAAAAAGTATGTATGTGTATGTATAAATATACATACCTGTCCACATGTAGAGTGTGGTATTATAAAGGTTTTATGGCTAAGAGGCTGGGATGGACACACACTGCTCAAGTGACTCATGTTTTGTGGTAAGAAAAACAGTGCTTTCGCAGGCAGACAGTGCCATTTTAGAAGAAAATGTTGGACTAAGATAGAGAACATGCTTTATTAACTATGTATTAAAACAGGAATTACAAATATAAATAATGCCAACATCTGCAGCACCTAAAACAGCAACTTGATTACAGTGAGTCAGAGTGTCCAGTCTCTGTTTTCATATCACAGAATACAATTTTAATATAGTAGAAGGAAAAAGCCCTCTCCAGCGACATAGTTGTGGGAGAGAGCAAAAGACAAAGAAAAAGAGGGCACTTATCACACTAATAAATACATGGGGCGAGGGGGGAAATCTGTGTTTGGGGAAGAGGGGATTTCTACTTCCTAGGAAAGTTAAAACTCCTGGTTTTGTTGCAAGAGCTGCCTGGAATAAAAATGATGATTTTTTAAAAATACTTTTTTTTTTTTTTTTATCAGTCCACACCCTTCCTAACTTAATGCTGTATAAAAGCTCTGAGACTTTCAAAAGTTCTTACTTCAACCCTCAATTAGTACCAGAGTCAGAATATAATACTTATTTTATTTGTTTTGCTGCTATGATGAGTAACTTTTTGTTAATAGCACTCTACAATTTAGTATGTCACTCTATGTTGACACACAGACAATTTCCAATCTAACCCCCTGATCCTGCAAACAATTAATGTACATGGTTAATTCTGGGGGACAGGACTACTAAAATGTTTAAAATTAAGCACACTGTTTGCAGGATAAGGTAATAAACTGATCAGGCACAGGATGCAAGACAAGTTACTGGACAGTGGGCTTGGGGATTACTGAAGATGGAAAAAGGAACGACTGGTTGAAGTGGATTTAAAAGCAGGATTCTTCACAGTACATATGTTATTTATCTTTGGAGTTAAACTGGAGTTCTTAGAGGCATTTGTAACTTATGTAAATATTTGACATCACTGCAGGCACTGAATGTCTTTAACTTCCTGGGATATGCTCAGAAGCATTAGTGTCCATGGGGATGGAATAACTGAAATTACTTAAATGATTGTTTTTCAGTGGTGGTGTAGCTGTGGCGGTCCCTGGATATTAGAGAGACAAGGTGAGTGAAGTAATATCTCTTATTGGACCAACTTCTGTTGGTGAAAGCGACAAGTTTCAGGTGACCTGCAGAAAAGTTCTTTGTAGTTCAAAAGCTTGTCTCTTTCACCAGGAAAAGTTGGTCCAATAAAAAAATATTACCTCATCCACCTTGTCTCATAGATACTATTCCAAGAAACGTTTTTTCTCCTTTTTCAGGATTCATAGTGAATTGAGTCTTCCAGTTTCTTCTTCATAATTTATGGCATATGTATTATTCCCCTTCTGTTTCTAATAAAAACTGATTTTAAATGCATATTTTTGTTTCTTGTTTCTGCACTGACACCAAAATAACTCTTTGAATAGAGTGTGCTATTTGACCTGGGCTTCAGAACCAGGTGTGGGAACATAAGAGCTGAAAATATTGTGCTAACTCATCCATTTCCCAGGTATCTATATACACTCGAAAAGAAACTGAGCTTAGCTCTGACATCAGGCACCTTGGCAGCACTCAGACAGACAGAAAGGAAAACAAATAAGCCAAGCAACCTCTCCAGAAGAGTGACAGTTGCAAAAGCCATTTTCGAAACAAAGGAGCTTTGTAAATGAAGAAATATAGTAGTTATTTAGTACAAAAGGTCAAAACGCTGTAGCATTTAAAAAGAAAATAAAACAACAATGCTCCACAAAGGGGAAAAAAAAAATCCATGTACAAGGCCCAATGTACCTTTAAATCCTGAGCTAATGTTTAAGTGGAAATTTAAGTTGTTGTGTATTGACAGGCATCTACAGGGTAACTTTACTATTTACATAGTTAAACTTTTTATCCTTATTCAGTTGAAGCTGCTCTGTAAATTTCAGAAAGACAGCCTCGGAAAAGAGGATTTTCATTTATGTTTTAAGGATAAAACTTCTATCATTTCATTAAATACACATGCACTCAGGTTGCACTTCATTTACTCCTCTTCTCCCAGGCAAGTAATTATGAGGAACAGAAAATTTCCAACATAGTTGACCACATATCCTAGTATACCAATGTCAGACCCTGACCCTGCAAACACCTTAGGATATGCATAACTTTACTCATGTGAGTAGTTCCAGTAAATTCAATTGGATTATTCCTGTGCATAAAATTTTGTATGTATGTTAGAGTTCTCAGGATTATTGTCTTTAGTAGTTATGGAGAGAGATTACATACCACAAAAATATATATAACATAATTTGTAAAGAATTTGCTCCCTTGCAGAAAAGTAATACTATTAACATTCCAGTTTCAAACAACGTTCAATAAATATATAATCAGACTCATTGAAAGGGCAATGCCTAATTTTATGAATCTTGGAGGATTCAGCATTGGGGAAAAATGCTGCTGTTCTTTTAAGAGACATTGCTAAATGACTAGATTGCTACCCAGCATGTTGGATTTTATTTTTGTTCTTTTCTTAGAAATCTCTGTCTATATTCAGGATGTCCTTTTACAAAGATTCATTTTGTCCCAGAATAGCTGTCAGCCATAACCCTAATTGCACTTTTGGGTTGCAAGAGCTGCCCACAGGTTCCTCCTCCATTTTTTTAAAAAACGTGTCAGCTACTGTACAAGAAATAATGTGAATGACATACTGCTTATTGTATTAAAATCATCCCACTTTGTTTATTTACTGTATTGAGATTGCAAGTTCCCGCAGGCAGAGATCTTACCCTTCTTTTTATCTGTAAAGCTCCCAATACATAACAAGAACTCTTAAAAAATGTTTAATCTTTTGGCCAGATGAATACCCTATCAGGGCACTAAACAATGCACTGCATTTCATGTTAAATGTAGATCTACGTTTACTTTCTTTCCCTCAAAACCACAGTTTTTTTTTCTTTCAGACAACAAAATAAATACATTTATAATCAGACCTTTAGTATAACTTCCCTTCTCTGTCAATCCAAAGCTTGACAATAAATGGTCTACATTTTTTAACGGTTACTATCCAGTTGTGTTTGAAACTACTGCTTTCCCCTATAATTAGATTAAAAAATAACTACTGTATCTACCATATAATACAGCCATGTAGCAAAGTTGGCAAATGTTGACTTTTCATTGAAGACCACTGAAGACAGAGCTGCAGCCATAGTTAATTAGCTCTTCAGTGAGTCAACTCAACAAGCAGGGTGCTGAAATACATCAACCAAAGAAATAAAAGCTTAGAAGGATGTCAACATCAGAACACTGTCATTTGCTGCTCAGTGATATAGTGAGGGCAGCAGGATGATGCTACTAGCAATTATTGAAAGCCGATTAAATCTTTTGTGGGTGTCATGGACACCACAGCTGTGACTCAGCTAAAGTTGTTTCTCAGAAAAGAAAAAATCATTGGTTTGAAAGAAATAGGTTTTATTTCTGTTTTCAACCTCTGGAAGTAAAATTGAAGCTTATTTGTGAAATCCATTGGTTTCTCTCTACTGGCAGCAGTTACTGCTAAGACATTTGATGCAACAACTGAGATGGGAAAAACGGAAATTTGCAGGGAGCTTGCTTACTTTGCAAACAGCTTTAACTTACTATAAAAAAAGCAATGCCCAAAGTGCAGCCTGCAGAGCTCTAAAATATCATCTGTGGCCACCCTCTTTTGTAACTGCAGAGTGAGGACAAAGAAGATCAACAAAAGGTTTTCATTCCTGGTGAATTCCTACAAAAAAGCAATTTTTTCTCCTTAATCAAGAAAGTTCACAGAATCAAAGACAATGGTAATTAGAATCAGCATTTTCCAAGAAATACCCCATGGTTCTGAGGCTACCATGTTTCCCTCCTATATGGAGGTGATATTTATACTAATATATGGCAAATGTCTATTTTAAAGCCATGTACTATACAAGCAAAAGCAAGGATTAAGGTTGTGTATGTTTAAATTATTCATTTATGTAAATTACTCTGAGATTTTTGCAAAGTTGTGGTATTTTCCAAGTTGCAAAGTTTGGGTATCTTTAAACTGAAAAATAGTCCCAATGCTGTTTTTAAAACAACACGTTTTAAGATCAATAGCTAGATCCTAAAGTGAGATGAAGCACACGTCTCAAAAACATTCTTCATTAATTTAAAAAAAAGAAAAATATTGAATATCCTATGGGCCCTTCTTCTCCGGCATCCATGTATAGGTCCACCAACTTCAGTGCACCTTTGCTTGGGCGGGGTCCACCTGCGTGGAGTCAATCACAGAATGCGACAAAGAGTCCTGTGGCACCTTATAGACTAACAGACGTTTTGGAGCATAAGCTTTCATGGGTGAATACTCACTTCGTCACATGCATCTGACGAAGTGGGTATTCACCCACAAAAGCTTATGCACCAAAATGTCTTCGTCTATAAGGTGCCACAGGACTCTTAGTCTGGATCTGTAAAAAGCAACAAACACGGCTACCCCTCTGATACTTGAAATCATAGAATGGGAGACCTAGTAGGTGTTGGAAAATGAGCAGTTTTATGTGTGGAGATAAAGGGCCAGATGGTACCTTTAAGCCATGGTCCATGTTACATTTTATACATATGAGAGATGTATGAGGGGATTCAGTGGAGGCTACACAGCAGATGGAGCAACAGGAGGAATTTTAATTGGCACAGTCAGAATTCCTTCTAGCACTCTGAAGGAGTGCACACTAGATTGGGAGCTCTGCTACCCTTTGAAATGATGTGGGGTATGCTTCTTCCTTTGGTTCATCTGTGCGTGGATAGACAAAACCTGGCTCAGAAAATATATTTATTTGAAGATACATAGGGATGTGAATTATCTCCTTTTCAACAGGGGATGTTTGCCTTATTCCAGAAGTGGCTGAAGGCTATTGAATCTGTGATGTCAACCCCATCCAGGGTGCCACCTGATGTGCTGGGGTCTCACTGAGCTCACCCTTTCCACCAGCCTGGGTTTCCTCACCCTGTTCTGCTGTGCCAGGCCCTCAAGCCTTCTCCAGCACACACACGGACACACACACAGACTCACCCAGCTGCAAATGGATACAAACACTGAGATCAGCTCTGTCTAGGAGGAATCCGCTCGGGGACTGCCCAGTACTCACGTGCACACCTTCTTTGGGGTATTAACCCAAAATAATATTGTCTTGTGCTGTGTAGAAAGATCTGCGCAATGCATGCTCATAAAAATTCGCCTCTCCCCTCAATGTAGAGAGAGAGAGAGATACATAGCTTCCCCCCTCCCCCAAGATATGAATTGCACAAACTGGGTTTTGAAATAAACAAGGAATAAAAAATTACCTTTTGTAGTTAATAAACTTAAGTGATTATAAGGGTAGCAAACAGAACAAAGCAGATTACTGAGCAAATAAAACAAGACACACAAACTAAGCTTAATACAGTTTGTAACCTGTTTCTTGAGTGTAATTTCTCACCCTAAATGTTATTTTAGGCAGGTTGCAACGTTTCTGTAACGTAGAGTTCCGGTTATTTTTCTTTTCAGACTGGACCTCTCTCTCAGCCTGGACTCATCCCCTCCCTTTGTTGTTGTTGTTGTTGTTGTTGTTGTTTTTGTTTGTTTTTTTACAAACACCTGAGGGGAATCTTCCTTCTTGGACAGGAAGGCAATGGAGCAGAGTCCTGATTACCTTACTCCCCAGCCTTAAATAGAATTTATATAAGATGGGAATCTTTTGTTTTCCAGTCTGACCCCCCACCCCTCTTATGGAAAAACACTGAAACCCCAAGATTTGGGTCTAGTACCAGGTGACCCAATCACCTGACCTATAGTGTCAAAGCAACAACCCAGGGACCTTCTCAGAAAGGTGAGAGATTATTATCTTCCAAGTCTTGTTCTTTCTAATGGCCCACTGTCTGGTGGGCATTTCCCCAAATACACACACAGCTGTAATTGTTACATAGTCAAAATTCCTAATCTCAGATACAGAAATCATACATTCATACAAATTATATAAACACATTCAGTAGATATAACCTTTCCAATGATACCTCATATGACCCATCTTGCATAAAACATATCATAAACATAGCATAACTAAATCATAACAATATTTCTATAAAGAATATGGGGTGCAGTGTCACAGAATTTTAAAAATATTTTTCTCAACGGACACTTATCTGCTCTTCACCCCTTTCCACACATCAAACGTCATCCTACTTCAAATATTTTCTAAAGAGATTGTGCTAGCACCTTTATATAGTAGAAACCCCCCACATACACTGCTGCTTAGAACATTCAATTTGCACACAGACAACAGACAGATGGGGTGAAGACTGGATATCTGCTATCCACAGTAGGAAACATCTGCTTGCAGGTGCTAGCAAACATTGGAAAGAGATATGTATTTCATACGAACTGTGGTGTTATCAATCTACTCCTGTGAGTCCACCCCTATAGGCCAGTGAGAAAACTAAGCACTGGCTGAATCCAAATAACATCATTATCAATGTATTTAAACAATAATGGCCCTAATGATGTCCACCTTTTGGTCCCAAATTGATTGAAAGAAAGAAATGCAAGAGCAGTCCTTAACTGATTAAATTTATATGAAAATCTACTTAAAAAAAAAAAAGAAGCTTGTTGATATAACATTGACTTTAGCTCCGAGAGGTAATGGCAAACAGCTGGAAAAGAATCTCACAAATAAATTTCAGCTCTTGCTTTGATTTAGAATATGCTAATAAATGTGTACAAGTGGCTGCCATTAAAGAAAATAATCTGGAGAGATTTCTAAAAATATGGGCCTCTGTTAAGCGATTTCCTGCAGGGTACATAAAATCATAGCTTGCAAGAGGGCTGTTTTATAGGTATTTCCAGTTTGGTTAGCATCTTGTAGCCGTAATAGGCTTGCTTTGTTATACTGGATGTGTGTGTGTCTTTAGTACAAACACATTCTTTTCTTCCTTTTTAAATATGCGGTATATATTTTGTTTGGTGTAAAGGGCTGAGTACCTATCTCATCACATCTGAGTGCAGGAAGATGACCCTACTGCAGAGCTGAATTTCAGAAATACTTGAAAGGAAGAGCCAAGTTCTCAGCAGTGTTAGTTTGAGGGAAAGGCCAAAACCCTGAATTTTCATCATTGTCTTGTTTCCTGTCTGGGTAACTTGTATAATTCACCAATGGCATGAATTGCAAGGTTTACAAATAAAAATACAGTTTAAAATGCATTTTCAGAGAAAAATCAAGCAATGCATCTAAATTTTTCTTTTTTGCAAGAATTTGTGGTACTAAAAGGTGAGCTTATGCTATCATTTGAAAATCCCCAAAAATGACAATGTGGTGGTATTTACCCAGTTCACGTTTGATGAATTATGTGAAAAGAATTGGTGAACTTCCAGTTACTAGAGAAACCTTCCCACAGTTGGATCCCCTATTAGTAACCTCAGAAGAGAGGCTAATGGATATATGGACATAGCTTCATTCTTCTGAGCATCCAGGCCCAGGGTCTTTATTAGGGCAGCATGTGGAAAATGTCACTGCCACTGTTCATGATGCAATGAGAGGAACCTTTAGTTCCAACAATCCATCTCAGTGAAAAGGAATGGGTTTCAAAGCAATGCACCCCACAACCTCAAAGGTGGGGGAATTTTGTCTGGATTGGCATGAGTGGGGGGGGAGGGTAGTGACTCCTTTTATGCCCCCCACACACACACCCTTGCGAGTTAGGAGAGGGGAAGGAGAAGGTGTCACCTGAATGGGAGGTCTCAGGTAAGCCATTGGCCCCTACACAGCCAGGGGTGGATATATAAACACTGTCCCTCCACCCTAAGATTCCTGTCATGCCTGGATTAGCAGGTCCCACCTTCCCACGCCTGAGACTGGTGGTAAGACTGGGTTTTTGGTCTGTTGTGGGCATTGTACTAGTCACCCTTTTGGGGGAGGGGTAGACTGTGAAGGAATGTTTCCTCATTGCATAACTGGCCAGGGACCAATGGGTTTTTTCACCTTCCTCACAGCAGGTCAGGGACCTGGGGGAGTAGATCAGGAAGTTAGGTTCAAGTTGTCATAACAGCAGGTGGCAGATGTCCAGTGCAGGAAGGAAAAAGCAGAATCAAAATTTAAAGCAGTTGTCAACTGAAAAGGAAATGCTTGAAGATGAACTCTAGATGTCACACAAAAAATCTTAGATTTAAAAAATAAGTGAAAGTTAAATAGTATTAAAATATGTGGAGACTCAGTGCATGTAACAGTCTAATGGCAAGCACAGGAAAAAAGGAATAATAAAAATATTTGTAGGAACCCTGGATGTGCACTGACAGTACAACAGAGAAAAGGCTGAATGAGGGGGGAAAAAAGTCCTTTTGTTCAGGGTTATTCAGAGACCCGAGCAAAGAGAACAAACCACTTCTTTGTGAAGGAAAAAGCTGGGGAAAACCAGAAAAGATCCAGGAAGACTGTTAATGGTAAAATGATACCAAGCATAGCGGTCCATTAGACATTTTTGAAAAGGAGATCTCCTTACTAGCACTGCTAACAAGTGGAAAAGCATTCTTCTGAATGGGACCACAGTGAGGAGAAGGCAGCCCTAGAAAAAGATCTGCAGGACTTTAATAATGGCAATGTGTTTTATGAGGCCTATGGAAAGAAAATTAGTGATCTATGTTTTTTGAATATTAAGGAAGAATATAATGTGACGCTATAATCAAAGAGAACCCCAACACTGCTACAAGTTGGTGTAGTGCACGTGCTGCTAAAGCATGGAGTAACACGCTAGAGCTTTCTGTTAATAAAAAAGCATTAACCCTATGTATGTGCCTGATTTTACTCCAAGAAGATGATATACTCGGTACCAGTATCTGTGCATCACTTGTAGCCCCTTGTCTGACATCTATCTACATATGTATCCATATGCATATATGTGGATATATAGATCGTTATTTAGTACCCACAGACCCTGAGCATATTTGGCTATTGAATGAATTTTGCATTGCATGAGTGAATTTGCTGCATGAATTGCACACCATTGCACAAGCAAATGTTTATAGTTTCTCTATCATGTGATCTATAGGGAAGTCTCCACCTTGCCAAGTCATTAGGGGCTGTGAAAATCTGTTTTAGATGAAAGTTTCTCTTAAATAAATCACACATCCAAAGAATTCTTCCTGCCAGGGGCAAGAGGCTAATGAAATACTTAATCAATGGTAAATTGCTCTCATAGATAGACTACAACCTACCCTTTACTTTCTCTTAGTAATATTTAGGAATTTCTCTTTACACACACTCACATAAAAGTGTGTGCATCTTTATGACCCAGGTAGAATTTTATGTCTATATTAATTATTAGTGAATAATTCTTTCTTAGAATCAATGGGTTTTCACAAAGAAAGAGAGAAAACCAGGCATTTTCCCTTATGTATGCAGAACTATAATTGCAAAGGCTTTGTGGAATTCAGTGAGAAAATTACTCCATGAAGTTTACATAAATTTGAGAGTTTTCATAAAGAACAAATAGAATAAAAGCTTCCGCAAAATAAATAACATTCTTAAAGGCTACAATATTATGTAGAAAGAGTTTTGAAAGAATTCATCAAATACTGTACCCATACAACTATTTGACGTACTTTCTTGAAGTGTCTAATTTTCGTTCAATAACTCTGTCTAATCTTCAGGTCAGTCTGATGTTTAATCTATTTTCTCATCAGCTTATGTGAAGTT
Organism: Emys orbicularis; assembly: GCF_028017835.1. NCBI lineage: Eukaryota > Metazoa > Chordata > Testudines > Emydidae > Emys > Emys orbicularis. The sequence continues at coordinate 49,588,724 of NC_088687.1, read as the reverse complement.
GAAAAATAGTTTTAAGTTTCCAAAGTCACGTGTGTGTCGAATTAGGGCAATGGATGTTGCCCTAATTAGGCAATGGGAGGAATGATAAAGCATATATGTACATTACTTAATTAGAGGGAATATTCCCTTAAAGTATCAGTTTTAGAATATTAGTAGGAAAGGAAGAAGACAGGAATAGTAAAAAGTTATTATTTAGGAAGTAAATATATGAGGTAGGGAGAAGGAAGAATTATGTGGAGCAATGAAAAAGCCATGGGCTTGATAGCAGAGGATAGGGCAAATGTGAAAAAAACAAAGAATGAGAGGAAAAGACATGCTGTTTCTCAAACAATTTAATGAAGGAAACAAGAAAAGTGGCATGAGAGAGAAAGCAGTAGTCAAAAATGTAAACAAAGAGAGAAATTATATGACAATTGATAGAATGAGTCAGATGAAAGGAAAGCCACGAGATTAGAAATAGGGAGAAAAGGAAGAAGAGATGTACACATTCTAGGTTACAGAATAACGGCTAATTTTATGTTCTTTTATTTTATTGTATTTCCCTGGCAGATGTACTTTATTTTAGTATATGGGCCCTTATGGCACAAGGACAAGGCAGCATCAGGATGATAAGAGGACTTTGGTCTCCAACGCTGTCAATATGGCAGCTTTCACAAACACTAGATTCTTTAAATAATATTAATGTAGAAGGATGGGGGGGGGCGGGGTGTTAATTCCCACTATTCCATGTTAATACATTCTGAGATTTTTCCTGACAGATAGTCCTCTATATGTGCATGCGTGTGTGTGTGTGTAATGGACACATACGTTCCACCATCCTTCACGTGGCACATCTCATGCATGTTCGTGCACAAACATGACTGCTGTGTTGTCCTTTCAATTTTAGCATGTCTGTTTTAATTTGAATTGAGAAAACAGGGCATGGGTTTAGGAAACAGAGTCTCTATCCTTTCTCATTTGAATCCATGATCAAAAGCTTGGTACAGCTCTAATGTAAAAAGGTTTTATTTGATTTTTTTTTCCAAGTGAACATGCTAATTCCTGTTACATCTTCCTTCCCACTACTATCACTGGAGGGTCATTAAAATTCACTGACAATCCCCTTTCACATGGATGCCTCACAACAGTTTTAATTATGTTTGTTTTGTGTGAAGGACTTTTAGGCTCTTATTTTTTCGTTTAAACTGTCATTTAATAGCTGTTTTTAGTTTGTGATTTTTGCATTTACTTTTTTCTTCCTTTGTTGAATGAATTACTGTGATAATGCATGATGATGATTAATTGAACATGGAAACAGAAGAAGGATTTGCATCTCTTTTCTTTGGTTTTCCTCCCTCTATCTTGTAAGCTTTACAAAAAATAAAACTAGGAAATTAGGCAACTAAAAGCTGTCTTTGTAATTTATATGTGCATATTGCAAATGTATTTCTTTCAGCAATAAAAAATCATTTTTACCTTCACTCTTTCAAAAACCATTAAGAGCTGGTGACAAAGTTAAAAGAAAGAAACATTATATACAATGCTGGAGGCAGCTTTTGCTACTAGGAAGTGGCACAAAGAAGTGGTTATATTAGGAAGTGTGATGTGGAAGCAGACACTTGCCCTAGAGGGAAAGCTGCCTGGCTGCCATTAGGCATGGTCTACTCTGAATGCAACATTTACCTTTCATTAGCATTGAAATTTTGGGAACCCAGACTTTGAAGCAAACATCAGTAATGGTGATAGTGGTACTTATTGTTCTTAGGTTCTGCAATCATACAGAATTTGGCTTACTAGGTAGAGAATACAAACAATATTTAGTTAGGATTTCCAGTCTGGACCAAGCCTCAACTATGCAATGACATTGGAAAACAACTAAGCATTGCCTGGTCTGGGAGTTCTGCTACAGAGGTTTCTAATGGCTTTAGCTATATTCGCCCTTTGATAAGCCTCTGCACTTCAGACAAAAAGTTATCATTGAAATCCAGAGGTGAATAAGTTACTTTCTTTATACTTGTTACATTTGTCTGGCATGTCCTTTGAAAGTTGAACCTTTCTCATGCACAAGTGGCATGATAATCATCATAATCATATGATCATTTATGTAAACATAAAGGGTATGATCGGGTGCCTACTGAAGTCTGACAAAACTCACATAGGCATGGGATTAGGTCTCACAAAAATAAAATAAAATATGAAACATTCTTCAAGGAAGCATTAGTAAAAGCTGTTTCACTATTTGAATAATATGTTAACATTTGTACAGCTGGAGAACCTAGTAAAAAGTTAAATTTGTCAATGTGCTAGCGCACGCAAAAAATAAATGAACCCATAAAGCTTAGCTTTTTTTTTTTTACTTTGATTTTCCAAATCCTGGAGGAGCCAACAAAAAAACAAAAGAAAGGAAAGAAAAGAATGCTTATAATGTGAGGGTATATTTACTTTGAACTAGTCACTTAATTTTTAAAATCTATTTGCCTTTTAAGACTGGGTATCTTAAATGCTCGGAATGATATATTTAAATACACCTCTACCCCGATATAACGCTGTCCTCGGGAGCCAAAAAATCTTACCGCGTTATAGGTGAAACCGTGTTATATCGAACTTGCTTTGATCCACGGGAGTGTGCAGCTCTGCCGCCCCAGAGCACTGCTTCACTGCATTATATTCAAATTTGTGTTATATCGGGTCATGTTATATCAGGGTAGAGGTGTATGTAAAAAGTTCCATTCCAAAGTGATGTTATTTTAACACAGAATCACACATGGAAAAAATAAAAAATTACTTTGGCTAATCTAAACAATGTTATTACTTTTTTTAGAGAGAGCGGGAGAGAGATTCACCCCAAGTTGTTTTCATAAATTATCTTTGCAGATGACTGTGTAGTTTAAAGGCATTTACACATTTTTTTATTCAGGTGTTTGTTTACTGTGTATTTGAGCCCAAATTCTCTTACATGCTACAGATCCCTGCACCTTCCTCTGAAACATTTTATGCTGGTAACTGTCAGACGCAGGCTAGTGGACTAGGTACACCGTGGGTGTGACCCAGTATGGCAATTCCTTTGTTCCTATGATAATCATCCTTCTAGATAAAGACTGGGTAGCATAGTATAGTTCAAAGTCAATCAATACAACTTCTTAACAATTTGTAGTGGCTGCTGGAGTGGCTCCCTCCATGCCAATGTGTTTAGTCCACAATGCTCCCTTACACTCTTAGCCAAGAAAGTGAGACTTTTCAATCCTTATGTGAATATAATGTGGTACATCATATTCTAATGCTTCAATAATTAATCTAGAATTTGCAAGCATACAAGCCACCTACTGTTTGTGAGTTTAGTAGTGATTGAATTGTCTAGCTGGGGATGCATATAATTCTAATATAATTTTGAACAACATAGCCTTGATTTTATGAAGCCTTGTTGAGAAAAATAGTATGAGAGAATGCAATTAATAAACAGCAAGATTTTAGGGCTTGATTGTTTGAGTGGTAGCAGTTTCAAATGTAAAATGATGTCTCACTTTCAACAAGCTACTAATTGTAAATCAAATCCTGAGATGTTTTGTTGGAACTGTAACTTTAGATGAGCATCATTATTGTTTTCAATTTGGTACTTGCATTTTGATAGAAAAATATATCATAGGGCTTTGATTTTAAAATTATATTTATTGTGTAGTATTTATTATCATGCTCCTCATATTTACTTAAATGCCCTGTAAAAGAGGTTTTACTTTAATGAGAAAATAGATTAAATCAAAACTAAAAGCATATTTTCTTAATTTTTATCGTAGCTTATTATGGTGTGTGTGTGTGAAAGAGAGAGAGAAAGTGTGGTTATCTTAATGGATTAATTAAAAATAATACTGTTTCCAGGAAAAGAACTTTTAGTGACCCTTTTGTGCAATACATATTTTCTGTGCAAAGATTATATAATGAGAGAAAAAAGGCTAAATATATGATTCAATTGTTTCAGGTAGGAGTTGTCTAAAGAAGAAAGACTTAAATGAACTAATATATTATGGGTAACGTTTTCAAAATCACCTGCATGATTTCAGAGACTAATTCACATTAACTTGCCAAGAGACTTGGGCACTTCTGAAAATTTTACCTGACTTTGTATGAAATGTTCTATATATTAACCTTTTAATTTAATGAGGGAATAATCATTTATTTTGGATAAGTAGCCATATAGACTTTTATATATGTTGTTATCCACTGCCCCCAACATCTATCTTTGTCTCTTTTGCCTCATCTTACCCCCTAACTTCTCCATTATCTTCATCATCTACCTATATCAGGTGTGGCCAAACCTACTGACCCTTAGAGCCAGTATGATAATCTTCAGAAGTTTGAGAGAGGGACACGTCTGCCAGGGCTCAGGGCTTCAGCTCTGTGTGTGTGTGTGGGGGGGTTGTCTTCTGGGGCTCGGGGCCTCAGTCCCACTCCTGCTGAAGCCCTGAGCCCCAGCAGGCACCTCCTGCACTGCTGAAGCCCTGAGGCCCACCTTCCTGCAGGGCAGAAACCCCTACCCCATCACCCCACCTCAGGGGAGAAGCCATGAGCTCCCCCTACCCCAGTCTGGTAGGTGGAGAATGCGGGGGTTGGGGGGATCAAGATGTGGGCACACTATGGATTTATATCTTGGCCTTACGATTTTTCTGTCTTATTTTCTATCCCTTTCCTAATAGTTCCTAACACTCTGTTAGCCATTTTGATCGCTATTGCACACTGAGCTGAAGTTTTCAGAGAACTATCAGCAGTGACTCCAAGATCTCTTTCTTGAGTGGTAATAGCTAATTTAAAAACCATCATTATATATGCATAGTTGGGATTATGTTTTCCAACATGCTTTACTTTGCACATACCAACATTGAATTTCATCTGCCATAACTCTTCTCAGTCAATTTTTGTTTTAACTATCAACTGAAAACTTTGCCACCTCACTGTTCACTCCTTTTTTCAGAACATTACTGAATATATTGAAGAGCATACATCACAGTTCAGATCCTTGGGGGACCCCCACTGTTTACTTCTCTCTATTGTGAAAACTGACCATTTATTCCTACCCTTGATTGCCTGTCTGTTAGCCAGTTACTGATCCACGAGAGGGCTTTCCTGTCATCCTGTGACTTCTTAGTTTCCTTTATAGCCTTTTCTGAGGGTGTCAAAGGTGTCCTGAAAATCCAAGTACACTATATTGACTGGCTCATCCTTATCCACATGCCTGTTGATTCCCTCAAAGAATTCCAATATGTTGGTGAGGCATGATTTCCCTGTACAAAAACTGTGTTGACTCTTCTGTACAATAGTTTCTACCAATTTGCCCAGTACTGAAGTTAGGCTCAGCAGCCTGTAATTGCCAGGATCACCTTTGGAGTCCATTTTAAAAATCAGCAATACATCGGTTACCTTCCAGTCATCTGGTACAGAGACTTGGTTCATCAGTAGGTTACACAATACAGTTAGTATTTCTGTAATCTCACATTTGATTTCCTTCAGAACTCTTAAGTGAATACCATCTGGCCCTCGTGACTTATTACTGTTAAATTTACCAATTTGTTCTAAAATCTCTTTTATCGACATATCAGTGTGGGTCAGTACTTTAAATTTGTCACCCAAAAGGGATGGCTGTGATATAGATGTCTCCCCTAAATCCTCTGCCGTGAAGACTGACACAAAGAATGTATTTAGCTTCTGTGCAATGGCTTTGTCTTCCTTGAGTACTCCTTTAACACCTTGGTCATCTAGTGACCACACTGCCTGTTTGGCAGAATTGCTGCTTCTGATGTACTTTAAAAATTCTTATTTTTAATTTGTGTGTTGTAAATTACTTTTCAAATTCTTTCTTGGCCTGTTTTGTTGTACTTTTACTCTTAACCTGCCAGTGTTTGTGCACCTTCCTATCATCCTTACTAGGATTTGACTTCAAATTTTCAAACTGTTTGGGTGGGAGGGAAGGCAGAGGGAAAACAAAGCCCCTTTGGACTTGGGATGGTGTGGAGACATCACTGTGCTTAGGAGTTTTGGTAGATATCCAAATAGTTGTTGAGCACAACTTCAGTCTCTCTCTGCCAAAGGGATTTGAAGTATTTTTTACACCCAATACTATAAATTTGGGAATAAGGCAAAATTAACAAAATCTGAGAGAGTGAGCTGTCAGAAATCCCAAATGATTTTAACTAGTACAAACTGTTATTTTGAAGAAAATGTAAATCTGGCATGGAACACACAGTAAGACATTGATATAGTCATATGATTATAATAGAAATAGAAGCTAACGAGTGTCTAATAAATGAATTACAGGCAGATATGCCATAATTTAACACAGGGATATTTATTTTATATATTAAAATGTGTGATGTGTTGATGCATTGTCTCAGAAAGGAGGATTTGGAGCTTCTCTATTTTATTATTATTTTCTGTTCAGCCCATTAACTTTTTTCTTATATTTTCATTTAAATATTTCTTCATTATGAATATTTTAGATAACTCTATATTGTAAGCAACAAGCTTTGGTAGAAATCTTGTTGAAATTTATTTTTCATAACAAAACTCCTGATGCCCTGACCTGCCCTAGTGCAGATTATAGCAGGCTTTGGGCTGCTCTAGCTTGTACCAGCTGTCAAGAGTCCAAATGGGGACCAAACAGCAAATGCTTTGCAAAGAGAGGATGAGTAACTGGTTCAGTGTGCACTGAGACCCCATTGTAGTGGAGGTATCACTAGCAGGTAAATTATTGGCAGTCTTCATTCCCTTTGTGTTACTCAGTCAGCACAGAGGAACAGACTGGGTCAGAGAATCCAGATTTATAGGAGAAAACCTCTGTAGTCTGGCTGTGCCTTCCGTTTTTTCTTGTTTTTTTTCCCCTAGTAGGACGACACCTATCTTTATTTGACATAGCCAGCAGTTTGTGAGAGGCAGGAGCAAGAGGAAGCACTTGGTACTTGGAGGGAAGCCACAATTATGTTTATTTAAACAGCTTAAGAAGATTTGCTATATGTGTCTGTATGAGAGAAGAGAAGGTTTCTGAGAGGTTTTCTCACCCACTTGGTAGACCTGCATGATAACCACTTACTGCCTGCCCAGCCCCCTCTACACTCTTCGTTTCTGTCCCTTTGTGCTACCACCAACAGGGAAAGGAGCAGAATTTTTTCCCCATCCCTACTCAGCTGTTCATTTCTCCTCTCCATCCCAGTGCGGTTGGATGGGCAAATAGATAATGAAAAATGTTTCTCCTTTCTGATACTCAGTTTTGTTTTAGAAAAAAAGAAAAAGCATAGTAATTTAGAAAACAAACTCATTCCAGAGCCAGGCCTATTTGCTTATTCATCAGATGTGGAGGACTAAATAATAATAAATTCCAGCCCCATTTCTAATCCAGGCAAACATTAAATTCATACAGAGAAGAACTTATGAGAAAATTCATTCATACATCATGCCTTTGAAATGCCTAATGTCTTAATGAAATAAGCAAGCTCTGTGACCTGCTAGATGGCAGTAGCTTATTAGAATTTTTAAAAATTACAGTTTTATCTTAAAAGTTATTACGAAAATGGAGAACAATCTTAAGTACCAGAAGACCTGATCCAAAGCCCATTAGAGTTCTGTTGACTTAGTTGGCTGTGATTCAAATACTAAAAACAGAAATATCTGAATAGAATGCAGATCTTTTAAGTACAGTATATAAAGATTATCATGTACTCTGTTCCACCTGGAAACATATCATGGTTCTGAAATTATTGACTGCCATGTTTGCTGATCATGCCGCTCATAATTGTTTCCACAAGTTGCTATGTCCAGGAGCTTGTTTTGGGATCAGAGTGTTCATCAGACAACAGTGGCTGATAGTATGAGATTACAAGGCGCACACATTCAACAAAATCAAAATTCATTTGTGGGAAGTTCTTGTTTTATTCATGGCATTTCAAACACTTTATGGTTCAAAGGTCCATACCTAAGAAATATTTATTTAAAATCAGTATTTGGCATTTTGGTAATGTGATAGTTGTTGCAATTTTGCCAAATTAATAGTTGTTTAAAATTAATCCCAATGATATTTTTCCTGAAAAACTGTTTCCAAGATGTGACTATATTTTATTTCCATGTATTGACATCTTATGATGCTTGAATTAAAGTTTCTATGGGAGTCAGAACGTTGAAATTGACTTTTTCAAGATTAAAACTCAAATTTAAAATTGCCTTTACATATTGTGATGTTGCACTCCATATGTTTTATGGAAATATGCTTATGAGTGTGAATATGATGCAACTGGAATATGCTTTATGCAAAAGGTCTCTTGTAAGGTATCATAACAAAGGTTATAACCTACTGAATATATTCCTCCTATTTGTATGCATGTATCATTCTTGTGTCTGAAGCTAGAAATATGAAGCATAACTCTCTGAGGTCCTATTGTAATTATGCAAAGTGAGGGCCACTAATGGTGGTTTAGAATCTTGATGGCTCCCATTGACTAGGACAATTGGTTGTAAATGGTTTATTTACCTGCACACCTTCCTGAGTACCTGTGGGCCAACACAGGAAGAATGGAGACTAGGAATCTTACAGTGACATGTGACCATGTCACATGATGCTGGAATCAATCTTAATCCTTGTACTTTTCCATTGTTGAGGTGGGGTGGGGACAAGCACAGACAAAAGATTCCCACCTTGTGCCAAAGCTATAAAAGGGAGTGGAGCAGGACAAAAGGGGCTGCCAGTCATGAGAAAACCCCTGCTTACCACCTGAGATATCTGCTGGAACTAACAAGGACTGTACCAGGAGAAAGGTTTGGGCCTAGACTAGGAAGGAGTCTAGTCTGTGAAAGAAGCTTATTGGAACATCTCTGAGGGTGAGATATTACCTGTAATCCGTTTCTTAATGTATGGGATTGGGAGCCTAACCGTGCTCCCAAGTCACCTGATAATACCACTTGTGGGTCAAAAGGACATCATAGATTAAAGCCAGCATCTTTGATAATGTATGGAAATAAGCTGGAACCCAGTGCAACTTCTGGAACAATACTTTGTGGGAAAAACTTGGGTAAGTAAACAGGCAGCTGCCTTTGGCTGCAGCTGAAGTTTCCAAGAGGTCCAATCAGAAAACACTGCAATAATCTAATCAGCATAAGAGAAAAGGAACAATTTAAAAATGGCCGCCTAGAGCAAATCTCACTGAATAGCAGACCTTTTTTTAAATTCAGTGTTCCCCAAAACACAAAGTTATTTCTTCTCAAAGTACATAATCAGTGACAGAATTTGATTTGTGAAACGGTTATTTGGGGGTTATGAGATCAATAAAACAAGCCAAACTCTGAAAAATACTACATTTGCATAACTCAAGAACGGTCAAACCAAATATTTCAGGCTTTGGAGAAAAGAGGATGATTATTTAGCTGATACTAAATGTGCTAAAGGTTTTCATTCTAAAGCTGAATGTTCAGGTTTCATAATGAAAGTGCCAGTCCATCCTGAATTATATGGTACTTACAGTAGACTGCTATACAGTATTTTGCATTACCTATTCATTTTCCACCATATTGTATTTACATTATTCCATATCCATATTGAGGTTCTTTTAAAAGAATAATCAATGTTATGCCTTTTACATCTGCATTAGTATATTCAAGGATGAGATTTTCAAAAATGCTTAAGGGAATTAGGTGCCCAACTCCACTGAAAGCTAAAAGAAGTTGGACGTGTAAGTGCCTGTGAAACCCCTGCCCTAAAATTTTAATTTAGAGATGGTTCTTCTTTTTCTTCCTAGTCAGGGGCCTTCATATTTGGTCTGTTTTGTAGCAATGATTTTGAGGAAGAGCCAGTACCTCCCTTGTGCCACCTGTACCCAAAGGGAACGCATATAGAAAAAGGTGATGTTAATGAATTGAATTCAGGCGTTCACATGATGTTAGGATAAAGCAACCCTGTTTAAAAAAAAAAACAAAAAACCTCTAAAAACAACAACAAAAACATGCACACAGAGCAGCCCTACTGTCTATTCTAGTTTCTTTATATAGGATAGTTTCAGGAGAAAGGATATTTTTTGGTTACTTCTGGACTGGCATTCAAGTGATATAACTTATTTCCCAAGCGTGCCATATACTTTCTGTCTGTGAGACACTAGACAAGTCACTTAATGTCTTAGTTCCTGTCAAGGCTGCTTCCCCACTTTGAACTTTAGGGTACAAATGTGGGGGCCTGCATGAAAACTTCTAAGCTTAACTACCAGCTTAGATCTGGTCCGCTGCCACCATCCCAAAGCTAATTCCCTTCCCTGGGTAGCCTTGAGAGACCTTCACCAATTCCCTGGTGAATACAGATCCAAACCCCTTGGATCTTAAAACAAGGAGAAATTAACCATCCCCCCTCCTTCCTCCCACCAACTCCTGGTGGATCAAGATCCAACCCCCTTGGATCTAAAAACAAGGAAAAAGCAATCCGGTTCTTAAAAAGAAGGCTTTTAATTAAAGAAAAAGGTAAAAATCCTCTCTGTAAAATCAGGATGGGAAAATAACTTTACAGGGTAATCAAACTTAAAGAGCTCAGAGGACCCCCCTCTAGCCTCAGGTTCAAAGTACAGCAAACAGAGATAAACACTCTAGTAAAAGGTACATTTACAAGTTGAGAAAACAAAGATAAACTAACACGCCTTGCCTGGCTGTTTACTTACAAGTTTGAAATATGAGAGACTTGTTCAGAAAGATTTGGAGAACCTGGATTGATGTCTGGTCCCTCTCAGTCCCAAGAGCGAACAACCTCCCAAACAAAGAGCACAAACAAAAGCCTTCTCCCCCCCCCCCCCAAGATTTGAAAGTATCTTGTCCCCTTATTGGTCCTTTGGGTCAGGTGTCAGCCAGGTTACCTGAGCTTCTTAACCCTTTACAGGGAAAAGGATTTTGGAGTCTCTGGCCAGGAGGGATTTTATAGTACTGTACACAGGAGAGCTGTTATCCTTCCCCTTTATAGTTATGACAGTTCCCCATCTGTAAGTTGAGGATAAAATGGGTGTTGTGAGAATAAATTAATTTATATATGTGAGGTGCTCAGGTATTATGGTTAATAATGTCTTAGCATGAGGAAGCAGCTGCCCATGCTTATTCTCCTGGTTGACCATCCCCTCCTGCTTGGGTGAGGAAGCTACCAGGCCTGATTGTTAAGTCCAGCCGCAGTAGCCTTGTTCCAGTCCTGTTCTGCTTTGGAATCAGCTGTGCTACTGACCTTCAGCTCCGATTCTTGGTTCTGACTCTGTCTTGTCCCTTGACTCTGGCATTTGGACTCTTACCTCTGGTTCTAACCTTTGGTCTGCCCACTAGGCCTGACTCTAACTAGTCCTGATTCCAGCTCTGACCACTAGGTCAGACCTCCTGTGACCCAGTCTCCTGAGAGTTTGAGCAGCCCATTCACTAAAACTGAAACAGAGGGGAGCAAGAGCTGATAAGGTATCCAGCCTAGTGACTGGTATGGTTGTACTTAGTTACCTTGAAGTCTTTTAAGGGTGCAGCATTGTCCCCTTAGTGTAGCTGGCGAGGTATGCTGGCTGTCACATGGGAAGATGGCATTAAGACTGTGCCCCCTTTCCTGGGAGAAGCAAATTGGAAGCAGCCCCTACAGTATTCCTTAATAGTCGAGCATTTTAAAACACTGTACAACTTACTATCAATAGAATGAGTTGGCCATTTAAAAAAAAATATCTGTAACTGCTGTTTTTCAGTATACTTTATCCCTTTTAGGCGTAGCTGTTTCAAAGATCAAATTTAAACAGTCAGAATCCTTCCAGAACAAATACACCAAAATTCTCAACTTCAACGTTGGTCTGCACAGTTAATCAGGATCAGAAATTTAATTACTATTTTTGTCATATTTATCTTGCACAGTAGCCACTATCTCTACAGCACATAGGTTTTGACCTCATCCTCATGGAGGTCATTCTGACCAGACATTTTCCTAGCAAGCACATGGAAGCTATCATCCATGGCTTCCGTGCTGATCATTTGTTGCTCCTCGCTAATCATCTACAGAATATGTCTGTATAAAATGTGAGTCTAACCTCACAGAATTTTTCTATTGTTTCACTCTGTATCTCCCCTCACAAATCTGCATGCCAGTAAAAAGCATTCGATATGCTCATGGATTTCATAATGTCAACCAGTGATGTGGAATCATTCTCCTTTTTTAAGATTGTTGAAAAAGTTTGCTCCAGTGAAGCTAAGATTCATTGATCCATACATTGTAGAATTGAGATGGTATTTGTTGGAAGAAATTCATATTTTATTATCTTACTTTCTCTCATTAAATGTTCACTGCTGGGGAGTATTCCAACATTATCAGCAATTCCAGAGCTGTTAATGGAAATCCCTTAGAGTGCAAGTAAATTTTAACGCAGGGAAAATATATATTTTTTTAAAATGCCTGAAAAGAAATGTAGCATTCCAGGAATATTGTGCTCTTTAAAAAATAGGCAGAGTTTTAATATTAACATGCTTGGAACAATGAGATTTTAGAGATTTATATATTACTAGTAATTTCAGTGTGTGGGCTCCAAATGTGTTTAAAAAAATCAGGCTCTCCTTTTTATCCTTAAACTAAGTAGATTGCACTCAGAATATGATACTGTAAGTTTTGGGGGCAAGGGTCACCAAAAGAGACCAGCTTCCTCTATGTCATTAATTTGCTTTTTTATCAATTCTTCCTTTGCCATTAAATCGAGAAGCTTTTGTCTGAAAATCTCAATGAACTCATTAGAAGCTGACATGCTGTCTCATGCCATGTGTCTTACTGAAATGTTTTAAGAAATCCTTCACTAGCAACAAGTCGGGGACTCAAGTCCTGGTGAAATTGCAGAGCTTTTGGCTGCAAAATGGGACCTGAAATACTGCTGTCCTTGCTGTGACTTTGAAGATAGTACATAAAGAGACCTTTTCCCAGGTTTTCAATATCGTAGAGTTTCATTATGTTCCTTGAATCCCTGTTGGAGTCTACAGAAGCTACAAAATCAGTGTTGCTTTTGTAGCTTTTACATTAAACTGTTGCTTCCCCAGACTGAATCTAGTAACAGCTATCAACCAACGTCTAATCATTTTCAACCACATAGTACAAACAAGCTTATCAGGCACATAATTCCTGTACTAGAGCAAGAAACCTTCTTTCAAGATAATTAAGACATTAGTTATTTGTTGGTTGTACAAGCATTTTAAGGAGCAGATCTACTCAGAAAAGTGAATTCCTAAAATAAAGGTGTCATGCGGTTCTATATTTCCCTCTTATTTATTTCCAGATCAAATGCACTCTACCTGGGTTCTGAAAGATGAGCTAGGCTCTTTATTTCTTAAACATCTTGCCTAGTAATACAGAGACTACAAGCCAAACTATGCTCTGAGGCATCTGTACAGTTCCATTGTCTTCACTGGATCTTCAAAGGTTTGACTGATTGGAATCTAGTCAGCACAATAACAGAACACAGTTCACCCTTTATAAACATGTTGGCTATGTGGTGCATATGTGCATAAAAACAGTAATAACTTATTAATTACTAAAGCAAGCAGATTTAACTTAACACATACAAAGAATAGATCTTGTGAGTGGGAAATGCCCCTTTTACAGACTTTTCAAAATAGAATAATACTTTAAGACTGAAATTCCTAAAGATATTTCAAAAATCAATTGTTAGGGAGAGGCAAGGTGGGTGAGGTATTTTTTATTGGACCAACTTCTGTTGGTGAGAGAGAAAAGCTTTTGAGCTACACAGATCTTTCTCAGGTCTGGGAAAGGTACTTAGAATATCACAGGAAATACAAGATGGAACAGATAGTTTAGCATAAGTAGCTAGCATATAATCTAAGGGACTTTAAGGTGATGTCTGGCTTCACCCACATAGTTGTTACTGGGGCATTTAGTGCACTGGATGAGGTACACCACATGTTGTGATAAACATGTGTAGGATGTATGGATCTTGAAAGGTGTGTTGTCGGGAGTATTGTAGCAATGGAGATACGTCTGTGCAGGTTTTGCATCTGTTGTTATGAAACCAGACAATCGCTACACTCTTGAATGAACTCAGACAGGAAAATAAGAGCAAAACACCTTATCACTTGTGTGTGAACACTTGTCTCAAAGTGATCTGACCTATCAGTCCTCCTCCTAAACACTTTCAAAAGAGAAGCCTGGGAGCTTAAATTCGTATCTTTGCTTAGACGCTAAAAATCATGGTCTTAAATGAGGATACTAAATGTATGGCTTATTACAACAATCTTATAATCCACTAACCCTCTTCTATGGCGTATTAATGGGCGTAGAGTCAATGTCGATGTAGATACTGCCTTGCTTACATTAACTGTTACTGGCTTTCAGAAGCCATCCCACAATGCCCACACTGACAGTACAGCAGGGTCGCCCAGAGGGGGGGCAAGTGGGGCAATTTGCCCCAGGCCCCGGGCCGCACAGGGGCCCCCACGAGAGTTTTTCAGGGCCCCTGGAGCGGGGTCCTTCACTCGCTCCGGGGGCCCTGGAAAACTCTCGCAGAGCCCGGGCTCCCAGAGCTTCTTCGGCTCCGGGTCTTCGGCGGCAGTTCGGTGGCGGGGGGTCCTTCCGCCCCGGGACCCGCAGCCGAAGTGCCTTGAAGACCCACGGCGGGGGGGTCCTTCCGCCCCAGGACCCGCCGACGAAGTGCCGGGTCTTCGGCGGCAATTCGGCAGCGGGGGCCCCCTGCCGCCGAAGACCCCAGGTCCCCTGAATCCTCTGGGCAGCCCTGCAGTACAGTTGGTACAAGCTAGCCTAGTAAGGATGAGCACCGCTGACACAAGGAGCATAGTTTGGACTTGCAAAAACAATTTAATTACTGCAGCAGCTATACGCCAACGTAACTTAGGTCAACATCATTTTGTAGTGTAGAATGCCCTGAGGAAGTCACCCTATCTTGCTCAGGAAAACACTGAGTCCCGTAACAGGATACCAAAAGACCAGCTATCAAAAACCAGAATCATACAGCCAGCTGTGTCATTTATTGAAATACAGTGTTATACTGCATGCTGATTAAGACATGTTGCTCCATGGTTTTTATACGCCCAGTGTCTATCCTGACTCTGTTATATCTTCGCAAGCTTTACTCTGAGGAGTGAAAGGACCACATATAAAGTAAACATACACATCTATATTCAGACTATATTCTCAAAGGTTCTCAGAGATCATGGTAATGAGTTCAGCATAGATATCTACAGAAATCTCTCCAAACAATGGGAAATAATCTTATTAAGTAGGAATGGATTGTAAAAAACAATCTGCCTGGTACCTGGATTCTGGCCAGAATCTTAGTTAATATGTAATTACATATCTAATGAAACAACCAACAGTTCATCTGTTTTTTTTAATTTATCTTGTTTTAATCATAGCAATATCATCGATTCACCTCAAAACAATAAGAATATTATTAATTGTATTGATAGAATATTTTCTGAAGGTCATAAATCAAACCAGTTATACAGTATACCAATCATTCCAGAATTACATTCCACATTACACAGAGTATTTAAGTATCAGAGGGGTAGCTGTGTTAGTCTGGATCTGTAAAAAGTGACAGTCCTGTGGCACGTTATAGACTAACAGACATATTGGAGCATAAGCTTTTGTGGGTGAATACCCACTTCATCAGATGAATGGGAGTATTTAAGATATTTTATTCCTCATAGTTTAGCTTTTATGAATATCCCCTTGCTGTAATATTTGTAAAAACCTCCGTAAATAAAAATGTTCAAGTGTCTCATATCTTGTGTTTAGATTTGCAAATGAATTGCCTGAACTGATGTCTTGCCTACCCTGAAATAAGGTTTAAAAATATAAACGTAATAAAGAGGTATCTCTTGGCTCACTGATAGCTCATACCAAATATAAGCAATTAACATTGTCTTGGTAAGTGAGACCTGCTGGGGTTTGTAGCCTTTACTGAGCTTCAGATGCTGAGCTGATCATGTTACTGTACATGGGGTGTTTTTTCAGGGAAACTGTCAAAAACAGTGAGAAGTAATTGGATACTATTAATTCATGCTACTCAATACAGAATAAAGAATATGACTGATTCCACAGAAGAGGGAAATACAAGCCCTGTGCAAGTAAAAGGCAAAGTACAGCAAATCTCGTATTACAAGGAGGTTACCCTAATTTCTATACTTTTGAAAAGACTGCAGAGCCCAGAAGTTATATGTATTTATTTTCATAGGCATAGGTGTGGTTTTGTCTATTGTGAAATGTGCGGCTTGAAAAATATTTTGCACACATGGACCAGTTGTTGATGGGGTTTTTTGGAAAGGGGGAATGGGGAATGACACTTCTAGTTAACCCTGTTTTTAGGAAAGGCAGATTTTGTGTGACCTGGATCCATTTATAAGCCTGTGCAAATTGTGTGCTTTGCCTACAGATTTCTGGGATGGGCAGGACAATGGAAATCAATCTATGGAATCCATTTCTGCCTCACAGAATATCACATAATTGACACAGTATGTGAATCTGTCTGTGAAAAGGGGTTTCCAAACTTATGCTAATTAAAGATAATGGATAATATTTGGTGCATTATCTAGCCCCAGATATGTAGCTGTATTAAAGCATCTGCAGTTGGCTTGGTACGCTTTGTTTCTAGCTTCTAATCCAGGGGTTGGCAGCCTTTCAGAAGTGGTGTGCCGAGTCTTCATTTATTCACTCTAATTTAAGGTTTCGCGTGCCGGTAATACATTTTAACATTTTTAGAAGATCTCTTTCTATAAGTCTATGATATATAACTAAACTATTGTTGTATGTAAAGTAAATAAGGTTTTTAAAATTTTTAAGGAACTTCATTTAAAATTAAATTAAAATGCAGAGCCCCCCAGGACCCAGGCATTGTGAGTGCCACTGAAAATCAGCTTGCGTGCTGCCTTCAGCACGCGTGCCATAGGTTGCCTACCCCTGTTCTAATCACTGAATAAATACCTCTGAATTCTACCAGGGCAAGGAAATGAAATTTGAGCTATTTGTGGCTAACAATGGCCTATTTCAGTGAAAACAATGCCCCCTTTTGGAGACCTGTTTACTCCAAATTTGAAAGTGTTTCACAACTAACAAGACACACTTATGTGGGGTATAAAAATATCAGCAGATCTACATTTTGACATCACTTCTTTTAAGCTGGTTATCTGAGATCTGCCCTATGGAACTGAGGGAATAATTTATTCCTGAAACCAATGGGTACTTCCAAACAATAGTTGTAATATTTTATAACATGTATATTATTTTTTTCTGGCAATATTTCTCCTTGGAAGGAATTTTCCTGGAATAATTGACAGCATTATGCATGTTAATTTATAACTGCAGCATCCGTTTGGCCAAGACATATCACCTTTTGGAAAGAATATTTTAATATCTTTTGAGTACCAGTGTATATAACTGGCTATATTTTTACATGAACATTGTTGTTGGTTTTTTTTCTTCTTTCTTTCTTTCTTGTTCTGTCCAGGCTGTACTTTAAAAAAGCACATTCTATTCCTTAGGATATGTTTTTATCTGAACCATTCCAGCACAGCAATGCTCTTTTTATTTACATTTAAAATAAATGATCTGACAGCACACTCTTCTGAGGAATACATAAAAAGAAATACAAAAAGTTTCATCAAGCCACTTGTCATCCTCAATTGTGCTTGTGCTGTATTTGTGTTTTGGGTCTATGCCCTCTATAGTTCCTCATTTGATACATTGTTCACCCTTTCTGTAGGGATAAGGATTGATCCTGCTATCGCTCAGGTGCTTTAAGAATATTGATATCAATGGGATGTCTAGTAGATCTTACATGTGCAGCCACAGCTTAGGAAATCCTTGTAGGGTGTTTTATTTATTTATTTATTTGTGCTAAAATTTCTATCATGCATTGAGAGCTTCTGAGATCCCTCTACTCCCATTGATATCACTAGAAATTGAAGGCACGATGTTGGACTCATTTAAAATATGAAATGATGAAAATGTAGGTGCTGGTGAGCCATAAAGTTAGTATTTTATGATATCTGAAGATTCTGGTTATCTAGTAAAGATGAAGATTGTTGCAGGACTTCAGATATCTGTATACTAACACTTATCCATAGATAAGCACTGCAGCGATTGATGCAGTGGTGTTGATTTAGCTTGTCTAGTGAAGACCCACTTAATTGATTGCAGACTGTTCTCCGGTTGACTCCAGTACTCCACCTCCCCGAGATGAGTAAGGAAAGTCGTCGGGAGAGCGTGTCCCATCAAACCAGCCCAGTGTAGACACTGTGGTAAGTCGACCTAAGCTATATCGACTTCAGTTACATTATTCATGTAACTGAAGTAGCATAACTTGGGTCAACTTGCCGCGGTAGTTTAGACCAGCCCTTAGGTGGCTTTGTTCTGGAAAAAACATCCCTATTTGCTTCCTTTAGCCCTCCTATCAAAATGCTTTAATTTACAAAGTTCAAGAAGATGTTAATTGCTCTGTGCTTTGCTCTTCGAGAAAGATCTATGTACCTTATCCTTTTAGTTACATTTCAAATACTGTGGGTATGTTTTATCTGCACTAGGAGTAGGACTATTACATCCAGTTTTCTAAACTTGTATGTCTAAATGATCCTTACCAAAACCTCCTTTTTTTTTCTTCACTTCTTTCTGTTCAACTAAAGATTTACAACATTTTTATCTTCTTTTCATCTGTACCTCAGAGTACATGAATATTTGCTTAATATACATGCACAAGTCACTCCCCTTTTTCACTGTCTCTGTCTTTCTCATAGGCCATTCTCTCTTCTACTGACATTTCAATTATTCATTTTATCCTACCATTTCACTGTAATTACAAGTGACAGTAAGCCTTTCAGTTCTTTATGCTGCTTCCTTATATAGTACATCTCATTAATTAGATCAGAGGTATCTTAGCCGATGTCTACACTACCACCGGCTCAATGTTCCAGCAATTGATGCACTGGGGGTTGATTTATTGGGTCTAGTGAAGACCCGCCAAGTTGACCGCAGATCACTCTCCGGTTGACCCTGATAGTTAACCCCAAACGAGAAGAGTAAGGTAAGTTGACGGGAGACACTCTCCCGCTGACCCATAGTGGTGTAGACACCGCAGTAAGTTGACCTAAGCTACGTCGACTCCAGCTACATTATTCACGTAGCTGGAGTTGCGTAACTTAGGTCAACTTACCACGGTAGTGTAGACATATAGCCTCAAAGTTATTATTTGTGTACTCTTGCCTTTTTATTTCACTCAGTTTTTGACTTTATTCTTGTTGTTGTTTACCAGCAACATCCTAAATCAGTGGTGGGCAACCTGAGGCTGATCAGGGTAATCTGATTGTGGGCCAAGAGACATTTTCCTGACATTGACCATCCACAGGCACGGGCCCCCACAGCTCCCAGTAGCCACAGTTCACCGTTCCCACCAATGGGAGCTGCGGGAAGCGGCGGGCCACAGGGACCTGCTGGCTGCCATTTCCCACAGCTCCCAATGGCTGGGAACAGTGAACTGCAGCAACTGGGAGCTGCGAGGGGCCGTGCCTGCAGATGGTTAACCTCAGCAAAATGTCTCGCGCCCCACAATCAGATTTCACTGATGGGCCACATGCAGCCCACGGGCCGCAGGTTTACCACCACTGCCCTAAATTATCTGCTTCTAAATCCCAGCTTGGTGCTCTTCACCCTCTGTTCTACTGATACATCTCTTGCTGATTTTTCTTGTGTACTAGTCACTTCTTTATGTTGCTGTCTCCTTCCTGAGCACCTCCATTTTTCTTCCTAATTTAAAGCTCTCTTGCCTAGCCCCAGGGCCGCCCAGAGGATTCAGGGGGCCTGGGGCAAAGCAATTTCGGGGGCCCCTTCCATAAAAAAAAAGTTGCAATACTATAGAATACTATATTCTGGGGGGGGGGGGCCCTGTGGGGCCCAGGGCCTGGGGCAAATTGCCCCACTTCGCCCCCCCCCCCCCCGGGCGGCCCTGCCTAGCCCTATTTAGCTTTCAGTCTTGGAAATTGGTGCCCTGTTGTTCAAATAGAAGTAATCAAAGCTTCTGCTCCATGTGTCCAACCCTTCAACACTACTTCTTTAGGTATTGACTTATCACCACAATCCTGATGTCTTGTTTTATTCACCCTGGGTCCTGGCAGTATCTCAAATATGACAATAAACCAGTTAGAAGAACCTTGTTAAGCTGCACTTTGGTAAATTGCAAACTACTAATTCCTCTTCTAGATTTCTAGGTTTGCAATTTAATGAAGTAGGCAACAGCGAGGTTCTATGCCTGTTGTAACAGGGGACTTGGAGGGCCAGTTGGCCTAGTGGTTGGAGTGCTTCCTGCCTTCTGCTTCTGTGGTTGAGGTGTCTCAGTCTTTAAGGCCAGGGAATAGGGGGACCCAGGCCCTTTCACTCAACCGGGTCCCAGCCCAGGGCTATGTGTAAGTGAACCCCTCATCAGGGGAGCTCCCAGCAAGGAGTCTATGTCCACTGCCTGGGCTACTTCCTACTGTTGTCCCTTCAGTTAGGAGTGTGAAACCCTATATCTCAAGTTCCTGAGGTGGCTTGTCTCTAGTAGTGCCCCCTTATGCACCCTGGGTGGTGTCCTGCTATGATCCCAGGTTGTTCTGGGCTGGGCAGCTGTAAGTTTGGTGGGGTCAGAACCTCCACAAGGTCTCTGCACTTTGATCACACAAGTTTCTTTTAAGCCAGGTGCTGCTAGGCCTCTCTTTTGGCCAGGAAGACAGTGCTTGGTTCCTGGTGGCAGCCTTGGCTGGCAGGCTAGTGATCCTTCCCTCAGGTAGGGAGGCAGCCTCTTTGTCAAAGAGCCTCAAACTGAATCTAACTCCTTCCTTTTCTCTCCCCTCCAGGATAGGCATTAGCTGCAAGTATAATGGGGTGGGGCTAGCTGGGTCCAGAGGTGTTCTTTAACCCGTTCCATGCTGATGGGCGGTTTCTTTGCTTTACCACACCTGTATAGTGGGCAGTACCCATTCAGGTGATGACATGCTCCCTCCGGCCAATATGTAAGCCACTGACCCTTCCCAAGCACACATGTTGCACATTTTCCTCCAGCTCTCAGCTGCTTTCATGTGATTGTGTAATTAATCCTGTTTCCTGATGCATATGCACAAAGTTGTAAAGACAACCTTAATTGTGACATTTCCTTTCTTTTGAGTGCTTGACTTTGCAACTTTAATGCTCTTTTACATTTTTTTTTGTAATAGATAGATTTAGATAAGTGGTTTGAAATATTAATACAAAAATGATAGATTTTTTTTTTTATTTCAAACTCTCCCTTCTCTGTATGTCAGTAGAAATAGAGTTCATTAACTTGATATGATCTTTTTCAAGCTATAAGCATTCACCAAAGAATGGATTTAGTAGTATATTTATATGGTAACTGTACTGAAACTGCTTACTTAATATATAGTACAACTTCTTTTAACACATTTCCAACTATATTTTTGTGTGGAATGGTTTTTTTTTTTTTGTGCTTTTGTTGATTTTGTTTTTAACAAAAACCTTGGAAAGAAAGGGGATTGGATTACATTTCAGCAGAATTCAAGCTTTTACACTTAATATAGATATGTAGTTTGAAAATGAATCCTGTCAAGAATAAAGAAAGATAATAATGTGCAGTAGTTACAGGGAAGTGTATTTGAACAAACTAGTTAGTTAAAAGAGTAACATTTGTTTAACATTTTAAACTGAAAACATTTTTTGCCCCATTATAGAAAATTCACTTGCATCCTCTATGCATTTAATAACCACACAACCAGACTGAAATACTCACCTTACAGTTCCAAATTCAATCTGTATTTTTTCTAAGGAATCATAATGCAACATGTGATATAGTTTTGACTGATAGAGATCTCCTACAAAAGTGCCTCCAGTAGTGTAAATTACCTTCAAACTCAAATGTAAACAATTATGACATTTGTATCCATCCCAATTAAGAGCCATATGATGATTATTACACACACACACACTTAATGATAAGATATTTTGTGATGAATAAGCAATTAAAGAGATGTCAATAAGAGTCTCTTATAGTCTTACTGATATAGATGGTCAGGATATATTCTGATGAAACTTTTTTTTTGTTGGAAAATGCCTGTTCATGGATTCATGGGTATGGGTTCCTTTAAGTAAATCTTTCACTTTGAAAAAATATTGGGCAGGGAGGGGCTTTGAAATTGTAAGAAAGAACCTGTTTCAACACTGTCAAAATGTAGGTTTTAATTTTCTCATTCTAAACAACTTTTTACTTCAGACTTTTAGTTTATTTATATGAAAATTAGGTGGTAAAATATAAAAAAAAATCAAAACTAGAAAAAAAACCTTAGGAAATTATCTAAACAATGTTCCAATTGGTCTGATTTTTTAAAAAAAAATTGGATCATAGTTTATTAAAAATGTCAAGATTTCAACATTTTGTCTTGATGGGAAAATTTTTCAACATCTCATAAATTCTTGTGAGATGTGAAAACTGTGTCCCACATAGTTCTAGTTATTGGCCTAGAGAAAGATTCTTGGTTGTCATGGGATAGTATCTCGAGTACCTGAAAATACCATGTGAGTCAATAACTCTTTTAGGGATGAAAATGGCATATGTTATACAAAACTTTACATTGCAATACTATCTCAGAACTGGTCCCAATTTTGCTACTTTTTTTTAATGAAAACTTAATACCACAACCACTTCTGACTGAAATTGGTTTCACCTTGAAAGCACAGGAAAACTTTCAATGGTGCATATTTTTTTAAATGAAATCACTGATTTTGCAACCGTCTTTATGGGGAAAAAAATCAAACTTTACAACCAAATCCATTAAAAAATGGACTTCAAAAGCAGGGGAAATGAAATTTTATAAAATTTCAAGCAAAATGTTTGTACACCTATAGGCTGCATGCAAAATTATTTGTTTTCTGTTTAATATGACATATTTATTTTAATGCTTTGATTCTGAACTCTCTGCAACTTGATTTACTTGTAAGTGGTTAGTTAGTATATTTCAGTTTAATTACTTTAAATTACTGTAAAATCTCATTATATCATCCTGGGGATTCCTAAAACAATGTTTTATATTAATGTAATATTATATATATCAGCATGTCAAAATAGAGAACATGTTTGCTTTTTATGACATTTCAAATAATGACCCTGTAAGAGATATACACTATTCTGAGCAGTACTAACTCAGACGATACTGGCTTATCAGTGCTGGAGAGCCTACCTTTGGCATGTTCCAATGGGACCTTCTAGTTTTTGTATCGTTATCGTCATAGGACATTGAAGTGGCACACCTAATAAAAACATTTCCTTTGTTATTTATTACAACAATGCTTAAAGGGCTCCACCAAGACAGGGGCCTTATTATGCTAGGTATTGTACAGACATGGGGTTTGTCTACATGGTGGTTTAGTACATGACACTCTGGTGAGGACTAACTAGCCCATGTGGATGCTGCTGGTACATACTAAAAGTTCCCTAGTGAACAGTAATGTAGTCCCATTTCCAATAGCATTACAGCTGCACTCACTAGGGAACTTTTAGTGTATTCCAGCAGAGTCCACACAGGCTAGTTAGTGTGCAACATGGTGTGCACACGAGAATTAGACTGCATTGGTGTGGACTAGCAAACTATGTAGAGAAGCTTGTAGAGTAACATAGGAAGTGCTAGTGTACAAAGAGTAAAGCTATTCCATTATGTGATCCTTTTCTCAGAATAAAATATTAGTTCTTTATCATTCCTGTAATGTAGTTCCTCATTTCCTTTTAATGTATGTGAGGGTAGAAGTTATGACACTTACTTCAAAATCCACTTTCAAATAATTACAAAAATTTCCATATGGGTAGTCTTTAAAAATGACACTTTTTTTTTCTTTTTCTTTCTTTTTTTTTTGGGGGGGGGGAGGGAGGGTTAAAAAATGTAGATTTGTTCAAAATGGAAACTTTTGAAGAAATGTATCTGTTGGATCCAAGATGAAATTCTGGTCAGAGAGAGATTCTTACTCCAGAATAGCCAAGTGGTAGGGCATTCACCTGGTATGTAGGGAACCCAGACTCAAGTCCCTGCTCCAAATCAAGCAAGAACTGTATACTGTAACTATTAGACTCCAAATTATCCAATAGTCCTTCTCATTTTTTCATGAAAAATTTCAAAAGGACTTAGTTTCATTCTACATGGTAAAAAAAAAATATCGAAACCTCAAGATTTTTCAGGAAATGGAATTCTTGTTTTCTGACACCCCCTAATATTTGATATTTCTTATTATAATAATTTTTCTCAGGGGATTCTCTCTCTTTCAAGGAGACTCCTAATCTTTAAGTTGTGTATTGGTGCTTACATGGATTTTGCCAATGAAAAGGGCTGTCATCTCGGTGGCCAGAGATTGACCGTCTTTTCTGCATCCTCAGTCAGCGGGTTGAAAGAAGGGGGGGGGGAACCCACTAGATTGCAATAGAAAAATACTATACACTACACTTTTGGGTCTGCTGTAGTGCAGCCAATATCAAGCTTGAGAAACATGCTGTGTTGCAATTGCTTATCATGTGTCCTTTGCCATCAGTGTCTTAAAAGAATTTCCCTGGCACAATACGCTGTAATTGCAACTACTCAATGTCCACCTGAGAAAATTACTTTTACTATTAAAAGCAAATGGATAGAAAAGGTTCCATGCATCCTGCTTCTACAACACCATGTATCAAACAGCATAGAACAAGACCACCAAAGTACACAGAAAAATGAGGAATAGTTTATAGCAGTGGTGGGCCGCATGCAGCCTGCAGGTTATCCACCACTGGTTTATAGTATGTTTATATTTAAGTCTATCACTCTTTTCTTTAAAGCCATTCCCCTCCTCACATATATACTCTCTCCCTCTCCTCTTCTTCCAACACCCCAGTATGAGTCTCAGGTCCCTTTAAGGTAAGCTATTGTATACAGAAAAATCAGAGTCCTGTGTGACTTCCTTAATAAGAACCATATTTTTAAAAGAGCACAGCATAGATAATCGGGGCCAGATTTTTAAACGTGCTCCGTACCTTGTAGTTCTCACTATCAGTGGATGCTGAACACATTTGAAAATCTGATTTTCAAATGTCTAAGTAGTTTGAGGTATATTTAAAGGGTGTTTAATATGAAGTACTCCTGTTAGTACCTATTTTTACTGTTCATGACCTGAGCTCATCTGAAATATTTTCCCTACATGAATTTTTGATGAAAATGAAAAAAAAAAAATCTTTAGGTTGTATCATAATTTTCCATTGACATTTTAGAGTTTTTGGCTAAAAATTTCAAAACCAAAAATTTGTCTGAAAATTGAAAGATCTTAGCCAAAATATGTGGATTAAAAAGAAAATCCACAGAAAGCAGAAACTGTTTGTGAAAATATTTGTTTAGTCAAAAAAAACCCCAACCTTTTTGTTTGGAAAATAGTTTTTGATGGAAAATTTTCTACCAGTCCTCATCATCACCATAATTTATAAATGGACAACTTAAGTAGGAGTGGATTATTGCCTGGCAAAAAGATAAATGTTTAGGCCCAGTGCAGCTGTTAGTGGACAATTTTCCTAATATGGGCATTACTGGCAAAGACTCATCCTCATAACATGTCACTTCTGTTGTGGCAGACAACAATGAACTGCTGCACAGTAATCAGTCAAATTTGCACATTATATACGTGGGGGGGGAAAGGATGGTGATGGGGTAGTAGCATTTTAAGTATAGACATCTGGTGAAAACTCAATAAATCAAAGCATGATGCAAAGGAGATTGTTCTAGTTGGAGAGAAGGGTTCATTTGTGGCAAATCATGGCTCGGTGTTATTACCTATCTTTAGGCACTTATATGGACTCCATTATTTTAATATCTGAGTGCTTCACAATCCTTTAATGTAGCTGTTCTCACAACAACCCTGAAAGGTAGGAAAGTGCTCTTTTTCACATTTTACAGGTGGGCAATTGAGGCCCCAAAAAACTAAATGATGTACCTAAGGTCTCATAGGTAATCTGCAGCAGAGCAGGAAACCAAAGCAGGGTTGCCCAAATCCCAAACTAGCACCATTGGTGCTAGTCATTTACAAGAAGCCAAAAGAATGAGGCTTTTTTTATATGTCCTATGTATTAATGGGCAGAGAGGATGAGTTGGGCTAGCATGCTGTTGCTATCTTACTCCAAAAGTGTCTTGAAAGAAAGAAAATAAGCAGCAACTTCTGACTTGCAATTACTATTGGAACAAGTACAGCCATAGGAATTAATTAGTAGAGAATGGTGTATTATTACTGTTGCTCCCACACAGTCAACAAGCAGCAGAATTACAGCATTAGTTAAGCAACAAGAAAGGAAGATGTCACAGGGATGGAGATATTTTTCCATTGTTATGTCAAGAGCAAAAGACACAACAGCCATTGACATCAGTGATTAAAGGATTGTGCAGTTTTTCTAATATATCAGCAGAGAGTTAAGTATGGACTTTATCTCCCCTTGCCTGGAAACCTCAACTATGAAAAATCACATAAAGCACAATCATAGTGAACATCAGAATGGCTCATAGAAACCATGGAAATTGCCATATTAGGTCAGTCTAGTGCTATATCTAGTCCAGTAGCCACCAGTGCCAGAACCAGAAGATGATGTAAGAGTCCCTGGAGTGGAAACTTATGGAGTAAGCTCTCATAGAGACAACTTCTTCCTTCACCATGCACTTAGGGATTGACTTTTCCCATGAAACAGTAAGTTTTATATATCTTAAAGATTGTTTTATATCCCTTAAAAATCTTACCTAGTCTACCTGTGGAAGTCCATCTTTTTTTACTCCTACTACGCTCTGTGATATCTTTTGGCAATGAGTTCCATAGATTGTGCACAGTATGGCCCAAAAATTTGCCATCACTTCAGCTAATCTTGCACTGCATGTTTGTCTGCTGCTCAAGAGCTCCATACACATGGTGGACTAGACCCTGAGTAGTATCAGGGGAATGCTTGGTGCCCTTCAGAAAGAGGGTCTGGCTTTAAGCAAACCTCTGCTGCTGAGCTGATCCATCCATCATAAATGCTCTAATTATGTTGCCTGCTAAAGGCATTAAGGCAGTGATGGGCAACCTGCAGCCAACATGTCCCTGCAGCCCGCAGATTCCCATAGTTCCCATTGGCTAGGAACGGCAAACCGCTGCCACTGGGCGCTGCAGGGGGCCATGCCTGCGGATGGTCAATGTCAGCAAAATGTCTCATGGCCTGCAATCAGATTGCCCTGATGGGCTGCAGGTTGCCCACCACTGACTGCATTAAGGGATGTACAGGAACCCTGGCCGTATCCTCTATGCTGGTAACTGTGGAAGGCGGTATAGCACCATCTCACTCAGAGATTACCTTATTCTGGAGGAATCATATGGTTGCTTACTAAGTCCACTTTAAGCAGCAGAGCGATGCAAAGCTAGCTATGTACTGGAAAATCAAGTCTATTGTACACAATATAAAACAATAGCTATCAAATATATTATGCTGTTGGTTGCTCTTTCAACCCTTGGAACAATATTCTTCTATACTATAAATCAAGTTAATATACATACACAGTACCATATATAAAAATATATATTAAAACTATAAATATAAGGCTCAAGGAATGTATAGTTTTGAAATAGAAATATTAGTTAAATCTGCATTCACTAATGTCTTACAAATATTATCACACTTCCTGGGGAATTTGTTACTTATAAAAATGCTGTAAGACATTCTTCACTGCAGTTTATTTTAGAAACACAAGTTGCTTCATGAGGTTGGCTATACATTCTATCAGTCCCAAATTATATACAAAATAAGCCTGAGCATGTTTACCCTGTAATAATATAAAAAGCTGAACTTGTTTACAGGAAGCTTCAGAAGGAACCCTTGGTCGTGTGCTGCTGATACAACATGAGTGGGCCTGTCTGAAGGGGCGGGGGGGAAGGAAAATCCCTCTGAGAACCATCTTCTAAACAAAAGCCGGAACTTCAAAGCAGTGCAACACTTCTAGAATCCTATAATAAATGAAGAGAAAATACCTTGCCCATTTACATTTCTTTGTTCTTATTTACCATTTCATGTAATGTCATGAAATTGCTAAATTTTCATTCACCAGCTTCATCAGGATTCAAAAACAGCACCATTATATACTTCACAAATTGACTGTATTAATACATATTTATGTTGGGAGGAAGTAAAGGAGTGATTGAAGGGTTATTTTTGAGCCAGGCTGGAAGTCTAGGTATAGTGCTTTAACCTGCCAAGCTGGAGGCCTTTTGACTCCAAACTTTTGTAGCTCTTACAAAAAATACAACCGATTTGTAACACTTACATTTATTATAAATAATCAGTCACAGGTTCTTTCCCAAAATGGGTCACACAATATTCCCTCTCTTTCTATCTGGGATTAAAGTGACAAGCAAAAGAGTAGTATAGATTAAAGAAAATAGATAATTGTAATACCTATAATCATTAAACAGCACAAAGTCATCCAGATAAACAACCTATGAAGCCAATTGGGGCATTCTAATAAATTCATTGCATAGTTGCGCTATAAAAGATGAAGATGATCAGAAAAATAACAAGAGGAGAACCTCAGAAGGCCAGAGATTCAGTTGGCTCCAGTTAAGAGTCTGAGAAAGGGGAAGTAGGCATGCTGTCTTATACCCTACATTATGCAGATGTCATGGATGTATACCCATATTTGTTCTGGTACTCCATAAGGTCAATGAATGCCATATTCCATCTGTGGTATTCTCAGTGTCCATATTAACCATAATCATTAATATTAAGCATTTACATCAATCCTTTCGCAGTTATTTCCTAACATTTTTTGTGTTAATTAGGTCTAACAACCAACCCATTGTCTAGCAACCTAACTGATAAAAATCCACTAAACCCCCTTCTCATGGAATTTTGCAGTCTACTGTCCCTTTTGTGACCTTCTGTTTAATCTTCTCTGAATAAGAGTGCAAAATTATGACCTAGGGTTATATTCCTTTAGATCTATAGCAGAGTGGCCAAACCACGGCTCTTTTACATTTAAAGTGAGGCTTCTGCCCTGCAGCAGGGTGGTGGGGCTCAGGGCTTCAGCCCTGTGGGGCACACCTGTCAGGGCCCTGAGCCTTGGCATGCACCTTCCATGGGGCAGAAGTTCCAAGCCCCACCACCCTGCCGCAGGGCAGAATTCTTGAGTCCCTGAAGGCATGCCTGGCTCTCGAGGTTATGAAGATTATAGTATGCAGCTCACAAGGTCAATAAATTTGACCACCCCTGGCCTATAGTATTGTAACTAAAATGCAGCCATTAGCATAACTACTTCAAATAGGCCTCCTACTAATACAGCAAATCCTAAATATAGCAAGCCTGATAACTCATTTACTTATGTCCACCTACTTGTCCCCTATCTATACATGTTTCAAACTAATAAGCAGAACATCCAGATCAGTCATATACCTATATACACTATTATATTTATTGCAAAGAGCACATGCAGGGGAAACAGGAGAAAGGTCACAGAGCAACACCCTGATCTCTTGATGCATGAGTGATTCCTTTGTGTTTTGTACAGAATTAAGCAGTTCTATACTTAAGCAATTAAGAATTGTCAGGGCTTAAAAATATATAATAATTAGAGATGCTTGGCATTTTCAAAACAGTCTCTATTAATTTTTTTTGTTAATATTTCAAAATATATATTTCAGTTTAGGATTATTTACAGATCTCAGGGTGAATTTCCTGCCATATTTCCTATTTGCTTTTGATTTTATCATAGGGACTACTTTAATTTAATTATCTTGCCATTACTTTGGTATCAACCTGGGTCATGAGTTCATTGGACATTGTGCTAGGGGGTGACAAATTAGGATTAGTTTATATCAGTAAACTGTTTCTTTGTTTCTCTTCCCCTCACCTCCACTCCAAAGTGTCAGACTAGGCTATGTATGGATGTGAGGTTCAGAATGCAGAACTAACAGTCAAGCAGGTTTTTTTATATGTAATGTGACCTTATTTATCATGCCAATAAATGTCAGCTTTAATGTTCATGTTCTACTTTTGTTCACCAAGTAATCATTCACAACTCTATAAAGAGGGTTGATTGTATGTTGTTAGTAGGGAACAATCAACTAAACACTGTTTTAAAAATCATACCAAGTAATCAAATAAAGCAAATTCAGCTACTCACTTATGGAAAACATTTCATTCCTATCACATATTACTATACCATAGATTGAATTGATGTCTTTCACTCTGTCTTCTTTTCTATTATTTATTCATGTTCTCCAAACATCTTCTATTTTGCAGATAATCTGTAAAGTTTATTTATATGAAGGGCATTTGTAATTACTAAGAATTTTTTTAATAGTGAGAGCTCCATCTGTTCTAAAGGGCAACCTACAATAATATATAATATAATATTTAGAGCAAGTCAAAAAATTAAGAAAACATATTAGAGGTGCTGTACAATATATTGTTCACCTCTAACATGCTTTTCTTAATTTTTTGACTTGCTTTAAATATCAGTCTTTCTAAAAAACATTGTAACAAAAAATAGAACAATTAACCCTGCTACTGAAATATTTTTCTGGTATTATCATCACTACAAATTTACAAGAACAGAAAATTGCTGTGCATAAATTGCACTTATAGATAATAGCATAAATTTCTGCAATCTCAACAAATTATGTAAAATTACTCAAATATAGTTAAGTCTATATATTCCTAATTTGTCCCCCTCGGAGACTCCATTATTAAAGATTGTATTACTTATTTGCCTCCACAGACTTATGTTAAGTACCTTGAAATAAAAATTACCTTAAAACTTTGTAGACAGTTATACTTTATAGTGAGCATTTTGAAATGGTTTAGACGTTTCAAAAATATATGACTTATGAGATCATTTCTAGATGTTCAGCTGCAACAGTTCTATGGCAGTGACTATAGAAGGCTGTTAAGATGATATCACCACATCACCAGCAGAATATCATCTTCATTCATTAGGTATGATTTATCACCTGCCTCTGAGTGGAAATCTCAGTTTCCTTAGAACTTCTTATTTTGGATGTAAGTGTAGTGAATGAGCAGGAGGAAAGAAGAACATAGAAGAAACTTTCAAAGAGTCTCTGTAGTGGTCTGCAAATATTTTGAAAAATTGAATAAGTTTCAGGATTATGTGCTGAATGCACAAACAGGGCAAGTGGGAAATTCAACACTTTTTAAAGATTTTAAGTTAACTCTTATATTTTATGACCCATGAAAAACAGCCTTTTGTTTCCTATTCTGCTGTAATGCCCAAGTATGTACTATGCTGACATACCACAGCACACTAATGAAGCATGGAATCAGCCAATATGGAGGTTTTTGTAGTAAATGGCAAAGTTTTTAATTAACTGGCATGCTCCTTACAAAGTCTTTCTCATAGATTGTTACCTCTTTCCTTTTATTTTTTTCCTTAATATTTCCGTTTTCTCTCCTTTTCTAGGAAAGTCCTGTAGTCACTACACGTTCTTCAGACCTCTGCTTCTTTCCCCAACTGGTCATTTCCACAAGTGTATAACCTGCTGGCTCCCAACATTCCTTGTTAAAGCAACATAACCCAAAACATTGTGCCTACTGTTTAAAGTAGAATGTTCCCACTGAACTGGGAATGTGTTAAGGGCATTTAGTATTATTTTCTGGGGAAACTCCTAGCCTATCCCTCACCCACTAATGCTATTGATGACCCTGAACTAAGTGGAACTAGAGTATGATTTCTAGAGATGGGAAAGCAGGCAGTGAAGGAAAAGGATCAGGATTTATTTCAGAGTTTATTTAGGGAGTCTACATGGCTTTGTGCCATGGAATATAAGGAAGCTATTGCAGCCCTGAAGCTGCTGTCAAATCCACTGTGGAGATCTGTTGCCTGAGACACATTTTTCCTTCCTTGTTTCCCACAGAAGCACAAAGCCTGGGTAATTGTTTAGCTGTGGGGGCATGTGATTTTGCACTCTATGGCCAAGATCCCTAGTTGGAGTAAATCAACTACATCCATTTCCATGAGCAGAAGAGATGACCTTTTATCTACAAATAAATTGAAGAGTACTCAAAAAGAGATAGATATTGATTATTCTGACTTTTTCACTGTATAAAACAAGAATCAATGTACAACAGTGAAAACGTAGCTATTATGAAAACATTTATAGTCGTATGAATATATAGAAAATTGAATAAACTCCCAAAGGAGGAGGAGGATGACATTGCAATTTGAGATATAGTGCAAAGCTGAGGGAGGTGAGGAAAGCAGAATGGAAGCAAAAACAGTAGGACACTTGAGAGATGGCCCCAGAAACTCTTTGAAAAGTATTTTGAGCATTTTGACTAATATATCCACATTCTGGCTGGCCTGTTTTTTCTTTTCTCTGTACTGAATTTATGGCATGGAGTTAGCAGGGCCAAAGGAGAATTTATTTAATAGATGAAATATGTGGTAGTATGAGTGGGGAGGCTGGGTTACCAAAATTTATGAAAGGAGGAGGAATGTGGTTGGTTAAAAAATAAATACATCTTGGAACAACACAAACATATGCCTAGCATAGTTCAAACTGTTTGGTTATATGTCCACCCCCTTCCTATATAATGTAGGTTCTTTGTTGCTGGAATGTGTCTTCAATATATTTCGTTGGATGCCTTGCAGACTTTGAGGTGCTGAATAAGTAAACAATTATAATCCTCACCACCTTGGATAATATTCACACTGTTTATAGGGAGGGCAAACATACCATGAATTAAAGCTATTCAGAAAGGGGCATTAAAATTAGAGCTGGTTAGATGATAAAAACACTTATCTGCAAGTATTTGTGTGAAATTTTTACTTGAATTTGCTTTCATAGTGTTCATGCTCTCTGTAATGGGTGTTTATCCCACCCTAGCCTAAAAGGGGGTAGTGAGGCTGGATAGGCCACAGTGGAGGGGAATTAGTGGCCTAAGTCATCCCCTGAATGATGATGCAACCCAGATCAGAAGGAAGAGAGAGGGTAGTATAATGCCTCCAAGCTGGTAGCAGAAAGGGGCTGTTGAGAAGAAAACCGTAGCCACTCTGTGGACATTAGAGCTGGTGTAGGAAAAGGCTCAGGCTACGTCTACACTACGGGGGGGGGGGGTCGATTTCAGGCCTGGTCCACACTACCCCCCCACTTCGGACTAAGGTACGCAAATTCAGCTACGTTAATAACATAGCTGAATTCGAAGTACCTTAGTGCGAACTTACTGCGGGTCCAGACGCTGCAGGCAGGCTCCCCCGTCGATGCCGCGTACTCCTCTCGCCGAGCTGGAGTACCGGCGTCGACGGCGAGCACTTCCGGGATCGATCCAGGATCGATTTATCGCGTCTAGACAAGACGCGATAAATCGATCCCAGAACATCGATTGCCTGCCGTCGGACCCGGAGGTAAGTGTAGACGTACCCTCAGATACGCAAATTCAGCTATGGGAATAGCATAGCTGAATTCGACGTATCTGATCCGACTTGCCCCGCTGTGAGGACGGCAGCAAATCGACCACCGTGGCTCCCCCGTCGACGGTGCTTACTCCTACCTGGGCTGGTGGAGTACGCGCGTCGATTCGGGGATCGATTATCGTGTCCCGACGAGATGCGATAAATCAATCCCCAAGAGATCGATTTTCTACCGCCGATCTGGGCGGGTAGTAAAGACCAGCCCTCAGGGAACTGACAGCAAGGTTTAAGATGGTGCAGAGTTTAGCTGATTTGAGTGTTCGTGAGCTGGAGCCTGGAATAGAGGTTGGGCCTGGGTTCCCCTACTAGCCACTGGAGAAGTGGAACAAACCAAGTAGTGGAGTAGAAGACTGCCTAGGACAATCAATCAGTCAGTGGGACTCTGGTTATCCTGGATTATTGTGACCTGGTAAGAGGTCCAAGCCGTGAAGAGAGAGCACCCTGAATTGCACAGAGAAAGGTTGGGAGGAAATCTCAGGGGGGATGTGAATGAGCAGCAGAAGGGGGTGTTGGACCTGGAGAGAGCTAATCCCCAGAGTTGCCCTGGAGGTGAGTGGATCCTCTCACATTCAGTCTATAGAATGCGATAAATCAATCCCCAAGAGATCGATTTTCTACCGCCGATCCGGGCGGGTAGTAAAGACCAGCCCTCAGGGAACTGACAGCAAGGTTTAAGATGGTGCAGAGTTTAGCTGATTTGAGTGTTCGTGAGCTGGAGCCTGGAATAGAGGTTGGGCCTGGGTTCCCCTACTAGCCACTGGAGAAGTGGAACAAACCAAGTAGTGGAGTAGAAGACTGCCTAGGACAATCAATCAGTCAGTGGGACTCTGGTTATCCTGGATTATTGTGACCTGGTAAGAGGTCCAAGCCGTGAAGAGAGAGCACCCTGAATTGCACAGAGAAAGGTTGGGAGGAAATCTCAGGGGGGATGTGAATGAGCAGCAGAAGGGGGTGTTGGACCTGGAGAGGGCTAATCCCCAGAGCAACCAGGAGGAGTTGCCCTGGAGGTGAGTGGATCCTCTCACATTCAGTCTATAGAATAAAATACTTGAAAGGATACTCACTAAATAATAATGAAGACAAACAAGAAAATCAATCAATCATCTGTTCATGGAATTCTTTGTAAATAATTACGAAATGAATCCTAGTGTGTTTGAAACTTAATTGTTTATAAGCAAACAATATAATAAAAGAAATAATAAAAAGGTAATGCAGTTCCAGAATATGTGTGTGTGTATATAGCAAAGAATGATATCATTCTGAAAAGATATTGTGTTAATCTTGTGTCTTGCCAGACTTTCAAGGGAATAGATGGATCAAATGCTGCTATCGACATGTTATGGCTATCCCCTTGGAAAAGGTACAGTTTTTCTCTTAAAATTGAGTACCTGTTTAGAGCAATGTGAGACAGATGTTCTGTTTCAGTGGTTTCTATGCCAGAGGTTGTTTGCTTGTCTGTGTGCTTCTGTGCTGATTAACTTTTATGCTATGCTGCTGAAAAACCAGGCTCTGGGAGCTCAGAATAGATCCATAAAATAAAGTTCTGCTTCTTGATGCTATAATTGAAAACAAAGATGGACTCAGACTAGAGCACTAGATCAGTCCTCTTTGACAAAGTCTAGATCTGGGTCTGAACTTGTTGACTTGGGGTCCATCTCCACCTGAAAGAGAAGAGGACATACACACAAAAATGATTCAGTCTCTTTATTTTCATCTCATGGCAAATTAGCTCATTAGGGGGTCCTGCTTCAGTTTAAGCAGATAATTGACTTCAATGGGATTTAAGTATGTGATTAATAGTGTACTGAATTGGGCCTAAAAACAGTAGCAATATGCAGTCTCACAAAATTTTCAGTCTGATTGCTCACCTGCAGTCTGTGCTGCTGAAAATAATGGTATTTATTATGTTGTTCAAAGAAAGTGGTGGTGGTGGTGTTTTTAATCTTCAAAGCTTAAATGTGACACATCAGGGCCCATGCCTAATCTTAAAGGCAAAAACAAAAGTTTACCAAATTAAACTAAGAACAAAGGAAACTAAACATATTTGAAGACTTTCACAGTATGGACTCCGAGCTTAATAGCTCAAATGTTTTATCAGTTCTTTTATCAAGAGAGCTCCATTTATCTCTGGAAGATAAACACACAGAAGATAGTCACAATAGTTATTTTAGGATAGTTGGCTGAAAGGAAAGGGTAAAAGATTTCTGAAAGTCTGTATCAGAATAGATAGTTAATAATTAATTGCAATTAGTTCACGCAATTAACTCAAAAATCAATCAATTACAAAAATTAATCGCGATTAATCACAATTCTAATCGCACTGTTATACAATATAATACCAATTGAAATGTATTACTTACACATTTTTGGATGTTTTTCTACATTTTCAAATCTATTGCTTTAAATTACAACACAGAATACAAAGGGTACAGTGTTCACTTTATATTATTATTTTTGACAAATATTTGCCCTGTAAAAATGATAAACAAAAGAAATAGTATTTTTCAATTCACCTCATACAAGTACTGTAATGCACTCTCCTTATCAAGAAAGTGCAACTTACAAATGTAGATTTTTTTTGTTACATAACTGCACTCAAAAACAAAGCAATGTAAAACTTTAGATCCTACAAGTCCACTCAGTCCTACTTCTTATTCAGCCAATCTCTAAGGGCTGGTCTACACTAACCCCCCCACTTCGGACTAAGGTACGCAAATTCAGCTACGTTAATAACGTAGCTGAATTCGAAGTACCTTAGTCCGAAGTTACCGCGGTCCAGACGCGGCAGGAAGGCTCCCCCGTCGATGCTGCGTACTCCGCTCGCCGAGCTGGAGTACCAGCGTCGACGGCGAGCACTTCCGGGATCGATCCGGGGCACTTCCGGGATCGATCCGGGATCGATTTATCGCGTCTTAACCAGACGCGATAAATCGAACTCAGAAAACCGATTGCTTACATCCGGACCCGGATGTAAGTGAAGACGTACCCCAAGACAAACAAGTTTGTTTACATTTATGGGAGATAATGCTGCCAGCTTCTTATTTACAATGTCACCTGAAAGTGAGAACAGGCATTTGAATGGCACTTTTGTAGCCATCGTTGCACCCTGAGATGGTTAACATCTCAAAATCGGAGCGCTCAATGAACGATATCTTGCCAAACAAAACAAACAAACAAACGCTCTCTGAATTAAGTTTCCCAAAGCATATGCTTCTGTTCATTCATTTATGTCAGAACCTCTTAACAAAAAAACAAAGGGCCAGATCCTGCAAGGGCACACCAGTAGGAAGTTGTGTAAGGGGTAGGACAGGACATCCCATGCAATGTATTGTTTCCATAAGTGCCATACATTATATGCGGAATGGGATTCAGACTTTAAGTAAAGGGGGCCCTTCGGCCTGTAAACCTACTTACCTCAAATAACAATATAGAAAATAGAAGAGACAGATATCAACGTCCTCAATTTTCAGGAAAGCTATCTAAGTGAAAATAGTTTATTCAGGACACTAAATAAACATTTTTCTGAAGAATTATTTATACAAAGTGTCTTTCTTATTTCTATATAAAAATTGATATATTAATATAAAAATTGGATAAACATTGCTTGTTTCTGTGAATCTAAAGTATAGTTCTTTTATATTAAAATGTCTGTAAAATTGATAAAATAACTTAAACAAAGACCTGTAATCATAATTTATGGAGTCTAATAGTTTGACTACATAACTTTCATTAATGTTGATTAACACTTCTTTTGATATGCATATGCAGAACTCCTGTATATTGCCAATTATTTGACAACATTTACCTCTAGTGATGGTCTGGGAATTGAAATAACTTCAGACAACTGATGAAAAAGGTTATTATGTTAGTTACCAAACAGAAGGTGATAGATATCAAAAAAGCTGGAAAGATGTAAATGAAAGAATCAACAGTGTAGAAAGTTTTCCAGTGTTGCCAGACTGAATATTTTACAGGAAAGAATGTAAGTATAAATCAAACAATGTAGCAATTTTTACAAAACATTTCAATTACTTTTAAGTCTTCAGAATACATGGATGGGAAAATGAGAAGGAAATTTAAAATGCTGCAGAAGAGGTGCTGTTGGTGATTCACTAGGGTGTGTACCAGTCATCCTGATCCCAGTCCTCTGGCCAGCTGAGAACTGTCTGATGAAGTTCAATGGGAACTGAGAGTGCTCAGCTTTGCACTGCAGTTACTCAGCACCTCACAGTACTGGTCCCTCTGAGTGCTTCCCATTGACTGTCTTCCATGAGACTTTGATCAGGCTGTGGGTCAGTAATGAATCAGTACCCCATTATAATTCTAATGAGGATAGCAATGTTGGAAATATTGCTTAAAATGGGATGTAAAATTGAAGTTCTGACAGTTTAGTTATTTTAGATTTCATAGCACTTTATTTTGACATTGTTATGACTTCTAATCTTGTTTAAATTCCTAAACTGAGTATAACAATTGCTACTCAACTCTCCTAAATTATTGTTCAGTGGTGTTTTATTACAACAGTATTGCACTCCATTGCTTATTGGTGTTATGCTTGCTTAGACACTGTGGAAGAATTGAAGATGAGAAGTTCTCAGGTACAATTTCCATAGCTGCCTAAGAGATCTGAATGCTTAGTTTTCATTAACTTTAATTCAGGCATCCAAATCCTTTAGGTGGCTTTTAAAATCTTGCCTTGTACTTAAGGGTTAGTTTTACTCTGAGAATTTATTGAAATAATAAATACTAAACATCTGGTAGTAAATGCAATACCTTTTAAAGTTCAATTTTATAATTCTCCAAAGTAAATCTATGTGCCTTCTAAAATTGTGATCTGAAAAATAGCTGACATATTTGGGCATACTTCTCCTGAAAAGTTGTAACCCACATTAGAGTAACAAAATCCATAAATG
Organism: Emys orbicularis; assembly: GCF_028017835.1. Lineage (NCBI taxonomy): Eukaryota > Metazoa > Chordata > Testudines > Emydidae > Emys > Emys orbicularis. Next base: position 49,550,349 of record NC_088687.1, on the reverse strand, counting down.
CATTACTGTAAATGTTCTTACATATCTAAAGGCCATGCTAAATAGTTATTTGTGCTTGTTTTATGTTGATTTTACAGCTGAACAGGGAAAACCAGCTATCATCAAGTATATCTGTTTAGAGAGTGCTTAGTATTCTCCTTCAGTGTATTAGAGGTAGATGTGTGAGTGTCATTCCGGTAGTCACACTGTAGTTTCACTGTCTCTTCTTTATATGGCAACAGAACAGATGTGAGTTTCTAGCTTCATTCATATTCCTCTAGGGTACATGGCCTTCAGAGTGACACCATGACTCCTTTTCCTACTCCTAATCCTTTTGGTCCAAATTCCACACATCTATTCTAAGGGGTGGGGGTTGGGCAATCACAAAACTGCTATGATTTCATGGATGTTTTATGTACAGAAACAGTGAAGATGCTATACAAGTTGGAAATGTAGAGTGAAATCCTGGCTCTGCTGAAGCCAGAGAGTCTTGCCATTTAATTAAGTGGGGCGAGTATTTCACTTATAGTGACTTGTCTTTGCAGAGTTCCTAGATATAACTAGGTGTATGCTGTAAAATCTAGGACTTTTCCCTTTGCTTACTGAAAGTTAGAGTGGCAGAATCTGGTCCTATATAAATATAGATATACTTTTGTATATTGATTATGGTGGACAAATAACATCAATGTACAGAACAGTCAAGTAACTACCGATCAGTCTTCTCAGTACTATCAGATTTCCTGCCAGGGTTATCAATATATAAATTGTAAAATTTAATGGATCACGCGTCGTCACTTGTTTCATCTGAAAACTTCTTGAAGTCTGCTTCACCAAAGCTTCAAGAATTATCAATGAGAAATAAGGAGAGAGTGGGGGCTGGCACAAAGTAACTGCTATTAAATTTATTTGAAATTTAACTGTTCAATGACATAACATATTTTATTGCAATGGCACTTCTCAAAGTATTCCATGAACTTCACCAAAAATGATACTGCTTAAAAGACTAAAAGCATATAATAAAGATCAGTTAAAATCAGTATAAAATTAAGATTAAACTCAACATGCTGTCTTGAAGGCCTTAAATACCATGCTTTTCAAATCGCTTTTAAAATGATCTAATTATATAGCTCTTCATAAACTGTAGTCCTTGGGTATAGTGGAAATTATAAAGACACTATTGGCTAGAGTCCCTACCAGCATCAGGTTACAACAGCAATCCTTGGACTTCAGAAGGCATATTGGCTTACAGGGAACCAGAAGGATTGAACACTATCTAGGACTCAGTCCATTAAATATCTTCAGAGTTAAAATCAATCAATTCCCACTTTTGCATTCACTTAAATTAATACAGATCTATTCACTTTACTGGCTGCCCATCACCTACAATAACTGAGCTGTCATATCTAGCAATAATTGTAGGTGATGGATCAGGCTTTTGGTAGCCCATAATCTATTTATCTGTCAGTCTTGATACCCACTCACTGTGGCATCTGAGTACCTGCCAATAAATTAGAAATGGAAGAAATGGTTTGATTAGTTTGAGATGTCTGAGAGGAACTTTTGAAGGAAACTAAGCTGAAGAAATGAATTTTAAATTAATTCTGAAACTGGGGAGTGTAGCAGGGTGGTCACCCCACTCCAGCCCTGAAAGGGTTAAATGCCAGGCCTTGGAGAGGGCTGGGGCTGGGAACCATGAGGAAAAGGCCTGGAGGCAGCTAATCAGGGCCAGGCTGGGCCCTATAAAAGAGCTGCAGGGCCAGAAGGCAGGGAGTCTCTCTCCAGCCCTGGAGGGAGAAGGGCTAGATGCCTGAGAGGAAGGTACCTGAACTTGAGCAGTGCTGGGGAATAGGGCAAGGGAGCTGGGGAGCTCCAGCCTGGTAAAACCCCAGGCTGCAGGCCTTGTTGAAGGCTTACAGAGGTGCTGGGGCTGCAGAGGGGCAGCCCGGGGATAGGCAAAGGCAGCAGGTCCAACCCCCTTGCCAATGATGAGTGGCCATTATAGACTGCAGTCCGCCCCAGTGAGTGGGGGCTAGATGGTGACCGGCAGTAGCCACTGAGGCAAGGTGGGTTTAGAGGGTTGGGGGTTCCCTTCGGAGGGGAGACCCAGTGTGTGGGGGTACTGCTGGGGCAGAACTCCAAGGTAAAAGGCACTGGGGTCTGGGAGGGACACGGGGCCAGCGGCAGGCAAGACAGCAGCCTACAGAGGGTGCTCCATAAGCTGGAAAAGAGCTAATTCCCAGATGACTAGCAGGAGGCGTCGTGCCGGTGAGTCGTCGCTTCACTACAGGGAGGTCTGTGAAAGTGAATTCCATAATCTAGGTCCAGTTCATATATAGGTTCTGTTTCTTGCTCTCATGACCCTCCTCTTAATGGATGTGGTTTCATTGTTCCAGTGAAACAGACATATGATGGGAAGTCATGATCATCTTTCCCTCTATGATCTCTCAGGTAGCTAGGGCCAGCGCTTTGTATATCTATACAGAGATCTTAACCCAGTGTCTGGATTCAGTTGAGGGGCCAGTGCAAATGATAGAGCATTGTGTATTTATAATGACAAGTATTGCTAAGAAAATAAGCTCCTGCTGGTTGAATCAGACTAAGGTTTTACAGGGTGTGTGGCTTCACTCCTAGATATAACAAGTTGCAGTTAAAACTGATTTTAAAATTGTATATTTTTAAACATTTTTTTTAAATGCAATATTTTGAAAGTTTTCAGGAAAAATATTTTTTCCCCACAGTTTTGTTTCTGCCCTCAACCCCCTTTCTTTCAGTACCAAAAAGAGAAAGAGTAGGGGGAAAGCAAGATGGAAAAAGGGAGACAAAAGTGTGTGTGTTTCAGCGGGGAGAAGTGGAGACAAAATTCAATGCTCAAAAATGTGCAGTTTTCAACTTGGAAAACAACCACTTTTTATATCTTAATTCTGAAAAAATTAAAATTGTTTTTTTTTTTTTTTAAATGGAACATTTAAATTGAAACTTCTTTCTAAACTTACATTTTTGAAAAGTTGAAAGGTTTTGAATGTAGGTCACTCTGTCTCTCTCCCCCGCTCTCCCTCCCTCCCTCACGCTGTCCCCTCAGTCTTGCCTAGGTTCAGCTTTAGTCAGCTGTTCTTCATCCAAATGCAGATTTTTGGCTACGTGCCGAGATGCTTGGGAGAGGACACCATTTATATGTGATGCAAAGGAGTAGAGATGGATTTCTTCTCTGTACTACTGACACTTCAGTCCATGTGGTCTCCCAACAGCTTCAAATAAATGGTGAATAAAGTTGGGGTGACAACTGAGCCTCATAGAACTTGAATGGTGCTGGCTCTGGAGGTGGAAGAACAGTTTTTCACAATGACCCTCTAGGCTTGGTTTGAGAGGAATAACCTAAGTCCATGTCAATGTGTTTCTGTTCACCCTTGCAGTACCTTAGAAATGGGATAGGAGAATAAGTAATTAGTGGTATTAAATAGTATAGAGAGATCTGGTAGAGTACAGATGTACTTCCCTTGTCTATGGACAGGAAGAGTTTCATCAGAATAACAAGTACTGTCTCTCTTTCTACAGGGGCCTCACTGTAGCCTGACTGACTGATTTAATGAGTTAATACGTACATGAAAATAGTCCCATCTTCATGTGATGAAGGTATAGTTCATTGTAGTCAGACAAGCATGTGAAAGATCTGGCCAATGTCTGGCAATATACTTCAAATGGCACAAAACTGATTGTGAAAACATCATTCATCAGTATCAGTTTGAGTCAAAGTGCCTTGCTTAAGGAGTCTACAAGAGCCTGAGTTAAGGTTACCAGCACTCATGATTTATAAAGAATTGTTCCAAGAATTTCACTGAACCTGCAAGTTCGTCATTAAAAATACCATGTGGGCTAGCTGATCTCTCTCTCTCTCCAGCCCTAACTTCCCTATTCCCAGCTCCTTCTCATGAATGCCCTTCCTCCTCTAATAGTTGCCCACCCTCTAATCAACACTACGCAGGGGCCCCATTTCAGATTTTAGAGGGGGGGCAATTTTAACCGTGATTCCAGAGGCTACTTGGGCCCCTGAAAACTGTTTTTTGTGGGTTTTTTTGGGGGAGGTGAGGATTCTTCTTCAGATAATAACTTAGTATCTGACAGGAGCCATGTATCTAGTTTTTAATTCCTATATAAAGAAAGAAAATTAAATAACTATTATACCCACTCAGCTCTAATACTAACATGTTCTGACAGCTTGTGTCAATTCACTTAAGGGACACTGTTTAGGTTTAAATTTTTAATGTGTATTCTTACTTTTTTTCTAATTCTTGAATACAACAATTGTAGAAAAATCTAGAGAACTTTCTATCACTTTTTTGCAGTTCATCAAGCTTGGAATAGATCATTTAACTTTTGGAAACATCCTACTAGAGCAAAGCCTCATGAGTTTATACTGCACCTGCCTGGGGCTCTAGGGGTTTTACTACAAATAATAGACTAGAAACTGACTTTAAACAGGCATGAAACTGACACAGTCAAGTCACTTTCATAGTATTGCCAACCCCAAATGTTCAAAAATCATGAATCAGGCTCACCAAAAATCATGAGATTGGCTTTAATAATAAAGAGATTATGTAAAAATAATAGATTTGGTGTTTTTCTATTTACATTCTGCTTTTTGAGTCTTTACAGGGCACTGGGGTCACATTTTGAAGCTTTTTCCACAGCCACAAGGGCTAGAAAATTCATTTCTCTTTAAAAATGAAGGATGAAATCATCCCGCATCCACTTGAATCCAGGAGGTGGGGCTTTAGGGAAAACAATAATTATCATGAGACTCATGACAAAATCATGAGAGTTGGCAACACTGCCTTCTGTTTAGAGTCTAGTTACTTTCCAGAAGGGTCTTAAACACAACACTACAGTGCTTGAGTTGAGTTTTCACAGGAGAATATTTAAAACCAAACACCAAGAAAATTCCATGTTTTAAAGTTGAGAAAAAAATTGAGACTTCTGAGGTATCTCAGGGTCACTGCAGGCAGGAAAGGAAAATAAACAGCAAAGGAGCTCTGGGCAGCTCTTCCTTTTGAAAGAAAGTTGGAGGGTCAAATCTTCTAGACGTTAATCAAGTACAGTTATTGCCATCAGTGCCTTCCCTCATAGATATTAACTATGTATTTTGCCGCCCCAAGCACGGCAGTCAGGCGGCTTTCGGTGGCATGCCTGCGGGAGGTCCGCTGGTAATGCAGATTCGGCGGCATGGCTGCGGGAGGTCCGCCAGTCCCACGCCTTCGGCGTACCCACCGCCGAATTGCCACCGAAACTGCAGGACCGGCGGACCTCCCGCAGGCATGCCGCTGAAGGCAGCCTGACTTCCGCCCTCACGGCAACCGGCAGGCCGCCCCTGCGGCTTGCCACCCCAGGCAAGCGCTTGGTGCACTGGTGCCTGGAGCCGCCCATGAACACTATGTAGGAAAGAGCTCCATCTGGGAGAACACCTCCTGTATGAAACTCAGGCTGGGGTGGGAAACCCCACTCCCCCCCCCCCCCCGATTAGCACCCTTGACACTGCCCTCCTTATAAAGGACTTTGCCTTCATGCTGGGCCGACATATACTGTCCGCTTGCCTGTATCAAACATACTAGCAAGTTATAGTGTCCAAATTTTAGGGTGCTTAAAGACCATTCGAATACACAAGAGTTAACCTCAGCTGAAGACAAGTGACTGTCCGCTGGTGTCCGGGCCTTGTCGTGGCGGGACAACTTGCATGCTCTAATGATCCCCTGAGTCTGTGTCGGCAGAGGCTTTTTGCCAGATTGGTCTGTGGGAGAGGAGCCAGACAAAACAGACACCCTCGTCCTCCAGGTTGCGGGTTGGGCATAGAGCTAATAACCCTGTCCTGCAAAAAAACAAAATATGTTACGAAAACAGAGATGGAGAAATCAACCATTACTGTGTGTGATGGCCTTCAGGAGTCAGTGACCCCTATGACTGCCAGGGGTGAAAGCTGAAAGGAAGCCATTGGCATGAAGACTGAAGTGCTCAACCCCAAAACAAAAACCAAACTTGTTTTTTGGAATGTATGGACAATGTACGAAACAGGGAAGCTAGCTCAGGTCACAGCAGAGATGAGACTCTACAGCTTACGCATCCTGGGTGTCAGCGAGAGCAGATGGACAGGATCAGGAAGATTAACAATAGCCTTGGGAGAAACTTTGCTGTATTCTTGATGCGATGATGGACAACACCATGAGGGTGTTGCCATTCGTTAGAGGAAGGGAGTGGAGCATTTCCTGCTTGAATGGAAGTTCATCATCAGCAGACTTATGAGAGCCAGACTGAAAGGGAAACACAATAATATCACCCTGATTCAGTGCTACGCTCTGACAAATGACAGTGATGAAGAAGTAAAGGACAAATTTTACCTTATATTACGGCGGAATTAGAGAGAGTACCACACCATGACCTAATTATCATCATGAGAGACCTGAACGCCAAGGTCAGCAAGGGGAGGACATGGGTGTGGCACCATGAATGAAAACAGAGAGAGGCTTGTTGATTTCAACATTGTGAAATTCACAAGATGACATGGTGTTCTCTAAATGGCAGAGATAAGAAACAGATTGACCATATGATGATCAATGGCAAATGGTGACACTCACTGACAGATGTGAAAGTTAGAAGGGGTGCAGATGTTGGCAGTGACCAGCACTTTGTGACAGCATCCATCAAGCTAAAACTGAGAAGTGTGGTTCCATCAAACAAGGGACATAGACATTATGACATTGACAAGCTAAAGTCCCCGAAATACAGAAAGCCTTCGTTCTGCAGTTGAAGTACAGGTTTCAGGAACTTGCAGATCTTGATGAAGAGGAGGGGAATGCAGATGAAGAGCTCAACAAGAAGTGGGACAAAGTAACAGCAATTTATAAACAGAGCAGTGAATCCTGTCTAGGCTACAGGCAGAAGAGAATGAAGGAGTGGATTACACTCAGCACTTGGAATGCCATAGAAACCAGATGAGAAAAAAGTTTTAGACACAAGATCCGAGAAGCTAAAGGATAAATACCATGAGCAGTATAGCAAGGTACACCGGGAGGTCAAATGCTCTGTGAGAGCAGACAAATGACATTATATTGATGATCTGGCAACACAAGCAGAGGATGCAGCTGCCCTCAGTGAACAAGGAACCATCTACAAAATGAGACGGCTTATCAGTGGTAAACGGCAGACACCAACAAACACTGTCATCAGGGACAAACAAGGCCACCTCCAACAACAACAAGAACTGTGCTGTACAGAGCATTTCAAAGAATTGCCGAACAGGTAGCCACCTAAAGAGGAAGCAAACAGCCAGGCGTCAGAAGAAGATCTTGATTTCAACACAGATACCCCAGCTAAGGAAGAGATCATTCAAGCCATCAAATCCTTAAAAAATTGGAAAGCTCCTGGAAAGGATAACTTGAATGCAGAATTGTTCAAGGTAAATCCTGAGTTAGCAGCATCTATCCTGGCCCCTCTATTTACATCAGTCTGGGAAAGGGAAAAAGTGCCAGATGAGTGGACCAATGGGGTTATAGTGAAGATACCAAAGAAAGGAGCTCTGTGATTGTAATAACTGGCGTGGTATCATACTTTTATCTGTGCCAAGAAAAGTATTGTGTAAGATCATAGTCAGAAGTAGTTGATAGCGTTCTCAGAAAAGAGCAAGCTGGTTTTCGGAAAGGGTGTGCATGCACGGACCAGATCTTCACTCTACGAAATGTAACAGAACACTGCTTAGAATGGCAATGGCAACTCTACATAAACTTCATAGAGTTTGAGAAGGATTTTGATATCATTCACAGGAACAGCCTATGGTGCATTCTGTGGGCATATGGAATCCCTCTCCGTATAATCAACATAATCAAAAGCTTCTATTTCAACTTTACATGCAGCGTTGATCACAGTGAGCTCAGTTTTGAAGTCAAAACAGGAGTACATTGGGGTGTGTCATGTCTGCAGTCCTCTTCAACATTGCCATTAATGCTATAATGTCATTGTAGACTATAACAGAAGACGTGCCAAGAAGTATTAAATAGAGACCCTTTTCTTCCCTTGAAGACCTGGACTTCACAGATGATCTCGCTCTCCTACCACATACCCAACACAATATACAAGAAAAAAACAACTCGACTCAATGCATACAGCCAGCAAATTGGACTGAAAATCAACCGCAATAAGATAGATATCATGACCTTTAATATTGCCTCACCATCCCCAGTATGGATAGAGGATCATGTTCTCACCAATGTAGAAACATTCACATACTTTGGCAGCACAATCAGCCAGAATGGTGGAACAAGCCAGGACATCCAGAACAAAATCAATAAAGCCAGGAACACCTTCAGGAGCTTAAATACAGTCTGAAAATCATCAAAGCACAACACCAAAACCAAACTCAAGATTTATCAGTGCTGCATACTTTCAACATTACTTTATAGTGCAGAATGCTAGGGAATGAGAAAGTATGACATGTCCAAACTGTCTTCATTCCATACACACTGCTAAGGAAAATCCTCTGTATCTTTTGGCCCAGAACAATCTCAAACCAAGATCTAGTGACACAGTGCAGCCAAGAGGATCTGAGCACCGTCATTGCCAGGAGGCATTGGAGATGGGTTGGCCATGTGCTTCGGATGGAAACTGATTCTGTCACCAGGGTATCAATAAGAAGGACACCGGAAGGTAAGCAAAAATGAGGCCGCTTGAAAACAACATGGTGAAGAGCTGTGGAAGCTGAGCTGAAAAACCTGGGGCACAGCTGGGAAACCGTTGATAGAATTGCCAGAAACAGACAGGAGTGGAGGAGCTTTGTCGCTGCCCTAAATGCCAGAGGCGTAATGGGAACATGATGATGATGAAAACAAGTGAATAGATTCCTGATTTAAATTTGCCAGAGACCTACCTCGTTCATGGCTAATCACAACAGGAAGAACTTTAATATGGTTTTGTCAAGATTTTGTGCATCTTCCACCAAAGAAGAGTCCATTTATAAGTATATAATAGCAGAAAGCACTTTGAATTTTTTCTCTGCATAAAATCAATAAAAACAAAAGGGATTGTTGCTCACAGGCACTACCTATAAGCTTATTGCCCTCTAGATTTTTGGGGTATCTCAGATGGTTTCCAGATTTAAAACATCTGCTACTACAATTTTATATATATGTTGTGTTTATAATTACCATGTTATCAAGGAGCAGTCATAAGTAAAATGAAGACTTCCTTTTCTTTTCATGCTGAAATATTGCAAATCATGTTCACTGAATTTTCATATGTTAATGGAAATTATATATATGAAACTGACTTCTTTCTAGTTTTACAAGACAAATTAAGGAGCATGGATTTCAGAGGTTATTAATTTAGAGTTAAATATGGCTAGTTCTTATTTTTAGATCTAATTTAAAATATAGAATGTATATTAACACAGTCTAGTTATTTAAATGATGCACAAAGTAGGCTTATCTAGCCTAAACTCTAAAATGAATAAAGCACTGCGTTAAAACTCTTTTCCTGTTCGTTTCCTTGACTGCAATGGTGGAAAAGGGCAGAAGTGTTGGTGGCATAGTGTATTCCTTTCTCTACATGATCAGATTTATTTTTGACATAGTTCTTCTTCTGATTCACTGTGCTATAAAATTATTTGAATGGACTTTTTTTTAAGACCTCTTATAACTTGTTCCTCATTTTCAAATGTTCATATAGTAAGATAATAGCCTATCTGTGATTCATGTATTGTGTATAGAATGTGGATTAATCTTTAAATGTTATGACTTTGAAACTGCCAAAAATTCTGACTAGGCTTTTGCTGCGAATTAGAACAAGACGAGACCAATGTCAATCTATGGAAAAGTCCCTTAACATCTCTCTCAAGTTGCACTGCTTATTGCAAAATGTTGTGCTCTTTTTTCCAAGGGTTTGTACTGTATGCAAGGATTTCAATAAATTTATTTTTTAGAGGTAATTGTAGTTGTCCAAGGCAATTTGATACTTCATGAAATTTACTAAAAGGTTTTCATTTATTTGCATCCATTGCTTAAAATAAAGTTGTAACAGAGTATCTCAAGATTCTGTAGTAATTGTAAATATATATTCTTGCAAGGTAAGTTAGGTGGAACCATTGTGTGTTGCTTCTATAAATAGCAATCGTTTACTGTATGTGATCAGTATGGAACAACCTGATTAGAAAGTAAATGGAATTTAATCTTCAAACTAATCTTATGTTCTTCAGCTCTGTTGGACATGTTTAGTTGTACTCACATACTTGCATCTTTTCATAATAATAAAACCTTCATAGCCATCCATTTTTATTATTAAAGCAGACAGACTACTGTTAAATAGTTAATAAAAACCCTAATATTTTAGTCAAACTTTCACAGTCTTGAAGATGAAAAATTAATTAAGTTGTGTTTGCTACAGGTACAGAAACTTCATAAAGGGCACATATTCATTTTCCTACCTATGAATAATTTATTGTAAAGAGAACAAATGATTGTTATCTTTGTGAAATCTGGGATCATGTGGGATAATGAGCTCCTTGTAATGCAAAACATATACCAAGGTGTTACAGTGTTAGAACACAGTAAGAATTTAGACCCCAATTTATTGTATGCTGTGGACTTGAAACTGTTAACATGGTATGGTTCTCAAATTCAATACTTATTAAAGAGAAACCTGTGTTACATAATTTCCTATGGAATGTGTCTAATCTTGCATTGCTATATTCTGTCAACCAGCTTTGAATGCTAGTTAAGACACTAATGAGACAACTTAGAAATATGATTTCTGTAATTAGTGATGCTGTAAAACTGGCTTAATTGAAACTTGTGAACATACTCAAATTTAGTATTCCAAATCCAGTTCTGAATTTTTGTAGTTTGTTCATCTCTATTAACAGAAATAAGATCTTTAAGCAGAGGTGCTCTCTTACACACATACATTCTATTCTTATCTTTGAAGAAACTAAACATTCAGAATTGAAAATAAAAAAGTTATGGTTTTAGTAACTTAAAATGAAGTTGTAGTATACACTGTATCTTGAACATATTCAGTGGATCTAAGATACTGAAAGAGAGCCTGCAAACTGCACTACACAGGCCCTAGGAAACGGCGCTGGCTCTAGGTTTTTTGCCGCCTCAAGCAAAAAAAATTTTGGCTGCCCCCAACCACAGCCCTGGGCTCTCACCCCCACCCCCCCAGTTCCCTCCCCCACCCGCACCCCCTGCCACCCCAGGCCCGGTCTCTCTCTCCCCCCACACCCGCACCCCCTGCCGCCCCAGCCCTGGGCTAACTCCACCCGCTCCCCCTCGCCTCCAGCCGGTCTGGCACTGGCAGGGTCAGGGTGAGCAGCGGGGCTCCCAGGCCGTGCCTCAGCCCAGGGTCCCTCCAGCCAGGGCTCCCGCCTCCAGGACCGGCCGGACCCGGGAGGACAGAGCCGGAGAACCACCCCGGCAGGGGGCTGAGGAGCCGGGGCAGGGTAGCCCCAGAGGGAGCGAAGCCCCAGAGAGCGGGACGCGGGCCCCACACGGCAGCGCCCCGCCCTCTATGACCCCGCTGCTGCTGCTGCTCCTGGCCACCCTGCCACAGTCCCTGGGCGGCTCAGGCCACTTTGCCCAGCCCTGGCTGCGGCGCTGAGGGGGCGGCCGCCCTGCGGCACCTGCAGGCTGCTCCCTGTGCCCCGCGGGGCGGCCCCCAGCCTGAGTGTCCCCCACTTGGAGCCTGCCCCACCCAGCCACAAGGTACGGGCGCTGCTCCCCGACGCGAACCGCAGCGGCCCCAGGGCGCCCCACACGCATCATGCGCTGCTGCTGCCAGGGCCAGCTTTGGGCTTTTGCCGCCCGAAGCAGCAGCAACAACAACAACAACAACAACAAAAAAGATGGCCGGAATGCTGCCCCTGAAAATGTGCCACCCCAAGCACGTGCTTGGTTTGCTGGTGCCTAGAGCCGGCCCTGCTAGGAAATATCTTTAATCTCTGACCATATTAGTTACAGTAACTGTAGTAAATCTAATATTACTACTGTGTGTTGATTCACACATCATAGCATTACAAGTTTGTTTAAAGTTAAAGATCAATGCAGTGGTCAGGGTGACAAAGAGAATGTATGTGCTTTAACCACTGAATCATCTTGTCAAGGAAGGAGAATTTCAGCAGATCTACCTCTACTTTGCTAATCTCAGATTTGTATAGGCAGGTTTGTGAGAGGAGCTGAATGAGAGAAGGCATGGCACAAATGTGATGCATGTGGACTTCCGCTTATCTGTCTTTAGAACAAGTTGCATACCATTTCCTTCACATAAGGAGAAAATGTTCTTTCCTTATTTGCATACCTGTTTTTCTTCATCCCGTGGTGCTGAATACCAAGAAACCAACACTGGGTGCAATTATAGATTCTTCTGGTATCAAGAAATCCAATTTACAGTTTTGTTTATTGTTAGATGCCAAGAGGCTATAGTTACATAACTGCAGGTATTTTGATCGCAGTTTTCTATAGCTGGGCTTGATCCAAGTATTTCAGTCGCATGTCATCTTTATTCATTTTCTTTACTCCTGGATGACAAAGCAGATAGGATTCTTTTAATGACATTTTTTTGGTATCTGTTTTCATGGTTCAACATTATTTACTGATCCTTCCAGAGTAGGATTATCTAGTTAGAACTACTCACTTTTGTTTTATGATATCTAATTTTCTGAGCCAACTTTCCTCTTATTCCATGACTCTTGCCCCTTAGATGTTGTCATTAACCTCAGATATGGAACTTTGTCAAAAACACTTTCCAGAGTGGAAACAACTTTGTCATTTCATTAGAAAATGTGCAATTGTGTTCTGAAATATTTCTTAGTTTGATCGTCAAGGTTACTGTATCTTTCATCTGTGATGTGAAAATGTAACCATTTAATTTCTGGCTGGAATTTGCAATAATTTTCTCCTGCCCCATAGCTCAATACTTAGCTCAGGCATTATGTACGCCATACTCACCCAAACCTTGTACAGCATATAATTTTTAAGCCATATAGCCTATCAGAAATGGTGTGTGTGTTTTGGGGAGGGTGGTGTTAATTAAACCTCTGGGCACAAGCATTAAATTATCACATTACAATTACCACCCTATCATTTCAAAAATCATTATCACCTCCCCTCTGCCTAAAGATATGAAATATAATGTATTGCCATTTGGTTTCTTGTAATACACATTCTATGCTTTTCTGCAATGATTTTAGTTGGCTTTTGAGAGTGAGCCTAATATTTTCTAGTCAAAACATAAAGCTGCACCTGTTCCACATTTGGACAAAAATGCGGAGCTCAGTTTGATATGTTGCTTTAAACATGACAAGAAAATTAAAACACTGAAAGCTTGGGTACACAGAAGCTCTGGGAAGTGATTTAAAACTCAAAATCTAGTGTTTCAGTATAAAATATGTATTACAAAATATCTCAAGTAGTATCAACTGGAATAATACATTACTTGTCAAAATTCCTCAGGTTTTCAAATCAGTAGAATGGTGCAACTGGAGCCATTATCTTATGTTGCAAGACATGACCCCCTTACAGAATCTGAGATAGCAGAAATCTGTTCAACATTAACTCAAAAGGGTTCTCAAAAAAGTTCACAAACTCTCATCTCGGCCAGGTCAAAATAGTTACAAGTGATTCCATTGAAAAATGGATAATGCAAATGGGGAGATCAGAAATGGTTAGTGTTGAATGCTCTCCAGCCATACACAAGCAGTTTTACTGGACTTTGATACGGGGGAGGCGGGGAATTCTTCACTAAACACCAGGGCCCTATTCATATCCTGGTGTTTAGTGAAGAATTTTGTCATGAACTTCAATAGTAACAGCATTTCACCTGTTAGTATCTGTTAGTAAATATTAATCCTTTTAGTCCTTTTCTTTTTGTATATTTGATTCATTTATATAGATGATTATTTAGAATATTTATGACATTAACAAAGATTATGTTGAATTCTAAGGCCTAGAACACTGGTCCTTGACCAATAAGTAACCCTATTTAGGAATTCTGTGGGTTAGACTGTATCCAATAATCCAGTGGTTCTCAACCAGGGATCCGGGACCACGAGCAGGTGTCAGGGGGTCCGTCAAGCAGGGCCAGCATTAGACTCACTGGGGTCTAGGGCAGAAGGCCAAAGCCCCAATGCATGGGACCGAAGCCCGGGGCCCTAAGCCCCGCCACCTGGGACTGAAGCCGAAGCCTGAGCAACATAGTTTTGCGGCGGCATCTGTATCATGGGGCCCCAGGCAATTGACATGCTTAGTACCCCTTATACCAAGCCCTGTCTTTTATATGTAGAAAACCAGCTGTTGTGGCACAGGTGGGCCATGGAGTTTTTATAGCATGTTGGGGGTGGGGGGGCTCAGAAAGAAAAAGGTTGAGAACCCCTGTAATAATTCATGCTGTCTGTCTATAAAACTTCAGATAGTCTCAGGGACCCCTCCCCCCATATACTAAAAAATGCTCACATATGCATATATAAACTCATAAGGGACAATTGTTACAACAGATAGGGAAGATGATTATGGAGGAAGAAAGACTGACCGAAAGTTATTATCTTGAAGAATTGTTAGTCCTCTCAGATGTAAATAATTATGTCTTCACACATAAATCTAGTAAACTGAGAATTTTTAGAAATGACAACACAACATATGTTTCTTTTGGCAATGAGGGTGTCTTTGTTTAAAAACCCTATATAATGACACTGGTGTTGGAACTTAGTTGGGGAATGAAACTGTGCGCTCCTCCAATTACAATGAAGAAGAGACACAGATCTTTATCCAACATCAAAGGGTGGGGATGGAGCTAATCTTTCTATATGGTGCTGTACTAATTTCTGATAAACTTTGATTACATAATTCTTATGATGGATTGGCTCACAGAAACCCCCCTGGGAGCTGCCAACTGATGTGCCAAGACTACCCCTGTTCCTATTTTCCCTGCCAGCTCAGGACTCCAGCACCCTGTCTTGCTGAGCCAGACTCTCCCATCTGCTCCAACACAGACCTAGGGTCTGAATTACTTGCCCCAAAGCTGCAGGTTTACCTGAAAACAGCTCACAGAAGTGTGCTTGTCTTTAGCACTCAGATGCCCAATTCACAATGGGGTCTAAACCCAAATAAATCCGTTTTACCCTATATAAAGGTTATGCAGGGTAAACTCATAATTTGTTCTCCCTCTATAACACTGATAGAGAGATATGCACAGTTCTTTGCTCCCCCAGGTATTAATACATACTCTGAGTTAATTAATAAGGAAAAAGTGATTTTATTAAATACAGAAAATAGGATTTAAGTGGTTCCAAGTAGTAACAGACAGAACAAAGTAAGTTACCAAGCAAAATAAAATAAAATGCGCAAATCTATGTCTAATCAAACTAAATACAGATAATCTCACCCTTAGAGATGCTTCAGTAAGTTTTTTCCTCAGACTGGACACCGTCCAGGCCTGCACACAATTCTTTCCCCTAGTACAGCTCTTGTTCCAGTTTAGGTGGTAGCTAGGGGATTCTTCATGATGGCTCTTCTCTCCCTTTGTTCTCTTCCACCCCTTTATATATCTTTTGCATAAGGCGGGAACGCTTTGTCCCTCTGGGTTCCCCTCCCCCCCACTGGAAAAGCACCAGGTTAAAGATGGATTCCAGTTCAGGTGACATGATCACATGTCACTGCAAGACTTCATTACCCACTTGCCAGCACACACATATACAGGAAGACTCACAGGTAAAACACAGCCAGCTGCAGACAATGGTCCTGGTTAATGGGAGACATCAAGATTCCAAACCACTTTTAATGGCCCACACTTTGCATAATTACAATAGGCCCTCAGAGTTATATTTTATATTTCTAGTTTTAGATACAAGAGTAGTACATTTATACAAATAGGCTGATCACACTCAGTAGATTATAAGCTTTGTAATGATAGCTTACAAGAGACCTTTTGCATGAAGCATATCCCAGTTACATTATATTCACTTATTATCATATTTTTATAAAACCATATAGACTGCGACGTCACAGTTCTAATTTAGCCTGTTCAACAATCTTGAGTCATCATTAACTCAGATGCAACACACTGCCACTAGTTAATCCAGCAAGAAAATGGAGTTGCTCCTTCTAAAAATAGTGGCTCCCAGCATGCAACAATTTTGTGCCAGGCCAATGCTTCAGCTTTTTTGATTATATACATTCAAACTACTTTTTTCAACTGGTTCCTTTTTGGTTGTTTGAGACTTGATACACCCTCAATGTATCATACATGTGTATGTATTTCAGCTCCTTAACTGCTTGTCAGTCATTCCTTTGGTAAATGATGATGTTATGGTTCCCAAAGCATGCTTAATAGTGCCCTAAAATAATTGATAATGAATGTTGGTGGTTCTGAGAGATGTTCAAAGCAGAATGTTATGAAGGAAAGGAGCAGAAAGGTCCCAGTATATTTATGAATTGGAATCTTAATGTTCATTTTAAAAATTGATTTCTTTCATTCCCTGGAACAGTCAGGCAATCCCATCTAGCATTCACTTAAAAGAGCGTAATTGTTTTTAATGTTGTGCCTGGGAAATGTTATTCTTTAAAATGCCATGTTTCTTTAAGAGATGTTTTCAGTGTGATCCATTGTGTTAGTAAATTGTATCAAAAGGGTTAGCCTGTCTTTTGCCACTTATGTCCCTCTGTTTCTCTTCTCTTGCACAATGATTAATGATCTCCAAAGAAAACTAAACCTAAAAAGAAAAACAAGTAAATTAAAATGTGATATCACATTCACAAAGAGAAGACCATTAAAAATTATGAAAAGCACCTTATGCTGATGAACAGGCAATACTATTACTTGAAGAGAGTCCTATTCCCTCTCAACATGAGTTTGTCTGCTTGATTTTTTTTTCCAGCTGATTTTGAGACAGCTCTAATGTAATACCAGTTTGGTGAGTGATCTTCTGCTATTCTCATTGTTTTAAAAAAAAATGCTATCCACAAATCAAAGCACTTCAGTTAATAAGTTAGATTCATGATAACAAAAGAATATTATGATTCAAGATACAGTTAGACAGGCAGATGATCCAGCTATCACAGTAATGGCAACCAAGAGAATATGGCCTTGAGTTTATTCTTTGTAGTGTGTAAAACTCATAATTGGATGAAACCAACAGTTTCCTTTTATAACAAGGATTAATAAATAATAGGGATTCAGGTTTGTGCCTAAAAATTACAGCTTTAAATGATATACTGGTAGAAAACAAAATTGCTCTGGGAATTAAAGAGAGTCTCCTGAATCTCCATGTCATGGGTTTGACCTTATAAAATCAAAAGTAGTAATCAAAGATCTCCTATAGTGAGCAAAAGATGTTGGAGTTTAGTAAGCTATTGATTTGTTGATGCACAGAAGAAGTAGTCTTACTCTCATTCAATCATATTTGCTCTGTAGAGGTAACATCAGTAAAAGATTGCATTGAACAAACCCGCTTTGCCCATCTATCCACTACACTATGCCACTATCCTAGCTAGGGCAGGAATACAAGAGACAGGCATGTGTGTTTAGCTTGACTATAATTGTATTAACAACATTATCTTGGAAAAATCCAGCAGTAACTCTCCCAGTGAAGGTCATACTTCCTTCCGTAATCTGTACCACCTGGGGAAGGGCTCACCTCAGCCCCACCCCCTTCCACACAAGTAATCTCTGTAGTAGGAAGAGAGCCTGAGACATAAGCCCTTGTATCAGATGCCTGGTGTGAGGCAGGACCTGCTCACAGAATTTGGCAAGAACAGGGCTGATATTGCAAAAATACACATTCCTAAGAAGTGCTAAGCACAGAGTACTCACGCAAACACATCCTGATATTAAGTGGTACAAAAACATCCCAATATTAAGGATGGTATAAAAACATTCCCCAAGGATAACAGGAATACACTGAGCCCTCCTAAAATAGAGGGTCAGGATAACCATACATAATAGAGATGTTTTGATTGAACCAACATATACAAGGTGATGGATGATAACTAGCCCTGTCAGGGGGCAGTAACTAACTATGTCAGAGGCAGTACACAACTTGTTTGTATGAGGGTATAAAGATGTATGTCAAAGGGGAGTATCTTTGTCCAGCCAAGGGGGGAATGGAGTGCCCCACGATTCACTGAGCTGATTCCATTGTCATGGGCATACATGTCTTAGTATCCTTGTAGAATCTTCCAGGTGCTATTACCGTGCTTTGTTGACAATAAACCTGGCCTGGTGCCTTTGTACCTTAACAGATCTTGTGGTCATTGGGCAGCTCGCTCGAGCTCTGTTGTGACGGCTGTCTCCGCAGAGCTGGGGCAGCACACAAGGAGAACATACACATGCAGCTGAACATCTAACCACACCCTCTAACACACCGTGTGTGTGGTTTAAAGGAAGTGGGATAGAAAGGGCTGTTTTATCACTGTACCAGACATAGGATCCCCATCACCACCTTCTTTAGCAGAGCTGTCTGAATCCACTTCCAAATCTGGAATCGGATTTTCCCCACTCCCCTGCATTCAATGATTACCTACACTGGGTGCCTGCCAAGTTGTAACATGACTTTTATGACCTGACCTACCCACCAGGTGCCTGGGCTGCTGAAGGGAATACAAAAAATCCAAACCTCTTAGCCAGGCTAATCTGGGAATGAGCAAAAATTTTCTTGCCAGCCACAAGAAGGCAACTAGCATGGTGCCCAGAGCAAGGCCTCCAAACCCAATCCTACACTAATTTCAAGGTGAGGAGGGGGGAGTATTTGCTCAAGATGCAGAATGGCCCCAAGTAGGGGGAAGGGTTTTAAACCATATTGCACCTTTCTGTCCAGCCAAAGAGTCCCCCACCCTACTCAAACTCATGAAGTTGTCTTCATGAAGAGTTTGAGTGCCATCAACTGCGGGGGTGGGAAAAGGAGGGGAGGCAATCTTTAGAAAACCTTTGGCTCCACTTTCTCCTGCTGGACCAAAGCAAGCCTCCTCACTTCTGAGCCTGCCAGACAGGGGGCAGGGGGTAAATTGCCTTAATCATATGTACCTGTCCAAAGAATATAGGTATAGGAATATTTTCATATTAAGGCCAACTGTTTTTTCCAATCTAGATGCACCATGAAACAGATTCCTAATGCTCACAACTCTTAAATGCTATTATTCTATCATATAATGAAAACAGACCCATAAGAGAGCAATTTGTATTAAAAAAGATGGGAGCTTTGTCAGTATACAGGTATAAATCCTACTGCTAGTTAAGAAGCACTTAAGGCCTGGTCTACACTACGCTTTTATGTCGAATTTAGCGCCGTTACATCGAATTAACCCTGCACCCGTCCACACCACGAAGCTATTTAGTTCGACATAGAGCTCTCTTAAATTCGACTTCAGTACTCCTCCAAAACGAGAGGAGTAGCGCTAAATTCGAAATGGCCATATCGAATTAGGCTAGGTGTGGATGGAAATCGACGGTAATAGCTCCGGGAGCTATCCCACAGTGCACCACTCTGTTGACGCTCTGGACAGCAGTCCGAGCTCGGATTCTCTGATCAGCCACACAGGAAAAGCCCCGGGAAAATTTGAATTCCTTTTCCTGTCTGAGCAGTTTGAATCTCATTCCCTGTTTGGACAGCGTGGCGAGCTCAGCAGCACTGGCAACGATGCAGAGCTCTCCAGCAGAGATGGCCGTGCAATCTAATAGAAGGAGGGCCCCAGCATGGACTGATCGGGAAGTCTTGGATCTCATCGCTGTGTGGGGCGATGAGTCCGTGCTTTCAGAGCTGCGCTCCAAAAGACGGAATGCAAAGATCTACGAGAAGATCTCTAAAGCCATGGCAGAGAGAGGATACAGTCGGGATGCAACGCAGTGCCGCGTGAAAATCAAGGAGCTGAGACAAGGCTACCAAAAAACCAAAGAGGCAAACGGACGCTCCGGATCCCATCCCCACACATCCCGTTTCTACGAGGCACTGCATTCCATCCTAGGTGCGGCCGCCACCACTACCCCACCACTGACCGTGGACTCTGAGGATGGGATATTGTCCGCGGCAGGTTCCTCGTCGGACATGTTAGCGGACGGGGAAGATGAAGAAGGAGATGAGGAGGACGAGGCAGTCGACAGCGCTGGCACCGCTGATTTCCCCGACAGCCAGGAGCTCTTCATCACCCTTACCGAGATCCCCTACCAACCGTCCCCATCCCTTACCCCGGAGACAGAATCAGGGGAAGGATCAAGCAGTGAGTGCTTTAAATATCTAAACATTTATTTTTACAAGAACTGGAATATTTATAATATTAACAATGGCTGTTTATTAAAGTGCTTAAACATGTAAACAATTATCTGCAAAAAAACTGGAATATTTACAATAGTAACAAAGGGTTTTTCATGATTTGTCTGCCTTAGGCTCTTCACAATTTAGTCCCAAGTATTTAAAATTTTTTTTACAATGTCCGGTAAGTCATGATTATGCTGCCCAAGACGCTCCACTCTTTAGTCCCAGTGCACCTACGCGAAAATCCGGTCAATATGGCCGGGGATGGAGGCGAAATCCTCATAGGAGAACTCCTCGTAGGTCTCATGAAGGTACATTTCCAGCCTGTTCATCAGGTTCCTGGGTAGGGCGATCTTAGTGGGCCCTCCGTGGTAGGACACGTTACCGCGCCACGACACCATCAGATACTCTGGTATCATCGCCCTGCAGAGCATAGCGGCAAACGGCCCTGGTTTCTGAAGGCTTTCTCGAAACATCCTTTCCCTCTGGGACTCCGAGATCCTCAGCAGGGTGATGTCGCTCATTACGCCCTGCTTTGAATTAGGGAGGGGAATGTTAGTATTGGGACTGCTTTACAGCCACGCGGTGGAGGGAGAGGGGCAGCATACAGGGATCTTTCCCTGGAACAGCCGCGAGGGGGTGGGACAGGGGCATAGTTCATGCTGTCCTGATTGCTGGCAGCAGAGACTGGCATTGCTTTCAATGTGAAAGGAGGCCAGTGCTACTAGTACAGTTTTAAGCAGCCAGAAGTCTACGGCTTACCATGATTGCACGCTACAGAAGTTCAGGTGTCCTGCCACGCTTCTCAGATAACTGCAAGACCACTGCAGGACCCCAGGCACTGAAGGCGATGGCCGAAAATTCGACCTTGTCCTGAGTGCGCATGTGAGAGGTGCAGTGCATGGTCTTGTTCACAGAGAAAGACTAGGTTCTTTGTACACAACTTCATTTATCTGTCTCAGGAATTCACTCCATTTTTCCCATTCACACAGACACATCTGCGACTGTCTCCCAACCCAGCCTGTCAGCACACTCCCAGAGGCTAGCGCAGATTAGGAGGAGGAAGAAGAAGACGCGGGAGGACATGTTCTCAGAACTAATGAGCTGTTCCCGAGCCCAGGCAGCCCAGCAGACACAGTGGAGGGAGAACTTGTCCCAAATGCACCGAGCAGTCATGGAACGGGAGGAGAGGTGGCGTCAGGAGGACCAGCAGGCTACTGAAAAGCTGCTTGGACTTCTGAGGGAGCAAACGGACACGCTCCGGCGCCTTGTGGATGTTCTGCAAGACCGGAGGCAGGAGGACAGAGCCCCGCTGCAGTCTATCTCTAACCGCCCTCCCCCGCCACCAAGTCCCACACCCCCCTCACCCAAAGTACAAAGAAGGAGGGGCGGCAAGGGCCGTTAAAACTTTCAGTCAACCCCTGCAGACTGCTCTAGCACTAGAAGGCTCTCATTCCCCAAAATTTTAAAAGTCCTTTCCTACACACCTCACAGAAGCCCCCGTGCAAGTTTCAACCCCCACGTTTCATGTCTGGTTCATAATAAAATATTCGTTTCTGTTAATTACTGTTTCCATGATTTTATTTTGGAGGAGAGTCTGTCTGAACGAGGGGAAGGGGCATGGTAATTGGACAGGACAGTCACCTTTACCAGGGTACAGAGGCGGGGTCAGGTCCAGGATCAGGACACATACCCAGTGCAGTGACTAGTGACCCTGTTCAATCTGGGAGGTGGTTTTCATGTTCTGTGGGGGGGGGGGGTTGCTCTGTGACTTTGTGGCGGGGGAGGGCAGTTACAGATCTAATGCATCACAGAGCCCCGCAGCAGGGGAGCTGTAACCCTCCTCCCCCTGCCAGACAGTCACATAGCCGACACATACACGCTGTCCCGCCCAGGAGGGCTGGCAGGCTCTGTTGAAACAACCAGTCCACCACTGCGGAACCCGTCATTCCTGGAGTTTAGAAGCATCATTTGCATCACAACAGTAAACCCGCACCCCGCCACAGTCTGCGTCCCAGGTTTAAAACATTCCCGCGAAAACAGTAATAAAGACAACGGTGTTCATTAACAAAACAGAACAGATTTTATTTTTTGGGAAGGGGGTGAAGGGGGTATGTAACTGGAGAGGATAGTCAACGGTAACTGGGTAAAGAAACGGTGGCAAGTTCAGGTTCTGAGTCCACAAACTTAAAATTCACTGGTGACCCTGCTCAGTCTGGAAACTGTCTTTCAAAGCCTCCCGGATGCACAGTGCGTCCCGCTGGGCTCTTCTAATCTCCCGGCTGTCTGGCTGGGAGTAATCAGCAGCCAGGCGATTTGCCTCAACCTCCCACCCCACCATAAAGGTCTCCCCCTTGCTCTCACAGAGATTGTGGAGCACACAGCAAGCTGCAATAACAATGGGGATATTGGTTTCGCTGAGATCACAGCGAGTCAGTAAGCTTCTCCATCTCCCCTTGAGACGGCCAAAAGCACACTCCACCACCATTCTGCACTTGCTGAGCCGGTAGTTGAACAGTTCTTTTTCTGTGTCCAGGGCGCCAGTATAGGGCTTCATGAGCCAGGGCATTAGCGGGTATGCTGGGTCCCCGAGGATCACTGTAGGCATCTCCACATCCCCAAGAGTTATTTTGTGGTCCGGGAAGTAAATACCTTCCTGCAGCCTTCTAAACAGACCAGAGTTCCTGAACACGCGAGCGTCATGAACCTTGCCCGGCCATCCAACGTTGATGTTAGTAAAACGTCCCTTATGGTCCACCAGTGCTTGCAGCACTATTGAAAAGTAGCCCTTTCGGTTGATGTACTGGCTGGCCTGGTGGTCCGGTCCCAGGATAGGGATGTGAGTCCCATCCATAGCCCCACCGCAGTTTGGGAATCCCATCGCGGCGAAGCCATCTATGATGGCCTGCGCGTTTCCCAGGGTCACTACCTTTGACAGCAGTACCTTCACGATTGCCTTGGCTACTTGCATGACAACAACCCCCACGGTAGACTTGCCCACGCCAAACTGGTTCGCGACTGACCGGTAGCTGTCCGGCGTTGCAAGCTTCCAGAGGGCTATGGCCACTCGCTTCTGGACAGTCAGGGCTGCTCGCATCCGGGTGTCCTTGCGCTTCAGGGCAGGGGACAGCAACTCACAAAGTTCGAGGAAAGTCCCCTTCCGCATGCGAAAGTTTCGCAGCCACTGGGATTCATCCCAGACCTGAAGCACTATGCGGTCCCACCAGTCCGTGCTTGTTTCACGGGCCCAGAATCGCCGTTCCACAGTATCCACAAGACCCATTGCCACCGTGATGTCCTCGGCACTGGGTGTCGTGGTTTCAGACAGGCGTGTGCTACTCTCGGAGTTCAGGTCCTGACCCCGGTGCCGTAGCCTCCTCGCCTGATTTCTCTCTATCTGCCTCAGTGAAAGGTCGATGATGAGCTGCGATGCGTTGACAACGGCCACAACTGCAGCGATGGTCACAGCGGGATCCATGCTCGCAGTGCTGTGGCGTCCGCGCTGTCACTGACCAGAAAAGTGCGCGAACTGATTTCCCGCCGGCGCTTTCAGGGAGGGAGGGCGGGAGTGACGGTTGGATGACGACAGTTACCCAAAAGCACCCTCGACACATTTTTTTACCCAGAAGGCAATGGCGGCTCGACCCAGAATTCCAATGGGCAGCGGGGACTGCGGGAACTGTGGGATAGCTGCCCACAGTGCACCGCTTCCAATGTCGACGCTTGCCCCGTTAGTGTGGACTGACAAAGTCGAATTACTGTCCTTAGTGTGGACACACACGTTCGACTTTGTAATATCGATTCCACATATTCGATTTAACTACTCTCGTAGTGTAGACATATTGAGTATTGATCTTGAAGTATTTTTACAGACCAGAGTTATGCAGAATCATCCCATTCCGCCTGTCTCCTCTTTTGTTCTCTTATTTTTGTAATGCATTTATTAATTGGTGAATATTAGCTTTGTTCATTAATCCCTCATGTAGTTTCCCTCTTTTATGGTGCAATTTCATCTGATTATTGCTTCTTCATTTTTGCTTCTCAAGAGACCAGGTCACTTTTTAGCTGTCAATATTTATTCCACAAAGGAAACCATGAAAGTATTTTCTTTCCATTATTTACCTTAATGAATAAATATTGTCTGATAAGAACTGTCCAACCTCATGGGAGATGCTGGTGAAAGTGACAATCTGGCTAGAAAGTTTTTCCTTCAAAAGGGGCAGTATTTTTCCACTGTGCAAAAACTAAGTTACAGAACCACAATAATTTTCCAGGATCATGTTCAAATGGATCAGGTTCTGAATTATGTTCCACATAATCTACAGTCTGATTCATGAAAAGATTTATGAGCATGAGTTCATTGAGAAATGCACGTTGTATTCATGGGGAAACCAATTTTTCCCTTCATGTTAATTTAAATAACCCACATAACACTTCCACAGCAAAGCAAAAGGGAAACAATGTTGAGGAATAATGGGTGTGTAAAATGTACTCATGCCTTCCATTGACTCCTCTTTATCTTCCTTCCACCTAAAAAGTGTTTACATATTGATAGTAAAATAATACAAGGACACACTTATACATATTCAAATTAAGAAAATTTACTGTATGCTTATGGTTTGTAAGGGTGCTCTATGAGTTATGATATGAATTATGGATCTGCTGCAAATGAGGAAACGAACTTTTATTTTTAGAGATGAAAGGAGATGATTGAAAGAAATTGAATGGAAAGCAGTGATACAGTATTCCCCACAATGTTTCACCAATATGGCCTTGGCTACACTTGCGAGTTACAGCGCAATAAAGCAGCCCGGGCGCCCTAGCTCACTCCCCGTCCACACTGGCAAGGAACGTAGAGTGCTCTGACGCCGCAGCTACAGCGCTGCTGGTACTCTACCTCGGTGAGTGGAATAACATTTGCTGCGTCCCCCGCTGGAGCACCGAGGCGCCAGTGTGAACGAGGTGTTGCGTTACTGCGCTGTGATCAGCCTCCGGAAACATCCCATAATCCCCTTAAGTCAAGTGGCCACTCTTGTCATTGTTGTGAAATCGGCTGCAGGAATGCGGAAATGCCCTTTCAAAGCTCCATTTCGGAGAAGCCAGCTGCTTATCAGCTCCAAGAAAAAGCAAACATTTACTGTTTGCTTTGAGTGAGTGAGTGAGAGAGAGGCAGGGGAGGGGAGTCTGAACTTCCAAGACAGCATGCTGACACACTCTCAGCACCCCAAAAACCTACTCTCTCTCCCCCCACATACACACAACACAGTCCCTGTCACACTCCACCCCACCCCCTCATTTGAAAAGCACGTTGCAGTCACTTGCATGCTGGGATAGCTGCCCATAATGCACCGCTCCCAATGCCACTGCAAGTGTCGCAAATGTGGCCATCCCAGTGCGCTTGAAGCTGTCAGTGTGGACAGACTGTAGTGCTTTCCCTACTGCACTCTACGAAGGCGAGTTTAACTCACAGCGCTCTACATCTGCAAGTGTAGCCATGCCCTCAGTCTCAGCTCTGTGTCAGTAAAGGGAACGCCACTATGGGTGGAAGGACTATACAGACAATATACCCATCTGGTCTTAGGTTGTTAGTTATCAGCCTATGTGATTATTTTGTGATGTAGACAGTTCTCAGGCTTGAGAACAGCCAGCAGCTTGTCATTTTCATCCAAAAGTAAACTGGGCTAGACTGGAAGTTGGTGAGCTAGCAGTGAAAGACTCCACGATCCATTCCCAAATTCTTCGGCTAGCCACCCATCTCCCAAAAATGAAATACTACTACTAATTATAAATGGAATCCTTCTGTCAAGAATTTTGAACAGCCAACTGTCCAGTATATATTATTGTCACACATCCGAGGTATTTTCTGTCTAAATAAAATGGCTTGAGTCCTCACCTAGAGACATTCACAAAAAAAACAAATCAAATCTAAGAAAATCAAATAAATAAAACCTGGTTTACGGAAAGGGTGATTACCTCCTCAGCAAACAAAAGGACAGAGAGAGTTAAGATCTGGAATTAAATCAGAGGGTGAGTGGGACAGAGTGTGAATAGCCCAAGGCTGATTCACCAGTCTGTGCACTTTGGAAGCGTCCCCTCATAAGGTAAATTGAAAGGTAAATGTTTAAGTATTAAATGATTAACTAATTAGCTAGGTGATTTAGCTGGAAATGCTAAAAGAGAGGCAGGAAAAGAACAGAGGGGAAAAGGCCAGAAGGAGGGGCCAGAGAAGCCCAAGAAGTCAGAAAGGTGAGATTTCCTGCCATGGATTGGTAGTAGGTAAAGACTTGGGGGAAAGCCTTATGCTGTGGGGAGCAAATATTGAGACCTTGTCTACACCAGCACTTACATCAGTATAACTTATGCCACTCAGGAGTGTTAATAAGCCACCGCCTTGAGCGACATAAGTTATACTGACCTAAGTGCTGGAGTAGACAGTGCTATGTCGGCAGGAGAAGTTCTCCTGCTGACATAACTACTGCCACTGCACTAGCAGTGCTACAGCAGTGCTGCTGTCAGCTCTGTAGTATAGATGTAACCTTAAAAAGCCAAATGTAAATAAAGCACTTGATGTTGAACTTGCTACTGGTGTGCATGAGGAGAGGGAATAAAGCACAGTCAACCAGGGCAGACCAAGAAATAGAAAATTCTACAGTTTTGACTGGAAGGTCCCTGCTTTCGCTGCTTCTGTTCCCACCAGGTGGAGACTCTGGGTGGCTTTTCTGCAATTTTTCTCTAAGGCCACATAGTGCAGAGAGGGCATGCATCAACTCTACCTTAGTGCCACTAGAGTGTGTGTGCTGTTGCCCCTGAACAGCTATGGGTGCCAGCGGTGGAGAGGCCCAAGCTGGGTCCCATTTTATCCTGTTCCTCCGAGTGCAGCAGCCCCTGCTTCAGCTATTGCTGGTTCATCCAGTCCTGCCAGCTGCCTATTTGTCTCACCATTCTCCTGCAGGGACACTCATATAGCACTTTTGCCTAAATAAATTTGAGATCCCTTCTTATCATCCTCAGCAGAAAAATAGGATGAAGTTCACTTCTCTGCTTCTTTCCCTCTATAAACATTAGCTCCTATTTTAGTAAGCAGTTCCCTGTCCAGCACCACAGTTGCTGATGCAGGGTGAAAAGGGAAGTGAGCTCCAGATAGGCACAGTTTCTGCTTCGGATGGCTGCTGTACTTGGTAATTCATCACTTTCCTTCCATTCCTCTAAATCAGTGGTTTGCAACCTTTCTTCATTTGTGGACCCCTAAAAAAATTGAATGGAGGTGCAGCCCTCCTTGGAAATATTAGACAGTCTGTGCACCCCCCACGGCTCTGGACCACAGCTTGAAAATCACTGTTCTAAATCACTGATTTCATATGTTCCCTGAGGTTCCGAAGGGGCAGACGGAAAGTTGTGTCTTCCTGATAATATTAGAGTTCTGTCTGTCACACATAACTGTTCTGGTCCCAGCCTATTCCAATAAGTGGATAATTTTTAAACCAGCCCTAGGTGGAGCAGAGGGCTATTTACTATGTGAATAGCATTATAATGACTCCATGTCAAAGCAATTCCCGAGCATTCCCTGCCACATTTGACATATATGTGGGTGACTATGATGAAACCCCTCCTGAAAGAAACCCCTTTTAATATATTGCAGTATAATCCTAGGGTATTTGCATGGTGCATTCTGTAAACTGACACAGTCAGAGAGCTCATTTTCACTACAGGACTTACTGGGTTCTTATTTATTTAAATATATAGGTCTTTATTCTGTCCTCCTTTAATACAAATACAAGGTGATTATCAAAGACAAGGAATTTAAAAGGAGGAAAGAGATGATGGTAAATAAAAGAGGAAAGGAAGAGCAAAGATGGCAGAAAAAATCAGAGAAGGGGAGGAAAGCAGAGAGAAAGAGATTGAGGAAATTATAGGTGTGATGTTTTTAATACTTTGAGCCTTTTTTGTCGTCAGTTACTCCCATGCAACCTCATTGATATCAGTGGAGATGGACAGGTAGAAGTGAGAGTTTAAAAAAATCCACCTGAGTAATTTCCCAACCTTCTTGACTCAGCAACAATAGTAGTAATAATGAACAATAGTATAGGGAGCTTTTCATCCATTGATCTCAAAGCACTTCAAAAAGGTGGGTACAGTAAGTATCATTCTCCCCTTTTTACAGATGGGGAAACTGAGGACCAGAGAAATTAAGAAATTAGCCCAATATCACACAAAAAGTCAGTGGTGGGGTCAAGAATACAGATGAGTTTTCCTGATTCCCTGTTCTATCTGCAAAGAAGCATGGTTTCCTAACAGAAACCT
Organism: Emys orbicularis; assembly: GCF_028017835.1. Classification (NCBI taxonomy): domain Eukaryota; kingdom Metazoa; phylum Chordata; order Testudines; family Emydidae; genus Emys; species Emys orbicularis. The sequence continues at coordinate 49,521,800 of NC_088687.1, read as the reverse complement.
GAGGGAAATGACACTGAAGTGCTGCAAATTTTTACAAGTCCTGCATAAAAAATACAGCAAATTTAAATGGCAGAATGAAAAGTGACAAAGTGGCTGACATAATATCTTTTATTGGACCAACTTCTATTGGTGAGAGAGAGAGAAGCTTTCAAACTTGCATAGAGCTCTTCTTCAAGTCTGGGAAATGCACGAAATGTCACAGCTAAATAAAAGGTGGAACAGATTATTTAGCATAAGTAGTTAACAGGCCACTTTACTTGAATGATCCCTTGAAACATGTGTTAACAGCACTCTAGTCATTTGAGGGAGAAGGTGCTGGGGAAAGTTGAGTGATTTATAGACTGTTATAAGAAGTCATAAATCCAGTATCTCCATTAAGCCCATGATTTTTAGTGTATAGAAAAGTTATGAATTTAAGCTCTCAGGCTTGTCTTTTGAAGTTGTTCAAGTTTCTGACTAAGAGGTCAGATACACAGTGATCACTTTGTGAAAAGTGTTCACCCACAGGTATAGGGTGTGTTTGTCTTTTATCATTTTTCTGTGTAAGTTCATTTGAGAGTGTAGTGATTGTCTGGTTTCACCCACATAGTTGTTGGGGCATTTAGTGCATCAAATGAGGTATACTATATATTGTGATAGGCATGTGCACGACCCATGGATCTTGAAAAATGTGTTGGAGGGAGGGGGTTGATCATTGTAGCAATGGATATGTCTTCAGGTTTTGCATCTCTTGTTCTGGAAGGATCTGGTGCTGTTTTGAGTTAGTATATCCTGATCTGTGGGGAGCTTGGTTTTGATGATGAGATCACGGGTGTTATTTGAAGTTCAGAAGAGGGGGTTCAGGAAAGTATTCTTTCAGGATGTGTTCACCATTGATTATGGGTTGTAATTATTTGATGATACTCCATAAAGGTTTCAATGTGTGGTGGTAGGTGACAACTAGGGGTATGTGTTAGAAAGTTGTTTTATTTCTGTAATGAATTAGGTTCTCTTGGGATATTTGGGTGGCCCATTCCATGATGCAATCTACTTGTTTGGTGAAGGCGGTTTCAAGTGTGTTAAGGTGTATATCCTGGACCTTTTCCTTAGAGCATATTCTTGTAGCCCAGTGGGCTAGCTTGCCTTTATTATATTCACTGCTTTGCATTATATTGACCAGTAAAGCAAGAAACCTACAGGCTGTAATGCATTAGCTTCAGCAATTTCGCATAAGACTTGAGGCCTATGAACTTTGAATAGATAAACTTTGCACAGATAAATGGCCCAATGGAAAACCCCAAGTATTTGGGGAGCTTAAGGGGAAATTCTGACCACAGGTGCATGAGTCGACCACAGGTGCATGAGTCAACCACAGAAGTGTCCTGGCAATGAACTGACATACATAACAGGTACATCTAAGGTTAGTCTGCTTGCTTGCCTATATATCTTTTCTTATAAGCTTCTTATTTTCTAATGGATTTGATTATTTGTTTTATAGGTGTATAGGTTTATATTAGAGTATATTTTGGCTGTAATGCAAGGGACCTACAGGCCATTTCCTGTATGTTGAGCTAAGGCAAAATTAGCATACATATGTTTGGGAGCTTTCACCTAGATAGATGGTGATGAGCTAAAGCATAAGGTTCAAATATGGCTGCAACCTTTAACATAGAGGATGCGTTGAAGTAGGTTGACATAGGGGCTTCCTAAGTTCATACACTTTTACCTTTAACAGATACACCACAACTTGGAGCTTGGAAATAACCAAAAGAACTGGTTAGGACAAAAATAACAAATGTGATTCCTAACCACAAAAGGGCCATGGTAATGAATTGACGTATATGATAATAAGTTGAGATCACTGATATAGTAACCTAGAGAAAAAAAGACACCCCAACATTAGTAAGGTGAGAAAATTCAAATAAGGAAAAGGGGGGAAATCCCCTACTGAATATGCTTTGATCTAACACTATCAGCGTAACATATTAAAAAAAATGTGGCATCCCAGCCTAGTGGGTTGGTAGGAGAAGGAGATGTAGTCCTTGGGAGGTGCCAGAATGATGACCACTGGTGATGATGGGGAAGGTTATGATGATGAGGAAGATGATGGCTAACACTTCAGGTTGTTCTGCAAGGGATGGTGTGAATATTAATGTTCAGATGTACATTCTGCAGTATCTCTATCTACCTTATTGATTTAGAGTGTTTGTGACTGTGCTAAATGTATTAAATTATATTTGTAAATATAAAAGAGTTCCTATAGTGTGAGTGTTGCAACTGTGCACATCGGGGTTCCCAACTACATACTAATTTGAATAATTCGGGGCCTGAACTTGGGGCAAGAACCTCTCAACCCTCAAAGTGATAACTGGGGATTCTTAAGTAATCAATATAATTAATACATAATCTAAAGTTCTGGCAACATTCTGTGGTATCTGAGTGCCTGGATGAAGATAACTGATTTCTTCTTGTGTTTGGAGTGGTTACTGGATATGTGAACATTGGTGTGATAATCCATGGGTTTCTTATATATATTTGTCTGTAGGAATTCATTGTTGAAATTGATTGTAGTATCCAGGAAGCGGATGCTAGTGGGGAAGTGTTCTAGAGAGAATTTAATGGATGGATGGTGGTTGTTGAAGTTGTGTTGGAAATCTTAGGGAGTTTAGGTCATTTATCCAGAGGATGAAAATATCATCTAGGTATTTCAGGTATATAATTGGTTTCATGGTGCATTTGTTTAGCAGTTTCTCTTCAGAGTGGCCCATTGAAGAGGTTGGCATATTAGGGAGCCATTCTAGTATCCATGGCTGTTACCATGGGTTAGACAAAGTTTCGTTGTTGAACACATTGTCATGGGTGAGGATGAAATGAATGATTCTGACAATGTGTTTGGGGTGGATAGCTCAGTGTTGTCCATTATCTTGTAAATATTGGAGGCAGGAAGTGATACCCTCATTGTGAAGGATGTTGGTATATAGGAAGGTAACGTCATCATCACGTTCACAAACAAGGTTGCTTCCTGCCATCCCAATGACTAGAAAGGTGTTAATGGGCCATTTCACCTTGATTGGTCCCTTGAAATATATGTTTACTACTTATGCTATTAGCTGTGTTTGTATTTCACTATGACACTAAAGGCAAGTCTACACTACCAAATTAAGTCAACCTAAACTGTCATCTTTGGGGAAGTTGGACTCCAGCTGTGAGCCCCGCGCGGGGCTGACACCCAACAGATGATGTAAGTAACACACTGTCTACATAGACACAGCATCACCCTAACTACATCAGACTACTTCTCACGATTTACGTCTGTGTATATTGGGCAACTTACATTGGTGGGAGCAACATTGTAATGTATACACTTACAGAGTTCAGTTTATGTAAGCTGCCTTATGTTGATGTAACTCTGTAGTGTAGACCAGACCTGAAGAAGAGTTCTGTGTAAGCTCGAAAGCTGGTCTCTCTCACAAACAGAAGTTAGTCCAATAAGATATATTGCCTCATCCACCTCTAATATCCTGGGACAAGCATGGCTACACAACACTGCATACAGAATGAAGAGTGATGGATTAAGACCTGCTCCCTCTTCTGAGTACCTGTCTGGCCATGCCATCTTTAATTCCAAATTGCAATGTTTGTATGGGTTTATGTCAGAGCAATAACGTTATTTGAAAGTAATTTGTGTATTTAATATATTTACTTCAAAAATCCCTGGCTACGGCATAAGAATAAGTGGGCTGTTTAGAGATTGCTGGATCTCTGCCAGTATATTTGGCATCCATTAGAAATTTAATTGTTTTTTTTATGTGTCTTTGGCAGTTGATAGGCTATGGTAATGGTTGTCTCAGATCCAATAGGGCTTTAAAATTAAATGTAATTGATTTGTTTTAATAATAATAAAAAGTGACTGACTTTTTAAACTTCTTAAGTGCCCTGGATGTACAGCAGAGTCACTCATAGTGCCTTGTGAATTTGTCCTGTATGACCTAATGAGTCACTGAGGAATATGGAATTTATACTGTATACAGAACAACAGACACACTGTCTTCAGCTTTATACTAGAAACAGGAGGATTGCCAAGAATTAAGAGACATGATCTGAGAACTTATTTCTCCAGTGTCATGTAGTGCACCTATAGCATGCCAAAAGCAGGCAAAATATGGCATGAGCAATGTGCAAATAACTATTCCTTTCTCTTTCCAGGAAAATCCATTGATTCATGAATGTTTTTATGTTATCCCAGGCATTCTGAATTGGATATGCATTATAGTTTTTGCATAAATTAAAAAGTTAAACAGGAGGCCTTTATTTTTAAAATAATTAGTCTTATTTTCTTTAAATCTCATTTGCAAACTGTAATGCAGGACAAAATTAGTGCACCTATTAATTTATGGCAGGGCATTTATAAAATTCATAGCTGTAGCCAATGAAGAATTTTGGTGGTTTTCAATTAGCAAGATTGTAACAGGCTTTGAAGAAGGTTTCAGGAGAAAAAGTATGAGACCTTGTCTACATTACAAAGATAGACTGACACAAAGCAGCTTACGTTGATGTAGTTGTGCATGTATCTATACTTATATTTGTCTGCCAATGATGTAAGCGGCCCTTTATGGCAACTTAGTTACACCACCTCCCCAAGCAACATGGAGCCACAGTTGGTGTTCTTAGGTTGCTGCAGTGCAAGGGTAGACACAGTGCAAGGGCAGTCCCTAGCCTCTGTTTGCCAGAAGCTGGGAATGAGCGACAGGGAATGGATCACTTGATAATTATCTGTTCATTCCCTCTGGGGCACCTGGCATTGGCCAGTAGGACGACAGGATACTGGGCAAGATGGACCTTTGGTCTGACCAGTATGGCTACTCTTATGTTTTTATTACTTATGTCAAGCCTAACTGTCCTCCAGCAGCTGTTCCACAGTGCCCCACACTGACCACTCTAGTCACTATTGTGAACTCCATTGCCCAGGGTGCACAGAGATCGGAAGCCCTGCTGCTCCCTTTTAAAGCACCACAATTTTTTGAAATTCCTTTTCCTAGTTGCCCAGCTTGGTGAGCACACCTAGCAGCTCTCCATTGCTGAGTGCAACTGCCCACCTGACTATGCTGGCTACACATTCCAGATCTGCTTGTGCCTAGAGTAGACAGGCGATATTGGATCTCCTGGGCCTGTGGGGGAGAAGATACTGTGCAAGGCACAGTTCCAAAACAGCTGGAGAAATATCAACATCCACAAGCAGACTGCTTAGGGAATGCAGGAGGAGGCATATGACAGGGACCAGCAGCAGTGCTGTGTGAAAGCCAAGGAGCTGTGGCAGGCAAACCAGAAGGCCAGGGAGGCCAACAATAGATTCCGTACCAAGTCGCATACCTGCTGCTTTGACAAAGAGCTGCATGCCATACTCAGGGGAGACCCCACCACCACCACAAACAACACCATGGATACATCCCAAGTCACAGGCCCCTACCATGAACAGCAAGGAGAAGATGGTGGTGGTTGAGGAGGAGGAGGAGTAAGGGGAGACAGGCAACCAGAGGATCAAGCTTTGCAGCAAGCCAGGACCTGTTTTTGACTCCATAGCAGCCCAGCCAGTCCTGCCAGTCAAGCACAGGGGAGCCCACTGCAGGGTTGGGAACATCGGGTAAGTGTGTAGATACATTTTCAATTATAGGGAAGGCACCCCCAAAGTAACAAGATACATCTTTTGACTTTTTCTTAATTTACTTGTGCTAGAAGAAGTGGTAGTACAACCAGGAGAGGCAGAGTTGCTATCTGCTCTTAATTCCCCTCTAGAGTTAGGCAGGAGTGTGTGGGGGCACATGTGAAGCAATTTGTTCATGTACACGGGGATGTCCCTTAAATTTTCCTGAAAGACCTTTACGAAACTTCGATGGAACTACTCTGCAATTCTTTGCAGAAGGTTTCTAGGGAGGGCTGCCTTATTTTTTTCTTGGTGGTAGAACACTTTCCCACACTACTCAGCAATAACTTCAACAGGTACCATTGCAGTACACAGGCTAACAGCATATGGACCCTGGTGACTCCAGGATGCCAGCAGCAGCTGTACTCTCACTGCCTTTGTTACCCTCAAGATTGCAATATCAGCTAAATTCACACCACCTGTGGAAAACTGTACCAGTATTCAACACCATTGGCCTAATCTACTAGAATCATGCAACCACGCAATTTCCTCCTCGTTTCCCCAAACCCCGGTGGTCCATACTCACCATGGCTGGTGCTGTGATTGTACCATGCACAAGTAATCCCAAGTAGAAGTGAGAAAGTAATACTTACAACTGTGGGGAAGCAAGGGGAGTGAGTTCAGCATCTTATGTTTTGCTTTCTGTAGTGAATACTCTTACAATGGTACCTCTGAGTGAGTTTTATATGCTGCTGCTGCTGCTGCCATTGTGGCCTTCAGGGTCACCCCCTCAACACCAGTGGAACATCTGAACCAGATAAGGAGGAGAAAAGAGAGGACTCAAGATGACATATTCAATGAGATCCTGCAAGCCAGTGCTACATCCGACCATGAGCACAGGGCCTGGAGGATGAACCTTGTAGACAGCCTGGAGAAGGAAAGAGTTGAAAGCAGAAAGTCCCAGTAGGAAAAGGAGAGGGAGATGCACCAAGATAAAATGGGCATCTCAGGCAGCAAATAAAAATGCTGCAGACTTTGGTGGACCAAAAAGTTCAACTATCCCATACTCTCCTCCCTCTGAAGCCCATTGAGAACTCCATAGAGCAACTTCCCTTACCCACCCTCCCGCGCCCACATTCCAAGTGGCATCAAACGTCACTGTACTACCTCTACCACACCATCCCAGGGACATTAAAGGCAATCACAGCTTCACATAAACTGACTGTAAAAGCCACACTTGGTATGTACGTAGCTGAAATGGACATGAATGATCTTTTCTCTTCAGAAGTTCTGTTCTCTCAGTTTACTACATTTGTTGTAATATTTGCATTTGTTGTAAAATTGCACTTTTTGTTTGCACTGATTTTGTTACAGAATACAATTCTTATTTGGAACATAATTCATCTTTATTAGTTCACAACATATGCTGCTGAGTGCTCAGCAGTTCTGAAAGCAACCAATTACTTTTTACTGCACAATGTCACACACCACATAGGATCATTCACAAACTAAATTAATAGGTGCATTGACAATGTTATATTCTTACATGTAGAGCAATCACCACATGATTCCTACTATGCCACAAAAGAGCAGAGCCAGGTAGAGTACACTACAACAACTCTGTCTCACTGATAAAATGTTCTTGCCAAAACCTCCCTGAACCGCATAGCTCAGCGTTGAGCTCTTCTAATAGCCCTTGTATCTGGCTGTTCAAATTCAACAGAAAGCTGCTCCACCTCTGCGTTCCACCCCTGCAGAAACTTCCCCCCACTTTGCTTCACAGATATTATGCAGGACACAGCGGGCAGCTATAGCCATTGGGATATTTTTCTTACTGAGGTCCAATCTTTGAGTAAACAATGCCAGAATCCCTTCAAATGACCAAAAGCAGATTCCGCTGTCATTCTGCTCCTGCTGAGCCAGTAGTTGAACTATTCCTTGGTGCTGTTGAGGTTGCTGTTGTACAGCTTCAAAAGCAAGGGGAGTAAGAGGTCGGCTGGGTCCCCATGGCTCACTATTAGCATTTCAGCATTCTCAATGGTAATCTGCCCAATGGGAAAGAAAGTCCCTGCTTGTAGCTTTTTGAACAGGCCGGTGCTCTTAAATATGCGAGTGTCATACACCTTAACTGACCAGCCCACACTGATGTTGGTGAAGCATCCCTGTTGATCTACCAGTGCTTGCATAACTGTAGGAAAGTAGCCATTTCTGTTGATGTACTCTGTGTCAAGGCCAAAATAGGGATATATACACCATTTATTGCTCCAACACAGTTTGGGAACCCCATTGCTGCAAATCTGTACATTATGTCCTGCACGTTAGCAACAGTCACAGACCTGTGACAAGGAAATGATTAATGGCCCTGTATGCTTGCATCACAATAGCCCCCACAGTGCATTTCCTGACTCCAAATTGATTCCCCTCTGACCAGTAGCAATCTGGTGTTGTGAGTTTCCTCACTGTGGTCACCACTCCCTTCTTCAGTGTCCTTGCAGCTCTCATTATGATGTCCCGGCGCTGGAGAGCTGGGGTGAGCTCAGCGCACAGATCCAGGAATGTGGCCTTGTGCATCTGAAAGTTCTGCAGCCACTGCTCATCATTACAATGCTATCTCACCAATCAGTGCTTGTTGCCCAGGTAATATGATCCAATGTTTTATTACGCTCACTGTAAAAAATATGTCTTTTTCCAACTTTGAACTTTGCTGTCTTCAACTTTCAGCAACTTGGTTTTACTATGCTTTTGTCCACTAGATTAAAGCCCTCCAGCGTCTTTAAACCTGAATATGCATTTCATAAAAAATATTTTCTGGAAATTGTTTTTGTTTCTTTGTTAAAATAATTGATTTATTTTTATTAACTGTGATTTATTTTAGAATTGATAAAATATTATATATAAAAACTTCACTGTTTTCATAAGTGCTGGATGTTGGTCTAACTATGTTCCTATTCAAGTCAATGGATGTTGTACCATTGCCTTCAATGGGAACAGTTTGTCCCAATCCTAAGTGTTTTTGAAAACCTCACCTTTAATTTTCTATCTGGGATCATATTCTGTTAAAAAGAAAATGATTTTGAATGCTTATGGTTCAAAGTCCTAACAGATAAAGCACAAGATGGGGTATCAGTTGGTATCTTTTACAGCCCATCAAAACACATTAGAGCAGGGATCGGCAACCTTGGCATGCGTCCCGTCCCAGGCCAATGGGGGCTGTGGGAAGTGGTGTGGGCCTAGGGATGTGCTGGCCACCACTTCCCGCAGCCCCCATTGGCCTCGAGCAGCGAACCGCGGCCAGTGGGAGCCGCGATCGGCCTAACCTGCGGACGCTGCAGGTAAACAAACCGGCCTGGCCCTCCGGGGGCTTTCCCTGATGGGCTGCGTACCAAAGGTTGCCAATCTCTGCATTAGAGAACAGGACGACTTATTGCTAATGAGTAGGAAAAAAAGGCTGTATCAGAAGGGGGGGATTTCATTTTGAGTGACACGTGCTGGAGGTTTCATACTGCCAGTAATGAAACATTCTTGGAGTTTCTAAATAGCATATATGACAATTTCATAACTCAAAGTGTTGCATCCAACATGGGGGAAATCTATATTAGACTTTGTCTCGACAGATAAAGAGGAACTAAAATTAAAAGATTAGGTACAAGTGATTGTGACTTGATCATTTTTATAATGTGCAAACAGATTAAAGTCCAGACCAATAATATATATGCTTGTTGCTTTAAAAGGGCCATTTTCATAAACCTGAAAAAAAATTATGAGTCAAATCTGTTGTAAGGAAGAATTTAATAAGAAAAATGTTAATGATAATTGGAAATTATTTAAGAATGCTTTACTAGATGTCTCAGGCCTGGTCTACACTAGGAGCTTATATCGAATTTAGCGCCGTTAATCGAATTAACCCTGCACCCGTCCACACCAGGAAGCTACTTAGTTCGAAATAGAGCTCTTTTAAATTCGATTTCTGTAATCCTCGAAAACGAGAGGAGTAGCGCTAAATTCGAAATGGCAATATCGAATTAGGCTAGGTGTGGATGGAAATCGACGGTAATAGCTCCGGGAGCTATCCCACAGTGCACCACTCTGTTGACGCTCTGGACAGCACTTCGAGCTCGGATGCTCTGACCAGCCACACAGGAAAAGCCCCGGGAAAATTTGAATTCCTTTTCCTGTCTGGCCAGTTTGAATCTCATTTTCTGTTTGGACAGCGTGGAGAGCTCAGCAGCACTGGCAACGATGCAGAGCTCTCCAGCAGAGTTGGCCGTGCAATCTAATAGAAAGAGGGCCCCAGCATGGACTGATCGGGAAGTCTTGGATCTCATCGCTGTGTGGGGCGATGAGTCCGTGCTTTCAGAGCTGCGCTCCAAAAGAAGGAATGCAAAGATCTACGAGAAGATCTCTAAAGCCATGGCAGAGAGAGGATACAGCCGGGATGCAACGCAGTGCCGCGTGAAAATCAAGGAGCTGAGACAAGGCTACCAAAAAACCAAAGAGGCAAACCGACGCTCCGGATCCGAGCCCCACACATCACGTTTCTACGAGGCACTGCATTCCATCCTAGGTGCGGCCGCCACCACTACCCCACCACTGACCGTGGACTCCGAGGATGGGATATTGTCCACGGCCGGTTCCTCCTCGGAAATGTTAGGTGACGGGGAAGATGAGGAAGGAGATGAGGAGGACGAGGCAGTCGACAGCGCTTGCACCGCTGATTTCCCCGACAGCCAGGAGCTCTTCATCACCCTTACCGAGATCCCCTACCAACCGTCCACAGCCCTTACCCCGGACACCGAATCAGGGGAAGGATCAAGCAGTGAGTGCTTTAAACATCTAAACATTTCATTGTAACATAAGTGGAATATTTATATTGTTAAGAATGGGCTTTTCAGTCACTCATTTAAACATAGAAACTTTTATTTATAACAAAACAGAAATATTAACTATATTAGTAATTTGTTGTTCATGATTTAGTTGGCTTACTGAACTATTTACTCCTAACTATGTATAGAAAATCAAGTACTGTCCGGATATTCATGATTAGTCCACCACAGGACGCTCCACTCTGTAGTCCGTTATGCTGAACTTAAATGAAAAGGCGGTCAATGTGCCCGGGAATGGACAGACAGTCCTCCTGGGATAGCTCGGCATAGCTCTCCTGGAGGTACCGCTCCAGCATGCGCATGAGGTTCCACGGCAGGGCGATCTTGTTCGGTCCCCCGTGGTAACACACGTTCCCATGCCATGAGTCCATCAGGTAGTCGGGGATCAGTGCGCGGCACAGCATGGCGGCATACGGCCCAGGCCTCTGCATGCTCTCACGCAGCATCCTTCCCCTCTCGGTCTCCGAGATCCTCATGAGTGTAATGTCACACATGACGCCCTGCTTTAAATTAGGGAGGGGAATGTTAGTATTGGGACTGCTTTACAGCCACGCGGTGGAGGTGGCAGAGGGGCAGCATACAGGGATCTTTCCCGGGGACAGCCGCGAGGTGGTGGGACAGGGGCAGAGCTCATGCTTCCCTGATTGCTGCCAGCAGAGAGTGGCCTTGCATTCAGTGCGAAAGGAGCCCAGTGCTACTATTACATGTTTAAGCTGCCACAAGTCTACGGCTTACCATGTTTTCCTGCAGCAGAAGTAGAGGTGTCCTGCAACGCTTCTCTGATCGCAACTGTAGGACCCCAGACACATAAGGCGAGGGCCGAAAATTCGACCTTGTCCTGAGTGCGCATGTGAAAGGTGCAGTGCATGGTGTTGTTCACAGAGAAAGACTATGCTCTTTGTTAGCAACTTCATTTATCTGTCTCAGGAATTTACTCCCTTTTTCCCATTCCCACAGACATCTGCGACTGTCTCCCAACCCAGCCTGGCATCACACTCCCAGAGGCTAGCGCAGATTAGAAGAAGGAAGAGAAAAACGCGGGAAGACATGTTTTATGAATTTATGGAGTGCTCACGAGAGCAGGCAGCCCAGACGACACAGTGGAGGGAGAACTTGTCACAAATGCACAGAGCAGTCATGGAACGGGAGGAGAGGTGGCGCCAGGAGGACCAGCAGGCTACTCAAACCCTGCTTGGACTAATGAGGGAGCAAACGGAGACGCTCCGGCGCCTAGTGGATGTTCTGCAAGACCGGAGGCAGGAGGACAGAGCACTGCTGCTGTCTATCTCTAACCGCCCTCCCCCGCCACCAAGTCCCACACCCCCCTCACCAAAAGTACAAAGAAGGAGGGGCGGCAAGGGCCGTTAAAACTGTCAGTCGGCCACTGCACACTGCTGCAGCAATGGAAGGCTCTCGTTCCAAAGTTTGAAAAGTCCTTTCCTACCCATCTCACACTAGCCCATGTCCAAGTTTCCTCCCCCCCCCTTTTCATGTGCGGTTCATAATAAAACATCTGTTTCTGTTAAGTACTGTTTCCGAGAGTGTCTTTTGGAGGGGATTCTGTCTGAAGGGGGGGAAGGGGTTTGTTACTTGGACAGGACAGTCACCTGTAGCAGGCTACAGAGGCGGGGGCAGGTCCAGCATCAGGACACATACACAGCACAGTCACCAGTTACCCTGGTCAGTCTGGGAGGCGGTTTTCTTGTTCTGGGGTGCGAGGGGGTTGATCTGTGACTTTGTGTCGGGGGAGGGCAGTTAGAGATCCTATGCCGCGGTCCTTATCCTGGATCACAGAGCCACGCAGCAGGGGATCTGTTACCCTCCGCCCCCTGCCAGAAAGTCACTTGGCCGACACATACATCCAGTCCCGCCCAGGACTGCTGGCAGGCTGCGTTGAAACAACCAATCCAGCACTGCGGAGCCTGTCATTCCCGGACTTTAGAAGCATCATTTGCATCAAAACACTAAGCCCGCCCCCCGCCACAGTCTGCGTCCCCGGTTTAAAACATTCCCGCGAAAACAGTAAAAAAGAGAACCTTGTTCATTAACAGAACAGAACAGATTTTATTTGTTGGGAAGTTGGGGAAGGGGGTATGTAACTTAGAAGGATAGTCAACAGTAACTGGGTAAAGAAACGGGGGCAGGTTCAGTATCTGTGTCCACAAAGTAAAAAGTCACTGGAGACCCTGTTCAGTCAGGAACCTGGCTTTCAAAGCCTCCCTGATGCACAGCGCGTCCCGCTGTGATCTTCTAATCGCCCTGCTGTCTGGCTGGACGTAATCAGAAGCCAGGCTATTTGCCTCAACCTCCCACCCCGACATATAGGTCTCCCCCTTGCTCTCACACAAATTGTGGAGCACACAGCAAGCAGCTATCACAATCGGGATATTGGTCTCGCTGAGATCACAGCGAGTGAGTAGGCTTCTCCATCTCCCCTTGAGACGGCCAAAAGCACACTCCACCACCATTCTGCACTTGCTGAGCCGGTAGTTGAATAGTTCTTTCCCTGAGTCCAGTGCGCCAGTGTAGGGCTTCATGAGCCAGGGCATTAGCGGGTATGCAGGGTCCCCGAGGATGACTGTAGGCATCTCCACATCCCCAACAGTTACTTTGTGGTCCGGGAAGTAAAGACCTTCCTGCAGCCGTCTACACAGACCAGAGTTCCTGAACACCCTAGCGTCATGAACCTTGCCAGGCCATCCAACGTAGATATTGGTAAAACGTCCCCGATGGTCCACCAGTGCTTGCAGCACCATGGAAAAGTAGCCCTTCCGGTTGATGTACTGGCTAGCCTGGTGGTCCGGTGCCAGGATAGGGATGTGAGTCCCATCTATAGCCCCACCGCAGTTTGGGAATCCCATCTCGGCAAAGCCATCTCTGATGAGCTCCACGTTTCCCAGGGTCACTACCTTAGATAGCAGTAGCTTGACGATTGCCCTGGCTACTTGCATAACAGCAACCCCCACGGTAGACTTGCCCACGCCAAACTGGTTAGCGACGGACCGGTAGCTGTCTGGCGTTACGAGCTTCCAGAGGGCTATGGCCACTCGCTTCTGGACAGTCAGGGCTGCCCGCATCCGGGTGTCCTTTCGCTTCAGGGCAGGGGACAGCAACTCACACAGTTCGAGGAAAGTCCCCTTCCGCATGCAAAAGTTGCGCAGCCACTGGGATTCATCCCAGACCTGCAGCACTATGCGGTCCCACCATTCCGTGCTGGTTTCACGGGCCCAGAATCGCCGTTCAACAGTATCAACAAGACCCAGTGACAGCGAGATGTCCTGGGCGCTGGGTCTCATGTTCTCAGAGAGGTCGGAGCTAGTGTCCGACTTCATGCCGTCACGGTAGTGCCGTAGCCTCCTCTCATGATTGATCTGCAGCTGCCTCTGGTACAGGTGGAGGAGAAGCTGCGAGGCGTTGAGAACTGCCACAACTGCAGCGATGGTCGCAGCGGGATCCATGCTCGCACTGCTGTGGCGTCCGCGCTGTCAGTAATCAGAAAAGCGCGCGAACTGATTTCCCGCCGGCGCTTTCAGGGAGGGAGGGAGGGAGGGCGTGAGTGACGGACGGATGATGACAGGCGCCCAAAAGCACCCTCGACACATTTTTTACCCAGAAGGCATTTGGGGCTCGACCCAGAATTCCAATGGGCAGGGGGGACTGCGGGAACTGTGGGATAGCTGCCCACAGTGCACCGCTTCCAATGTCGACGCTTGCCCCGTTAGTGTGGACTCACAAAGTCTCACAAAGTCGAATTACTGTCCTTAGTGTGGACACACATGTTCGACTTAGTAATATCGATTCCACATAGTCGAATTAACTAAAATCGAAGTACTCTCGTAGTGTAGACAAGGCCTCAAAAGTCACAATCCTACAGTTGAAGAAGCAAGTATTGGTTAAAAAACGGACCTGGTTTAATGGAGAAGTGAAGGCAGCTATAGAGTGTGTGTGTGTGTGTGTGTGTGGATAGATATAGATATAACAAATAAAAGAAAGAGTAAGTTGAGAGGAATGAATATAAATCAGAAGCGAGAAATCATAAAAAATTGATAAGGGAAGCAAAGAGATACAAGGAGAAATCTATGGCAAGCAGGGTTTAGGAAAATAAGGAGTTTTAGTATATTAGGAATAAAAACATTGCTAACAATGGTATTGGTTCATTATTAGATGAAAATGGTAGAATTATTAATAACTCCAAAAAAGGTAGTGTCCAATAACTTTTTTTGGGGAAAAACAGATGTTAGTCATATCATATGATAACACTCTTTCTATTCCACTACCACCTCAGGAGGATGTTAAACAGAAGCTACTGAAGTTAGACATTTTTAAATCAGCAGGTCCAGACAACTTACGTCCAAGAGTTTTAAAAGAACTGGCTGAGGAGCTTGCTTGACCATTAATGTTGCTTTTCAATAAGTCTTGGAACTTTGGGAAATTCCAGAAGACAAGGAGAAAGCTAATGTGCCAATATATAAAACCTGTAAACAGGACACCCAAGTAATTATAGGCTTGTCAGTCTGAAATTGATCATAGGCAAGCTAATGAAGGAGCTGATACAGGATTCAATTAATAAAGAATTAAAGGAGGATAAGATCATGTAATGGATCATCACTGAATGGATTAAAAAATGTCTAGCTGATAGGCCTTAAAATTTAATTGTAAAATGGGGAATCCTCACTGAGCAGGTATGTCTAGTGGGGTCCCCCAGGGATTGGTTCTTTGCCTTATTCAATTTAATATTTTTATTAATGAGCTGGAAGAAAAGATGGAATCATCACTAATAAAGTTTGCAGAGAAGACAAAAATTAGGGGAGTGGTAAATAATGAAGTGGACAGGTCACTCACACAGAGTGATTGGGATTGCTTGGTAAACTGATCTCAAGCAAAATATGAAAATATGCATCTAGGAACAAAGAAATTGTAGCTCATACTTACAGTACAGGGGACTCTATCCTAGGAAGCAGTCACTCTGAAAAAGATTTTGAGATGTGGATAATCAGCTGAACATGATCTCCCAATGCAACAATGTGGCCAAAAGGGCTAATGAGATCCTTGCCTGCATAAACAGGGGAATCTCAATAAGGAATAGAGTTTATTTTACATCTGTATTTGGCACTGGTATGACTGTTGCTGGAATACTATGTCCAGTTCCAGTTTTCACAAACGAAGAAGGATACTGATAAATTGGAGAACATTCAGTGAAGAGTCACAAGAATAACTAAAGGATTAGAAAATATGCCTCATAGAGAGGGACTCAAGGAGCTCAATCTATTTAGTTTAACAAAGAGAATATTAAGAGGTAACTTGATTACAGTCTGTAAATACCTACATGGGGACCAATATTTGATAATGGGGTCTTCTAGCAGAGAAAGGTATAACACAATATAAAAAAAAATATGCTCTAGTAATTATTTTGGGGAAGTATTATGGCCTGTGTTATACAGGAGGTCAGAGTAGATGGTTACAATGGTCCCGTCTGATCTTGGAAACTATGAATATATGTATAGCTGATTAGGGCATCATATGTATGGGAACAAAATATCTGAATAGCACTAGTCTCAAGTGGGAACTAGTCTACGATTTAGATTTAAAAAGCACCGAATAGAAACAGTCCAAACGTATGAAATCTCAGACTAGTTACTCTTTAATTTCTCTCAAAAGTATTAGACACAGGATAACTATCAGTCCCTTCTAGAAATACATACATAAGCAGCCCTCAAAACTATTAAGTAATCCAAACACAATGATTCATTCTGTATTAAACTTCATTTAATGTGCTTAATCCAACTTCATTATCTCGTCCCCTCATTCCCTTTCCGTGCTGTTGATAACAAAGTTAATATTAATAAACCAATCAGTAAATCACACAGATGCTAGGGGGAAAAAAACCTATTAATTATTTTCCCTATTATATTCTTCTTTGTTAGCATTCAAATCAGTAAAAGTGACCCCTCCTTCCCCACCCCCTCCCAGCACCATCCTCAGCATTAGGTAGCATCAGCAATGTCTACATTTGTTTTACTGAGAATCACTTCAAATCCTTAATTGCACCAGAAGACACAATAGTAATTTCTAATGGTCAATAATAATAGCAATAATAATTTCACTGAAGTCAGTGGGATTGGGCAGGGAGCTTGAAAGATTGTCTTATATTTGTTACGCTACCTTGCATTTTTATTTCTTAGCTTGAATCAACATTCAATGAGAATATATTGAATAAGAAACCTGATTTATAGCATGTTTGACTAGAATAAAAAAGAGGTAAGGTAGCATATCTAGGAATCGGAGGAACTAATTCAATATCAAACTGATATGTGCTTCTGACAGCTCTCTTCATCTCCTTCAGAAGCTTGTATCCTTGTATCTTCAGTCACACAGCTCCATACTCACACAAGAGACTCCTAACTAAAGTCTAGTGCTCCCAATCTCTCTCCTTCAGAAACAACCACACTTATTTTGGGAAGTCTGCTAGCTACATTGGCCATGCATTGGAGTGTTCAAAAATACAGAAACTTTCAACCACTTTTTAAGGCAGGTGAAAGTCAGGGGGAAAAAATAAAATTTCAAAAAATGAAATTTCAAAACTTTTTGATAAGTTGTACTGCTCATTCTGTTATTACCTATATAGCAGTTATTCATATTGTAATGGACTGTACATTTGTCTATGCCCATTAGTGTCCTGAGGCCAGTTAAGTGAGAATAGCTTTGTGTGTAAGTAATCCCTGTTGAAGTAAATGGGAAAACTTATATGTTTATGTACCTTGCTGAATAGGGGTCTGAGTAAATTCTGTGGAATGGAAATAATTTTCTTTGTTGGAATATTGCCCAATTGAAAAGGTCTGTGCACATCTTCTAACACTATATAAATTAATAAATAACAACACAATCTTTATTTAGCCCCAATATGAAAATGCATTTTTTTAAAAAGTCTCATTATTTGATCTCATAATGCTGTACAATGTAACATGTTAACATGCAGATATAGTACACAATATAAATGATCTGCCCTTTTCTGTAACCATATTAGAGATGCCCACATGTAGTATCTTATACCATATCCTTAAACTAAATTTAATACTGCTTTTCTAGTAAAGTTGTGTAAATCGTTAATAATGATTAAACTACTTCATTTCATATGTTAGATACACATAGATTAGATAGTATTTTGTTATTATTGTATATGAGAGCATGTAAGGAGAGAACTTGTTATAATGTATAAGGGCAAAAGGGGAAATGTTATGGCTGCTGAATTTCTTAAGTTTGTGCAATTAAAATCTCAACCTTAATGTTGTATTAACATATTTTTAGATGCAATCTAACATTTAGATTTTCAAACTATATATTTTTGACAGATTTACACAGATAAACATGTTAAAAATGGTTATTTTGAAAGATGAACTATATCCAAGGATAATTAAAAATATAAAAAATTGCTAGCATCTATACTTCTAAAACATGAAATAATACAAAGTATAATAAACAAATATTTTCAATTTTGCACTATTCTTCTATTAACATTAATATATTTCATGAAATTTATTTAAATAGTAGCCGTTTGTGTTAATTTTGATGGAATAAATGGTCTGAGAGAATGATGGGTGCTAACATGACCCTCTCACTGTACAATACTAAATAGCTAAACATGGTTCTGGGTTTTCAGTACAGACTCTTCAGCCTGCTTAGTCCCTTGCAAAACACACCACTAACAATATTTTGAATGTTTCATTAAAGATGAAGGGAAAAAAGTAAAAGCATTTGAAATGTAAAATATTAAATATGGTTTTAATTTGGACAATATCCCTTATTCTCTTTTCCTTTAGCTGTAGAGAATTTGAGTTCATCTACACTGCACACTCCTTACAGCAATGTGTACAGTACATATAGTGCATGCCCCCTACCAAGGTTATAAATAGCAATGTAGACAGTGAGGCACTGCTTAGGTGAATAAAGACACTCCTGAACTTGAAGATTTTTTTTCGTAGAGAGGGTGTGCATAGCACAACTGTAAAACAGGTACAGAAGTTGCCACTCCTAAGCAAACTGCCTCCAGTGCTTGAAGGCATTATGCTTGTTCCTCTGCTGTCTTCAGGGTTCCTACCCAAATAATGCTCCTCCCATTCCCCTTCCACTACAGTTCTGACACATTAAGCGATATTTGACCCCAAGGAGAACAATTCAGTCTCTGCATTTATTATTCATTGTGGTCATGGCTGTGATGAGTAATGATTGTTAAGATAGTTACAATTGTACCTAGAGTTCTGAAAGCATTTGGTAATCAAAATTAGATCTCAATAGATGGGGATAGCCACAGCCAAAACATTTAAATCAACAATGAATTTTAAATCACATAAGTTACTTACAGATATTTTTAATTGTTTAAGACAAAACAATGGAACATAGGTTAAAGCAAACTAATATTTTGACTCAGGGTACGTTTGAATCGGTGGCTTCTTTGCGTCAACACTTTTTAGACCATTTCTGTAAATTAAACATTCAAATATGTAAGCTCCCAATAGATCATAAAATAAAAGTATAGTGGTACATATTTTAGTAAATATTAAATCTTTCTTCAGGGCTTCTCACATAATCAAAGTAGAAGTACAACAGCTGACCCAACTAGTTTGCTCAAGTGTGGGGGGAGGTATTGGTGGTACATAATTTGAATAAACTATTGTACAACGACAATGTAGAATAAATTCTGTGCCTCAAGGGCAAAACCAGCCTCACTGCATAACACATTTTAATAACTCTGTTACTTTTTTATGCAGAACTAAACTTCAGTGTCTGCTGGCTAAATGGAAAACAGTCAGAACATAAAAAATATCAAATGGCAGCCCCTAATAATCTACACATATTTATGAAATTGTTATTTTTCTCCTGTTGTATACTGTTTGGAAGTACAGCCTGAGGCTTCCTCTGATCTCTTGGAAAGCATTAACATTCAGTGGCCCTCTGTAAAATTATGTTATTTAGGCATAACAGGTTAATTTTATTCAGTTCTTTGAAGCCTTCTGTTTTATTCAGCTCTTTATAGTTACTTTGCCTGAGAAGAGCTTCACTTATCAGTATTTAACACTGTGATTTGCATGTTCAGGAATGTCCCAATCCCCAGTCCCCAACAGGCCACCACAGATTACTGGATAAGGAAATAAGGGTCCTACTATCAGAGGGGTAGCCGTGTTAGTCTGGATCTGTAAAAAGCGACAAAGAGTCCTGTGGCACCTTATAGACTAACAGACATGACATGCATCTGACGAAGTGAGTATTCACCCACGAAAGCTTATGCTCCAATATGTCTGTTAGTCTATAAGGTGCCACAGGACTCTAAGGGGCCTACTGTGGCTTAAGATAAAAAATGTATTTATTTTGAATTGTTTAAAGGGATTCTTTCATTCTGACATGGGGTTAGGAGCCCTAGAGATGGGAAGAAGTCATAAAGTGCTATATCTGGAATTTCTGATTGTTTAGTACTCTTAAATTAACAACAAATGTCTCTGAATTTGCCTATCCCTCTAAGATGAAACTTGGTTGGTATTAGAATTGGTCAAACTATTGGTTATTAATAGTATTTTTTTATCAGCTGGAGGGCAAGAGACCCTTGATGTAGATGCAATGGTGAAATGAGGACCGACACATGCATGGAATTACATGGCAGGCTGCAATTTTTATTAAACTCTATCACAGGGCAGGGGCACTCCCTGTCCATAACCCCTGCTTTCCTATATCAAGCTTTTAATTGGTTCCAGTGTGGGGGTTACAGGGCTTCTTACCATATGACCTACCACTTGGGGTAAGCTATCCTCAACCTATCTCGCAGGACTCAGCTCTCTCTGAGTCCTATCCCCCTCCCCTGAGGGGGACAGAAGGTGCAGAAGGATGGGGCCCTCTGCCTGTGAGGACCACAAGGTCTGACCTATCTCATGAGTCCAA
Organism: Emys orbicularis; assembly: GCF_028017835.1. Lineage (NCBI taxonomy): Eukaryota > Metazoa > Chordata > Testudines > Emydidae > Emys > Emys orbicularis. The sequence continues at coordinate 49,501,370 of NC_088687.1, read as the reverse complement.
GACCCATCACCAAATCCCAGGTCTTTTACTTCTGGGAACTGTTCATTTTATCCTTTTAACCATACTGGAAACTGGCCAGCAATTATGAAAAATTAACAACTTAACCCAATTATCTCAGTGAGGTACTAGATTCATTAACCCACTGTCAGCTGAAGATGCTCCAAGGAAGGCAAAAACCTCAGGTTCCTCTGCCAATTGGCCCATGGGTAAAAAAAATAATTCCTGCCCCCAAATGGGTGATCGACTAGACCCACAGCATCTGTCAGGTTGGGTTCCCATTCCTAGTTTGGGGTGGGTAGGGTAGAGTTGCTAGAATGGTTCTGAAAGAGGACCCACATGGTGCCTACTCCAGGTTGAATTCTGGGAGCTGGAGAATACTGGCCAATCAGCACCCCTCTTCCCCAGCTTACCAATGGGTGCCAGAGATTCCCAGGGAGGGAGGAGCTACCTGGTTTCCCTCAGCGAAAGATACCCCCCTCACTGCTGGAATAGTCCTCCTTCACCACCAACCCCATCAAGTTCCCCCACCCATTGAGGTATGTGGGGAGCATTTCTGTAGGCTTTCAAGGGTGGACATTACAAGTACTCAGGAAGCCTCTTCTGTTGGATGAAGCAGATTCTACATCATTCTTGCACCTTTCATGTGTCCGAGAATGATTGTGATTCTATGAGGTACAATCTGTCCCTAAACTCCCTCTGGAGTGGTGTGATTCCACAGTACACACAGCAAGTCTGTGCCTTAAATACATGACTTAGCTGTTTATGTTGATTTCTAATATTAATTTTGCCGTGCCTGGAAACATGGTATACTGATGCTAGACATACAGGGTGAAATCCTGGTCTCACAGAAACTGAGGGGAGCTTTGACACTGATTTCAGTGGAGTCAACACTTCACCCAGGTGTAATTTGTTTGATTTTAACTCCCTACATCATTTAAATATCTACTTAAAACAATTTTTCTACATTTTTTGCTTTTTTCTACGACATTTTCTAACCAGCTGGAAAATCTTTAAGTTATCCTTTTTCTACAGCAGGTAATGTAGGGGTGGTAGATAACCATCGCTTTTCATCTAACATTGATTCTATAACTTTTTATCTCCTCCATGGCAATTAATTTGTCATATCATTCTAGGGCTTTCCAAAGAGCTGAAACTTTTATAATTAGAGGGATGTATGCTAGAAATCTGGAGATTGATGTTTCATTTTAATTCATTTGGGATATAGGAGTACCCTATATCATTAGACAAATACTAATTTTATTTGACTATAATTGAAACTGCTGACAGCATCAGTTTTTGATGTGTAAAATAACTGATTATATTTGAAATCCCAGTGCTATAGATATGTTACAGGTCAGATTTTAAAAAAATAATAAAATCTCAGCATGCACAATTGGGAGCCATTTTCAAATTTTAAGATGTAAATTATAAATATAAAGTTTTTCCATAGATTTCTTCTTCCACATTTGTCAAGAACTTCTATTTGTCTTTCTATTTTAAGGTTTTGTGCTGCCGGGCATTACTGTAGTGTTGAGTGCCTTCCATGTAAAATCAATAGCAACACTGAGGTCCCTAGCAGACTTCATGGAGTCTCTGGCACTTCGTTTTTTGGGGGTAGGGAGATCAAAAGTGTGTGTGGAGCAAGGTTTGTAGGTGTGTGTGTTTTGTGGGAGGAATATGGTAGAGGACTGGGAATAAAAGGGGGTTCAGATTGCGTCATTTATAGTAGAAAGGTTTTCTCAAAATTGGTGGCCTTGCAATATTTCCTAAAGATGGTCAGACTCTGGATTCACCTGCTGTGTTCAAGAAGATTGTTCCACAGCCAGATCCCCTCAACAGACCTTGTCCCCAGCTCTCACATGCTTCCAATGTTATCCCAGCAGAATACAGCTGTTTGTGGTTGTTCATAAGTCAACAAACAGTCTTTGATGTAGCAAGGGCTTGATCCATTAATTGCTTTGAAAATTAGGACCCTGGTCTTAAATTGGCAACAGAAGCTGACTAGGAGCCAGTGGAGGGAATTAAGCACCTGTCTGTTGTGCTCACAGTGGCCTGAGACATGCAGAAGGCAGGCAGCTGCGTTCTGCACCAGCTGGAGCCTGTGCATCTTCATGTTCAGTTTCAGATACAATAAACTACAGTAATCCTGTCTGGCAGTGACAAATACATAGATTACCGTGGCCAGGATTTCATCTGGGAGAAAGGGACAATGTTTCCTAGTAAACTGAAAGACAACATTTTCAGAAAGTGATGCTAACTGTTACCCAACTTAGCAAGAAGTCAAATAGGACCTCAAGGCTTCCCTTGGTGGCATTTCCCCTTCCTCCCAATTACTTTGGCCTTTTTTGGGTTCAAGACTGAGTCATCTGGTAATCCAAGAGATAATTTCTTGTGGCCATATTGACATTTTAGTAATGACAGTGGTAGCAGCGGTTGAGAGTGAGGTACACAGGTGAGTGTCATTGACACACATAGGCTGCTAAGCCTATGGTATCTGTCATTTCTTGCAGTTTTCTAAGGTAGACATTGAAGAGAAGCAAGGATAGTATGGATCCCTGTGGAGCTCCACAGGTAAGGGCCTTTGGACAGGAGGAGCAGGAACTCATCACTGTTCTCTGAGTTTTTCTGAAAAAGGAATGAATAGAACCACTGTAACGCTGGTTTATCTACTCCTGTCATGCCACATAAGCATGTTAGTAGTGGTCAACTGTATCAAATGCTGCAGTGATGTGCAGAAGTGTGAGCATGAAAATTTTTGCCTGCATCCATGACTATAAGGAAGTAATCTTTTAGTGACACCATAGCCACCTCTTGGTTGTGCCCCAGTCTATACCCTGATTGTGAGGCATGCAGGATGTTATCTTATGTCACACGTAGTTGGAACTTGGTGGTTACATCTTTTTTCATTATGCTACCCAGAAATGGGAGGTTGGAGATGGGACAGGAACGTCACACCTTCCATTCTTTAGATTATGATTTAATGTTTGTCATTGCTGGAATTTTAGAACCCCAGAAATATTCTGTCCAGTCAGTCGAAGCTATGGTTTTTATGTGCCTAGATGTGGAACAATGCTAAACAATCTGTTCTACCTTGTATTTTGCTGTGATACTCTGAGTTTCCCAGACCTGAGTACAAGCACTGTGTAAGCTTGAAGCTTGTCTCTCTCTCCAAAAGAAGTTGGTCCAAATAAAATATATCATTTTACCCACCTTGTCTCTAGATGTGGAACCTACATTTTAATGAGATTCCACTAGCATAACCTGTTTCCTTCCAGATTAAATTTTTAATCTTTCAGTTTTAAACCTAATTTTGATCTCCAATACTATCTGCTTTTTATTTTACAATTAATTTCTATGTATCACATTCTGAGATTATGGCACTTACAAATGCACTTATATTGCTGCAGTTCAGATGAATATTCTAACCTGAAAAGGGAAAAAACAGGGAAATTGCCACTTTGTACATACATCAAGTAGCTGATTCCATATTTACAGCCTTATTAACCTGACTGGGAGGAGTGGAATAGCCAGCAAATCAAGTGCAGAATTGAAAATGTCAAAGTTGTGGAGCATAGTACTATAATTACCAAAGTACATCAGGTATTATTAGAATTTTGATAATTCCCTCTTGTGACAAGTATTGTAATAAGAACAGAAAATGTACAAAATTAATTTATTTTCATTACAAAAATAGTAATGAGGTGATATGATGGCATATAGTTCACATTCTCAAAATTGTCATTTCCTGTTGAATTGGTCTGGTAATCTTAGTGGCTTAATTAAATTAGTTGTTATAACTCCTCCTTTCTTGTTCAGAAAAAAAAATGTTAGGAAAGGACCATAGTGGTTCCACAGTGAAGGTCGCATTGAGATTTGCACTTAAAGCAGGGATTAGAGATTTTACTATGACTACATCAGGTTTGCTTCCTCCTTGCTCTTACATAAGTGCCTGTTGACACTTCAGGGGATTGAGAATTTCCTTCCAGAGGACATCTCAACAGTTGCCATGTGAGGTTTTCTTCCAAGATTTTGTTACCTACAATACATGGTGTGTCCTCTATGAGGAGCTCTGTGTTTCTCTGTTTTATCTTCCTAATATAATAACCAAAATTATTCCCCTACTAAGTAGTGTAAGACCTCAGATGGTGTACTTCATTGAGCTATACTGATTTACACTAGTTGAGGATCTGATCAAATAATGCACAATACATTGACATTATTAAGCCTCTGTTCATATCACATATTTACTGGTGTAGCATAGACTGGGTGCATTGTAAAGCGTCTGACTTAGTCCTTCATAACATTCTGATTTAAACAAAATCAGTACCACACAAAATAAGTGTACACCATATCCAACGGTTCTCAAAAAGTAATTGTGATACAATAAGAAAATAGATCACAAAATGTAATTGTCAATGGGAATCATTATTCAACTGGGTGTTTCTAATTGTGACCCCCAATTATTTGGTCCTACATTATGCTATATCTTTATGAGTGGTCTGGAAGAAAATATATCATTACTGATAAAATTTACAGATGACAATTGATGGAGAAGTAAACAATAGTGGGGATAGATCAATTACACAGACTGGTCTGGTTTGCTTGGTGAGGTGGACTCATCTGAACAACATGTATTTTAATACAGCAAATACAAGGTCATACAACTGAAGAAAGAATGTAGTCACCCTTATAAGATGCAGGACTGTGTCCTGGAATGCAGTGACTCTGAAAAGGATTTGGGGTTAATCGTAGATAACCAAATGAACATGAGCTCTCAATGCAATATCGTAGCTAAGAAGGAAAAAGTGATCCTTAGATATATAAGAAGCAGAATAGGGTAGGAATTGGTATCAATGGTATAGGAAGCATGAAAACTATTGTAACAAATTGAAGATAAAGGAGAAAATTAAGACACCAAATATCTGGTGAGGTCGCTGGGCTAGTAGCTCTACTCATACAAAAAAACAAACAAAAAAACACCACACATACTAACCCCCCCCCCCCCCCCAAGCAAACCATAAAACATTCCCAACAACTTGGAATGAGTTATTAGTAAGTGTTTAAAGAGGGGAGAGTTTTTAAACTGGGATATCTTTAGTTACCCCTTATTTGTGATAAGGCATAGTACTCTAGCTTTCTACCTTGAATACTGAGACTATTTGAAAAAGAAGAGGAGGGGGAGGAAACAATAATATATAAAATGTTTAATGATCAAATATGTTTGTTAGGGATTATGTGTATTAGGGATTTTTGCGCTGCTGTAATTACGCTGATGTAACTGAACTGATGTAGATGTATTTCTGCTGTAAAACATGGGGCTTACCCCAGACACAAAGAAAAATTCCTAACAGAGCGACTGGGTGAAAGCAATGCTGCCTTTGACGCAGTTAACTGCATGCTAATTAATTACATTATATTAAGTCAAGGGGATATTTAACCTCACATCTACTTAATATCTGACAAGCTCTACAGTAACTAATAAAATATAAATATTAGATATGGTCTGAAACCCTATCTGAACTCTTGAGACATACAGGCTGCAGCTTTAGCTTTATAATTTTTCACACTTCAAAATGATTATATATATATATATACACACACAACAAAAGTTGTGGGAGTACATCAGAACTTTAATGAAAACAACATGTAGAGCTTCAGCTTATCTATTAACTTTCCATTTTCCCCACAAAAATTGTTTCTGTCAATATTTTATTATGACAGGAGAGAATGGGAGAAAGAAGTGAAGTCTAATCTAAGCAGATGGTTGTCAAAAACTGCACATGGCAATTGAGAATATAAACAGAAATCAGAAGCAGGGAGTTTTTTCTCCCCTGTTTCATTTTTATGTCATGAATAGTAAATAAATGTTGCATTATAAACAAATGGAAAACTAGTAAAAAAATATAGAAAATGAAAGAAAAAATAAGAAAAAGTTGTTGAAAATATTTTTTTAGACGTTGACTTAGGATGCAATTACTGTTAAACCTTAAGTATCAATGAATGCTGATAAGACTGAAAACAATAACAATTGACATATTCATGAATTGATTATCTCTTCTTCTGAGATATTACAAGGGTGATTCATTTTGACAGGAATAAAAGAATACTTTCAAGATGTTCCTTGGTTACTGATAGATGAAATATGTTACAACTTGTTTTGTGCCAATATGCAGAATGAAAATATTCAGTTGGTGCTAAGTGGCAAAACAAGCTATGATTTAGTAAGCTTATAAAGGCAGATCCTTTGCTATCACTTTGACCTCTGTGAATAGTTCTAAACCTAAATTTTAAATAGAGCCTGCAGACTTCAATAGGACTTAAGTACGTGTTTCACTAGTTTACTGAATAGGGAGGGATGTAAGCATATACTTGAGGTTAAACAGGTGCTTATATGCTTTGCTGAAACAGATATAAATCATATTTCAAGATGTACATATCTTGTTAAGCATATGTACTTTTTACTATTGATTACATAAATGTACATTATAGTGAATAAAAGCATATTAATCATGGGCTAAACATTACATTATACATTGAGCGTGTATTGAGTGCTCAAAAAAAGCAGGTTATCTAGAAAGGTAAGATATAGATGTATGTAGAAGGATATAGTCTTACATTTTGAAACTCTGTCATGTAGTAATGAAGAATGTAAATTAGCTTTGAAATCAAGCATAAACACACAAACATTATTTATTTCAAGTTAATTTGTATCTCAATTTCCTCTTAAGAAATGCAGGGCTACATTTCTCATCTCTTGTGCTACATTTATTCATCCCATCTGTCCGACGTCCCGCCCTTATCCCTTGCAATGCTGGCTGTTGCTTCAATCCACACATTGTTCCCAAAATACTATTTTAATTATGAACTCTTTTTAGTAAAAAAAAAAAAAAAACTTTCTCTACTCTTACTGAAAAACAAAGATAAGTTCTGGCAGCAGTTATCAAATATAATACGTTTTCCATTCTGATAGTCTAATTTGTCTAAAACTTGCACTCAGTTTAGGTAACTCATCAGTTGATCCCTTGTAAACTAATTTATACTAGCTAGGATCATATTACAAGGTCTATTAATCTTCATGCTTCAGGTAACTTAGCTGATTACCAGCAGAAGTGTGGATATTCTGATATATTATTTTGTCACCAGGAGAGCTCTCTTCCAGCAATAAAGTGCGGCCACACAGTGCACCTTACAATGGCATGGCTGCAGCAGCACAGCCACACCGTTGTAAAGTGTGCTGTGTAGCCTTAGTTTGCAGTCCCAAGACATTTTAGCCAACAGACCACAAAACTCTCTGGCTTTTTCCAGGGTCACACTGCGCTCACAGGCAAGTGCTAGGATTTCTTGTTCTTTTGCCTCTGCCTCTCTCTCTCTCTCTCTTTTCGTTTGTCCTCAGATTCCCTGTGTTCTTTCACACACCCAGGGCAAAACACCTGGTAAGGATACCAAGTCAAACCCTCCACCCATTTGCTAGCTTCTGGGCAGACTTTAGAAGGCTTTGTTTTAGGCGTGGTCCCTTAACTATCTCTTACAACTATCTAAAATGAAGGGTGCATTCACACATCAGCTTGAAGAGGTTTTAACTTAACATATAAGGTTTTGCCCAGGTCAAAACAATATAAAGTAACACCGAAGCAACAACAATAATTGCAGCCACTACACCTCATACAAATACATTGTATGAATGGTACACCAACACTTCGAATGCTGCATGCAGTTCTGGCGGTACCATCTCAAAAGTGATATATTAGAAATGGAAAAGATAGCTTCTATATAAGGTGAGATTAAAAAGACAGTCTATTCAGCTTGTCAAAGAGATGACTGAGGGGGCATATGATAGAGGTCTATAAAATCATGAATGGTGTTGGGAAATTGAATAGGGTAAATATTGCTTTCTATTCACAAAACAAGAGGACTAGAAGTCACCCAATGAAACTAAAGGCAGCAGGTTTAAAACAAACAAAAGGAAGTTCTTTTCACACAACACACAGTCAACCTGTGGGACTCCTTGCCAGGGAATGTTGTGAAGGCCAAAAGTATAACTGTGTTAAAAAAAAAAGATAAGTTCATCAATGGCAATTAGGCAAGATGGTCAGGGACTCGGTCCCCTATTCTGGGTGTTTTAAACCTCCAACTGCCAGAAAATGGGACTGTACAACATGAGATGGATCACTTAAAACTGCCCTGTTCTGTTCATTCCCTCTTAAGCATTTGGCAGTGGCCACTGTCAGAAGACAGGAAAGTGGGCTAGATGGACCATTGGTGTGAAGTATGGCAGTTCTTATATTTCTATGCTCCTACAACGTACCTTTATTTTCATGAGATAAAGTATAGAATAATGGCTTTAGTTTATTCATGGCACTAATAAAGAGACTGGAAATAAGGTCTTCATTTTTCCACAGTAAGTGTAATTAGCTATTAGAACAATTTACTAAGGGTCATGATGGATTCTCCATCACTAACAATTTTTTAAATCAAGATTGGATTTTTTGCCCCCCAAAAAGATATTCTGTAGGAATTATTTTGAAGAAGCTCTGTGGCTTGTGTTATACAGGAGGTTATACTAGACATTACAGTGGTCACTTCTGGACTTGGAGTCTATTAATCCATAAAAATAAAATATTCTTAATATCCCAAATTATATTCTTTATAAATTGTTTACTGGAAAAAGATAAGGGGATGGAGGGAAAGAGAGTGAGTTTGGGGTGGAATGGGGACTAAAGAAGAAAAAGTGAGTGGTGTAAATTGCCTCCTCATCACTTAATTACTAAGCTACACAGTAGCACTTTCCAACACTTGTAAATCATTTTCTAGGGTTGTCAAGGCTGTATCCCCACTTTGAACTTTAGGGTACAAATGTAGGGGCCTGCATGAGGACTTCTAAGCTTAACTACCAGCTTAGTTCTGGTCCGCTGCCACCATTCCCTACCCTGGGAAGCTTTTAGAAACCTCTCACCAATTCCCTGGTGAATACAGATCCAAACTCCTTGGATCTTAAACAAGGAGAAATTGACCCTTCCCCTCTCCTTCCTTTCACCAACTCCTGGTGAATACAGATCCAAACCCCCTTGGATCTTAAAACAAGGAGAAATTGACCCTTCCCCCCTCCTTCCTTTCACCAACTCCTGGTGAATACAGATCCAAACCCCCTTGGATCTTAAAACAAGGAGAAATCAATCAGGTTCTTAAAAAGAAGGCTTTTAATTAAAGAAAAAGGTAAAAATCATCTCTGTAAAATCAGTATGGAAAATAACTTTACAGGCTAATCAAACTTAAAGAGCTCAGAGGACCCCCCTCTGTCTTAGGTTCAAAGTACAGCAAACAAAGATAAACACTCTAGGAAAAGGTACATTTACAAGTTGAGAAAACAAAGTAAAACTAAGACGCCTTGCCTGGCTTTTTTACTTACAAGTTTGAAATATGAGAGACTTGTTTAGAAAGATGGGGAGAACTTGGGTTGATGTCTGGTCCCTCTCAGTCCCAAGAGCGAACAACCCCTTAAAACAAAGAGCACACACAAAAGCCTTTCCCCCCCCCCCCAAGATTTGAAAGTATCTTGTCCCCTTATTGGTCCTTTGGGTCAGGTGTCAGCCAGGTTACCCGAGCTTCTTAACCCTTTACAGGTAAAAGTATTTGGAGTCTCTGGCCAGGAGGGATTCCACAGCACTGTACACAGGAGAGCTGCCACCCTTCCCTTTATAGTTATGACAAGGGTAAAAGCTAAACTGGAAGCTGTTCAATATATAGGATGTTTTGTTAAAAGTAGCTGTTGTGTGAACCTCTTGCTGAGAGGGCCCATGTGCTGCAGGAGATGGGAAGAAAGAGTCCAAATAGTCCACAGAACCCTAAGAAAAAATGTTTAACCACAAATATATTCAAAACAGTAGGGAAAGACAGTATTTATAAATTATGTACCTCTTATTTTCTAAATTAATTAGGAACTACTTTTCATAGCAGAAGAAGATAATATCTGGGTGGTTTCACCAATTAGAGAATGGATATAAAGCTCTGAGTCTCAGTCACTTTCCTGAGGATTTTAATTCTCTCTCTCCTGCCCCCACCCCACCCCAAGGAAAATCAGCTGAACAACACTGGACAATAATTCCCACAGAGATTTCCCCTACTTTAACTGGGGAGAAGGGCCAAACCCTCCTTTGACACAGCTTCCCCTTTCTTCTATATTCCATCCTGGGCAGCCATGTGACCTGCCAGGACCCATTAACCCTTTACAGGCTGACTTACCTTTACTTTGTCACACACATATACAACAACTTTTTTAGAAATGTTTGTTTTAACTGAAATGTAAATTTAATGAACCCTAGTGAGCAATAATGGATCTATTACAGGAGAGGATGGGTGAGGTTCTCTGGCCTGCAATGTGCAGGGGGTTAGAGTAGATGTTCCTGATGTTCCCTTCTGGCCTTAAAGTCTATGAGACTAGAAGAGTAATAAGTCACAGCAGAGTGTGAATTCAAAGGCTACTGGTACACATTTCAGGTGGGTAAAGGCATTTAGGATTCAGCCTTGTGCCTCAGGATGAACCTGAGGCATCCACCAATGTTTATTAGTACAAACTTTGTCATGACTTACTGCTAAAATAGTACCTCTTGGGCATTTTTTATGGATTGTTTCCCTCTCTTGTTTCATGAGTATGTTTGAGAAGACATCCCTCTTAGATTAAGGTCCAATTATCATATTTTTAGCTCTCTCTCACCCCACAATGCCTTAATATGTTTCCTGGTTGACTGTCAATAAGCATACTTTCTTATAAACTCTGGGCCAGATTGTTAATTGGTGAAAAACTGATGTATATTCAATGACTTCAGTTGAGCTACATTTACAGTGAATTTACATCATCAGATGAGGATTTGGTCCACAACATTAACGTTATTAATATATCAAATATAAATACGAGACAGCAAGCAACGGCCCATAGTAATCCTTGTGAGAAGATCCTATATAGTAAGTTTCCTTGGGATTCTTTTTATTGCTATCCATTTAGAGGTCTAGCCTTCTTAAGAGATCCAATTAATCAACATTTCATTAAGATTAACTACTGAAAGAATTAAGGAGAAAAATGTTAAGTTAATGTTTATGATATGTCTGCCTCAGGCAAAAGACATCTGTACACTTGAGCTTCTGCAATGTTCTAAAAATGGTTGTTCCTTTGTGAATAAGATTCAAGCATTCATTTAGATTGAAAAGATATAATGGCCTCACCTTAATTTATGTTCCACATATCCCTAGGGAGAACAATTGGAATTTGAAGGGTTTTTTTGTTGTTGCTTTTGCGGGGGGAAGGGGATGCTGGCGCATGATTGAATTATGTTGTTCACTTGTAGTGTCTCCATTGTTTTCATTTCTGCTTTTTGATCATAAAGGCTGTGTACAAGTCTAGTGCATTAGACTGATGTACAGAAGGAACACATGTAGTTACAGAAACATCTGACAGATGGAAAGTGCCTGAGGGATCTGAGGTCAGAGGATAACTGATTCTTCATACACAACCAATGAAAGGAAATAAATAGCTCACACTTTAAAAGATTCCACTGATCTTCTAGACACTATACAGGTCACTGGGTCTGGATAGTTTACAAATATCTAAACAATATTGTAAACTTTTTAAGATAAAAAGGATTAGTATATTGGTATAACACCTTATTCCCACACAGCTTCTACTATATGACATAGTTTAAATTTAAACACTTGGTGCAATATGATTTTTTCCCTCAGAGTTAATATTTTATTGATTTTGAACAGACAACAAAACAGGATATTGGGTACATAATATATAATTCTAACAATTATGGGTAAAAAAGTTTTAAAATTAGAAACAATATACATTTTCAAACAACAACACATTTAATTTCTCAAGCAAGTGGTGGGTTCTTTGCATGAGATAATATTCTTAGGGGATTTGCTAGCTATTTTTGAATAATGTCTATAAAATATATGTAAAAGGAAAGTAAAAAAAAGTAATGTTCTGTGAAGAATGTTTTTAGTCAAATGGACACAAAAAAGAGACCATCTATATGAAAGAGAGACATCTATATTAGATCTAGAAGAACATTCTCTCCTTCACTATATTACCACATTAAAAATCCTGCAGAGTGTGATCATATTTTTGTTTTGTTTGTACTGGAAAATGTAAAGGTAAGAAATATAATATTAAAAATAAAGAGTAACATAACTCTTACTCCCCTAGCTGGAGCACAGCATTGGTGGGGCAAGGAGCAGTGGAGACAACCTCATTGGGAAGAGAGGGGGAATGAAGTTTAGGAGTAGCTGAGACAGTGTTCCATGTGCCCTCTGCTTTTCTCATCCTTTCCATCCTTCACCGTTCACCTGCAGTGTGTGGGGTGCTGCTTCTCCTCCCCACTCCCCATGCTGTATGGTATGTGAGTGGGGAGGGGGTCATATCTGCATTTGGGTCCTGACTTGGGGGCTTGTCTCACCCACTACCGCTGTTCTTTGGCGGTGGGGCTATGACTGGCTGATACATATTGTAGTCTCCTTGTTTCTGACCCACCCTTCATCTAATTGCTGGATCTCTGGAGATGCCAGATGCTAAGCTGATCACCAGTTCTGGGGTCCAGAGCAGATTTTTCCCATATAGTGAAATTGGTAAACTGCCTAAAGTTTACTGGACATATTGATATTTAACTATCAATGAAATCATTGTATTCAGTGTTGTAGCCATGCTGGTCCCAAGGTATTAGAGAGAGAAGGTGGGTAAGATCATATCTTTTGTTGGACCAGATTTTGAGCTTACACAGAGCTTGTCTCTGTCACAAACAGAAAATGTTGCAGTAAAAGATATTACCTCACTCACCTTGTGTCAGTGAAAGAAATGTGCACTTTTAGGGCTTGATCCTGCAGATGCTTAATAACATGCCCATTTTTACACACATGCAGTCTGATCTTGCTCTCATAAAATTCAAAAGCAAAACTCCCATTGACCTTAGCGATCCTGGATTGAGCTCATGAAAAGTCCCATTGACTTTGTTATGACTACTCACATAAAAAAGTAATGAATATGCTTAAAGGTACTCTGTCCAAGAAGTGGAAACAGTTGAGCTATAGATGAAGTTTATTACCTGTCAAATTTGGCATTATTGTTGCTAACATTTGGTAGGCATCATATCTACAGGTCTTCAAAGACCTTTTTGTGTGTGAGCCTGTGATGTTGGTATTGAAAAATAGCATGTGAGGGGAGAAAATAAAATAAACCACGTTGACCTTTGCAATCCACCACTAGTTGTGATTTATAGGATGAGAATATATACTTAATATAAACTATTTCATAAAACAAGCAGCTTCATGCTACATCTCCAGTGACATGGAAGTATTGTAAAACTTCAACACAATCAGTTTTTACATCAGATTAAAAATTCTTATGGTTTGTTAAAAATATTATAATATGATGATGCCTTATTATTGTCTATATTTGAAGTAAGGAACTGTTTATTTTTAAAATGTCAACATAGCACCTAACAATAAAATTTTGATAAAATCCTTGATAAAACAACCTCTAGAATTGCAAACTGCATGTTGAAGGGGGTTTTGTTTGTTTTGTCACTTGTAATACACTTTTAATAACAAATGGTGACACAGGATAGCAAAAGCTGTGATGATGTAGGTTATTTCAAGTAAAATCTACCCTGAAGGTACTTTTATCTTTCAAAGGGGGGGGGGGGAATCCCAAACAATTAAATAATACATTCACTTTATGAGGCTGATTAGAAGCTCTTCAAGTGCCTCAAGTGATGTAAAGTTTTAAATCTATTGATTAAATTTGCATCTCTTAATTTAGAAATGATAATCCATGTGGAGTGCAACCTAAACAGCAGAATCTTTCACTACTTAATTATTGATTTTTAATATGTCAAATGTACTAATTAAAATTGATATTTTATAGATTGCATTTTAAAATATTAATATATGCTTGATTTGTAACTGCCTACATCTGTGCTTATCCTCGACAATTATGCAGGTCATCACATGCATCTTCAGTAGATTCAGAAAGAAAGTGAAGGTAAAGTATTATTTTAATAGAGACTACTGTGAGATTTATAAACTTAGGGCTGGGCCCACAAGATTTCTGTAGGCTAGGCTAAATGGAATCGTCACTTTGGGTATGTCTACACTGCAACAAAACAACCATAGCTGGCTTGTGTCTGTTGACTTGGGCTTGTGTGAGATCAGGCTGTGGAGCGATACAATTGCAGTGTAGACATCCAGGCTGAGGCCCAAGCCAGGACATCTTCACTGAAATTTTATAGCTCTGCAGCCCAAGCTCCTGTGAGCCAAATGAGCAGACACTGGCCAGCTGTGGGTGTTTCATTGCAGTGTAGACATATCCCTAAAGGCTATTCTACTAGTCTAGGATCACTGGAGTTCAACGTGCTCTGGCCATGCGCCCTCCTACCTCATCTTCAACAGTTCTCTCCACTGTGGAACTGTTAAAAATACATGAATGTGCTTGTGGATGGAAATGGAAGGGAATCCCTATGATACTGATAGTACATACCAGCTCCTTTTTAAATGAATGGAGGCCAGGAAGTGGATATGATTGGTCTGACTTGCTGACCCTGTAACTCTTCAGATTGCTGCTATTGTCCTAGGTCTTGAGGGCAGTGCAAGCAGGATTTTAATTGCATCTGTCTCAAGCCTGTGAGGAGGGTAGGAGGCAACAGCATGATCTTCAGTCCTAATTTCCAGATCAACAGAGCTGCAGAGGATCTGCCGAACTTGCAGGGAGTAGCTGTTCCTCAGAAGCTCTCAGATCAAATGAAGTGCAGACTTCAGTAGCACTCCAGCCCTTTGTCTTCACACCAGGGGGACAGGAGCTCTGACTGTTCCTTATGCTCAGACACCAAGTTTTTCCTTGGCACAAGTAGCAGCTCTTACTAGGTGTCCTTTCATGGGTTTCAAGGGAAAGGGGATGGGCAGGCAATCAGACAGGATTTCCCCTGCAAAGCTGTAGAAGGGCTGAAAACCTGTAGCTTATGGGGAAAATCCCTAGGGTTGGAAGGTCTAGATTCTTCAAATTCTGAACAACTCCCAACATGTCTGGAAAGTAGGGATCAGATCAAAAGGAGGGAAAGGTTGTTACTCTGCTGAAGCTCAAGCTCCAATTATAAGTTACCATCCTCAGTCATGAAGTAACTGAATATTTCTGTTAAAATCATGAGCATGAAATAGTGAGTAATGTGGACTTTAAATCATCACCAATATTCCTCTAAGTTAACACACAACATTGAAATCAACATAAAACATCTCTCAAGACTGACTAAATTGGCTTTGCTTTTCATTGGATTTGCAAAGGCTTGGGGAAAATCCTACTATTATGTGCTCTAGTCATCATCAGCTATCCCTTGATATGAGGATGATGTCTGTCGGGGGAAAAAGGCATTGATGAGACTTAAGATGGCTGAGGAGTCCAATCCGTGCTGTACAGGTTTTTCCATGTATATGACAGATGGTTGCTTGGCAGGAGCACAACTGCTGGCTGGGGTGCTGTACCCTTTCCTTCCTCCTCTGCCATTTCTCATCCTCTTGAGCAAGGTGATTCTCTTCAAAAGAGGCTGAGGCTTGATGTATGATGCAACTCTATTGCAGTCTATTGCCAGCCAGCTCTTCCCAATTCATGGGGTCAGTGCCACCCTTCTTAAGATATACTTTCAGATTGTCATTGTAGAGTTTCCTCTGCCCCTCTGAGTCCTCTTATCATGACTAATTTGAGAAAAGAAGACTTGCTTCAGAAGATGAGTATCAGCCATCTGCAGACAATGGTCAGCCCAGTGAAGTTGTTTCAAAATCTTTGCCTCAACACTGGTGACGTTAGCTGCAGAGGGAACGCTGGCATTCGTGCAATAATCTCCCCATCTGATACAGAGAATCTTCCTAAGGCAGCACTGGTGGTACCGCTACAGACGCTTAACATGGCTTTGCTATGTCACCCATTCTCGCACCCATAAAGAAGAGTGTGGATGACTACTGCATTGTAGAACAGGATCTTCGTTTCCATCCACAGATCTTTGTCAATAACGTTTCCGAAGGATGTGCTGGCACAATGAAGCGTATATTTGATCTCCATATCAAGATTGGCTGTCTGTGAGACATGGCTACCAAGGTAAGGTGCCTGAGAAAAGATCTAGAGTAGATTGCAAGTCAGCCTTGCTGTGAGCAAGGATAGCACCATCGCCAGCATACTGAATATTGGTAATAACAGTCCTGGTGGCCTTTGTTTTAGAATGAAGATGCTGCAGGTTGAAGAGCTGGCCGTCCATGTGATACTCAATCCCAATTCCAGAATAAATGTGGTCATGAATAACAATCAAGATCATAATAAGACTGATGGCAAAAAAAGGGTTCAGACAATAACAGAGCCCAGATTAACACCAGTAGATATGGTGAATGGGTACATTTCCAACATATTACAGAGGACGGCGGTAATCCCATTATGAAGTAGCCTGATAATGCGAATGAAATTCAGTGGACAACTGAAACAGGATAGCACCTTCCACAATGCGTCATGACTGATGGAACCAAAGGCCTTATTTAGGTCAATTAAAAACTATAAGCAATGGCTGGTATTGTTCTCCACACTTCTCTTCAATCTGTCATGCAACAAAAATCATGTCAGTTGTTCCCTGAGATGGTCTGAAACCACATTGAGATTCTGAAAGGAAGTTTTGGCAAGAAGGAGGAGACGGTTCAAAAGGATTCAAGAAAAGATCTTCCGAGCAATGGAGAGGAGGGCAATGGCTTGGTAATTTCCGAACATTGATCTGTCCCCTTTCTTAAAAATGGTCACAATATTGGCATTGTTTAGGTCAGGTGTAATTTCCTCATTTACCCAAATTCTAACAAGTAACAAAATCCATATACGGGCCAAACTCAAGCAGCACAAGCCCTATGCAATCTCAGGATAGCTCCACCCTTCTTAAGGACAGTGTAGCCCTCAAGCAACATTGGAAGGAGCACTTGGAGACTCTATTGAACCATGAATCTGAAGTCTCTGCTGCCATCATCAAGTCCATTCTTCAGCATCCATTAATAGAACCTATTGCTCACACCCGCATCTTCTGAGGAAATTTGCTGTGCCATCACTCAGACTAGAAACAACAAAGTGCCAGGCCCAAATGGCATCCCTGCAGAGCTGGTGGAATATCATTTTTGCAAAAAATTGAGTGCTCTAGTAGCAGCTGCTGCACCCCTGTTCAGGGACTCTTGGCCCGTACTTCAATGGAGTGGCAGATCTACTAATCACGCCACTGAACTGCCTTTGCCACCCATCTGGGTAGAGTCTCTATATGGTCTCCCTGCCCTTGCAGCAAAACTATGGCAGGTCTGCTTTGATTAGAACCTTCCATTCCCATTGAAGGGGACCTTACAGGATTTGGACCTTACAGCTATTATTTCATTCTGTCTGCAGATTGAGCAAAACATCAGCCCATGTTAATAAGCATGAGATTTTTTTTTTTAAATGAAAACTTCCCTGATGATAAACCTGTATTGAGCAATCTTTTTCCCTCTAAGCTTATCAGGAGCTATTGGAGTCAAAGATCTATTATCTTCTCTCACTCTCCTTTAATAAATACCTCAACTTTCATGATGGGTACTAGTGATAAACAGGTTTATTAATTCCCTTGAGAGGTCACTCTGGCCTGAATCTATTGGTACAGTCATTTTCTGAAATAATTCCTGTCCTCTATACACTACCAATGGTTTAGAGAGCCCTCTCTGAGGCTTCACAGGACCATCAGAGTAGAGAAAATACTTTAAGAGATTGGAGAAGTAGTAGTCTGATGAGAGGGCACATACCTGATATATGTGATTTAGCTTTGTTTACATGCACATAGTCTGATGCCTATGTTCACCCGCAAATAAAAATACTTCATCATGTTGGGGTATGCTTATGTAATATAATCAATTTTATATCTTAGTAGCTAAGTGCAGTTTGTTAAGGCTATTTTTGTGTCAAGTGGTGCCGAGAGCAAAATGGAGGAAAAAGCAGCATGTTTTAAAGGAGCATGAATAGCCAAAACTCATATCTTTTCCATTGTATTGATTTCCGTGAGCTTTTTTTCAGTTTTCATGAAAATATATTTTCT
This sequence comes from Emys orbicularis, assembly GCF_028017835.1. Taxonomy (NCBI): domain Eukaryota; kingdom Metazoa; phylum Chordata; order Testudines; family Emydidae; genus Emys; species Emys orbicularis. The sequence goes on along the minus strand of NC_088687.1, from coordinate 49,483,254 downwards.
ATTGAACACCTTGAGATTTGACAAAGAGCTACATTAGTATCTGAATCAAAGGCTGATCTGTCCCTACAACCAGCAGCACTCATTTGTCCTGTTTTTTAATCCAGACAAAAGTCCTTGGGCATTACCATCAAGCAGCCTCCAATTCTAGATTCCAACCAGCTCCATAATAACTTGTCCAGATGAGATAATGAGCAGGCGGCAACTATCAAATACTAGGGAAGTCATAGACAGTGCTGGAGGATCTATGAAAGATATGAATGCTCACATAGCAGCATCTACCATCATGCTCCAGACTCTTCAGTGTCCTCTGTGGAGGACATGACATGAAGCTATGAATCTATAGAATCATGGGCATACGGACTTGACATTATGGCAGCAAAATGTAGACATTTGGGAAAGCAGAAAAGCAGCAGACTGGCCTTTGTCAGATGCTTCATATTGAGTAGCAGGACTAGATCAGCAATGAGGATATCAAAATCAAACCCAGCAACAGCCTCTATCAACACTGGTTTGATTTAAGCAGCTTTCTTGGAATGCCACATCCAGTGATCACATGGTCATCAAAAGCTTCAGTAGTGTGATAAGATCTCAATGATGGATGTAGACTGAACATCCAGCCAGACCATCTTAAGGGCCTAGGTAGAGATTGATTCGAGTGGTGTTCAATCTGCAGGGATGCTATGTCCCTTTGGGATTTGCCTTGATGAGGATCAGAATCTGCTCTAGAATGGTCACATATGGTTTAAAGCCTTGATTGTGCAATTGAATCCAGAAGCATGGATCCTTCAGCCTATAAGGGGTTTTACTAATGTCAACAAAATCTACTTGAGCATAAATTTCTGTGCTACTGGATCCAGCCACAGATTTAGGACAGAATCAGAATTAAAAAACAAACAAAACAAAACAAAAAACAAACATATGCTTAGATTCTGCACTCACACAAGCAATGACTTAGGCTTGTTAGTGGGATGTAATGGCAGAATTCAGATATACTGCATGAAATAGTCACAGATAAAACTATTATTTTTAAATGCACAGAAATCCAGATTTCAACCAAACAGATTCCACCAACAGCTGTAGCCTGAGATGGATTTTCTTTCAAGAAAGAGCTTGGTTGATGATTCGCTTTAAATGCAAGAGGAGAATTCCTCCTATATATTAACATTCTTTAGTTTCAATGAATAAAATACAGTAAGCATGTTTGAGTCACAAAAAAATGAAAAAGCAAGGTGCATAAAATACTTAAATCTCAAGGGTTACAAGAATTTCTGTGCAAAGAGTTTGTGAGATTTTGTGCACCTACTTGTTAATAAAACAGATAAATCCACTGTACCAAAACCTATAACACATGGTGGATATGTTTCCCACTACAGAAAAATGAAACAGCATAGTGCAATATGGTACTATGAACCACCACCACATTTCTTTTTTTAACACTTTACAAAATGAGGCATGGACCATATAATGCAAGCATTGAAGATGGGGAAAAGGATATTGTAATGAAAGAGAGAGTTACATTTAGAGCAAACAGCAATCTGTAAGAAATGGAATAGGAATGTAGATCACAGGTGTGACTGCTAACTAGAGAGCAGAAGTTGGCTATGTGAGCACTTTCATGATTATGTAATTAAATGAAACCATTTTAAAATGCTAATTGCTACATTTTTAGAAAACAAAAAACAAAAACAAATCAAATACTGTATCTGTTGAGCTGACAATTTAGAACCCTGAACACTTTACCCAGAGCTGAATTAAAAGCCTTGAACACACAGAAGTTTGTAATAGACTCAATTGACTGTAGAATTATAAACTTTTGCCAAAAAAGCAATATTTGTCAGGGAGAGGACTATATATATATATATATATATATATATATATATATATATATACACACACACACATATAGTGGTTAGAGTAGGGAAATGGGAGTCATGACTGCCCAGTTACGTTCCATTGACAAGCTCTGTGAATCTGGGCAAGTGATTTATCCAGTCTGTACATCAGTTTCCCCATTTACAAAATGGGTTTAAGATTTACCTAGTATAACTAAGATATAATTAATATTTTAATTAATATTTGCGAAGTGCTCTGAGATCCTCAATGGAAAGGAGATGTGCAGTGAATTATGATATTTGTTATATTGTACATATTTGGTTCTTGTTTGGATATTTGAAAAATCCTCAGTAAACATAAGGTGCAAATATCACGATTGCTTTAAACTCTCCCTGTACAGAAGGGTGCATTTCATTTTTGAAATTAGTATAGGAAGTGTATATTGCACATTAACCACTCTTGCACATAATTTTCAGAGTACAACTTACTACTACTTTGTTCACTTGTTACACAATGGATAACAATGAGGTAGGATGGATGATCTGCTTTAGATTAAACAAGAACCTAACCCAAACCTTAAACTAAAGCATAATTGAAACAGAAGAAAACTATTCTGAACTTCAGAACAACAGTTTCTTTTAGTTTCTTCCTCTGGAAAGTGCAAATCTTCCAACAATGTTTCTAAGGACAAATTCTGCCTTCAGATGGAACATGCTTAGCTCCCATTAGAAGAAATGTCAGCAGCACACATGTACACAAGGGCAGAACTGGGCCAGTATGTTCAAGAGACCCCAGCACCCAACAGCTTCCATTTAGTCACCTAGCTGAAGTGGATAGATTTTCAATAGTGCCCAGTGCCCACCACTCCCATTAATCTCAATGGGAGTTGCTGGGTGCTGAAGTCCTGTTGTTGTTTTTTTACATCTCTCATTGACTGATAATAGTAATAGACTGATTATGATGCTGACTAAATATATATTATTTTAACAATGGAAAAGCTCACTTAATATTTTCTTTTTGGAAACAATTCTTGGTCCCATCCAAAACAGAAATCTGAAATGCCAGTAAACTGCAAAAAGATGTGTTCTCATGTTAATTCTGATCTAACTACGTGCAAAAAGTATTGAAAGAAAGCTTGTTCTCAAGAGATTTCCTTTTAGTTTGGGGCTGAATATTTCAGATAAGCCTCCAAACCTTTGGCTGCTTATCCAAACTGAGCCTTCAAAGAATTTAAGAGAGTCATCAATCATTAATTCTTAGTAATAGTCTTTGAAATAAACAATTTTTCAGGTCATATGGCTTCAAGCTTTCTTTATTTCACTTTTTTTTAAATTTTTGATTTTTATTCCAAGATCAAAAATAATTTTGTAATGGAGTTGTTAGTAACAATATCTCCATAAACAGCTGCCTGTGAACAATAACAAAGAAGCTGATCTGTTTCTGACAGTTTTGTGATTCTAAAAATGACACAAGAAAATAAGTATGCCCAGGTCAAATAGATAAGCCTGCATGCTTTAATTACATTTCTAACCTTTGCCTCTATGCATTTGTATTTAAAAAAAAAAAAATCAAAAATCTTTTCCCCAAGATTTTCATGTTAATAACCCAGACACGATATTCTGTCAAATAGTTATGTTTAAAAAATGATATATATATTTTAAAAAATGTGCATGTTATACTACTCTGGATACCATAATCATAGCAATCTCAGTAGTGGTAAAAAAAAGAATGCTATTTTTTGTGCTGTGTTCTGAGATGGAGCAACGGTGGCGGTCAAGACTCCAAATACAAGTTCTTTTAGACAGATTCATTTCCAGTACGGGGAATATAATGCTTCTAGTAGGCTAAACAAGTATCTTGTAAACAATTATTCCTACAAGGCTCCACATGAAGTGCATACCGCTAGTGAAGTGATACTCATATGTATTAGTAAAGGGCAGGTATGATTAGGTTTGCTGGCACAATCCACTCAATAAGTAGACCATTGGGACAACCACATTTAAGCCTAAAAATGTATTCTGTTTTTGTTCTAGTGACAGCTAAATTTTGGCTTCATTCATATTTTGTCTGAACAAGTTTGCCCAGATGCAAATATAGGTTCTCATGGTCGAATTTTCAAAAGGGGAAAGGAAAATAAGGAATTATCTGGATTAAGCGATCATTGAAATAGCTAATTCATAAATTTCACGGTAATAAACTATTATAAAAGCATCTTCTATTCTAGGCCTTGAGCATACTTCAACTTTAAACTAATGTTGAAACCAGTTACCTAACTATATGGTTAAAACTTGATTAGTAGCCTTGGCAGTTAATAGAATTTCACCTTCCCAGATCCCTGTATGGAAATATGTCTGTGTTGCTGCAACTGGATGAACACACTTTTTTTTTTGTACAATGTGGGCAGATCCCCCGACTGTTCTCTGTAACCAGTCTAGCAGTACTCCTTACTCCCAGATTTATGTGACTGGGCATCCCAGCTTGCTTTCCACCACATGCTGCTGGTACTGCTCTGGTCCTTGGGGTGCTGCATCTCTGAAACAGTATCCAGTGTTTCCCAAAATGTACTACTTATACAAACATTGTTAGGGACCATGGCAGCTGCTAGGAAGAAAAGCAGCTTTGTAAACAGAATCCTGCTTCTGCAACTGGATATGCTAACCATGTCTCTAACTGGTTATAAAGTCTGGACAAGCTGTTAGGCTAAGTTGTTTTAGCAGCTTATATTTTAGACAATAACAAAATGGTCTAGACACCTAGAGTAGCGGATTGTGTAGACTAAATCCTAGATCACTGTTTTAGACCCTCTAATTGCCTGGGGTGAAATCCTGGTCCCATGGACTTCAATGTGAAAATCACATTTATGCCTCCATGATATACAGCCCACAAAGAGACATTCATAGAAAGACTATATGCTGTGCTATACTATGTGGCCTGACTCCACATTGCAATTAATAGGAATATATATATATATATATATATATAGAGAGAGAGAGAGAGAGAGAGAGATGGTATGGTTTTAGGCATGTGTGAAAGCCCTAGGCAAGTCTCCAGGTGCTGAGATCCTACTGTGAGGAGGCCACATGAAAACTTGCATAAATAGACAGATGAAAGTGATTTAAAAACAAGGCATCAAAAATGTGTCCTTTGTGATACATTACTGCTTTTTAACATGCCACCCCACTTGCTGTTAGTAGATTTTGAAACCTGCAGTATATGAATAATGCAGATAAGATGTTGCACAGCTATGTTGATTTAGTAACACTTCATAAGATCATTAGCTAATGTGTATTATAATTGAACTCTTACACGTGACAGCCACATGATTGCCAAATGAACGCATTATGATTAATGCTGTTGCAATTAATATCAAATGATTTTTTAATGATTGAACACTGAACATTTTACTGTTGATTCTATGGCATGCAGAGTTTGAAAACTCTAGGTGTCTAGACCATTTTGTTATTGTCTAAAATTCTTTTAAGAATCAGATTCAAAGTGATTATAAGAACAGCTGCTTGTATTTTGATACAGAATGTTGGTGAAAGGTCATTAGGCTCAGAGAAGCATGCAGCTTTTGTTTTATACTGTTGAACAAAGCAACGGAGGAAAAGGTTCTTTATTCTAGGAACTTCCAATGAACAATGACTTGAAAGCATGACGTTTATAAGATTCACTCATTCAAAATTTCATTTGTTCTGATCCAGGTCACCTTCTCCCTATCCCTTATACAGAGGAGCTGTGATTATGTCATGGTGTGGGTGGGTGGGTGGTTGGGGGAGGTGTATGGGGGGGTAAGTGTTAAGACAAAAGACCGTCCTCCATTTTGGAAGATGGAGCTCTAGACTGCAGGGAGCTGCAAGCTGCAGTTAAACACACCAGCAACCAAAGCCAGGTGTTGAGTTATGTAATGTTTAAATGTTAAATACACGCTTTCTGTGCTTTAGTGAAGAGAACTCCACTCCCTCCGCCTTTATCAATCTTCATGTTCTGTTGTCTAAATCAAGGACTCTGCTACTGCCGCCTCGTCACATATTTTGAGCAATATGTATTGTATAAGTGAGATCAATTGAACTACTCATGGAAGTGCTCACCAATGAGTGTAGGGGTTGCACAACGTAGCCCGTATTAGAGTACTACTGAACATGAGTAAGCATAGCAGAATAAAGCCCTTAGGTTATGAAAAATTCAGGGAAGGGAGTCAGGAACTATGAGTGAAATCCTGGTCCCCCAGAGGTCAATAGGCGTTTTATCATTGACTTCAATGGAGATAGGATTTCATCCTATGTCTTTAAAAAAATAAATCTCTGTAAAGTGCTGTGCAAAATTGTGGTGCAATGTAAATATTTATTAACAATTAACTATAATGATAAAGTGGGATTATTCACATATGTTAGAACAAGCCTGTTGGGTCTATGGCAGCCATACTGTTCATCAGAGTCTGCAATATGAAGAGTAAAATCACATTTAATAAGTAATAATTGAGGAGTGTGAAAGATGTTATAGACAATGGCAATACCATCACCATCTCAGCGAGAGGAATGTCTGATTAGAGTATCATGGGGGGAGACAACTTCTAGGGCTATCAGAGTAGAGGGGAAGGGAGCTGCAGGGCTTGGCTCTTCTGGAGTCTTCTCCCCTCCCTCCTGCTGCAAATGCATATGGTGATTGTGTCTGGGCCTGCCCTACAATGGAGATATAGTTTGAACTCTGTTTCCAAGAAGCTGTGGGATCATGGGTTTGGGGGATCAGGAAGGATTTTTTTCCTTTGTGGCAAAATTGGCAAGTGTCTGGTCAGTATTTTCACGTTCTTCATAGCATGCTTGAAGGCCAGTTTTGGGTTAGTAGGGATAGGGTATACAATTGTAAATTATAAGTGAGTTTGTAATGTTAAATCACAGCTTGCTCTGGTGTCCAGTGGGGTTGAGGTTCAAAGGAGCCAGCTCCCATAGGCAAGCATGAATGAAACACCCAGGAGAGGACTGCACAGCCTATTTGCTTGTTAGAAGGGGAGAACTTAAGTCTTCACTGACTCTCCTGAATGGGGGCAGGAAAGAAGCTTCAGAGTTGGGATGAATCTTTGGGGTTAGGCTGAAGGGGCCAACCCTAAATATTGGTTATTTGTCAAAGAGATCATTTAATACCACACTAGAGACAAATGCCTGTTTTGTTTTGTTTTAGCACTTTAATCCTCCCAATAAAATTAAAAATTCATAAAGTTGTGATTTTCTGCTCTAAAATCCACCCCGTGTCTGTATCATTTTTCTGCATGCCTTGAATTATTACATTATTCCTTACAGCTTTAGGAGCTGATCCTACAAAGTGCTGAGGGCCAACAACTCACCTTGAAGTCAGTGGGAGCAGAAAGCTCTCAGCACCTTATAGGATTGAGACAATAATGATTTCACATTACAATAGTGCCCACAACTGCATTAAGATGGTAGTTTCAGTTTTCTAAATAAATGGAATAGGCAGAGAAGATATTAAAGTGATCTTTCTTACACAGTAGAATATCATAAAACCTCACTTCCATCAAATAATAAATTACTTTTTCTCTCAAACACTGTTCAATAGTAAGGGGAAAGGAAGTTTTTATTTAGCTATCTTTTTGCATTTTTTAAACAAACCAGTAATATTTTTAAGAAAGTCTGCTGATGCTATTTTAAAGCTAACATTTCTAATGAGATATTGATTTCAAAATCCTTGTGGAATATGCATCAAGATTCTGTAATTTTTCCATATACTCAGAGAATCACGAAAAATAAAAAATCCCCTATTTTTTTAGGACCAGATCACATCCAATTCTCAGAATTTTTAAAACAAGTTTTAGGAGGTTAATACAAGTTATGCACGCTTTAAAAATTGTGTCTCTACAGCTTGAAGAACTAAAAATGCTTATAGTAGACAAACACCATGGAGTAAGAACTGATCTAGCCTGTACAGCACAAGGGAGAAAATGGGGGAAAGCAGCCTAGGCAGGAATGTGCACAATATATGGGTGGCCAGAGGGAGTTCTGCCATGGAATACAGGACTATGCAAGTAGGTACTAGACGCTGCAACATCACTGAATGGGCAGCACAATGCATAGTTTCAGGGCAAAACAGGGGACTGGGCTGAAATCCAGAGAGCTCATATATTGCCATACACAGTATGTGCAAGTCAGCACTGATTTATGATGCTTCTGTCAACAAAAACAGCTTACAGTGCCCCATGACATATCCCTACAGACATAATGTTTTAAAATGGATACATTAAATAATCAAATCAGGATTTTAAGGACTGAACTGAAAGCTACCACCTTACCCCAAGACAGATATGGCAAAACATTTTTTCATTAAGACAGACATTTTTATCATTCAGGTCATTCATCCTAATGGTTTAATTGTATGTTTCAATATGATCTTCAACAGATCCTAAAAAAAATCACTTTGAACACCTGTATAGTTTTAATTGCTTCATACAATCTTTTATAACGTTCATAGTACTATATTTCATCTTGATTATCAAAATGTATTTTCTGTTTCTTTGTATGCAAACAAAGAAGGCTGCATAGACAGCAGGTTTTTAGCAGTTTGTGACACACCTGGAATATCAGTCATATTTTTATATAATTCTGTGCTTTTAGAGGATTCCTGTGGGCTTTTTTTCCCTTTAGCTATCAGACTAATTCTTCACTATAGCACAATGTATTTTTCTAAGTTGTCATTTCTTCGTTTCATTCTTTGTTGTTGTTTATTTAGATTTTTTTAAACGTTGATTTAAGTAGTTTTATCAAAGGAAACAGAAGGGTGGGACAGAGTTCTGTTAGCACATATCCATGCAGGTCAGATAGCTTGTACCCATGAGTAAATGCATTCGTGCTGATTGCTGATTAAAATCAGCAGAGCAGCACCTGCATCTTAGCCTCGGGATTTGTCTGGCACATCAGAACTCACTATCTTGAGCTATTTTAATACATTTTTCATTGCCATACACTTTTAAATAAGTAGAAGGCATCCAGTTTTATTTCTTTATATTAATAAGTCATTTTTGTTATCATTTATTTCTATTAGAGTAGCATCTAGAGATCCCAACTGAGACTGAGGCCCTATTGTGCTAGGCATTGTACATAAATCTAGCAAAGGCACACCTTGACCCAAAGAGGTTGCAGTCTAAAGAGAGAAGACAGACAGAGGGCTGTAGACAGGATATATGGTATCCCTAATTTTTAGAGATAAGGAAATAACAGATTAAATAGCTTGCCTAATTTCACATTTGAAGTCAGTGGCAGAGCCAAAATCTATTTATTCTTACACTAGTCTAGTGCCTTAAACAGAAGATCATTTTGACTAACAGGGAGGAATTGGTTTAGAGTCTGAATATGGGAGGCAGCTTGGGTGAAAGTGATAAAAAAAAAAAAGACAGGCTTCATGATTCTAAGGAAAGGAAAGGAGTGAGAGCAGACAATGGACCTCAAAAAGCCAACTTTAACAAACAGAGAACTAGTAAGTAAGGCCACCCGGGAAGAAAATTTGAAGTATAGAAGGAGTGCAAAAGAGCTGGCAACTTCTCAAAGAGACAGTATTTAAGACACAACAGCAATTTATCCTGATGCAAAGGAAAGATAAGAAGAATAGCCAGAGGCCAATATGGCTACATCAGGAACTCTTTAATGATGTGAAATCAAAAAAGAGTCATACAAAAAATGGACACATGGACAAATTGAAAAGGACAAGAACAAAAGAATAGAACAAACATGTAGGGACAAAATCAGAAAGGTCAAGGCACAAAATGAGTAACACCTAACAAGGGACATAAAAGGCAATAAAAAGAGGTTCTATATACACATTAGAAGCAAGAGAAAGATGAAGGAAGGTATATATCCACTATTTAGTGGGGAAGGAGAGTTAATAATGGATGACACTAAGAAGGATGAGGTTTTTAATGCCTATTTTTGCTTTAGTCTTCACAGAAGAAGAAAAAACCCTAAATGTAACCAGATGCTTAACACAATTAACATTAACAACAAGAGATAAGGAACACATGCTAGAATTGGTTAAAGCATATTTAGATGTTAGATGTATTCAAGTCAGCAGGGCCCGACAAAATCCACCCTTAGTGAACTAGCTCAAGCAATCTTGGAACCATTAGTTATCTTTCAGAACTCATGGAAGATGGGTGAGGTACCAGCGGATTGGAGAAGGACAAACATTCTACCTATCTTTAAAAAGGGGAACAAAGAGGACCTGAAAAATTATAGACCAGTCACCCTAACTTCAATATCTAGAAAGATACTGGAACAAATTATTAAACAATCAATTTGTAAGCACCTAGAGGCATAGGCAACGAGTTTCTAATCGGCCGGGGGGTGTTCCCCACAGGCTCTGCCTAGGCCACACCCCCCCACTCCTCCCCTTCCCCCAATTCCCCACCCCACCCAGCTTCTTCCCATTCCCACTCCACCTCTTCCCACCCCCGCACTGCCTCTTCCCCACCCAGTTCTGCCCCCTCCCCAAAGCGTACTGCACCCTCGCTCCTCCCTGCTCCCACCCCAGCCCCTCCTGACGCCACAAAACAGCTGATCCGCGGCAGGCTGTAGGCACTGGGAGAGAGGGGGAGGCAGTGATCAGTGGGCCCACCAGTGGGCAGGAGGCACTGTGGGGAGGGAGAGGTTCTGATGGGGGGCTGCCAGTGGATGCTAAGCACCCACCATTTTCCCCCATGGGTGCTCCAGGGCTGGAGCACCCATGGAGTCTTGGCGCCTATGCCTAGATGATAATATGATGATAAGAAATAGCCAGCATGGATTTGGCAAGAACTAATCAAGCCAAACCAACTTAATTTCCTTCTTTGACAGGGTTACTGGCTGGGGAGAAGGATAAGAGGCAGTAGACATGATTCATCTTGATTTTACTAAAGCTATTGACAGTGTCCCACAGACTATTTTCATAAGCAAACTACTGAAAAGTGGTTGTGATGAAACTAATATAAAGTGGATGTACATCTGTTAAAAAAATGTATCCAAAGAGCAGTCATTAATGGTACGCTGTCAGACAGTGTATCTAGTGGGGTCCCAGTGGGATGTGTTGTGGGTCTGGTACTGGTCAATAGTTTCATTAATGTCTTGGATAATGGGGAGGGGAGTATGCTTATAAAGTTTGCAGATGACACCAAGCTTGGAGGGGTAGAAAGCACTTTAGAGGACAATTACAATTCAAAATTATCTGGATAATTTGGAGAGTTTGTTTGAAATCAACAAAATGAAATTCAGTTCAGAAAAGTGACAAGTACTAAGGTTAGGAAGGAAAAATCAAATGCTCAAATACAAAATGGGGAAAACTGGCTAGCCAGTAGTACCACAGAAAAGTATCTGGGTGTTAAAGTGGATCACAAATTGAATATGAGACAACAGCATCATGCAGTTGTGAAAAAGCTAATATTCTGGAGTATATTAACAAGAGTATCATATGTAAGACTTTACTTGGCACTGGTAAGGCCTTAGCTGGAGTAATGTGTCAAATGTTGGGCACTACGCTTTAAGATAGGTATGGGATGGGATAAAAGGGAAGGTCCTTTCATGGATTGAGAACTGGTTAAAAGACAGGGAACAAAGGGTAGGAATTAATGGTAAATTCTCAGAATGAAGAGGGGTAACTAGTGGTGTTCCACAAGGGTCAGTCCTTGGACAAATCCTATTCAACTTAATTATAAATGATCTGGAGAAAGGGGTAAACAGTGAGGTGGCAACGTTTGCATATGATACTAAACTGCTCAAGATAGTTAAGACCAAAGCAGACTGTGACAAACTTCAAAAAGATCTCACAAAACTAAGTGATTGGGCAACAAAATGGCAAATGAAATTTAATATGGATAAATGTAAGTAATGCACATTGGAAAAAATAACCCCAACTATACATACAATATGATGGGGGCTAATTTAGCTACAACAAGTCAGGAAAAAGATCTTGGAGTCATCATGGATAGTTCTCTGAAGATGTCCACGCAGTGTGCAGAGGCGGTCAAAAAAGCAAACAGGATGTTAGGGATCATTAAAAAGGGGATAGAGAATAAGACTGAGAATATATTATTACCTTTATATAAATCGATGGTACGCCCACATCTCGAATACTGTGTACAGATGTGGTCTCCTCATCTCAAAAAAGATATACTGGCACTAGAAAAGGTACAGAAAAGGGCAACTAAAATGATTAGGGGTTTGGAACGGGTCCCATATGAGGAGAGATTAAAGAGGCTAGGACTCTTCAGCTTGGAAAAGAGGAGTCTAAGAGGAGATATGATAGAGGTATATAAAATCATGAGTGATGTGGAGAAAGTGGATAAGGAAAAGTTATTTACTTATTCCCATAATACAAGAACTAGGGGTCACCAAATGAAATTAATAGGCAGCAGGTTTAAAACAAATACAAGGAAGTTCTTCTTCACGCAGCGCACAGTCAACTTGTGGAACTCCTTCCTGAAGAGGTTGTGAAGGCTAGGACTATAACAGTGTTTAAAAGAGAACTGGATAAATTCATGGTGGTTAAGTCCATTAATGGCTATTAGCCAGGATGGGTAAGGAATGGTGTCCCTAGCCTCTGTTTGTCAGAGGATGGAGATGGATGGCAGGAGAGAGATCACTTGATCATTGCCTGTTAGGTCCACTCCCTCTGGGGCACCTGGCATTGGCCACTGTCGGTGGACAGGATGCTGGGCTAGATGGACCTTTGGTCTGACTCGGTACGGCCGTTCTTATGTTCTTATGACAAATTGGAGAGAGTACAGAGAAGAGCAACAAAAGTGATAAAAGGTTTAGAAAACCTGACCTATGAGGAAAGGTTTAAAGACTGAGATGGGACCTGATAACAGTCTTCAAAATAGTTAATGGCTCTTGTAAAGAAGACAGTGATCAACTGTTCTCCATGTCCATCAAAGATAGGGCAAGAAGCAATCAGGTTAATCTGCAGCAAGGGAGATTTAGGTTAGATATTAGGAAAAAACTTTCAAACTATGAGAATAGTTAAGTACTGTAATAGGTTACAAAGGGAAGTTGTGGAATCCCCATCAGTGGAGTATTTTAGAAACAGATGCCAGGGATGGTCTAGGTATGCATGGTCCTGCCTCAGCGAGGAGGGATGGACTATATAACCTCTCAAGGTCCCTTCCAGCCCTATATTTCTATAATTCTATGATTATGCTTCTTCTCCCTGAGCTACTCTAGACTTCATTCTCACAAAGTCACATTTAAATTCTGCTCAGTATTGCATCTTATTTGCTATACTTGCATTAATGGAATGTGCCATATTTTGCAAATATTCAGTTTATTGTAATGTACTATGGGCACCATGGCACACTGATGGCATATGAGCGTATTTAGAAATACTTTTGTTTGGAAATGTTAACAAATACCAGAAACTTTCCCTGATACAGCCATTTTCGTTTGTTAGCTCAAATTTGTCAGCTGTTCTGAGATATTCCTGTGAACTATAAAGAGGTTGCTTTTCTGGTATACAGTGCCACCAGTCAAACTGGTGGATTTCCTACACTGGAACCTCTCTCTCTCAATTACAGACCAGATTCTAAACAATTACCTATATTGTTCTTTCAGAACCAACCCTCCTCCCATCAGTCAGGGCCTTGCTAACCAGCAGACAATGACTTGGTCAAGATCAAGTTTTGTTTTTTTTGTTAAGGAAATTAAGAAATGGCTTAAAAATGTCAGTGAAGCAACACTGAAGTTATTAAACTATCATCCTTTTCTCATATCTCCATGCAAACAATATGCCTTCCTAAGAGTTTGGCAGAGGTCTTCTGAAGATTCTGGTGGACTCTTTTCTGACTCCCTGCACAGGACAAGGGGCAGATTGTATGCCTGGATTGTATAAATGTTTTACAGGTTTTGTTTGTGAATGCTAAGATAGGGGAAGGGTGGGAGCAGGCTACCATGAATGTCCCCAAGATCAATCCAATCCTGTTTCTCCCTAGAGAAATTACAAAGGTGCACCTGTTAAAATATTTCTTTACACAGTATTTGTATATATAATGAACAGTTACAAACAAATTAAGCTACAATTTTTCTGTGCACACTTAATTAGCGGCTATTTCAGCTGAGGTCTCAAATACTGTTTACCCAGGCTTAAGTACCTATTGTCTTGTGTCCGTTACTGAATAATCTTTCCTTGACTTCCATTTGTTTACCATAATGGAGATGTTGTTTACCCCTATGCTATGGGGCATGCTTTTTTATGGCATGCTTTTAATTGCTTGCTTGAGAAATACACACCAGGTAGATGAACAAATGAATCTTAAATGTTTTATGTTCTGTTTTTCTTACTCCCAATTTCATTTTTAAGGCTACAGATCACTCAGTACACTGTGATACTTAACATTACAGATGCAGAACCTGCCAGCTCTGGTTTCTCTACAAAATCGACACTATCTGTCAATGAGACTTTAATTCTTGGAGTCCTTCTGGTAAACTTTATGAAGAGAGTTTGGAATCTTAACACTCATTAATTTTTGAAGTTCTCATTACTTTATCTAGGCATCTCTCTCTCGCTACACACACATATACCTATGTACATATAAGTAAACTATATAATACAGACAGTATAATTTCTATTGATTTTACTAAGTTAAAAATTACATTCCTGCATGCCTGGAACATCTACACATCTTTTCTTTGCTAAGGGCCAGATCATGGCTTGTTCTGCATGGCAGAACAACAAAGAAGAGAGGGGAAATACACCATTGTGATAGTGCACTGTACACTCCTTCCTGCACACAGTGGCAAGCACTATGTGCCTCTTTGTGCAGATGCATGAAAAATAATGAGAGGATTAGGACTGAGCAGAGACATAACACTACTCCTCCATGTACCTGGGGTGAAGTTATGTCAATGATGTGTATACTGCACCCGGGTATAGACTGTTTGCATTTTATTCCCTAACCAGAGAAAGGGGGAGATGAAAAGGTATATTATGACTCCCCATGTTATAATTTCCCTCCCAGGCTGCTTGAAGGTCAGTTCAATAGCATACTTTCCTCACTATGGGATAGATCAGAAAAAGAAGATGTAGCCTTAAGCTTGATCAACTATGGAGGCTTACATTAGCTATATTTTTAACCTGCCTTCTGATCTTTTACCAAGCTCACCTTTGCTAAACTGGAGGACCTAGCTCACTATCGCTAAAATATAACTTTATTTAAGGGAAAGTTATATAATCACTGTCTTCCCAACTATAGCACCTCAAATATCTACTACCATTAAACAACCATAAATGTTCATTTTCCTTTCACATTACAATTTTACAAACTCTTTTATGCCTTCTGAATTTGATACACAGAAATATACACAGTCCAAAACCAAACACAGTATCATTTGATAAGTAAAGAAGTACAGATTACATTTCAGGCAGTGTAAAAATGTTTTAAGTGCTTGCTATGGACCTGACCTTACATTCCTTATTCATGTGAATATTTCTTTATTGAGACTATGTGTGATTTTGCCTAAGAGCTATTCAATGAATAAGAGTTGAAGGATTAGGCCTGTACCTCTTTTAAAACACAATGTAATTTTGCCAGTAGGCCACATCAACACATATCAGAAATGGAAAATCCTGATGCAAACTGAACATTGAATTTTCACAATAAGTCAACAGCACTGGAATAAATTCTGCTCTCATTTACCCCTAACCTTATACCGTTTCATTGATGTTATTCAGCACATACATTTTTGTAGTTGCAGAAACCAGAAATATATTAGTTTTAATAACTTTAGACTTTCACCAGATGAGTATAATGACTTAGTATTATAACACCAGGCTGTAATATTAAACATCAGAATATTGGCTGACAAAACCTGGTATTTAGCTTTAAGCTCTAAAACAAACAAGGAAAACATAAACCAGATAAACACCCAATTCTCTGGTTTCTCAGTTTATCCCTGTGTACTTTACATGTTTTTTTAGGAAAGTATGCTTTGCAAATTGTCAGAACAGTGTATTAATAATGAAGATAACCTTTGAACTTTGCATGTTGTGATCAAATGCAGTACCAAAAAGCCACTAATGTACACCACATGGGTACTCTAGGATGCAGTATGTCATCAATTCTGTATCCATAATGCATGCTTCCCAAAGGGCACATACACACTGTCATCTATTTGGACATTTGTTGTTACCAGTAGGTTTATAAATATTTTAACAACTGGGCTTCTCGATCTAAAAGGCCATAGAAGTGTGTTTGTGAATTTAATTGTTTTGAGTCGCAATCAGAGAATAAAAATTCATACTTTCTACACAAAAGTGACAGTTTAATTATATAAATAAAATTTTCATTCAGAAGTAGACTCATCTTCACTCAAAAGTTCATGATCCTTAAAGATTCTTACAATGAATCTGGCATGAGTTTCAAGTTTATAATGGAATACAAAGCTGTGTGGTTTGGTTTTTACAATGTATATTTCACACAGCTATATTAAATAAGAGTGAACACTCCCCCCCCCCCCCGTGCTTGCTGATTGGGGTTAGATTTGGCATTGTTCCTCATGAGCTTGACTGTACATCTCCTTTCTTGGTCCTATTCAAAAAAGAAGACACAGCCGCACAGTGCAGTATTGTTCCAGTAGGAGGCGATGCACATAAGTGTACCCACTGTTATATCCCTTGAGGCTGGTTCTTGGAGGAAGGATCATGGCCTCATTTCCTCTATGCCACTGCCTGTCTTTTTTTGGGTGTTTAGTGGCCCAGGGGGTATTAGCAAGAGCATAAATACCTGTGCCTCAGCTATGATTCTGGCTTATCCCGGGCTCAAATTTCCAGTCAGTTCTGATTGTCTATTATTGTGACAGTTTCCAGAAGCAGGTTTTTGAGCTGATATATTACTTTGAGGAATGGAATATAAACATATGGCAATCTCATCAAATTAGAATAGCCACAATTACATGATGGCAGGTATTTTGGGATGTCAGGATACCCAAAGGCACAAAGGGTTATCAGATATCTTCACTTTGACCCCTCTTAATTTCTCTGTAGTAGTAAATCAGACCTAGAGCATATGGTAAGCTCACATATGAAAAAACATGATGGACTTCCATGTGGCAATTCTTAATTACCACTTCATTAGTGCTCAGGCGCTAATCTTGTTTAGCAACAGCTATGCCAAAACGGCCTGGATTTTTGACATGCCAAATAGAATCATATGTTTAAAGTCACTTTGTATGTTGATCTTCCTAACAATGATAACAGGAGATAGCGCCAGAAGTTTTGTGACAAAAATGACCACACTGCACCTGAAGCGGGGGGAACATTGTCTGAGCTTTCCAAAGGAAGGCAGCAGTGCTTTATGGCTGGGCAGGGGGAGGGGAGGAAGGACGTCAGAAACTGCTGCAAAAGGTGAGCGGTGGTCAGCTTTGGTGGTGACTCACCCCCCAGGAATGTGAGGTCAGAAGGCTATAAAGGTGCAAGCCCTGGGCATTGGAAGCCCTTTTTCAGGGCAGTCTGAATGGAGTTCAAGGGCTAGAGGGGGACTCAAGGGTAAGATCATTGCAGCAGGGGCAAGGAGCTGTTACCAGGACAGAGGTTGGTGAAGCCCAGGGTGGTGTGTTGGATCATCCCAGGCAGCCTCGTGGACTGAGGGATGGGGATGCTCGAGGGGATGGGGATGCTTGCTTGGTAATTTACTTTGTTCTGTCTGTTATTACTTGGAACCACTTAACTCTTACTTTTTATATTTAATAAAATCACTTTTGCTTATTATTGAACCCGGAGTTAGTGACTAATACCTGGGGGAGCAAACAGCTGTGCATATCTCTCTACCAGCGTTATAGAGGGCAGACACTTTATGAGTTTACCCTGTATAAGCTTTATACAGAGTAAAATGGATTTGTTTGGGGTTTGGATCCCATTGGGAACTGGGTATCTGGATGCTAGAGACAGGAGCACTTTCTAAGCCGTTTTCAGTTAAGTCTGCAGCTTTTGGGGGATGTGGTTCAGGCCCTGGGTCTGTATTGGAGCAGGCTAGCGTGTCTGGCTCAAGAAGACAGGGTTCTGAAGTCCCAAACTGGCAGGGGAAACGGGCTCAGAGGTAGTCTCAGCACATCAGGTGGCAGTCCCAAGGGGGCCTCTGTGATGGAGCCCGTCAACTAAGGATAAAATCCTGAGAGGGAAATACGTGGACATATTATCCCTCTTGCACAGGGAGATGCTGACAGAGAGTAAGCATGGGCAGAGCAAGCAGAATAGGGAGTTTCCCAAGTGGCCAACGGTCCCTAGAACATGGGAAAATTGGGAGGCTGCCTTCCTTATCTACCCAGAGGGAGGCCGGGGCTTGTTTAAGGATATGGACATAAACAGGAGGGCATGTCCTGGTTTAATTATGATGAACAGTTTCGATTGAGGGCAGCAACACAAACTGGGATCCGGTGGGACATACCTCATCACACACTGTGACTGGAGTGGATGACGCCAAGGGGGCCAGGAGTTCACAGAGACAGTGGTTTGTTCATACCACAGCAAGCTTGGGAGGGGCCTGAATCATGTAATAATATTTGTTGGGCATTTAATGATGGTGGGGTTGTTTTCGCAGCACCTGTAGATACAGGCATGTTTGCAAGACATGTTTTGGGACCCATTCAGCCCGTTCTTGCCAGAGCGGTAAGGGACAAGGAGGAAATCACAAGGAGGAAACAGGACTGGGGGTGGCTCAAGTGCTACCCGCAGGTTTGGCGCGGGTGGAGCAGGGTCTGGGACATAGAGCACAAGCTGGGGGAGGGGAGCTCGGGGTGGTGCAATGGGCATGGGCTCTAACGCCAGTTAGATTACCCTAACAAGGCAGATGGGGCAACTTTGTGTGTGTGTATGTGTGTGTGGGGGGGGTTACTGTGGGATTTCGGATCTCCTTGTGGGAAGTAGGACTCATGTGATGTCAAAAAATTTAAAGTCAGTAACTGGGATGGGACATATTGTTCAAGAGAAAATTACACAGGAATCAAAGGAGGGCAGGGTGGCTGGGCCATTTGACCAATTACCCATTAAATCTTGAGGGCCCCGCTGGGCTTGGTCCCCAAGAAGACTCCAGGGACATACCGATTAATTCATCACCTGTCCTACCCATGAAGTGGCTCTGTTAATGATGGGATAGACCCAGCGCTATGTTCTGTGCGCTATTCCTCCATTGACAAAGCCATTCGTATGGTTAGGGCTTGTGGCCCAGGGGCACTAATGGCTAAAGGCAATATCAAGTCTGCTTTTTGACTTCTGCTGGTGCATCCATTGGACTTTGACCTCTTGGGTTTCCTTTTTGAGGGACAATTTTATTTTGACAAGGCTATGCCCATAGGCTGTTCGGTATCCTGTTCAGCATTTGAAAAATTTAGTACAATGTTGTACTGGGCAGTGGTGCGGGCAGCGGGACTATGCCATGTAGTGCATTATTTGAATGATTTTTTGTTTGCAAGAAGAGCCAGGTCACATGAGTGTGTTCATTTCAGGTCCTGGCTAAACAGTTGAGGGTACCCCTAATGGAAGAAAAAACAGAGGACCCCTCCACTACATTGGCCTCCCTGGGGATTGAGCTAGACAGCAGGGAGGGCATATTGTGGCTCCCGCAGGATAAGCTTCAGGAGCTATTGGGATTGATCAGGAGACCAGTAGGAGCCAAAAAACTCAAACTGTGAGACCTGCAATCTATTCTGGGGCACCTGAACTTTGCCTGCAGGGTTGTTGCCCCGGGGAGGGCATTTTGTGCCCGGATGGCAGTGGCAACACCAGGCATAGCCAAGCCACTAGAGCAGTGGTTCCCAAACTTGCTCCACCACTTGTGCAGGGAAAGCCCCTGGCAGGCCGGGCTGGTTTGTGTTTGTGTACCTGCCGCGTCCACAGGTTCGGCCGATCGCAGCTCCCAGTGGCCGCGGTTCACTGCTCCAGGCCACTGGGAGCTGCGATCAGCTGAACCTGTGGACGTGGCAGGTAAACAAACCGGCCCGGCCCGCCAGGGGCTTTCCCTGCATAAGCGACGAAACAAGTTTGGGAACCACTGCATAGAGAGATGAAGAAGGATTTGAAGGCGTGGGAACATTTTTTCAGTATCATTGTGGAGGGAGGAATGGCTATTACAAGGGGGTTTACAAGGGGGTACAGGTTTGGGGGTGTTTTATCAAGGCAGGTGGTGTGCCCAGTAATGGCCTGCCATCTGAATGCAAAATGGGGTTGTGCGTGATATGACTTTCTTGGAATTTTTTCCCATTTTAGTTGCGGTGGTTATTTGGGGACCGGAGCTGTGTTTCTGGTGTGACAACATGGCAGTGGTACAGGTTATCAATCGCCAAACTTCCAGAGTACACAGGGTTATGAAGTTGGTGAGAGCATTTGTTCTACAATGTTTAAACCTCAACATCTGTTTTTCTTCCAAGCGTGTGCCCAGCATAGAAAATGGCATAGAGATGCTTTGTCTCGTTTCCAGTTTGGCAGTTTTTGTGAGCTTGCACCAGGAGCTAGCAATGAACCCGAGCAGATGCTTCTGGCTCTATGGAAACTTGTCATATGATGTAGTCAGTGACATGGAGATTCTTGACTCCGGGAACTCAGCTGAGCTATGCAAAAAGTTGGTTTTTAATGAGTTATTTCAATTTAAGGATCAAAGTGGGTCACCTATACTGCCCACTGCGGAGGGTGGTAGTTGCGGTACCTGGTCAAGGACAACCCAGTTGCTGGTGCCCTTGATGATCCTAGCATGGTGCAAGGGACAATGGGATCTTCTGAAAGAATGGGGCTTCACCTATTGGGGCTGCTGTACAAGAGTCCATTGGGAGATGTCTGAGAACCTGACTAGGTGGGGGTGGGGGAGCAGGGAGGCAGCCAAGCAAATTGCTGGCCCCTCCTTGTGGCAGATGTCCAATGCAGGTACCCCATAGGGAAGGCATCATTAAAAGGAGGTGCTGGATAATGGAACAGAATGGAGGAAGGGGAACTGGGGACACATTGTTAGGACAAATGACGAACAGAACTGAAATGACGAATAGAACTGAAATCTTCTACTACTGTATTACAAATATTCTGCTTGTTATATTCTTTTTTTCTCACTCAAAATTTTTAGATAATGTACCTAAACTATGTTTGCCAGTATGTTTGACAAGGCTAAGTGCAGCACTGCTTCCAAGCAATCTCTATTCAGTTTACATAGTGACACAATTAGAAGTCAATTTCTTCTAGGTAAGCTTTTGAAATAAAATTCACAAACATTGATTTAGCTGGACAGAAAAATTGTTTCTTATGATTTACGTTTTCCTCATGTACATTACAGAACATGAATTATAGGATGAGTGAAAAATAACCAAGAATTCCTGAAATATTAAATGTATAATAATGTCAAGGAAAATAATGCTTTATCTAGTCCACAAAGTTCACTTGCTAACTTTCTCTACCCTGTTCTTCTAAACCATTTTACAAGATACACTGTGATTATACATTTGAGATTTAAAACAAACAAAAAACCTACTGTAAACAGAAATGACGGTAAATCAGTCTGCCGATGAAGTACCCGAGATTTACCAAGTGAGAAGAGAAAAGACACTTTCTGCATAAGGTTCCATCTGAAATGGATGCTCCCCTTTGATTGACAAAGAACATACAGAAAGGATGGGCTCTACTTATTCGTAGTTAAGTAAAACATGCAGAGAAGGAATTAATGGATATTGCAAGTGGTAACAATTAATATTGTTGGAACAAGACAGCTGTAGCATGTGGAAAACTGGAATGCTTCCTCCCTCCATCCTTCTCAGGTCATGGTCAACAGTGGAATGCATAATGTAAGGTAATTTAATTTAAACCATTTTCAATTCAACATTAATAAAATCTTGCTGATATTTTTTATGACTGGAATAGGAAAAAAGCATTTAGAGCTGTGCAAATATTAGCAATGAATAAAATAAATAAAATTCAGGCAGGGGAACAGAACATAGCTAAGGTGACTCTAAAATTTTATTTTGACAAATATTAGTAGCATTAAAACTTGGTTGCTTGAATGTCCAGAAAAACAAATACAAAAGGGATATAAATATTAATTTCAATTGGAACTGAGTGTGTAGCACCTCTGAAAATCAAGTCATTTCTGTTTAGATGACTAAATATGAATTTAGAAGTATAATTTTAGTCTCCCACACTTGAAAATTATAGCATTTGTCCATTACCCATGCTGATTCCTCCTTTTCTACTCTTATCTAGATATATCTGCACCATATACATGGTTCTAATATTGTGGTTTGATTACTCACAAATGCATCTTTTTTTTTTCATTTCCTTTAAACCATAGTGATAAGACTTAGCTATGGATTTCCTTGGGTTTAGTAGACTTTGTAACAACCTTGACATTTCAAAAATGCTTTTAATAGGTTTAATGGATAAAATATGCAAGGTTACTTAGACATTTTGGGTGAGATCTTCAGCTGGTGTATATTGATATATCTCTGAAGTAAATTGTTATTATTAATATTAATAGTTTGACATCACCTAGAGGCTGAAGTTGGGAACCCTTTGCGCTAGACACTGTACCAGCATATATTGAGAGACAGTCAGAGTAAAGGTAGCCCACTCCTTCTGGGTGGAATGGAGAGAAAGGTGGCCAGTTGCTCAAGAATATAATCTTGAGAGGTTTCTCAAAATCTCGGAGTGGTGACAGTGGTAGCTGAAGAAGGCGAGGGAGATAAGTTTAAAAGTCTATTTTTTCTTTTCCCTCTCCTTGGCTAACACTAACCTACCCTCCCCCCACCCCACCCCGACTGAATTGACTGAGTATTTTTGCTTGGTTTATTCACCCCTTTTCCTTTGCCAGCACTGATTTTTTTTTTTTAACTTCACATTTTGTGCACTTCCTCCTGAAACCAGAATGACTGTGCCAAGAGCAGTATATTAGGCTCTGAAACTATAGAGGCCAAAGAATGAGGAGACCAAGATTAGTAAGCAGTAGGGTGACCAGATGAGGGGAAGAAAATATCGGGACAAATGGGGGGGGGCCCGCTGACTGAGCAAAAAAAACAAACAGTGCTGCCGGCGGATATCGGGACAAAATGGAGAGACACCGAAATATTGGGACGGTCCCGATTTTATCAGGACATCTGGTCACCCTAGTAAGCAGTGATTAACCCATTGATGACAGAGATAAGTAGCTCCCAATAGCCATCTCATGATCTCTGAACAGATGGAAGAGACTGCCCTTGGCTAAGGATAACTTTGGTTAAATACTGAAATTAAGAGCCATATTTATTTGTTTTGGTTTCCCTGTGCTTACTTTTCAGTGTGGTTGCCAAAAATATACTCCAAATTATTCAAATGAGTTGTGTACTATGTTGACCAAAATATCACTGTGTAATAGAACTGCATGCCATGCCAATCTAGTCTAAGTTAATCAGAAACTACAGGTGGTTGAATAATGCATTGCATGCACTACTGTTTGGTCTTTATCTTACATTGAATATTATTCATGCATAAGTGTTTTCTTTATTAAGACAGCTCTTCCAGAAACCATTGTTTCCATAGGAAGCAGATGCAACCAGAAGTATTAACTCAGAGTGATGAAAGACCTCATTAGAATACGATAATACTGCAGCTTTACTTACAATAGTATTCTCTTGTTATTCACTTAACATTACTTTATGCAGATACTCAATTCTCTTTCCTCCCTCTCCATAGATTACTGGAGCAGTAACTCATACAAAGTGTATACAGAGCTTTAAACACATTTAACAAGACTGGAGAATATATAGTCCTTAATCAGAGCTGCAGCAGAACAGTGGGTGAGACTGAAGGTGAACTTGCAATACCTACAAACGCAGGAAATCAAGTTAAGGACAAAGCTAAGTCTGATTAATTTCACCCTCTGCTCTCAATTTTCTTGCTACTGGGGGGTGGGGGCTGTTGTGGTCAAAGACACCCACGCAGTGATTTTAGTTCAAAGACTCAAGCCTGAGGCCAGTTTATTGACATACATACCAGTGCACTGGGGTGCAGTCCGAAGACTGACACACCGAGTAACGCTCGCAGGCGGCTTTATTGCATTAAACCGCAAGCAAAGCACAAACAATACGTCATGAGTTAAGAAATTAGGGTTGGGGTCAGTCCCTCCCTTAAACCGCGAGTTAAGAAACTAGGGTCAGGGTCAGTCCCTCCCCTAAACCGCAAGTTAAGAAACTAGGGTCGGGGTCAGTCCCCCCTCCCCCTTCTCCCCTGGTACCTTCCTCATTATTTTTCGCATGGGTTGGGTGTTTATTTGGGTAGAGGGGCACTTGGTGGTTTCCCCCAGGGGTGGTACTTGGCACCAGTTTGGGTACATTTCTCAAGACACGTTATTTTCCGGGGTCTTTTGGTTAAAGATTAGGGGGGGTTTTCCATGGGATGCCTAAAGAGGATCTATGATTGGCTATTTTTGTAGATAGCTGGAATCACGGAGTGGGTCACAGATCACCCAAAGGAGAAGCTGCATGAGTTAAGAAATTGCATTTAGCTAAAGTTACCTATTGCTTCACACAAGCGGTTATTATATTTCATTAGTCATGAACATATTTCATTAGTGCTGCTGCTGGGGCTTTTTTTTTATTCTTTCCCTCCTTGCCCCCCCTCCTCTGGTCATGACCCTTGACCGAGTTTGGCAGGGAATTGTGCAGTCTAGTCTAGCTCAGGCTTTAGGCCTGCCCTACTCTGTGTAAAGGCCATCAGCATAACAGATCTCTGTTGGAGGGTTTATTTCGGGGCCTACAGATTCAAAGCTCTGGCTATCAAAAAGAAGGGCCCCCTGCTCTATTTCCCCACAGGGCGGTATAGTCAGGTTTTTAGTTATTTTTATGTAACGTTCTCTGTATTTTTCCTTCATTGTTCTTACCTCTTAAAATGTATCAGCAACCAGATAATTTTTGTACTCAACACTTGCAAATGTTTTTGTATTTATAGAAGATATATAAAAACATGTTTTGGCACATGCAGTAAAGACCAGGTCCTGGCAACCACTAAAGCTATATTATTGGTTTAGTGATTGCTTTGTGCATTGAAGACCTTGCAAGAGAGAGGCCCTGATCCCACAAAAAATTGCTGAAGAAGGAACGCTATCTGTCTCTGAAGGCAGCAAAGGTAAATAAGGGTCGGGAAGTACTTAAATCCAATGAGAGAAATGGGGCTGTTCTCCTTGGAGGTTCTCCTTGTGAAACTGTTGATATTGACTTTTTATATTTAACAATGATGGTATTAGGAATCTGGTTTGCAAAGTCATCCAGTCAGGGAGTAGAAATTATACAATGTACCATTCACCCAGAATGAATATTAAATTTAAAATATCAAGTACTAAGAGCAAGTATGAACAGCAGATGAAAACTCAGAGGGCCAAATATTTTTCATAAAATTATTAACAATTATACTCATATTGGTCAAATTCATGATTGGTTCATGGACAATTTGTGTACAAAAATGGGGCCACACCTGACAAAAAAAAGTATGCAAATATTTGTTTAACCAGGTCTGGTATTTATAAAACTACACATCTATTGGAGCATTCAAATGTGGGATTCTGATGTCCTGTTAAGTAATATTTTTTGGATAGATAACTGAAATATCATATGTTGTCTTAATCACCAGCATAGAAAAGATGGGTGAGTCTATTTTATATTCAGCTTGGTTGTAAATTGTAATGACAATCCTGAAATACTTTGTTATGGTGTTACATTTAAAAATTGTGTGAAGAGAGCCAAATTCATCCAAAGGTGTGAAACACCTTCCAAATGGCACCGTGTCTCTATTATACATACTCAAAGACTCTGAGGGGGAAAAAAAAGTTTAAACTTCATAAAATATGGAAAGTTTGTGATATTGGCTCAAGTAGAAAAATACAACTGCCCAAGTACCAATGTGAAATATCACTTTGTGTTACATTTATGTACAATCTAGTAGTAGAGACACTAGGGTAAAAGGACAAGTTATTCATGGATAGAGTGGACAGTACAGAAGAAAAAGTAATATGCCTTATGACAACAAGAGAAGACAAGAACAAAAAACAATCAAGTTGTGGTGACGAGTGATTTCAGTTTTCCAATATAAACTGGAAAACTTCTGAAAAGCTTGACACAATGAAAAATAAAATTATGGATGAAATACAGAATTATTGACCTACTATGTCAGAAACCCTAATACGACTGGTCCTATCCTATTTTGGAGAAAATGTGCAGTTAGTAGTTTAGAAAAAGCAGCACTACGTGGTTCAAGTGACCTCATGATTAAATTCAATATAATTTAGAACACTGAACAAAATGCCATATCAAATAATTATATGAATTCTCAAAGGTCTACTCTAAAGGCATATGGAAAAGGAACTGGGGAATAACAATAGAAGACACCTCAGCTCAAGAGGAAAGGTTTTGCTGGCATTTCTATGATGTTGCCCTTGGAGAATGAAGGTAATATTGGTAAACTTTGAATGTGGCTGTGTGAAGTTACCTCCTCTCCTTCGATATTTAATTTAAAAGTCTAAAGAAGATATAGTTAGCTATTTTTCATTGTTGTTGTTTTCCCTTTAACTGCCACTAATTATGACATACACAGTGTCAGTTTTTAATATGTTAATATATTTGTATGGACAATACAAATTGCATTGGAGAAGATTATAGACATTTGGTCAGTTGAGTTGGGGAGGGGGCAGTTGGGGCATCTGAGGAGGTCTGAGGAAATATGGATTGTGGAATGGGTGCATTAACAAGATGTTTCTGCTAAAATGTTCAGCACTGAAATTGTTAACAGTGACGTTTAAATTGTCACC
Organism: Emys orbicularis; assembly: GCF_028017835.1. Lineage (NCBI taxonomy): Eukaryota > Metazoa > Chordata > Testudines > Emydidae > Emys > Emys orbicularis. Next base: position 49,456,655 of record NC_088687.1, on the reverse strand, counting down.
TTTAGATTTTAGACTTGGCAACCTATTGAGGTAAATTCACACTTCTCAGAGGTATTGCTTCTAGGCCTGGTTTGATATGAATAATTGGACATGGGCAAGGCCTCATTTATTGAGAGACAGGATTATGGAGGTAAATTAATCATCAGTCTGGAAACAGAATATCTGTACTAGCTAAAATAAAGGAAAACACCCAGGAAACCATTTACAATGGACAAGAGAACAATGGAGAAGATACACCTGGAATGTAAGATGAGGTAAAAAGTATGTTGTTGGTGGACAGTGAAGCTGTCACAAAAATTAACAGCAAAAATATTGTTAAATACATCAGAAGCATGAAGCCTGCCTGTAGTGGGGCGGCTCCCCCACTCCAGGCGAAAAAGGGTTAAAGTCAGCCCTGGGAGAAGGTTGTGGGTGAGAGCTGCTAAACTGGGCTGATTGTGGAAGTGGCTGCAGCTGGGCCACGCCCCAATCAGGCCACAGCTGGCCTGTATAAAAAGGCTGTGAGCCAGAGGTCCAAGAAGGCTCTCTCTCCAGTTTGGGAGAGAGCAGGGCCTGGCTGCCTGCAAAAAGGGTACTGGGAGTGAAGCAGGGCTGGGGAGAGCCAGAGGAGCAGGGGAGCTCCAGGCTGGCAACTCCCCAGGCTGCAGGTCCTGGTCCAAGGTCCATAGAGGTACTGGGAGGCAGAGAAAGGCAGCAGGTCCAAACCCCCTTGCCTATGATGAGTGATTTTACACTGCAGTCTGCCCCAGGGAGTGGAGACTTGGTGATGACTGGCAGTAGCCCAGACTGAGGCAAGGTGGGGATTAGAGGGTTGGGGGGGTTCCAGAGAAGGGAGACCCATAGAGACTAGTGGGGGTATTGCCAGGGGGCAGCCCCAGGGTAAAGGGACACCGGGGTCCGGGAGGGACACAGGGCCAGCTACAAGTGGGACACCAGCCCTGCAGAGGGCGCTCTGAGGTTGGAAAAGAGCTAATTCCCTGAGACGACAAGCAGGAGGCACCGCAGGTGTGAGTCCCGCACCTTTACTGGGGCCACTAGACGATAGAGGTGCTGAAGGAGCACTCAAAGAAGATAAGGCCATTGCAGAGAAGACTGTTTGGTGTCAGTCTTCACTGCAGAGGATGTGAGGGAGATTCCCACACCTGAACTATTCTTTCTAGGTGACAAATCTGAGGAACTGTCCCAGACAAAGATGTCAGTAGAGAAAGTTTTGGAACAAATTGATAATTTAAACAGTATTAGGTCACTAGGACCAGATGGTATTCTGAAGGAATGCAAAAATGAAATTACAGAACTACTACTAACTGTGGTATGTAACCTATCGCTTAAATCAGCCTTTGTTCTAGATATTGGAGGATTGCTAATGTGATACCGATTTTGAAAAAGGCTCCAGAGGTGATCCTGACAAGCCTAACTTCAGTACCAGGCAAATTGGTTGAAATGACAGTAAATAATAGAATGATTGGACACGTAGATGAATGCTATCTGTTGGGGAAGAGTCAATGCGGCATTTGTAAAGGGAAACGCTGCATCAGCAATCTGTTAGAATTCTTTCAGGATGACAAAAATCATGTGGGTAAGAGTGAGCCAGTAGATATAGAGTATTTGGACTTAAAGTCTTTGACAAGTCCCACACTAAACACTTTAAAGGAAAGTAAGAAGTCATGGGATAACAGGGACGGTCTTCTCATGGATTAATAACTGGTTAAAAGATAGGGAACAAAGAGTAGGAATAAAAGATCAGTTTTCACAGTGAAGAGAGGTAAATAGTGGGGTCTAACAAGGATATGTACTGGGACCAGCACTATTTACTCCTTTTTCCAGATCATTTATGAATATGTTAAACAGTGAGGGGACAGTTTTTGGATGATACAAAATTAATCAGGATAGTTAAGGCAAAGTAGACTGCAAGGAATTACAAAGGGATCCCACGTAGCTGGGTGACTGGGCAACAAAATGGCAGATGGAAGTCAATGTTTATAAATGCAAAGTAATGCACATTGGAAAACATAATTCCAACTATACATACAAAATGATGGGGTCTAAATTAGCTGTTATCACTCAAGAAAGATCTTGGAGTCATTGTGGATAGTTCTCTGAAAACATCTGCTCAATGTGCAGTGACAGTCAAAAAAGCTAACAGCAGGTTAGGAACCATCAGGGGAGGGATAGATAAGACAGAAAACATAATGCCACAATATAACTCCATCGTACATCCTCACCTTGAGTACTGCATGCAGTTGTGGTTTCTCCATCTCAAAAAATATTAGAATTGGGAAAAGTACAGAGAAGGGCAACAAAAATGAGCAGAGATATGGAAGAGCTTCCCTATGAGGAGAGATTATGAAGACTGTGACTGCTCAGCCTGGAACAGAGATGACTCAGTGTGAATAAAGGTCTATAAAATCATGAATGGCGTGGAGAAAGTGAATAGGGAATTGTTATTTATCCCCCTTTGCAAAACAAAAGAGCTCTTCCAGTGAAATCAGTAGGCAGCACATCAGAGCTCTTCCAGTGAAATCAGTAGGCAGCAAGTTTAAAATAAAACAAAAGAAAGTACTTCTTCACACAACACAACCTGTGTACCTTGTGAAGGCCAAAAGTATAACTGGGTTCAAAAAAGAATTAGATAAGTTCAAAGAGAATAGGTTCATCATTAGCTATTAGCCAAGATGGTTAGGGACACAACTCCGAGCATTGGGTATCTTTAAACCTCTGACTGGTAGAAGCTGGAACTAGATGACAATAAATTGCCCTGTTCTGATCACTCCCTCTGAAGCATCTGGCACTGGTCAGTGCTGGGAAACAGGATACTGGGCTAGTTGGACCATTGTCTCACACAGTATGGCCTTTCTTATGTTATGATTGGTGCCTACAAAGTGACCAAAACAATCACGAAACATGTATGTACTGTATAATAATTGTAATGTGCACATCATATAAAAGAAGAGATTTGCTGTGTAACTTTGGATGTGCAGTATGGGGCCCTGGACAGATGCCCTACTTGCTACCCCTTAATGCTGGCCCTGACTTTTAATCTACTGGATATGCAGAAAAATAGTTGCTGGGGCACAGGTAGGCCATGGAGTTTTTAATAGCATGTTGCGAGGTGTGTATGTTGGGGGGGGGGGGGGGGTGGCAGCTCAGAAAGAAAAAGGTTGAAAATCTCTGCTTTAAGCTGTCTCTGACTTACAAAGATAACAGAGCATTGGTTTGCATTCATTCACAGTTTCATGGTTTTCTTTACCACTGTCAGAGTAAAACATGACTTGAAATGAAAGCTTGGATTTTGAACCATATTTTTATGGCAAGGGGTGGATTCTGTGGCAAATTGTATGACCAGAGAATAGCAGAATGTATGGGGACCTGATAAGTTTTGTTAAAAGTTCAGATTGTTCCCCAAACCTATTGCTTCATTTATTGCATTGTAGGCCAGTATTGTTAAAAGGAATATAATGCATTTTGGCAGCATCAGAGAAAGTATTTCACGTGTTAAAGCTTTTCTGTTCTTTGCCTATATAGGAAATAGTACAAGTGTTTATTAAGAATTAGACAAGTCATTCAAAACAGTATATGCTGAAGTCAGTTCAGTTTTTATACTTTTTTAATTCACCTTCAATGAATATTTGAGCATTTTTTATTAAAAAAAGATCTGCACGAAGTGTCAGTGTGATGGATACTAATACAAAATAAGTATTTACATTAAAAATGTTTGCACTGTTATTTTGATATCAGTTGGAAAGCCATCACATCAGAGAGCAGACACATTATGCTTTGTAGCTGGTAATGTAAATCACAAAAAGGAACTTACGAACAGCAAATTTACTAAGGAATAGTCACAGGCCCAAATCTTCAACTGATATAAATTGATGTACCTTCCACTGACTTCAATGGAATGGGCATTTACACTGACTGAGAATCTCACCCCTACTGAATAGCTCACAAGCAGTCAATTATGTGAAATATTTTTGACAAACCATTCATCACCTAATTTTCAATAATTAAGAAATTCATAAGTTAAAACTTATAAATAATAAATGGATTTAGCCTATTTCCATTAAATATATTACATGGTGTCACTAGCTTACCCAGTTCTAGATATGACTAATGTGAATGGAATGCATTGATTAATTAATTTGTACTATCAAGTAAATATTAGTTAAATGAAGAACTTGGGTTAAAAAGAATTCAAAAGGATTTTGATGTGATATGTTACTTTGATTTGACAAATTAAAATTTAAATACAGACTATTAATATAAAATAACTCACTTTGGCAGCAAGTGCAAAAATATTCTAAATTGGATCTAAGTGTAGCACAAACACCTTGAAATGAATGTGGCAGTAATAGCAGAATTGCAATGAAACCAAGGGCTAGTAAAAGGAATGCAAAGTGTCAAGATACACATAGTGAAAAAAACAAGTTTTGGAAAAAAATGTGTTGAGTACTTATAAAATGAAAGGACAGACCTCGGATCTGTTTGTTCAGACTATTCTTTTCCTCCTCCCACTGTTTTTCATGATTAAATGGAATGTTCAATGAGTAAAATGAATCTGAATTCTAAAGGAAAACTAGTGGGAGAAAAGGGGAGCACTCAAAATCCTTAAAAATGCAGATAAAATCTTCGTAACCTGTTGCCACTGCAATACACTTGTATGTCACGAAGAAAAGGCAGAACTAGTAATTACTTACTGTGAAGTGAGAACAAGTAAATTGCAAAATGACTGAGTGCATGAAACACATTACTGACCTTAATCTGAGCAAATCCCATTTTTCCATCATTAGCAGACAAACAAAATCAGCATTTTCTGGCTGGCATTTTTAACTGTAAAATAGCACACAGGCACACAGAGGTGTTAGAATAAATTCCTTAATACTTCTGAGGCACTTTTACTATAGAGGTGAGAGCCACATATGTAGTACTGCGTGAATAATTGATTTTTTTCATTTTGCTGGCAGTTCTGAAAAATAAACAAAAAATCAAGCAGGTAGAGACAAAGAGTGGCTAATAGTGGAGGGAACAGTGCACAATGGAAAATGGAAAATTGAGAAAAGAGTAAGGGAGGGAAAAGAAAAGGCACAGAATGTATTTTATTCAAGAGGAAGGAGAATGTCAGGAATAAGGCTCAGGTTGGAGGAGATGGGGAAAAAATAGGAAGATCTTTGGATTGAAAGAACAGATGGAGAGGAATGAGAGAATTTATTATACCAGTGTCTGAATTACTTCATTATCTCTAAGCATGTGAGTTAATGAAGGGATTTGTACACAGATTGCATCTAGAAAAATATTTTAAAATTAGGAAAAAATTAGGAGTCTGAATGTAACTGAATTAGCATTCAATAATACAATGGAACTTCATGCTACCTCTAAAATAATAATCACAATGGATATTAAGAAGTACCTTGGGGACGTGTGGCTTATTGGTTTGCTTATTGTTAGACTTCTTGGCAGGGATTCTTCAAAGAAGCCTAAGGGAGACGGGTAAACAAATCCCACTGACATTCAGTGGGAACTGACAGCATAATACCCTGAGGCTACTTTGAAAACCCAAGCCCTTTTCTGTACCCAAATCAATATCAGCAGCTAAAAAAGTTCCTGCCTGAAACACTGTTTTGGAATCCCAGCAATTATGCGCAAGGGCTTTCTGGCTGCTTTTTGACAGTGTATTTGTATGGTAGCTCTCAGCGTACCAGATTGAGAGGTTCTCTACTCGTTCCGTTTGCAGCTTAATATCTGGAATGGCTAAAGGACGGCACATTCTGAGTGCCACATACACAGTGCAAGCTGAACATATGTAATGCTATATGGTCTTTCAAGGGTGATGGACTTTCTTATTAGAGAAACTACTATGGGTAATATCTGTGAATTGAACAGGAGTACTTGTGGCACCTTACCTTTTTCTTTAATTAAAAGCCTTCTTTTTAAGAACCTGATTGATTTCTCCTTGTTTTAAGATCCAAGGGGGTTTGGATCTGTTTTCACCAGGAGTTGGTGAAAGGAAGGAGGGGGGAAGGGTCAATTTCTCCTTGTTTTAAGATCCAAGGGGGTTTGGATCTGTATTCACCAGGAGTTGGTGAAAGGAAGGAGGGGGGAAGGGTCAATTTCTCCTTGTTTAAGATCCAAGGAGTTTGGATCTGTATTCACCAGGGAATTGGTGAAAAGTTTCTAAAAGCTTCCCAGGGTAGGGAATGGTGGCAGCGGACCAGAACTAAGCTGGTAGTTAAGCTTAGAAGTCCTCATGCAGGCCCCTACATTTGTACCCTAAAGTTCAAAGTGGGGATACAGCCTTGTGAATTGGTGTACATTCCATTCTATTGTGTCATCAAAACAAACTAAAATAAAAATAATCAAAATATAATGTTACATTTATGAGGCTGTAGAACAGTTTGTAGTGGCTATGATCAAGCATGTAAAGGCTAACATATTAGAAGTCTAGATAGAGCACATATTGTTACATTCTTTATACCTTGGCAACCATGGGGTGAGTGGCAAATCCATGCTCTTACTCTGTAGAAAATAAGAGATGGCTTGTTCTCAGGGTTTTCTTATGATGAACTTTATAGGTAGAATGCCACCCCAGAGCACACGTTGTCCCCCTCTAGAAGATTATAATACAACAATGATCCTGGCCTCCTCAAAGGTAGCCTCCTAAGGTTTCAGGCTCCCAATTGTCATCTCTCTTGGGTGTAAACCTGGGTCTCTCTCCCAGATTGGGGATTTAGGCTTACAGTCCCTCTGTACCTCACTGTGATATCCCCAGAGTTCTAATTGGATTCCGGCATCTGTGGTTAACTATTAGCCTACACAGCAAGGTTATCAACCAGCCTTCACAAAACAAAATACATGTATTCTTAAGGTAAAAGCATGACAGAGAAAACATATGCAAGAATAAAAGTTTCTATAGCCATGCTAAAAGCTTAGCAGAGATCACCTATCAGTCTCATGGGGCCCTTTCCAACCCTTCCACAAAAGTTGAGGCCCTCCTTAGACAGAAGGTCCTGTCTGTTTGCTGGATCAGAAAGTAGGCCCTGAGTCTGTTTAAAAGCAACCTTTTTATGCCAAAAGCCCTTTCTTTGTCTGTTGGTCTCTGGAAAACTGAGTTTGAATGAGTATATGCAAACCTCCCAAGGGGGCAGTATCTCTCTGGGGGTATTTACAACTTGATTGATTCATTTTAATCACCCCCACACAAACTGTTTTTAGTTCCTGAAGGAGCTGCAGTAACCCTCCCCACTAGTCACAGTGATGCCTAAACCATTCATAAACTTAACATAATATGCACCCTGAAAGATACTATATGCAGCTGCAATATCCATCACAATAATCTTCCCATTTCCCACTTTGTTATTATACCATAAAAGAGTTGTTGTTATACCATATACCATAAAATACCATATACCATAAAATATATTGTGTGTGCATTGCTGGACTAAATTTAGCTATTTGTAACTGCTTGATTTTTTTTTTTTTAGTGTTTGATCTTGCAATTTTGCATTTGACTAACTTTCCATTTCTGCTAGTTGTATTTAATATTCTATTTGTGTTTTCCATTTTGCTTCTTCTAATATATGTACCTCTGCTAACATTACTACTAATGACTTTCTCTCCTTTTCATCAATAAAACAAATATGCTCTAAAGTGACAGTCAGATCATGTGCTAAAAACCAATTCAATGTTTATAAGACAATATAAAGTAGACAGGAAATTTGTTCATGACCAGCAGTTGCAGCATCAGTTCACAAGGTAGAGGTGGGGGGTGGGAGAGGGAAAGACTTCTTTCTTTGTTTGTTTATAGAAAGCTATTTTTTCAGTTGCTGGAGTGTAAAAAGCCATATTACCATAAGCCATAATAGGTTCATTTTGCTGTAATAGTTATACCAAAAATGCATGAAAAACTGAAACACAAGATAACAGAAGTATTTTGATAGGCAGAATGAAATAGGCCCATTGAGATGTGAGCTTATCCTCCAACAGTTGATTTCATGACCAGAGATTATTTATAATAGAAGTATTTGTGTGAGGAGCTTTGGCAAAAACCTGTGTGCACTGACAACTGAAAAAGCAGTGTAAATGACTAGCTCGGTCTAGGGGATGTGCATGGATATCTGAAAATTTATCTAGGTACCTGTACAGTCTGCCCTCATCAATTTAATATCCGAATGCCTCCAAGTACTAAAACATAAAAATGATATGGGGAGTGAAAATGCTGAGTTTGTTTTTGACAATGAAGCTGTGTCTTTCAAAAGAATAATAAAAATCTTCCCCAGTGTATTATGTTTTGTGCGCATGGTGTGAGGCTACTGTATAGGTTAGTCATTTTGCAAAACCATGGAAGATGCTATACATGAGAGAGGAAGTGAACTAGTCAGACACTGTGTTTCACTAGTTGTTTAGTGCAGAAGGCTATAAAAAAAGATACTGTGGTAGTGTTGAGGTGAAAGGTAACTATTCAGATTGTTCCTGACCCTCTGCCTGCATAGCCAAGCTTCTCTGTATCCACTGGCTGAGAACCATACAGAAATATTGGGATTGGCCAAGGGGAAGAGCTGTTGCTTCTGTTGGTGGGTGGTGAGGCTATGCTGGTATAAGTATGCCAACATAGGCTCTGTAGTGTAGACAGCCTAAGGTTGTGGTTCAAGAAACATTGCTACTAGGGTCACAATTCAGCTGTGTATGATAATTTATACAAAGATTTCCCATTGTTTTACTTTATTTCCTGCTTTTTCTTGTTTTCTACAGTCAATGTAATAAGAGTGGCTGATTTAATGGAATGAATGATTTACAATGGTGAGGCTGCATCTGTAATGTGACCTGTGCAATATGCTATTGTTTGGCCCAAAAGATACAATAAGAAATTTAAGTCATATTCCTGTGTGAAATAACTTAAAGAATGCCACAACTTTTACTATGATGAGGACTGAGAAATCCAACAAATACTTGACAGAGCAAGTGCAGAGTGATTCCCTGGCAAAGTGGCATGAAGGGCAAGCCTAATCCTTGAATAGAGGCTAACCTATTCTCTTCTTGTTAAATCTATCTAGGATCAATGACTGGGCAGACAATGGATCCTTCTCCTCCTTTCCTCACGCAAGCTGTGATAATTGAGATGAGAGGTACTATGTTCTGGAGCAGACATAGAAACCCACTCACCGTCCAGCAATACAAAGCAGGGTCCCCAGTCAGTTGGCCAGTAATCACAACTCTGGCCCTACTGCTGCCACACTGGATTCCTGGAAAAACTTGCAACAATAAAACAGAATCCTCAGATATAAGCCAACCCCTTCATGTGCTCTGAAGAAGGTGAAAAGTAGAACTGGTCAGGAATTTTTCATTATTGGGTAAGGGAGGGAGGTGTGAGGAGTGAAGGATGAGGCTTGGGGGGAGAGAGAGAGAGACAGACAGAAGACAAACAGACAGACAGACACAGAGTCTGTCTCTCTCTCTCTCTACCTCCCTCTACCCTTATCCTAGAATAATCCTTTTCTTTGTGGTTTGGGCACTTGCCTAGAATATGGAAAAGACAGGTTCAAGTCTCTGCTCTACTTTGAGCTGGAGTGGATTTTTTTAATCCCCCAAATAGTTTTGTAAGGTCTGTTTTATCTCAATGAGGATTGGGGGGAAAAATTGAAATCTAAAAGATGTTCATGAAATGGGAAAATCATTTCCCACTCAGCTCTAGTGAAACTACATAGTGCCAGTTTTGCAATGAGGAAAAGTCTGTCTTAGCTCTGAAAAGGGAACCAGCAGAGCCCAGAACATGAAGTACAGAAGCCTTTTAGGGTTCATCTGCATGGGAAGAAAGCTTGTCATATCTTGCGTGGAAGAGCTGCTGTGTTTTAAAATCACACACTAGCTATTTTGCACCAATGTCTTTGTGAATTATATATGTACACAAGCCCTAACTTGCATGGAAGGAAGGGAGGGTCAGTGGGTGACTAAAGTGGGAGCTGACTGGACATTCTATATATGGGTGGAGACTTTAAATGATACCCTCCATCCCCTAATGGGCAGGGAACTTGGCCAATTGAAACCCTTGTGGCATTGGTTGATCTACTTGTGGGAGAGGCAAAGCAAACCTGGTCCAAGCCAAAACCCCACCTATGCCACAGAAGGTTCTGGGGGCAGTGAAGGGGGCAACACTCACTCCAATTTCAGCCAGGACCCTTGGGGTGTCCTTTTCCTACCAATCTTATCAAACCACCTCAGCACACACTCCTCTCTCCCCCAGGCAAGTGTTGGATTGGAGGGCTGCATTCACTCTCTGTGAACTCAGATTCAGAATTGCTGATATATTTTACTCTGTTTCCCTCAGCCTGATGTATGTGGTGGTTATCCATGCACATGGGCCCAGTCTAGTTTTATAAAGATAAACAATTATTTCCTTCTGAACCCTCAACCTTTTGTATGTCACAACAAAAATACTCTACATATTACTGCATCCCATGGCTGATATTTCAGCCAGATCTTAATAAGAAGCCTCATTTTTTATTCTTCTTTTCATTGCATAGCTCCACTGAACCCATCAAACATTACATTATAACAAGTTCCCACCATTCTGCCTCCTCTTGACAGTGCTGTCAGATTCATATTGAATGCTAAAGAAATCTTTAATAACTGGACACAATTTTCCTTACCAATTCAGAAATATGAATGCCCTCATAACCTACTGCAAATGCTTCCCATGAGCACTCAAGAGCAACGGGTATGACAGGGTTTGATGGGTGGAGTGTACTTTTGCATCTGTTATCTTTATAGAAATTCAAAAGCCTTTTTTGTCACAACTGCCATGATATCATTATTCTTGGGTGTTTAATGGTTCAGTGAAGAGCTACTACATGCTGCTTAAATGGGTAGAGTGAGGGGTTGCTCACTACGATTTTTAGATCATTTACCCTTTCAATGCTTGTCTGGCATACACACTCCTGTTCTATTGCTTTCACTGCAAGATCTATAATGTATTTATTTTATTTTATTTATTTACGAGATAGTGCCAACACATTCTGCTGACAAATATGAAGAAGAAGCCTTGCCCCAAAATGTTTATTAGCTGAATAGGTTATTTAATATATCAATAAGCTGAAATCAATAGGATCAGGAGTCAGACTGATCCATTACATGTCAGTACAATGTATACACATTTCTTTGTTAGCTTCAGTTTACCCTTGTATGCAGCTTCATGCTTGCATGACCCAAACCAAGTACTATGGCAGTGAGAAAACTGTGGCAGTTTGGGATTATCTTTACAAGATAGTATCCTTTGTGTGTGTATGTATGTGTATGTGCATGTGGCTCATGTGAAAACAAGACAAGGGCTTACCTTGTCTGATCCAATGCATGATCATTAAAATAAAGCTTCTTGAAGAAGGCTGGCACTGGATGTCTACTAAATCTCTTCAGAATAAATGATTATTTTGATATTTCAGTGTTGCAATATTTTTTGTTGAAGAGGCACTTTTTTATTGAAGTTACAGATGAGCAATACAAAAAAAATCCTCTATCTACTTTAAAACTTATGTATGCAACTGAAGGAAAAACGTAACACAATAATAAAATATATTTCAGAAATTCTTAAACAATCACAACATTGTAGAGGTCCAAGATATCAGATGGGTGATCTCATTAAGGAAGGAAGTTCATAAGAGAAGTAACCTTAGTTCAGTTGTTTCTTTAAGTAAATTTAATTAATTGAAGCTCAATCTCCAAATATTTATTGTACAAGTCCATTTTTAAATTAGTAATTTCCCATTGAAAATACCTTTTCTATGTTCATTGTAAGGCCTCAAATCCTTTATTAGGCTCTATTAATGTGGTCCCATGTGTCCATCCAGAGTCCCATATATTTGGGATTTCTCTCGTGCACAGGCATAATTGTTAATAGATTCTGATGGGGCCTTAGAACTTTACAGAAAAAATGAGCCTTTGTGCTGGAAGAGTTTAAAAAAAAAAATTATTCAGAAAAAAGGATAGTATTTGTGAAAGTTTGGATAGCTTTAATAGAATATTTGATAGAATTTGTTTTAGAAATAGGAAAGTTATAAATATTGGAATATTGTGTGGTACACTACATTAAGAAGCACACTCACAAATGTGGAGTAAAAGATACCATCATAACACCAGCATGTGTTGCATCTCAGAAGTGAAATGTAGGTGCATTTTGTCAATGATTAGATATTTACAGGTTCAGGATAGTCTGTTCTAGCCTATGATTGTTTGAAATATGCACATAAGGAATTTGCATGCCTTGAACGGGGTAAATAAAACAAAAATAGCAGCAACATGTGCAAAGAACTATAGGTCTTCATTAAAAAAACTGTTGTGTTCAAATTCCAAGCAGACTGCACTTGCAAACAAACATGTTCCACCTTTGCAGAATTTGTTTCACTTAATTCTACCCCAAATTAATTGAATTTCCAGTTTATCAACACAAAAATTAAAAAAATTGTTAGTCAGCACTGCCCCCCCCAAAATGAGGTTAGCTTAAAAATCATGAGATGAAAAAAAAAATGTTGGGAGTTCTTTTTAATTTCCTTCTGTTTTATTGAACGTTTAGCATTCATATTTTCAAATTTTCAACCACAAGAGCTAGTGTGACAAAGTGCTAGGAGCCTATTTAGAGTTGATCCAGCATTCTGGTCATTAAGTGTATGTCTACACAGCAATTAAGCACATGTGTCTGGCCCTGGTCAGCTGACTCAGGCTTGCAGGGCTCTGGCTACAGGGCTGTAAAATTGTGGTGTAGATGTTCAGGCTTACACTGGAGCCCAGGCTCTGGGACCCCATGAGTCAGTTGACATAGCCAGCCACAGGTGTTTAATTGATGTATAGACATACCCGAAGGTGCTAGCTATTCCCTCCTGGAGTGGACTTAAGTCTGAGATGGGTGCTCAATGGCTTAATTAGGCAGGAGGCTGATAAACTAATGAGAATAATCAACCCATTAGCTGGGAACAGTTAAAGGAGAGAAAGGAAGTACAAAAGGAGAAAGCTAGGAGGGGTTAGGGAACACAGGCTCTTAGGATGAAGGGAGCTTTTCCTCCCCTTCCCCAGAGAATGGGTTAAGAGGGACTTTTATGTTCATTTGTATGTTGCTGCACAAGGCTATACTGCTGAACTGGTAGAGGGGACCTAATAAATAAATTGGTGTTTATAAACCCGGAATGCATCTAGCCTATTGGTGGTGGCCCGAAGGGTATAGAAGATAGCCCTAAGCTAGGCAGAAACACAGACATATATGTTTGTATATATATAGAGAGAGAGAGAAAATTCCAGGAGCTGTAAGAAAATTAACAAATATGTGGAGATTCACAATAACATCATGAAAACTGGCAACACTTATGCTGGTATAAATCCATAGTAAAGGCTGAAGTCAACAGTGTTACTCTATATTCACACTGACATAACTAGAAATGGAATGGAACCTGCATATACCCCACTGTTGTCCAGGACTATGGGTCATTCAACCATACTTTAGGTTTGGAAATTGTTATGCCTATGTGATAGGGTGCATAAAGCCTGGTGGACAAGGGGTTAATAGGAGCCTGAGAGCTCAGTTAGTCCCTTCCTTGTACCTGGAAGGGTATCAGGCTTAATTCCTTATCAGAACCAGCTGGGGAGGAGCTGTGCTGGTTTCATGAGGGAAAGTGTGGTGACTAAACAGGGAGGAGGGAGACTCAGGATGTGGTGTGGTAAAGTCTTAGGGAGATGAGATCTAGGAGAAAGGGGGACTAGAGTTCCTTGTCTCTAAGAAAAGAACTACAGGAAGCCCCAGGAAGATAGTTAGCCCTATAGTGGGCCTTGAAATAGGGGCAAGGCTCCACGGAGGCAGTTCTTGAAATAGAGAACTGGGGGCAAAATCAGGGGGATTACAAGATCAATCTTGGGATGGACAGAAATGGCTTAAGATGTATTTGATTTTGTTAGGAGTTGGAGTCCTGCTGGGGAGAAGCTTATGAACCTACTACTCTGAATGAAGAGTGGGATTGAAAGGCAACTCAGGAGAGATGGAAGATGTATTGATGGCCAGTATTGTTTTGGACACTATTTATTTGAGACATTGATTCCCTGGAATGGGTGAGACTGTATGTGACCTGAATGGATGGGAGAGTCACTAAAAGGATTGCTGGCAGAGGAGATTACTGGGGGAAGGCCCTGCAATTCTGTGTTTAGCCATGAGGGAATGTGCCAAATGGTGAGTTACTCTGCTACAGTCTATTTCTGGTTTTAAACTAAGGGTAACCAATTTAAATTACTTGCATTCACAAGATACTTCTGCTTTTGACACAGTAAATCCATCAGTATTGTAATAATGGTCTAACACTTTGCTCATATTCTTTAAGCACAGATGGCCCAATTCTTTTGTCCAGTGTAAATTTGGAATAACATTACTGATATCAGTGGAGTCATTTCAGATTCTCACTGATGTGAGAGAGAACAATGTGCCCATGAGTCATTAAATGAAATCCATGGAGAGATGGGTGCACCTTAAATATGTCCTATTCTAACAAACTAATTTTTCATATCTTTAACAGTTTTGTTACAGTAAGACTTACAACAGACTGAGCTATGTTTCCCACAGCAGCCATAACTTCTGAATTTCTTGACATTTATGTATTTAAATTCTTAACCATTATATTACCTTAATGTAGTTGCACAATATTAAGTTGATTTAAAGGTATTTGCACATAGTATAATATATACTCAAAGTGTAAAAATCATAAGCAATAACAAGATGTAAATTGGAAAAAATATTCTGCACATTCTTGGCATATATACTAGCTTTCTGTATAGATTCCTGATAGTGCATCTTGCTTTTGTAACTAATATCAAAATGATCCTTAAACTTAAATGTGATTATTCATGACTTTCAAAGGTGTAAATGGGATCTGAGTCAGGCATTTAAAATGTACCATTATAAATCTTAAAATTAATCTTGTCTTTCCTATACTATCTTTTGAAAATATTCCTCACAAATCCAACCATAAAATGATTACACCTAGTAGTGTCCAAAATCAGAAATTATAGATAATGACATGATCAAGTTTGTAAGTATATTAGAAAAAAAAACCTCATACTTGTTAATATGGAGAAAGTTGTCAGATTATGGTGCACTCTGAAATTTACACAAATAATTGCATTTGAGCAATTTACTTTACCCCATTAGACACAAGTGGATTTGAAGGCAACCTACATTAGATATTTCAGGAATCACAAATCTGAAATTGTTGTACCTAAATCTATTTTTTAACAACAAACTACACAATATCTACCTCTAAAAAGAAAGTAAAGAAAACCTTACCACTTCTTACTCGTATCGCACCTCTGTATAAAAACATTAACTCCTACCTCAAAAAATCAAAACCAAACCTACATTCTAAAACATCCCAATGTGCTCTAGTGGATAAAGAACTAGACTACTATCTAGGAGGCCTGGATTCTGCTACTGATATTTTGTGTGGTCGTAGGCAGGACCGGCTCTAGGCACCAGCAACACAAGCACATGCTTGGGGCGGCACAATTCCAGGGGCGGCATTCTGGCCATTCTTTTTTTTTTTTTTTTTGCTTAGGCAGTTGCACTCTCGGAGCTTGGGGCGGCAAAAAACCTAGAGCCGGCCCTTGTCGTAGGCAAGTCATTTCACTTCTTTGAGCCTCTCATGCTTTGCCTCTATTAGATTGTAAAATCTTCAGGGCAGGAACAGTCTCTTCTATGTCAGTGCAGTGCCTAGCACTATGGGCCCTGGTTTTAGTTGGGTATCTAGGTGCTACTGTGATACAAATAATCTCTAATTCAATAGATGCGCAATCAAAAACCACTCAGAAGAAAATAATGCACTTCCAGATACTCTGAATAATTCACTTGCTGACATGGGACATAAATCTGACTACTATTGCCTTTATAACCAGGAAGTATCTGTATTTATACAAATTCACTTAGTAAAGGTCTAGAAAAAGGTCTCCTGCATGGGGAATTATGAGTTCATTCAAAAGACTCATTCCACATGCAATGTAGTAATCTTATGAGAATCTGGTTATATTCCTGGTCTTTGCTTCCTCAGAGCAGCTATCCCCAAATCAACCCTGTTGTCCACAGGGTCAGCACTATGGAGGCTGCCTTTAGGTAGGGTTACCAGATAGCAACTGTGAAAAAACAGGACAGGGGGTGGAGGGTAATAGGTGCCTATGTAAGAAAAAGTCCCCAAAAATGGGACTGTCCCTGTAAAAACGGGATGGATGGTCAACCTACCCTTAGGATAGGGTGACCAGATGTCCCGATTTTATAGGGACAGTCCCGATTTTTGGGTCTTTTTCTTATATAGGCTCCTATTACCACCCACCCCCATCCCAATTTTTCACACTTGCTGTCTGGTCACCCTACTTTAGGATTACTCTATTACTGACTGAGGGGAACCAGTCTTCTAGAGGCCCCAAACCCACTCTTCCATAACCATTGAGGAAGTCTTTATATTCTATATAGGTTCTTGAAATATATCTTCTATATAGGTCCTCATCATCACAGTATCTGAGTGTTTTCCAGTAACTCCTTAAGTGACATGACTAAGAGCTCTTATGTGGTTCATTCTCTTCTTTATCCTCTCCCCCAGGAGAGGACTATGTGTGTAGTGTTCTATTTTGTTGGATTTTGTTTTTTAAATGTACTTAAATATTAGTGAAGGCTGAAGTGTTGAAGAAGTGTGCCTTGCACTTGGAGCAGAAAGTGGTGAGGTTTGTGACAGTCCTCAGTTCCCATGGGAGTTAATTCCACAGTTTCCGACTGTGCCCTGAGAAAGTCTGGTCTGTTGCACAAACGAGCTTTACCCTTATGACTGAGAGTTCCATTGTGCCAGAGCAGTGGATTTGCCCATTATGGACTCAGTATGCCTTCCAATGATTATCACAGCTCACTTGCTGGCAGAAAAAAGCTGTGCCTGCTCTCCAATAAATAGGTGACACTCTAACCCAATCTTGGGTGAGATGACAGTGTGTGGTAGTTTAGATTTATGTTGAAGCTACAGTTAAATTCCATGAAGTGACATACAGTACAGCTTTATAACGTCCTTTTTTTTTTTTTCTGTATTGAATCTGTCTGTTGTATTGGGGATGAGGTAGTGTGGAGCAGCCTAGGTACATTTTTTAAAGAATTTAAATACCATTGTCAGGCTTTTCCTATGACTTCTTGTTAGTTTAATTTTATTCTTTGGCAAATGTGCTTTGTAACAAACTATAGTTGTAATATAGGAAATGCTCTAATATATTGTTCAATCTTAAAGATTTCATAAATTTTCAAAGGTGCACTGCTTCACTATGTTTTACATTTGAGCTTGTTGTTCTGGCTTTATCTACTCTTAATGGCATTAGATTTATATACTCTTCGGTCTGATTATTTTTTCCAGAGGCACTAAAGAGTCCACAGTTCTCAATAGCTTTAAATCAAGTTGTGGGTGCTCAGCACTTCAGAAAATCAGCCATTCAACAGCTATTTCAATGCTACTGCTTTGTTTCAAATGAAGCAAGATGACCCATTAAAATGCTATAAATCATTTTAAACAGTGACTTACTAATGTGGAATAGTGGGGATTGATAAAATCTCTATCTGATAACCAGCAATACTGCATCTGATTAATTTGAGTTTTGTATGTCTTCTAAAATATCTAGGGGACTAGATACAATTAAGAGATATATCTGAAGTGTTTGGGGAAGGAGTTCTAGCTGAAAATGTTAACACATTTTCATAATTCTTTCTATTCTAAGTACTTATGTGCCCCCATCACCATAGTATCTGAGCATCTCACAATCTCTAATGTATTTATTTCCATCTCACACCCCTGAGGTAGTGAAATGCTATTATTCCCATTTTACAGATGGAGAACTGAGGGAGAGACTGAATGACTTGACCAAAGTAACACAGGAAATCTGTGGAGAAACAGGGACTTGAATCTAGGTCTGCCAAATCCTGGGCTAGTGCTCTAACCACTGAACTTCTGGACCATTGTTTAGGTTATTTTAATAGTTAGTCCTAACTACCCGTTAGCTTAGTTCACATTCACATTATAGAAAGTACAATATTATTCTGAATTGCCCTTTGGAATCATTTCTGGATGTTCTATAAACTCCAACATCACATGCTTTTATGATATAGTCATAAAATAAATAATCATCAATATAACTAGCATAAAATATTTCACAACAAAAATAAAAATAAAACTATTCTGTTTTACAGTAGAGACCTGTATGTATGATTTATTAAGGCAACTCTCATAATGTGGCCTCTGTGTGCAATTGTGTACATGAACACTTGCTAATGCAGTTATTCACTATCACCTGCCCATTAAACCTGCAAAATATTTAATAACAATTGAATATAAACAGTTTACAAATGCAAATTCTAAAATGTGAATGCAAGTTGTACCCAAAAATGGAGGCCAGAGTGAGACCTTTAACACTGAATATTATAGGAATAGGACTACGTTGTGAGGTGACTATACATCTGCACAGGGGAATAAGAATCCCCATTTGACCCTTTTTGGGTCCTGGTATGGGAGGCTAAAAAGGCTTACAATACCTGCTTACTCCCATTGCCTGGAGAAATTGGCTGGAGAGTAGGAAGGAAGGGGCCAGGAATGGGCTGAGCTGTGATTCTGTCCCCCCAACCCTCATCATGCCAGCCAGCATGTGAGGTGTAGTAACTTTCTGAACATTGCCACTCCATGGAGTAAGATGGGAGCTGGGAGAAAATATACGTCTACCCATCTACTGTTAGGGTGGGACAGTTCATGCATGTCACATTGCCCAAGGCTGTGCCTAAAGCCAAAGTGCACCGCATACAGAATAAATTTTCACATGTCAAGTTCACACAGTATGTTCACAAGTCAAGAGTAACAGTTACATGTACAGGGCAAAAAACCAATCCTCTCAATGGCTAAAAGATGAAGGGATATAAGCTTTTTTAGCTTTAATCTTGACAGTTGAAAATGTAATAATACTTTGGATTGATTTTATTATTATCAGTACTGAAGAACTAGTGTTGTGTTATTTGTATGATGCGTTAATGACCAAAAACATGCAAATAGGGAAGATAAATTGATACTATCACAAGTAATGTTCAATAAATGATCAACATACTAATATTTCCAGGTATCTCATTCAAATAATCATCTATATAAAATACACTGAAAACAGAAGGGAGTTCTGGTAACAAATATGGCTTCTGAGTTATCTGAAATCTCTATTCTTTTCAACATCCTCCAGAAGGCAGTCTTCATTACCACACTCTTTGATGGGAAATAAGCAATTGCTTGAACTTGCAGTTGCTTGGTTGAATGAGTTTAACAAAACATGTTAAATTACATTGCTGTTGTACAGTACAAGGGTGGAGCACAGCCTAACAAAATACTTAAATGTTTATAAGCTGAAACATGTTTCAATACAATTTGATTAGAAGTTAATATCATAGGTGATCTATCAATATCACTGTTAAATGAATTATCCCGGCTAAAATCATAAATTTTGTTTTACTTGCATTTAATAGCAAACATGAATCAGAAAGTGTTTCTGAATTTTATTAAAATTCTGTTAGAGCTCATTTATAACTGAGGACAATGAAATGCTTATAGAATATAAAATGGTATAATCAGTGAAAAGATAAAGAGCTCCCAGCAACCTGTTCTATATTGTTAATATAAATGGAAAATAAGATTGGTCCAAGATAGAACTCTGCAGGACTGTTTAAGTTTTATTTCTCAACAAAATTTTATTGCTATCTGATTTGACACACTGTTCATTTTGATTGAGGGTCTCATCTTGAAGTCTTTACTCAGATACTGCAGAGGCAAAAGTCATGTTGACAGCAATGGGAGTATTTCTAAGATGGACTAAGGACTTGCAGAATGGGCCCATAGATATATCCAGAACTGACTCAGATTGAAAAACAAAACAAAACAGAAAAATGAAGAAATGGGGGGGAAATGTTGATTTCTTGGTTTTTTTTTCTTCTTTTCCTTTCCTTTCTCCTCTTTTTTCTTCAATTTTTCCATTGGAAAAGGAGTGAAAAGGGGAGGGAGAGGAAGACAAGTTATCAAATATTAACTAAAATATCTACAATATTTTAAACATACCACTTTTAATCTCTACTCCAATATTTTCCTATTCTATTAATATTTTTTTTGGTAGGTCTCACCATACACCATAGCGTAGTAACTGTTGGCAAATCATGACTTTCAGTGGTGACCAATGTGCCGTGGACTAGAAATGTTTTTGATTTAAATCCAAACTTTACAGTACTGGTCCATCTCTACTACTGATACTGTCCTTTTTGGAAAATTAATATCATATGTATTTTATAACACTTAGATTACAAAGTCTTTGTTTATTAACAATAAGAGCAAGAACTGGTTGGGAAACAAATGTTTTAGCTATGGGAAAAAATGATAAATGAAAACTTTCTTTTTTTCATTAAACTTTCTTCAAAAATTTCTAGGCATTTACTGAAAACCAAACCCTGAACATTTTAAAATTTTAAAAAAGGGGTGTGGGGAGAATCTCATTGTTGAAAAAAGGAGGGAGGAGAGTCATTTTGGTTTTCACTGAAAAGATTGGGTTTTGAGAAACAGGTCTTTCCTGAAACTTCCCTCTTGGTTGAAAAAGCTATTTTCCATTAAAAAAAATGAAGTTTCTAACCTGCTCTAGAGAACTACTATTCTCTATTCAAAAGTGTTCATTTGCTTCATAAACCTGAGTTGTCTTTAGGTGTGCCTGAGACTCTTTTGAACTAGCTTTCCATGAGCAAATTTCTTGCACAATATACAGTTGTCTTTCAGTATGCAGTGAGCTGAGATGCCCCTGGAGACTTGGGATGGCTGATCAAATGCATTCAAAGAAATTACCATATGCTTGTTGACATTCTACAAGCAGTTAAGGAGGGCAAAATTGTGGAGCAAATTACTCACTGAAAATTATTCACTGAACTTAAGTAATAAAACTATGAGGTCTTCTACCTTGCTCCTGAAGAATCTTGTCCTTTGGGGATCAAGCTGCTTCCAGATAGCTAGTATTGTGGATGCAAGCATGAGGATGAGCATCTATTCTGAAACGCTTAAGACAGTTTGCTTTTTTATTTGAGAAACAGCTCACTCATGCATAATTATTGTAGGCTATATTTACATATTTTTTAAAATGCAGAAGAATGCATTTTAGTAACTTGTGTGTTGTTTATTCTTTTGTTTTCCTGAACACTTAGGGATTTCCACAATATTCTGATGTAGCTGTAAATGGATAGTGTTCATTTCAAGAGACACTGCAGTGTCTCATGCTGGTGCAGGAGAGAAAGGAACCAGGTGTATGTCAACTACAACTGTATTCTTAGTTTAGAATAAAAAAGTTTTCTGGACTAACCAAGGCAGGGACTTTAATAGCAGAGTCCTAGGTGAAGAACTTGAAAATATAGCTATACATTTTGTTTGCTGGAACTGTTTGTCTATAAAAAGCTCTCAACCTTCTCAGGTAGATTTCTGCTTTTAAGACTACCTCTGTTGCACTGGCACCAAGTCCCCTTACAAACAATGAGCTCTCCAAAAGTTAAACACCTAGAAGTGTAGTGTGACTGCAGTCTGAGTAGTAACTTTGAAGCCTCAGGGATGTGGGGGAAAAGAGAAGGGCAGCAGGGTGTTGAGGTCTGGAAAGTGTCTTGATTTTTGTGTGTTTTGGAAATCTTCTCTATAGTTTGATTGTTTATTACTTCCCTTTGCACTTTTCCCAATATAACTTACATGCATGTGCATGGCATGAGTTGCCAATCCTGATTGCGGCATAGTGATTCCTGAGAGCACTGTTTAAGAAACTATATATGTAAATTCTTTAGAGGTAAGGGAACACCTAGAGTGCATGCCTTCCTTGAGACTGGCAGTACAAAATGGAAAAGATAGTATTGATCACCTATCACCACTTGCCCTAAAAAAGGATGATACTGATGCTACCAATTGGTTGAAACCTCAAATATGAAACAGTTAGTGCCACCTACTGGAATATAAGTTACTTATATTTCCCAGTGATTTCTCTTGCCTAGTTTTACATGACACAAGGAATAAAGCTTCCACCACTCTCGCTGAGAGATTATTCATGGACTAATAGACCTCACTGATTATTTCTTTTTTCCAGAGTCAGTCTAAATCATAGAATGCCCCACTGATGAAATAACAGAGAGTTTGTATGTGATAGACACAAATGGGCACAAAGATGCTTAAATTTTTTTTTTTTAAATAAGGAAATTAAGGAGCTGGTATACTATGCTTTGTCTGTCTCTGCTGCCAATCCCGTTTTAAATTATATAACTGTGTTACATGTTATAAAGGAAATGTATAGATTCAGGGACAAATAGTCTTTGACTAAGATTAAATCCGATTCAGGATCATAATGCTCTGCACTTTATCTGTCTCCAGAGCTTGACTATTTTCTGTGAACCAAGCTGAACATATTTTATGAATAAGCATGTACTAGATTTTTTTTCTATGGTAAAACAAAAATCTAACCTCTTCCTCATGTGCTCCTGGGTTAATCAAGTTGTACCTAAATGAATATGTAAATCTGGTACTTGAAATGCACAATATACAAGAACTTTTGGAATTCTTTAGAAATGGTTGAATTGTGTGTCCACATGGTGCAGGTAACTGGACTCTCAAAAATATAAGGGTTCAATATGATGTTCACTTGGGAAGATTTTCAGAGGCACAAAGATTTTCAGTGAGTTACTCCCACCCACTGACCACCACCCCAAACTCCCCTGCTCTCTATCCAACCGCCGCTGCTCCTTGCCCCCTTACTGCGCTGCCTGGAGGACCAGTGTCTGGCAGCGCTACAGCCGCGCCACCCGGCTGGAGTCAGGCCGGGCCACGCTGCCACAACGCAGCACAGAGCACCGGGTCAGGCCAGGATCTGCAGCTGTGCTGCCCCAGGAGCTCACAGCCCCACCGCCCAGAGCATTGTGCCGGCGGCAGAGGGAGTGAGCTGAGGCTGTGGGGGAGGGGAGACAGCAGGGGAGAGGACGGGGGCTAGCCTCCGGGCAGGATGGTCCCACGGGCCGGATGTGGCCCGTGGGCCGTAGTTTGCCTACCTGTGTTCTAGATGGTATAGAACTCTCTGCTCCCATCTGTTGATGATCAGAGGGAAGAGCAGCCACAGAGCTTCCTCATCTGCATAAACTATTTACTCCAGAAATCAGGACGGACAGCATCTCCAGAGGAGAAGGAGGTCTGCACCCCATCTATTGATGAGTGGAGGGAGTATCTCAACAGAGAGCTTAATTTGTAGGAGCTTCTACCTTGAATTCCTCAAGTGACGGTCTGGAAGTCACCGTAATTGTTCATAAATTCAGAATTGGTTGGGTAATGGAACTGAATGTAGAGGGGAGAGAGGGGCAAGGGTCTTCTACCCTTTTAATAAGAAGACTATACCAGTGGCAAGGTGTCCTCTCAAGGATCCCCTCCACTGCATCATTGGGAGGACTCTTTTATGGGTGATGATGCAGAGGTGATCCCAGGAAAGGGCACACTGCAGAGAAGGCTCTTCATGGAAGATGCAGAGGACAGCAGCAGAGTTGAATGAACACAGACACCCCTCCTGCTGAGCCACCAAATAAAGCTAAAATCACTATAGCTGAGTCAGGTGGGGGACCTTCAGGACAGAACAGACAGTACTCCAAAGGGACTGGAGAACAGCCAGGTTGTGTGGTCCTCAGGACTCTGGGACTATGCTACCCACTGGTACCAAACTATGAGAGTGGTTTAGCAAAAGTGGGAAAGTGGTGTGGTAAAGAGACATATGCCCATTGGATGTTCACACTGGTCAGTTTGGAATGAAGATAATGGACTACTAAAGTTTCTCTGGGAAAAGTTTATAATTAATATTAGACATCATTGCTGTGCTTCCCAGGCTAATGTTTCCTCATTTCTTAAACAGACTCAATGCTAGTTAGTGGGGAAGCATTGTCTATTAAGTGTACCCAGGGAAGATATTTAGTGGTCCCAGAAATCCTGGTTGGAGACTTGAGCCAATGATTTTAATTTTCGGAGGGACCCTTAGCTATTTAAACTCAGCCTTGTTGTTACCAACAGTACCTGACAGAAGGGTTACAGATGTTTAACCAACAGAATGATCCTTTTTAATGAAAACTGCTTATCAATATTGCAATTAATTGGCAAAGAAACAGAAAGATCTAGTTTAGGGAAGAGGGCATCTATCCCATGCCCACAAGACTGTGTATCACAGAAGTTCCACAGTGCACTAGGATCTCTTGTGCTTGAAAAATACAAGAGGTGTATGGAACTAGCTCTGTCAGGGTAGTATTGTGGCTATACTCTTCATCGATTCAGAGAGGACTTCTGGAGTTCCTGCACCTCCACAGTTCTCCTTCACCATTTCAAACTGTAACTGCTGCTAGTTAGTAGCCCTATTTCTGCTTATCTTTTGCAGATAGTCCCTGGTACGTATGGGAGGGGAAACAATTTTATTATCATATTAAAACCCAGAAGCCCCTGTGATGGGGTGCCTAAACCCACAAAGGCATAGAAGGGGTTAATCATGCCTTGCCTTGGAAGGCACAATGAAAGTGAGTCCTCTGAGCAACCCAGAGAGGCTGTGTGAAGCGCAGCCAATCAGGGAGGAGTTGTAGGGAGCAACCACTCTGGACCCGGCTGGCTGAGATAAAAGGGAGCTGTGGTGCAGTGTAAGGTCAGTTGCTGCTGGGAGCCCAGGGAGTAAGGACTTCGTCCCTGGAGGCCTGAGAGAACTGTAAGCACCTTGGACAGCAGTGGCTGGTTCCTGGGTGCTGAGCAGCTGAGTGCCCTGAGGTGAGGGCGAAGAAGGTGCTGGGGCCATGGGGAAGTGGTCCCGGAAATATAGCAGCATTGATAGAGGTTACAGAGGAGCAGCAGGAGGCTGCTATTTACAGGGTCCCGCCACCCACCCCCCAGCCCACTCGCCACTGGGGAAGTGGCTGGACTATTGGATAGAGATACCCACTTCACCCCCAAGAAGGGGGAAACCTGGCTGGTGGCTAAGGGCTAAGTCACAAAGAGGATGCTGCAGTTCTGGGAGCTGAGACAGGAGCAGAGACAGAGTGATGGTGTGCAGACCATGGACATGGCATCAGCCTCAAGCTAATCCCCAGTACAACCAGGAGAAGGCACCAGTCTGGAGATGAGGGTGGGGCTGTCACGGGAAGCCAATCAGATTTGGGAACACATTATTGTAGGGATCTAAAACTACTGATTAATGTGTGGTCTGAATTTGAAGAAAATGCAATATAAATACAATCTCCTAGTCAGGCTTTGGGGCAAGGAGAGAACCTACTCCTCTGTTAGTTCCTGGTGTATATAAGATGGGTGCATACTATTACTTGTAAATCCAGCATAACTGTGTTTTTATTTAGTTTGGAATAAAGAGTTTTCAGGAGAATTCACCTGCTGTTACCTTGGATTTTTCTATTACAGTCCTAGGTGAAGAAAATTCAGAACTTCAGCCATAACATGTGTTTGCTGAAAGAGTCTAATAAGTTCTCATTAATTCGGTATAATTATGAGGATAATTATTTGCAGTCTGCACATTGGTATAGTATCTTCCCTTTTGATCCCTGATTTATTTAAAAGGTTGAGCCTTTTTTCAAATTTAAAATTCAAAAGTATTGGATTTTCAAAGGTTCCTATAGGACTTAGGCATTCCTATTGTCATAGAATTGACATAACACAGCAAAGGCAACCACTGTCAATGGGAATCGGACATCTAATTTCCTTATTCACCTTTGAAAATCCCAGATGCAATATATAAATAATTTGTTTATATATGGTTGAGCAGAAGATTCTACATCAAAACTGAGGATATGAAAGTGAAATGATCAAAGTAAATCAAAATAAATATAACTAATTAGATATAAATTGTTGGTGCTCATCTAATTTCTTTCTGTGTAGATTTATTTCTAGCTCTGGAGGTTGGCCTTCAAATAGTTACTGGCCTTCTTGCAAAACAGTGCTCGTCTGGCTCTGATCCAGAATTTAACATTGTAAATCCTGCAACTCAGATCAGTGTAGTTTTGCCCCCTATTCTAGATTTATGATAGACCACAATCAAGGTACATTTTATATGCCCAAACAGGGAATAGTTAAAATGGTCATTTTCTGGGAAGCCAGCAAAGAGGCTGCCACAGCTATAGTATTCTGTTGTTAATAAACAGAAACATCAATAGCTGTAGTTAATTTGACCTGTCTCTTGAAAACCCTTTTGGAAGCCCTACAGAGCTAATGAGTGTTCTTGACAGTGTGACCAGGAAAGACAAGGGAATCTGTCTGTCTGTTTGTTTGTGGAGTGTGTGTGTGTGTGTGTGGGGGGGGGCATTTAATTTTCCTTATAACAAAGGAAGGAGGTAACAAAATTACAGAAAGATGCACTTTGTCAGCAATATTTCCATCTTTTTTCCAGAACAAATATTAAGAAGGAATATTGTAGTATAGCTCACCAATTAATTTGTATAATCTCATGAGGAAGAATAGAGGTACTGATCTTGTAAGAGAAAAGGGGGTTATCTTCAAGATTCTTTTTACATTTCTAAAAGTGAATAACCATATTGATCCAATACAAAGGCCAAACCACTTGCTTTTCAGAAACAATCCTATCTGAGATATGTTAGCATGATGTAAATATTCCCTTCATTACAAATGCAGACTTTTAACTTAGGGCTTTCAGAACCCCACAGAAACATATTCTAGCTCTCCAGTGTATCAAAAATTACCACAGCTACCATTCATTAGAGTTAAGATTTTGCATCCATGTTGGTCGTTTCAGTATCCTTATCCTGAGACCTGACCCTTAGAAGCTGAGGTTAGGGCACATTGTTGGGGTAACGTGGGAGAAGTTTCACAGCTTTATGTCTTCCCTTTTCTAAACATGTATATTATTGCTTCAGCAAATACTGAAGAACCTCCGGGTTGTAAGTTACAGCAAACCCTTGGATATTATATAGAAAACTATTATGGCTGGTAATTAACCATTGGTTCTACCATTAGTAGTATCAAAGCAGTTGAAATTCAGTTACAAGGCTGGTCAACTCATAAACATAGCTCCAAGTTTTCCAACTCACTTTGAACAACCACAGCTTTTTATACACTAACATATTCAGATAGCTTGCAGTAATTGCTGTAATGTTGGATACACAAGATTCTTGCTAAGCCTATTTTCCAAATACAGTTCTCAAGTACTTTCAGAGAACATTTCAGTCGCTCAGTTTTTGTTTCAAATTTGAATTTCTAAGACAAAATTATTAAATGCTTCTGGTTGTGTACTTTATGAATTCCAGCTCTGCAGCTTCCAAATATACAATGTTTTGTAAAATAAAAAAAACCAACAAGGCCCATTCAAACTGTGCAAGAAAATTGGAATCATGATAGGATCTACCTCTTTTTGTTGTAAGGATTCTGGACCAGGTCCTTTCTCTTTGCAAGATAAGTGTGGATATAATTCTGATTGATTTATACTGTTGTAAATGCAGGAGTAGCTGCACTGAAGCCAGTGGAGTTGTACCAGTGTAAAAGGGCTGTGTGTTTTTATAGTGAGCAAGGATTGGTTATAGACATTTTAACAAAACATTGAGTATTTTCAGTCTATGTACCTCTCAACATCTTGTTCTCATGTAACTTCTGACCTTTAAAGATTCCCACTGAATATCATAACCTAAAAAGTCATCCTATGCTACTTACTTTTTGGAGCTTTCCAGCTTCTACTTGTCTTTGTTTGGCAATATTAGCTGTTAATGTTTTGTTATCAAATTGTTACTAGACAACTAGTAAAGGATTTGGTCAAATTAACACTGCAGATAATTGGCAGCACTTGATAGAACTTCATACATGTATACAGGGCATGTGTCAAAGTCAATGGGAGCCTTTTCTTGATTTCAATGGGCTTTAGATCAAGTCTTTAAAGCATTTTCTGCACTGGCAATTGCATTGCTCATTGTTGTTTTCTGCAACAGTCACCAGCACCTTTCTCATGCACTATTTTTTTAAAGTAGTTGCACCAATGTATTCATTTTTTCTAGATTTCACAATTCTCTTGCTAATTATATTAGAATTTCTATTACTCAATTAATATAGAGGATGAAAATTTTGTCCTTAAATTTTCCAAAGATGATGTACTTGATGAGATATTACTAGCAATTTTTTAATTTGGATACCTTATACTCTTATCCCGGGTTTTGCCATACACTCTACTATGCAACACTTTTTTATATGTATGAAACAGCATGTTATCTCTCTCTATATTACTGCACTCACTAGGAGCTGTGATTGTAAATAAGCTCCTGCAGTCAGATTCTCACTTGGTGTATATTGGTTTGGCTCTTAAGGTCAATGGAACTATGTAACCTTGTGTGAGTTGATGATCTGGACTCTGGAGAGTACACTTTAATTATATTACTGGATACATATTAACAAAAAAAAAGTAAAAAGGAATTTGATAAGAGTGCAGTGCCTTTCCCAGAACGTGGTGTGGCGTACATGCTGCACAGCACTAAACACGACCTCAGAGGATTCCCCTGAAGGTGATTGCTGTAGAGAGTTAATAGCTATAGGCTGGCATTTGAATTTAAAACCTCTACATCTATGGACTCTGTAACTTTATTAATACAATATGTTGAGCTGGTAATTAGGATGTTTCCTGTCTGAATTAATTGGTTTAGTTAGCAGGAAGGAAACAGAATGAATCAAGGCCCCACACTACAAAGAAGGATGTGGAAAAACTGGAAGGAGTCCAGCGGAGGGCAACAAAAATGATTAGAGGGCTGGAGCACATGACTTATGAGGTGAGGCTGAAGGAACTGGGATTGTTTAATCTGCAGAAGAGAAGAATGAGGGGGTATTTGATAGCTGCTTTCAACTACCTGAAAGCGGGTTCCAAAGAGGATGGATCTAGACTATTCTCAGTGGTACCAGATGACAGAACAAGGAATAATGGTCTCAAGTTGCAGTGGGGGAGGTTTAGGTTGGATATTAGGAAAAACTTTTTCACCAGGAGGGTGGTGAAGCATTGGAATGGGTTACCTAGGGAGGTGGTGGAATTTCCTTCTTTAGAGGTTTTTAAGGTCAGGCTTGGCGAAGCCCTGGCTAGGATAATTTAGTTGGGGATTGGTCCTGCTTTGAGAAGGGGGTTGGATTAGATGACCTCCTGAGGTCCCTTCCAACCCTGATATTCTAGGATTCTATGAAGGTAAGTTATTTTTCCTCAAAAACTTGAGGGTTGTTAAGAGACCATGTCACTGTGGGAAAAGGCCTGTGTCCACCTGAGATCAAAAGAATGATAGCAGTTTAAAAAGACACTCTCTCTCTCTCTCTCTCTCTCTCTCTCTCTCTCTCTCTCTCTCTCTCTCTCTAAGGGGAAAGTTGTTCAGGAGAACAAGAGAAACACAGGAATGTCATTCAGGTGTCTGAAAAAGCTAGTCCTGACTAGCTCACCATCACAAGATAGAAGTGTGTTAGGTAAGATTGACCTGTGGACTGTTTTTTTTAAATGCTTTTTTCTCTAAACAATACTTTGGCTTCAAAAAGTCTCTCATGTCACTGTACACCACTGGTTACAAACTCCCAAAGGGAAGATTAACTGCTGCTGAGCCCCATTGCATCTGCTGTGTAAGCACAGCCGATCCATAGGGTAGTGTACCCAGGGATTGGTATAAAGGATGGGAGAATCCTGGACTCCCATCCTGGGATAGGTAAAGGCCGAGGGACAGACACATGAGGGGATACACTTAGAGGCCAGAAGGGGGATACAGGTGCAGCTAGCCCTGTTCTGAGACCTTTATTTTTTTTCCTCTGTTTTTTCCCCCCACTGCATTTAGGTCCTGGAAGCTTAAGCAGACTCCACACAGAGGCCTGACTGCAGAGAAACATCACTACAATATAATACTCTAGGCCAGGCTATTTTAGCACCATAGTTAAATGCACACTTAAAGCCTTTTTTATTCTCATAACTATATCTGTTCAACATGTAACCATCTTTGCTTAATGACATGCATTAAAACAAGATACTTACAAAGAGAAGCCCTCGTCATCTGGCAAAGAAAACTGCAATAATCCCCCTCTTCATGACCTCCCCTCCCCCCATTTTAATTGTTAATATCTTTTCAGCATGCAGGAGCAGTAATCTCTTACCATGCTAAAGCAGTCAGCTTAATTGAAAAGAAATACAAGTCATCTAGAGCACAACTGAAAAATTCAGCTAAAATGCAATCTGTCATTATCTTTATAATGCCAATTTTATATAGGTATTAAAGTAAATGGGTGAAACATCTTCTCATTTCTCCTGTGGTATCATTTCTCTTCTCTTCACAGAAATCCCTAATCCTCAAATGAAGATTCTGCCCGATACCTAACAAAACACTCAATACTCAGCCTCAAGTGATTTGGAGGCTGGATCCAAAAATAGAGGAATAATTTCCCTATCATGAATTAATCACATTTGAAAATGATTTTAAAAATATGGCTTATGCAATGCAAATCCCTGCTCCCAGAATAACCCGTATTTCTGGTTGTTATGCCACAGTCAGGAGATAAATTACTGCTCAGTGAGCTGTTCCAGATTGGCAACGTGAACTGCAGCTAGGATTAAGGAAATTGATAAAGCATAACATACCATGAAAGAAATAACATTTTACAGAACACATGGGTATTATTGACAGGTTTCTACTGTCTTTCAGATACAATGAGCTCTTTCAGCAAGAGATCCTATTTGAGATGTATCCTGTATTAAACACAATCGTAAACCATATCAAAAAGTATTTATACTTTTAGCCCCAAATAGTCTACAAAATGTATTTTCAATTTGATTGGCACATGCTGTGTTCTGATAATACATATTCTTAGTAGAGATATTATTTTAGGTCAATAGATTAAATTAGATTGATTTTGAAATTTAGACATCAGCTTTGCAATTACAAATGCATAGTTTGGTGTATTTAGGATACACAGAAATTATCAGCATAGGCCTTATCCAAAGTCCATTGATTGCAGTAGATCATGTCAATAAAGAGATCTTGCTAAAGTCAGTATTAAGTTTTTACTAGGCTCTGTCTTCAGAAATACAAATTTAACTATCAAATTCTTCAGACTTGTATAATCTCCAAGCCTGTAAGGAACCCAGGATCTGTAGCACTCGCTGAACTCTATGGGAGTTGCAGATGCTTAGTACCTCTCAGGATTTGGTACATTGTAAATTATCCACACATATGAACTTCATATAACAAAAATTGAATTTGAAAATTCTGTTCTAAAACAATCATGGAAATGTTGTTTTTTAACTTTTACTGAGGGGCTGAAGTAAGTGGTGAAAGGCCCAACCAGATTGGACACATCTCTCTAAATGAAACAATTTTACATTGTCAGGAGATGGGCCAGCTATGACATCTGATTTCTATTATTCTATTTCAGCAATTTGGTTCAAAAATTGGAAAGCTTGTTAGTCGATGTGTGGCTGTGATGACACACGTACTGTAATTTTGGATACAGAGTAGAGAAAGGAAAACAAGAAATAGAACCAAACAGAATCCATTCCTAATGCTTTCCATTCATCTTTTTGAACAAATTCTATTTGCATCAATATGAGTTTACTGTATAAATCTAGTAGAGTATTGTATAGAGATCTACCATGAAGTCCACTTAGGCTAATTTTACCCTCTGTAAAACTAAATGCATAGTTTATAGCAATCCACATCCAACTATGATTTTCATGCCCTTATTCAGCAAATTATTTTAAGGGTTTATTTTTACTCTGCAGTGTTAGCTTAAGGTATAATTCAAGTGTTGTCCCTAGCCCAATTCCCAGGCACACATGCAAGTCTCTAGCTCAAGTAAACTCCAGTTATCTGGCCAGTCCAGGGTGTGGGGTGAAGCTTCAATGCTGCTGATGCTTAAGTTAGTAATGTAGTGGGTACTCAGTTACTCTGTGCTGCTAATCTGGTCTATGCAGCTTGAGTGTTTTTTCTTTTAAATGTGACCACTCACTCCAGTTAGGTTAATTTGAAAAGTATTAACCAGAGTGTAGATTACTCAAGCTAATGCTGCAGAGAAGACCAATCCTAAAACTTGTTAACCTTGCAATAAGATAGAATCAGTGTTTCAAACTAAAATGTTCATGGAAATAGGTATAGGCACTATTATTCTTGGACTCTTGCCCTATATACCTCCTAAACCTAAAAGCACCAAAGCTAGTAAGGCAGAACAAAAGTTTTTCATTCTTTTCTTTTTCTGTCAGTGTCCATTTATATTGAAATTCACCCATTGCAGAGGGCTATCACAAGACCTTTCACCACTTATGTCCCATGAATTTCATGTTTTAGTTGAGGGTATTTCTGCAAATGCTTAAGCACATACTTAGCTTTATATATGGGGACAGATTCATTGAGATCACATGGGTAAGCACATGCATAAGTGTTTTGGATTTTCCCTCTGACATTACTGTACTTATGTTAAAGGATTGACCAGTCATTTTGACAAGTAAAAATGTAAGATCAAATTCTGGAGTAAGTCACTTCAAGTCTGACAGATCTCAGAATATAATTGTAAACAAGGAATTGTCAAGCAGGTGCGTTTCTAGTGAGGTCCTACAGTGATCATTACTTGGCCCTATGCTATCTAAAACTTCTTTATTAATGACCTGGAAGAAAACAAAAATAATTACCAATAACATTTGCAGATAACCCAAAGATAGCAGGAGTGATAAATAATGAAGAGACCAGGTCATGGATACAGAGCAATCTGGGTCACCTGGTGAACTGGGCTCAAGCAAACAATGTTTTGATATGGCTAAATGAAAATACATACATCTAGCAAAGAAGAATATAAGCCATACTTACAGGATGGGGAAGTCTATCCTGGGAAGCAGTGACTCTGAAAGACATGATATCATGCAGAATAATCAGCTAAACATGAGCTCCCACTAAAATGCTGTGGCCAAAAGGGCTGGTGTGCTCCTTGTGATTCTAAACTGGGAAATCTTGAGATGGGGCAAGGAAGTTTTAGTACCTCTGTATGTGGCACTGGTACAAGAAGTCCTGGAATACTGTGTAAAGTTCTGATGCTCACCGTTCAAGAAGGGTGTTGATAAATTGGGAGAGGATTAAGAGATGAGCCACAGGAATGATTACAGGATTAGAAAACACGCCTTACAGTGGTTGACTCAAGGGGTCAATCTATTTAGCTTAACAAAGAGAAGACCAAGAAGTACTCAGTCTGTAAGTGCCTACATGAAGAACTATATTTCATAATGACTCTTCAGTGTGTCATGAGCCAATGGCTGAAAGTTGCAGTTAGACACGATCAAAATGGAAATAAAATCCACTTCTTTTACCAGTGAGGGTAATCAACTAGTGGAACACCTTACCAAGGATTGTTGAGGATTCTCTGTCACTGGGAATATTTAAATCAAGATTGGATGTTTTTCTAAAAGATATTTTCTAGTTCAAATGGAAATTAATTCAGGGAAATCCTATAGCCTGTGTTATGCAGGAGGTCAAACTAGATGAACACCATGGTCCCATCTACGAATCTATCAAGTCAATGATGTAATAGCAGTTGGAATTAAAATAAGGAATTCACTCCAAAGTGTGTGGGGCAAGGGGAGGTGAAAACTAACAGCATAATATGAGAAACTCATATATCAGCATAGGCAGACAATACTTAGGCACTTCTGCTGAACAATTAGCTTACACGTGGTGGTGAGCTCACTACTTTACTACTGTATGTAAAGGGTGCACCATCATTCTTTTTGCTTGCAATCATGATCACTGGTTGTAAACTGAAAGAAACAGCTCACTTAGAGTTCATGTTAAAAATAAATGGATTACAACTTAAGCAACTTTCAAAAAATAGGTATAATTTGTTTGTTTTTTTCTTTAGCTGGCTATCTTTGTGCTGAAGATGGGGAAATTGGCAGCTTGAAATTCGACGGGGAAATTGGTAAGTGGCATAAAGCTGCTAATTGAAATAGAAAAAAATCTGACTGAAAATGACCATGAATGTGAACCATAAAGAATAACACACAATTTTCAACACCATAGGCCAGAATCCAGAGAATTTGGTCCTTCAGGTATTCGTGATCCTTCATTTGAGTGTGGATGAGGGGATGGGAAACAGATCCTTTCTTTTTTAAAGTCCAGAGATTAATAAAGTATTTCATGTAATGTATGTAGTTTTGCTGTGAGACTGCATGTGGAATATGAATTAGTAAAAGAGAAAGAAATAAAACAGTATTTAGACAGGCAGTGTTTTGCACAGATTTTATAACCAGCAGATGAAGCCACTGAACACAGAAGAGAATTTTTATCTCCAACATAATATCAGTGAATACCTGGTATTTTGGAAACTATACTATACTAGATGTCATTTTATTATGTAGGAGAGACAGGCTTTAGTTGGAGAAATCAAAATAGTAGCAATTTCTCCATATCTAGGATGTCTGCTTTTCAAAAGCTCATAACTATTTAATTCAAAGAGCACAAAGACAGAGGAGTAATGTTTTATTGACTATGACACTAAGAAATGCCCATGTAGTAGTTCTCAGCCTGACTGGGAAAACATTTTTTTAAATTTTTTTTTGGCTGACCTGTAAAAACATTACTTAAAAAAACCCCATGAATATACTGGACAACTGGTCACAAACTGCTCATTCTAGTCTACTCAGTCCTCTTTAGTTTCTTATGCCATACCCATAATCATAGTATCAGCCCCTTAAGTCAGACCACTACTAGTATTTCATGGTAGAATTAAAATTTTATTTGAAAATAATAACTTGTAAATATTAATCCTCCTCTCGTACAATACTAAGAACAGTGTGTTTTAAGGCATGTTCCAATGTGAGTGCCATATAAGAACTTAAGCAGAATAGAATTGACTAGAGCTGAACTGAACAAATATGGTTCAGTGGCTGAACAGAAGAAAAAAGCCCCCCCTTCCCAAAAGCAAAGTGTGTTTTGAATTACAACTGAACATTTTTCAATGAAACTAAACCCAAAATAACTTTGCTGAGTTGATCAAGATATTTCAAGTGTCTCAATTCAAAACAACATCTGTTTCACAAATGTCATTTTTAATTGATATTTCATTTTAAAAGAGTTTATTTTTCAAAATGGTTGGTTTTGACACTTTCAGTATTTTTGGGTGAAACAATTTGCCAAACCTGACCCAAATTCAAATAATTTTGTACCCTAAAATTTTGCCTGGCTCTCACTAGAAAAAATCATACTAATTGTCCAGAATATATTTACCAAGATCTTTTGGAAACAGTATAAGTATCTTATTGCAATTTTTAGAGTTGGATTAATATTAAAACATTGACTTGTAAGTGTTCTCATTCATGAAACTGCTTAATTTTTTTTTGCTGCTGTTCATGATGTCATTATCTGTTCACAAGTATTCACAAAACCATAAGGCATTTATTAAAATGTTAAAAATTCATAGTAAAATGTCTTATTCACTATTTGTATCTTTTTCACTCATCACTATTTGCATGGCCTGAGATCTTTATGTACAGCAAGGGAGTAAAGCAATGAGATACACACAACTTTGACTAGGCTATGGGGGAGGAGCAATGGGTAGCAGGGAGATGAGAAGAAACCTCTCTTTCTCTTATGACCCTCATCCCCATCCAGCCATGATCTTCATGTATGCTCTGGGAGAGTGGAGAAGGGTCAGGAGCAGCCAAGCCTTCCCTTTCTCCTTCTCTCCCCCGCCACCTCCCTCGCCACCCCTCACCTTAGAGCCCCAGGGGTTTTCTATCCCCAGTTGGTCTGATCTAACTTTCCCAGCACTGAGACAGAGGTTAGGACATGCTCTAGTTTACAAAGTTTCAGCTATTCAGTTGTGGAACAGAAACAATATTGTGTGACATAACTGATCAATCACCACAAATCTAAGTAGTGAATAATAAAAACTGAACAGTTCAAACAACCAACAGTCTTAAAGATGTTCCATACTGTTTGAAATCATTGAGGATGAAATGGGTATACTTCTTGGGAATGGTAATAGGATTCAATTGCCAATTCTTTTTCATGTAATACGGATATGTCACAACATACATTGATGAATACACTTCATTTAAGTTAGTTTCTTGATGCAGAAATCCAGCTTAGTTTTGTGTTGTGACAAGAACTAATTTTGGGGACGTACAGCGCTCCCTCTGATGAGGGGCGGGGACCCATTAGGCTCTACATGAAATATGTGTGGGTCCTGTGTAACACCTGCCAATTCTCTGCCAATAGGCACAACTATTTAAATGAGGTTATGTCCACTTTCAAAAGCAAAGAATTTTGAGTTGTTTCCACCTCAAAAATCTCTGAATAAAATGAACGCTTGATATTCTCCTGCCTTAAGTTTTTATTAGGATGTTACCATAATATCTAAGCACTTCTAGTAGTCAAATTTTATCAGTCTAAGAAGAACTGTTACTCAGTTTACACTTAGGTGATACTGAATGACAAAATTTGACCATTAGAAGTGTCTTAAACACCATATTAATTCACTGCAATACAAATATATTTGGATGGCCCAATATAAATGTACCAGATTCTTATTTTGTTTAAACTATTGAAAGTCTCATGAGCTTCAAAAAACAAGATGGTAGTTGAACTTAGCTTTAAATACAAATCAGTTACTTTGTTTTAGATCTTGGTTGATCCAACTAACACATCTTGGGGGGGGTGAGGGGGGGAAATACATCATAAAGGATATCATGACAAATGAACCTGGTCTTTTAAGTAAGTTCACACAAAATCTCCTGTTTTGACAATTAATGCAAAATATTCCCGTCTAAAGTTATCTCCCACAAAAACTACCCTACTGGTTCCATTATCACCTACAGGACATGTCCCAGCTGCAGCCATTTATTGGCTTAGTCAAGTGCTTTAGTAGTGTGTTCTAAATATGTCAACTTTGATTCTTCCTGTGGCTCAATTGCTGTCAACCACTGTTAAATGCAACTGGAATCAGAACTGCACCTAGGTTTTCACTAAGCCAAAAATCATAATCACTTCTGTAGATATGTTAGTATACTATGGCACCAAGCAATCACTTTGGTAGAGTGGAACCTCTTTCTACGTGAACATCTTATAAGAAGAAAAACTGGACTGATACTTGATACCTGAGATCTAGAGATCTGAGCTCTAGTGTGTAAGTTGAAAGCTTTGACAGCAATCTGTCACCCCAAAATGCCACTGTATCTATTTGCATGACTTATAAACAGGCCACAAGCTAGAGCACATTTTGAGACTTGGATTGGGAATATCAACACTGATTGCCTGCTGTGCTATGTGCAGTGTTTAGCTAAGTATTATCTAGACTATGGGCTAGATTCACAAAGAAATTTTGGCAATACTCAGTATCATCATGTCTCCCCTAGCTTTTAGGTGCCTAGAAATCACTCAGATTTACCAAGCCTGAGTTTAGCACTTAGGCTCCCTATACAACAAATGGAGGGGAGTGAGGCATCACAGAATGAGATTAACAAAAGCCAGGAGTTAGGCAGCTTCTTGCCTAAACTAGCCAATGGGAGATGCCACCCTGTGGGAGGGGTGTGCTAAGCACTGATCCCTCTTGGAAATAGGGGCCAAGTCTGGGCTTCAGGAGAACACCACTCTGCTGGGGATTCTCAGATGCAAACACTCTCTAGGAGTTAAGTACTTCTGCTTGAAGAAGAGGATGACCTTCCTCTTAACTTTTTAGCCCAGTGATTAGAGAACTCAGCTGGGATGCTGGGAGGCCCCTGAGCCAAGTACCCCTTTTTTGGATGGAAGGGATGGGGGGGGGGAATTTGACCTGGGATCTGCCACTTCTGAGAGCCCTCACCACTGGGTTATAGGCTATTTTGATGTGGGGGCTCCCTCAGTCTCACTTGCTGAAGCTGTCCTGATCTCTGTCTTTCCTTAGATTTCTCAGAGATCCCTGGAGAAGGAAGGGTGTTTGAGTGTTTGAACAGCAAGAACATAGCAGGCAATATTGTAAATATAATAAAGATTTTTATATAATTCTTTATACTGTGATATACTAGAGATGGAAAACCCTAATTAAGTTTGGGGTTAGCTGTTAACCATGAGTTCTTGGAAACTGAACCTACACTTCCCTTCATAGTCTGGGAATGGAGATCTGTAAATACAAGGTACTTCCGATGTCATCAGATCAAGTATGCTTTGGAACACTGATGATTTGGTTCTCCATTTCCTTACACTTTGTGTATCTACATTTGTGCAAAGTGGTATAAAACACCTGAGAATTCTCCATTTATTTATATCATTTATAGTAGTTAATGCTTAATTTGCTCAGGTGTAAATGACTAAGCAAGGACAAAGTAGTGAAGAATCTCCCCTCCCATTCTTTGATCTGCCACAATATTTAACTTTGGGTTCAGACATGAATGCAACAATTCAAACAAGGTGAGGATCTGTTCTCAGAACATTTACCAAATACAAGTAGATACTGCAACACCACATACACGAAAATATCATGTCAGCTACATTATATTACCTACAGAGGGACAGAAATCAGATACCAATAATTAAACATTTTAAAAAATTAATGAAAACCCAATATTGGATTTTTGCAGATTTATCTCAGTTTATTTTTGTAACACCTTTCAAGTTATGTTCACTCTTATTCTATAGCAATGAGTGGAATCCTTACAATTGCCGTGCCACATATATTAAGGCAGAAGCATTAACTTCATTATATTTCATTAATGAAGAAAGCATTGTGCATAACTAATGGCTTTTATTAAGGCTAATAAATGTAACAGCAGGAGCAGCTGGTAAACCAAGGGAAGATTTTTAGTGTGCTTTCTGGAACTAGAAGTCATTGAAAGGTAAAGGAATAAAGTTCGACACACTGAATAACTGAGTAACTTTTATCACTGGGCGAAGACACTGTGCTGGATAACTGTGGGGCTAGTACTATGGTGCAGTAACAACATTTGACATGGCTGGGACACATCAAAGAGGGAGAAAGTACACTGACAAGAGAAGTGCTGAAATGGAATCCTAGAGGGAAAACAGTTTAGGATGCCTGCTGCCATTTGGGAAATTGTGTTAAACAGATCTCTGAGAAGCTAGTCACTCCTGGAAAGGAGAAGAGGTGCTGACAACGGATGACAAATTAAAAGATATTGCTAACGCTGTTTTTGAAAGAAGTGAAAGGAAAGTGTCAGCTTCATGGAATAGCACATTTTCTCATCGTTTACCTTGTTGTTCCCTGTTATGAAATTTGCTTTGATGTGAAAGTTGAACACTACCCTTTCATTGTCTATAAGCATCATTCACTTTGCTCCGGTCAAAGTTCATCATAGTTATAGGTGAAGTCCCAGCTTCTTTCAGTCTAGTTATTTCCTTTCAGCGAAAGAAATCCAAGGCTTCACTTCAATAGTGAACTAGTGAGTAGGGGAGAGGAAGGAAGCAGAACTTTATTGTAAAATACAGTAGTGTGCTGTGGCTTCTATTTTTCAATCATTTTCAACCATAGTTGATAATACTTTCATTGCAGCATTTCCCTAAACATTGCAGGCAAAAAGGAAAATTTTAAAGTTTTTAAAACTGCAGTCAGCCCCCATTAGTGAAGTGGTAGATTTCCACACACACACACGTGTTGGTAGCAGATGGAAATTTCACAATACAGTAAGAGCAACACCATCAGTCTCAAACACCTATTTTACTTGAATGCTTAGTTAACATCCCCAAAAGACTAGATAAATCACCACCTCAGCACCTTTCCAAGGTGATATTCACTGCAGATATAGGACAACTTCTTCTCTTCTTTCAGCTGTAATGCTAACTTCAAATGTGGTTGGGACCATTCAGTTAGTATTTTTAAAAGGTTAAGCTAGTCTGCCTGCTCCAAAGAGCTGTTTTAACACAGCTATCCAAAATATCCTTGTTTAGAGCAGATCTGGGGATCCTACGGCACCAGATATGAGATAAATAAATCAGAGAGGTGAAGCTTTCGGTGTCCAACATTGAAAGACTTCTGCAAGGCTACTGAGTCCACTACTGTCTTATCAACTCCAAAGGTAGTCACCTTCCTTCATCCTTACAGTGAAAGTGCTGGTGGCAAAATGGCCTTCAGTGGGGAGGAGAACAGGAATAGTGTAAATAAGTCATTCAATAAGATACCAAAAGAAAAGCAAGTTACCTTTGCAACTAATATTTGCTGACCCACAAATTACTTTTTTAAATGGTTGGTTCCAGTACAGGCTTTAACTGTGGTTAGATGTTCTGAATTTCCAGCCCCCTTTGTTTAATATCTTTAAAGTTCATATGCAACAGTTACTTTTACATCATACAAAAAACATAAGCAAAATATTTTAAGAGGTTTGGAGCTATATTAATTTTTCAGTACAAAAGCAGAAGCTGTGCATGTAGAGTTCATCTGTAAGACATCTGTACTGCTGCCACACTTGATGTGCCTCGTGATATGTCAAGCCATATTTACAATCAAACTATTAAAGACAAAATGAGAAAAGAGAAATTGCTTCTATTTTATTCCATCAGTTTCACATGCTGAATCTAATATCACAACTAGCAATATCAAAATATAAATCTTGGGAATGACTGACTCTGCTGCAAGAGATTGAGCACCCTAAACTCCCATTCTTAGATTATAAACCCAGAAGGGCCATTGTGATCATCTGGTCTGACTTCCTGCATAACACAGCACTTTCCTGAATTAATTGCCTTTTGAACTAGCGTAATGGTTCTCACCCTGTTTACCATTTTGAGCCACATATGCAGCTCTCTATGTGTTATGTGGGACACATCCACTAATATATGTAATAGCTGTATGGCTCTGAGGATGTCACATGGGCCACAGCTGTGTGCTGATTGCCACAGGTTGCGAACCACTGAACTAGAGCATATCATTTGGAAAAGCATCCAATCTTGATCTAACAATTGGCAGTGGTGGGTTGTTCCAATGGTTAATTACCTTCATTGTTTGAAAACTTAAAGCTTATTTCTAGTTATCTATATCTGCTAGATTGAACAGCTCTCTTTTATTGAACTTCTGTTGTCCATATAGGTAGTTATACACTGTGATCAAGTCACCCCTTAAATGTCCCTTTTTTTTAGACTGAAGGAACTCAATATATTTAGTTTATCATTGTGAAACATGTTTTCAATCCTTTAATCATTCTCATGGCTTGTCTCTGAACCCTCTCCAATTTATCAGCATCTTTCTTGAACTGTGGACTCTAGAACTAGATACACCATTCCACTAGTAGTCTCACTAGTGCCAAATACAGAGGTAAAATAGAATCCCTATTCCGATCCGAGAGTCTCCTATTTTATGCATCTAAGCTTTGCATTAGCTTTTTTTGGCCACAGTGTCACTCTGGAAGCTCATGTTCAGCTGGTAATATTCAGCCTGATCCCCCCAAGGTTTTACAGAGTCACTGCTTCATAGGACAGAATCCCCCATTTTGGAATTATGGCCTACATTCTTTGTTCCTAGAAGTATAACTTTACGTTTTTTCACATTAAAACATTGTATGCTTGAGCCCAGCTTACCAGGTGATCCAGATTGTGCTGTATCAATGATTTGTCCTCTTCATCATTATTTATGACTCCCCAGTCTTTGTGTCATCTGCAAACTTAAACTTTGTTTTCTTCCAGGCCATTGATTAAAAATATTAAATACCATTGGGCCATAATACCACTAGAAACAACTGCTCAATGATTGTTCCCCATTTATAGTTGCAGTTTGAGACTGCAATTAACCTGCATTTAATCCATTTAATGTGCACCATGTTATTTTGTACCATTCTAATTTCTAAATAAAATGTCATGTGGTGCCAAGGCAACACATCGCAGAAATCTAAGTATACTGCATCCACATTTATCTTGATCAGCCAAACTGCTCATAAAAAAAGTTACTCTGACAAGATCAGTTTTCTATAAACCTCTGTTGATTGGCATTAATTATATCATCTATCTTTAATTATGTATTTATTAATCTAGTCCTATATCAGCCATTCCATTACTGTGCCTGGGATCAATTGTCAGGCTGACAGACCTATAATTACCTGGGTCAGTATAGTTACTCTTTATATTTTGGATCAACATTAGCATTCTACCAGTTCTCTGAAATTTCCCCAGGGTATTAAAACTTATTGAAAATCAACAATAATGGTCCAGTGAGTTCTTCTGCTAGCTCTCTTTCAAGATCCTTAGATGCAAGATATCTGGACATGGTGGTTTAAAAATGTCTAACTTAGTAGCTGCTGTTTAACTTTCTCCTGAGTTATGGATAGAACAGAGAGTTTCATCATCATTATATGAATACATCATCTGGAATTTTCCCCAAAAGCAGAAGATCAATTGAAGTTATTTGCCCAGCTGTATTCCTAACACTTTAAAAGCTCCTCCTTATTGTGCTAAGTTTTGCTAGCCATTGGTATCCTTTTCCTGCCATTATCAACTTTCTCTGATTCCTACCTGTTAATTTATAACAATGGCTATGCATTTTTTAAAAATAACTGCTTTAATTTCTTCTCTAAAGCAGTGTGGTCTTCTTTCTCAGCTGAGTGATCATGTCTTTTAGGGCATCTAATAAAATGTTCTTAAACCGTTTCTAATTGTTACTTATAATTTTTGGTTTAAATTCTTTCTACCAGCTGATTTGGCTGATGATTGTCCTCAAGTTTGTGAAATTGGTCCTTTTTAAATCCTCTGTGTGTGTGTGTGTAATTACTGGTTTGGATTTTATTCTCCTTGCACATAACAAATGTAATCACAGCTGAGCAAATAATAATTTTTTAATTTCATTTCATGAAACGATAAATTTGGGGAAAAAATCCAGTTTGAATCAAAGCAAATAATTTTTCCCAATATTTTTCTTTTAGTTGAACTCAAACACTTCAGTTTTAGCCTGAGTTTCTTCTTTTGAT
Source organism: Emys orbicularis (assembly GCF_028017835.1). Taxonomy (NCBI): domain Eukaryota; kingdom Metazoa; phylum Chordata; order Testudines; family Emydidae; genus Emys; species Emys orbicularis. The sequence goes on along the minus strand of NC_088687.1, from coordinate 49,413,716 downwards.
TTGGTTGGTTTGGGGTATTTTTCAATCTTAGTGTTTTTTTGTGTTTTTTTTTTTAATTGGCTAAATTTAAAAATAAAATATTGCTTTGAAACAATGTTTCACTTTTAAACATTTCAATTTGACTCTGACTTTTTAAAGGTTTTTTTTTTTTTGGATGCAACTATTCTTTTGATTTCAGTCTGAATTCACAAAGAATTTGGGAGCCTCCAGAACATCTTGGTGACATTTCTATTCCTTGAAAAAACTTCATTCTGCTCTAGCAGACAAATCATAGAATCATAGAATATCAGGGTTGGAAGGGACCTCAGGAGGTCATCTAGTCCAACCCCCTGCTCAAAGCAGGACCAATTCCCAACTAAATCATCCCAGCCAGGGCTTTGTCAAGCCGGGCCTTAAAAACCTCCAAAGAAGGAGACTCCACCACCTCCCTAGGTAACCCATTCCAGTGCTTCACTATCCTCCTAGTGAAAAAGTTTTTCCTAATATCCAACCTAAACCTCCCCCACTGCAACTTGAGACCATTACTCCTTGTTCTGTCATCTGGTACCACTGAGAATAGTCTAGTCTTTGGAACCCCCTTTCAGGTAGTTGAAAGCAGCTATCAAATCCCCCCTCATTCTTCTCTTCTGCAGATTAAACAATCCCAGTTTCCTCAGCCTCTCCTCATAAGTCATGTGCTCCAACCCCCTAATCATTTTTGTTGCCCTCCACTGGACTCTTTCCAATTTTTCCACACCCTTCTTGTAGTGTGGGGGCCAAAACTGGACACAGTACTCCAGATGAGGCCTCACCAATGTCAAATAGAGGGGAATGATCACGTCCCTCGATCTGCTGGCAATGCCCCTACTTATACAGCCCAAAATGCCATTGGCCTTCTTGGCAACAAGGGCACACTGTCCACTCATATCCAGCTTCTTGTCCACTGTAACCCTTAGGTCCTTTTCTGCGAAACTGCTGCCTAGCCATTCAGTCCCTAGTCTGTAGCAGTGCATGTGATTCTTACATCCTAAGTGCAGGACTCTGCACTTGTCCTTGTTGAACGTCATCAGGTTTCTTTTGGCCCAATCCTCTAATTTGTCTAGGACCCTCTGTATCCTATTCCTACCCTCCAGCGTATCTACGACTCCTCCCAGTTTAGTGTCATCTGCAAACTTGCTGAGAGTGCAGTCCATGCCATCCTCCAGATCATTAATGAAGATATTGAACAAAACCGACCCTGGCGGCACTCCACTTGATACCGGCTGCCAACTAGACGCGGAGCCATTGATCACTACCCGTTGAACCCGACGATCTAGCCAGCTTTCTATCCACCTTATAGTCCATTCATCCAGTCCATACTTCTTTAACTTGCCGGCAAGAATACTATGGAAGATCGTATCAAAAGCTTTGCTAAAGTCAAGGAATAACACATCCACTGCTTTCCCCTCATCCACAGACACAGTTATCTCCTCATAGAAGGCAATTAGGTTAGTCAGGCATGACTTGCCCTTGGTGAATCCATGCTGACTGTTCCTGATCACTTTCCTCTCCTCTAAGTGCTTCAGAATTGATTCCTTGAGGACCTGCTCCATGATTTTTCCAGGGACTGAGGAATGGCTGACTGGCCTGTAGTTCCCCAGATCATCCTTCTTCCCTTTTTTAAAGATGGGCACTACATTAGCCTTTTTCCAGTCATCTGGGACCTCCCCCGATCGCCATGATTTTTCAAAGGTAATGGCCAATGGCTCTGCAATCACATCCGCCAACTCCTTTAGCACCCTCGGATGCAGCGCATCTGGCTCCATGGACTTGTGCTCGTCCAGCTTTTCTAAATAGTCCTTGTCATGGACTCATAGATCGTGCCCACTCGTGGCCCTGTGCAGCCCGTGGGGGGTGCCCCTTTCAGTGAGACAGCCCTTCTCGGGGGTCCACTCTCTCTCTCGGGGTCAGGCCCCTCCACCTCCTGGAGCCACACCTCTCTGAGTCTTAGCACGTCTGTCTCTCGCCATGGGCCCCCTCAGGGAGTCCACTTGCTCTGGATCCCCCGGGCCTCCGCCCTCAAAGGGGACGATGCAACCCTGCTCTCTAGACCGGAGTGACTCTCAGCCAGCGTAAAACAGGAGGATTTATTGAGCATTGAACACAGCACAGGAAACTCTCTGACCCGCAGGTCTGGCCTCCCTCCGCACAGCCCATCCAAGTCTCTTCCTGCATCCAGGTGGGCTCTGCCTGCTCCCCCTCTCCAGCTCCGAGCCCCCCTGCTTCCCAGCTGGGCATCTGAGATCACCGGCCCCAGGCCCCACCTCTGTCCATTGTCTTCTCTCCAGGTAAACAGGGTCGCCTCGGCCTTCTGTCCTCTGGCCCCTTCTGGCTGGAACTGGCTGGTTAGGTCATGGGGTCCTTTCTTTGCAGCCCATTGTCCTCCCACTGGCCAGAACCGGCTGCTGGGTCTCCGGGTCATCAGGTCACCAGTCGCTGGGGTGTCCCTCCTCCAGGCCATCAGCTGGAGTCCCAAGTTCCCTCTCCGGTCCTCTGTAACATCAAACTCCCTCTCCCCTCACTTCGTTAATCCAGTAACACCCAGGGAAGCTGAGTCCCACCCCCTCTGCACGCAAACCACTTGAAAACAAGGAAAAAACAAGAAAATCCCCGACTTCGTCCCAGTCCCGAACCACTTCTTTCTCCACAGAGGACTGGTCACCTCCTCCCTATGCTGTGCTGCCCAGTGCAGCAGTCTTTGAGCTAACCTTGTTCGTGAAGACAGAGGCAAAAAAAGCATTGAGTACATTAGCTTTTTCCACATCCTCTGTCACTAGGTCTCTTGCACCCGAGCAATCACTAATATTAGTTCTGAGATCAATTCCTTTTCCTCTTTCAAAATGCAAAACTTCTTAAAGTTAAGAAACTGTCATCTACAATATTAGAAATTCTGAGGATGTTTTCACAATTAGACTTCCAGTATTTGTCATGCAGATTGAAGTCCCCCATGATAATGCAACTTTCCCCCCCTACATATTATGGATAGGTGCTCTAGGATCCAGTCATCATCCGGTACCCTAAGGTGATTTGATGGACAGTAGCAGACACCAGTTCACACCCCCAGCTTGTGCTTTATCTATTTGGACATTGATCCATAAGCATTGAAGATGATTTGCTTCCAACTTAACCAGTGACTCAGAAATAGGTAATGCCATTTTTGACAGAGTGGCATCACCCTTCCTCTCTTGCCCAATGGATCTCTCCTACATAGGTTATAATAATTGATCTTAACATTCCAATCACGAGAAACTTCCTAAGAGGTTTCAGTAATGTCAACTAGGTCAAATTTATGAGCAATTCCTTTGGTCTTGTTTGTTACCCAGATTCCTACTACTGGTAAAGAGAGATTTAAAGAAATTAATCTCTTTACATCTCTTGTGCCTTAAATAGTTTGGTTCTCAACATCTTGATTTATTTTTCTAAATGAGTGCTTGTTATCTACCGTTTAGTTGTTAGTTGATATTAACCAACCAGCCATTCATCCCTGGCCTGATCCAAAGTTCATGAAAGATCATGGAAAGACACATATTGCCTTTATTGGGCTTTTGGATTAGACCTCCAACAGGAAACAAACATTATGTGATGTAGGTCTTCAACAACTGAAACTAACAAATAATACAAATACTTAGTATCAATGGGAGTGGAGAGTGCTCAATGTTCCATAGGATATGGGTTTGTGGAAAAGTATGCTAAGAACTAAGCAATAATTATTGATAAAGTTGTAGTCTCAAAATCTGACTAGAACTGGTCATTAATTCACAGTGAATTCCTGTCCAAACCTATTATTGAAAACCATTAAATTATTTTTAAAAACCACAATAATTACCTTTTCAGGTGTTGGTTCTGTGTATATAATTGGTCTTTCTCCTAGCAGTTATAATGAAATGTTATGTTCTTCAAATCAAGTGGTCTCTTTGCAAGACCTCTCTTGTCATTCGGCCAGTGATAAAACAAACCAACTGAAAACAGTAGGGTGTCTTTATCATTTTTCCTTTACATATTTGGTGGTAATAATATTCTCCCATTTCTTTCACTCACATGAATCATACTACATAACAGACCTTCCCAAATTATCTTGTCAAGTAGATTGTCCACACATTACTTCTCAATATTAGCTAGTTTATTTAGCAGCAGGAAAAATTAGGCTATTAATACATAATATCATATATTCAAAATGAAGATATCAGGAACAAAATAAAGATTTTTATTACACTAAGTTTGATATTAAATAATACATGCCTCTAGTACATCTTAGATAATCTATTATGAATCAACATTTTCTCTTTTTGTTCACATTTTATCATGTATTGATAGGATGTAGATCCCATCGCTTGTTGTCAATCCTCTTGATCACTTGCTTGTTTTGAGGTAAATTGTGCATACCACTGCATTTCAGATACAACAGATCTCCAATTTCCTAAAGGACCAGAAACAATCTTTACTTTGTGAATCAAAGTTCAGAATCACATCACAAAATAATGACCTTGATCATGTGTTCTTATTCAGTTAAATTGTAGCACAAATTAATTACATGTACATTTGTACTTTTCTTAAAGCTGCATTTTGATATGGTCCCCCACTGAATGATCTTGGTCAATAATAAAGTCACATTAACAAAGGTATAATAACTTACAAAAAAAAAGTTTATATGTGCTACAAATATGAATTGTGCTTCATTATCAGGCCACAATGCACCATTAATATGATTCAGCTCAGAAGGAGTTTTTCCTAATGCTAACCCATGTTTACATGAGGTGCTTCTTTGGTGCTTAATTGAAAATGTGTAAAAAGCCACCCACACGTCTTAGCAATAACACAAATGAATGATACTGTAAACTATTTCCAAATCTGGAAAGAGTACACACAAATAACAGTTTATATAAGCATGTTCTACACAGAAAATAAAGTGCAGTTACTTTGTTTATAAACAACACAACCTAAAAAGAACCAGAGCTATCGCTCCATGTATTAACATATAAAATTCAAAATTCCTTTAAGATAACGATTCCATGATAATATAAGAATTTTATAAACAGCTAAATTTCTCATGCACAGGAAACTTTAATAACTTTACAGCATTAGAGAGAGATTAGATACTTGAATAATAAACAAAGTATGGAAATTTATATCTGTGGCAGTTGCTATGAGATCTCCCATGTCTTTTAAGCAACTGAGATATGTATGATATAGCCAGAACACACAATGGTCTCTGGTAATATACCATAGTTTTAAGGAAGTGAAAAGTTTATCATTAAAAAAGAAAATCACCAATTCCACTTCAAGTCTCGGGTAAGTAGCCCACACTATAGAATCAAAAAGAAAATTATTATATGTTGTTTTAAGTGTTTGGGTTTATAGACATCATTATTGCATAGTACCAGAAGGATACTGCTCAGGGAAGGGCAGTGTGAAATGTTCTTATATTCACATTCAAGGTCTGCTAATAGGGATTAGTGTGAGCCTTATTCATAGAATTTTAAATATTTACAATGCCATCTATTTGTACAGTCTCACTTAAAGAGGTTAAACACTCGTTTAAATACCCATGGATACTCTTAGTGGTTCATTACAATATTATTTTAACAATTAGCAAATAAGTGGAAAGACTAATCAATATCACTAAACCTGAGCACACAAAAAAGTATCTCCCAGTAGCTACCGTCTGTGTTAGTCAAAAGCATTTATAATTAGAATCAGCTTTGTCTGGGCACATGTCATTGGTTGGTATCATATTAACTAGTAATGGGAGAACCTCAACTGGTTTGGTATGGCAGTTTCTGGTTTGTTCAGATGGTCCAGCAATTGCTTAAAGGTGGATGGTGGTGGTTGTTGTTGTTGTTGGTGGTGGCGGTTTGTTTATTTCAGAGGGGAAAACCCACCCCAAATATCAAATGTTTGTATGTGGTTCCAAACGCTGAATGGTCTGATTGGCTGAGGAAAGTGCAGACACCAAGAGCTAACTTTTATACCCATTTTTTATCATTGACTGGCCTTAATATGTTAATTACATTTATATAGCACAATACAAAAAGTGTTTAGCTAGGCCTCACTTTACTCGCTTTGCATGCTACACATTTTCTCAGTTTTAGGGTTAGCCTCTTGAGAACTTAATATATCTGTTTGCTGAAATTATGCTCATTGACCCTCATCCATTTCTGCTTTCTTAACTGTAAAAGTTCATGCACTCAAGAAAATGGGGAAAATGATGAATATCTGGGAGATTAGAAAGAAAATAGCCCTCTACTTTTTTAAAATGGGCAAAAGTTTTTACCAATCATGGCACACATTTCAATTTCTCACCTTCACACTATGAGATACCAGGCTGACAGTGACATGGGTTAGAAATGACAAGAGTTACTTCCACTCTGATGCTTTCGTTAGTGTACCCCAAAGGCACTCTGTGTTAGCAATTGGAATTTAAAGACTCCTGAACCCAAGTTGAAAATTCAGCAAGAGGTACAGACTATTTTGCTGGGAGACAGTGACTGAAATTTGTTTTTAAAATTAAGGTCAGCATCTGGGTTTCCTCCTCACCCTCACCTCCACCTCTGGGCACATGCTTTCATGATAGGCAGTGGAATTACTGACACCTCCTAAAAGTGAAGCTAAGCTTTTTAGAGGTTCCATGCAGGGTAGTGAACGGGAGAGACTAGAAGGCATGGCCAGTGTGTCTATGTCCAAAACTGAGGTGGAGGAAGGTACCTCCATTCATGTTTTGATGCCTGAAGATGGATCTCATCTTCTTTCTACCTTGAAAAAGAATCAATTATTAGTCTCTCTCAGTGATCCTGGGAGAACAAACAATCCCAAAGGGGACAGGATGAGTCAAGGAATAGTAGTTAACTAGTCATTGAGGTGAAAGGTCACTGTAACATCCTTTAGAGTGTACTTCATAGAGCTCCATAGAGTTGGGAAATCTAGGGAATCCCAACCAGAGTTTCCTCCTGCTCCTTAAAATAAAACAGTTTACAAAGTACACCACTTGGCCACTTACTTGTATGGCACATAACTACCAAGGTTTTCTGTTGTTGATGTCTTGTATAAAACACTGCTTAGGTTTAGCTGCCTTTGCTTTAACACCTGTGCCAACATATTGCAGTGAACATATCACTTTTCTCTCCTACCACAACTGCAGCACAGCAATGCTTTTAAACAGACTTAATAGTAATTCAAAACTAATACAGAGCTAAAACTTTATTTTAACTTACTAAGGTGATATGTATTGAAAACTGTGCTTAAACCTACTATTTTATACTCACCAAAGCAAGGGGTTTGTAAGAGCATGATCTGGTAATAACTAACCCCTGAACTACAACATCAATGTCAAGTTATACAGCTCACCCAAGATGTCTCTCTCCTTTTTTTAATAACTGATTACATCATTTGCCTCATGTTGCTAACAGACTGGGACCCAAATAGCAAAATATAACTGCCTCATTTTCTCTTGCCCAAATGCTCATGTAATGATTACAAGAGCAAAACTTGTATTTATATGTACAACTGCATACTCAAATGTATTTTTTGGCAAGTAATTATCAGTTTTGTTGCTTACATTGTGTTTTCATAGAACCGTAGAAACACAGGGTTAGAAGGGACCGCAAGGTTCATCTAGTCCAATCTCCAGCCAAAATGAAGGATTTTGTGTGTGTAACTTTTTTTGCTGGAAAAATTAGGCACCCAGATTTGAAAATTTGTCCATAGATGGAAAATGCTACCCTCTGAAACAAGGCACACTGGAGATGATTTCACCAAGAGATGAACTTTCATACAAAATACATTACTTTCAGCAAAAACATAGCACCCAACTGCCAGAGTCAATAATCTCATGGGGAAGTTTGTCTTGCTTGAAATACATTGCTCTCATTCTGGGTTCCTGTCTCTCACCTGTCTCTTTAATTCATTCCACAAACAACCAAAGTTGGTGCTCTCGGAGGAGTAGTAACAGAGTGAGAATAGACTGTCTTATTTCACTCTGAAAATCAACTTTAAAAATAGACATCACATTGTATTCTCTCTTTGACTGAATAGATCCGATGTGGGGTGGGGAATCGATGTCTTAAATAATAGACCTCTCACCACATCCCTGAGGAGAGTATTCCATAATCAAATTCCACATGTATTGGAAGAATTATCCTAATAGGAATACTTAGGGTTACTATCTTATTATTTCTTCTTATATTTTCTTGAACGACACTAAAATATTCCTCTACATTAACTACATTAATTCCTCTCCATGCCACTAAAAATATAGTGAGGCTGAATTCAATTACTCTTTCCTAGCCTCATGTGTTCTCACCTTATGTCCTGATCAAGCATCCATTGAAATCAATGGGTGCTGAATCAGTCCCCATATCCCTTTTCACAGTGTGTAACACCCAACTACAAAAGTTATTCACCTTGCTCACTGCTATGACCATATTCAGTCCTTATTGTAGTGCTCTTGCTGGCTCCCACATTATACTGAACTTCTCGTTCTCACTTTCAAGACCCTTCAAAGTTTAGATCCCTCCTCTTTTTTTTCTTGTTTTCATTCCCCACGCCTCCCCCCCTCCCGTGTGTGTGTGTGTGTGTGTGTATATATATATATATATATATATATATATATATATATATATATATATATATATATATATATATATATAAAATTGGGTATGGGAGAAGGACACAAAGGGGATCAAATGAATATCCTGGTCTGAATTAAACACACACATACAATTGAGAGAGAGAGAGAGAGAGTGTTTAACGCAGACCAGGATATTCATTTGACAAACCTTTGTGTCCTTCTCCCATACCCAATTCTGTACTAAACAGGGCTAAATCCTATCACACAGCTGAACTGTGTACATGAGTAAAGTGAGCAGGACTTGGTTTTTAAATTGTAAGCTCTTCTCAGACTTTTTTTGGGGGGGGAAAGTCATATGGTCAGTCACCATATATTTTCCGAGTGGACTATTACTTTTTCCTTTTACTGGATTTAACTGTTAATATGCTACATGTCAGCAAAAATGAAAAGGAGGGGAAATAAGTTAGGGCCTTGATTAGCGGAATGTTATTCTTTTGTTTTATGAATCATACTTACAGTAAATAAGACTGAAACGATACTCTAAAAATGTTAGTTGAATGGTTCACAGAAAACAGATGGAAAAGTTCTCCTCACTCTGACGGATGATCCAAACAGATTAGTCTGGCTGTTAAATGTACTGTAAGTTTCCCAAAGAAGACTTAAAAAAACACATTGAAAGGATGGTCATGTGCATTCCTCTAATAGACCATGCAGTGAAAACATACACTGTATCACTCAGGGTATATTTGTTTGTTTTGTTTTCTAGCAATATATTGAATTTACAAGCTCAAATGCAAGTCACAAGTTTACAGTGAATTTAGTCTGAACATTTTAGTAAACACTGGAATTAAAATATCTTCTATGCCACAGAAAGAATTCACTGAGCTGACTAATTAGTTTTGCATATGAAATGAATTCAAACAAGAATAATTTCTTGGGAACCAGAGGGTGCAAATATAGCATCTGCAGTTAAATTTAGGATGCCTGTCTCTATAGTTGGGTAAATGATGAAACTCATGGCATTGTTGACTACTCCTTACAATTTCAGAAGGATTTTTAGTTTTTTTCTCTTCCACATTCCCAAGAATGTTTCTATATTCTCTGCTTTTATCTCTTGCTAACAAAGTTTTGTATCATGGCCATTATGTATCAATGATGCTCCTTCATCAGCCAGTGTACTTACTTTAAGGAGCTGAATGCACCACTTCCACAGCACTCCCAATCCTTGTCAACTCAGGGAACCAGATCACCTGCATAGCCAAACACATTTTTAAAAAGTAATGAAGAGTGAATGTTCATAGCAAGAGATGTACATAAATAATTTTGAGCTCTCTTTAACCAATGTTTTGAATCATATTCAAACCTGTATAATGCTGAAACCTAATGTGCCTCCATACTTAAAATATAAAATAAAATAAAAAGTTGAGAACTGCTGGAACTAATCCTCAGCAGATGCAGTCAGCTTTATAGACTTCAGTTGAGCTACACTGATGTATAACAACAGAGGATCTGGACCCCTGAATGTCCACAGTGAATCACTAAAGAGTTATTTAACTCAGATGTTCGAATGGTGGAACAATTAGAACATTTCCAGTGTTCAGAGAATATTTAGCTCACTGTGTGGTATTTGTGGTCTGCTGTTAGCGTGGTGGGTTCTTATCATATATAATATAAACCACCTAAAAATACTGGGTCAGTGCCTCCCAACCAGTTTTATTAAAGGCTCTACAGCTGAATTACTCCCTCTGCATTTTTCCTATTATATTGTATTTTTTTTACTTTGTTTTTAAATAGGGAAGGAGGACTCTAATTCATATGAGATGCATTTGTGAAAGAAGGAGAGATGATAGCCTTATTTCGTACCAAACTGGTGGTGAAATGTAACAACAAATTGTATCAATTCTGGGAGACAAAGTGTCAAGAGTCACTGTGCTTTGATACTTTTAAAAGTGCTTTTAAACAATAATCTTACTGATGTAATTACAAAAGCAAGAGAAACATCAGAAAAACACATGCATAAAGCTCACAAAGTGTGGAAGAAAGACACAGAAAATAGGCTGGCTTTGAAGACAAAAGGCATTCTTCTGATGTACTACAGTGTGCACCCCATATGCATATATAAATAAAAGTGAAATTTAAAACACAATAATGATATAATGATATAATGATCTATATTTATAATACTCACTAAAAGACACATTTATGTCCTTATTAACCATCTGGTTATTTTCATTACTTTTAAGCTTCCAGATATCAGGCCTGATTCCTCACTGTCTTTAATTTGTATAGTCATCTACACCTGTGCAAAGTAGTGTCAAATGCTTCCATTTATAATGTTTACACTTGGCACTCACTCTGATAGGTATAAATGACTGCAAGAGTAGGTGAGCAGTTTGGGTTGAACGAGAAGCTCCATAAGAGTTACATAGGCTCAGATCCACAAAGAGGCTCCAGCTCTGTGAAACCGAGCACCTGAGATGAGGATTGTGCTGAGATTTAGGCTGGATAGAGGCCTGAAGCAGCAGTGCACATGCCCAGAGGCAGAAACGTAGATGCCTAGTTAAGTTTTACAGAGAAAATTTAAACACGGAGTGAATTTAGGAACCTACAGAGTTAGGAAGCTGCTGGGGTGGGGGTAGAGGGGTATGGATCATGGTAGTGGCTAAATCTGGGATTTATGCATCTAAATCCCTATGTGGATCTGGGCCATACTGTCTTCACTTTAAATTCATACATGCAACATATATCAGTGTAGTTTCAAGCACTGATCAAAGACAGTGTATATTCTGAAGTGTTACTCCTTTAGGGTTTTAAAAAACCCAGTACTCTTCAATTGTTCTGTATGTTGTTTCTTGAATGCACTCTAAATAGGAGTCTTTAGGTCAATTTGAATTCTGCAGGTTACTGCTTTTAAACCTGTTATACTAAGGCACATCTGCTCTGCAGCTTATCACAACAGATTAAGTGATATGACATTTTTATAGGGCTATAAAACAGAAGTAGCTTGCTAACATTTTTCCTTTCTGAGGGAGCACTTTGTAGCACTTTCTAAAAAAGGGGCCTATGGTATGTAAGTAGGCAAGCAGATGGACTAAGAGGGTCATAGGCTATGTTGCAGGAAAGCTATAATGGATTCAGAAAGAATTACTTAGATGGTAATACCATCTGTTACATCTCCTTTCATATTCTTTTAACAAACAAATAAATAATAAAATTAGCATCACTACAGCCCAACTGCTCCTTGCTTTACCTAAAGTGTATGTATCCAATTCTCTCATGCTATGATGTTATCATTCACTTAGATTGTAGTAGTACTACACTAATAAGACATTTTGTTTTTTAGTTAGATGTCTCTCAGCATAGCAGCCATGAGTTATGGGTCAAATGTTTAATTGTCCAGTTGGTAACTCTGCACTTCAACAAGCATGAGAAACATACCAAGTTTTCAAAGTCTAAACATTTATTCTTACCATCACTAGTTTGTTCACTGCATATGGTACAGTGCTGGAGCTTGATAATTAATGCCTGCTTATAACACACACATTTTTATTTTGTGGGAATTGTTGCCTCCCTCCCATGTGAGACTACTGATTTCTGTGCGGTGTGCCATGATGGCTACACTTTTTAACAAGTGGTCATCCATGACAGTGGGCAGCTGACATCTGGGTGTAGTATAAAAGAAATGAACATGTGATTGCTACCCACCAATTTAATTGCTGCAGGGTGCCAGACAGCTTTAGGATAAAGGGAAAGTGTAGACAAGAATAGGCCCTCTCATCATCATCATTGACTGGACAGAGAAATGCAAACCAATTGGCTCTTGCATCCCACAATCACTTATTTAAACCCTGGACTGGGGTTTCTCTGGCATCTTGACCCACTTTTTCAGTTGGTGCTTATGATTCCTACTACATTGTCTTTTCTTAGTTTGTCATGATGTCTGAGGGGCCAACTTAATGAAGTGGGCTAGCTCATATGGCAATACTTTGTCACCACTGTCTCCTTGCTGAATGAGGAAAAGTTTTAGTGTAAACCTGGTAAGAGTTAAAGTTTCTTTTTAGGTGGGAAAAGGGAGGATATTGTTTGTTTGTTTTGGCTAGGGGAATTGGTTTTGCTTGTCAGTTAGTGTGATGTATCAGACTAACTGTAACTTGAACAAGCTTTAGTTGTACATGACTTGATGGTGTAGCATGCTACTCAATGCAATGCAATGTTGGGGAGTGTTGAAGCCCCACATATGGATATTTCCAGTTCTCCAGCAAGACTGATCCCTCACTTTCAGCTGTGTTTAGAAAATGTTTAGGATATGCTTTCCAGCAAACAGTATCAGCAAAGGTGAGATGGCACCTCTTCCCCACACCATTCACCTCAGTGAGATATGAATATTAGAGATTAATTGGAACCATTCGTATTGCAGCACTACTGAGCATAGACATCCTTTCCTCTCTCCAGTTTTTTAAACAAGTAAATTAATGTAAATGTTACACATCTTATCATTGCATTAATGTTCATTAAAATCCCTTAAGCTGAAAAACTAAAAAAGTCAGAGTACTAACAATAATGCACTATTGAATGAATTGCTTATATATAGTATCTTCTATGTCTGTATTTTGAGTTAAAATGTGTACCATAATACATATGTTATAAAATGTTTAACATATCAAAGCATGGAGGACATGTATTATGACTGAGTTAAGATTATTAACCTTCATATTTCTCTTTTACTTATGGTGATTTTTGACTACAGTTCTAATATTACATTAATAAATCTATGTTTTGCATTTAATGAGAATATGCAGATATGAAAGGGGTGTGTGTGTGTGTGTGTATAATGCTAACAGTGAGTAATCAAATAACGTAACTTAGTCTAATTCTTGTTGCAAGCCCATAGACGCCAATAATTATACCAACGATAATTCTACCCTCTTATGTCTAATCAACTCAGTATAGTAGGCAAAGTCTGATATGTCTATAAGAACTTAATTCCCAAGTAAGTGCTCAGTAAGATTTAGAGGTGTGAATCATAGTATAATTCCTCATATATGTCAGTCAATTTTCATTGCAAGACTCTAAAATCTTTAATAAAGAATTAAACACTTCCAATCTTGATTAATATAATTCCTATTCTTCTGATCTATCCTAATCTTTCCTCCCTGACACTTTAGTGATCCATAATACTGTAACCAGACACTTCATAAAGTTGAATCTCATGTCCACACTCTTAAACTACACTTATGATAAATATTCCTTAATTCCATACACCTACCTCATGCCTCCAATATTTGCTTCCTTTTTCCTTGTGAGAGTTCTTCCATTGGAGTTACTTCACCTCTCTGGAATTATTTCCCTTTAAACTAATTTGTCATTCCTCTGTAAATCTCACCATAAAAACCTCCTTTTTTTCTTTAACTTGGTGTCTTTTGTTAAATTGTTTTCTGATACTGTTTTGCAAGGATCCTCTGTAAAATAAATCACATATGCAAATCTCCAAAATATTGTGAGGGAGTTTTCAGGAAATGCTCACATTCTTTGAAATATTCTGATGAGAAATATATCAGACAGCTGTGTCTTTATGGTATTGTAATTGAATACAAAAAGTTCAATAATATTGTATCTTAACTTTTTGTGTGTATAAATAAATGCTAATGATTGGGGTTCAGAAGGAACTGGAAACTGATGAAAGAGTGAAATACAAAGAGTTTTCATTAAGCAATTATCCACAGGTCATGCTTTGCAGCAGTTATAATTTCATTGGGAAAAAGAGAAAACAATGCAAATATATGTCTTTGTGATTTGCCTACAGGTAACTCTGACATAAAAAGGCTGATTTTATTCACAACCATTAAAGACCTAATACCTTATGATTCACTTTTCTAATTCTTAAAAGGATGTTAATTTCCTGTAGCTATACCAGTATTTGCCTAGTTTACTCACTTGATTAGACATAAGAGGCCAAATTTATCCCTTGTGTAGCTTCATTGACTTCTATGAGCTTACACTAGGGAAGAATTACATTAATTAAAGTTACATGATTACTTAGCATTAGATACTAAGGATGGTGTGTGCAATTCTGTGTCAACAGCTTTAACAGATCGGTTTGGTTATTGCTAAATAAGGAATAAGAAAGTGAATTTTGAGAACCACATGCTTCTTCCATGGTTACATTTCCTGATAGAAATTAATACCTTACACTCCCAATTCACATCCTATTAAAAACATTCTCTAAGGCTATATACTCTAGGAAAAAGCCATTCAGAGTCAAACAGATTTCCTGGGGGAAGTCAAAGAGCAGTAGAATAAGAAAAGAGGGGGTGATGAAATGGTTAAGCAGCAGAAATGTTGGGAGCTCTTGTGAGGTTTGGATAGGGCTTTTAGGATGCTATAATTCGTAGGTTACCCCCATTTGTTTCTGCTATGACATCAACAGTAAATTAGGCCCATGGTTTCTCTGATGAAAACTTTGTTTTACTTGTTGTAGCAAACAGTAAAAAATACTTTAGTACTAAAAAGATATAAAAGTAAAGACAAAAGAAAAGATCAAAATATATAAACATAAAAAATAAAGTCTTCCTTTTAACAAACATCCTTATTCACCCTCTAGAGATTTTGAAGAATTTTAAGTGGAAAACTCTTCCTTGAAAGTCTCTTGGCACCAGATCCACAAAGCGACTTCAGCGTTGTGACACTGAGCATCATGGCACCTAACTTTTACATGCCTAGAAAATCACTGGAACAAAACTGGGATCCACAAAGACTGAGTTTAGGCACCTAATAAGGGAGATGTCCATGAAATTAACAACCAACTGAAGTTACTGGAAAGATCCCATTATCTTCAATGACCTTTGGCTTAATCCCCTTAAAAGTATCAAATGTCCTTGTTCTAGAAGGGGAAAAAAGAATCAGATTTAGATGTACCCCCTTGAGGTCTCAGGTTCTATAGCTAAAGTCCTGTCCTGTTACTTTTTAAGAAAAAAAACAACAACTGTACAAACAGGACAGAGAAAGGAGACCAAAAGATCAAGTCAGCAGATCCTGATGAAATGCATGTATTTAAGAACTAGATGAAATAATCTCAGAACCATTAATTATTATCTTTGGGAATTCATGGAGGAAGAGTAAGGTCCCAAGGACTGGAGAAGGGCAAACATAGTATCTACCTTTAAAAATGAAGACCCAGGGAACTATTTACCAGTCAGTCTAACTTCCATACCTGGAAAGATACTGCACCAAATTATTAAGCAATCAATTTGTAAGCACCTAGAGGATAATAGGGTGATAATTGATGACCAATATGGATTTGTCAAGAACAAATCATGCCAACCACCTAGCTTACTGCTTTGACAGCATTACCTAGTGGATAAGGGGAAGCTGTAGATGTGATATATCTTAATTTTTAGTAAGGTTTTTGATAGTCTCATATGACATTCTTAAAAGCAAAAAAGGGAAATATGGTCTAGATGAAATTACTTAAGGTTGGTTCGCACTGGTTTGAAAGACCATACTCAAAGAGTAATTGTCATGGTTTGCTATCAAACTGAAAGAACATATCTATTGTGCTCTTGCAGAGATCTGTCCTGGATACGATACTATTAAATATTTTCATTAGTGATTTGGATAACAGAGTGGAGAGCATTCCTATAAAATCTGTGGATGATGCCAAACTGGGAGAGGTTGCTAGTGCTTTTGAGGACAGTATTAGAATTTTAAAAGACCTTGATAAATTGGAGAATTGTTCTGAAATCAACAATCTGAAATTCAATTTTGACAAGTGCAAAGTCCTTCACTTTTGAAGGAAAAAATAGATGGTGGTACTGCTGAAAAGGATCTGGGGGCTATGGTGGATTGCAGACCAAATACAAGTGAACAATGTGATGCAATTGTGAAAAAGGCTAATATAATTCTGGGGGGTATTAACAGGAGTGTCATCTGTAAGACTTGATGGAGATAGCTGTCCTGCTCTACTCAACAGTAGTGAGGCTTCAGCTGAAGTAATGTGTTCAATTGTGGGAGTCACATCTTAAGAAAGATGTGGACAAATTGAAGAGAGTCCAGAGGAGGGCAACAAAAATGATAAAAAAGTTTAGAAAACCTATCCTATGAGGAAAGGTGTTTTTTTTTCTTTTAAATGGACATTTTTAGTCTTGAGAAAAGAAGACTAATGGAGGACCTGATAAGTGTTCATGTTCAAATTTGTTAAGGGCTCTTATAAAGAGAACTGTGATCAATTATTCTTCATGACCACTGAAGATAGGAGAAGAAGTAATAGGCTTAATCTGCAGCAAGGGAGATTAGGTGTTAGGAAAATCTTTCTAACTATAGGGGTAGTTAAGCACTGGAATAGGCTTCCAAGGGAGGTTGTGGAATAACCATTATTGGAGGGTTTTTAAGAATAGGCGAGTCAAACACCTGTCAGGAATGGCTTTAGTGCAGGAAGCTAGACGAGATGACCTCTCAAGTTCTCTTCCAACCCTACATTACTATGCTTTTATGATAAGAAAATGCAGCTTGTGTCTGATGCTTTTACTATAAGGTCACAGACACAACACATAGCACATGACCCAAATCTCTTGACAAAAGTCAACTTACATCTCTCTACTCCCAGACATGTGCCTTATTCACAACACACAGTAATTTTATTTTATTTTATTTTTGGAAAGGTTTCTTTTGGGATAATTGCCCCCATTGTATTCTATTTCTGTCTCAGGGTCCTATGGGCACTGTGAAATCCACTCTTGTGAGTAGTAACATTCACAGCCACTGGGTAGTGTATGGGTTACTGCAAAGGGAGATAGCTGGTTGCGCATTTCTGGTAGAGATGGTAAAAACTTTTTAAATGAATTTGCTTAAAAATATCCTTTTTAGAAATTGGAGACTTTCATTTGCCCAAATGGTTCACATCTTTTATCATTTTTTTTACTAGCTCTAGCTCCTAATTAAATGGTTTCATCAATGAGGGCTTAGCTAACACTTGTTTGTATACAGAGTCCTGACAAATTGGCTATATGTATCATTTGTTTTCCCCACAGCTGCCTGATGGTGTAATTTTAGTGACATCCTATTCACGTTCTAATTATGTGAGTAAGACCTCAGATAAACATCACTTACCTACCCGCTTAATAATTATTTGACCATGTTTTGCATGTTTGATGAGATAAAAAGAAAAGCTCTGCTAATGATACCATTGTTGCCAAGTTCAATTATCCCGCCACAGAACCAAACTCCAATGCTCTCTAGGTTTGTGTACAAGAGATCATATGTCATATGTATACGTAATCATAATATAGCAATTAATTACAGTAAGTGTGTTATGCAGAAAGCACCAATGTAGTTATAGAAGGAAGGGTTTTAATATAAGAGCTGAATAAATATAGAGTGTTTATTAATGTTGCAGGAAATAGTTAACAATTAATACATTATTAACTTATTATTAACTGGGAATAATTAATTTATATACATACAGACTCCTCCTCTGTATCAAGATCCCCCCCACCCCTCATAGAGTCCCACAAGGTTTAGGTCTCAGAGGTCTGCTCTTTTCTATCTACTCTTTTCATGTGTCTAGTCTCTACCTTTAAGTTTAGCTACAGTAGATGGAATGAAAATTTGACATTCTCTTGTCACACTGATTAAATTCCTTGTGATGTTGTCTCAGCAATACTTGCATAATACGGATAATGTGGCTTCACAAGTGTGCCCTCTTCTCACTAGACTTCTTTCCATACACACCATATATGATAATCAGACTACTGGGAATAACATCAGCACATGCACTCAGTATGTCAGTGCCTCCTTTCCTGTTTTCATCAGGAGATGAGCTCTTCTCTAACTGACCTATGAGAGTCAGTCAGAGAAAAATCCTAAAACACTATGTGGCTAGAGTAAATACATGTGGCAAAAGACTCCCCAGACAAACATAGATAAAAGAAGGAAGTCCCACAGCTGGGGTTAGGAATTTTCTCCATTCCAAATCAGAATCATAACTGCTACATGCCATGAATCTGGATGGATACTTTCATTTCTCTACATCTCCCAAAGAGGTCAATCTGATGTTGTCATATGTGGCCTGCCGTGGTATATACAAAAGAAAGCTATATAACTTTCCTACTTATTAGCCCCCAATTACTATATGTAAGCGGGGGAATGGTCCCGTTATTGTGGGGAACTTTCCTGGCTTCTGCACTACCCCGGTGAAGTGGGCTAGCGAAAGGATCTGAGTCCTCGCTCCCACTCCCTTTACCCAGAGGCCTCCCTGCCCTTGAGGGCTCCCCTTCCACTCTCCTGTCTGGCATAGTCCTCGTAACCCCAACAAGGCTGGGCCCAGGATTCCTGGGGGGCTCAACCCCCAACCCTGCTGTGGTCACCAAGGACAGGGGCTAGGGTGTCCCCACTCCGGGGTACTCTCTCTGCACTGGGCACCTCCCTGACCCACTGATTATTCCATACAATTTAAAACAAATACAAGTTGTTTAATTAACAATTAATCTAAAGAAAAGAATAAGGAAAAATGGGAAAGGTTAAAGGAAAACACATCACCCTGCTTTGTGGCAGGGAACATCACAAACAGTGTCTCTGGACATCAGGGCACTTCGCAGTCTGTTCCTTGTAGGTCCCAGATTTCCGTTTCAGGCCCTGGCTGTGCTGCAGGTATGCCGCGGGTTGGACACTTGCAATGGTGGTGGCCACACACCTCCGGGCTTTGAGTGGTGGGACCCTTCTTCCCAGCGTCAGCCCCCCGTCAGGTTAAGGTCCCCCTCCCGGTCTGGCCTGCAAGGGCCCTTGTCTGGGGGTGTCTTTCTGTGCTGGGCCCTTTGCCCAAGGTCCCCCCTTGGCTGGCCCCACTTGCTCATCACACCTGGCTCTGTGGCTGCAACTCTGCTCCCAGCACAGGATCTGCTCTCCCTGGGCTGTGTCTCTGGCTCTGTGGCTGCGTCTCTGCTCCCAGCACAGGATCTGCTCTCCCTGGGCTGCGTCTCTGGCTCTGTGGCTGCGTCTCTTCTCCCAGCACAGGATCTGCTCTCCCTGGGCTGTGTCTCTGGCTCTGTGGCTGCAGCTCTGCTCCTAGCACAGGATCTGCTCTCCCTGGGCTGTGTCTCTGGCTCTGTGGCTGCAGCTCTGCTCCCAGCACAGGATCTGCTCTCCCTGGGCTGCGTCTCTGGCTCTGTGGCTGCAGCTCTGCTCCCAGCACAGGATCTGCTCTCCCTGGGCTGTGTCTCTGGCTCTGTGGCTGCGGCTCTGCTCCTAGCACAGGATCTGCTCTCCCTGGGCTGTGTCTCTGGCTCTGTGGCTGCGCCTCTGGCCCCTCTGGATCTGGCACGGTTCTGCTCTCCAGCTCAGCTTGGGCCCCTGCTTTCTCCTTAGCTCCGCCCCACTCAGTCTGACCCAGGCAATTCCAGCTCACACGGAGGACGGGCCCTCCCTGGCCTCCTGACCCTCTGATTAGCCTGTCAATCAGGCTGATCTGGAGCATTGGCCTCTCCCCATTGTTCCTGGGGACTGTCAGTCTCAGGCTCCTGATTTGCCATCGACCCTTCCCCTTTTAGTGCTGGGAGCTAGCCAACCAAAACACCCCCACTGAATGTTAGTAAGGGGGCAACAGTCCCCTTACATATATATAATAATGTGAGGCTCTTTTCAGTCAATCAAACCCTCTGAATCTGAACACTCTTGTTTTTAGCTTTCAATTTTGATAACCCTCCCTATAGCACTTAACTTATAGTGAACATATTTACAAACTCAGCATTCACTGTCCCAAATACCTGCAATAACTGTAGTAGTTAACTTCCTATATTTGGAATAGGAAGATACTACTGCAGTACTGGAACCAGTGTTAATCAGACTCTGTTGTTTTTAAAATGGTGCCTATTGTATGGCAGACAGACAAATAATTTCTCTTCAATTCTAACTCTTCTTTCTTTCATGTTTATCTTTTGCTTCTGTGCCCCCTGGGTCATGGTTCAAAGAGTAGCTATTTAATAAGGGAACTGTTTCATTCAGTTCCCTCATCATATTTATTACAGTGATAACTTTATTTTAACAAGAAAAGTTTCTTTGCCCTGAGTTTCCCTTCAGTCTGAGCCTTCCATTAGGAATATATCAAAAAACCTTGCCACCTGTACTAAAAAGGAATATTAAATAGATAATTAAAAACATGCAAATTATTTAGAGCAATCTCATCACCTTTTCAAGAACACCTTTAGAAACACTAAATAAATGGTGAAGAATTGTTTCTGAATCCATCCTTTAATGTTTGAATAATTGTCTTTCTTAGCATTTTAAATGTACTTGTAAATTATTTAATGTGTTATCTAGCTTTTAAAAAAAATACAAAAGCATAAACTTTCAAGTCTGAAATCAAAATCAGATCTGCATTGTTTAAAAATGTGGAGCTAATGGTTTCCTATAGAGGAAACACCTGTTACTAGTAAAGAATTAAAGCAGTGTTCCAGATCCCATGAAAGTGAATAAAGAGCTCACGGCACTGCTTAGACAAAAAAACCTTCAACAAAATTCAACAAAGACTATCAATCATGCCAGAAAGCCTTGATGAAATGTTTTCATTACTGGTGAACAACAAAAGATATCTTTCTGGAAAAAAAAAATCCTTGGGGATATTTCGACTGATTAATTATACAAATAGAGTGCCTCTTTAGTAACAAAGTGATAGCAAACAACATTGTAAATACAAACTTTTATGTGTCTTTCAAACTTCAGAATGTAAGGGTTTTGAAGATAGTCCTTTGCATTTAAATTTCAAAGCTGAATCATTTTTTTTTAAATTGAATGCTTTGGATAAGTATGGAAATTAGGGGGACACATGATTGTCTTATTCATATAGAGTCTTATTCTGTGGCTCCTACTCACACTGAGTAGTACCTTACTATATGAATCATAGCATTGATTTAAATGGGATGACTTGCATAGTTAAACATTCCTCGACATGAATAAGGTGCATACTGGCCCATAATTAGCACCATCAAAGTCAATGCAACTACACAAGTACATCCACTAACTATTGTATCGGATGATCCCTTTTGAAACAAATATAAGGAATTTTTAAAACTTGCAACAGAATACAGTGAAACCATTGCAGTAGCATAAGAAACCAACCAGGGACCAAAAAAAAAAAATTGTTGCTTAACCAGAGGTATCCTAATAAAGGTGGAGTAGAATAGTATTCAAGGATTCTTCCCCCCCCCCCCCCCCCATAGATTTTAAAGCTAGTAAGGACTTCCTGTGTAAAACAGCCCATAGAATATCACAGAATGATTTCTGTATTAAGCCTATAACTTCTGGCTGAGCTACAGCATATCATTTAGAAAGACACTCAATCTTGATTTAAGGACTTCAAGTGCTAAAGAATCCACCCCCTTCCTAGGTAAGTTGTTCCAATGGCTAATTACCCTACTGTTGAAAATTTTTACTTTATTTTTGCCTGAATTAAAAGATTAAAGAGCTTCCTACTATTGGAACTTCTCCCTGTGCAGGAACTGATAGACAGTGATCCAGTCTCCTTTAATCTTCTCTTGAACAAATTAAATAGATTAAATTTCTTTAGTCTCACGGTAAAGCAGATTTTTTTCAGACCTCAAATCATTCTTGAAGCTCTGAACCTCTTTCAGTTTTTTTCAATATCCTTTTTGAAACAAGGACACCAGAACTGGACATAGCATTCCAGTAATGCCATATATATTAGTACTACCGCCTTCTTATTCCTACCCAGTATTCCCCAGTTCATACATCCAAGGGTTGTACTGATTCTTTTAGAGACATATTTAGTGTGTTTAGGGACTCTTTGATAGTGTAGAGGTGATCTCGTAAAACATTAGAATGCCTTATATGTCTGGTCTTCAAAACAATGTATTAAATCTACTTATTAAAAGATAGAGAAGGAAATGTGTAATACAGTAAAAATAATTCAAATTATTTCTAAACATACACTATTATTGCAGGGCAGATTTGAGGTTGTTCAGTATCTTAACTGTACAATTCTTACCTTAACATGTTTGGATTTCTTTTAAGTGCAATTTTAATTCTGAATTAACTGGATTTGTGATTGTTGGGTTTTACCATGTGTTTTTGTTTTGTTTTGTTTTGTTTTGTTTTACCATTCGGTTACTGATACATACAGTCAACCTTAACTCCATCTTAACATAGCTTTTTGTCTGCTGTCATTTCTCCTATTATCACAACAGTCTACGCTTCCTTGTACTAGAAGGACTTGATCTCATTTGGATAAACCCATTCTGGAAACTCTGGATCTTTGAAAGTGGGTTACTACAGCCCTAGAGTAATAAATATGTAGCACCAGCACACAAAGAAGAATAGGGCAATTAATTAAATGCTGGTCATTTAAACATGTTAATCTAGCCCTTTAATAGCTCTGAAATTTCTTAGTTCAAAACTGTATTTCTCTGTTTTCACTCTTTCATTCTGATCTTGACTGTCTTGAATAGGCCAAGCCTGCATGTTGCACCTGCATGCAGTCTTCTGAGGTTTCTGGATTCATATACTAATAACATGTCTGCTGTGCCGGGCCCATGGAAACTGCTGCAATAATGAAATTAATAGACCCAACTCTGAATGGTATCACATGGCTGTGAGGTGTGAACTCAGGCATAGTGAATTGAGGTTTAATATTTGGTAAGTCTGTTCTCTATCATGCCTGAGGTCTTCAAATGCATTTCCATTTTTATAGCATCCTAATTAATCAATGTAAGTGCATTCTGCTGCATAACCTATGTGCAAAGTCAGTTTAATGTGTGCTTACAAATTTCACTGGGAAGTTAGCATATCTTTACCCCTATTATACTTGCTATTTCATATTCTTTTCTGCTGTACTTCCTGCTTATTGTAGGACTAAAACCAGAAATTCTAAAAGAAAAATTGTTTTCTTCTGGTTTCCAACCTCCTTTTGTACTCTCAGGAGGTTCAAATAATTCTGATAAATTTTGAATACGCAGCTGAACCTCTAGGTTTTTATCTCAAAAAAATCAGAGGCTCTGTAATTTTTGTTTTGTTTTGAGGATCATTTGTTACTAATGCAAACTACACAGGGTCCCTTAGCAAGCAGAGTTGATATGATGTTGGGGGGGCATAATTGATATGGGTTTGGAGGGTGCACAGAATTAACTAGGATTTTTTGGGGGGGGAAGAAGTTGGAAGCCATTGGTAACCAGGTAATGCTTCATATGAATGTGTATAACTATATGCACATTAAAATATCTTTTTGTCACAAGATGTGGGCATGGATTTTTGAGAAGCAAAATAAGTTGGGATTGGTGTGTGTGACAAAGAGCTAGGTCACACACTGGAAGGAATTGAAAAATCAAGATAGATCAAATAAAACATGATGTAACCTTTTTTAAAAATCTCATTATGCTTGGGTATATCTCATGATTTTGGGGAATATGACTCTTTTTTTTTTAATAACTTTTGGGGGTTTGCAATATTGAGCAATGGAGAAAACCTTTTTTTCCTGAGAAATGTCAGTGTAGCTATGCAGGAGATTTTCAAAAGCACCTAAGGGATTTAGGAGCACAAGTCCCAGTATCTGAGACTAATATAAAATCCTCATTCTGAAAAAAATGTATGCATGTGCTTAATTTTAAGCATGTGAAAAGTGTAATTTAAGTTAAATATAAGCATGTGTTTAATCCTTCACAGGATTGGAACCTTAGTCTTGCAACATAGGTATTGTGGGTTTGGATTTCAAAGATAATTTTGGAAAAAATATTGGTCAGGAGAAGGAGAATGGGGAATGGGAGTATAACTGTGAACATTTAAGCACCTGGTAAGCTTTATGAACTAGGTAGGATTACACACATGTATAAAATTAAGCATGTGAGTAAGGATTTGCAGGATCAGGACCTAAATTATGAGCTGTGAAGATTTTTAAATTACAATCTTTGCTAATCAGGATTAAGGGCTAGATTTCTAAAGGTATTTAGATACCTAACTCCCATTAGAATCAATAAAAGCGAGGTATCTACATACCTTTAAAATATGGCCAATTAAATTATTTTAATATTGATTATATTTGATCTACAGTTGACAAAATAGATGCAGCATGCCATAAAGCATAAAGCATGCCATAAAGATCAACAGAACTGGGCTACTTCAGGGGAGGGCTAGAAGTGGGGATTATTACCGAGTTGAGAACCCTTCACAAAGAATTGGGGTATGCCTTTTCAGCAGCTTTTTGTCTGATAAAGCAGGGAGTTTTAATTCTAACACTTTAGCTAATTGCATCTCTGTCTCTACCACAGCAGGGAGAAATGTAGTCTCTGAAATAGACTAGTCCTCGGTCATTCTGGGTTTTATAAGCCAGCCTGCTCCCAGAGAACACAACAATCAGTGCAGGTCATTGGGAGCAGATATAATGTGCTCCTGGCTAAATCTATACACTGTTACATAATGCTGTACAGATGCTTATGAATATAAATGAGCAGATCCATAGACTGAACTGGATTCTGTTAGCAAGAACATGTGATAAGTGCTGCACATATGCTACATTCTGTATATTAGTGGAGAAAAACAGATGCATATTTTTGGATCTTCTACTGATCTTACACATTTGGTAAGTTTCCCAAACATCAGATTCTGCAGTCCCAAAGCTGCAGGAGATCAGCAATGACCCTTTGAAAATCTATTCCAATACACCTCTGAGCAGAGCATATATCTTTTGCTTTATGATATAAAAAGCCCTAAGTTTGTCCATTACACTGACCCTGCGTCTTCTACAGTTCTCTGTTACATAAAGGAAGACAACCAAAACAGATTAAGTCCATATTCCTCAAGAAAAACCCATTTTGAAAAACAGTCAACAACAATCTTTGCATACATACTGTACAGAAGATTGAAAACTGAGAATGCTAAGATATGCATAGATCAATAGATAGCTAATAGACACCTACTTAATCTTTAGTAGTAGTACAAATAATACATAATCATAATAGTAATAAGAGTAAGCATATGTGGCTGTCACTACTGGGAAATACCTTTTTTACATGTCACTGAATTATTGCAGATGCTTCCAGTGTCATAATCCACCATATGAGTAATTTTGTAAGTGATCCTTGAATGATTTAAGAGAAAACTGATTAAAATAATTTTGAGAACTGTTTAGAAAGGGTCAGAACTAATGAAGAATTGTACATGATTTCAAGGAAATAAAGAATAAAATCTTCTACAGACAATGGGATCAAATTCTACACTCTACTCAAGCAGACCTCTTTCCTCCCAAGAACAAAGAACATAATTAATTAAGTAACATATAATAACATAGCTGTTCTTATATTCAGATCCATTTTGAGGAAATGTAGTCTAAGTGCAAACCACTTTTCTTTGAAAATATTCACATTACATCACTGTAAATAATATTATAAAAACAAACTGAATAGTCTGAAATCGAACAAGGTGATAAACTGTCAGTCTTATTTTCCCAAAGGAACCCCATGTCTCATCCATCAGGCCTTCTGTCTATGTATTTCATTTTCCAAACCTTTCTGCTCAAATATTGCTATATATCAGGATATGTTCTCTAGCTCATATTACAGACCCTTCTTAACTGTGAGAGTAATATCTGGCCAATAGTTAAATGGATACTGTCAACTACTGTGTTTGGGCCAAAAATGTAGGTTGTGCAAAACAAAAAAAACAAAAAACCATCAGCTGTGGGGTGGAGACAGTCAGGAATCAAGCATATGCTTAAGTGATTTCCTGGATCAGGACCTTATTTATTGTGTAGGAGCCACACACATTGCTATCTTTAATCTTTGTGGAACCATTTCATTCTCATCAGTATGTGATCCATCAGTATAGATCCAAGATTGTGTGTCCCTGATTTTCTAGTCTCAGGCTCCAGATTACACAAAAAAATGCAACCAAGAATGAGTGTGACAACCTTGAACTAAGTAAGACAGTGAAATCATTGTATTTTAAAATATTGTTTAAAGATTAACAGTGTCCTTTATGTAAATCAGATATTTGTTCTCTGAAGCTAAGTTCAGGGCTCTTTTGGGGCACTTATCCTAATTAGTTGTCTAGACATCTCTTTCTTGTTTAAATACACTTTCCAGTTCAGAAGGGGAAAATAATGTGTTGGATCATTATCCCCTTGATGAATGAATTCAAAGCAGCTGTTTTCCAGAAAGAAGCCCATGACGCAAAGGTGTGTTATAGTGCACTCTGCCTTCTGCTCCCTAAGTCCTTTTATTTTCTGATTTTTTTTCCCCAGGAAAAACTCCAACCCATTAGTTAATTCAAACACACCCTTTGTTTACCTGTTCTTCCCTGCACTCATTAAAAATATATTTTGATTCTACTCAAATAGTAACAAAT
Source organism: Emys orbicularis (assembly GCF_028017835.1). Classification (NCBI taxonomy): domain Eukaryota; kingdom Metazoa; phylum Chordata; order Testudines; family Emydidae; genus Emys; species Emys orbicularis. The sequence continues at coordinate 49,386,796 of NC_088687.1, read as the reverse complement.
AATCAACCTCAACTCATATCTAATAGCAAAGATAGAAATAGGTGACATGTAGAACAAGTCCTGGCCATATCTCTTTAGGGAACTTATATCTCTGTAGTGTCTTAGTGCACTGATTTACATTGACATCCATTAATAGAAATGATAGCCTTTCTCATGATCTACTGCATGATACTTAAAAAAAAATCCTTCAGTATCCAAAAAAGGTACACTTCCTTGAACTGAAATCCTGCCTCTCCACCACCACTACTGTAATGAAAAGGGGAGAGGCTGTAAGAGAGTCATTTACAGAACCGATACCGGTAGTTAAAAAGAGATGAAACAGCAGAGAGGGATCTCCTTGCACTATCCAAGAGACAGTGTGGGGATGCTGCTTACTCAAGTTGGAAGAGAAGTGGGAGGTCCTCCCTTGCCCGGCTCTGTTCTGTGTTTGTGCTAAGAAGTCCTGTTCCATCGAGTTTCTCCACAGCAGCATGGAGATAAGGGCTGTGTGTGAAGTGGTAGGTGGGCAACTGAGTTGCCAAAAACCTGTGTATAGAGAGTATAGAGTAAACCCTGGGTCCTAGTACTACTCTGGCTTCAGGTTGTAAGACAGGATTTTGTCTGTGTCAGCTCATGTGGTTATCCCCTGAAAAATATCTTTTTTTACTTAGCCATTAGAGAATTCAGTTTTTTAGACATTCTGAGGCAGAGCCTTGGTTGAGACAGGGTTGGGACGAGACCTACTGGAGTGAAACAGACCTAGGCCAGATTCTCCAGTTGTCTCAGGTCTCTGAGACACCTTATGCCTGTGACATAAGTTTAGGTCACTCCTGTGCAGCTCTAACTTGCTACAGGACCATGTTGCTGTGAATCAGGCTACCTTTACTCCTATCACTCTACCCTATCTGACTTCTGGTTCAACAGAGTGTAGACGCTAAGCCCATAGAGTATCATTTCCCAAAAAAATCAGCTTCATGTCACTAAACACACTTAATGAATATCCTTTACAAAGAAAAATAAATAAAGATGTCTCTCTTTACTCTTTTTAAAGAGAACAGATCCTAGTTATATCATGATACCTGGTATACAATGGGAATTTGTCTTCTTTCATTTATCCAGAATAACCCACAGATTTTAACGTATTAATTCTTGTGTTCAGCAGTAACCAATCTGTTGATTTATAGTATCAAGGCAGACAATTGGCCTGCCTTTTTTTTTTTTTTTTTTGCTATGTTAGACAGCCTGGAATACCATCTGCTACTGGGATTCTTATCCTTTAAACTAGATGTGTAATTCAAGTATACAATACAGTTTTGTACTTCTGTCTTTTTAAACTGAACAGCTGTTGGGTAAAAAAAAATAATACTCCAACAGGGTTGTTTTAAGTATGTTATCTATTAAATATCAATGAAGTTATGCTTGTTTAGCACCATTATCAAAGATGAGATTTTTCTCCAAGTTATCACACTCTGGGAAATAAACAATCTGTAGCATATTTGATGGCATCCAAACCAAGGTGTGGAATTTCATTAGGCTCTTGGGTGTCTCTAATGTTCTCATTTATCAAAGCTTATAAAACAGGATGGTTCAATCTCTCAAAATGGGAAGTTTCTGTATTTAAAAGTGAGAGAAATACTCAAAAAAATAGTAGAAAAGGTGCTGCCTATTTGGAATGCTGGAAATTATTGCTCCATTAATGCTTAAATTGATCTAAGTAAGGAGCAGATTTCCCCCCTCACTAGTTATAGTTGAATTGAATTGTTATCTCAGTGGACTATTTAAACCCAGAGATCCTCTACAAACAGATATGCAGTTGTGTCCTTATCTACCCCCCTCTTCACCTGACAACTGTTTCATTTGAAAACATCTTTTGGTACAGCAGGTATTTGGTATAAGAAGAAATAAACATTTTGAATCGAACAAAAAATACTGGAGTTTAGATGGCCTTGTGTAAACTACACTACAGTACTTTAAGCCTTGATAGGTTATGAGAAGCTCCATCATTGAGAGACCTAGTGTAAACCCATTACTGATATGCTGAATCATAATTTTAATATGGATATATGTTTAATTTTACTATATTAAGTGCTTGCTTCCAGAGAAAATACATAAAGGAATAATGCATTGTAGAAAAGAATGACTCATTTTTTAGATGTATATGAATCTTCTGGGTTAATATCTCTGGTTTGCTGGAAAACATGGTCCACACCATCCTGTACTTCCTACAGAAAGACCACAGGTCCATCTCTTTGCAGAGTTATTTCCCTATTTTTTCAGAGGGAGGTGTTGGGAGTTGCTCCCACAAAAAGGGCCACAGGGCCAGTCTGCAAACTTGAAAGATCTCCAGGGATACCCCAGGCTTGGGCTATCCACATGTCCCTGACACTAGGGCTCCATTTAGCAAAACTAACAGGGTCCTCCCTGGCTGCAACTGCCTCTAGTATTCCTAGGAAGGGGAGGCCTTATAGAAAAAATGAGGCAGTGTTGGACTGTATTATATTTTTGCCAAATCTGTGCAGGCCAGTGGAAGGATGATATGTATCCCCTTGGCATCACAGCTGAGTTGCACATTCCTCCCCATACCCTACCTTCTTTCCAGCTTAACTAGGTACTTATATGGCCCTGTGATGGGGTGTTCACCTCACACTTGCCCTGAAAGGGTTAATGCAGATTGATAATGAGGCTTGTTAACCCAACAAGCCACAGCTGAGGGGAATCAGGTAGCAAAATAATCCCCTGGCTGAGTGAGGGAGCACAGCTGAGGAGGAACCAACTTGGCTGGATTTATAAAGATAGGAAAGCACACACAGTGGTGCTGCTGGGAAAGTCTGTATTCACTCCTTGAGAGGAGGGTTTGGCAGATGTAGAGACAGGTACTTTGTGAGAGGAGAGAGTTGGGAGGCTGGCAACCCCAGAAAGTGTAGCATACTAGATAGTAAGGAAAGGGTTTGGGGAAAGGCAGTAAGGTCTAGAAGGGAACAAATCTTGGCTGCTGACTACAGGGTCCCTGAGCTGGAACCTGGAATAGTGGGTGGACCCATGGTTCCCCTGCCAGCCATTGAGGGAGTGGCACCATGTGGCAGTGAATGGGGAGACTGCCTAAGATTTCTGGGGAAAGACTTTAAAGGGCTGCCCTAGAAGGGGAAAACACAGATAGTAACCTTGTAAGAGGGTTGAACTATGAAGAGGTGGCAAGCAGCTTGTGAAGTGAGAGAGATGACATGCAATCATGCGTCAACCTTGTGTGCTATTCCGCAGAGTGACTAGGAGAAGGTGCTATCCTAGAGGTTAGTGGAGCACCCCCTTCACCATAATAGCTGAGTGCCTCAATCTTTTAAATGTATTTCTTCTCACAACGCACTGTGAGATAGGCAAGTGCTAGTATTCCCATTTTATAGATGGGGGAACCGAGGCACAAAGGGACTAAACAATTTGTCCAAGGTCACACTGGAAGTCTGGAGTGAAGCACCAAATTGAATCTGACTCTCCTGAGGCTAACCCTTTAACCACTTTCCCTTTCCTCATACCCAGAATCCCAGACCTGTAGGGTTAGTTCTAAATGAGTTAGAAAATTAAAATAAATTCATTCTATATCTCACACTAAAACACATTGTTTATTGTTTGTATTACAATGGCACCCTGGAACCTTGACAATTGTGTTGGAACCAAACAAACACAGAGTAAAAGCTAGTTATGTACCTGAAAGAGCTTAAGGCTGAGATTTTTTTTTCAAAGTAGTCTAAAAGAGTTATTAAGAACTCATATCTGACTGAATGTCAATGAGCATTGGACAGCTAACTTAACTCCCTTAGGATTCTTTGAAAATCCCTTCCTAAAATCAAGATACAACAGCTAGGTCAACAATCTGATGGGGGCCTGCAGGGAGGACTGCGTAAGAATAAAGTGAACATATTTTGTGTAGACTAGTTGTGAGACAAACCTATACATGGCTAGAAATTCACATTTATGGATTTGATTTCAGTGTTTAGGCACATTTGAGTGTATAGAGTATGAGTTATCTTCTCATTTGCACTGATACAATGGTCCAGTCCTGCACCTTTGAAGGCAATGGGAGTTTTGCTATTGATTTCAGTTAGAGCAGAGTCTGGACCCACATGAGTAACTCCATTAAGGAGCTGCACAAAACCTGTATGACAGGGAAAACAGATGTCACATCATTAATGGGGTGCCACAGTAGTGGCAACAAACATTCTCCTTGACTTCAGTTTTAACATACCCGAAGGAAAACTGCATCTCACAGAAGGTGCACAGAATGCAAGCTATACTAATAACACCATAATACTGTCTAGTAAATATGTATTCATTCTTTAAGGAGAAATGTGATTCTCTCTCTGTCGGAGCTGAGGTGTAGGCAGCCAGGTCTTGTGATTGGAGCAGGAGTCAGAGCCGGAAGTCAAGCCAAGGGTCAGAGCCAGATTTAGAGTCCAGGGAAAGGCTCAGGAACAGATCACGAAAGTAGGAACTAGGGTTCAGGAGTCAGGCAAGAAGGTAGGGCCCAATGTAGAGCCCAGTTGTACAGACAACTTCCCATGCTTCACTTTGGGTTTAGATAGGCGGCCCTGACCAATCAGACTTCACAATGTTCCTCCAGTCAGGTCCAGGAAGTGGTTCCTGATATAACTTCAGGTTTCACGGTCTCTCCTGCTCAGCTAGTAGAAGCTGGTAGGTGAGAGTAGGGAGGTGATAGTCTGCTATAACCCAGGAGACCCAGGTTTGAGACCTTCAGGATCATGGCACATGCAAGGTGACCTCTTTCTGCCACTCTCATATATGACTAAGCAATAGAATTGCTCATTGGAACCCTTTAAAAAGTGAGTTTAGCAATTGCAGGACTTCATTCTAGAAGACCCTGAACTCTGTTTCCCTATCACAGAGCCTTCAGAAGTAAATTTTATCTGAGTACAAACAATCAGTGGAAATTACATCTGCACTGAATTTTCACTTCTTTTCAGTATTATATGTTGGCACTTTGTAAGGAATTATTAGTCATTTCCCTGAAAATACTATAACTAAATTACAATTAGTAATATGAAGGCAGCAGGGGTGTTTGCTAAGAGTCACTCTAGCTAAGAAAGAAGGCAGTTCTTTGCAGCCAACCAGGATATTAAGAAGTCAAGTTCCAGCAGTGGCTTTTAGGCCTTGTCTACAATACAACATTTTGTTGTCAAAAACTGTTTTTTGCCGAAAACCAGGGGAGGTACACACACTACACCGCTACTTGTGGTGGCAAAACTCTGCTCTTTTGCCGACAAAACAAAACCACCTCAACGAGACGAATAAAGCTTTTTGCAGCAAAGTTAAAGCGACAAAGCATCAGTGTAGATAGACACTGCTGTTTGTTTTGTCTACATAATTGGCTTCCACCAATATCCCACAATGCCTGCCGTGACAGCTCTGCTAACTGTTTTGAGCTCTGCTGCCATGCAGGCATGTGCCCCTCCCCTTTCAAAGCTCTGGGATGTATCTGACAGCTGAGCAAGCTGCTCCATTTGGGGAACAAAGAGCAAACCATTAGCATGGAATGCTCCTGTTCTGCCCTGCATTAGGAACACAGTGGCAGGGAGACTGCTGCTGCAGGGAGCTGGGTGGTGCTCACTTTGCTACTTTGACATTCCTCAGAACAGAGAGCTCACAGAGCTGCTCAGGATGTTCTTTCAGGCAGGTAAGGAGGCTGTGGGAGAACTTGGAGGGAATCACTGAACCATAGGCATGAAGGCAGAGCGGGCTGCTTTGGGAGATGACTGCTGTGCTGAGCAGAGCCGGGGGGGCTGATGTGAGGGGGATGTCCCCCTCCAGCTGCCTCAGGATAGGTCGGTCAGCCTGCTGTCTCCCCCCGCCTCAGACATACCACTCTCCTCTCCCTCCCCCACAACACTTCAGTTGAAAAAGTGGCTCACAATCTACTAGGATGCTCCTGGAATGATGGGATTGAGAAACCTGCATCATGTGATGCTGAACCTGCCTTATGAGGCACTGCAAATGCTTTCCAAAACACCCTGCGGCCAGTTGCACAGTGGAATAGCTACCACAGTGGACTGCTCTCTGTGTCAATGCAAGGGCTGTTAGTTGGATGCACTCTGCTGACACAAAGAGCTAGTGTGGACATGCAGCAGTGGTATTAAAGTGCTTTAATTAAAGCGGTATAACTTTTGATGACAAAACTTTGTAACGTAGACAAAGCTTTAGTGTGCCTGTTCTGAAACAAAGCACAGAGCACAACTCATACACTTTTGGAATTTCCTCAGCCTATCCTGCACTAACCCCATTCCTGCAAGGTTTATGGCTAAAAGAAGTTGGACTTCCTGCTCCTCTAAAGTACTAAATATGACTTCTTAACTGAGAAGGGAAAGGAGGGGGAGGGAGGATGGGTTTTGCTTTCAAAAAACAGGTTTGCTTAGAAGCTAATATTCTGACTGACCATATCCCTGGTGGTGCTGTGATGAATGGTTCCCCACACGTCAGCAGAGCAGCATTCTTCATTTCCTTCTTGCAGGAAGTGAAGCAAGCTCTGAGAACAAACAAAAACACTCTCATCTGGGCTTTGCTAGTGACAAAGATGTGATAAGTGGTATCAGGAAAAAATTGCCAAGATGTTAAATATAGAAAAACAGGAGTCCCAGGGTTTAGAGCATAGCACCACCTCTGTCGGGATTAACTCTCAAGTGGAGCATTTAACCACCTGTAACGTTAGTGGAAGGGACAATGCACTGCCGGTGCCTGTTTCCCCATCTCTTCCCTTTTCTATTCCAGTTCAATCATTCAACTAGACAGGAGCACCCATTTGGTCAAAAAGGAAGGGACAAAGAAGTACATCTACATGCTCCCTGGTTCTGAGGGGAAAATTTGCTTTCATTTTCTTTCTCAGCAGAGTGGGGGCAGTTGAGCCAAAACTATGTCTCACTCAGACACAATTGGTGTTTTCTAGACAAGGGTTTTATGTGTTTAACAGCAGGTCAGGAATTAGGTGATCTGCTGGAGAATATCATTAAGACAAACCCAAATAGCCTGGGTATAATAAACAACAAATCTTTAAATCCAGAGGACCCCATTAACTGTTCAATGTTGCTTTAAAAGTATTAAGGCCTAACATAAACAAAGACTGTATATTTTAGATGTAAGATATTCAAGAGTATTAGGCACAATGCCAACATAAGAACCTACCATGTGTTAAAGATTATCCTGCTGTTTGTCACATTCAGACCACCTGCCTTTTCCCAAGTAGTCTGAATGTTATGGTGGCTAATTGTAAAGTCAACATACTAAGAAGACTACAGTTGTGTGGCGGACAGAAGCTCCATTTTACGAAGGATCTTGAGATTTAGAAATTTGGGTTTGTTAAAAAAATGGAGTGAAACAATTTCTGTGAAGGAATTTTTAAAAAATGTTTTGTTTCAAAATGTTCTGATGTTTAGTTTATATAATACAAAATAAAAAAGGAAAACAAAATCATTTCCAAATGAAAACTTTTTTTTAAAGAACATGTCAAAATGGGTCATTTTGACATTGTCAAACTTTTTTTTAAAACCATTCTTGTCAAAATAGAGGTGATTTTTGTGATGTTTCAGTTTTGACAGAATAATGTATTCTGATAGAATATGGTTTTATAAGAGTTCCTCCTACTAGTGCTAATCAAGGTAACATAAAACCTCAACATCTAGCAGACTAAAATATTTACAAACATATCAACCTGAAATAAAACACAAACAATAAAATACCTAATTTTCTCCCATCATAACTTTATTTGTGGTATGTAAATAATCCAGTATCATTTCCAGCTCCATGTTTTCACCAATAGATTGACTGCAATTTCTACAAGCATTGCAGTACAGTTTTAAAAGACAACTGAAACCTTCTGATAAACAGGCTTCAGATGATGAAGGGAGCTGGTTTACCAGCTCAGAAAATATTACATTAATGTGCTCAAACTCCGAATTTTGACTAGTTCCAGACTGGCTGGCTTTACCGAGGATGTGTTCCAGTTTAACACCCAGGAAAGCAGTGAAGAGGAGAATTACATTCAGTGTCACGACTGGCAGCTTTTTAAAAGGGATACTTTTGGGGTCTTGACAATGTTATAGTGAAGCTATAGGAAGTATAGGTGCAGACAGCATAAACCTGGGGGCACAATTACACTTTTTGATTAATCCATAGTGTGGTTATATGGTGGTTTACAGTGTTGTATTACGTATTTGTGCATTATTTCAAGCAAACATCCATTTCTTTATTAGCTTGAATTTTGGTTGTCTTACTGTAAGCCATGCTGTCTTAATGTGGCACTCTGTCCTCCTCTAATGGTGGCTAGGCCAGGTATAGATAGATGAGCCTGCTGCACAATTGGTTGACAGATACATCTCTTAGTTCAGGCACTCAGGCAGTAAAGGCTCATTAATTAACATCAAGAGGTCCCAAGTTGGATCCTTGCTCTGGATGACTCACACAGGGTGTTGGTTTTACATTACCTTGTGGCTATGCTCAAGTTCAAAAGTTTGTTTATGCTTCATGGTATAACCAAACCTGTAACTCAGGGGTCGGCAACATTCGGCACGCGGCTCGCCAGGGTAAGCACCCTAGCGGGCCGGGCCAGTTTATTTACCTGCTGATGCGGCAGGTTTGGCCGATCGTGGCCCCCACTCGCCGCGGTTCGCCGTCCCGGGCCAATGGGGGCGGCGGGAAGCGGCGCGGGCCGAGGGATGTGCTGGCCGCGGCTTCCCGCCGCCCCCATTGGCCCGGGACGGCGAACCGCGGTGAGTGGGGGCCGCGATCGGCTGAACCTGCCGTGTCAGCAGGTAAATAAACTGGCCCGGCCCTCTAGGGTGCTTACCCTGGCGAGCTGCGTGCCGAACGTTGCCGACCCCTGCTGTAACTGATAAGACTTTCTAAAAAAAACATTCCCTGTGGGCAGATTATTCCATAACTGCCTACTGCAAGGTTTTTTTAACCTTCCTCTGAAGCCTCTGGTATCGGCCACTGCCAGAGGAAGGATACTGGAGTGGCTATACCTGTGGCTTGTATAGCAGTTCTTGTGTTCATAGGTAATGGATTACATTTTCTGTGTACATTTGACCTAATGATAAAAAGTAGAAATATGCTGAACGTTTATAGGAACAATCCTATCTGTTGATATTTGTAAAAGACCAAAGGAAATGGATCATTAATCTTTTTTGTGGAAAGAAACGCATATTATAAATTAATAGCAGTTTCTTCTATTTACACAAATTTTGTAAATTTGTGTTTTCTCATTAAATGTAAGCTATAGCATTTCTATAATTCCATTTATAGTAATATTATGTCACATCTTCTTATTTTGTAAGACAAGGCCTAATGTAGCATAATGGAAAAGTGTGTGGATGTGTTTATACAGCCACATATTCCTTAATGTCTATAGACAGTACATAAAATATCATCTTATATAAGTGTACATGCAATTAGTCCTTATAGTATTTCTAATTCCAGTCATTTGTGCGTGACTATTTTCAGTCTCTGGAAAAAAACACAAACACTTTTTTTTCCCAGATGGGGTATCTCCAACTTACATAGAGCTGCAGGGCAGTACTACTGTACTTAGCCCTATCACACCCACCAGTCTAGAGTTATGTTGGGGTTGAGGGGAGAGTGTGCAACAGAAGTGGCCTAAGGAGGAAGAAGCTGTGGCTGGAATGCAGTGCACTCCTGCTAATCTATGCATCCTATATTCCAAATGGGGCCATAGGTACCAGAAAATAAGTTAGAGCAGTTTCTGGGCTTGCAACAGAGGTAGGCCAGGTCTGCAAATGCTGAATATCTGGAGAACCTCTGAGGCACAACATTGTTTTGTCTACCCCATTCTTGTGTTAAGCAAAGGGTAGGAGGTTCTCAGAATTGGGGCTGTAGAGTATACATACTTCCGCATGTACCATAAATTGCTGCAGTGATCTGAACTACTGACTAAAATGACCCTAGTGACAAAAATCCTAAGAGAGATTTCTATTTTTAATTTTCTCATGTAATAGCTGTTAATGTATTTGTACCCATCTGGAAGAGATTAAGGAAGTTGCTCAATAGGTACCAAAAATTAAAATCTACTCATTCCGATTATTTTTATTTAGAATTGCCTTTTTCCACTCTTTTATACATTACAACTATACTAATTCAGACACTACTGGGATTATGCATATTTCCATTTAATTGACTGTCAGAATTCAGGGAATAAATTTGGTATTACTGCGATGCTACATTTAATTAAAGGCATTGCTATCCTGATCCTTAGTACCATGGATTAGTACTAGTCTCTCGGATAAAATGAAGCACACTAATTGTAAGCTGATTTACCGGTTGTCTTCATGCAACTAGATGGCACTGCTATTTACACCAAATGCGGTCAAGTATCCTTTTAATACAGACATGGATTACACGCATTAAGCACACAACAACATAATCCAAAAGCACACTAAAATGTATCAGAAAGACTGACAAAATCTCAAACAGCTGTTGGGTAGCTGCAAATTAATTCGGCCTCTATTCCTAAGAGTTAGTGAAATAAATAGATTGCTAAAAAACAACCACACCAACAACAAAAACATTGATGACAATTACAATAAAGTTCAGTATTTTAAATATTGTCAGGAGGTTTTAAAATATGAACACTTGTGTAAAGAGAATAGTAGTTCCTTAAAACATAATAGTGCAAATGTGTGGATAAATTACTGTAATGCTAAACCATTTGTGGTTTATTTGGCTCTTTGCTTCTAAAATTTATTGTGACAAATATATAATCTTGGGATTCTTGGGGAAAAAATCCTGGAATTCACCAGTGTAACACTCTACTAATTTTCTCAACCATTTTTGGAGGTATTTATTACGGAATTTATTTTGTTGCTCATGTCCTACTTTTTTTCACTTCCTCCATTACACAGAAGAAAGCAAGACACACGGGATATCAGCTAGCATGCAAAACTTAGCACTGTCACTTTTGTGTACTACTTTTCCTATTTAACTGAAATTCAGGGTTTGAGAAAGTACATAAGAATGTCCATACCGGGTCAAACTAATGGTCCATCTAGTTCAGTATCTTGTCTTCTGACAGTGGTCAATTCCAGATGCTTCAAATGAATGAATAGAACAGGGAAATTGAGTGATCCATCCCAGCATCCAGTCCTAGCATCTGGCAGAGTCCTTGGGAGTACCCAGAACATGGGGTTGCATCCCTGACCATCTTGGCTAATAGCCATTGATGGACCTATCCCCCATGAACTCATCTAATTTTTGAACCCAGTTATAGTTTCAGCCTTCACTACATCCCCTGGTAATGAGTTCCACAAGTTGACTCTGCATTGTCTGAAATAGTAATTCCTTTAATAATAAAATAATAATAACTAATAATACAATTATTAATTTAATTGGATGACCCCTGGTTCTTGTGTTATGAAGGTGTAAACAATTATTCCTTATTTGCTTTCTCCATCCAGACCATTCATGATTTTATAGAACTTGATCATATCACCTCTTAATCATTTCTTTTCCAAGAAGATACCACTCTTTAATCTCTTCTCATATGGAAGCTATTCCATACCTCTAATCATGTTTGTTGCCCTTCTCTGTATCTTTTCCAATTTTAATATATCTTTTTTTGAAATGGGGTGATCAGAAGAGTACACAATATTCAAGATATGTATGTACCATAGCTTTATATAGTGGCATTATGATGATTTCAGTCTTATCTATCCCTTTCCGAATGGTTCCTAACATTCTGTTAGCTTTTTTGACTGATGCTGAACATTGAGTGGGTATTTTCAGAGAAATATTCACAACGACACCAAGATCTTTCTTGAGTGGTAACAGCTAATTTAGTGGTATCCCCCAGTACAGATCCCTGGGGGATACCACTAGTTATCACTCTCCACTGTGAAAACTGACCATTTATTCCTACCCTTTGTTTCCTGCCTTTTTATCGGTTACTGATCCATGAGAGAACCCTCCTTCTTATCCCATGGCTGCTTACTTTGCTTAAGAACCTTTATTGAGGGATCTTGTCAAAGGCTTTCTGAAAGTCCAAATACAGTATATCCACTGGATCTCCTTTGTCCACATAGATTGCTAAGGCATGATTTCCCTTTACAAAAGTCATGTTGAGTGTTCCACAACAAATCACATTCATCTGTCTCTGATAATTCTGTTCTTTGCTATAGTTTCAAATCAATTTGCCTGGTACTGAAGTTAGGCTTACTGGCCAGTAATTGCCAGGTTCACTTCTGGTGCCTTTTTAAAAAAGTCAGCATTACATTAGCTGTCCGCTAGTCATTTGGTAAAGCAGATGATTTCAGTGATAAGGTTACACTTTGTTGTCAGTTCTGCAATTTCATATCTGAGTTCCTTCAGAACTCTTGAGTGAATACCATTTGGGGTCCAGGTGACTTAATACTGTTTAATTTATCAATTTTTTGCAAAACCTCCTCTACTGACAGCTCCATCTGGGACAGTTCCTCAGATCTGTAACCTAGAAAGAACAGCTCAGGTGTAGGAATCTCTCACATTCTCTGCAGTGAAGACCAATGCAAAGAACTCATTTAGCTTCTCTGCAAGGGCACTGTCTTCCTTGAGTACTCCTTCCTGCTTTTGATGTACTTTTTTTTTTTCTGTTAGTTGTGGGTTTTTTGCTAGCTACTCTTTAAATTCTTTTTTGACCTCCTAATTATAGTTCAGTCAGTTATTGTAGCTTGTTTTTTGTTGTTGCTGAGAAAAATGGGTGGGAGAACTTTAAACAGAGCTGAACAACTTGACACTTCTAAAAATTCAAGTACTTCTGAAAAAAAGGAGTGACTGTCAGTGGTTTCAGAGGGTATTAATGTGGTTAGTAATTGTCCTTCCTCAAACCCATTATTTAAAAAAAAAAAAGTTTCTTAAGTACAGTTTAAGAGAAGGTGGGAAGTGGAAGTGCCCCACTGATGCTTGTTTACCACTAATACTACTGTCCACTGTTGACTATTCTCTCTTGATATCTTAATATTTAATTTGTAGTTCTGAAATAGTTTACATCCTTTCTGTTCTGACATAATATATGAAGTTTCTTTCTTGCTTTCTTTGCTAGAAAGTGAAAACATGGGCACTGATATATTCCAATGACACGGACCATAAACATACCTTGGTGAACAGATAAATAAACAAGTAGGCTTTTGTAGCTAACAGACCTGAAATAGTATGCCACATCAGGCCACTGTCTCTAGGCAGGGGGCATATTGGAAATGCATGTTTTGTTTTGATGTATTTATATTATTGACATAATAAGTTACGGTCTTATCCATCAGCCCTTACATAGGTACAGGCAAACATTCTACTGACATTAGAACCTTCACCTGAGTAAAATGCTGCAGAGTTGAGCTTTTAATGTAGTTAAGTTTCAAAGTCCTTTGGCATCATGGTAGGAGCAATAGCTGTGCTCTGACTCACAATGGTCACTTTTTCTCTTCCTTCTTAAATCCATCTCCTTTTGCATTTTAGGAACTATAGATCATCCTCCTTTCCTGCTGCAGTTATGTAGCACACTTGAATGAATCACCCTCTGGTAATGATGGAAAATATATTATTCCACTATAACTGAAAATAAAAAACTCTTTGTCAATAGAATGACTACAACTAGCACTTCTCTCTGGGTTGCATACAGACATCATGGTCTGTGAGACACTTGTAGTTTACCTTCAGTGAGTCAGCTTTGAAATCCCCTAGTGACTAAAGACTGCAACCTTGCCATACTCACCCCAGAGGCTAGCTTACAGAACAGACTTTGTATTATGCTGCAATACATTATTTATATTATGCTTCCTCTTCTAGTCTAGATTTAAAAAAAAAACCATTTTCTATCAGAATTTTTCTAAACAACTTGTTGATGATGTCAGTGTATTTTGCAAAATTCAGAAAAGGAAGGTAAATTGATAGAATGTTTTATTTTTACCAAATTCAGTCATATTTTCAGTTTGTGCATGTGCAAATAAATTTTTGCAAAGCTTGTTAGACATGTATAGCTGTGTACCTGCAGTGCGCTTATCAGTCAACTACACACTTACTCAGCAACACTAACATAGCTAGTAGACCATAAATTAGACTGTCACCACCTAGTTTTCTGCACAAAAATCCTGCCCTAACTCCCACATATAACTGCTGAGGAATAGACAGTAATACACTATCAGAGATTGGATACAGGGTTTTGTTTTGTTTTTTATATGGGTCTACTGCCAAATTTGCCTACAAAGACTGTAATTCATGAATTATTAGTATTCAGCATCAAACATTTCTGTGTTGTGAATGTTTCCTGTGTCCACATCTTTTATTATTCAAAATCTTATCCTGTACTAAAAGTCAGAGGGGGAGAGACAACTCTGAAATAGCGACCTCCTCTAGTAACTCAGTCTCCAACAAGAGATAAATTGTGAGATAATCAGAGAGCATGCTGCTTTTGTAAAAATCCACAAGAACAGTGGTCAAATAATCCACTAGAAGATAAAACACCTATTACTAGCACAAAGTGTAAGTCCCTCTAAGCAAGGTTTTTGCCTGTGTGAATGACTGATACCATCTGGAAGCAGAAGATTGACAAGCAAGAAGACAGTTGAAGATAACAATAGGGCACCTGAAAATCACTGAGGGAATTTATCACTGTCACAGTGTATGATAAGTAGAACACTGCAAGTATTTGGCTTTTTTATTCTCATACATTGTTTTAGAACTTGTTTCATGTACAGTTGAAGCAACAAAGATACTTTTTGCTGTAATATAATCGTATTGATTTTTAAATATATTTGATGTATTTTTACTTTACACAGCTGAACAAATGAAATGCACTCAAACTGTGATCACTGATGTTGTCCAAGTCACAGTAAAGGAAATGATCATTAAAGGACATGCCATACTCTGCAGAATCAAACTAGATTGTGACAAGTACTTGCCAACTTCCAGTAGATATAGTGTGTGTGTTTTTTAATAGTTTATCATGTTCCCAATTAGGTGACTATCTTCTTTGTTTTAATTTTGAGATTTGTATTAAACTATTAATCTGAAAAACTCATGTAAGAATGTGTTCTACTTTTCCGTGAATACATAGAAAAATGTAAGGGCATTGTGGATTGAATTCACCCTTGTGCAGAAGGTTAACAAGACATATGCACCCATTAACTCTCACTTCAGCACTCATAAGGCGTCACAGGTGGAATTAAACAGTACATATTGTCACAGACTAGGGATATGTCTGTAAAATTGTTAACTCCATGTTTAGTGAACCTTGTTTCTTTTCAGGGTCTCTACTTTCTACTGTAACCTTCATTTTGGTGTGTGACTTTCATATTGTATTCCTTTGCACCCATTTTGTTGCAGGGGCTGGTTACATAGTAGAAAGACTCTCTGAGAAGCTATGATATAGCCATCACGATCAGTTAATGTTGAATGACTCTCCTCTATTGGAACAATGGGTTTTCTACTGCTAGGGCTATTAACTGTATTCAGAAGTCATGGGAGGACGGTAGACCAGAACTCTCCCAGCTAGAGCACATGCCCCAAAGGAGGACAGAGTGTCTTAAAAGCGGGATACTTTTCTTTGAAAGGGACCAGTCCTCAGGCATATGAAAGAAGACCAGGCTAAGGAAGGTAGGAAAGTTTCCCTAGACTAAGGATACTGACCAAACCCAGGGATCCTTGGTGAGATGAAATCAGACTTGGACTACATTCAGAATTTTGTTTTTAAAGCTCTCTACTCTTAAAGCACACCAGGGAGTTAGTGTCTGTGAATAAGAAATTTCTTTGCTAAGCCTATGTTCCATTCTTTCTTGGCACATTATCCCTGAAGGGGTTAATTTAGAAGCTCAGAACACCCACTGTGAGGTTGAACTCTGAGGGAGTTATTACCAAATAGGAACTCATCAGGGCTGGGGCACAAGTTCCAGGGTCTAAGGTTGCCAGATGGGTCCCCCTTCCTGGGTCCAAAGGTTGCCTGAGAGACCTATAGCTAAGAACAGTGACCAGTCACTACCCAAACCCAAGGGTTTAGAATCCTAAAGAGAGGTGTGCAACAGAGTGGTGTCCCACCAGAAAAGAGGACAGAGCTAGGTTGCAAAACACTGGGCTTGTGTTAGCTGTCTGCATTCAGACAAATTTTACCATGTATAAATAAAATACTAGTAAAACCAAATAGAAACCATGGACCAGATCTTAATTTGGTGTAAATCAGCATAGTTCCATTGACTTCAGGGAGAAGAGTTACTAACACAAAATAGTGTTTTATTATATTCTCATGTACTTAAAAGTAAATTTAAATTTTAAAATGGGGGAAGGGGAGAATTTAATAGGATGAAACCAACTAGGCTCCAGTAATCAACAACAATGAAACAGGCTTCTATAGAAATTAGTTTTACAACTACAAGAGCCTTATTCTCCATCATCCTATACCTGGTGTAGTCATTGATACCACTTTTCACTATTGTAATTGATTACACGGGGTGCAGGGTAACAAAGAATAAAACCCAGATAATTGAATTAATATATATTTTAAGGCCAGGAGACACCATTAGGATCAACTAGTCTGGCCTGTTGCATAACACAGGCTAAAAAACCTCACCCAATCATTTCTGCAACAAGTCCAAACTTTTATTTGAGCTATAGCATTAAAGGAGAATTGTATCTTTTCTCTAGAATGTTTAAATGACCCTATATAATTTAAACCCCAGATTGTCTCCCTCACTTATTGTGGTGTACACTGGAGGGGAGGTGTATAAAGCTAGCATAATTAAACCCTCATAAAAGCCAAGTAGAATTGTCAGTGTAGGGAATTTTAAAGCTGCACTACATAAAAGGGTGTAGTAAAGGACACAGCTTCCTGCAGTCAGAAGGCTGAGGCATTCAGAATGCCCCTTGATGTTCCTAGTGGGGTAGTTTGGCTCAGCATCAACTGCCAACACAAGACTGACTTGAAGTCAGAAGTGAGCCCTTAATAATGATGTCCCTGCTATTGAATTCAATAGGTTGGCTTACACTCTGGGATTCTATAGGACTTTAGCATTAGCACTGTCTGTGCAACAACTTGGAAGCAGGTCTGGAATGCTAATACTCTCTAGACAGCGCATTGAGTTAGGTCAGAGGGGCAGTATACACTTAGAAGCATCTTGGTGAAACTCAATGAGCTATTATTTATTAGGAACAGTGTAAGCAGGCTTACCTTACATAATGGACCTGTAGCATACCAGAGTCAGGATGTGAATGGATCTGAATGCTGATTCCCAGAATTCTGTTTAGTAGCCATACCAACTTTTAAAGAATGTGATCCTTCACCCCAACTATATTGATTTTTTTTTTTGTATTTTTTAAAAATACTTTTCCCCCACTTTTTCCCAACTGTACAATTTTAAGGTCAAATATAAAGTTACATATAGACATGTAGAAAAAGCAAAAGCAAGATGGACATTTTGTGTTATTTTTGTGTATGTATATAAACAGTTTAGAGAATGTTAAGATTGCAAAGTCAAGCACATGCCAATGTTAGCAAATGCTAGAATTAAGGCTGTCCTATCCCCAACCCAGTCTGTCCCTATCCCCTTCTCCTCCTATTACCACCTCTCTGGCTCCTGCCCATTCCCCATCTGTTGTTATCCTCTCTACATTCCCTGGCTCTTGCTTGTCTCCTTCCCCCACTTCCTGCCCAACTCTGCCCATGCCCCCCCATGCTTCTATATCCCCAAACTCTTGCTCTCCACCATCTTTTCTCCCATCCTTACTCCTATTGCCCCTCCTTCCCCTGAGGATGCCCCCATCATGCATCGCTTCCCCCAATCCCCACCGTCTCCATTTGAGTCAGGCGCCCACACTGTTTCCTCCTTCTTTAAAGTACCACAGCACTAGCAGGAGGAGCACAAGAGTGACAGTTTTTCTGCTCTCAGCTCTAGTGCTCAGCACCACAGTGTCTCCTGGCATCCCCCTTGAGAAAAATGTCAGAGAAAGTCCTGCTCAGCCCCACTGATCCTGGGTGGTCCGTCAATTGGGCGGAGCTGGTATATGCATAGTCAGGTTTACACATAGCTCTGCTCCCTAGCTTTTTTTTTTTTTTTTTTTTTAGTGAATAGTAATTTCCCCCCAAAATGTATCTTTTTAGAATGCCAAAATTGGCAAATAGTTTCAATAAAAAAAAAAACCCAAAACAAAATTTTGGGAAATGTCAACGCCAGTTCCATTTTGAAAACACAGACACAAACCATTTCAAAAATGTCAGTTCGAATTCACACTTCAAAAGGAAATATTGAATCAAAATGACATTTTGAAACAAAATGTTAAATATTTCATTTCAGCATTTTGTTTTGACTCAACCTGAACAAATGTTTTCAGTTTTTTTTCTTTCCAGTGAGGGGGAAAAACAAAACAAAAAAACCCACAATTTTGGTTTGAAACAAAAAACTGTTTTGGTTTTGTTTTATTTCTGAGTTTAGCCACCAAACTGAAAATACAATTATTTGTTCAGCTCCACATAGGATCTGCGAGGGAATGGAGTATATGCTGAGTGCACATAGACTCTTCAAAGAATTTAGTTACCAAAGTCTCTATTTCTCATGCAAACTGAGATTTTTTTTTTCAAAGGCTTATTAATAGGTTAGTTCTGAAATAACAAAAAGCATAACCCTGAAATCAGGGCAACACCTCTGCCAAATTTCAAACCATTGCTCCAATGCATGGAAGCACTTGAGTTTCTCAGTGGAAGAATTGTTTGAACATGGATGGAACAATTTGTATTCTATAATCTCATTCTCATTTTGAACTGTTCTGAACCATTCTGAAATGACTGAACTTTTCTGGCTGAAAACTTTAAAAAATAATCAACTTTTAAAAAAGAATCAACCTTAAAAAATAATCAACTTCCAATCTCAAATGGAAAACTTCAGCCTAAAGAGTTTGTCTGGCAAAATTAGAGACAACTGAGGAAAGGTCTGATAATGGAATCTGTCAGGCAGCCCTAACTATAAGCATTTCTACCTGTGCAACCTAAAATAGTTATTGATAGATGTTTGAGTTCCACAGCATGGAAGCCTATGTAAGAAAGAACTGGACATGTTTTGTTGAAACTGGCCCTTGCCCTAAATACATTTCTGCTTTTTAATTATATACTGCATTATATACTTATTAAAACCCCATTATGATATGTCTGTTCATTTGCAATTACATATACACTTCCATATAGTACTTGGTGTTTGAAGAGTTGAGATAATTATGTCTGGCTCTCTTTCTTAGCTGACCTTAGCTGCCTAGTGGAGCTGCTTTTTAAGTTCAGAGTCAAAGCCCTAAAAAACCCTGGATATTATTTGGTTCCTGTGAACTCTATATGGTTGTCAATTAAGGAGATATAAGTGTAATGGCTTGCAGTTGTATCAATTGGTGCAGAATTTATGAAAAATAATGGTACAGCACAGGGGCATCCCTTATAGCGCAATACAGCAGACAGAATAGGGAAGGAAGGAAGAGAGAAAAGTGAATTGAGTAGAAAAAAACCCAAAGGCACTGCTCTGATCAGAAAGGAATAGAACGCAAAGAGCCAACTGATTTCAGAATATTGTATCAGAATGGAATTGTATAAGAAACAATGACATTTGTAACAAAATCCTGATTCTTTGACAAAATTCAGGTTATTTTGATTTAGGGTTTCAATTCTTTAGATTTGAATTGAATAATGTTCTCATCTAGGAAGCGAAACTATATATCAGCCTCATGTTGGTCTCTCAGCAAGCTAGCTAATAATTCCATTTTTTTACAGGAATTCATTTGAAAGAATTTCATTTAAGACTTAATCATCTGAAATAAGAAAACTCTGAACTAGGCTCATCTGGGACTCCATGTTTTAGTGAATTGGAGACATAAGTGATCAAAAAAACAATTTAGGATGCATCTACTTACATTTTATATGTGATGTTATACATTTTCTTGGTAATACACAACAGTTTGAAATGGCCAGAGATAAATTAATGGTACAAAGTGGCATGACACTTACAATACATTGTAATTTATTGAGAAAGCAATGAATGTACACAGGGAGTTTGTACATAGTAAGCATTTGCCATGGCAAAATCTTGAACAGCAGATGTGTCTTGGGAGGCAGATAGCCTGGTATGTCTAAACACAGTAGCTAGTCTGAGTCCCTCCAATTTCAGGAAATTCCTTGTTATTTTGAGGACATGACTGAAATTAGGTATCTTACTTCTGTGGTGACAGAACAATGTTTTGAGGGAACAGGGGGCCCCTTCTTCTGGGCTAGAGTATCAGATGGTGATACTCACAGAAGTACTGGAGATGTTGAGAGAAATGTGTCCAATAACCTATGCTTTGGATCTACATTCTTCCTGTCTGGTGAAGAGCAGCAGGGAAGTACTGTGTCCATTGCTCATGGAGAATGCCTCTCAAAAAAGTGGGCTGCCAATTGCTTTGAAGTAAAAATTGGTGCAGCCTTTGCTGAAGAAGTTATATAGTTAATGTATTGACCAGTCTCACATCTTCCCTTCTTGGGTAAGATTGTAAAGAAGGTTTGTGGCAAGTCAACTCTCACAATATCTAGATGTCTTTGATTTTGTTGACCGTTGTTAGTCTGGGCATAGATCTTGTTTTGGCACAGAGATTGTTGGTCACATTGGCCAATGATCTCCCTCTGATGGATGAAGATAAGTTGTCTATCATACTATTGATAAATATATCAGCTGCCTGTGATAATGAGGTATTGTTGACTTGCCTTCAGACCCTGGGGGTCTTTCTTTTTTCTTGGAGATATCAACAGGTAGTTGTGCGGAATTTTTACTCTTCCCAGAACTATCAAGTGTGGGGTCCTTTAGGGAGCCAAGCAAACACCCCTTCTGTTCAGCATGTATATGGGGCTGTTGGGGGCCAGTAAAGAGACATGGGGTGCAGTGTTTTCAGTATGCTGATGACTCCCACCTGTAAGCCTCTATCTCATCTGACTCTGAAGTTCAGCACCTCTGAAGTTCAGCCAGTGTCTACTGAAACTAAAGGATGGATGAGAACAAACATGCTGTGGCTCAACTCAGACAAGACTTAAAGTGATGGCAGTGGGGTGAGAAAAGCATATGGAGGACATGGGGAAGGTTACATCAGTCCCTTTGATTGAAGATATCTGTCTGTCTGTCTACTATTAGTTACTTAGGTTTGCAATTTAGAAATGATTTTAGACCCCTAGAAGCTCTTTGACATTGGTATTAAAGCCGTGACCCTGTCAGTTTTTTACCCTCTGTATCAGATAAGGACGTTGAGTTGTGACTCTTCCTTTCAGATGCAGGTCTTGCCACTGTTATCCATAATTCTGTTACCTCCGGATAAGGCTCTAGCAATTTGCATTATGTGAGGCAATATTGTAAAACCATTTGGAGACTGAAGCTGGTGCAGAATGCAGTGACTCATCTGCTGAGTGGTGCATCTCACTGGTAGCATAGGACACCAGTGCTCCAGAGCGTGCACTGACTGCCCACTGGTCTCTGGGTAGAATTTAGGGTTTCAATTATGACCTATAAATCCCTGATTGACCTAGGACTGGCCTTTCTGAGGGATTTCCTCTCTCCTTTTGCCAAACTGCCACAGCTACAGTCAAGAGGGACACTCAAATTGGACCTTCTTCATTATAAGAGTGAGATCAGCTGGGAGGATGATACTGGTGAGGGCTCTGACATGGTGGAACTTGCTCACCTACTTGCTCTGAAATAGCCTGAATTGGTGACCTTCCAGGTATGCTTCAAAAGACAGAGATTTTTGAGAAGGTGAGGGTATGCTTGCTTATTAGAATAATGAAGGGGCAAAAAGGAGTTTCTGAAGGTGGCTGGTGAGTTCCTTCTGCCTGGTTGCCATACAAATAAACAGTGCTGGAGAGTTCTGTCTCCCATAGCACACATTTTTATTTGTCTGAAAGAGCTCTGCACATTCACAGATCTTGTGCTGGAAAATAAGGGTGTTGGCGTTTAGTGTTTACTTAGGAACAGGTTTAAAAATAGTGACAAGAGCTAATCTACTAATGGGAGAAAGTATGTTAATAATTATTGACTGAAGGGGAAAAAAACAACCACAATTCACAATGCATAATATTCAGGCAATATTTGTGACCAGAGAGCTGGTAGAATAATAAAAAAGTGAATAAAATTCACCACAAATATTATTTTCAATGAATTATGCAACCAGTTCTCAGACCTGTCAAGACCTGAACCCTTGATACAATCAAAAGATAAACTTGGGCAACAGCTCTTTAAGCAAAATATGATATTGGTGCCTCATCACTCTAGCCACCTTTTTAATATAATAACTCTTAAGATTTATATTAGAGGTTCCCCCTTCTGCACACTTCATAAGGAGGCTGATCCAACTCCCATTAAAGGCAATGAAATGATTCCCACTGAAATCAGACAGAATGAAAACAAATTTTGAAACATCAGAATTTTTCATGGAATGGAAGTGTTTTCCAGCCAACCCTACTCCTGGAATGTATTCCATCCTGACTCACTTCTGCGATCTTAGACAAGTAATTGGACCTCTATGTAGCCTCAGTTTATCCATCTGAAAAACATTTAACTTACCTTTCAGAATTTGTTGGGAAGACTAATCAATGTTTTAAAGAGTTTTGAGATCCCTGTATGATATTATTTCTAGTACACATTGTTATCATTATATATCTATAGTGAGACAAGCATACAATACTTATAGAGCAAGATACTCTACTACTCATAATGTGTAAGGGTGGCAAAATCCATAAAAAAATTCCAACATATTTTTCTCAAATGTTTGGAGCATGGCGATAATTGTGTTCAGAAGCCATATCAGATTTCATCAACTCTTCATGCATGCATCTGCACAAAATGTGACATAACACAATAGTATTCTGACACAATACAATATGATTTTGACATGTGCCATGTCTCCAGGGGTGCTGGAAAACAATTAAATTATGAATCTCTGATGTACTTGTTTTTATTTTAGAAAACAAAAAGAGTAGTTTGTTTATAGTTTTCTTGTTAGAAATAAGGGACCACATTCACAGGTACTGGGGCCAGTTAATCAGGTTTATGTCTGCTTTGAATAATGAGGATCACCAAAAAGCAGCCAAAGACTATTTGTGAATGCAGCCCAAGTATTTTTGTAAGGGTTTTTTTTTTATTTTTGTTAAGAGGTTTTTCATTCTAGAGTATGAAAAGCATTCATTCAGAAGATAATACAGGAGAAATGTACCAGTGGTCTGCATCTGGCTTAGTCCTGTATGACAAAAAATAAATAAATAAATAACCATATGATGGCTCTTTGTTGGTCTATGTTAAATGAGTTGCTATTTTCAATTCAGCTGATCAGGGGCACTGAAATCAAGAAGACAGTGAGGGCTAGCACCTCCACAATAAAAACATTGTGGGCTCTCACCTCCTATGTAAAGTCCCATGTGCTGGGTAGGTGCGCAAACAGAGGTGAAAATGGGACCTAGAGGGTCTTAGCGGCTGCTTCAGAGCCCGAGATTGGACTAGAGAGCAGGCAGTGGGAACTGGAGGGGCTGGAAACATCCCAGGAGCAGGTAGGAACCCTCATTCGCAGCCTGGAGCCAGCTGTCCTGCTTCCCACCACTGATGAGTCTGCTCACTCCCCCTTCCTATCCCTCTGTGACCTTAAGAACTGCCCAATGCCAACTGACAAAGGGTTCACTGTTGGGTAACAAACTCCTAACAGGCCTGAGAAACTCACTACATCTAGCACACTGCTTTCAAGGTATCTATCTGTAAATTATGTCATGTGACATCTCTAATAAAATCTTATGTCATAATGAGCCTCATAATCGCCGCACAATGTATGGATAGATGATATTTAAGGAGTTGTGATATGTATTGAAAATGTGTTTGGTTGTCACCAACCAAAGGGGAAAAACAGGTTTCTTCCAGACAGGAAGTAAGATGCATATCTTTCAAACTGTAAATTAAGCATTATAAGCCAACACAATGGAAGTTCCATTTATATGCAGAATCAATAGGGGGGAGACAAGATACCAGAGACTGAACCATGGTGGTGTTGCCCTGTCTCTGAGGAAAGACATTAATTTTGGGGAATATAATGGGAAGGCAAAAGGACCCCCTTTTATTCTGCAACTGAGGAAGTAAACAGTGTGTTTACATTCATGTAAATGGGATTTCAACCAGGCTTGGACAGTTGGGGCGAGATAAACTTCCTGGAGAGAAAGTTAGCTTGTTAAGTCTAATGTCTAGAAAGCACATTATGATTTTGTTTATATGTAACCTTTGTTTCCATTATCTTCATTCATCTCAAATCTTTATTATCTTTAATAATAAACGTATGATTGTTTTCACTATAAGTATATCTCAGCATTGTGGTGTTATACAAAAAAACTGATCCTAAACTTAATCATTCAAGTAGTGTGTGTACACTGTTCCTTTGGGATCAGATGATCTGGTAATTCTGTGAGTGTTCAGTGATGGAGAGCTGATTACAACAGTAAATTCCTTCAAAGGGTCTCAGAGCCTTGGGTGTACCTATTTTAACCTGCAAGGTAAAGTAAGGGCTGGCATAGCCCAGAGGAAACTTTTTGGGAGGCCCAGTTAAACACTGACAGTTTAAGTAGTTTAACTGGCTGACAGTTAAACACCAGCAAATCTCCCTCTTTCTAGAAACAAGGGGATAACAAGGTAACTCAGTCCTGAGTACCCTAAGAATCATCACACCTTCACCCACACATTGATGTGTATTTGATAATAGCCAGGTGACTACAGCAATATCCAATTGGTACTAATTGGCATTATCATTGACAAACTCAGCAGGGGCTGAGATGTACCTGTGTGGAGGGCTAGCAAAAGGACTATGCATCACTCAGATCCAATTTAAGCCCTCAAAATAGGACTTAAATAATACATGGGACTTGTGGTGGCCTTATACAAAGGGATGAATCTTGCCCTGAATTAAGGCAGGAAAGGTATATGTCTTGTGTTTTGCAGGGGTGCAACACGAGGCTATCACAATGGTGCCTTCTGGCCTTTAAAGCTAGGCATAGTAGAAAATGAACACCACTTTTACACTAAGAGATTGTTCCTTCAGAGCAATGCAGGGCAGTGTAACTAATATGGCATAATTACACATACTGTAAGTGTTTTGTGGATGATAGAATACAGTTCTATGGCAGTTTAGCACTAATTTCATTTTAAAGGAAGAAGTAAACATTTCAGGGAGCACAGTTTTCCAAACTGCTATTAGGAAAAGGGCGGTTTCTATCAACTTTTTAGGCACAGGAACCAAACCCTCATGATACAGTGTAGAGGTAAAACTCAGATTTTAAAGCCAGAAGGGAGCATCATGATAATCTAGTCTGACCTTCTGCACATTGAAAGCCACAGAACCTCACCCACCCACTCCTGTAATAGATGCATAACCTCTGGCTGAGTTACTGAAGTCCTCAAATCATGATTTAAAAACCTGAATTTACAGAGAATCCACCATTAATTCTAGCTTAAAATCTGCAAGTGACCTGTGTCCCTGATGCAGAGGAAGGAACTCCCCAGGGTCACTGCCAATCTGAGCTGGGGGGAAATTCCTTCCTGATTCCAAATATGATGATCAGTTGGACGCTAAGCATCTTGGTAAGACCCAGTAGCCAGACCCCTGGGAAATAATTCACTGTAGTAACTCAGAGCCCGCCATCTAGTGTCCCAGCTATTGGGGATATTTGCTACTAGCAGCCACAGACCGGCTACATGCCATGATAGGCAGTATCATCATACCATCCCCTCCATAAATTTATCAAGCTTAATCATGAAGCCATTTATGTTTTTTGCTCCCATTGCTCCTCTTGGAAGGCTGTTCCAGAATTTTTGATACTTGCAAATTTCAAACCTCTACTCTTTCCATTCCACTACCAGCTGTGGTGACTAGTGCTAAAATCAACATTAAATAACACACCTAAAAAGAAAATAAAAACACAGAATTGCATATTAACAAATATTTTGAATAACCAAAGTATAGCTCAAAATAAGTTTCTAACAATCTACTGATCTGCGTTAGTATGAAATTAAATGGATTTTCAATTCTATATTTTCTGTCAATTGCTGGAGCTACAATTTTTGCATTCAGTATAATATATTGTAATACATCTCCTCTGCTCAGAGAATAATCATTAATTAATATTTCTGTATTCTCTAAAGAACAAAAAAGATGCAGTATAGATTTTAAAATGACATTTGAAAATCCGTTCAAATGTTAACACCTAGAAACAGATAAAACACAGAATTGAAAGTTTAGTTCATATGTATAACTAGAGATAATCTTAAATTGCTGGGTTTTACCTTGAAAACATGTAGTGGAAACAAATTATGTTTACCAACCCCCCCACCCCCACCCCCTCAAAAAAACCCAAAACCACCACCATCAAAAACACATTCTGAAGTGACATTTTTGCCTCATTTTCTCACTCATTCATATACACATATGGATTTTACAATAGTAATTTTGCTGTTTGTTTTTTTCATTGTGACGTGAAAGGAAAGACTTATGAAACTACACCAACTTTTTCATCTTTTCACAAAAAATATCCAGAAGCCAAAATTCATCAGTTTCAATTCAACTTTTTTTACTAAGCTGTGTTGAACATGAATCTGCTAATTTTTCATTATACAGTCTGACATTTCCCTCAGTAATATTTGAAAAGTAGATATCTGACTGAATACTTTCTAACACAAGAATAGACAGATCCATTTCAGAGGTTTCATGCATATCATAATACCTCTACTGAGCTTTCTATTACTCAGTGGATTCATAAGTTATCTCCATATTATGCAAAATGCAACATGCATCAGAGGTGACATATGCTATTTTGGGCTTTATTACAGCATACCTAATAAACTGGAAGGACACTCATGTCAAAATGAGATTTCAGAATATAAAATATACTCTCCAACCAGTGGCTCATCTGACATAGTATTATATGCTTGTTCTGTTGCATTTTGAAGATGCCTCGTGAGAGTCAAACATAAAACAGAACACTAAGCAAGACTCTTAGTGAGTACTGCCTGTACCTTTGTGAGTCTAATCACATTTTAAGTGTCACTAGCAAATTGAGTCATGTGCTGTGTGGATAGCCTCTATCATCTGCAACAAAATACGCAGTTAAATAGTATACGAATCACATATGGCAAAACACATCTAATACAGCTAGATGAAAGTAGATGCTTATAAGCTTGCCTTCTGTATAATCTCCTTTTTCATCTATGTGGCTCGAAGTATCAACGTTCTTAGATTACAGTTGTTATGTTAAAGGTGATGGAATGCCAGCACTGGAGACTGAAGTCCTGTGTTTTACAGGTCCATTACGGACAACAGCCATAAATGATTTATGTTGTTTTTTTATATATATTGATTCACTATTCACCCAGGATTCTCAGCAATGACCTGGAGGGACCAGCTCTTGGGTGAAGAGGATAGTGCAGTTTGCACTGTTCAATGAAACTGCCAGCAATAGTGTTAGTTGTGAAGTGGACACCTGCCTACAGTGAACTACACTTGGACTCAGACCAACTCACTTCACATAGAAAACCAAACACCTCTCTGATGGTAATAACCCTCATCTCGTAATGTTTGGGCAAGATTTTAACCAGTGACATACACATGGAAGGTTCTATGTCCTTATAACCTTGGGATTAAAATATTTTCTGGGTTGAAACATCTCATGTTAAGTAAATTTCTTTTTGGTATGTACTCTATGTATAAGATTGGAAAGGCAACGAAGGAGAGGAAGGAAGCATTTAATCTAGCTAGTTTTTCTACTATATATTATATAGTTTATACATACAAGAGTTTAACGCATTGTGTCTAATCTCAGATGTACCAGAATGAAATAGGATTAACTCCATTGTAGCTAGTGCAATAATTTGTATTATACTGGTGTAACTGAAAGCAGATTTTTATCTGGTTTGTGTTGTACTGGAGATGCTTTACTTTTTAATTTGTTTTTTTGTTTTGGCAAGACAAATCATAAATCATGATCCAGTCAAAGAGATTGGGATTTGGGAAAAGTATGGAAGGAGAAAATGACATTTCTGAAGTTCAAGTACGGTCTATTTCCATAAGCATAAAACTTCAATGGGCATTTTAGAAGAAGGCAGCAATATCTTCCTTAGACTCAACAAAAATACAGGAAGAGCCAGCAGGTGCCAGCAGGTTCTAGGTAGTAGTAACTCTAAACTGTGCCACTGCCAAAGAAACATCTGTAACAATAGAAGTAGCAGACCACAACTTAATATAGAATTCTGTATAATCAATGCCACATATCTGGCTGAAAGGAATTCAGGAAGGTTGAGGAGCATGATACAAATTCAGGCAGAGTGAGTGGAGGACCTGACTACAGAATGATGTGCTATACCCCCAGCCCTAATTGGTGCCATGCAACAGAGCCTGCCCAAAAATGATACAAAGGGAAATCATACTGGTCAACAGGCAACTTGTCAACTTCTTTGAATTTAAAAGAAGAGACTGCTTTACAATCTAAGAAGGTACAAAACATTTATAATTAGAAACCTGGATAACATTGAGTACTTTAGTAACAGAATCATGGATTTAAACACAGCTGATGAGTTAGTCATACTTGAATCTGAATATAAAGGACAGTCCCTCCGCTGTCTCCCTAGTGCACAAGGATGTTCAGCATGCTGCACCATCTACTAGGAAGATTCTACCTGTGATTCACTATGTGCCTAGCTTGTTCCATGGGATTGTGGGGAGGGGCCAGGATCTGTGTGTCGAGTGGGGGTGGGGCTGTGGTTTTCCCTTCATTATGTATCCTTTGGGACAATGTGATCCCCTACAGGCTCATGTAGGAAGTAGTTATTGAGGACAGGAACTGTGATTTTGCCTGTCTCTTGCATGTGGTGTGCAAGGGTGGGAAGAGGCCTGCTTCTCTCTCCCTTGTGCACCCACAATTACAATATAATGTAAATATTTGTACTTGCATCTATTTTTTTTAACAGTTGGATGTAAAGGAGGAAGTTGTGGAGCCACCCATATTATATAGAAAAAATAAGCAGAGGGCTTGGAGCCAGGAAGTCTCGAATTTTATTCTGCACAACACCCCTGTGAACAAAGTAGAGTAAATGTTATTGATCATTTTAAATCAATGTAGTTCCTTGACTTTAGTTGATCAGTGCTGATTTATCCCAACTGAGAATCTGTCCTTATATTTGTAAGAACACAGCTTCTGATTTACAAGTGTCTGTGGTCTCAATCCAGCAACAAATGAATTCCATTTACAGCATTGGATGGTTAGATCAGGTCCTGTGTGAGCTATTAATGAGCATTTGTTCTTACCCTGTATAGAACAGCTATCAATCTTTTTATTCTTTACAATATAAACAGACAGAATATTGTGATCAGAAGATTTTTCTCACCACCATCATTATATCTAACTCATGCCAGGTGCATGATTCCTTTTGTACTTGCTTTTCAATGTGGCCACTACCAGGATACCATAAAAGATTAATATTGGTGTCTATTGTGTTCTTGTTGATTGTTGTCAAACGGGAGAAACTGCTAGTACCAAACTTGTAACTAAGTGTTTTTTGGTATGAATAGTACAATATATATATAAATTCTATTCAATACACGATGTTTAACATACACTATGTTATGATATGAAGGAATTGTTAAATCCTTCTTGATTGTATTGTATTTAAAATAATCTCTTACGCTTCGCAGAAGATCACACAGACACTGACAGACAAGCTAAGGCCAAAGCCATAGGCCAATTCACTTGTGTATTAATAGAGATCAAAGGAGATGTTATTTGAATTGTTTTTGCTTATCTATATCTTGTTGTTTACTATTACATTATATTTATATTATGCATGCCTAATTAAATAATCCTAGATCAAAATGTGTGCTCATGTAACAGTGTATTCAAGTGCTGGAAGTTCATGAAAACTATATTGTTTTCACTTATCCATTCCTATTATAATGTAATGGCAAGGATTTACATTTTATATATATATATACCTGTGACTAAATAACTCATTGAATGCAAATTAAGTGAATACTAAAGTCAAAGCAATTGGCCATTGTGTGGGTACAAACACTGATCAGATTGTTGTCTGGAGAAGAAGCTGCAAGTACTGATTCAAAGGAAGATCCTTTATCTATAGACTGTTTGGATTCTAACAAGGCAGAATAATTTATCGAGAAAATAGCAATCCCCAGAATTATTCTGGGTAGTCCTGGAAAAGACTTTGGGAAACTGGCAGATTACTACATCTCTGCTATCATTTTGGACTTACAAACTTTGACTCACCTGTTGTTATATTTTACCTGCTTTAACCTCTCAATAACTCTCATTCTTTTTTTCTTAGTGAATAAACCCAATTAGTTTACTATAGAATTGGCTGCTAGCGTTGCCTTTTGTTGTAAGATCTGGAGAATCAATTGTTCTGGGGTAAGTGACTGGGCTCTTGGGACTGGTAGAAACCTGAGGTGGTGTGATTTTTTTTTTTTTTTAATAACCTTTTATGACAAAGTTCAGTTTGGGTGGCAAGATAGCATGGAGAGGCTAAGGGGACTGTCTGTGTCTCCATGATAAGACTGATATAGTGATCCAGGAGTTCACATTTGTTACTGGGTTGGTGAAATCTTATGATATGCCCTTTTTTTCTGACAGTCTGCCCTGAGATAAGCACTCACAGTCGTCCAAATGGTATGACACAGACATTCTATTTTGTTGCTGTTTTCAGTAAATTGGTAATATGAACTATAGTGATTTTATGCCAAATTATCTTAAAATATCAAAGCTTTTTTTTTCTTTTAATTTTTATGCTAGTAGTTTGATATGTCTTCATGAGAGAGAATTGGGACTTCAGGCTGTCTATCACAGCAGAGGATGCATCAAAGATAAGAATTTTGCCCTGCTATAGCTTTATACAGATATATTTAATTAGAGCTTTTTAATAGTTATTTATAAACAGAAAAGGTGCATGCTAAAAATAATTCAACTTAAATGAACTGTATATTGTGAAGTTTCTGATCCCCTATGTGTTTCAGGGCATGAATTCCTAGCCATGCCTATATACCGCATTGGTAGATGCCATGGAAATACCTCTGACAGATAAGTGAATAGGTCACATAGTTTTCAAAATAAGCTTGTAATATTTTTGAGAACACAGAAAGGACATTTCTGTAGTTATGTATTAGCTCCACTAAAGACTAGTGTTTTGGAAAAGCTGTAGACTTGGAATCATTATTTTATTCATGAGTGTTATGGAGATAACTTTGATTTTGACAAAATCTCCATGATCATTCTAAAATTACTTAAGTGTCTAAACAGAAAAGAATTGTAGATGATTCCAATAACTTTTCCAGGCATGTTTACGGTCCACGATCCAGTACCTCTTTAAGAAAACAATTCTGCAGTAAGTTAAAAAATTGAAAATGTGTTTTAAGCAATTAGCACAATATCCCAGCACTTCTATTTTCATAGTTCTCCTGACAGCAGCAGGCCTTTCTGTTTTCACCAAGTGTCTTCTTTCATAACCATCTGGGTGACAGACATAACTACAGACTAAGGAATTTATGATTCTGTTATATTTGGAATCAGAAAATAAGATATTTTTTTTCCCTTAAGAGTTTCCCCAAATGTCACTGCATTTTTGTTAGCAATGAAAGTCTTGTCCTCTTGATGGTGATATTTTTTGCAAATGGGCTGCAAAAAATATTGTTGAGGAAGGGAACATTGCACATAAATTTAAATGCTAATTAACTGGCCCCATTGTTACTTGTTTTATTTTAAAATGTATTCCACCCGGCAAAAGACATTGGGACATCACATAGCTTCTTTCCATCTCTTCTGCATAATACTAGTAGAGATGGGTTGAAAGATAGGAGGGGATGCTGATTTGATTACTTTACTGTACTTTTTACTGTACTGATAATGCACACTTATTTTTAGATGTACAGATCATTATCTGAAAATGCCACTCTAGAAAAAAACTTGTGTCTATCTTATTTTAAAACTACCTAATTAATTAAGTGCTGTTCTTATGAAGTGCAGAGTGCCTGCAACTCCCTATGGCCTCAATCCTGCAGTGAGCTCCATGCAGGCAGATCCCTTCTTCCTCACAGACACCCAATGAATTCAACGCAACTCCACTTGGATGAAGGTGGTCTGCCTACCTATATCTTGTTACAATATCTGGGACATTGACATCAGTAGGAACTGAAGAGAAAAAAAGTGAAAGAAGTAGAAAATTCCTTGTGATATTGATGCTCTGTATATTATAAGGCCTGTGTAACTGTAATTCACCACCTTACCTGCCCCCTCCTCCTGCATTTATAATATATTGTCTTTAATTACATGCTCAGTTACTAGTATTTCCACAGGCCCCCATTTTCATTCAGTGTACAGTATGGATGGTGCTCAGTGAATGAATGCCAATGGTGGCTGGCCACTGAAGTTCTGTGCTCGTTAATTGGGGGACAAAATATGGAGAATCTCTCTCTGATCTCCAAAAAGCTCAGTGAAGATATGTTTTTGTTACTGTTGCTGAATGTTAGATTTCCCTGAGGTTGCTCATTAAAGAAAAACTATTTTAAATTAACACTTTGTATTTTAACCATTCAGTATTTTGGTTTTATCCACAAACTGCTTGCAGTGCAGTTATCCTTGCTTAAGCTTTTATTTTTCATTCATTTAAAAAAAAAAGAATTTAGTGTCCATAAAAAGTGTCAGATGGATAGAAGGCTGAAATCTTCACACAAGATGTACAGTACCAGTACTATAAAGTCAGTGGCATTAGAACTCTGCCCTTCTCTCTTCCCTTGTCCCTCCTAGTGTGTCTCAATAGGTTCTGGAAGGAATTTTCCATGACTGGTTGGGTATTTTAATTCTTATCCATACTAGTTTAGACCTTGATTTCTTCACCAAGATTGCTAAATAGTGCCAGTTATGACATCTTCAAAAACATTTCACATAGACTATTTGTGACAGGGTGCTGGGCAAACGATTGCTGATTCAGCACTCTGTCACAGCAACTCCCATATAGGGGGGTAGATTAGAGCTGGCTGGAGATGACCTGATCGTAATTGGGGAGGCAGAGACTGCTGCCACTAATTAGCCTGGGGCTGTATAAAAGCCTCAGGGGAAGGAAGCCGAGGGGGAGCAGAAAGAAAGGGAAAATGCAGGGAGTGGAAGCAGGGAGACAGCTCTTCCCTCCTTGCAGATGGTGAAAGGCCAATTGTATATGGTGAAACGGTGGTGGAAACAAGCTTGTGAATAAACTGCACCAGTGGTTACTAACCCCAGAGTCTCAGAGCGACTTTGTGAATCTAGCAGACGCAGGAGCCAAACGGCCCCTGCCACACTCTGCTACACTACTGAACAGCCATCTGAGTCTAATAACTTGTGATAACTACTGACCCTGACAAGGTTCAATCTAGTAGTCTAGAGGTGAAATTATCTGAATTTGTCTTGCTAAAACACAGATTAATCCATCTCCTTTCTCTGTCTGGTATTTGTATGGTTTTAAAATAAATTTTCTTAAATTTACAGACACCTTTTGTTTATAGCTAGATAAATGTCACTGGTTGGTTTACCTGGTTGGCTTTGAAATCCTGATTCATTTATTTTTTAGTCTGGCCAGAGATTATTTTTATTTTCTTTCAGTTTCTGGGGATATTGCCACAATCTCTACTGCCCTCTGGTGGCCAGTTTAGTTAGGTAGTTCAAAAAGAAGCTGTCATCCATTTCAGGATCAGGGATAAATGGATGACAGAATACAGGGGAGGGGAATAATAAGATAGTAGGAAGAGTGGGCAGTGCTGATCTTATTTTATAGCATCATTTTAGTCAAACAAATATATTTTCTGAATTGTAGGGTAGGAGTAAATTTGCAGATCATACATTGAATCAACACCCAAAACAATGGGGCCCTGATTCTGATTGAGGCCTCTGAGCTCTATAGTGAAAGTAATCAAAATAGTGATAATGACGATAGAGTCCATGCTAAAAATAAAATAAATAAAAAAAGGAAGAAATAACACTGCTTTTATGGTGGGATATTCTTTTCACTTCCTCCCCTAAAGCACTGTTAACTGTTGCTATGAGTTATTAAACAGCTACCATGTACTAGTCCCAAAAGTGACTGCACTTCATTATCAGAGGGGTAGCCGTGTTAGTCTGGATCCGTAAAAAGCAACAGAGAGTCCTGTGGCACCTTTAAGAGTAACAGATGTATTGGAGCATAAGCTTTCGTGGGTGAATACCCACTTCGTCAGACGCACTTCATTAGTAGATAAAGGTTTTGAGCACACTCAGCTGCCATTGACTGCACTGGGAGTTGAGCACATTCAGTGCCCAGGATTGGACCTTAATATCCTACAGCCATCTGGCCACCATGAAATTCAGAAGTGTGAATATTTCTTTAACCTGTTCTTCAATACACAGCTCAAATAACATTTCCACCACTATCAGGCATGTGTGCCTTTTTTCCACCTCAATTCTTGGTCAACCAAGATTATTGTTTAATTATGATTAAAGATGGTCAAAATGACTCTAATTTCACTTTTGACAAAAAATATAACCAAAAGTGTGATTTTTTTTTTAAACAAAACTCTCCCCTGAACAATCCTGATACAAAAAAATACATCGATTTCCCAACCCCCTTAATTTTTCTTCAGCTATAAATCTGATTGGAATGATTGGATTTATGAAATTAGGAACATTTTGGGGAAAAAGCAGTACAATATTTGGAAAAATCATTAATTTTTTTTTAAACCGGTTTTCCAACCATCTCAAATTATGGCAAATGTAAAATCCACTCTCCATTCATGTATGAGTTCTGCATCTTTCCCGCAACATCCAGGAGTATGGCTACAATACAACATTCAACTTTTTAACAATATTCCCCTGTAGTGCTATAGGAAAGGAAGGTTATGGTTAGAGCATTGGAGTAAGACTCTGGAGAGCCCTGTCTATTTTCTGTCTCTACCACAGGCTTTGTGTGATCTTTGGCAAGCGATTTAAGCTCCCTGTGTCTCAGTTCCCCTATTTCTTGTCTTGTCTGTGGAGATTGCAAACTCACCAGGGCAGGGACAAATCTCTTACTTTGTGTTTTGTGTAGTGCTTAGAACAATAGAGCCCCAGTCTTGTTTGGGACCTCTAGGCTCTACTATAAGATTAATAATACAGTAGTAATAAATATGTTTTGCTTAGAAATGTTCAATAGCAGCATTTCCATTCATTTGGAATAACTAGAAAACTAATTCAATTTCCAAAATGAAGTAAGGTTTATATTTGAGGGTGTTGGGGGGGGGGGAGAGGGGAGAGGGCAGGAAAAGTATCACATTGGAAATATAATTATGGAGGAAATGAAGTCATTTATCTGCATAATGCTATGAAATTAGCCCCTTTCTGGGTCTGACACAGAGTACTCTTTAGCTCCTGTCTAACCTTTAGAGTGTGCAGTTTTCTGCATAGTTAGTGCCTTATACATTTTCATTATGTGTCTCTGATTAACCTTGCCACCACTTCCCCTGCAGCCTCAGAGGTGGGGAGACTTTGTCTGGACTATGAGGGGAAAGAAAACCATTAGCTTCTTAGTGACTGCCTTTCCTTTCTCCTCAAGGGCCCTCAGCCACATCGTGGGATAAAGGGGGAGAGGGAGGATGTTCCTTGGCTGATTGCGGACAGAAGAGTGTAGCATAAGCTTATTGCGCCTCTGCACACAAGAAAATATTTATAAAACCTTCACACTTCCTGGGTGCCATTCTGCACCCTGAGAAAGAGCTGGGACTAGAGCAGGACCAGATTTTGGGCTATGCTGTGGGCATCATGTTAGTTACATTTTGGTGGTAGGAAGGAATTTTCCCTCACTGACAGATTGGATTGGGTGGGTGAGTTGTTTAGTTTTTTTTTCCCCCACCTTCCTCAGAAGTCCAAGACCCAGTTGAGAGGTTAGCTTGTAAAATTCATGTTGTTGCAACTTGGCAGGTGTCCAGTGCAAGTACTCAATCAGTAGGGGTTCAGTTCCTGGATACATTGGAATTGGAAGCAGAGTAGGAGAGGGCATCTCCTAAAGAAGTTGGCAATGGGGTTTGGGTCCTAATGTCTGGTGCAGTGAGGAGACAACCTTCCTATTTCCCCGCATTTAACGCTCATATGAGGGGAGGGCAGTGGGCTCCCAGCAACGGTGCTGAGACCAGGTTAATGGGGTGTGCAGTGGAGGGCATCCCTTTGCCAGGTGATACGGATTACAGAAGGAAGGATGACCTGCACTGGACAAGTTATTCACTGAGCGTGCCCAAATTTGTTACTTAATAAAGTTGTGGCCTACATAAACCACATTCCCAGTGTCCTGTCTCTTCCAGCGGTGAGTGGGACAAATGTGCAAGATACTAATGCATATATTTACAAACTAGATAAAAAACTATCCTAATCGGTAACAAATAAGTAAATCTGTGGTTTCTAGTAATATTCAGAAAAAATCTGTTTTTGCTATAGATGACTTTAAGATATATACAACACTCTTTCCATTATCTTTCTATCTCTGTCTCTCTCTTACACATCACACAAAAGCAAAAGTAATTTTCCAGGTATCTGATTTATTAATAACTATCTATGGACCAAGGCAGGAGATCTTAGTTATTATCCACAGATTTCTTATAATGCTTACAGATAATAAAATACAATTTTAAAACCTGAGTTTGCTGTGGCTCTGTCAATGCAGGTTGCTTACATAGGTACCATGGGCCAAACTGCTGTCCATTGAGCAAAACAATTGAATCACTGCCTGTCCTGTCTCTTTAAGAACCACAGAATTAGGCCCCAAATCATATACTAGCATGATCTAAAAATGGGGCAATGGTAATGACTTCACTTTTTTGTTTTTGTTTGTGGTAAAATTTCAGATATGTGGGTATGAATAGTTTCCTACTCATTTTTGTTAACTTGGTTTTTTTTTTTTCTTTATCTGATTTTTTTAACATAGGAGGAATATAGTAAATATAATGCATTATAATCAGATTGCACTCTGTGTGTGTATGTGTGTGTGTGTGTGTGTGTGTGTGTATATATATATATATATGTATATATACACATCATACATGAGGATGTGACGTGGGATAAAAGTTTATTTGGCACAAATTTGGATGAATAAATCACTCACAAGTGTTAAACTATGAGTGAGTTATGCAGGTCAACACAAAAGTACAATTCTAAAACTTTCATAGCATTCTTATACCCCCACACATTGTGTACCTCTTTATATAACTATCTTATGGATATTTTACAGAGTTTATACAAATATATATAAAGACTAATATTTGTAGCCACTTATCTGTGAAACCAAGTGTCTACCTATACAGAGCTCAAATACAAGTCAGAGGTATGTGCTAAAAACAATTTATCACACATTCCTCTAAATTATGACATGGCCATTACCTTCAGGGATATAATACACAGTGTGTATGTACATATAATAAACTCTGACTAAATTTCTTCCATTTTTATGTGTCAATTAAACTAAAAGTATTATAAATTGATCACTGGTACCATACAAAATATAACTATTATTCTAATTATATCAGTGTGTCTTTTGTACTTTTTCAAGATCAGCAGATTAAGCTATCGTACTGTATATCTTTAAAAATAATGGACCATATTTTCTCAATTTCCTTGCTTGTCATTTAAGCTAAAGGTGATTTTCTCTAAATTTGTCAGGTCACTTAACTCTGTGAGTCATTCTGCTGCGTTTAATCCCTGTGCAGATTTTCATTTCCACAGTATCATCCCTTTAGCAATTGCATTTGCTCTTGATAGGAATTTCTTTTGTGATTCATTTAAATTCAAGGGACTATTCAGGTCACCTAGCACAAATATTTCTGGATCACTAAAAATGTCACTGTCCATAATCATATTCACTCTATTTCTTTCTTTTTCTCAAAAGGAATACTATGGGACACTGCCATAACATATGTAGCACATTCCCATTTTCTTTCCTACAATTCCAGCAGCTGTCACTTTTATGCCATATTTCAGCCTCCTAGTTGGTATCCAATATGCCCTGAAAATGACTTTCTGTTGAATAAGTTTTAATATGAAGTCTCATATGGACTTTTAAACTATTCCACCATATTTTGCCCACTTCCTGATCTCATTATGATCGCTTATAGCCCTAGTCTATTCAGTACTTACCTGTGGAGTATTTAGAAAATACTAAATGGCAAACTATATATTAATAATATCTGAGTAATAATTCACAACATTTTATTTTGTTCAGTGATTTCCCCCCCTTATTTAAAAGTATTAAATGAATGTCTTCACTTAATAAATCTTGATCTTCATGTATTAGGATTTATAAACATTATGACTAAATATTAAATTTAAAATCTGTCTAATTATTGTGTTTTTTCTTTTCCTGGACCTACATAGTGAATCAATAAAGCACAAAATGTATATGTTTAGATACATAAATCATCCAGTCAAGTATTAGAAACAATAATGTGTGATTTACATAACACAGAAGGGAATTGCAAATGTTACAATCAAATATTCAGTTCAAATATGCTTTTGGTGAATATTAGGAATCCATACTAAAAAGCTGTCATGAGTATTTGCACTAGTACAGTATAAGCTCTTGAATGGTTGAGGAAAGGAGAAACAAGTGTGTCATGAGCATCAAGTAGTCATTATATAAATATATAATTTGGTGAATATATATTTCTTGTATTGATTTAGGTCAACATCATTATTTTCTATTTAAAAAACTGGCTTGTCTCAGATAGTGACTTACTCATGAAAGACTGGACTAAATTTGAGGAGTTTTTTTGTAAAGTGAAATTTGTGTGTTTCTATTATGTTTGAAAGGGGAAAAAAAGTTTGTGCCTTTCATTTTAACACACGCTGCCTAATAAAACAAAAAGGGAAAGTGGTTTCAGACGTTCTACCTCAAATCCTGCTTATCCTGGTATTACTTTATTTGTCACCTAATTCTAGTTTTCCCAAAACATATATTCCCTTTCTGCCAATACACACAGCCACTACAAAAAGACAAAAGCACACACAATTTATGCTTATAAAATCTCTTCTAACTGTTGTCATCACAATATCTTTCTGGTTAGGAGGGTACTCTTTTGTTATGTTTTACAAAGCCACAAACATCAGAGATCACTGCCTATGCAAAGTTTGTAACTTTTCTTTGTGTCAATGAAATCATCTCATCTC
Organism: Emys orbicularis; assembly: GCF_028017835.1. Taxonomy (NCBI): domain Eukaryota; kingdom Metazoa; phylum Chordata; order Testudines; family Emydidae; genus Emys; species Emys orbicularis. The sequence goes on along the minus strand of NC_088687.1, from coordinate 49,347,585 downwards.
CATTTTCAAGAGCTGCTAATTACATACAGCATATTAAATCAAGTCCACTTGGGGATAGGTTTCCTTAATTAATTAATTCAATTAGCAATAAGACAGAAGAGGGAGATGTGGTTATCAGGAGATAATCACACTCTTGGGATGTTGCATTGCAAAGATGAGCTTTGCTTATCTTTGTATGGTAATGGGGTAACTACTTTTATGTAGTTTTAACAAGTGACACCTGACTCTGCAGTTGAAAAAAAACCTTGAAATAGTTGAGGTCTTCACATACATCTTTTGAGAGAGCCATCTATAAAATTTCCTAACTGAGGCACATGGACACTACAACTCAGATCTACCAAGGCATTTAGGCTTCTAAATACCTTAAGTGACTTGCAGACGGTCATACAGGAAGTCAACAGTGGAGGTAGAAATATAACATAGGATATCTTGTTTCCTATTCTTTCAAGGAGATATAGGATGACATCCTAAATTCTGAAAGGAATTTGAGTGGTTTATGCAGTTGACAGAAACTTCTCAATGTAACTAAATTTCAGACCCATGATAGCTCAGACTACCAAGTTCTGTCTGTCCCTGCAGTTTCCATTTTCCTCATCTATAACTTTTCTCCTTTCTGCACTGTTTCTGTTTCATCCACTCTCCTCTGTCTGTACTGAAAGAGTGACTCTCACTTCCACCACTGTGGCCTTACTGCCACAAGAGTAACTTACCTTTACAACACTATCCAGAGCCAACTGAGCAAACCTCCAACTGTGCTTTAGTTTGAATCAAATAATTCACAAAAATGTGACAGCACTCTATAATGAATTGTGAGATTTTTGTCACTTGTCAGGTATTTCACAGTGCAATCTCTGTATTGTCATCCAAAGGATTTTAAAGTAGGGGTTCCTCTTCCCCTCACAATGGTACTTATTTTACCCCAGTTAGGCAGATTCTAACCTTTCTTGCTTATTTGAACCAAGCAATAAGGTGGAAGTATGTGGCCAGTCAGTTCATATAATTAGGAGCTTTATTCTCTTCTTAAAAGCACAGTGCTGTGTGTAATTCTCATTAACATTATCGGGAGATTCAGTGCTTCATGTGCCTCAAGAAGAGACAAGACCACTACAGCAGATTGCAGATGCTAGCCAAAACAATATTGTTTTGGTTTCTCCTTTTGAAAAGCTGGTATGATTTCTTACTTCAAGAAAACTATTTATATATCTTGCTATTTGAATTCCTTTTTTTAAAGTTCCCCATAAGCTAACTGAATGCATGCCTACAGAACTGCAGAAAACCAGAATGTCCTGGGAATGGCCTCCAACTACCATGAAATTACAATCTTCAGAGCGTATCAATAATAGGCTAGGTCATTATAACTTCTCACTCTAGTTACACTCTTGGTCATGACAATGAGATGTCATGAAATTTTAATGCCTGGTATATTCTGTGATTGATGCTATTTTGCTTACTCCTTTAACCTTTTTAATATATTGTCCACCCTTCTTGATAAGACAATTAAGTAAAATAAGTAAACCTTCAAGCAAGGAAGAAGCCATACTGGAAATTGTTTGAACTGGTTACTTTATATGGGACTATATTTTGTGTGTGTGGTTCTGAATTTAAGTTAAAAATGTATTTTTGTTAGAGAATCAGGTTGAGAGACAGCACCTCCAGTTCTGTTTCCTCCTATTACACATTACTTTTAAGCCTAGTAAATAATCTGAGAATGATTTACAGACATTTCAAACTGACCATTCTTTAAAAAATATATTTATATCATTTATATTATATATAATACATTATATCATTTCAGTACTTGATTCTGAAAATCCTTATTCCTATGAATAATTTTTTTGCTAATATGTGTAGTCCCATTGTATTCAGTGGATCTATTCTTGTGAGTTTGCATGATCATATGGTTATGGTAGGTGTCAGTAGGTCCTGCTGTTTCATATGGTCTTCAGATTTTTTTTCCTTATCTGAGTGAGTTTTGACTCTTGGCAAGATATTCTGTGGTGTTGTGAGTTTGGGATTATGCAAGGTTTGGTGCAAAGGAAGTTGAAGGAGAGAGAGAGCGAGCTGTGTGATTAGCACAGAGTTTATTTGCCTTGGGCGCTGATTCAAGTCAATTATTGAGGCAGAGTTCCTCATTGGGGACTGGTCAAGGATTTGGGGCTGAGATTCCTGGAAGGATAGGTTACCCTGAGTACTGTTTCACCATCTTGTTCAGGACTGGTGTTTATGTGTAAATAAAGTAGGTTATAAACACAGTGTGTCTAGACTCCTTGTCACTATTTTACTTCCATTGGGAAGCTGACCTGCAGGGCCCCGACATATATCACCCCTCGGCAGAGAAGCAACATTGTCATCAAAAGTGGACACAATACTTTACAGTAAATAAATGCATCTGTGATGAAGCAGCATTGTCATTGTGCTTAGGGTCATCAGAGACACCAGGTCAAGTCCCATACTGTGTACAAAGTGAGTGGTTTACTCAATTGTGCATTAGTTGACACTTAGTTCCCTGAATAGTACAATATAGACTCTACATTCGTGAACTCATATATTGCAGGGTACTGTTTGATTTGGGGTCCAAAGCCAACAGCTGCTAGGGTTCTGGCCCTATACTTGATACAACTTGTAGCTGATACTTGATTGACCAGTTAGAAGCACTACTATGACTGCTCACTGCTTAGAAGTGCTGTGAAAAGAGCAGTAGGAAAATAACAGCCACAGAGCACACGTCCATCTCCTGAAAACCCACATCCCAGTGCTGTAGCCCACAGGTACCAGCCACAAGCAACAATGTGGTCTGGATACACAGAAGCAAGAAATAACCATAGCAGCTCCACCTGACTAGAAAGGCAGGATATTCCAATAAAGTGCCCATAAGAGAGATGCTGGTGTCATCAAATGACATCCATTCTTGGCACAGTTTTTAATTATTTCCCTTATTATTAGACATCAGACCAGATTCTCACCTGGTGTATGTAAGTGTAACTCAACTCACTTCAATGGAAATGTGCTCATTAGCACTAACTGAGGATATGCCCATTCAATTGCATATCACAAAGCCCACCAGGAATCCATCTCAAGTGTGTGCATTTTGCCGTGTCTATGTGTACAGTTCTCAATAGTGATAGTACATGATGTTATTGTATACAGCTGGATTTCTTTTCAGCTGCTTCCCAGAGACATGTTGTGTAAGCATCATAGAACTAAAGGACAAGAGTCTGATAATAGTGATAATGTACTGATTGCATCATTATTGCAAATTGGTGCTAGTGGGCAGGCTCATATGAACAGTTACTGCTTGTGGTTTCACAAAACTATTTTCCTCCAAGCTTTCCTAATTCTAAGGGTACAAAGTAATGGTTACCTGTGGTGCATATTGGACTGGCAGCAAATGGAGGCTAGCAGGGTGATTAAAGATTTGGAGGGTGCTTTTGGCACATTCTTAGTCTGGATTAGACTTGTGTTTATAAATTTAAGCACATGCTTCAATCCGTTGATTTCAGAATTTAGCATGTGTTTAAATTTAAGCACAGTCTTAAATACTGCTTAATTGGAGCCCTGTAGTGTCGAGTATCTGTCTCATTCCTGTTATAAATCAAACATTGTGTGTGTCCCAACATGAGATGAGAGCCACTGCTTTACAGTAGGGCTTGTACTTCAGAATGGGAAAGGTGTGTAATTCTATTAATACAGTGTGTCTGTGTATTGGGGGGGCGGTGGGGGATGTTAACTGTTTTAAAGCAAAGACATATTTTGTCACTTTAATTTAGATCCTCCACAATGTTTAAACAGGCTTCTTCTCCCCCCCCCCCCCCCCCAAGAACTGCTCCCTCCATTCTATATGAAGTTTTTCTTGCTCTGACTGCTTTCCTCTACAACTCTGTTTATTTTTTACTAAAGCAATCAAACATTATGTAGACTAATAATTCACAAGGCCTATTTTTGTTTCAGGCATTAACTCTGGCATCTTTGGTACCCTTCCACTTTCCACAAACCTAACGATCTGTCTATCTGAATATGAATTCATTTTATAAAATTAACACATTAAAAGTCTACATCAATCATATTGAAAAGCTAGCAAAAATGAAATATAACATTCATTTTATCCAAGTTTATAAAGAAAAATGTCTTTTCAGAACAAGAAAATTACATTTTTATATAAACAAAAGTCTGGTCTAAAGTGAATTACCAAGGTATTTGTGAGATTCTCTGTAACAAAATTTCAGGAAGCAATAAATTCCTTATAGCATAATTCCAATTCTGTGAAATGGTCCAAAATTATTTTAAACATGCTTTTTACTTATACAAAATATAAGATATGCAAATGATTGAATGTCAGTCTCTTGAAGAAGGGAGATACCTAAAACATAAGTTTTGGATAGTAATTTTCCATATGTTTACTGTAGGTAGCCATTTTTTCAGAAAAAATACTTCTATCGGGTAATATATGCATTAAAACCTTAAGAGAAGCATTCAGAACATGTTAGAAAAACACACAAACCTAAGTTAGCTTCCTACCTTGATTCATCTATTAACCTCCAAATTATTTATAAAGCCCACCAGTTCTCTGTGTTTTCTGGAGAAAGGGATGAGTGGCTGGCTGGAGATAGCAGGAGAGTTGTGTGAGAGAATGAGCCTGAATTACTGTTGTAATTTTGTAATATTTGTATATGGTCCCAGAGCATTAATGGAGTTACAGGTTTCATTCATAACGAATAGAGGTAACCTTTTGGCTGTGTATGAGGTACCCACATTGGGCCAGACAGTAGCCTGGCATTTTATGTGTTAATTTCAAGCAGTAGTCAGTGGGGAGCTAATTAACTCAGCCTATTTAAGCACAGGCACTTAAGGAGGGACTGGATTACTTAAAGATTAGGAAAGGGGAGTAGTTAAGGTGGAGTCAGCATAAGGAGTGTTGTTTCTGGGGAGTTTACTGTTTGTAAAGGTGCATGGAAGGGCATGTGGTGAGGGAGATCTTTCACATCTGTATCTTGGGCAGGTTAAAGGGAAAATGACTGGCTATTGCTTAGTAAATCCTAAACCCACTGAGACTGCAGGGAGCAGAAGTAGGGTTTCTTAGTAGAAGAAATTCAAACCAATGGGGAGGAGTTTTGCCTAGTTGTTTTTCAACTTTATTCACCTCCGAGTCCCTGATATAAACCTAAAAGTCTAAGGAAAGTTGATAGTGTCCAAACTGAGCCTCAAGCAAGCTCATTTTTTTTCTTTTTCTCTTTCTTAACACTTTAGTCTGCCCCTGCCACATGTGTACTTTTTAAAAAGTGAAATAAACGAACAAATAGCTATGTGAGTGGTTCAAATAATTCTGTATAATAGCCTGAAGCCTTTACTTAGGATTTGATTGTGTCATTTAAAGATGGCCTACAGTAAAGTGTAGTGCAGGGCTGAATTATCCCCCAAGGAGGCAGAATTCCTCCTTGAGCAATGGTTATGTTTCTGCTAGTTCATCTCTTGGGGTACTGATTACTTCCCCTTCAGAGCAGCCAGCCAACTCAAGCCTTGCTGCCCTCTAGCCCCACTTTCACTTCTCTGCAACAGGCTGTTTTGGAGCACCCTGCAGAAGAATAGGGTGGAAGCAGTCTGTGCTCTCATGAGACCAGACACCAGAACTCTGCCTAACACAAGGAAAGGGAGAGACTCCAAATGCTCCATACACACCACTCAGCGCCAATTTAGGAGCAGACAGAATCAGTTTTTCACTTAATTGCTTGAAGTATTGAGTAAAATTTTTGTATGGACTTCAAGATTCGGCTGAGAAAAATATATTTTGCAGAAAAATATCAGATTTACAGTAGGGCTGTCAATTAATTGCAGATAACTCATGCGATTAACTAAAAAAAATTAACCGTGATTAAAAAAACTTAATCACAATTAATCACAGTTTTAATTGCACTGTTAATAGAATACCAATTGAAATTCATTAAATATTTTAGATGTTTTTCTACGTTTTCCTATATATTGTATTCTGTGTTGTAATTGAAATCAAAGAAATTGTATTTTTCAGTTCACCTGCAATCTCCTGCAGTTCAGTGCAATCACTTTGTCATGAAAGTGCAACTTACAAATGTAGATTTTGTTTGTTTGTTACATAACTGCACTCAAAGAGTACAACAATGTAAAACTTCAGAGCCTACAACTCAACTCAGTCCTACTTCTTATTCAGCTTGTCACCAAGATAAATAAGTTTATTTACATTTACAGGAAATAATGCTGCCCTCTTTTTATTTGCAATGTCACCAGAAAGTGAGAACAGGTATTTGCACGGCACTTTTGTAGCTGGCATTGCAAAGTATTTACGTGCCAGATTTTCTAAACATGCTTCGTGCTTCAACCACCATTCCAGGGGACATTTGTCCATGCTGATGACGGGTTCTGCTCGATAACAATCCAAAGCAGTGCGGACTGAGGCGTGTTCATTTTCATTATCTGAATCAGATGCCACCAGCAGAAGGTTGATTTTCTTTTTTGGCGATTCAGGATCTGTAGTTTCTGCATTGGAATGTTGCTCTTTTAAGACTTCTGAAAGCATGCTCCACACCTCGTCCCTCTTATGTTTTGGAAGGCACTTCAGATTCTTAAACCTTGGGTCGAGTGCTGTAGCTATTTTTAGAAATCTTACATTGGTACATTCTTTGAGTTTTGCAAAATCTGCAGTGAAAATGAACAACATGTGCTGGGTCATCGTCCGAGACTGCTATAACATGAAATATATGGCAGAATGCGAGTAAAACAAAGCAGGGGACAGACTATTCTCCCCCAAGGAGTTCAGTCACAAATTTAATTAATGCATTATTTTTTTACCAAGCGTCATCAGCATGGACACGTCCCCTGGAATGGTGGTTGAAGCATGAAGGGACATAAGAATCTTTACCGCATCTGGCACATAAATATTTTGCGACACCGGCTACAACGGTGCCATGCGAAAGCCTGTTCGCACTTTCAGGTGACATTGTAAACAAGAAGCAGGCAGCATTATCTCCTGCAAATGTAAGAAAACTTGTTTGTCTGAGCGACTGGCTGAACAAGAAGTAGGACTGAGTGGAATTGCAGGCTCTAAAATTTTACATTCTTTTGTTTTTTAATGCATTTTTTGTACATAATTGTATATTTGCAAGTTCAACTTTCATGATAAAGAGATTGCACTACAGTATTTGTATTAGGTGAATTGAAAAAATGCTGTTTTTTTTACAGTGCAAGTACTTGTTATCAAATAATATAAAGTGAGCACTGTACACTTTGTATTCTGTGTTGTAATTGAAATCAGTATATTTGAAAATGTAGAAAATATCCAAAAATATTTAAATAAATGGTATTCTATTTTAAACAGTGTAATTAATCATGATTAATTGCATAAAAAGTGTGTTACAGTTACATTCAGTTTAAGACATAAATCTGCCAAAGTAATGTAAAGTCCTGCTGTCATCTTGTGGGAAAGTATTTTAAAACTCAGACACCCCCTATCCTCTGCCACCCTCCAAAAAAAAAAAAAAAAATCAGTTAATACTAGAAACGTTGGTATGAAACAGGGACTCTTGTCTATACTATTTTCTCTGTAACTGACATATAAAGTCTTTCATTTGCATACCATATTTTTCATAAAAACAAATTAACATCAAGAATGAATGATTATATCTAGTGAAGAGGAAAACTCAAAAGGTTTGTAGTTCAGTTAGTTTCAGTAAGCACCTGGAAGTTTGGATGCTTATCTGAAGGGTCTGAAAAGTCAGACTGGGAATCTGGTAAGAAGATATTTATCTTGTGAGAGGAAGGTTAGCCCAGTGGTTAGGGTGTGAGCTGGGGGCTCAGGAAACCAAGGTTCCATCGTTACTATACTGCAGATTTTCTGTGTGACTTTGGGCAAGTCACTTAGTATGTTTGTGCCTCAGTTCCCTAGTTGTAAAATGGGCATAATAGTACTTCCCTGTCTTCAATGGGTATTGGAAAATAAATGCATTTAACGTTGTGAGGTGCTCAGATGCTATGCTACGAACACCATATGTGTACTTCAGAATGAAATATATTTCTCTCTTCCTGACCCCTCAATGAGATAAACAAGCTTCAAAACTTTATTTTAAACCACAAGGGAGCTATTTAAGTTTGGTTTGAGTTTTAGGTACAAGTGCAGGGGTTTCTTGATTTCCCCCCCCCCCTATATTTTGTCAACAGTCCTTAATTATGATGTAAGGTGGGGAATACACAGTAGAAACACTGGATGGTAACAGAGGCTACTTTATATTTGTTGCGAGATATAATCTTGGAAAGCAGATCTGGCAGAGTTAGTGAAAGCCAGTTAGATATAGTTTGAAATGAGATATTATAGAGGATTGGAGGGCAACTCATGATTTTGGGCTACATGGGTTGTTGTGATAATTCTCCACCAGAGTCCTAAATCTAATAACCATTGTTTGCAGATAAAACCTTCTTAAAGAATTGTAGTTAGACAAGACACCTCAACCAACTTAATCATAGAGTAGGGATTTGATAATCCCAGAGAAAACATGACATTCAGCATTGAACTGTAGAACTGTAGCCGAAATTATATGAATGTCCCCCAAAGTAACTTCTGCGGTCAGTTATAGCAATCCTCTGGTGCCATTCCAAGCTTTATGCACAGCATTATGTCAGTCCTTCTAAAAGAAGGAATAGAAAGAAAAATCTAAGTAACAAAGTTTATATATATATAATAACCTTTAAGATGATCAGGTGAATTGCAAGTCAAGAATACAATATCTCATTTGCTAGGCATTTCTGGGGAAACTCTCCAATAATTGAACAGAGCAAACCTGTTTATTAAGTTGTAACAATGAATGTTTATTATAGTGAAAGCTATAACAAAGGCTGTGTAAGTACTTTCATTATAACCATGTCTCTTCAGTCACTCATAACTTTCTGAAACTTTCTGGCATTTTTACGGCCTGGTGTCAGTCTGCAGGTGATTATTTATAAAGCTGGAGCAAAAATGGTTCAACCATTTTTTTTTAAAACGTGGAGAGTTTAAATACTAATTAAATAAAATTAAAATAAAATAAAACCCTTCACCACTTTCCCTATTATAATTAGAGAGAAAGAGAGACTTGTAACTTGACACAACTCATTGATAAAAATGTAGCTCTGAATGTTCTGGTGGCAATTAGTTTGGTGCTTGCTGAGTTATTTGGGTTTAAAAATCAGTCCACATAATCTCTTCTCTTCGGAATGACTTTTTAGCCCCATTAGCCAATATTTTAAGCAAAAGAAGACTGTGCTGTGAATGTTTGAATATATGTGTCTTAAACTTTTTCAGAAAGCTGTGAGTGATTGTAAATAACGGTTTAAACTGAGATCTTCTTGATTCACTGCACAGTAAAGGCCTGATACTGCCCCCAATAAGTCAATGGTTTTGTCATAGACATGAATGGGAGCAGGATATGGCCCTTTTCAGGATGGGATGCTGTGAGGCTTATTCATTCCACAGGAGATCTGCCTCTCAATATGGGCCATATTGCTTGTAAAGATTTGTTCCTATAGTTTTAACTTTGTCTTAAATATTTTCCCTTTGGGACTATATCTATCTGTGAGTGCTCTCCTATTGTCTCAGATACTCTGCACCACTTGTGGCTTACAGAAAGACTAATAGTATGTAAGCAATTCCATTGTTCAAATAGCAGAATGCATGAGATGCTGCCTATAATCTAAAAGAAAAAAAAACTGTAATTTGCTTTATTTTATGCTAATAAGAGTGGCTGTCATTACTTACCATTTTAATCAATATAGGTATTTCGGGTAATAGCATGTTTTCAATGCTGTCATATTTTCTTAGAGGAAAGATGCTAATTCATAAATATTCAGACTTCTGAATTCATTTCCATCATAAAAGCATCAATGCCTATGGTATTTACAGTGAAAGTAATATCATTATAGATATTACTCGCAAAATATAAATGCCTGAAATATTTATTAGGACTGTGTGTACAGTATCACAACCAAACTTTGGTTGTAAGGAGAAAGATTGTAAAGGGGGAAATTTCAAACTAAAAGCTGATCTAGTAAATAATATATATGTTTTCATTGATGTGTCCACTCATGAGAGGGAAAGGGGAAGGAAAATGAGGCAGCCCATGGTCTCCTGTCTGAGATCTTCATCTCTTTCTCCCAGCTCCCTCCTGAGAGGGAGTCTTCACTACATCAGTCCGCAGCCCTGCTAGGGGTGTGAGTATTTTAAATATCTTTCAATAGAAAAGGCTAGCCATGTGCCTGGCCAGTTTAGGAAATAAACTTGACTTCCCAGCTTTCTTGTCATGTCTCTGAATAAACATGAATGGTCTGATTCTCATTTATTCTAAGCCACCTTTACACTGCTTGTACACTCACACAGACCAGAGTAAATGGGCCACAGTGTAAACAGAACCAGGCCCAAACTGTAATCGTTGTAGGAATTCCTTCCTTCCAGGTGTTAATTGTAACAAGAAGTTTCTGTTTTCAATTTTTAGGAAAAAAAAGAATGTTTAAAAAAATATTGGCCTTCATTTAAACAAAGTATTTGCAGCTACAAACTTAAGGAATCCCCCTGTCTGCCTTTGCTTCATACCATAAAAGCTAATTATTAGGCATTCCATGCTACCTCTTCCTCTGGGAGCAGAACCTCTGATTGCTCATGCCATTAGGTTCACATAAGGTATAGCTCTGTGCATGATGCTTGTTTCTAACATATGCACTCTACATAAAAGTTGTGTCAAAACCAGAATCTTGAAACTAAGCACCTTTTTAATATCAAAGTGAGTTAGACAGGCATTTCAGATTGAAGTCTTCAGATTCAAACTCATCCCTATAGTTTGATATCTAGTTTGCATTAGATTTATTTTGGGGTTTAGATGCAGCCAAAATGTCATGGGAACAGCGCATTGTCACTAGATTTGGGCCCAGAATTGGAGTAAACTTACAATAACAGCTGATCTCAAAAAGATTACCTAAAAGCTCTGCCATTTTGAGCAGAAACTGTTTAACGATAATTTAATTTTAACATAATATTTTATTTGGACACGAGTTCTTATCTAGGTGGGATCCCAACACTTCTTCTTTGTCCATATCTACTTTTATCTCTCCATCTGTCTACCTTAGATATCTAAAACATATATTTCCATTTCCATGCTTGGCCTATGCAAGTTTCAATAAAATATCTTCTGCCACTTTGGAATTAAGGGGAAAAAATACACTTTTCTCATTATAAAAAATAATTCCAGTTACATGCATATTTGAACTTGACTAGAAAAAATGTCTGAAGCTTAAAATTTGACAAGGAAATGGAATTTTTTGAGTACTTTTCCCGGTTTATTGGGTAGAAAATATAATCAGTTGAAAAATCAGTTCTAAGCATGTTGAGTTTGTAACTGGTAAGATTTTTAGAGACGCTAAAAAGAAGTCCCAATCCCTTTGTGATGTCTCTTCACATTCTCTTAGCCTGGGTGCTTAGGCATGGTCATGAGCTGCAGCTAGGATAACATTTGTGAGGAATGTTGTTATAAATGAATATGAATCCAGATACTGATCATCACTACAGAGAGAGGGAATGTGAGAGAGATCTCTGAATTTACAGATAAGGTTATAGGATGAAACATGAAGGAGGATGTACACAATGAAGGGATGGAAGTGAAGGACTGTAGATGAACAAGGAAGGAGTATGGAAGTATGAGCTCTCCACTGCTATGTCAACTTCACTGTTTGCTTGTTTTTTTCAAAATTGTTATGAACTTATGAGGCATGCCCACATTGTGACCATGTAGATCATCTTCCCACAGAGCCAGAACATGCTACTTTTCAGACATGAAAAAGTCTGAGCTGGAAAGACATGGATATTTACTTCTGAATACAAGGCCTAAGGGTGTTATTGGTACTCTAGAATTTCAGTTCTCAGAAGAAACAAGAAGTGTTTTAAGTAAAATACAATAAAGTAAAATTAAAAAAAAAAAAAAAAAAAAACGTTGTGGAGGAACAGGTCCATTTAAAGTGGTTTTGAACTGACTGAACAGATTCTCTTGAACTGTCCAGAATGGGTAATGAACGTGATAACCGAGCTATCACTGTTGTATTGTATTTGACATAAAAGCCTCTTTTTCTTATCCAAACTCCACAATGGCACCATATTTGATTTGAATATTCATATGCTGCACTCTAAAATTATTAATTTAAATATAATTTTTTCTTCATTTGATATTGTAAGAGGATTCACAGTGGGAAATGATGGAGTATGAAATATAATGAGCAGCATCAGCCTGATAAATTATGTAGGAAGACATCACAAAAGAAAACCCCACAAAATCTCTTCATTTTGTTTTTATGCCACATTTACCCATATGAGACAGAAAAAAGCTATGTTATTAGCTAATCTTGATTATCTATATGTATATAAAATGAAAATATGAGACAGATAGCTTATCTATCTTATCTGTCTTTGTTTAGATGGTACAGAAAATTCTGTCTGCCTATTTGTTATGCTTCATATTGGTATGCCAAAAATCCACAACTAAAAGTGTTGGGATTAGTAGTCTGCTGAAGGCAGCTTGCAGAGAAGGGCTAGCCTGATGTGAATTTAAGATAATATAGCTTCATAAAGTGGATGCTCGAAGACTGGCATCCTTGATGGCAGAGATAAGGTTGTGATGTATACTCTGCAGTTTACAATAGTTGTGGTGTAGAGACAGTTAAGGTACGTTTCTGGGTGGAAAAGTAGAGGATATGTACTACAAGATAATTTTAGCTTTTCTTTTCCTTGTTTTCATGGCTTTTTATCAGGTATGTTATGTGTGCAGCAAGCTGTGGTGGGCTGTGTACCCCCACAAGGGCCCTAAATGGGCTAATGTGGGCCTGCAAAGTCAATTAACTTACCAGGCCACACCCAGAGGGGGAGACAGACTTAACTGATCGTGAAGCCCAGCTGGACAGGAACCAGGCCCGCCGACAGCAATTCCAGGCCCCAGGGCCATGGTCGTCCCTAGGGTGGTGCAGGGCTTGTGGCAGAAGTGATGAATCCGTCACTTCCAGGACCGACACGTCCCTTCCGGGATCGAATGCGCTGCCAATTATGCCGGCCCTTGGGGCCCCCCAAAGCGTGGGTTGCCCCGATTCAGTGTACCCTAGAGACAGATCTGCCCAGGGCAGAACAGTCAACGGGCCTCCTGGAAAGGTCTGCCTGACATTTGGGCGGTGCTGCACCTGCGCTCGCTGGTGCCCAGCAAGCTGCTTCTGGCTGTGCTGCTGAGTGTGCTCTTCCAGCATGGCCAGAGCTTCCACATGCCCACCCAGCTGCCTTCACTGCCGCCGGTACCACCCTACACGCGCCTACGAGCCCTGAGGCAATTTAAAATGGCCCGGGGCTCCTGGCCATCACTACCAGGGCAGCGGTGGCAGCCGGGGACCCCTGGACCCCTGGGCAATTGCCCTCCTGGCCCTCCCCTCCTCCCCCCCCCATCAGCAGGCCTCATAGGAGCACACCGGTTAGTATAAAGAAAGGCAGTTTGTAGCATAAAGGAGCTGCAGGGAGAGTCTGCAGTCACTATCTGTGATTAAAAAGATAATGAGGATGAAGCCCATGGGGGAAAGTAAATTCTGGTCTTCTAGATAGGCTAGCAGAAGTCTGGGAAGAAATGGTTGGCTGCAGGAGAAGAGAACACCCCAGGGCAGCAGGCCCTGGTAGAACAGCAGGATTCAGTGAAGACTTTGAAGAGGGGTAAGGCTAGGAAAGCTGGTCTACAGAAGAAAGCCCAGACTGAAGGGGAAAGGAGCAATAGAGGGGCTTGCAGGAAGGAGGTTCTACCCTTGGACTGTCCCTGAAGGAAGAGGGCATGTAGGGAAGAGGAAGACTCCTAAAGCAGGCCTGGGAAAAGAGAGGCTTCCAAGAAGAAGCCCCGATGATCTATGGCTCAGGAAGAGCTGGGCATCTAGGGAGAAGACCCTAGGAAGCAGTCATCTGTGATAAAGTGAACTCTGCAGAGCCTGGGAGTGGGGCAAAAAAGCTTGCAAAGGATTGGCACTGGGAAGGCTAGAAGAGGGTTTTTTGTTCCTTTGTTTTGAGACATTATTACTTCAGAAGGGGACTAAACTGTAGGTGACTTGGCTGGCAGGCTCAGCCATGGAAAACCCAGCAAGAGTCAGACAGTCAGTAGGAGGAGCTGGAGTTGAGGATCCCTTGCAGCATAGAACCTAGACAAAAGGGCCCACTAATGCATACACTACATTACACAAGCTTAATTGTTTTACAACTTTGGGTGTGTGTATTTGTATTAATTTAAAATCTATATTATTAGAGGCATTTCTTAATTTTTTTTTACTTTTTAACAATTTAGCTTTAAAAATGTTAAATTTCCCTGTCAGTAAAGTCAATAGAATATTTCTCTGTAACCTGCATCGAAAAACTAATCTACATATATATATTATAATAAAATTGTAAGTAAAAGCCACTCTACATCGACTGACAAGTGAGTGGTCTGAATGGAAATTAAAGTGATTAGACTAATAATCCACGTATGTTCAGGAACTTAAAAATATTATAGAGAATAAAACAGAAAACACTCTTCATTTAACCCCCACCCTCCACCCCCGATTCCTTGGAAATAATTGACACACAAATTTGCTCCTTTTAATTTCAAAATTTTCCTGGGAAAACAGCTTAGGAAGATATGTAGAGATCTGTCATAAGTTGCATTTGTGAGTGTGGTTGATGACTGTATTTGAAGAATAGTAGGGAAAAATAACCCTAAAAGTAGTGTGCTTTCTCTAAAGTGGTAATTCACATAGTAATTCTTTTTCATTTTAAAATTGATTCTGCACCCCTGCTATATGACAGCAGTCATTTCTCAATGCAGCTAGCCCTCTTAACTTCATTGTTGCATTTGAAGGATAACAGTAAGTCCTATCAGACCAAAATTGATTAGTGAGTAGTAGTCCAGATATAACGTGGGCTGCACATGAAACAGCAATCTTTAGTCATTATTATACATGAGAGTCCATACAATATTTCTATTAAGAAACTGTATTTATTTTGCATCTCAAAATCTATAGATTAAGGCCTCAATCCTGTAAAGGGATGCACATAGGCATAGGGCTGCTGACATGAATTCCTTTGCAGGATGTCTAAGAGGGGTCTAAGGGTATGTCTACACTACGAAATTATTTATAGAAACCGGTTTTATAGAAATCGGTTGTATACAGCCGATTGTGTGTGTCCCCACATAAAATGCTCTAAGTGCTCTAGTCGGCGGACCGCGTCCACAGTACCGAGGCTAGCGTCGACTTCCGGAGCATTGCACTATGGGTAGCTATCCCACAGTTCCCGCAGTCTCCGCCGCCCATTGGAATTCTGGGTTGAGATCCCAATGCCCGAATGATGCAAAACAGTGTCGCGGGGGGTTCTGGGTACATGTCGTCAGGCCCCTCCCCCTCCGTCAGAGCAACGGCAGACAATAGATTCGCGCCTTTTTACCTGGGTTACCTGTGCAGACAACATACCACGGCAAGCATGGAGCCCGCTCAGCTCAGCTCACCATCACCATATGTCATCTGGGTGCCGGCAGACGTGGTACTGCATTGCTACACAGCAGCAGCAGCTAACTGCCTTTTGGCGGTAGACGGTGCAGCATGATTGGTAGCCTTCATCGGCGATCTGGGTGCTGGCAGCCGTGGGGCTGGCAGCCGTATGCTGCATTGCACCAGCCCCTTGCCTTTTGCCTTTTGGCAGTAGATGGTGTATTACGACTGGTAACCGTCGTCATCGTACAGCAGTGGCTGGAACTCCGTATGTCTCCCAGTCCCCCATCCCCCCAGTCATATTCTGCTGCCTTCACAATGACGATGATGGCTATCAGTCGTAGTATGCCATTTTCTGCCAAGCACCCAGTATTTTCTGCTAAGCACCCAGAAGAGGCCGAGGGCAATCTGGGTGCTGGCAGACGTGGGGCTGGCAGACATGGGGCTGCATTGCTACACAGCAGCAGCCCCTTGCCTTTTGGTAGAAGATGGTATATTATGATTGGTATCCATCGTCGTCGTATTGCAGTGGCTGTCAATCATGGGCACCTGGGCAGACATGCTCAGTCCTAGCGAACTGTCTTGATGATGATGGCTATCAATCGTAGTATGCTATTTTCTGCCAAGCGCCCAGTATTTTCTGCCAAGCACCCAGAAGATGCCGAGGGCTATCAGTCATGCTGCACTGTCGTCTGCCAGCTTAAGATGTAAAAAATAGATTTGTTCTGTATTCATTTGCTTCCCCCTCCCTCTGTGAAATCAATGGCCTGCTAAACCGAGGGTTTTGAGTTCAATCTTTGGGGGGGGGGGCATTCTGTGTGACAGTTGTTTGTGTTTCTCCCTGATGCACAGCCACCTTTGTTGATTTTAATTCCCTGTACCTGTACGCCATGTCATCACTCGACCCTCCCTCCCTTCCTCCCCCAGTCCGTCAGATACTAGTTTCGCGCCTTTTTTCAGACCAGACGCCATAGCTAGCACTGGGATCATGGAGCCCGCTCAGATCACCGCGGCAATTATGAGCACTATGAACACCACGCGCATTGTCCTTGAGTATATGCAGAGCCAGGACATGCCAAAGCAAAACCAGGACCAGCCGAGGAGGCGATTGCAGCACGGCGACGACAGTGATGAGGAAATTGACATGGACATAGACCTCTCACAAGGCACAGGCCCCAGCAATGTGGAAATCATGGTGTTACTGGGGCAGGTTCATGCCGTGGAACGCCGATTCTGGGCCCGGGAAACAAGCACAGACTGGTGGGACCGCATCGTGCTGCAGGTGTGGGACGATTCCCAGTGGCTGCAAAACTTTCGCATGCGTAAGGGCACTTTCATGGAACTTTGTGACTTGCTTTCCCCTGCCCTGAAGCGCCAGAATACCAGGATGAGAGCAGCCCTCACAGTTGAGAAGCGAGTGGCGATAGCCCTGCGGAAGCTTGCAACACCAGACAGCTAACGGTCAGTCGGGAATCAATTTGGAGTGGGCAAATCTACTGTGGGGGCTGCTGTGATCCAAGTTGCCAGGGCAATGAAAGACCTGGTGATATCAAGGGTAGTGACTCTGGGAAACGTGCAGGCCATAGTGGATGGCTTTGCTGCAATGGGATTCCCAAACTGTGGTGGGGCCATAGACGGAACCCATATCCCTATTTTGTCACCGGAGCACCAAGCCACCGAGTACATAAACCACAAGGGGTACTTTTCAATGCTGCTGCAAGCCCTGGTGGATCACAAGGGACGTTTCACCAACATCAACGTGGGATGGCCGGGAAAGGTACATGATGCTCGCGTCTTCAGGCACTCTGCTCTGTTTCGAAAGCTGGAGGAAGGGACTTTCTTCCCGGACCAGAAAATAACCGTTGGGGATTTTGAAATGCCTATCGTGATCCTTGGGGACCCAGCCTACCCCTTAATGCCATGGCTCATGAAGCCATACACAGGCAGCCTGGACAGTAGTCAGGACCTGTTCAACTACAGGCTGAGCAAGTGCCGAATGGTGGTGGAATGTGCATTTGGACCTTTAAAAGCACGCTGGCACAGCTTACTGACTCGCTCAGACCTCAGCGAAAAGAATATCCCCATTGTTATTGCTGCTTGCTGTGCGCTCCACAATATCTGTGAGAGTAAGGGGGAGACATTTATGGCGGGGTGGGAGGTTGTGGCAAATCGCCTGGCCGCTGATTATGTGCAGCCAGACACCAGGGCGGTTAGAAGAGCACAGCAGGGCGCGGTGCGCATCAGAGAAGCTTTGAAAACGAGTTTTGTGACTGGCCAGGCCACGGTGTGAAACTTCTCTTTGTTTCTCCTTGATGAACCCTCCCCCCCCCGCTTCACTCTACTTCCCTGTAAACCAATCACCCCACCCTCCCCTCCCCCCTTCGAGCACCGCTTGCAGAAGCAATAAAGTCATTGTTACTTCACATTCATGCATTCTTTATTAACACAACTAGGGGGATAATTGCCAAGGTAGCCCGGGATGGACTGGGTAGGAGTGAAGGAAAAGGACACACTGCAGTTTAAAACTTTAACTCTTATTGAAGGCCAGCCTTCTGATGCTCGGGCAATCATCTGGGGTGGAGTGACTGGGTGGCCGGAGGCCCCCCCACCGTGTTCTTGGGCATCTGGGTGAGGAGGCTATGGAACTTGGGGAGGAGGGCTGTTGGTTACACAGGGGCTGTAGCGGCGGTCTCTGCTCCTGCTGCCTTTCCTGCAGCTCAACCATACACTGGAGCATATCAGTTTGATGCTCCAGCAGCCGAAGCATCGACTCTTGCCTTCTGTCTGCAAGCTGATGCCACCTATCCTCTTCAGCCCGCCACTTGCTCTGTTCATCCCGCGATTCAGCCTGCCACCTCTCCTCTCGTTCATACTGTGCTTTTCTGTAGTCTGACATTGACTGCCTCCACACATTCTGCTGTGCTCTGTCAGCGTGGGAGGACATCTGGAGCTCCGTGAACATATCATCCCGCGTCCGCCGTTTTCTCCTTCTAATCTTCACTAGCCTCTGTGAAGGAGAAACATTTGCAACTGGTGGAGGAGAAGGGAGAGGTGGTTGAAAAAGACACATTTTAGAGAACAATGGGTACACTCTTTCACGTTAAATTTTGCTGTTCACATTACAAAGCACATGTGCTTTCGTTACAAGGTCGCATTTTTCCTCTTATATTGAGGGCCTGCCGGTTTGGTGTGAGAGATCACTCACGCAGTGCCAGGCAACAGATTTTGGCTTGCAGGCAGCCATGGTAAGCCACAGTCTTTTGGCTTTTTTAACCTTCTTAACATATGGGAATGGTTTCAAACAGCAGCGCCCCCATTTCCCATATCAAGCACCCATTGGGTTGGCCATTTAAAATGGGTTTGCAATGTAAAAGGAGGGGCTGCGGTTTCCGGGTTAACATGCAGCACAAACCCAACTAATCCCCCTCCCCCCCCACACCCAATTCTCTGGGATGATCACTTCACCCCTCCCCCCACCGCGTGGCTAACAGCGGGGAACATTTCTGTTCAGCAGAGCAGGAACGGGCACCTCTGAATGTCCCCTTAATAAAATCGCCCCATTTCAACCAGGTGACCGTGAATGATATCACTCTCTGGAGGATAACAAAGAGCGATAAGGAATGGATGTTGTCTGCATGCCAGCAAACACCGGGACCATACGCTGCTATGCTTTGTTATGCAATGATTCCAGACTACGTGCTACTGGCCTGGCGTGGTAAAGTGTCCTACCATGGCGGACGGGATAAGGCAGCCCTCCCCAGAAACCTTTTGCAAAGGCTTTGGGAGTACATGAAGGAGAGTTTTCTGGAGATGTCCCTGGAGGATTTCCGCTCCATCCCCATACACGTTAACAGACTTTTCCAGTAGCTGTACTGGCCGCGATTGCCAGGGCAAATTAATCATTAATCATTAAACACGCTTGCTTTTAAACCATGTGTAATATTTACAAAGGTACACTCACCAGAGGTCTCCTGTGTGCCCTCAGGGTCTGGGAGCACGCCTTAGGTGAGTTTGGGGGTTACTGGTTCCAGGTCCAGGGTGATAAACATATCCTGGCTGTTGGGGAAACTGGTTTCTCCGCTTCCTTGTGAGCTATCTACATTATCTCCATCCTCATCTTCTTCGAACCCGCTTCCCTGTGTGTTTCTCCAGTGAGGGAGTCATAGCACACGGATGGGGTAGTGGTGGCTGCACCCCCTAGAATGGCATGCAGCTCCGCGTAGAAGCGGCATGTTTGTTGCTCTGCCCCGGACCTTCTGTTTGCTTCTCTGGCTTTGTGGTAGGCTTGCCATAGCTCCTTAATTTTCACGCGGCACTGCTGTGCGTCCCTGTTATGGCCTCTGTCCTTCATGGCCTTGGAGATCTTTTCTAATATTTTGCCATTTCGTTTACTGCTACAGAGTTCAGCTAGCACTGATTCATCTCCCCATATGGCGAGCAGATCCCGTTCCTCCCGTTCGGTCCATGATGGAGCACTTTTGCGATCCTGGGACTCCATCACGGTTACCTGTGCTGATGAGCTCTGCGTGGTCACCTGTGCTCTCCACGCTGAGCAAACAGGAAATTCAAACGTTTGCGGGGCTTTTCCTGTCTACCTGGTCAGTGCATCTGAGTTGAGAGTGCTGTCCAGAGCGGTCACAATGAAGCACTGTGGGATAGCTCCCGGAGGCCAATAGCATCGAATTCCGTCCACACTACCCCAATTCTGACCCGCTAAGGCCGATTTTATCTCTTATCCCCTCGTCGGAGGTGGAGTAAAGAAACCGGTTTAAAGGGCCCTTTAAGTCAAAAGAAAGGGCTTCGTCGTGTGAACGTGTCCAGGCTTAATTCGATTTAACGCTGCTAAAGTCGACCTAAACTCGTAGTGTCGACCAGGCCTAAGAGTTTATTTTACATTTGAAATCACATTGCTAATATTTCTAGGTAAAAAAAAAAAAAAATCCCAAACATTTCAGGTGCAATTAATTCCAATAATTATGATGTGTAAATAATCAGCTATTAAATGTACTAGGCCCAGTTATGCTTCCATGTAAACAAATATAAACAACATAATTAAGATGTTACACTCGGTGAAGCTGAGGCTAAGGAAGCAGGAGAGACAACAGGTGACCTAACCTTTCTGTTCCCCCAAACCTGGAGCCACTGCATGGGCTCTGTGAAGCATCCCCTCCCTCTCACAGACTTGGCATTCCCCAGCATAGCCAGCTGAGGGCTTCCCTGCACAGGGAAATAATGTTGGTTGGCAATTTTTTGACATTTTTTCATCAGGAGAAATTAAAATAAAATATTTCAAAATTGGTCCAACACTTTGTTTCAATCTGATTCCTCCCCCCCCCCCCCCCCCCGATTTTGTGAGATTTTCTGACTATTCTTACTCAGGATGGATTTTTTCCCTCCCAAATCTCAAATTCTCATGGGACAGGAAAATCATTTTCCGTCCAACTTCACTGAGACTTCTCAGTTGCCTGTTCGAGGAAGCTTAAACTGCCTTCCAATTCCAGCATCTCAAAGGGAATTTAAGAAGGACCAAGGGTCTGGGGCTTTTAGTTTACAGATGGATAGAGATATCAGATACTGGGAGACAAATTCAAACTTAAATCCAATGTATAGGAGAGCCCCATGAGATAAAAGAAACAGAACTCTTTTCCCTTAACGTGATTCAGATCCTTTCCTTAGTTTAAGCAGTGCATATTGTTAGACATTATTGTCAATTCCTGCCTTTATAAGTTAGTGTGCAGCTATAATTCATGAGTATATGTTTGTTTAAAAAATGAATGAGTGACTGGTTTCCTAGGAACTATACCGACTTTGGATTTGAACACAAACTAACAAAAACAGTCAAAATAGTTTCCATGATGCTTCTCAAAAATAGTAAGCCAGGCAAAGTAAGTTTAGGCAAAATTCTCTCTAGCCCTATACATATAAACAAAGGGGAGGGAAGAAGGATTCCCCATTGTGCATGAGTAGCCACAATCTTAGCCCTTGAACTCACTGCTGTTACTAAGCGTCCTTCTCAATGAATGGGTCGGGGGCGGGGGGGAGGAAGGGAAGAGGAGGCTGAGGTAGGGAGCAATTATTCCTAAATTCCTGTTTTCAAAGGCCAGCAAAGATGGCTCTGTGTGGGAGGGAGCACACTCTCTACAAGTCTCTTAAATTTTACAGTGGTTCTCAACCAAGGGTATGGGTCTCAGACTGATAGCCCTCGGTCTCAGAGGTCTTCCTAGGGGTACATCATCTCATGAAGATATTTGTCTAGTTTCATAATAGGCTATATAAAAAGTACTAGTGAAGTCAGTACAAACTAAAATTTCATACAATGACTAGTTTATACTGCTCTATACACAGAAATATAAGTACAATATATATATTCCAATTGATTTATTTTATAATTATATGGGGAAAATGGGAAAGTAAGCAAATTTTTCAGTAATAGTGTGCTGTGACACATTTGTGTTTTTATATCTGGTTTTGTAAGCAAGTAGTTTTTAAATGAGGTGTAACTTGGGGGTACGCAAGACAAATCAGACTACAGAAAGGGGTACAGTAGTCTGGAAAGATTGAGAGTCCTTCCTGTGCTCTGAGAAGCATTGCACCTGCCTGAAGGATACCACCTATGATGGTTCATCTCTGCACTGTCCCTACAGCAGCTGTATCCATAATCCTGTCTTTTATTGAAGTAAAGAATGAATTTTAAAAATCTAAGTAAGAAACTGTTTTGGAATTTTTTTGTAAAATATTCTGAAATTTTGCAGAAAAATTGACAGCTCTATAAACTGGTCAACAATTTTCAACCCATTTTTTTCAAAATTAAAAAAAAAATACCCTATTTTTGACCAGATTTTAGAACTGTAATTTTTTTCAAAAATTCAGATTTTTGACAAAAAAATCCCAAAACTGTTCCTGTATTTTTCAACCAGCTCTCCCCAGGTTGAAGTCCTATTAGAGTCAATGGCAGTTTTACCTAAATAACAAATGCAGAATCAGTCCCCCGTTTTTAACAACATAATTAATATGACATTTCTGTTTCCTTCCTTTTTTCATGCATTGGTATCTCCCATACTGTCAGCACAGTTCTGATGATGTATGTTAGTTTAGTAAGTAACTTGTGTTCCTTCTGCTGTCTGTGGAAGAAAAAAACCCAACCCTATATATTAGAATATTGTACTTAAACAAGGATTATGAATTAACTTTTCATTTAATATCTAAAGGGAAAAATAGTTTATTATTTAAAAGAAGATATATATTTATCATCCAAAGTGTATCTTCCTCACTGGTGTGTAACAAATTTTAAAGACCTTTTGTGTTAATCATACAATATTGGTGTGTTTATAAAATGAGCAAAGAATTATGGGAGGAATCACATAGGATCTGTTGTGGAACGTTTCCACTGAGGTAAACTTTACCTTACAAGAATGCTTACCGAAGGATTTAGACATAATAACCATAAAAAGATACTGCAAACTTTAATAATTATTTTCATGTGAGGATATCTAATCTTTTTCAATGAATTAAACCTCAGCATGACACTACTGTAGTTAAGTAGTATTACAGATAAGGGAATCGAGGCACAGAGAGGTTAAAATAAAGCCAAAATTTTCAAATTTGGATGAAAGCAAACAGAGAGGGGGGAAAAAAAAAAAAGCAAACAGAATGTTGGGAATCATTAAGAAAGGGATAGATAACAAGACAGAAATATCATATTGCCTCTATATAAATCATGGTACACCCACATTTTGAATACCGCATGCAGATATTGTCACCCCATCTCAAAAAAGATATATTGGAATTGGAAAAGGTTCAGAAAAGGGCCATTTTTATTAAATTATTAGGGGTATGGAACAGCTGCCATATGAGGAGAGATTAATAAGACTGGGACTTTTCAGCTTGGATAAGAGACGACTAAGGGGTGACATGATAGAGGCCTATAAAATCATGAGTGTTGAGGAGATAGTAAATAAGGAAGGCAGCAGGTTTAAAACAAACAAAAGGAAGTACTTTTTCACACAACACACAGTCAACCTGTGGAACTCATTGCCAGAGGATGTTGTGAAGGCCAAGACTATAACAGGGTTCAAAAAAGAACTCATGGAGGATAGGTCCATCAATGGCTATTAGCCAGGATGAGCACAGATGGTGTCCCTAGCCTCTGTTTGCCAGAAGCTGGGAGTGGGTGACAGGGATGGATCACATGATGATTACCTGTTCTGTTCATTTCCTCTGGGGCACCTGGCATTGGCCACTGTCAGAAGACAGGATACTGGGCTAGATGGACCATTGGTCTGACCCAGTATGGCCATTCTTATGGATGTCAGAAGATAGCCACCTTAGTCCATATGAGCCGCCAGTGTAATGCGGCCATGAAAAAGGCTAATACAGTCTTAGGATGTAGCAGGCGAGGTATTTCCAGATGTGATAGTGAAGTGTGAGTACTATTATACAAGGCACTGTGAGCCCTCATCTGGAATACTGCATGCATCTCTGGTCTCCCATGTTTAAGAAAGATGAATTCAAACTGGAACAGGTACAGAGAAGAGGAGTGAGTGGGTGAGGTTCTGTGGCCTGCAATGTGCAGGAGGTCAGACTAGATAGTCACAATAGTCCCTTCTGAGTCTTTGAGTTTGTAAGGTCCTCCAGGTCTTCTTGTATGATGTTCCAGTCCTCCTCCATATTGGCAATATTTCCCAATTTTGTGTCATTGGCAAATTTTATTAGGACACTCCCGCTTTTTGTGCCAAGGTCAGTAATAAAAATCCTACTTATTAAATGCAGAATAATAATTACTGATCCCAAAACCGATCCCTGAGGAATTCCAATAGTAACCTCTCTCCAGCCTGACATTTCAACTTTCAGTACAATCCATCGTAGTCTCTCCTTTAACCAGTTCCTTATCCACATTTCAATTCTCATATTTGTTCCCATCTTCTCCAATTTAACTAATTTCCCATGTGGATCTATATCAAATGCCTTACTGAAATCCAGGTAGATTAGATCTACTGCATGTTGTTTGTCTAAAAGGTTAGTTAGCTTCTCAAAGAAGTAGATCAGGTTGGTCTGGCAGAATCTACCTTTTTAAAAAACATTCTGTATTTTTTTCCCAGTTACCTCTATATGCTTAACTACTTTCTCTTTCAAAATTTGTTCCAAGACCTTGCATACAATTGAGATCAAACTAACAGGCCTGTAGTTTCCTGGATCACTTTTTTCCCCTTTCTTAAAAATAGGAACTATATTAGCAATTCTCCAGTCATAGGGTATGACCCCTGAGTTTACAAATTCATGCCTTCAGCACAATATCATTCCTGTCTTATATTAATGAGATTCTGTGACCATGGCCTCAAATTGAGCTGATATTCCACAGCATGGCATATCAGCCCTTTCACAGCATTTCATTCAATTACACACCAATCACACTTCTTACCTGTGCACAGACTATACTCTACAGTGTTTGCTATGTGTGCTCACATAGATGAAGCTCTTCCATTGTAAATAGTTATGCAGCTATTGATTCCCCCTCAGCTCAGTGACATAACTTCTCTGCTCCCCGGTATTCACACAGAAATTGGAAGCAGATGAGCTAGGCTGCCAATGAGCTAAGTGAGGAACTTTACCATCCACTTTCCTTCTTGGGGAGTATCTGAAGTAAGAGGGTACAGGAGGAGTTCTGAGATAGAATAGGAACTTGGGGGTATTGATTGGGGGTTCTGAGTGGTGAAATACAGATTAAAAGGGTGTCTGAATGGGAGACAAAAATCAGCACTGGATACATGCAGTGACACAAAAAATTAGAGGACAGTGAAGAGTAGGACAAGGGAAGAACTATGAACAATAGAAATTAGTGCCAGTCACACAGTAATTTACCTATTGTGTGTGATGCATGATAGATAACTGCTAAAAACAAGTTAGTGAGTTAATATTCCATGTCAAATAAAAACATTCTGAAGGTACATCTACATTTGAGCTGGGAGCTCTGATTTCCAGATTCCGTAGACATACCCATCAAGCTTTGCTCTAACTAGCAGGTTAACGATAGCAGTGTATCTGGAGCAGCATGGGTGGCAGCTCTGATTAGGAGTCTGAGTACATATCCACCCATTAGCCCAAGACACCTCCCACGCTTCCCTGGTTACATTGCTATGTTTAGTGAGCTAGAGCAGATATGTCTACGCGAGCTCGGAATTGCACCTTCCAGCTCAAATGTAGACCTACCTTAAATTGAATGAAAAATCAGGGTCTCATAACTTGATCAATTGGTAGACATTTTTCCTACCTGCATAAAAGTTTCCACAACTGAATTTGTTTTTAAGATTGCAAGCTCTTTGGGTTAGGGACTGTCTCTACACAATGGGGCCCCAATCGTGATTGGGCTTCTGGGCACTACCTCAGTAAAAATATTACTAAAATTTCATGATGACATAATGTACCTTAAGGATAAATCAGAGTATCTGCACTAGTCTGTATTTCTTTTTAGCTTCTATCAGCAATAATAAAAGTTAGGCATATGAACTGAAAGGTAAATTGACTTCCAAAAAATGTAACCAGCAAATGTTTAGTGTATAGGAACTGGACATAACTTTTTAAATAGTTTGTGAGCCCTCTAGTGGTCTTCATTGCCTTCTATGTTCCAGAAACCACAAGAAGCAGAGCAGCAGAGTATATATGTAGCTAGCATTGAATGTGGTATATAGTTAGTAAACATGGTTATTTGGACCCTCAGCCCATGTGGTTCTTTCATATTGTGTAAAGAGCAAAAGACCACAACAACATCCTTTCAGGTTGCATTATATTACTAAGACAGCCAATTCATTGTGAATGTCAGTTGTGTATATAAAAACCTATGTTAGTAGGCAGGCAGTTCTGACAGTTTCAGCATATGGACTAAGACTTGTAGGGACTAAGATTCCAAGGAATTTCCCCCCCCCAGGATTAGTCTGACCAATTTGGAGAACTTTTTTTCCCCTTTCTCTCTCCCTCTTCCCCCCGCCCCCCTTCCCAACCTTTGCCCCCACTGAACTTGCTCATTAGATGGGGTTTCCTGAATTTTTACAGTTTTAAGTCACAGGCAGGAGATTAACTACATGCTTTTAATTTTTACAGTGATTTTTCTATTACACTAACAGTTTAATACAGGGGTGGGCAAACTTTTTGGCCTGAGGGACACATCTGGGTGGGGAAATTGCATGCAGGGCCATGAATGTAGGGCTGGGGAAGGGAGTGGAGTGCGGTAGGGGTGTGGGGTGTACAAGGGAGCTCAGGGCATGGGGGTTGGGGTGCAGGAGGGGGTGCGGAGTGCGGGAGGGGGCTCAGGGCAGGGGGTTGGGATGCAGCAGGGGGTTGAGGTGCAGCAGGGTGCTCAGGGAAGGGGGTTGGGGTGCAGCAGGGGGCTCAGGGCAGGGGGTTGGGATGTGGCAGGGGGCTAAGGGCAGGGGGTTGAGGTGCAGCAGGGTGCTCAGGGAAGGGTGAGGGGTGCAGGAGGGGTTTGGGGTGCGGGCTCCAGCCTGGTGCTTATTACTTGGAGCAGCTCTGGGGTGGCAGCGGCACGCACTGGGGTCAGGGCAGGCTCCCTGCCTGCCCTGGCCTGCGCTGCCCCCGGAAGCGGCCAGCACCTCCCCTGAAGCCACGGGTTCCCCGTTCCCAGCCAATGGGAGCTGAGGGGGGCAGTACCCGAAGGCGAGGGCAGCGCACGGAGCCCTCTGCCCCCCCTCCCAGGGGTCACAGGGACGTCGTGCTGGCCGCTTCCAGAAGCAGCGCTGGTTCCGCATGGGGGTGGCAATCCCACGGGCCGGATCCAAGGCCTTGATGGTCCGGATCCGGCCCGCGGGCCATAGTTTGCCCAACCCTGGTTTAATAGCTGCCTGAATATATTGTTTCCTAGTGTTTACATTTATTTCTCTCATTAATCTTGCCATCCAGTGCAATTAATCTCCTCAGTAAGTTTCCCCCCCACACACACACACAGCTTCTTAGTTATTTTCTTCCTGAAAGAAGCCCATTTTCTTTCTCCATTTCCTTTGCCATAATTATTGAGCTGTGGTTGTAATGCCATAATTGAGCTTGTGACTAGCTTTCCATTTTAGGATGTAGTGTGATCCCACATCCTTCTATAATCCTTTGAGAAAGCTAAATGCTACATCAAATTTCTCATGCATATTCTCTGCATACTTTCCTCCCTGCATTGTGGAGATATGAGAATTTGAAAAGTAAAGGGTATCTTGTTTGTGGAAAAAGTCTTTTACAAACATTTTGGAAAAACACATCTCAATAGTGTATTGATCTAGAAACTCCAAATTCATAGATGCATAGATGTTTAAGGCCAGAAGGGACTATTATGATCATCAATCCTGCATAACACATTCCTGGGGCCAGCTCAAAAAGGGACCTAAATGCAGAAGACAATCTGCACTGCAATATTATAGGTCATGGAAAAATTATGTAATGGGTTTCCATTGTTATGGTTATCCGATGCCACATTTACATTATTATATAGCTAGGGTGTTGTTGTTTTTTTCTAGTAATACTATCACAAAATGTGTTAAAAGAAAATCTTCTGAAGTAGTATTGTAGGTTGTATAACTAAAATGATATCTCTAAGGATTTTTCTTCTACAAAAGAGCGAGCCTTTTTATATGCTAGATAAAAAATAATTTAAATTAGAAGTTATATTTAGAAGAATGTTATAATCATACAGATTTCGTTTCACCCTTTTAAAATATTTCTCCTCTTCTCTTGTTCCCCTCTTCATATATGAAACATAATTAAAATGGGTCTATTAACCTACAGTAAACATCATTAAGTAATGATTAAAACGTCAGGAAGTATTTATTGTTGGCATAATATTAACTTCTAAAACCTAAATTCATTGGCCAACTCATAGTTCTGGCAAGCAAATGATTTGTGAATCAGGCCCAAAAGTTAATCCTAGCTTTAATATTTTTAATTAATTAACCGTGGCTACAGCAACTGTAAACTGCAAAGCAAGGGATTGTGTGACTTATCTGTGAATAAAACACATCCATTATTTGAATTAAACTGTTGTCTAAAACTTACTAAAGCTTTTAAATCATGTTTAAATAAAAGTTTCTCTAAAAAGCCTATTTAATTCTCTTAAAAAACTAAAACCCACTCTTAAGTAATAAAACCAACTTTAAACGCTATGAGATCCATTTGTGCCTTTACAGACAAGCATTCGGAGCAATGTTTGGACAGTGGGTTAAAAGGATTTTTTATACAAAACAGATTTCCATTTCATTTTGCATCCAGTCTCCTATCTGTTTTAAGTATGTTTGTTGGTTAGCTTTATTTTGCTATCAAACCAACTTAGCCAGGTTACTACTGATCTTTTGCAATCAAGCAATTCCACAAAGAAAGGAGGTGCCTTTGCGTATGTAGTGAAATCAAAGAATTTAAATAAATGAACTGGTAATTTTTTAGTGTCACAATTCAAGTCTGTAGGCAACCTTATACTAAATAGAATAAACTTTGGTTTGCATTAACTTATTTCTAAATGCACTTACATCTAAACCCTGAGGAGTGGATTATTTGCCCATCCTCTACAAATTCTAGCTTCTTCTGATACAGTAATCTGTTGGATGGATAGCAACAAAAATACTGATTTTCAGAGTCACAGCAAAGAGACTTCTTCCATGAATTTTTTGGTATTGTTGTTTCCTGTTTATCTTAATAATCATGGAGTACTGTTATTGCCTGTTCTTTCTGAGCTGCTGTTGAAGAGACAAGAAGTCTATGATCTATATATGTTAAAAAAAAAAAAAGTGGTTCAGAAAGAAAGCATAGAACAGATGAAACAAGATCCTAGAGCATTAGGCAAGCAGCTCTGACTGACATTGGGAAGGTGAATCCCATGTGGTACATTTCCATCTTTAGATATTCTGGTGAGGGTTGCTTTAGAAACTTGTATAGATAGAAGTGAGATTTGTGTGTGCTTTGACAATAGTGATAGGTTGGTCAGACTTTTTGCCACAAGAGATAAATAGGTTAGATTTCCAAAATAACTCTTTAATGTATGAATAAGCTCTATTACTGAGCTTTCTGAAATATCAGGGCCCAAGCACCAAAGTTGCAGTCACTATCTTGGAAAGATTAATGACAGAAAATGTTGTGGCTACTCTAAAACTGATTTAGAATAAACAATGTTTAAAATGAACTGTTTATTCTAAAATTGAGACAAGTGCTTGAAAGAGACAGATTCCACAAAATCATGGACACTAGAGAAGTCACTGCAATATAAAACTGTTCACTCTGGGTCCAATGAAAAGCCCATTTAAATCAAGAGAAAGATCCCCAGGGACTTCAGTGAGCATTGGATTGGGCTTTTTGTAAATGAAACAGCACATATTAGTGACAATTAGCAACACCCAGAATAGCACAGAATAATAAATTTGCTTAAAGAAAATATATACCAAATGCTGATGCATTCAAATTCTTTATCTGTACTGAAATTGTCTTCATTGACTATCTGATTAATGCATAAAACCATTACACTAATAAAAAATCCTACTTATTAAATGCAGAATAATAATTACTGCCAGATGCATTAAATGACTTAAATCTGCTCTGAGTCAATTTCTTTTATGACTAGTTATATGGTAAAAATCTCTTAAAACAATACTTGATCAGCTTCAAATTCAATTCTACCCTGAAAAGTTGTGTAAAAGTAGTATTTCTTTACCCAGCAGACCTACTCCCTATATACATTCTGAGTTCTAGCCTCTTACTTCAGTGATTAAAAATAAGTTATTATTGTTAGTACTGCAGAGACAATACAACTATTAGAAAATTATCTGGATTCTACTGACTTGCACTTCAGAAACAGAATCAAAGTCCGGTTTCTGGGCCAAAATTCTGTCCTTAATATAACATGGTCAACTCCTCTTACAACCATGGGGCTTCAGGTGTTACTGTGTTTCACATATCAGAATCTCTTTTACTGATGATGAGGCAAGGCATGAGCCAGAAAGAACACAGTTTGGCCTTCAGATCCCATGATGAGTATGGAGGTCTCTTCATACACTATCTGCTCTCCTATACAATGATAGATTAGTGCATCATCTCTGTAATATCTCCTTATACAACTCCACTTGCTCCCTTTTTAATTTCTAGCCACACCCTCTCCCTTTACTTCCAGGCCCAGAATTATCCTGTGCGGAGGTGTATATCATGTGACATATAGTTGATTATGCTGCCTTTATGCCATTATGAGATTCCCAAATAAGAGAGGAATCTTCTAGTTGCCCTTTCAGAATAAATTTAATGCAGAAATCCTGACTTCTTGCTGCTGGAGTGGTACAAAGAGAATTTAACATGGGTTCAGGATCTGGCCTTATTTGCATTAATTAATTTGCAAGCTATTTGCATAAAATTATTTCCCCTTTTTAATACTTTGCAAGAGGGGACTGACTCTACTGAAAATTGATGAAAACAAACAAGTTAGTAAACATTCATTTTTAAAGAACAGTTTGCACATTTTTAGTCACTATTTGTGAACATTCAAGAAGACATTTTTTATTCACAGGAGTGAGGGAATGTCTGTTCTTCATATACATAGGATAGAAATGTAGGGCTAGAAGGAACCTTAAGAGGTCATCTGGTCCATAAGCACCTTGCATTGCAGCAGAATTAAGAATACCTAGAAACAGTGAATCACAGTTACTGCTGAGGGAGTTTTGTTCCACTGCGCACGTATCCCCTGCAGATTACTATTTTCCTCCACAGAAAATAGATTCTGCTGGGGAGGGGCTGCAATTACATCTCTCACCAACTAGGGGCTGCTGTGCCAGCAGAAGAGAAGCAGCCAGCTCAGGGCTGGGACAGCCAGTTGCAGAGAGGCAGAGGGCAGTGGCTGCCTTGCCCATGGGACAAGTGAGGAGGCATGGGATATGATGGGGAGGGATGGAAAAAGTGGCTGCTGGGGCAGCTGCTAGGAGATGACATAGACTGGGATTCAGCAGGGCTAGTGGGGGGACAGACTGGGATGGGGGCACAGGAGCTAGTGATGTAACAGCATTAAGGCAGGGGCTGAATGGGAGTGGGGGTGCAAGGCCACATGGGGGACAGAGGGATGGGGAATGCAGTGACATATGGGCATGAGGGGTGGCTGAGTGGGGTGCAGGGACACATGGGGATGGGGGATGAGGGTGCAGAGACACTCAGGGATGGGGCAGATGTACTTGACTGAATGGGAGAGGCTAGGAGTCTGAATGGGAGAGGTTAGTGGTTAGCCAGGGTCTGTATAGTTGAGAGTCCCTAATAATCTCTCCCTCCCACTCACACCCCAACAACCCTCCAAGTTTACTCCCAGGCTCCTTCCCAGCAATTACTAACCTCTCCTTCAGCTCCTCCATTACCCATGACCCCCCAAGCCTTTGCACTGCTTCTGAGGGGTGTGGGAAATACATTTCTATATTGTACTTTAAATAAATTATTATTTAAAGTACAATAACTTATTATTATTTAAAGTTCTGTATTAATATGCCTATTAAAGGAATCTATCTGTCAAAAATATTTCCTAAATCTTTTCTGTTGTCTGTAATGTTACAAACATATTTTCTGACAGATATTTTGAAATAAATTACCAAAATAATTGAAACTGGCATGCTTATGTTATTTTGACAAATAAAATATGCAGAATTTTAAAATATTGTGCACAGAATTTGTTTTTTTTTTTTTTTGTGCAAAATTCCCCCTGGAGTAAACAGTGACGGAAGAAGCCTTTTTTATTTGTTTCATAGATAAATATTTTTGTATTCATAAAACAAAATTATTTTTTCTTCACTATTCACCATATGCAAACATTTCCAGTCTTACAGCTAGGGTGCACAAAACATAATATGTGAATATCAGGTGATTCAGAAACCATGAATAACAAGAGCAAATACTCAGTGAACAATTCATGAACAAGCTATAGGTTGAAAATTATTAAAACTATTTGGTGAATACAGTGTCTACAAATTTGTTTATTATTCACCAGGATGACTGTAAGAAAAAATGGGTTTAATGCCATAGCTAATTAATATGTAATTAACAATTTGGCTTGCTCTCTATTCTGTACTAGTGATTTGCTACTCAATTTATGTTTATTTTTTTCTTTCTGCTTATTTAAAACGGAGAGAAACTTCTTTTGTATAATAAATATAAATTTCTAAGCAAAGGATTTTCAAACATACTACACAGAATATCAGTATACACTTAAAATATATTTTCAGAGGGATTGCAATAAATTGTCTCATTGTGGTTCCCTGAAGAAATGCAACATTACCTAGAAAAACCTCTAGAAATGTTTAAGTGAGCCCTGCTTGCAATTTTTTTTTATCCACTCAGGAGAGGTGATTGAGCATGGATGGAAATTCTAAGATGGTAGCAAGAGAAATGACTGTGGACCCAGTAACTCATAGTCTGTGGAAAGTTGACAAGAGTATTCATTAATGCACTCAAAAGTGATGCTTTTGAATGACTATTAGGAGAGATCTTTCTAACAAATCCCCTGTTGGTTGGAGAGAGAAAGAATGCCAAACATCCACAGCGGGTTGGAGTAAATCTGATAAACAGAAGATGATATAAAAATTGCATGGCTTTTGTTGAGAAGTTTTTCTGTACATGATATTAAAAGTAATTTACTTGCATTTTCATTACATAATGACAATGATTTTATCTGTAAACCATAATTAATACATGATGGGGAGATTCCTGCAGTTAAAATACATTATAAGCCATCAGAGCTAAAAACAAACCCAGCATTTTTTTCCCCCATGCAAAGATACTGCCTTCTGGCTATGCATTTTGCAGTTCTTCAAAATAACTAGAGTTGGAGGTGTCACAGTCAAGAAAAGCACATTTCATTAACACAAGACATGCAACATTGATGAAAGGGTTCACTTGAGTGAAGGGGACAGAAGGAAGGAGGACATTTTTTATCACTTAAGATAAATCAGAATAAACTACCTCTTATGCTGCATTAGCAAATAATCTATATCACTTAAATATCATAATTCTCCATTACTCTTTGAAGCAGTAGTGCGTGTACTTTAAAAAGTACTGGCTACTATGAAAAGACTTATCATATGGCTAAAGTACCTTGAGTATTACAGAGTCAAACAGGTATAATTTATTCCTCTCAATCTGCTGATAGCAGTACATGAATTTGTGTATATGTGTCAGCACGTTTGCTCCTCACTTTAGTGATTGTCAGAAATAATCAGCTCACTGTCTCACATTTACTCAGGTGCAAATACAAGCCACGCTTGCCATGTGAATGCCAAGGGATGCATCTACATAGTACTAGCCATTTAAATCAAAGTACAATAAATAGACATAGCTGAATGCAGTTGTGTAAACAAATGCTGTGTTCAGTCAAAACTAGATAAATGCTGATTTGGTAATTGGCAATTATCTCACATATTTCCTATAAATATTAAGAGGAAAATCTCATTCTCAATAGTGAAAACTGATTTTGTGATCTGAGTGATAAATACCCAAAAATGGTGATTATCCATTTAGTAATGGTCAGATACTCCTAAGTTTTTCTAAACAGAGAGTAAGGCTAATTTGCCATAGTCTTCTTGAACTTTAAATAATAGGTGCAGAATGCATGCAGTAGTAATCTGTCTCCAGATTTGTTAATCCAAACTAAAGACAATGGGCCAAATTATTATTATGTGCATGGTAGTGCCTGAAGGTCCCATGCTGGCTCAGGGGCCAGTTGTCCTAGTCTTCAAGAGCTTTCACGCTACACAGACAAGCCAGGCAAAGGCTGAGAGAATAGAATTAGCATCTTCTAATGGGGTTTACAAACCCCATACTGAGCATAGGCAGAAGGGAGGGGAGAGTCTTTCTTTCCTGCTTACAAGCCAGCCAGCTTGGTTATGCTTCACAAGCTGCCAGAATGGCCAATCATGGGGACAGAATAGTGAAAACATGACCTCCTATAAATGGGGGAAAGAACAGAGAGGAAGAAAAGCTTGAGATAAAAGGGTGATAGTCCTGTAGTAGCCTGTCTCTAAGAAAACAACTAGAAGACAGAAGGCTGTAAACCCAGGAATTGAAGGGCTGATACACTCAATTTAAGTTGAGTGCTCATGAACTGGTCCGACTGAAAACACACTGAGGAGGACCAGTTAAGAGAAGCTGGGACTCTTAAATAGATCACACCAAAAGGTGATGACACATCCTAATTTCACAGGATGGGGAATGAGGTGCAGAAATGAAGGGTTCAGTTCTGCTACTAGCTGAGCATATTGACTCCAATCCAGCAAATTGCTTAGGTAAGTGCTTTCTGGTAAACTGGCTAATTTACCTCAACTCTCTGAAGGTTCTTCTGGTCTGTGTTGCTTGTTTGAGAGACAAATTGGCTCTGCATACTTTGCATGGATTTTATTAAGATGAATAAATAAGCAAATATTAAAATCCACCAAACAAATCACTATTGTTAAACTACTATAGAAGTTACTAAAACCAGGAATTAAACAAAACAACTGTCAAATCAAGGTCACAATTGATACTGATTTGCTGATTCAGTGGATTAAAAGTAATATTGAATTAAATTATCAATTGGTCAAATCACCACATTAATAAAGCAGGTAATCAAATCATAAGGTTAATGCAACCAATAATCGCTTTGTAGCAATCCTACCACCTTTAACCTAGTTTAGTTGTTTGCTTAATAACAAATTCAGTGTAGAAGCCAAAACCATGGTAGTTCCTCAGCACTTAACTGTGTAAAAGTTTCAATATAGAAACCAAATTGTATTATCTTTAGGTTATAACCTTAATTCCAGCTTCCTCCTTAAATCTTCTTGTTGTTATGGTGTTATTTTCCCCCTTCCCACACATATACAAGATACAGGCTTTACCAAGATACCATTCTGGAAATACACTTAACTAGGCCATGACAGCTCATCACATCCTTTCATTAGCAAGAAAATTAGGGCATTAGTCATTGTGGCTTAACTGTCTGAAAGGTTATGGCAGTAGTTCTCAAATTCTTGTATTGGGGAATCCTTTCACATAGCAAGCCTGTTAGTGTGACCTCCTTCCCCCTTATAAACTAAATACTTTTAAAATATATTTAACACCATTATAAATGCTGGAGGGGTTTTGGGCGAAGACTGACAGCGCGTGACGCTCCACGTAATAACCTTATGACTTCCTGAGGGGTCCTGACCCCCCAGTTTGAGAACGCCTGGGTTATGGCTTATTTCTAGTACTGTTCCTTATAAGACCAACAAAGCTACTCAACATTTCCTTGTCATTGGAGGATTTTAAGAACAGGTTAGAGAAACATCTGTCAGGAATGGTCTAGGTATACTTGGTCCTGCCTCAGCACGGGAGGATAAACTAGATGACTTCTTGAGGTCCCTGCTAGCACTACATTTCTATGATTCTGTGAATTCCATTTAATATAAAACAACTAGCATTTATACCAAGCCTGTGTCCTCATCTAGACTATTTCTTGCACTTTCTTAATTTTTAGCTTGGCTTTGTCAGGTTGAGCCCAGAGTGCTCAGTAACTTGCAAGACTGAGCCCTAAGTCTCACAGGAAGTCTGTTAAGATCTGCATATTGAATCCATCTCTTATAAGTCCCAGTCCAGTGCCTTAAACACAAAACCATCCTTCCGTATTGCTCATGTAAGGACCACAGAACTTGGCTCATTGCTGTTTGGGACCCTATTGTGATAATCTTTGGGCTGCTATCCTATGCAAATGTCACATGCACTTCTATTAGATAGAAAAATAGAAATGTTCTCCTTGGTTTTTCATCTTAATGGTATGTACAAAAAGAAAGAGTGAGGAACTCAGTAAACCAAGCAGAGATTGAGAACACTAAAAAAGGAACTAAATAATATGAAAACAAATCAAGCCTCTTTATAAAGGATCTTTTCTTTTTTTGAAGAATACTTTCTTGAGGATTGCATTGCCACAGAGCAACTGGTTTAGCATACTGCCTAACATTGTTCTACAAACTTAATTTAATCCTTCAAAAATTAAAATGGATTTTTATGATCTGTCCATATAAAGACTCAAAGTGTGGTCCTTGTGCCAGGATCTGTGATTACTTATTAGCATAATCATCCAAGTATAGAGAGACATGATTTTGAGAAGTATAAAAGTGCATTGGCTTTTGGGTACCTGTCAAAAATGTATTATCTATACTGATATGTATCAAAATAACAATAATTGCAGCCTCAGCCTGAATTGACCAGATTATAGACATTCTTTCACTCTACTATAATATTTGTTGCTGCATTCTATGTTGCCAAACACATGCATCTTTGCTTCTGAATACAGTGTGAACAATAGTGATTACTTTGTGTGGATGAAAAGAGTATTTTATGTCCATATTTCAATTCTGAAGCAATGTATATGGTCGGCAAATATTCCTCTTAAACTGTGGCAGCATGAAGTTGGCTTACATTGGTTATTTGTTCTAAATATCAGATAGAAAACACATTTCTCCACCCAAAAGGGAGAAAGAACATTAACTGTGTACTACGCCACATGATCAGATGAAAATGCAACTAGGATCAATGGGGTTACTTCTGGAAATATCAGTGAAGATGGTATCATCAACCAAACATGACACCTCTAGGACCAACCTGCAGAAAATTAT
Organism: Emys orbicularis; assembly: GCF_028017835.1. Lineage (NCBI taxonomy): Eukaryota > Metazoa > Chordata > Testudines > Emydidae > Emys > Emys orbicularis. The sequence continues at coordinate 49,310,452 of NC_088687.1, read as the reverse complement.
TAATCTTCAGGTAGTGTCTGAGTAGCCGTGGAACCCAACTGGTGAATCTGAATTCCAGTTAATCACTTCTGGATATGCATTCATTAAACTCTCCATGGCAATTACATTTTAAACCATGCCAGAAAAAAGCTACAGTATCGTTTAATCAGACAGTACAGTGTTAGCACAATAGGGTCCTGTCCTTGGTTGACCCTTAAACATTACTGAAATTATTATTTTAACATCTAGGAGCCCTAGTTATGGACGAGGACCCCACTGTGCTAGGTGTTATGTAAATATGGAGGGGGGGGGAGACAGTCTCCGCCCCCAACGAGTTTACAATTTGAAGATTAGAGATGACAGATTAAAACAGACTGCTGCGGGGGAGCAGCAAAGACTCAGTGAGACAGTATTGGCCTGCATGATAGGTAATGGTTTCAGCACATCATCAGCCTAACTGTTGTCAAGGTTTTTTACATAGAGCAGAACCAAAGACACACCTTGCATATTTCAGAATTTGTCCATGAAATTAGAAATTCTAAAAATTTGATTTATTGAAATAGCAAAACAATGCTTCCCTTGTTTAGGTGTCATGTACTGCAAACCCTAAGGAGAAGTGTCTCTCTTGACTTGCTAATGACATAAAAATCTGTATCAGTTTGGAATCTAGCAACGGATTATCCTCCTATGCCAGTATACCCTTAGAATCCATCTTTAGCCTTTCAGAACATTGGGTGTATCTGCAGGAGAAGCAGTTCTGAATGGCTGCATAGCAGCTAATGAACAATTGAGTTGACATAAATTGGCCCTAGGATTTTGAGCTCTCTTTTGTCCCCAGCACCATTACCCACCCACAAGGCAAATACCAGAGGTTATCATTTATTTGTAAAGTTATCCTGTTTGTTTTCATTTATTAACTTTTGAATAAAATACTGAATTTGCCATATTAGTGCCTTTTACGCTAGCTTTATTTTTTTCTCAAAAGGTTTGAAACTTAAGAAATATGATCAGACAAGGTAGATATTATATTACTAAGATTGTAGACGATTAGTCTTAGTGAGTTTTTCTGAAATACCTGTGCTTACTGTGCTTACAAAATAGTTGCAGTCATGAGCTTTCTTTCCTTTAAAATTTCAATGAAAAGAAAATTCACTGAAGTCCAATAAACAATCCAGCCTGCAAAGCCAGCTTTCACAAACTCCTGGGGCCTAAAGGTCACCCTTCACACCACACCACACTGTCACCTTATTATGGTGCAGGGTATGAGTAACTCTATTAACTACTCAGAGCCTGCATTTGAAGCACTGGAAACTCTCCTAAGAAGCATTAGACTGATTTGAAACTTGGATCTATTATTTATTTGAACTCCACAATCTCAAGAGTATCAAACAATACGTTTAAAATGCTTAACCTATGTTAAGCATTAAGGATCCTTAGTAATGATGAACAAATAGTGCCACTGAAATCCAGAGGAACATTTGTGGCGTAAAGGTGCTAATCGATTGTAAGAGTATCAGAATCTAGACCTAAGTGAACATGATACATTCACTCCTTTACCAGTGACTTACACTTGATAAAAAATTGCTGACAGATTTTAACGTGAATACTGTTATCCAACCCACATAAGAAATCTACCATAAACACATAATTTACCAATACCTTAACTTTGAAGTAATTACTTAAATGGGGCAAAAATAATTAATAGCTAATAATTTCCCACCACTGAATAATCTTGTGATGAAATTACTTAGCAAGCATGTTCTAGAGATTACCAATTTGTGGTGTCAACAGCTTCTATATCAGTGGTTCTCAAACTCTTGTACTGGGGAACCCTTTCACATAGCAAACCTGGGAGTGTGCCCCCCCCCAATAAACTACATACATTGTTTTTATATATTTAACACCATTATAAATGCTGGAGGCAAAGCAGGGTGTTGGGTGGAGGCTGACAGCTTGCGACCCCCCCCCCTCAATAATAACCTCCCAACCCCCTGAGGGGTCCTGACCCCCAGTTTGAAAACCCCTGTTCTATATTTTCTTTCAGAATGTATAATGTACAATTTCATGTTTATCATAGATGGACATAACAATACCTGCATCACATGCTGTCTAATGCTCTTCTGACAAGACCTAGCAGACACATTTTTCCAATAAGTGTGGCTTTGAAAGGAGCAACACAGGAGAACAGGCCCCACAGTTTGGGACATGGACTGTCACTTATTCTATGTTTGTACAGTGTTAGCACAATAGGGCCCTGTTCTTGGTTGACCCTTAATCATTACTGTAATTATTATTGTAACATCTAGGAGCCCTAGTTAGGGACCAGGACCCCACTGTGGTAGGTTTTATGTAAATATAGATAGGGGGAAGAGTCTCTGCCCCCAAAGAGTTTACAACTTCAAGATAAGAGATGACAGATGAAAACAGACTGATGGGGGAGTGCAAGGACTCGGCAATGGTTTCAGCACATCAGCAGGCCTAAATGGTTCTGCTCTCCTAGGTAAAATACCTTGACAACAAAGACACAGCAGGTTTTAATGGACAAAAAGTAGGTTTTAAAAAGAATGAATATGTAATAAGTGCAAGAGTCAGCATGTGTTTTCAGGCATAGTTTCTGCCCCCCGCCCCTAACAGTACCCTTCTCATCTTATCTACATCCAAGATGTAAAGTAGATATCACCCTATTATAGCTGCTTCTTGTGGGCAACACAGTTCCTCACTATTTCTATGCCATAAAGGAAACAAAACAGGCTACCTGTTGTAGATACTTTTTGTAGAACCATTCTATTTTAACAGAATTTCTCATCTAGATCAGCTCTTCCAGCTGGATGATGTGCCTGTCTGTCGTTCTCATTTCTCTTACTGTCTAACACCGAGAAGCAAATGTAGAAGAGAGGAAAAATGCAGTATGTTATCCCACGTACAGCACAGGCACAACACAGCAGAGCTGATACTAGGAATGGAAACTTTAAGTGGTGTGTGTATGTGTGTGTGTGTTTAATGTTGGTTGTGTGTGTGTTTGGAGGAGTGGGGTAGGTTTGGAAAAAAGTCCCTTTCATGATGATGATTTGCATTGTATTGTAAATCAACCTTTTGGTAATTGTTTAACTCTTAGACTAATCTAAAATGCTAATATTTAATATATTAAGTGCTTTAATATAAACAGATTTTTAAGAACTGTTATGAGCATATGGATTTTTCCATCTGATTCACATGTCCATATATGCACATACAAAACTCCTTGTTCAAATCAGCTTCCATCTGTGACTTGCAGATAGACGAATGAAACACATTTTATCCTTTAAAAAAAAAAGTGACATCTGACACACACAGATGGATAAACCCAAATATATCATTATCTTATAGCTAGACCTGGGGCTTTGGGATATGGGGTGTGAATAGCTGTACTCATCAAAGTGCTGTACTATAACACCCTCCCCTCTCCCCCCCCAATGCGGATGATGTGGGTGCAAACTAAAAAGTTATTAGTTCACATTAGTGTAGTGCCCCTCACCACAAACTAAGGGGTGGGGGCCTTTGTCCAGCTTAATGGAGAAAAGGAGTTGCCACTTTAATTGCAAGGGTAGCTGGACTGATAGAAAAGCAGTCATTGCCCTTTTATGGCTTCTCCTCTCCCCCTACTGCCAAAGAAGATTTACCTGCTCCATGTAGGAAACAGATGACTGGACCTGGTGATTAAGGAGACTCCTTCCCACCCCCTCACTGCAGGTAGTATTTATACTAGGGCTGTACCAGCAAAGCCCCCTTTTATATGAACCAGCACCCACCCTTCTACCCAGGGAAGTAGTTAAAATAACAGGTTTCACCATGATCTGCTGTGGCCATCATGGTAGCCGCCCCTTTCTTGGGGAACTGGGAAGGATTTTCTTTGTCACCACCAGATTGGCTGAGATGAGGAAAGTTAAGGGCCTAGTGGGATAGGAAAGGGTGGTTAGGCTACAATGTTGCCGTGCATTATGTAAGTGTGAGGTGGATGCCAAGTGCAGGTACTCCATGGGGAAGGGGGACTTTGGTAAAATTGATTGGTAAAGCATTTAAAGGAAGCATTCTTGAAATGAGTGGGGAAAGGTGTTTCAGGGCTCCTGCAATTGGTATTGAGAGGAGTCAATGCCTCCTCCTTTACAGCACCCCCTTTTATCCTCCTGAGGGGATGGTGGTTGGGTCCTAGCAGCGGATTGGCTAGGGACCCGGATGTGTAAGGGGACAGCCCAGCAAGTATATGGAAAGAATTATGTAATCACTGGCACTGTACCCATTTATCATCTGGGTACTCCCAGATATTTAAGAATAAAGTTGCAGTCTAATTAAAACTACATCATTGTGTCCTGTCCTTCCAGCATAGGGGGACAATCCAGTTTGGGTAACTATGTGCTCTTCTGTATAAAGGTGAAAGCAGTACATGCAAATATGCATGTTTTTATTTATCCCTAACAGTCAACAGCATTTGGACCAGTATGTAAATATTTGTAAAACCAGCTGGGTTTGAGTTTGAATGGTTTTTATAAATCTATAAAGAGAGTTTTTAGGTTACTAGTGACTGGTAAATTTTCAACCCTCTCCCCCTATGACTGCAAAGCAAATCTATGTGAACAGCCTTTACGTTTGATCCCGCCCCGCCCCCCGGGAAATCCTGTGCATTTTTCCCCACATCCCTCCTCACTGGTCCTGATTCATAGCCCATTGAAATCACTTGCAGTTTTTCCACTGACTTCAGTGGAGTTAGGGTCTGCGTCCTCAGGACAATTCCCCCTTATGTTAAGAGGACACTGCTAACTTAAATCTGTCAGATATTTTTGACTAGTGTTATTCCTTGTAACATCTGAGATCACTATAACTGAAAGAGTTTGTTGGGATTCCTTAAGGGTATGTCTACACTACAGGATTAATCCGAATTTATATAATTCGAATTTAGGAAACCGATTTTATAAATTCGAATGTATTCGGCCACACTAGGCACCATTAATTCGGTGGTGTGCGTCCAAGCTACCGTAGTAGCATCGATTTCCAGAGCGTTGCATTGTGGGTAGCCAATAATATCTAATTGCCAATAATATCGAATTGCGGCCACACTAACCTTAATTCGGATTAACAATACCGATTTTGACGCTACTCCTCTCGTCGAGGAGGAGTACAGAAATCGAATTAAAGGGCTCTTTAATTCGAATTAAATGGCTTCGTTGTGTGGACGGGTCAAGCGTTAATTCAAATTAAAGCAGCTAAATCCGAATTAAAGTCGTAGTGTAGACCAGGCCTAAGAGATCTGTTGGCTTATACAGAATACCTTGCCCAGTTCTGGGAGAACATCCAGTTCTCTGGAATCCAAAACACTCAGCTTGACTCCACATTTTATCACTCAGGTTCTTTTATTTTGACATATAACAAAGCTATGCTGAGTGGATCATGCTCAAGTATAGAGGGTGGATATAAGCTGTATCACACATCCAAGTTACACAGAAACCTTCTCCTTTGATATACATTTACACATTATTGCATTTATTATACATTACGTAACACACATTTTTTGATTGGTTACTTTTCAGGAACTAATTCCTGTGCAGCATGCTCTAGGGCTCTACCTCCTCTTTACATTCCTAATTTATCTTGTCCATTGTTAGTAAATGGCTCCCTGGGTGTTCTCCCTCTTATCTTAGCTGGCTCAGACATTCTCTCTTTTTCAACCTAATGATCTGTTTACCTCCCTACTTCTATCTTCCAAGAAATGAGGCCTCCCTCCAGGTGTTAATTACTCTCAGTCCCAAAGTTTAGAAAAACATTTTTTCTTTCACTTTATGCATTTGACAGTCCTTTGGTACACTTGTTAAATTTTCAAACAAGCACCTTTGTGTTTTTTCCCATGCTTCTTGGGAGAAACTCCCTCTAAACAGCTGCAAAACTAACTCATTATCCTCCTTCCAATCTCTCCTTTTCTGTGATGGCTCCAAGAACATTGACAACAGTTAGGTCATTAATGTGCAGAGACAACTGCTGATCATCCTGAACAATAGTCCTGTTGTTGCCTTGTACTTAACCATCAGTCTGTCTGTATTAGATTTTAAACTGTTTGGGGCAAGGACTCTCTTTTGTTTTTTTTTCATACAGAGCAAGTACAATTGTGATCTGGTTCATGACTAGGGCTCCTAGGCACTGGTAAATAATAGTCCCATTATTTCCCCTGTTTGTTTCATAGCAACAGAGAAAAGAACAACATTTAAACAGACATATTTAACAGGACAATGACCAAACTGGGAGGGGGGCTCTGGGGAAACTACATTAAACTTCTAATTTTACATTGATCATATTCCAAGTTGATGGTGTCCCCTTAAGCAATCTTTCTGTAGGGAGAAGCCAAGGGCTTGCAATCCCCCAGTCTCTGATGTTTGGAACAGGGAGGGAATAGCTCTTCTCCTGCAGTATATGATTGGAGCAGTCTTTAGTAATAGGCTTTTGGTTGAAGGAAGATTGTGTGCCTCCTGACTTACAAACAACCTTTTAGAAGGGTTTCTGCATGTGCTCCTGTTCCTACCAACTAATTTAGCCTAGGGCCTGAGTTGTTCCAGATTCCAAAAGCATTAGTCCTGTGGACTGAGGATAAGGCCACAACAGGTACATAGCTTTACAGGATGTTAAAGAAGAAGAAAGATGGTCTTAATGTTAAAGGACTGGTTAGGTTCAGTTTGTGGCTCTCCCACAGACTTTCTATGTGATCTTGGACATATCACTTAATTTCTCTTGTGCCTAAGGTGCCCATCTGTAAAATGGGAATAATAATAATTCTTCAACCATTTGTCTCTCTTGTCAGAGTATAAGGTCTTTAAGGCAAGATGTTCACTTAATATGTGTAAGAACAGAATATAGCACAAAGGGTACTGATTTCAGTTGGGCATCTGGACACTACCGTAATGCAAAAAAAATTCATAAAGTGCACAAAATACTTTGATTTTGCTATTTTACAAGGCATTCAGATCTGTCAGGCAGCAGTACACAAGTGTAAGGTGCAATATTAGTAAGAAAATTAATAAGGAAAATAATAATGAACAGAAATTAGGAGAAAAAAGTGTATGTGTGAGAGACAGAAGACCACAGACAGATGTATTTTATCTATGATGCATCATTGTTACAAATATTAATTAATAACTGCTTGAAGTAACAAGATTAAAACTTGACAAAATCATGCCAAGTGAATTTCAAACCATATTACTGATGACACTTGTCCCTCATATTTCTGCCTAATGAGGCAGAAAGGTAGCATGGATGTGTAATTATTTATGTGCATATGTAACAATATTTACACTGTTGGATAGAATTAGATGGAGATATTGCACAGCAGGGCACTTCAATAAAGGGTACGGAAAAGAAGAGGACAGAGAGCAGGAGGGAAATGGAGATGGAGGACACTAGCGTGGTAATTGACTTCATTGAATGTGAAAACAGGCCATAATTAAGCCGTGATCTATCAAATCACAGGCACATATATAATTTCAAGCACATGAGTAGTTCTATAGCCTTTATCTGTTTCATCAAAATTTGAAACCAAAATGCAACTAAATATAAAAATGTTACTTAACAACAAAACAAAAACATTTGCCACCAAAATTCACACATGTGCTTCCTTGAAAATGGAGTTGGAGGAATCTATGATAAAAGAATGGAGGGTTATTGATAAATGTAGTTCATTTACTTAGACATTTTCTGTAGCATAAGTCATACTATCTTACTCAAATGGAATGTTTTTATGTTGTAGTTGGAAGTGAAAATAAAAAAGTGAATGGCTAACAAAAAAGAATGAGGGAAGTAAACCAAAACAGTACTAGAAAGAAATGAACTAAATGTGATTACTTGTTTCACTTATTTGATCTGGATTTGATTCCTTGAAGCGATTGAAATAAGTCAAAGGACATGGGAAAGAAAAGTGTCAAGTACCTTTCCATCTATGCTACTAATAATCAGGTGGCATTTTCCACCCAAAAGTTAAATCTTTTAAAGTTTCCAGCTCTACATTATCAGGAAATAATCAAAGCTGACGGGAGCTAGAATTAGAGAACATATTTGTACTAATGTCTGCTATGTTGATGTATAGGTGAATGAAGTTGTCAGATTCCTAAAGTGTAGTAGTATTAGATAGCCATTACTCCCTTGTGAAGATGTAATATGGAATCAGTCCAGGGGAGGGGGGGAACCCTGAACTTTTTTCATGCAATCAGAAACCTGCCAAATTGGGCTTTCTGCATGTTTTGGGAAAAGACCAAAAAAAAATCTGAGTCAATCCAAATTGCAGTGTTACTATTACTTTTATTTCTTTATAAGTGTGGCTGGCAAATCTGCTTATTATTAAGGTTGCCCAATACTTCCAATTAGAAAGCCCTGTTTTCAGTTGCTTGTAACTTTAATAAACTTTAACCAATTGGGCTTTATAATTTCAGCCAAAATGGTTCAGCCATTTTCAGAAATGAAGCTAGAGAAAAATGTGTGTTGCACATGTTAAATTTTCTGATGACCTGTTCTTTCAGAAGCTCTAAGTGTCCTCCTCCTTTGGAGCAGGGACTTGAAATTTGGCAGAAGAGAAGTGGCCTTTGTGTCAGGGATATGCCTTTTGGTATTCCTGTGAAAATCTGGCCAAATTTGGCTAAATTGTAAAACTTTGGAAAAATCACACTTTGCACATGCTCACTAAAGACTAAATAGAACTTAAAAGTTAATATCTACAAAGATTCTGTACATAATGAGCATGCTCCAGCCCAGGGCTGAGCAGGACTTTCCCTGAAATTGCTGCTGTGGTCTGTGCCACCACCAGAACTGAGAGCAATGAGCTTGTGTGCTGTCAATGACACCCTTGTGAGGGCCAGACAGCATGGGGGAGGACGTTTCTTGATTTGATGTAGAGGGAACAAGAGAAGGCCAGCAGCTGGGGGTACAATGGGAGTAGAATGGTACAAGAAGCCTGGAGGAGAGATTTGGAGTGTGATTAAAACCTCTGTCATAACATTAAGTATTTTTATTTACTCGATTTTGAAAAGAGCCCACCAACTTAAAGATAGCAATAAAGACTTTTGTATTAGTAAGTCTGACATCAGCTGTGAGACTAACCATGGAACACATGTTAATGGTGTGGTGGAACAATACCTAGGAAAACAGGATGACTAAGGAATAGGAGGTCAACTTTAACCTGTTGGATTATAGGATATTACTACCATGATAGATAAGTGAAATTGAGTAGATATAGGAAACCTACATTTCGGGGAGGGGGGATTTGACAAGGTGGTAACATTAGATTAATGGTTAATGTAAAGAGTCATGCAATATATAATAAATGGAATGCTGAATAGATAAGTGATTTAACAACTGGATACAAATGGAGAACAGATAGGAGATAGTAATAATTGGAAAGGGATTATAAGTGAAGTACCTCAAAAATAAGATTCAGTATATCTGATTCTTATAATACGTAAAATGATTTGGATGAGACTACTAAAACCAAAATCTCCATGTTTGCAGTTGATATTTGTTTTACCTGTAAATTTAATGAAGGGAATGATACAATTATATTTTAATTTCTTAGGTGGTTGAACTGAAATTCCCATCTGTTGGCCTAATGTAGATTACTTTATGTATTCCTGATAAGACAAATGGAATACTCATTTATTACAACAGCGAGAAAAAGGATTTGGTGGCTATTCTGAAAGAAGAAAAAACTTATTGAAACCATCAACCCAATGTATAGCTGCAGTAAAACAAGATGCTACCATAGGTTGTATTAACAAAAGACTAAAACATTCAACATAACACCTGATACTGTTACTGTATAAAGAAGTTTTTGATTTAGGAAATTGTCATTTATAACTTTTAGAAATTCTGAAGATGCTTTTAGTACTAGCAGCATGAGTCTGCCAGCGTGTATCACTCAGATTGAAATCCCCCATGATTACATATGATTTCCCCCCCCCCCATGCATTATAGATAGGTGCCTAAGAAGCCCATCATTCTGTTCTTTCATGTGATTTGATGGTCAGTAGCAGACCCCAACTAATATGCTTTATCAGTTAGAACATTGCTCTATAAGCATTCAAGATCATTTTGCTTCTGAATTGTTGTAAACAAGTAAACACTGTAAACAAACAACACTTTCCCTCTCCTTTTTGCCCACTCAGTCTTTCCAAAATAGATTAATAATAATTGATTTGAACATTCCAATCATGCGTAGCTTTCCACCAAGTTTCAGTAACACCAACAAGATCAAATTTGTGCTCATCTGAAGAATTATAGTTACTTATTTATTTATTAGCCAGGCTCCTAGCATTGGTGTCTTCTCCATGTCCTTTGGTGTCTTGATTAATTTTGTTCTCAACATCTCGATTTTGTTCTAAATGATCTGTGTTTTCACCCTCCCCCTTTGTTGTTAAACACCTTCCTGTTTAGCCAGCCTGTCCCCTAGAACAGTGCTTCTCAAAGCCGGTCCGCCGCTTGTTCAGGGAAAGCCCTTGGTGGTCCGGGACGGTTTGTTTACCTGCTGCGTCTGCAGGTATGGCCAATCGCGGCTCCCACTGGCCGCAGTTCGCTGCTCCAGGCCAATGGGGGCTGCGGGAAGCGGCGTGGGCCGAGGGATGTGCTGGCCACCCTTCCCGCAGCCCCCATTGGCCTGGAGCGGTGAACCGCAGCCAGTGGGAGCTGCGATCGGCCGAACCTGCGGACGCAGCAGGTAAACAAACCGGGCCGGACCGCCAGGGGTTTTCCTGGAACAAGCATCGGACCGGCTTTGAGAAGCACTGCCCTAGAAGATTGCTTCTCCTGAGCTAGAAGCCGTACAAACTGTACAGCCTCCTCTCCCTATAAGTGGAACAATATTCCATAAAACCCAAACCCTCTACCTTACAGCACTTCTCTTGCTAGCACTTCATTTCCAAAACCTTCAGTCTTCCTTTGGTTTGTGGAACAAGAAATATATCTGAGAAGATCACTTGGACATTGTTCTCCTTTAGCACCCTTCCATGTTCTGTGAAGTCCTCTGTAATCTGTGAGGTATCCCATGAAACTGTGATGTTGGTGGCAATGTGTACCATTGCCAGTGGAGCCTTGACCACTGACTTCAGAAGTCTATTCAATTTTAGATGTCTTGTGTTTTGGCATTGAGAGGATAACACCAAGGGGGGGATGGATAGCTCAGTGGTTTGAGTCTTGGCCTGCTAAACCCAGGGTTGTGAGTTCAATCCTTGAGGGGGGCCATTTAGGGATCTGGGGGGAAAAATAGTTGGTGTTGGTCCTGCTTTGAGCACAGGGTTGGACTAGATGACCTCCTGAGGTCCCTTCCAACCCTGATATTCTTGTTCAGGGGTGGGATAGCACAGTGGTTTGAGCATTGGCCTGCTAAACCCAGGGTTGTGAGTTCAATCTTTGACCCTTGATCCCACTTAGGGATCTGGGGCAAAAATCAGTACTTGGTCCTACTAGTGAAGGCAGGGGGCTGGACTCAATGACCTTTCGAGGTCCCTTCCAGTTCTATGAGATAGGTATATCTCCATATATTAATATTAATTAATTTTCTCTTATCCACCTCTCCTTTGCTCAAGGATGGTTCATTGGTTAGGTCTCTAGCCTAGGACTTGGAAGAGACAGGGTCAATTCCCTGCGTAGCCACAAACTTCCTGTGTGAAATTGGGTGAGTCACTATGAAGTCTTTTAGCGTCTGTACTTGCTCTTCCAATACAAGAATCTTTTTTTCCAGTACAGCCACCAACTTGCATTTCATATGCAGGAAGTACCTTCTGGCATCAGGCAGGAAAGAAAATATGACTTGTTAATTGCAGATTACAGTCACTGATCTGTTTAAGGCCCTCATGGTACTAAGCTTAGAACTGAACCTAGGAAAAAAGTTCCAAAGAACTTTCACAAACTTCTTCCAAAATTGCTGTTTGCCTTTCCAGGATTCTTGGCAAGTTTGTGACCTCATAGGAATTGAACATAAAAGTACAAATTACAGTATCATATGATTAAAATAGAATTTAATGAAACATATGTACCATAAAAATGTCCACATGATTTTACTATGTGGCAGATTCTAGGATCATCTCTGTTGAATCACCGTGACATTAGGTCTTTGCAAACTGCAAATATTTACAATGTATTAATGGGTGTGGTTGGATTTTGTTAGCTCCTATCAATAGGAGACGTTGGAGTATCTCTCTTGGCAAAGTCAATGGGGGTTTTGGGTACAGAAAACCTTCAGATCAGCCAAGTTGAGGAGGAAAGATGTCTGGTTATTTGATTTACTGGGAAAGGGGAGCAAAGTTGAACATATTTATGTTTGTGTGTTCTATGTACAGAGCAATATAGAAAACACACAAGTTTAACCTATGAATATGAAGATCAATTCAGAAGTTGCAAATGTGAAAAACATGATTGTTTGTTTCGAGTATACGACATTACAACATACTGAATGTACCTTAGTATAACATCCCATAGTAGTTTGATTTTTCACTGGCATTTATTTTGACATTTTAATTCTGAATCTTTCATAAAAAGAGTAAATTCATCTTTTTTTTCATTTTTTGTTTTGTTTTTTCTTCCTTTCCCTCAAAATAAAAATGCATTGTATGTTTCCTTCAGGGATTTTGTCACTATTTTGCTCCTAATTTTTGTGACATGTTATCTTTTCTAGTATGACATTCTTTTAAAAGGCGTGAATTAGCATATAGCTTTTATAGAATCAAAAGTTCAAGATTTTCCCTGTGGACTCAGGGTACATAGGGCAATGTAGTGGGGAGTTTAATATTCTGAGCTGGGAAAATCTGACACTGTCTTGGCTGTAAATAAATATAAATTTTAAAAATCCACATTATTTCATAGCTCTGAAAAACAAACATTTGAAAGCAGGAAATTCAGAGACAAGCCACTCCAAGTTTTCTTATTTCATTAAATGTATGAGGGATGTTTCAAGGCTTCTTGGAAAAGAAACAGCTAGTTGGTTTCTTATTTTTTTTTCTTTTTTCTTTCTTTTTTGGAGTGGGGGGGGGAGGACTCAATCTGTGTTCACCAAAATTTAAGGAGCAAATGAGACTTGCCAAGGTTGCTAAACTTAAAGATGACCAGGTAGCATCATTTTCCAAAAAATTCTTATCACTTCCAGTTTACTAGGAAACTGTTCTTTCCTCCCAGATGAGCATCTTTGACCACAGTAATCTTTGCACAGGTTGAATTACTGCAACACATTGTATTTGAAACTGAAGGTGAAGATGATACACAGGCTACAGCTGTATGTCTTCTCCATGGCTCAGGCCACTGAGCACACATCAGGCCTCTGCTCATGTCACTCCACTGACTCCTACTCCATTTCCTATAACAGTTTAAGGCCTTGGTCCTAATTTTTAAAGCCGCTAATTGAACAAGCCCCAGCTATATCACACATGATGTTTCAGTCTTTGAACCATCATTCACTCCTATGCAAATCACACAATGCCACATGTGAAAGCTGGAGACAAAGCACTATTGGTGAAGAGGATCCAGCTATGGAACAGTCTTGTAGAGGAGACCAGGTGAATCTGAAGTCTGACCATATTGAGGAATATTACAAAGCCTTCCTCTAAGAAATCTTCTACACATCAGTGACTCTCACAATATGAACATCCCTTCTGTTTCTACAACCCTATGGGGAAAAAACACCACAAACCCCTACCCCACACACAGAGTTTTGATCACAAAAAGGCAGAAGAGCCAGAAACGACTTGGGACTTTACTAATGCTGTTGATTTTGTGTAGAATGCACTTGGATATTACAGTGATGGGTTTCAGTATTGAAACCCGAGGTAAATAGCGACTGAGAAATAGATAGAAGTCCTTCAGAAAGTATATACATACTACAAAATAGTTGTCTCCCAGCCACACCTTTCATCTTATCTCTAAGTAAATATCCCCTTGCCATAGGTTGGGGGGAGAAAAAAAAAAAGAAGCAGAATAGCCATGTTTTTGTGTCTGTTGCCATTGATAGTGAGTTGTATTCTGGGTGATACTCCTATTTTCCTTTAAAGAGACAGGGCATGAGTTTTCTTATCATTCGTGAGATGATGATGATTGCATTATTGGCAGATTAATGCTGGACTATTTATGGAAAAGGCCTGAGTTCAGTATATTATCACCGTCAAGAAAGAAAGAATTAGAAGTGAATTGAAAACACACATGAAATGTCTCAGCAGATATGACAGTTACAAGGATGTCAGAATGCTGCTGAGCTCCATTAGATTTTGATGACTTTAATTTACATTGGAATTTCTGTAGAAGGACCTCGCCTGTCATGCTCTTAAGAACATAAACATTATTTTAAAAGTAAAGCTGTGAGAAAGAGATTGCCCACAGAGCAAACTAAAAAGGCAAATTTTAACAATTGCTTTTGAGACTTCAGAAGGAAAAGTATCACATTTTTCTAAGTGCTATTCCAGCGGCATGTAAACAGCTCATCATCACCTATCAGAAGTGGGAGCTGGAATTGAAGTTCAAATCCTAGTTTTCTGTGTTACAGGGTCTCCAATCTTCCATAGGGGGTTATTTAGCACACTTATTAAACAGTGTTGTATTTCACACACACCTTCCAAAAAAAGATGCATCTTGGGGGGCGGGAAGGGAAGTCAATCAACTGTTAATGTGTGTGTGTGTGTGTGTGTGTGTGTGTGTGTGTATATCATAAATATATATATATTTAAAAACCCTTCCTGTTTATAAATAATATTTATATGATGTCTTCTAGCTTAGATTTACAATGCACTTTACATATCTTAATTGTATTAGCGTTCTAACACCTCCATAAAATAAGTATCTTTTTATATCCCTATTTTACTGATGAGGAAACTGATACAGAGAAGTAATATTCCCAAGGTCACCCAGTAGAGCCAGGAATACTACCCAGTTCACCTGGCTCTGTTCTTCATTTTTTTTCTAAATGATCAACCTTATCCCTCTTTGCTGTTATAACTTTAAGTTAGATTTATAAGATTATTTCTTAACGAAAACAAAGTGGTGGGAAATGAGAAAGCAAGATGGTTTTAAGAGTCTTTGAATGGAGAGGTACAGCAAAAGCAGAAAATAGACTCCTCAAATGGTCCATATTCCTCTCACCATTCATTGTTAAACATAAAACTGTGCAATAGTTCAAGGGGAAAATATTGCTTGTTATAGAGTTGCAAAACATCACTGCATGATAGGGAAAACATAGAATCATATATATAAAAGGCTGGAGGGGACCTCAAGGGGACTCCTGCAATACTGAGGCATGATTAAATATACCTAGACCATTTATGATGAGACACCCGTACTTCGGTACATGAGGTTCCATGTGCAGAGTTGTGATTAACAAAAATAGTACTATCTAAAGACTGAGGGTAGAATATGAGCCATTATATACTCTATTTTTTACTTGCTAATCATGAGTTTAGTAATATATCATACCTATAATATTTTGCAGGTATCTTTCCTCATGTTTAATATGAACAGATTCAGAGACATCTCCATGTGTACTGGAGTTCAGGAGCAGAGGAGGTGAACTGAAATTTCACATAGCTCCATAGAACAAAACACTCAAAACTTTGAGGGAAATGGAGGATGAAGGATAGCCTGTTTTTGCTACCTAGATTACAAGGAAGAAAATCAATAGTTCACCACAAACAGACCTTTAGGTGTATATGAATACATGTAACAGATGGCCAATACCAGCATGTGTTATGCTACCCTGACATTTCACAATAAATGCAAGTGCCAAATGCACTTGCACTTTTACTAGTTACCTCCAGAGGAAATGGTGCTAAGCCAGTCCTCCTTCCCTGTCTATTAGGGGAATTTCATTTATAATAAAATTAGAATGTCACAATTCTCTGCATTGAATTGAGTTCTTTGTCTTAAATTCGAAGTATGGTACCTTTAAATATCACTGTCTAAAACTTTCTATTGAATCCATATAACACTTCTGTTGCCCAAAATGTTCCAGTGGTGGGAGTTACTGAATTAATTTAATATTGATACATTGTATTTTAAACCTTTCAGCACATTTAATATGAACATGAGTTTTATTTTCAACCTGTATTGACATCTCAAGTACCACGTGCTCTTGCTTACATACTGTAATTCAAGATATTCTAACAGTACTATATTCCCCAGTGGTGAAGTGTGAAGAATTTAGTTCTGCTTGGTTCAACTGGTCATGACAGTCCCATTGATTTAGATAGACTTTATTTACTTGTTGGTATCCCAACGAGCAATTTTTCAGAAATAGCTGTTGCTAATTCCACAAACATATGTTTAACAGATGCTTAGTTTAATCTGTCAAAATGCTCACTATTAACAAATAAAGGTCTACTTTTATCACCTCAGCTCTTAATGAAAATCAAACCCAATATAATATTGATTCCAATATATGTGCCTAATCTTGTAAACATAAATATGAATAGTTTTATTTATATAAGCAGTCCCAATTAGAGCTTATACATTTAAAAAAAAAACACAGTTATTTCCAATTTCAAAAAGCTGTCATGTGTGTTACAAAATATAATTTAAAAGAATATGTATGGGGAAAAAATTCTAGCTAACGCTAGTCCTAATAAAATAGAACAACATATGCATAAATGTTTGCAGAAGTGAGACCTTAGTAAGGAACTGTTAGGTTTCATTTTCTTTAAAGTAATAAATATGATTTGAACATGTACAGAAATGAAATTGTGAGGCCCTAAGATATAGCCCCTCTTATAAATGAGTCACTGGCAGTGTTTAAAGAAAAAAGTAAAAGAGGAACAGCTCTATTCTAGTGACTCTTGCACTGAAAGATTTCCCAGCCTCCCAGATTTATTTGCTCATGCTATGTCCTCTTTAATCAATTAGCTGGTTATGTTGTATTTGAACCCCATAGTTTCTTGGCAGCCAGTGCCTGCTGCATCCTTACAAAATAAGGTATAAGTAAAAATCTCCACAGACTTTGTCCAGTGCACAATTAATAATGAAGTGTTGTCTTTTGCTAATAGAGTATAAAATCAGGAGGTGCTTGAGTAAGAACAATAAGGCTACATAGCAAAAGTAAATTGAGACACAAGCAAATGCAAACAAAAAATCATTTTTCCCCAAATGAATTTTCATAACCTCTACTCTGTCCTCCTTCAAAACCTTTCTAAGGAACCACCCTCTACAGTGATTCCCATGGTTGGGTGCATAATGATACTTACTAGGCAAATGGCTTATTAAGTTTCATTAATATTTCTTGTACATTTATGTTAAAAGTTCTCCCCTCCTTTCTTTTTTAAGTTTCTTACTTGAAATCTTAATTACGAATAAATGCAACCTTGTGTGCCTCATCTTCCTTCTCCTGCTCTGTTGTTTGATGCTCCCTATTGCATCTTGACCCAATTATGGCCCCAATCCTGCAAATGACTGCATATGAGCCTACTGTTGTGCCCATGAAAAGCCCCGTTGACTTTAGTTGGACTCTGCACAAGAACAACACAGTGCCCATATGGAGTAACTTGCAGTATATGGTCCTATGACCATAAGCTACTCTTTGCAGGAATTCTTTTTTTAATTGTGTGTTTGTACAGTGCCCAGCACAATTAGGCCCTGATTCTGATTGCAGTCTCTGGCTGCTACTGTAGTAGTAATAATGATTAATACATTGATTAATGTCTGAGATCTGTGCATGGATGCCACTATAGGAAATGCAAAGTACTTTTATTATTAGGTTATTATATCTTAGGTAAAGCAAAAGGGTATATATTGATATCTAGGAACTCAGCCATCCCTCAGATCTAATTTTCTTTATGATCTCCCTATATTTAGTTTGAATAAAAGTCAGATATTTGCTTAGTAAGAAAAGTAGGATGCAGGTCACTTTAGACTTATCATCCTCAAATCTCACACAGGGGGAGTGCTAAAGCCTTTCTTGAATTGACTTTAACACAGCTGGTCCTGTAAAGGGATTTCAGGAACTGAACTCAGGTATTTAGTATGAGTGAAATAGGAAATGAATTATAAATATATAGGCCCCTTCCGATCTCAGGCTAATATATTCAGAAGTTCCTTTGCCATGTTAATGAAAAGGAAACCTGCTGTCAGCTTTAATATCTTGCCAAACATAGGCAAAAGTAAATCTACTGTGTGACATATACTCTACATAGAAAGAAGCCAGAGTTCTTCTTCCACTCCTGTCTTCTCTTCTGCTGATGAGATGTTACATCTCTGAAGCAAAAACCTCCTGCTTGTGTCTTTGTTCACCCCCAGTGCTTTGCCTTTGGTATTTCAGGGTGTGTCCATTTCAGTTAATTTTAAAAAAAAAGTAGAACTCTTGAAGGTATCAACCATATGTGTCTTTTGTAGTGTGGTGTATTCTGGGGCTGCCATGTTGGGCCATTCTTTTATTATGCAGTTACAAGACAAATAAGGTACTCTCATCACTAGAGGGAGCACTTGTCCTAAAATACAAGAACTTCATATTGCATAGATCTACATTTCCTGTTCAAGAATCAATCTGATAATGTTACCAAAACAGTTTGGAGTGACCAAAACCAGGAATGAAATGTCAAGGAAATGGGTCCCAGAGAGGATAAGGATCGTAGAGAGAAATGAAAGGGGACAGGGAGAGAGAGGTTTATGGGAAGATGGCAGGGAAGAAGTACAGCTTAATGCAGTTGACTCAACTTGCAAACACTCCATGCAGCAGTACTATGGGGAGCTAGGGTGACCAGACAGCAAATGTGAAAAATCGGGACGGGGTAGGGGATAATAGGAGCCTATATAAGAAAAAGACCCAAACATCGGGACTGTCCCTATAAAATTGGGACATCTGGTCACTCTATGGGGAGCTGAGGATTGTGATGGGGGTGTGTGGTAGGAGCATAGGGGAATGTGAGTTGCAGGGAAACTAAGCAGTGCTAAAGTGGGTCAGCAGAGCTTTATGGCAGTGTGAGAGGAACATCAGGAAGCTGAGCAGATATGTGGGGGAAGAGGTTTGTGTGCTGAGAGAGGGTTGGAATATGGGATTTGAGGCTATGAAGGTGTGTGAGGCTGCAGGAACAAAGTTCTTTGGTGCTAAGAGTTGGGAACTGGAATGGCTACTCAAGGACAGCTATTTCAGATTGCTGTTGCACTGAGGCAGCAGTGCTACATGGATGTTCTTGATGCACCAATGCCTCCCTGCACTGACACTCTGTCCCCTTCCACTTCATCTCCACTCATCTTCCTTTCTCCCACATCACCACAGAACACTAGCTGCCTCCCTCATTTCTCTTATCCCAGGGGGTGAGAAGCTATGGGGAGGGGAGACTGTCAGATTTGGACATGGATGTCTAATTTTACCTTTGACCGTTTAAAATAGCTATCTTGACTGGTCAACATAAATATATTTAAAAAGCATTCTATTACACCAATCATAACAGCAATAGCTAGAAATCACCAGCACTGTCAACTGGATTTGACCAGATTATCTGTTAACCTGCCTGTGCATGTGAGGTCCTTCTCCTGATTTCAGTGGCTGCAGAATCAGGCCCTGTGTACCCATCCATATATCTTTCTGGTGAAAATTGCTAGTGGGGACTTGGATGAGCATTTAAAATGTGCATCCCTGGTGAACTGATCAGTCATTTCAAGAAATGTCTTATACTGTCACTTTATGTTCATTCAACCATACAAGATCCTATTTATAGGAAGACCTCCATATTCATGTACATGTCTTAACTGTAGATAATTTCTCTCTCTGACAAAAATTAAAATGTTTCATTTATTTCTATTTCGGTCTCACACTTCCTTATTGGTAAAAATATTTTTAAACATTTTTTTTTTCAATGTAGAGTTCTCATATAACAGGAGAATTTATGCATAGATTAAGGTTCATTGCTCCCTTATTGGTAGTTTATTCTTCATATTGAAAATGAGAGCATTGCAGAGGGTTGGCCTAAGGGAAGAAAGGAGCAGATCAATTTAAGAACAATTCTATTTTCTGCCCTGGGCTGCATTATCTTTTCCATAGAAGCTCTGTAGGATCAGAGAGTGCGTATGTACCACTTCCTTCCCCATCACCATTCCCACTCCTCTTCCCCTCTAACATCCAGGCCTTCTCTCTGTGCAGATCCCAGATATTAGAATAGGTTTCTGTGGGATCCAGAGGTGGAAGACAGACACCTCTGCTCACTTGAATACAATAGGGGGAGAGCCACACATGAAGGGTCTCTCTGATTGCAGATATGAGGGGAGGCACAATCTGAGCTGATGATTTATTTGTTTTTATATATTTTTGAAATAGGCTGTAGTTCTTTCCTTTCTGAAGGAGTTGAGGGTGTCTATGCTAAATGTACTGAAGTGGTGGTAAAAACAAAATCACTAGCAGCAAAATAGTGATGCCTAGTGGGACATTCTACTTAAGCATGTTAAGTCTTTGCCAGTTGCTTTATTCCTTTAACATTTGCAAAGTTTTTGTTTCACTCACGAGTGCAGCTGTTTTCTTGTTCAAGGCTGGAATGGGTAAATGTTGGTGCAAACTCATTTGCATCAAAAATACCAAGTTGATCAGAAAGTAATCTAAGAGCAAATACCCAAGGCTCCAGAACATATATTTGGCTATATTCTCTTTTAATGCATATTAAATGAGAGTCAAAGCCTTGTCCTAGTAATTAAGAGACCACTAAGCTCCTCATGTTTGGTGTTAAACTGTGAGGTTTTTATATTAAGGGCTTGGAGGTATTTTTAACTACTCATTATTAACTGCTGGAAGATAGTTTACCTCAGGTTTTGTAGTCAGGGTTTTGTTTAATTAAAAGTAAGATAAGCTTAAAACAAAACCCAGCTCCAAACATACTTGAAGCGATTCTGAATCCGGATTTTATGGTTGGATTTTTGTCTGGTTGAATTAGAACCCCAGATCTGAATACTCCCAACTATAAAGTGAGATTGTAACTTGCCCTCTTCACCAACGCAAGGAAGACTAGCAGCATAAGGACATAGTGTAGCTTTGGTGTGGAAGGTTAAACAGAACAGCCTCCATGGAGTTGCAACCCATGCAGGTGGGTAGGGGTGTGGAATGGCTGGAGTCTTTGTACCATCTCCACAATGTGCCCACCACCATGGAAGGGAAAGTAATCTGTGCCAGATAAGGGACTGGGACAGATTGATTTTTTCCCTAGAACAAGTGTCTGCTCATGAGACAGCACATATCATGCTTTGTGGCAAAGCCACGACTGCCCATAATGAGTGGAAAGAAAGTGTTGAACAAAAGTTTGCAAGCAAGCCATGCATATTGTATGTTGCACAAAAGCATTCACTGAACTTTTAGAAGATAACTAATGCATTTCTTATTAAGAATCAGTCTGTTTTCAGATGATTGGCAAACAGAAAAGAAGGGTGAAATCAATGCCTACTCTGGTGCGGATTGATGTAAGTAGTTGGCCCACCAATAAGGCTGACTCTAAATACTGGAAAATAGACAAAGCTAGTGGTTTATTCTAGATATCAAATGTATAGCATGAGGTATAAAGAGAACAATTTTTCTAGTAAGAGACACATAGTAGGATTGATTATTACACTTTCTTTTTAGGTATTTCCCCCCCACACACACACCCTGGATTACCTGAGAAATGAGAATAAATTACCTCACTTTAGAAAGAAAAGAAAACCTCATCAGGGCTTCGAGTCACATTAATTTTAAAATATGTTGTGAGAAAAGATGTAGTTAGTGATAAATTGACTATGTGGGTGGATTTTACTCTAAATCCACTCTGAAAGGATTTCTATATGATTTATTAAAATAGCAAATATTTTAAAATGGTAATGTATGGCCTGACTGTATGTGCAATTGAAACAAATCATTATAAATTCTAAGTGTAAGGAATAGAGTTTTGTGTCATTGTTGGAATAACTTGTTAATGGCAAAGGTGCTTTTGGAGTAATCAGTAATAAATTACACATAATCTGCTATTTATTATTTTTATTATGGTAGTATAATGTAGAGATCCCAGCTGGCATAAGGGCCCCATGCTAGGTCCTGTACAAACACTTGATAAGTACTCCAGGGAGCTTGCAATCTGAATGGACAAGACAGATAAAGAGTGAGGGAAAGGATATATTATTTTCTCCATTTTACAGATGGTGAATTGAGGAATTAAGTGAGTTGCACAGGGTCACACAGTAGGTCCCAGGTTGGGGGATTAGTTGGGACAAACATGAAATTGAGGTTAGGCTATGATGTCACAACTCATTATGTAAGTGTGGGGCAGATGTCCAGTGCAGATACTCCATAAGGAAGGGATATGGTGATCAGATAAAATGAATATGGTAGAGCATTTAAAGGAGATCATAGAATATCAGGGTTGGAAGGGACCTCAGGAGGTCATCTAGTCCAACCCCCTGCTCAAAGCAGGACCAATTCCTAACTAAATCATATTATATTTAATATTATTTAAAGCTGTGGAATCCGGGGGGTGTTCAGAGCTTCTATGATGGCACAGCAGGGAGTCGCTCCCCTGAACTCTCATTCAAGGTGGGAGGAAATTGGAAGGGTCCTAGCAGTGGGTTGGCTAAGGATCAGGATGGGTAAAGGGGAAGGACAGACAGCAGTGCCCCCTCCCTGATATATGTAAATTATTATGGAATTACCTGCACTGTACACCTTTTTATCTGCCGGATACTCCCTGACGCTTAGGAATAAAGTTGTGACCTAATTAAACCTCATCTTCTGGCACCAGCCTTGCCTACGAACTCCAGCCCGAAGCGCCGCAGAAATCTCTCTTAGGGTGAAGGATAAAGATGGAGTTTCTCTCTGTTCCTCATATTCCCAAAGGTATATTTTTGTCTTACAAGTCAGGAAGATGTCCTGTGGATTCAGGGGGTGCAGGAGTTATGTTAATTCTCCCTCTTTCTGGAGTTCAAGATAACCCTTGCTGGTTTAGCTTGATAGTTTTGTTTATATCTAATATATAAATTGAACTAAACCTTTGTTAAAGATGTGCCTGTTTATCACCTTGATCTCTGTGAGATTGTCTGGTCTGAAACATGTTATAGTAACATGTGACAGAGGGTAGTCGACTACTGACACCGATGGGAGAAACCCACCTGTCTTAACTGACGTGCTGCATTGGTGCAGCTGCACCGCTGAAGCATTTTAAGTTTAGACATATGCATAGCAACAATTCATAGCCAAAATGTGACTGTGTTACAAAATATGACTTCACACCAGCTTGAACTTACTGAATTATATGTTTCCATTTATAATATTATAGATGACCTCCGAAAATATGCATATTACTAGAAGGTCATCTAAGCCACAACCTATCATTTCCCATTGGTAGGATGATTCCCAAACCTGGTGAGAGCTTTCACAATTGTGATGTGAATACTTCTGCGGCTAGTAGGGTGTTTAGTAAGAGTATTTCCTTTTTTTGAACTTCATTGCAAGCCAAATTTTGCTAACATGAATATTCATGGAAATGAATAAAAGGGGTCAGAAATTCTGTTGAAGTGAATTCATGGCTTTTATTCAAATGAACGTTCATAATACATTTTTGCAGCGTTTGCCCAGCTCATCTCATGATTCAAAGTATTCATACAAATAGTACTGTATAAAAATAGCCCTTTCTACTTTGTAAATATTGTATACATGTGAAAGACTGAAATTCTCCAGCAGAAATTGCAAATCATGAAACAGGATGAAACTATGCCCTTTTACATCAGTCAACACAGCTAATCACTCTTGAAATACATAAAACTCACTTTATTTTTACCCCCAAAAACACATTTTGAATCCAACAGGTTGGCTCACTAGGGCCCTGATCCAAAATACATTGAAATCAATAGAAGCCTTTCCACTGACTTAAGTGGGCTTTGAATCAGGCTTAAGATACTATATTTTGTGATCTTCCCTCTCTGTTCTGCCAGTTCAGTGTTTTACATAGAAGATGTGACTGCTCTTTCCACTTTCTCTGCCAGGCACATACTTTCTCTTATCTGTATTACCACACAGTTGGGTAAACTAAAGTCCTGTAGGATGTGACCAAAAGACAAGGCAGAAGAATGAATAACCTCCTAGCAGTTGAGAGAAAAAGCAGATGTCTGGCTGATAATAGAGAAAGGACAATCACATAAAGAGTACAAAATATTGAGTTGGTAGTTGTAGCAGAGTGGTCACCCCACTCCGGCCCTGAAGGGGTTAAAACAGCCCTGGAGAGGGCTGCAGCTGGGAAAAGCTAGGCTGATGGAGAAAGCAGCCACAGCTGTGGCCAGCTTAATCAAGCCACTGCTGGCCCTATAAGAGGGCTGAGGGCCAGCGATTGAGACACACTCTCTAGCTTCTTGAGAGAGAAGGACCTGGCTGCCTGGGAGTTGTGAATGGTACCTGAGGTGGAGCAGTGCTGGGGAAGGGCAGAGGGAGCTGGGGAACTCCAGCCAGGAAAAAATCCAGGCTGCAGGCCTTGCTAAAAGGGCCAAATAGGTATTGGGGCTGCAGAGGGGCAGCCCAGAAATAGGCAAAGGCAGCAAGCCCTAACCCCATTGCCGATGATGAGTAGTTTACAGACTGCATTCGGCCCCAGGGAGCGGGGGCTAGATGATGACTGGCAGTAGCCACTGAGGCAAGGTGGGTTTAGAGGGTTGGGGGTTCCCCAGGGAGGGGAGACTCAGATTGGGGGTTACTGCTGGGGCAGAACCCCAGGGCAAAGGGCACTGGGTCTGGGAGGGACACGGGGGGCTAGCAGCAGGCGAGACACCAGCCTGCAGAGGGCGCTCTGGGCTGGAAGAGCTAATTCCCAGGACCAGCAGGTGGTGCCGCGCCGATGAGTCGTCGCCCCGCCACAGTAGTACTGAGAGAAAAATAACAGGATGCCTAACAAAAGGTATCACATGAACAAGAGGACTATTTTGGACCTCATGATGGATAAAGATGAATAGAATTAATAACTGGTCTGGAAGCTGGTGGTTGTCGAGGGACCAGTGATCATGACCTGACTATGGGCAAACAGACAACAATCCCAACCACTTACATATACAGATTCAAATTTCACAAGATTGAGGAAAATTATGAGCAAAATTGACTGGAAGAACTTGGACAGAAAAAAATGTGAATGGAAAATTCTGAATTCTTTACAAAAAGTTTTAGTAGTTCAAAAAACTGATTCCACAATAAAAAGAGGACAGCTTTGGCTAAAAGCACATCCCAGTTTAGGAGCAAAAAGAAGGCTGTAATGAGAAATTTTAAAAAAAAATTACAAATGGAAAAAGGGGGAAGAAAAAGCAATTGATATCAATTAGAATTTATGAAGTATAGCAAATGATCAAGGAAGCTAAAGACAGTGGGGAAAAGTCTATGGCTTCAGGGCTCAGGACAAAAGGAGGATAATTTTAAAGTGGTTTATGATTGAGACTACGCTTATGTCATGGAGGTCATGGAAGTTATGGAATCCGTGACTTCAGAGACCTCTGTGACATTCTCTGCTTCAGCCCCAGGGACTGTGGAACTCGAGCTGACAGCCAGTCAGGCCCTGGCAGGGTTCCGGCAACAGGGCCTCCTACAAGGTTCCAGGGACAGGTGACAGACTCTTGAGGGAGCCTTCCTCAGGGTTCGAGGAATGGGTGATAGCCTCGCGTGGGGGGGAAGGGGGACACCTTGGGTGAGTGGCTGGGGATGTCCCATTTTCTCTCTGGGAAATATGGTCACCCTGCAGCTCCCATGGGTGGAGCATGTCTCTCCTCCCCCCCCCCCCAGCTTCAAGCTGCCCTGGGCAGAGGGGGAACCCCACAGCGGTTACCAGCTTTGCCCATTACTTTGGGGGTTGCTCATTTATTAGGGTTACTTTTCTGCAGGGGTAGTGGGGGGATGGATTCTGTACTTCTATCAATGTACTGATTGTGTCACTTGTGTTCTCATAAGGAATTCTACTTCTTCCTGCCGCAAGTTCCCTCCCAATGGAGCTATCCTGCAGGACCTAGGTTTCCCAGGGCTGGGTTCTTTCAGCCCCAGAATGAGACAAGAACACACACACATATTAACAGAGAACATCTGAGAGGACCAGGTTAATCAGCACTCCCAAGCTGACCCCTTATATGTCCCTGGACTCAGCAGGCTGGGTCGAACAGCACCTCCAAGTTGTCACCCTCATATGCCAGAATAGAGCACGCCTGAGCATTTATACAATTTATAAATTGTATAATTCTCAAAAAGTAGTTGTCAGTGGGGAGTCATCATCCAAAGGGAGTGTTTCTAGTGTGGTTCTACAGGGTTTGGCACTATGGCTGATATTATTCAACATGTTCATCAGTGATCTGGAAGTAAATATAACGTCACTGTATTGGGGAATGGCACAAAGACTGAGTGTAAAAATGAGGATAGGGCAGTCATACAGAACAATCTGAATATCCTGTTAAATGGGGCCTATTTATTTAAAAAAAAAGTGTTTTAATACAGACAAATACAAAGTTATACATCTAGGAATTAGACCAATACTGGGATACTGTGACGTTGTGCAGTCTACATGGTTTTATAAAAACATGATAATAAGTGAATATAATGTAACTGGGATAGTTTTATAAAAAAATTGATAATAAGTGACTATAATGCAAATGGGATATGCTTTGTGCAAAAGGTCTCTTGTAAGGTATCATTACAAAGCTCATAAGCTACTGAGTGTGATCATCCTATTTGTAGAAATGTACCACTCTTGTATCTAAAACTAGAAATATAAAACATAACTCTGAGGGCCTATTGTAATTATGTAAAGTGTGGGCCATTAATGATGGTTTGGAATCTTGATGACTCCCATTGTCTGCAGATGGCTGTTTACCTGTGAGTCTCCCTGTATATGTGTGTGCTGGCAAGTGAGTAATGAAGTCTTGCAGTGACATGTGATCATGTCACCTGAACTGGAATCCATCTTTAACCTGGTGCTTTTCCAGTGAGGGGAGGGGGTGGGAACCCAGAGGAACAAAGGGTTCCCGCCTTATGCAAAAGATATATAAAGGGGGGAAGAGAACTGAGAAGGGGAGAGAAGCCATCATGGAGAATCCCCTAGATAACACCTAAGCTGGAACAAAAGCTGTACCAGGGGAAAGAATTGTGCCCAGGCCTGGAAGGTGTCCAGTCTGAGAAAAACTTACTGAAGCATCTCTGAGGGTGAGATTATCTGTATTTAGTTTGATTAGGCATAGATTTGCGCATTTTATTTTATTTTGCTTGTGACTTACTTTGTTCTGTCTGTTACTACTTTGAACCACTTAAATCCTACTGTCTGTATTTAATAAAATCACTTTTTATTTAGTAATTTACTCAGAGTATGTATTAATACCTGGGGGAGCAAACAACTGTGCATATCTCTCTATCAGTGTTATAGAGGGCGAACAATTTATGAGTTTGCCCTGCATAAGCTTTATGCAGGGTAAAACAGATTTATCTGGGTTGGGCATCTGAGTGCTAAAGACAAGCACACTCCTGTAAGCTGGTTTTCGGGTAAACTTGCAGCTTTGGGACAAGTGATTCAGACCCTGAGTCTTTGTCAGAGCAGACTGGAGTGTCTGGCTCAGCAAGACAGGGTGCTGGAATCCTGAGCTGGCAGGGAAAACAGAAGCAGGGGTAGTCTTTGCACATCGGGTGGCAGCTCCCAAGGGGGTTTCTTAGACTTTGCACATTGGGTGGCAGCTCCCAAGGGGGTTTCTGTGATCCAACCCGTCACAGATACTATATCCAGTTCTGGTGTCCACATTTTAAAAAATAAAATTAAAAATTAGGGTGCAGAAAAGAGCCACACAATGATTCAAGGGCTGGAGAAAACGCCTTAAAGTGAGAGACTTAGGGTATGTCTACACTACGAGAGTAGTTCGATTTTACTTAAATCGAATTTGTGGAACCGATATTACAAAGTCGAACGTGTGTATCC
Organism: Emys orbicularis; assembly: GCF_028017835.1. NCBI lineage: Eukaryota > Metazoa > Chordata > Testudines > Emydidae > Emys > Emys orbicularis. Next base: position 49,282,592 of record NC_088687.1, on the reverse strand, counting down.
ACACTAAGGACAGTAATTCGACTTTGTGAGTCCACACTAACGGGGAAAGCGTCCACATTGGAAGCGGTGCACTGTGGGCAGCTATCCCACAGTTCCCGCAGTCCCCGCTGCCCATTGGATTCTGGGTCGAGCCCCAAATGCCTGCTGGGGCAAAAAATGTGTCGAGGGTGGTTTTGGGTAACTGTCGTCATTCAACCGTCACTCCTGCCCTCCCTCCCTGAAAGCGCCGGCGGGAAATCAGTTCGCGCACTTTTCTGGTCAGTGACAGCGCGGACGCCACAGCACTGCGAGCATGGAGCCCGCTGCGACCATCGCTGCAGTTATGGCTGTTGTCAACACCTCGCACCTTATCGTCCACCTTTTTCAGAGGCAGAAGCTGAGAAATCGGGCGAGGAGGCTACGGCAGCGCGGTGAGGACATTAAGTCTGAGAGGGGCACAGACCTCTCACAAAGCACGGGACCCCACGCCGTGAACATCATGGTGGCAATGGGTCATGTTGATGCTGTGGAACGGCGATTCTGGGCCCGGGAAACAATCACGGACTGGTGGGACTGCATAGTGCTGCAGGTCTGGGATGAATCACAATGGCTGCGAAACTTTCGCATGCATAAGGGAACTTTCCTGGAACTTTGTGAGTTGCTGTCCCCTGCCCTGAAGTGCAAGGACACCCAGATGTGAGCAGCCCTGACTGTCCAGAAGCGAGTGGCCATAGCCTTCTGGAAGCTTGCAACGCCAGACAGCTACCGGTCAGTCGCGAACCACTTTGGCGTGGGCAAATCTACCGTGGGGGTTGCTGTGATGCAAGTAGCCAACGCAATCGTTGAGCTACTGCTGTCCAAGGTAGTGACCCTGGGAAACGTGCAGGTCATCATAGATGGCTTCGCCGCGATGGGATTCCCAAACTGCGGTGGGGCTATAGATGGAACTCACATCCCTATCCTGGGACCGGACCACCAGGCCAGCCAGTACATTAACAGAAAGGGCTACTTTTCAATGGTGTTGCAAGCACTGGTGGACCATAGGGGACGTTTTACCAACATCAACGTTGGATGGCCGGGCAAGGTTCATGACACTCGTGTTTTCAGGAACTCTGGTCTGTTTAGACGGCTGCAGGAAGGTATTTACTTCCCGGACCACAAAATAACTGTTGGGGATGTGGAGATGCCTATAGTGATCCTCGGGGACCCAGCCTACCCGCTAATGCCCTGGCTCATGAAGCCCTATACAGGCGCCCTGGACAGTGAAAAAGAACTCTTCAGCTACCAGCTGAGCAAGTGCAGAATGGTGGTGGAGTGTGCTTTTGGACGTCTCAAGGGGAGATGGAGAAGCTTACTGACTCGCTCTGATCTCAGCGAAACCAATATCCCCATTGTTATTGCAGCTTGCTGTGTGCTCCACAATCTCTGTGAGAGCAAGGGGGAGACGTTTATGGCGGGGTGGGAGGTTGAGGCAAATAGCCTGGCTGCTGATTACGCCCAGCCAGACAGCAGTGCGATTAGAAGAGCACAGCGGGACGCGCTATGCATCCGGGAGGCTTTGAAAGCTAGGTTCCTCAGTGAGCAGGGTAACCTGTGACTATTAAGTTTGTTTAAAGAGAAGCTGAACCTGCCCCTGTTTCTTTACCCACTTAATGTTGACTATCCTCTCCAGTTACATACCCCGTTCACCCCGTTGCCCCCCTTTCAACACACCTTTAAAAATATAATAAATGGAACTTTGTTAATTAACACCGTTTTCTTTATTACGGATTTCGCGGTAAAGTGTTGAAACTGAGACGCAGACTGTGGTGGGGAGTGGGTGTAGTGATGGAAAGGACGCTTCTAAACTCGAGGAATGACAGGCTCCTGCTCCTAGAGCGGTCCGCAGTGGTGGACTGGTTGTTTCAACGGAGCCTGCCACCCCTCCTTTTCGGGAATCTGTGTGTGGGGGCTATGTGATTTTGTGGCAGGGGAGGATGGTTACAGATCCCCTGCTGCGTGGCTCTGTCATCCAGGCTAAGGACCGCTGCATAATATCTGTAACCGCCCTCCCCCGCCACAAAGTCACATAGCCCCCCCCACACAGAACATGAAAACCACCTCCCAGACTGACCAGGGTGCCTAGTGACTGCAATGTGTGTGTGACCTGCTGCTGAACCTGCCCCCGTGTCTGTACCCTGGTAAAGGTGACTGTCCCCTCCAATTACCAACCCCCTTCCCCGCCTTCAAACACACTCTCCTCTAAAAGAACCTGATGGAAACAGTAATTAACAGAAACGTATTTTTTATTAACAACTACACAGTTAGGGGATGACACTGGGACGGGGGCTTGGGTGAGGTGCTTTTGGACTGAAGGAAAGGACTTATCAAAACTTTGGGAATGAGAGCCGTCTGGTACTTGAGCAGTCTGCAGGGGTGGAGTGACTGTTTTCACGGCCCCTGCCGCCCCTCCTTCTTGAGACTTTGGGTGAGGGGGGGGATGGGACTTTGTGGCGGGGGAGGGCGGTTAGAGATAGACTGCAGCGGGGCTCTGTCCTCCTGCCTCCGGTCCTGCAGAACATCTACAAGGCGCCGGAGCGTGTCCGTTTGCTCCCTCATTAGTCCAAGCAGCGTTTGAGTCGCCTGCTGGTCTTCCTGATGCCACCTGTCCTCCTGTTCGCTGTGTGATCGCTGGTATTGCAACATGTTCTCCCTCCACTGGGTCTGCTGTGCCGCCTCGGTTCGGGAGCAGCCCATAAGTTCGGAGAACATCTCGTCCCGTGTCCAGGGCGGGCTTTAGGCCGATTCAGCTGATTCGGCTGAATTGGGCCCCGCGCCTAAGAGGGCCCCGCAGCTGTCCACCCCGCCCACAGCTCACTTCCCCCTCCTCCCCTCCCCTGAACGCTCCTCCCCCTCCCCTGCTTCGCGCGAATCAGATGTTCGCGGGAAGTCTGAAAAGAAGCAGGGGCAGGCGGCAGCAGCAGGTAAGCTGGGGCGGGGGGGGGGCGCGAGGAGGGCTCCGGGGAGGCGCGGCACGGCCCAGTCGGGCCCCGGCTGAGCACCCCCAGCCCCGACCCCAGCGGCTCTGGCTCCAGCCCGGCACCAGCCCCGGTTCCGGCCGAGCGGCTCTGGCTCTGGCCTGGCTCGGGCCTTGGGGCACCGGCCCCGGTTCCAGCCAAGCGGCTCTGGCTCCGGCCCGGCTCGGGCCCCGGGGCACCGGCCCCAGTTCCGGCCGAGCACCCCCAGCACGGCCCCACGGCTCTGGCCCCGGCCGAGCACCCCCGGCTCGGGCCCCGGGGCGCCGGCCCGGCCCCGGCCCGAGCACCTCAGGCCCCGGCCCCGGCGGCTCTGGCTCAGGCCCCGGGGCGCCGGCTCCGGCCCCGGCCGAGCAGTGCCGGCCAAGGCCCCGGCCGAGCACCCCTGGCCCCGGCTCGGGCTCCGGGGCGCCGGCCCCGGCCCCGGCCGAGCAGTGCCGGCCCCGGCCCCACGGCTCCGGCCCCAGCCCGAGCACCCCTGGACCTGGCCCCGGCCCCAGCGGCTCCGGCCCGGACCCAAAACCCGCGACCCCAGCCCGAGCGGGGCCAATTCCTGCGGGCGGGGCTTGCCAGCGGCAAGCCCCGCCCCCAGGAATTGGGCCCCACTCTTGCTAAGGCCGGCCCTGCCCGTGTCCTTCTCTTTCGGCGCCTAATCTGCGCCAGCCTCTGGGAGGGGGATGCCGGGGTAGGTCGGGAGACACTCGCAGCTGTGGGATGGGAAAAAGGGAGTGAATTCCTCACAAAGATACATTTTTGTGAACAATGAACATAGTCTTTCTCTGTGAACAAGACCATGCACAGCACCTATCACATGCGCACTCAGGACAAGGTTGAATTTTCGGCCTTCCCATTCAGTGCCTGGGGTCTTGCAGTGAAGATCACACAAGCGGGGCAGGACAGCAGAATTCGGCTAGCAGGCGGACATGGTAAACCATAGACTTTTGGCTGCTGAAAGCTTAATTTATAGCAGTGCCCTCCTTTCATGTTCAAAGCAATGCCCCTAGTGTTGGCCAGTTCCTGCTGCCGGCAATCCGGCCAGCATGAACTCTGCCCCTGTCCCACCCCCTCGCGGCTGTCCCCGGGAAAGATCCCTGTATGCTGCCCCTGTCCCGCCTCCACCGCGTGGCTGTAAACCGCCAGTTACAGTTATGTAAAGGAACAGGCAATCAGTCCCAATACTAACATTCCCCTAATTTAAGCAGGTCACCATGAGTGATATCACTCTGATTAGGATTTCAGACACAGAGAAAGACCACGTGCTGCGTGAAAGCCAGCAAAAACCAGGGCCGTATGCCGCCATGCTCTGCGAGGCAATGATTCCAGAGTACTTGATGATAGCCTGGCGCGGAAAAGTTTCCTACCACAGAGGACGCAATAAGGCCACTCTCCCCAGGAGCCTCATGCAAAGGCTTTCCAATTACCTCCAGGAGAGTTTCGTGGAGATGTCCCAGGAGGATTTCTGCTCTATCCCCGGACATATTGACAGAATTTTCCAGTAGCTGCACTGGCAAGGACTAAAAAGTAGAGCACCTAGGGCAAAGTAATCATGCAAAACCGGACATTTTGAGGTACTTTTGCAGTCGTTGCACTGGCAAGGACTAAAAAGTAAAGCGCCTAGGGCAAAGTAATCATGAAAAACCCATTGTTAATATTCCATTCCTGTTCTGATCAAAATAAATGTTTACATGTTTAAAACACTTACCGACTGATCCTTCCCCTGATTCAGGGTCAGGTTTAACGCCTTGGGAGGGTTGGTAAGGGATCTCCGTAAGGGTGATGAAGAGATCCTGGCTGTCGGGGAAATCAGCGTTGTATGCGCTGTCGACTGCCTCGTCCTCCTCATCTCCTTCCTCATCTTCCCCGTCCACGAACATCTCCGAGGAAGCGGCCGTCGACAATACCCCATCGTCAGAGTCCACGGTAAGTGGCAGGGTAGTGGTGGCGGCCGCACCTAGAATGGAATGCAGAGCCTCGTAGAAACGGCATGTCTCGGGCTGGGATCTGGAGCGTCCGTTTGCCGCTTTGGTCTTCTGGTAGCCTTGTCTCAGCTCCTTGATTTTCACGCGGCACTGGTTGCATCCCGGCTGTATCCTCTCTCTGTCATGGCTTTGGAGATCTTCTCGTAGATCTTTGCATTCCGTTTTTTCGATCGCAGCTCCGAAAGCACGGACTCATCGCCCCACACAGCGATCAGATCCAAGACTTCCCGATCAGTCCATGCTGGGGCCCTCTTTCTATTCTGCAATTGCATGGTCACCTCTGCTGGAGAGCTCTGCATCGTTGCCAGTGCTGCTGAGCTCGCCACGATGTCCAAACAGGAAATGAGATTCAAACTGGCCAGACAGGAAAAGGAATTCAAATTTTCCCGGGGCTTTTCCTGTGTGGCTGGTCAGAGCATCCGAGCTCAGACTGCTGTCCAGAGCGTCAACAGAGTGGTGCACTGTGGGATAGCTCCCGAAGCTATTAGCGTCGAATTCCATCCACACCTACCCTAATTCGACATGGCCATGTCGAATTTAGCGCTACTCCCCTCGTCGGGGAGGAGTACAGAAATCGATTTAAAGAGACCTCTATGTCGAACTAAATAGCTTCGTTGTGTGGACGGGTGCAGGGTTAATTCGATTTAACGCTGCTAAATTCGACATAACCAGTGTAGACCAGGCCAAAGATAGGAGTACCTTTCCCTTTTGGCTTATAAACACCGAATTCATCCTTGGTGTAGTCAGGCACAACTCCTTGGATTTGTGCAATCGAAGAATTAATAAATGGTAAGAATCTTGGGGGAGGGACTGGCTTCTTTACTGTTTGTACAGTATGCAGAGTGGAGCTTCTATCCTAATTCTCATATCTGATTGCTTCTGCAATATATGTTCACTACAACAACTACTGCTAGTATAACATTGTCTCCAGTTACTCTTTGGGTGAGATCTTTACCTCTACTTCACCCCCTTTACATCATCTATTAGGGCTAGAGTGACATAAATAGGCTCTAAAGGACAGTGTGACACTATAGAAGACAGCCATAAAGGGGCATGCAGACTTTGGGGGCAGGGCTGGAAACAGGACAAGTCTGTTATGGAGAGCAGGTTCTGACAGATTCCAGGCAGCCTGGGGTGACTACTGTAATTTAGACAGGTCCCCAGACTAGGTGGCCAGTATCCTCATTAACTCTTAAAAAATAAAGTCAGAAACAGATGTTCCTCCTTCCTGCCAATTTATTGAATTTGAAAGGGTAGCTGTATATTAGCATTAAGAGTGCAAGTAGCTTCCATTTATCTGGTGTTTAGCCTTTTGAATGGAAAAATACAAGATGAATTTTGAATTTGAAGGCGATCCTCCTACAGATATGTTGATAGAAAAGAACCTCTAACTTGCAAACTTCAGACTTCAGTACAATGAATGAAATGTAAGAGAAAATGTGAGCAACATTCCTTGGAGCAAAGGAATAGATGCCATGAATAATATTTAAACATCTCGGGCAAGATTCTGATCTCATTTATACTGGTTTTAGACTGATGTAGATCTATTAGGTCAGGTCTTAGGGTCTGTCCAAGGAGCCTTAATGCAAATTGGGAGGGGTGGGAAACAGTTGTGTGAGTCCTAGTCTCTCCAAGAGACCATTACAGCAAGCAGCTAGGGACACTCCATGTCTAGTTGGCAGCCAGTATCAAGCGGAGTGCCCCAAGGGTCGGTCCTGGGGCCGGTTTTGTTCAATATCTTCATTAATGATCTAGAGGATGGTGTGGACTGCACCCTCAGCAAGTTTGCAGATGACACTAAACTGGGAGGAGTGGTAGATACGCTGGAGGGTAGGAATAGGATACAGAGGGACCTAGACAAATTAGAGGATTGGGCCAAAAGAAATCTGATGAGGTTCAACAAGGACAAGTGCAGAGTCCTGCACTTAGGAAGGAAGAATCCCATGCACTGCTACAGACTAGGGACCGAATGGCTAGGCAGCCATTCTGCATAAAAAGACCTAGGGGTTACAGTGGACAAGAAGCTGGATATTCGTCAACAGTGTGCCCTTATTGCCAAGAAGGCTAATGGCATTTTGGGCTGTACAAGTAGGGGCATTGCCAGCAGATCGAGGGACGTGATCATTCCCCTCTATTCGACATTGGTGAGGCCTCATTTTGGGCCCCACACTACAAGAAGGATGTGGAAAAATTGGAGAGAGTCCAGTGGAGGGCAACAAAAATTATTAGGGGGCTGGAGCACTTGACTTATGAGGAGAGGTTGAGGGAACTGGTATTGTTTAGTCGGCAGAAGAGAAGAATGAGGGGGGATTTGATAGCTGCTTTCAACTACCTGAAAGGGGATTTCAAAGAGGATGGATCTAGACTGTTCTCAGTGGTAGCAGATGACAGAACAAGGAATAATGGTCTCAAGTTGCAGTGGGGGAGGTCTATGTTGGATATTAGGAAAAACATTTTCACTAGGAGGGTGGTGAAGCACTGGAATGGGTTACCTAGGGAGGTGGTGGAATCTCCTTCCTTAGAAGTTTTTAAGGTCAGGCTTGACAAAGCCCTGGCTGGGATGATTTAATTCGGGATTGGTCCTGCTTTGAGCAGGGGGTTGGACTAGATGACCTCCTGAGGTCCCTTCCAACCCTGATATTCTATAATTCTATGAACACTGCATATTTGCTAGATGGGAAACAAAGCTGAAATCCACATCTGATAGTTGTGCATGGCAAATATTTTATTAAAGATGCTTGAAAAAATATGTAACATACCTCAGTGTTCTAGAAAAGATTGCTCTTCTCAGATAAAGCCACCACATACAGTATATATTTGTGTTTATAAGGAGTGGTTGTATACAAGATAATGCTATGCTAGCTACATTACATCAACCACAGTTGAATGCATAATGCCACTGCATGACAGACATGTAACTAGTGGTTTATTTTATACTATATACTTTGTGTGGAATCCATTACAATAAGATCATTTCAGAAGGAAAAATATATCATAGCCAATGTGTAATGATTATGGGTCAGATTCTGATAGCTGTCCTCTTACTGTGTAGTACCTTAATTCTCAAGTGGTCCCATTTGCTTCCAGTGGGACCACAAGTGGCGTAAAGTAGTATACAACATGACTAACAGAATCAAAATTTGTCACCATGATTTGAGGTAGTGTACAGAAGTAGTATGCTATTGTATTTTAATTATAAGATGCCCACAAATATAAGCAAATATATTTACTGTCTTCACCAGCATGATACACGGATGCTAGCTGTAAGTATTTTTAGGCAAAATTCTGTTTCAGTTTATACTCATTAATCTCAACTGCTGTTTTGACACAAACTTTTCATTTATTATTGTTGTTGAGCTTTAGTACATTAATTGGAGAAATTTAGCAAAACTATGACTTATTTTATAAATGTGGCAAGTCATTTCATTTTAGAATGACTTAAGTTATGCTGGACTTCATGTATCTGCGCAATCTGTTATGATGCACATTTAGAAAAAAAATGGTGGTCTTAAATTAGGGTTACATTTTCTCTAAATAGAAGAACAATTTAAAACCCCCACTATATTAGTGACATAGCCCTGTAAAATTTAAATAGGTGTCAGTAGGTTTCAACTAATAAAAGAAATGCTATTTACTAACACAGATTCTTAAAAACAGTCTGGTACAATTTTAGGGTTTGATACGACAATCCCGTATTCACACAAATAGTTCTTATTCAAGCAAGTTGTCTCATTGAGGCCCATTGGACTACATGCAGGAGTAAGGACTAAAGGGTTACTCACATAAATAATTCTTGCAGGATAAGGCCTTTAATTTTCATGTTACATCTGCTATAACAATGTCTATCTTTATTTTATCTATCTAGCCAGCTATTCATCTCTGATTTTCCTAATGTGCCTATTTCTGTGGTATCTAAATGTCACATAATTAAAGACTGCACTCAAGTTCCAAAGCTGGTTTCACTAGGGATACTGCAATCTCTTCAAAGTAAAATGAAGCAAGACTCAGGGTGAAAAAAGAAAGAATGATGTTTCTTAGGACTGAATCAATTCCTTTCAGAAAAGGACAAAACCAGAGAGAGCTATGTAAGGGTTTTACCCTGCAAACTAGATTTAAATTACAGCTGATTCAACACCCAGTCCCTGCCTTCAGAGTAAGGCTGACCAATAAGAGCACATTGTTCCTGTGCTCTGTGTCCTATGTTTGCTCAGTCCAGTTCCATCTCCAATTCAATGTCCTGGTCCTTTTTTATTTAAAGCCCTCAATTAATATTACTGAGCTATCTCAGACCACAACTCTGTCCACACTCCTCTCTGCATTTCACAGACACACTTCAGCAAATAGCTCCCCAGGTCTGCGATGTCAGGATCAGGGAATTCCCAGGGGAGAGCCCTCACCTCCAAGTCTTCTTCCGGTAAGGAATATGCAGAACGGCTCTGCCCCTCACTCTCCTAAGAGATTACCAACTAGATTTATCTTGATTTAGGTGACGACTTTTAGGATGGTGAAAGAAAGTAATGATGCACTGCAAATAAAACTGAATAAGCCTTTGATTGTATATATAACACAGAAGGTACATCTACATAGCCTGTGTCTGCGAGCCTCCCTCCTTAGGCTTCAGACCGTGAGCTCCATCCTGAGCACTGTCTTCAAAGCACTGTCCACACAGCTGCTTCTAGAGTGCTAACCCAAGGCTTTTGACTCAGGCCGGGAGGCTTGCTGCCATAGGCTGTATAGACATACACCTAGATAATACAGCAATGGGCTCCAAACAGCAAACTCAATTATCAAAGCCATCCTGACACCCCAAAGTGCACAATTATTTGGAGGTGACTGGTATGTCACCGATGTGCAAAGTGATCTATCCTTAGCAAACTGTGAAATACTGCAGGGAGCACTGCAAATGCAGGTGCTTTATGAATGTCATATCAGTATGAATGTCATATCAAAGTATCAGTATCAAAGTTATTGTTCCAGTTTCCTTCACATGATAGCCAGAGACCCCTATCAGTAGGTTTGTGTTTGCAGGTGTATGCATGTGCTCATATATTTAAAGATGGTCATATTTATCTTGTCCTCTTTCCTGCCAATCTCTTCTCTTTTTTCTTAATCTTTCCTCACTCTCCAATATTCACTTATTAATACTTTCCTCAGCATATGCCTTTATCTTAAACCCATGTACAAACAAATCCACTAATAACCACAATTGTTTCTTGACTAGTAGTTTTATTTTACAAAAAATTGTATCCATGAAATATAATTCATGATATGTATGGCTTATTCCCCACATGAGTCTGTGTATCACACAATTCTCATGTTATGAATGATACTTTTTCCAGATGAAGTGTGAACAAATGAAGAAGGGATAATATTTTAAAGATTTTCCAGAAGCATTTAAATATAACTATTTAATATGACGATTGAAAATATTTAAGATGTGACCCTCAAAAAGGTATCCATCATTGGCCTAACTTATCTTCCATTGATTAAAAAAAAAAAAAAAAAGTTAGGCTAAGGCGCAGCATTGTTGAAAGTCCTACCCTGAATGAGGATTCACATTGGTGTGACAGATGTCTACATTAAATATTAAGTTTGAATGCATTTAAATAAGCAGTCACATTGAGTGTCTTGCTATATGGTCCTGAGCAATAGGTGCCAGGGTGATAATCATTGTAGTAGGCTACACCTCTCTATTGACCCCTTGAAGAGAGCAGACACTGTTCCTGTCTCAAAGTCCAGGACAGATCCCTCTGGGTGTGCTGTTCCAAGCATTTGCATTCTTTCAGGGGGAGTTAAAGTAGCCCAACAAATCAGTACACTTCTGTAGCCTACAAAGAACTGTCTATAGGCATTCAAGAAGCCAAAAATGGGGGGGGGGGGGGGGAAAGGAAGGAGGATAACAGATCTTCTCCTTGCTGAGTCCTGAGCAGCCAAGGCTCTCAAGCCATTTCTCTGGTCAGCAACCCATACTTCTCCAGAGCTCTGAGTTGCAATTCTACTCCTTCAGAGGGCTGCCCTGCAGTGAGATGGGATCCTCCATTTTAAGGACCTATCAATCTCCAAGTTTGACAACTCTCACAGATGCACTGGGTTGAGACTGATTGTGGCCAAAGGAGCAATTCAACTCCTGCCTGACTGGGGGCGGGGGGGATTTGCCCCACCACAGACATTGTATAACAACCAGAATAGAATACTTAGCTATGCCACATTTTACACATTTCTTCTTTTTGGTACATATAATCTGTGTGTTGGGCTCTGTGTGGAACCATGAGCAATTGATACCAGTCAGCTCTGTGTTCTTGGGGAACCAGGGTGCAGTATCCAGCCTGACTCATGAAAGATACCCCCCCCCCCCGCCTCTGCTTAAACCAAAACCCATCAGAGGGGAAAAAAAACTTTCAGAGAGCAGTGAAGGGCATTGGGAGACACACCTAGACCCCTCCTGACAAGGGTGACAAGATTAAAACATCTCCATTAGCATACAGAATGAAGAACAGAGACAAATCCCCTAGCCTCATCTGCATGAAAGATTGGACAGGGAGACATCTCAATTTGCATACAGAATGGAGAACAGAGAACCACACTGAACTCTGGGACCAGAAAAACCAGGGAAGCACTGCATCATGGGAATCTCTGCTCCAGATGCTAATGAACCTATGCCTGCACACACCCAGCTCAGCAATTATAAGACCAATTCTAGTAATGAATCCTTGATTGATATCCAAAATACTGAAGCAGACTTGCTCTGTTAATGTATGTGTGGGTGTGTGGGTGTGTTCATCCGGTTCTGGTGCTGGAGAAACCTAGCCCCAGGGAACCTAGGTCCTGCAGGATAGCTCCATTGGGAGGGGACTTGCAGAAGGGAGAAGTAGATCTCCATATGAAAACACAAGTGGCACAAGCAGTACATTGATAGAATTACAGAATCCCCTCCCCCAGAAGAGTAACCCAAATAAATGAGCATACCCCAAAGTAATGGACAAATCTGGTAACACAATGAGGATATGGGCTCCCACTAATGCAACCAAACACTTATGGTGTGCTTATTTTCAGGGAAACTGTTGCAGGGCTTGAACTTAGATCAATGAATATTGATGGCATTTCACGAGTAAAACAAACATTCACAATAAATGAAAAAAAATGTTTCCAAAAACATTTTAGATAAGCTTATTATAATGGTTAATAAAATTATCCATTCATCAAAACTATAATTGAAATCTTCAGAACTACATATATAGAGGGTGTCTATTGATCTAATTTTCAGTCATCCCTCTTTATTGTAAAGTAGCAAAAGTGTGGGCCTAATCTTCTGAAATGACAAATGGTTCCAGAATGTATGACCCACTCTCCCATTTCCACTGTCAATAGTTGGCACTTCAAACCAGTCAGTATTCAGGTTTCCTCTTTGTTCTTCATGCAAAAGGGATAACATTTAAATTTGCATAATGTGAATCCTTTTTCAAATGCTTATATTAAAAGTAAATGCTTCAATTTGTGCAATTTTCTTTATCTTGAACAGTAGTTTCTCTCTCTCTCTCTCATGTGGAAAAAAATGTCAAAAGGAGGGTATTTTTCACTTTGGACCTTGAAGAAGGTAAAATGGCTAACTTCCCTGAATCATTACATTTAATCACAAGCAAAGCAATCACCCTTCTCCACAAAGCACAGTTGAAGCCAGATCTGCACAATGCACCTTTACTATAGGTAGAAGGGGAAATAAATTAATCAGTCATCTGTAAAATGAAGAATGACAGCCTTTCCAACACTTACGTGAATGATGGATTTCATTTAATCAAATGTATTTGCAGTACATAAATGTTCATAGCAGAAATCATGGTATTTTAGTAGTTACAGTAAAGCAGAGATGTTTTGATAGCTCCCATTTGGTACATGGAAAATATCTTCTTACTTCTAACATGAAAGAATGAGGGCAGGAAATACTATGTATATAAATAAATGTGCTATAATATCGGTCTGGATACCTCTAAAAAGCTTTATCTTTCATCAATCCAATTATATGGATATATTACTTTTAAAAATATGCTGTGTAATGTGTTTTTAACATTTGACAATTTTGACTTCAATATCTCTGTGCCTCAGTTCCTATCTGTGATATGAGGATAGTAATATCATCTTGCCTCACAGGGGTGTTGCAAAGCTAAGTTAATTCATGTGTGTGAGCCATTCAGATACAAGGGTGAAGAGGGTTCTTGAAAAAAACTATGATGAAATTAATAATCCTGTATTCAGAGTAAGGTAGGAATGGTGTGCTGCAAACAAAGCCTGGGGGCATGCACTGGATGATGATGATGATGATGATTGATGATAAGAAATATTGAATAACTACTACCAATTCAGTGAACGCCACTTATCCTGTGCCCTGGCTGAGATGGGGTCCTGTGGAAAAAATAGTATGGGCTCATTCAGTATGTGCTCATGCATCATATGCATACTCACAAGGTTGCACAGGCACCCTTAATTCTGGCATTTCTTAAACTTAAAATGCTTTAATTTAATGTTCTTTTAAATTCATTTTCACCCCCAATATAATATGATTATAATTTAGAGATGGGCCCACAAGAAAAAGTTATTCAAATTCCACCAGATTTCAGGCCCAGTTCCGGCCAAGGGCAAAGAGCCAGTGAGAGTTGTGTGTGTTTTATAACTTTCATACTGTGGCATGTGGAACCAAATTACCTTTTTAAATAACATCTCACACAGAGATCTTTGGAAAAAAACTCAAGTCACCTTGGTGGTCCCCCTTCCCCAAATTACTATTTGAAAGAGGATAGGCCTAACCCAGATCAGCCATTTCTGGACCAGAAACTGGGGATTTGGATAAAAAGCAAGCTAAATTCAAATTACCTCTTAGTTTGATTTTTGCAAGCTTTCCTTAACTCAATGAGTCTTTCTCAAAACCACCACCTGTTTTTGTCCTTCTCCAACATTATTATGGGTTTAATGTATACATCTCAGATTACTAATACATTTATCTGTTGTGGTTTAACTCACCTTTGGTTGTTTTCTGAACTAAAGTATGTATAAGAGATTTTGTAGGTATATTTTGTCACTGGTTGCTGCAGAAATTCCAGATGGGACAGTTGATCATGAGTGTAAAATGCACTTGTATAGTAATTCTTCCAATAATTTAATAACACTCAAGATACTTAAACAGCATTTTATTGTTATTTTCTTTGGGACTACTAATATTGCTTTTAAAATATACTTTTTCAACCACAGGCAAGAAATGCTGATGGGATTTTTTTTTTAATTGTTCTACTTTTTGGAGGCATAGGGTACAGGATTGTCCATTATGAGGTCAATCTTGTGAAGCTCTGAGTACTTTAAATTTCTGTTGAAGTCAGAGGGAGTTGACTTCATGGAGGTATTCAGTACCTTGTAGGATCAAGTTCTATATCTCAATTCTCTGTTAGGATAAAGTTGTAACTGAGCTGAAAAGTTCAGCTGTAGATGGCTTCTCTGGATCTGAACTCCCATAACTGGGGTGTTTGATTTTTGGGCTTCAGGCCATGGTCATTACAGAGAATGAGTGAACCATGACATTTAGATCAGATAAGAACTTCAACAGAGTTTGGAGGTGATAGAATGTGTTTCAGAACAGATATTCCAGTTTGAGGCCATTTGTAATTTTAGGTCATGTATGAAACAATGTCAAACAAATGCCAACTGTGGAAAAGAAGAGCAAGGTAGAGATGTACAAAGTAGGAGACCTGCCAAAAAATCACACTCAGATAACATCAGAAAAATGAATTTGGCATGTGCTACAAACATGAAAATATTCAATAAAGGGGAATAGCTTGTACTGTATCCAGAATCAAGCTATTATGTAGATCAAAGACACGTGGGCTGTCCAGCTGGAGAAACAGTATAAACAGCAGCATCGGGATTGTTCTCAACTGCAGATGGAGTTATACTATTAGGGTCACTTTCAAAAATGTGACTGTGTTGTGATGCAGAACAAAATCAAGTTTTGAAATCTCAGAATTTTTCATGAAATGGAATTGTTGTTTTCCAGCCAGCCCTACCTCTAAGCACTATTCATCATCTTAGAATTCTTTCCCATTCCTATTAGAACTGATAAGCGAATGTAATGAAGGAAAAGGGAAGGGAGAGGGAAGGCTGATTATGATTTTTCAAATCTTCATCCTTGGTCTCAGGCTAATGGGCCATGTAGCATAAGCATTCAAAATAAAAGAGATGACCCTAAGGAAGACAATCGGAAAGGTAAGCAGTTCTATTCACACACACACACACACACACACACACACACACACACAAAAACACTTTAACCATTTTCAGCCTAAAAAATTTATCATATTGTTAATATTTAAGATTACAACAAGAAATCACTTTAGGTTGTAACCAGAAATAATTTTTTACTGGAAATTTTAAATGGAATATATTTTCAAAGTGAGGCATGGGAAGTAAGCTCACTGAATACCTTGAAAATGAACTAATTTACTTTAAGTAAACTTGTGTAATTCTCCAATATGCATTACATCTCTATTAAGGTTTACCTTTCTTCTCTGTCTTGCCTATGAGTTTCTATGAAGCAATGTTTGCTCATAAAGGATAGGTGTTTACCTTATCCTACTTATGAAGGGAGGTAGAAAAAATGCCTTTAAGATGTCTCTGAAGTTCCCTGTGATGTCTAGCCTGGGGTTTTGCAATCTGTTCTCCTGTTTAATATTTCAGTAAATATCACTATGTTTCACCAAAAGCAAGACAAATTCCAGTCTCCACTGCAATTGATGGTTGCCTGAGGGTGAATTCAAAGCATCAGGTGCGAGAGAGTGCTAAATCATGAGCCTATGGAATTAACATCAACATCTAACTTTTGAACAGATGGAAAATGATGCAATAAGGCTACATATTCTATTTCTTTTCTTTAAAATCCAGTCTCTTAATGGAACTATAGGCTACTATAGTACTTCATGATCACACATGTACATCTACAATTGTGTAATCTTCACAATTACTCTCCCTGTTAATAGTATTGTGGACAAATGCATTTTACATAAAACAGGACACACACACAATCTTTTATTTGTCTCTGAAATAATACAGTAATAGGTATAGTCAGAAATATGGTCTCCAGTTCATACCATCACTTGTCATAATTCCATGGATTTCAGTGGAGCTATGCTGATACCCTCTGACGCTCTGGCAGACTAACTTCAGTGGCAGCCAGTTATATTCAGTCCCTCCCAGAAGGGACCCCACAATTCTTAAGATCAGTCCTATTTGAAGAGTGATGCTTAATTCTGATTAGTGAGATAAGCCTTCTGGTGGTCCTATTAGGATAATATTTCCTGCAAAAATATTTGTAAATGAAAATTTAATATTTGATTTCAACATTCACATTTTCCAGGAATATTTTAACCAGTAAAATTTGATTGCACAAATGTTCACAGAAAGTGAACACTAAATTGGTCTGAGAATGGCCCAAATAGTCCAAGTTATCTGGGTCTGAGCTTCTCCAAACTGCAAGGATGCTCAGATACAAGGTTTGATTCAGACCATTACAGAGATAATGGGCACCCGCAGAATACAGATTAGATTTGGGTTTGTGTCAGAACTTCTTCACACTATATGGGTTTGGGATTAGGGTTTTACTTCAGATGTATCTTCAGCTAAATTAAAATAGTACTTGTAGCAAATTGTGTTCTTAGCTAAAAGTCACATCATACACTTACACAAGCAATTACTGTTTCATACACAGATGCTTGTTCACCGGCATAATGGGAGCATTCATAATGATTCAATAACATAGATGCCAATTTTTGAAAACTTGGCCCCAGCTTTAAGCATGTTAATAACAGCAAGGGATATTAATTGGCTTGTCAACTGCAAGGAAGATAATTTGACCATTGGAAGCATGCAGCAACTGTATGTAACCTCTAAATAATGTTCATCTTTTAGGCAGGATAAGCACCATTCTATATATATATATTTGCTGCCAAAATAACCCTCCTTATCTTTTCAATGGAATACCTGTACAGCATTATACAATGTAATGTGTTCAGGTGCTCCTCCATCACCAGAGTTTCTGACCATCTTTCAAATTCCTGAAGAATGCACAGAGAACTAATGGCACAAAAAAATCAAATGTATTATAGAGGATAATTTTAGGAGTAGAGAAAATGGCAGAGAAAGAGGTGAAACTCAAATTTATGGGAAAATGTAATTTGATTAAGAATGAAACCAATCATCACAACAATTTAACTGTATCTAAACACTGATTTTTTTAGCTCAGACAGAAATCTGATACTTCTTCCATTTATGCTTTGTGTAATTTACACATATATATACAGAAGTTTAACATTTCTGACATAATAACAGCTTTATACTTTATCTTTATATATAAACAATTTCAGAATTATGGCCTTAGCTACTTGCTGGAGGATTAGCTAGTGTTCATGGTTCAGAGTCCTCCCTCATCAATTTGCCAATAGCCTGAGTCCTTTATGTGGCTCTTTCTCATCTAAACTATGTTCCAGCGCTATTCTATATCCTACAGTAAATGCATCCTTCTCCTTGCAAAGTTCCCTTCTGTTGCTTCCTGGACCACTAGGAAACTACTTTCTATTATCTTCCACACAAACTGCTTAATGTTGCTTTCTGAATTCTCAAGTTCTCTGCCATCATTTAATGTCTGTTGGGCCATGTATTTCTTCTCACTGCTGCCAGGTTTCTATATAACCTAGGATCAATACCTTACATCTGAGATGAGCTGTGGTTAAACCTTCTGGGGCTAGCACATAGCTTTAAGCCAGTTTTTCATGGGTCTGGTTAACTTCTCATGAAAGTGAGCCATATCAACTTTCCATTGTGTACACTAGTCCCTAGGCACTAGAAGAGGGAGAGGTAAGCATGAATGTTCAGAATGGTCGTTTAGCTGTGCTGCTGGGGATTGAAGTAAACAGGAGATAGGTGAATCATTGCATTTTCCTGAGCCAGGTTCAGCTGGCCCAATTTCCACATTGCAAATGTATGTAGTCATCCTGGGATAATTAAATTATGTGACACATAGTACCTTATAATTGAAAGGGGAGTATCTAATTGCTGGAAAGCAGATGATCTTCCCATTTGAGTATGCCTGATGAGAATAAAAAAATTACTGGCCTGCAGCCGTACTCCCTGTGATCTTATCAGATTCTATCAGCTAAGCACATTTGGGTTTGGTTAGTGGTCAGTATTGGAGTTTTCCAAAGCAAAAGGAAACCCATGAAATCCATTGATGTCTTTTTTTTTTGTACCAGTCTGCAGCCTTTATTTCATATCCCAAAGAAATCTCATCCTATATTTGCATCTAGCCTCTGAGCATTTTATCTCAAGTTCATCACAATAGTATTGATCACCTTTATTTCTGGATGCACTTCTCTGCCTGTCTTTTCACTTACATTGTTATTGCTAATACTTTTCCTTGTATTACTTCAGGCTTTCCTGTGTTATGTCAATTAATTCTTTATCCATAAAAAAGATATATGAAGCCTGTATGTTCGTTTCCTGAACCAATACAAAAGAAAATGCCAAATTATGATATTTGTCCAAAAACAGTCTGGAGTCTGTTAAAGATTGCACAGATGTATTAACCATTTAGAATTTCATACTTGATAATGATCAAAGTAAATGTTTTGTGATAGACTTCTATAAAGTATTTGACTTGGTACAGAACGAAATGTTGATTAGAAAACTAGAACAGTACAACACTAACATACCACACATGAAATGGATGAAATACTGCCTCACTGATGTAACAATAAATGGGAATCATCAAGTGGGTGTGTTTCTAGTGAAGTCAAGGAGGAATCAGTCCTCGACCCAGTGTTATTAAATATTTGTATCAATGACCTGGAAGGAAAAATAAAATTATTACTGATAAATTGGGGGAGTGTGACAGGGTGTATAACCTTCTCAGTGTAGATGAAGGGGTTAAGGAGTTGCTGTGGGCAAGGCTGGCCCTGCACCTCCAGCCTTGTCAATCATGTCAAGTGTGGAATAAAGGCTTAAAAACAAGAAGTTCCAGCAATTGCTGGGCAAGTCTGGCAGAGAGTGACTGGTGGCTCCACAGCTTCTGGAAGCCTTCAGGGAAACTTCCCTCAGGAAGACCATTTACCAGCCTCCCCACCCATGCTTACAAGGAGACAGTGACTCTGGTGTACTGGCTGAGTAAGATAGGTCGAGCCAAGTAGGTGGTTGGTGCTGCTACCCTCTATCTGTTTTGGGGTTAGAAAATCTGAGAATAGACAAAAGGGACTACGGGAATAGGAGCCAAGCGCCCCATCCCCAACAACACAGACTATCTAACCCAGTTTGTGTCATAGGGACTCCTATTTAGGGCACCTCCCTCTGCCTAAGAACTTGTCAATACCTGTCCAGTAGGAAGCAACCCTTAGCATAAGAACGTCCATACAAGGTCAGACCAATAGTCCATTTAGCCCAGTATCCTGGCTTCTCACAATGACCAATGCCACATCAGAGGGAATGAACAGAACAAGGCAATTATCATCAAGTGATCTATCCCCTGTCCAACAGACTCAGCTTCTGGCATTAGTGGCTTAGGATACCCAGAGCATGAGGTTGCATCCTTGGCCATCTTGGCTAATAGCCATTGATGAACCTATCCTCCATGAACTTATCCAATTATTTTGGAATCCAGGTATACTTTTGGCCTTCACAACATCCCTTGGCAACGAGTTCCACAGGTTGACTGTGTATTGTGTGAAATAGTACTTCCCTTTGTTTGTTTTAAACCTGCTGCCTATTAATCTCATTGGGTGACCTCTGGTTCTTGTGTTATGGGAAGGGGTAAATAACACTTCCCTATTCACTTACTCCACACCATTTATGATTTTATAGACCTCTATCATATCCCCCAAATCATCTCTTTTCCAAGCTGAACAGTGCCAGTCCTTTTTTTTTTAATCTCTCCTCATATGACAGCTCTTCCATACCCCTAGTGATTATTTTTGTCCTCCTCTGTATCTTTTCATATTCTAATATATCTTTTTTGAGATGAGGCAACCAGAGATGCATGCAGTATTCACAGTGTATGCATACCATGGATTTATATAGAGGCATTATGATATTTTCTGTCTTATCTATTCCTTTCCTAATGGTTCCTAGCCTTATTAGCTTTTTTGACTGCTTCTACACATTGCGTGGATGTTTTCAGAGAACTATCCACAATGACTCCTAGATCTCTTTTCTTGAATGGTAACAACTAATTTAGACTCCACCATTTTGTATCTATAGTTGGGATTATATTTTCCAATGTGCATTACTTCCTATTTATCAACATTGAAATTCAAATGCCAATTTGTTGCCCAGTCACCCAATTTTGTGAGATCCCTTTGTAACTCTTCGCAGTCAGCTTTGGACTTAACTATCCTAAGTAATTTTGTATAGTCTGCAAATTTTGCCACCTCACTGTTTACCCCTTTTTTCCAGTTCATTTATGAATTTGTTGAACAGCACTGGTCCCAGTACTGATCCAAGGGGGACACCCCTATTTACCTCTCTCTATTATGCCTGGGAACTGTGACAGGGAACAATAAATAATGAGGACAGGTCACTGATGCAGAACAATTTGGATCACTTGGTAAGCTGGGCTGGGCACAAACAAACAATATGTTCTAGTTGGCCATACTAAAAAAGTTATTTTGGATAAAAAAAAAAATGTAGGCTATACTCACAAGATGGGGGGATGCTATTCTGGGAAGCTGTGACTCTGAAAGAGATTTGAGAATCATGGTAGATAATCAGCTGAATATGAGCTCCCAGTGAGATACTAGCCAAAAGAGCTAAAGAGATACTTCGATGCATAAAAAGGGGAATCTCCAGGAGGTGTAGAGAGATTTTTACCTCTACTTAGCACTGATGTGACTACTGCTGGAATACGATGTTCTTCTGGTGTCAAATATTCAAGCAGCATATTGATAAATTAGAGAGTTCAGAGAAGACCTAAACAAATCATTAGAAAACATGCCTTATAGTGAGCTCACTCAATGTAGCTTAACAAAGAGAAAATTAAGGGGTGACTTGATCAGTCTATAAGTACCTACATGGGGAACAAATATTTAATAATGGATCCTTCAGTCTATCAGAAAAAAGGAACAAGATGCACATACACTGGCTGTAAATTGAAGGTAGATAAAAATGTATTCGTTATTTCCAGTCTAAATTTAAGTGAGTGTAATTAACCATTGGAAGAATTTACCAAGTATCGTAGTAGATTCTTCAACACCGATTTTCTAAATCAAGATTTTGTTGTGTTTTAAAAGATATACTCTAGGAATTATTTTGGTGAAGTTCTATAGCTCTGCGTTATAGAAGAGGACATCTGATTAGATCATCTCAGTGGTCCTCCTGGCCTTGGAATCAGCTTAAAATTCTCTTCAAGGGGTTTAACGAAATGTAATAGTACAATGTACGACTCTGGTTTTCTCGTGACTCAGTCTTGGATAACTCTTGCCTCCACCAAGCTTCTCCCTTGAAAGATTTACCTCAAGGCACCCCTCACTCTGCTCCCTTGTCAGAAGGATGCATCCCTAGCAGCAAGAGTCCCCTGATAGGTATGGTAGGTGTTCTGAGAAGGCTGCTATAGAAAATTCCATTCACCACAGTCCCACTCCAGACTAAATAAATGAATTTACAATTATTAAGAAGTAAAACCTATGGACGAACTCTGGTACTGATAACCTGGAAGCTCCCAGTGTCCTATTCAAGCCCTGAAAAATCTTATTTTTTGCCCCTAGGGAGTCTGATGTTCTTTCAATCTGGTCTCACTGCCCCCACTCTTGACAGCCCAGTCTTGATGGACCCATCTCTGGAGTCTGGAGAGACCTTTCTTGACAACACCAACAAGCCTGGACCAAGCTATCTCCAGATAGCAACTCTCCACACTCCCTCCACCAGTGTAGTCTTCCCACTGCCAAACTTTCAAACAAACATTCTGGGATGGCTCCTAGCAACCCAATGGACCCTCACAGAGTCCTTAGACAGTGGTTTGTAACCTCACTTCCACCCACATACCTTACCTTCCATGTACCTAAAATATATGCAAACTCATATCCTAATATTCTCCACAGACACAAGGGTGATTCTATCAAACATTCCTAGGTTATGTTAAGTAGTACTTGTTCATACCAGTAGTCCTAATGACTTCAATGGGATTAATTCATGTGAATAAATACTCCTTAGCATGAATTGGAGCTGCAGAATTAAGCAGAGACCTAGCAGCATGAACAAGAATATTTGTCCATTTCCATAGCTGTCTACCAGTTCAAGTAATGCCATTTCTATGCCATCTCATGAATAACTGTGAGGTTTATAGGAAACTGTTAGAGGTAAACTGTTTCTCTTTTCTTCTAGATATTCATCCAGTTCAATGTACTAATATTATGAAGATGTGCAGAGAAGTTGCAACCATAAAGATGGCTCTCCCTCTGTATCATCATGTTGTGTTTACTACTCCCAGTCCTTCAATGAATTTGTCTCGGGATTGGCGGCAGGCATTGCAGTGCAGCGTTCCCAGATGTGGAACTCAGTGCCTCTACATCAGAGCATGCAGCAAATCATACCTTTCTGGCCAACCATGTGCTTGACTACAGATCACTGTGTGCATGTGCCCGTGCACACACACTTTCCTATACAATATTCACATACTACAAGAAAAGATTTAATAGAACATTTGTAGAATTAACATTATATAAATGTCCTAAGTCATCAGTAAGCAATAGAATGAATATTTTCAGAATGCTTCTTTGTTACAACAATTATTTCAATAGATTTTCTTCCTAACCTTTTATTAATAAGTATGTACAGAAAAGAAAGAGAATTAAAAGTTACTAAACTAAACTGTCCTTATCTTTTTACTCTGGATTAACAATTCATTTATTACATAAACTTTTCATAAATAAAATTATAAACAAAAAAAACAGTCTCAAATCATGGCCTTGACTGATGGCTTTTGCTGATCTTGCTGAGTAACAGTATTTCATGGAAGTGACATTGCTTTTATGATGTATTGATAATGTATCAGTGTAATAAATCAGACAGACAAGGCCTGCATGGTGCATTATGCCTCCCAAAGCCTTCTATAATTATTTGTAATAGCAGAAATGCAAACTTACTGAGGCTTGATTAAGGAGGGATGAGTTATAGTTTTAAATTACTTCTGGTCCTTTATCAACTGTGCCTAGTAGTTTAGCTTCTTCCCAGTCTTTAAACAATTTTGATTTAGAATATTGAGGAACATGTCCCTCAACATTCTTCAGTAGTTTTTAGTTGGTCCAGTAAATTCCATAATGGTGTGAAGTAGCCCTGGATTCTAGAGGCAGGTAGAATCTTTACCATATCAAATTGATATTTTTCTACATCTGTACAAGATGCTAGCCATGCTTTCTATGTTAAGGGATTATGATTTCTTGTAATAAGAACAAGGGAGATTGATATGTACACCAGCATGGGTGCAAGTGAAGGGCCAAACTCTGCCTAACCCTAATTGACAGTGCACATATTGGGGGAAGGAAAGGTGTAAGGAGCCTTCGTCCTATAAGTACATTAATCCCTAAGTACTCAAACCGAAGGGTGTAGGGAACAGCAGAATGAAGTGGAGAGCAGGCAGAGCCATGGCTCCAATCCACAACATGTGCTGGCCAAATACATGTGGAAAGTCTGCTGGACTTTGTAAAAGGGTGAACATTTACTCTGTGCACCTAGGATCCCAGGGAGGCATTCTATTCTCCTGCTTGGGCATAGAGTCATAGAATATTAGGATTGGAAGTGACCTCAGGAGGTCATCAAGTCCAATCCCTGCTCAAAGCAGGACCAACACCAACTAAATCATCCCAGCCAGGGATTTGTCAAGCCGGGCCTTAAAAATCTCTAAGGGTGGAGATTCCACCACCTCCCTAGGTAACCCATTCCAGTGCTTCACCACCCTCCTAGTGAAATAGTGTTTCCTAATATCCAACCTAGACTTCTCCAATTGCAACTTGAGACCTTTGCATCTCGTTCTGTCATCTGCCACCACTGAGAACAGCCTAGCTCCATCCTCCTTGAAGGCTGCTATCAAATCCCGCCTCACTCTTCTCTTCTGCAGACTAAATAAGCCCAGTTCCCTCAGCCTCTCCTCGTAAGTCATGTGCCCCAGCCCCCTAATTATTTTTGTTGCTCTCCGCTGGACTCTCTCCAGTTTGTCCACATCCTTTCTGTAGTGGGGGGACCAAAACTGGACACAGTACTCCAGGTGTGGCCTCACCAGTGCCAAATAGAGGGGAATAATCACGTCCCTTGATCTACTGGCAATGCTCCTACTAACACAGCCCAATATGTTGTTGGCTTTCTTGGCAACAAGGGCACACTGCTGACACATATCTAGCTTCTCGCCCACTGTAATCCGCACGTCCTTTTCTGCAGAACTGCTGCTTAGCCAGTCGGTCCCCAGTCTGTAGTGGTGCATGGGATTCTTCCTTCCTAAGTGCAGGACTCTGCACATGTCCTTGTTGAACCTCATCAGATTTCTTTTGGCCCAATCCTCCAATTTGTCTAGGTCACTCTGGAACCTATCCCTACTCTCCAGTGTATCTACCTCTCCTCCCAGCTTCGTGTCATCTGCAAACTTGCTGAGAGTGCAATTAATCCCATCATCAATAAAGATGTGGAACAAAACTGTACCCGGGACCGACCCATGGGGCACTCCGCTTGGTACCGGCTGCCAACTAGCCATCAAGCCGTTGATCACTATCCATTGAGCCTGACAATCTAGCCAGCTTTCTATCCTCCTTATAGTCCATTCATCCAATCTATACTTCTTTAACTTGCTGGCAAGAATACTGTGGGAGACCGTATCAAAAGCTTTGCTAAAGTCAAGATATATCACATCCACTGCTTTCCCCATATCCACAGAGCCAGTTATCTCATCATAGAAGGCAATCAGTTTGGTTAAGCATGACTTGACCTTGGTTAATCCATGTTGACTGTTCCTGATCACCTTCCTCTCCTCCAAGTGCTTCAAAATTGATTCCTTTAGCACCTGCTCCATGATTTTGCTGGAGACTAACGTGAGGCTGACTGGTCTGTAGTTCCTCGGGTTCTCTTTCTTCCCTTTTTAAAATATGGGCACTATATTTGCCTTTTCCCAATCGTCTGGGACCTCCCCCGATTGCCATGAATGTTCAAAGATAATGACCATGGTTCTGCAATCACATCAGCCAACTCCCTCAGCAGCCTTGGATGCAATAGATCTGGACCCATGGACTTGTGCATGTCCAGCTTTTCTAAATAGTCCTTAACCTGTTATTTCACCACTGAGGGCTGCTCACCTCCTCCCCATACTGTGTTGTCCAGCAGCAGTATGGGAACTGACCTTGTCTGTGAAGACCGAGGCAAAAAAAGCTTTGAGTACTTCAGCTTTTTCCACATCATCTGTCACTATATTGCCTCCCCCATTCAGTAAGGGTCCTACACTTTCCCTGACCTTCTTCTTGTTGCTAACATACCTGTAGAAACCCTTCTTGTTACCCTTCACATCCTTTGCTAGCTGCAACTCCAAACATGCCTTGGCCTTCCTGATTACACCCCTGCATGTTCTAGCAATATTTTTAAACTCCCCCCAGTCATCTGTCCAAATTTCCACTTTTTGTAAGCTTCCTTTTTGAGTTTAAGCTCACCGAAGATTTTACTGTTAAGCCAAACTGGTCACCTGCCATATTGGTATTCTTTCTGCACATTGGGATGGTTTGTTCCTGTGCTCTCAATAAGACTTCTTTAACATACAGCCAGCTTTCCTGGACTCCTTTCCCCCTGATATTAGCCTCCCAGGGGATCCTGCCCATCAGTTCCATAAAGGGAGTCTAAGTCTGCTTTTCTGAAGTCCAGGGTCCGTATTTTGCTACTCTCCTTTCTTCCTTTTGTCAGGATCCTGAACTCAACCATCAACTGCTGCCGAGGCTGCCACCCACTTCTACTTCCCCTACCAATTCTTCCCTGTTTGTAAGCAGCAGGTCAAGAGGAGCACAGTCCCTAGTTGGTTCCTCCAGCACTTGTACCAGGAAGTTGTCCCCAACACTCTCCAAAAACTTCCTGGATTGTCTGTGTACTGCTGTATTGCTCTCCCAGCAGATATCGGGGTGATTGAAGTCCCCCATTAGAACCAGGGCCTGTGATCTGGAAACTTCAATTAGTTGTCCAAAGAAAGCCTCGTCTACCTCATCCTTCTGATCAGGTGGCACTCACCCACCACGACATCACCCTCGTTGCTCTCGCCTCTAAACTTAACCCAAAGACTCTCAAAAGGCTTTTCTCCAGTTTAATACTGCTCTCTTACATACAATGCAACTCCTCCGCACTCCTCCTTACATACAATCCTTCCTCCTGTGAAAGCCCACACTGCTTTGAATACAGGACTGCGATTTAATTGTACAGTCTAGCCCTAACTAGATCTTCATAGATTGAATTTAACTCCAGAAGGGACCATTAGATCACTGAGTATGACTTCATATATATCTCAGACCTTAAATTTCACTCAGTTATCCCAGTATTGAACCCAATAACTAGTGCTGTCTTAAGCATCCCTTCCATAAAAAGCATCCAGTCTTGATTTGAAGGCATCAAGTGATGGAGAATCCAGCACTTTCCTTGGTAGTTTGTTCCAATGAATAATCACTTACTGTTGAAAAATTGTCTTTTTTCTTTTTCTTTTTTCCTAATTTGAATTTGCCTGATTCCAGCTTTCAGCCATTGGTGCTTGTTATGCCTTTGTCTACCAGATTAATCAGCTCTTTTGCACCCAGTATTTTCTCCCTGTAAAGATATTCATACACTGTAATTAAATCACCTCTCAAAACTTCATTTTGACAAACTAAACAGAAAGATCTCTAAGGCCTGGTCTACAGTAGGAGGTTATGTCGAATTTAGCAGCGTTAAATTGAATTTACCCTGCACCCGTCCACACAATGAAGCTATTTAGTTCGACATAGAGGTCTTTTTAATTCGATTTCTGTACTCCTCCCCGACGAGGGGAGTAGCGCTAAATTCGACATGGCCATGTCGAATTAGGGTAGGTGTGGATGGAATTCGACGCTAATAGCTTCGGGAGCTATCCCACAGTGCACCACTCTGTTGACGCTCTGGACAGCAGTCCGAGCTCGGATGCTCTGACCAGCCACACAGGAAAAGCCCCGGGAAAATTTGAATTCCTTTTCCTGTCTGGCCAGTTTGAATCTCATTTCCTGTTTGGACATCGTGGTGAGCTCAGCAGCACTGGCAAAAATGCAGAGCTCTCCAGCAGAGGTGACCATGCAATCGCAGAATAGAAAGAGGGCCCCAGCATGGACTGATCGGGAAGTCTTGGATCTGATCACTGTGTGGGGCGATGAGTCCGTGCTTTTGGAGCTGCGCTCCAAGAAACGGAATGCGAAGATATACGAGAAGATCTCAGAAGCCATGACGGAGAGAGGATACAGCCGGGATGCAACGCAGTGCCGCGTTAAAATCAAGGAGCTGAGACAAGGCTACCAGAAGACCAAAGCGGCAAACGGACGCTCCGGATCCCATCCCCAGACATGCTGTTTCTACGAGGCACTGCATTCAATTCTAGGTGCGGCTGCCACCACTACCCCACCACTGACCGTGGACTCTGAGGATGGGATATTGTCGATGGCCGCTTCCTCGGAGATGTTCGCGGACGGGGAAGATGAGGAAGGAGATGAGGAGGACGAGGCAGTCGACAGCGCATACAACGCTGATTTCCCCAACAGCCAGGATCTCTTCATCACCCTTACGGAGATCCCTTACCAACCCTCCCAAGGCGTTAACCCTGACCCTGAATCAGGGGAAGGATCAGTCAGTAAGTGTTTTAAACATGTAAACATTTATTTTGATCAGAACAGGAATGGAATATTAACAATGGGTTTTTCATGATTACTTTGCCCTAGGCGCTTTACTTTTTAGTCCTTGCCAGTGCAACTACTGCAAAAGTATCTCAAAATGTCTGGTTTTGCATGATTACTTTGCCCTAGGTGCTCTACTTTTTACTCCTTGCCAGTGCAGCTACTGGAAAATTCTGTCAATATGTCTGGGGATAGAGCAGAAATCCTCCTGGGACATCTCCACAAAGCTCTCCTGGAGGTAATTGGAAAGCCTTTGCATGAGGTTCCTGGGGAGAGCGGCCTTATTGCGTCCTCCGTGGTAGGAAACTTTTCCGCGCCAGGCTATCATCAAGTACTCTGGGATCATTGCCTTGCAGAGCATGGCGGCATACGGCCCTGGTTTTTGCTGGCTTTCATGCAGCATGAGGTCTTTCTCTGTGTCAGAAATCCTCATCAGAGTGATGTCGCTCATGGTGACCTGCTTTGTATTAGGGGAATGTTAGTATTGGGACTGATTGCCTGTTCCTTTACATAACTGTAACCGGCGGTTTACAGCCACGTGGTGGAGGCGGGACAGGGGCAGCATACAGGGATCTTTCCCGGGGACAGCCACGAGGGGCAGCAGGAACTGGCCAACGCTAGGAGTATTGCTTTGAACGTGAAAGGAGGGCACTGCTATAAATTAAGTTTTAAGCAGCCAAAAGTCTACGGCTTACCATGTCAGCCTGCTACCTGAATTCCGCTGTCCTGCCCCGCTTGTCTGATCTCCACTGCAAGACCCTAGGCACTGAATGCGAAGGCCGAAAATTCGACCTTGTCCTGAGTGCGCATGTGATAGGTGCTGTGCATGGTCTTGTTCACAGACCTTTACCCGAAAGGGGATTCCAAAGAGGATGGATCTAGACTGTTCTCAGTGGTAGCAGATGACAGAACAAAGAGTAATGGTGTCAAGTTGCATGGGGGAGGTTTAGGTTGGATATTAGGAAAAACATTTTCACTAGGAGGGTGGTGAAGCACTGGAATGGGTTACCTAGGGAGGTGTGGAATCTCCTTCCTTATAGGTTTTTAAGGTCAGGCTTGACAATGCCCTGGCTGGGATGATTTAATTCGGGATTGGTCCTGCTTTGAGCAGGGGGTTGGACTAGATGACCTCCTGAGGACCCTTCCAACCCTGATATTCTATGATTCTATGATTACAAGGGCACAGGAATACCTAGTCATACCCCTTTTCCTCTGGCCATGCTTCCTCTGCTGGCTACAGTAGCTCTAAGAACACAAGAAGCTTACTACATTGGGGGATCCTTGTGTGGCTCATTAAATCAGCTTTATAGTAGCTTCATGACATCAACATGATGCAAAGCTTCTGAAGTATCTGTGTCATTGACTTCTATGTACTGTAGTTTACTCTTAATTGTTCCCAAAGTATAGTCAATTATATAGACCACTCAATTTAGTATCATAATAGTATGTGTTCTAGGCATTCAATATTCACTGAAATGTAAAGTGTAATGAAAGAAAAGGCTTATTTTTCTCCCCCTTTTTATATATGTTTCTATGTATAATAGATCCAGCTTATCATGAATTTAGATCTAGTGTATCTCTCTTTATAGAGGAGTATAATGAAAGCCCCACATTGTCTCAGTACTTTGCAATGTGGTATTTAGGTTGCAGTGACCCTAAGTTTCTGGTGAAGATTTTTTTGTCAAGCATTCTATGAATAAAAAAATAAACAAGCAACCCCAAACAGAATACCACAGATAGTTCAAGGGGAAAATACAAAACAAAAACCTTTAGCGGGTTCTGAGCAGTCAGTATTTCTGCATGGTTTATGTTACAGCCTTTAGTCTTTAAAAAAAAAAAAAAAAAAAAAAGACTACTACAACTAACTTTGCATTGATCTACTGTTCAACTGTTGAAAAATAAATGTTCAGAAGCCCTCAAAAGTTTTCAGTTTTAAGTCATACTGGAACACTCTAGTAATTGCACTATGGAATTCTGTATAAAACCTACAGTGAGGGAAAAAACCTTGGCTCATAACTTTTTGAGATCCTTTTTCACACTGTGTTGATGTACAAATACAATACATATTTCTGAGTTTATAGTGAGCCTTTAGGAGACAAAACAAGTTTTCAGAATACATTGTTACATTAAAAACCACACAAATTAAACACAGTTTCAAGAGGAAACAAAAATACATAGACCACCCGTGGCATTGGGATTATTGCCAAAACTCAGCAGTAAAGCATACTCTAACAGCTGAAAATATGATTGTAAGGGATGCATCTGTAATATACTTTATGATTAGATCTAAAATTATATGAATAAATGTGAATCTTCCCCTTCAAAAACATAATGCAGGAAAAGTTAACTATTAAAAGAGCAATCAGGTAGTGTGGCAACAATGGTTCCCCAGCTGGAGATATATCCTGAAAAAGGATTGCAGACATTTAAAAGGTTATAAAATTTCTGGGAAATGCTCACTGTTGGTATAAGGAAGTGCAGCACCTCTGAAGTCAGCAGAGTTGAGACCAATTCCATCAAGAGTGTATTTGGCCAACTCTCTCAAACCTTCAAATTCATATTTCAAAAGTGGAATTTTGTCTTAGGTTTACTTTCACGCTGGACTTTGAATATATATATTCTCTTTTACTTTATGGAAAAGAATCTCATTTAACCAAGTTAACTGTGAAGGATTTGGAAACTTGCTTCTAAATGAGCACTTTTTAATGCCTGCAGATGACATTGCGGAGAAGTTATTCCTTGGTTTAGTGAAACTATCACATATAGCAGCAGTCTAATATTTTTATATTGTTGTATTTTATGTGGTTATGCTGGCATAAAATGACTCAAATTTGAGCTGTTTTCATTCTGTACTTAAAAAGTTTGAAAACTTAAGTGAGCTAAAGGCTGATTTCTGTGCAACTTGAGGGTTGGAAAACCGAGTGGTTATTCAGCAAGAGGATTAGAAAAGGAACTTGAAGAGACTGTTCAATAGCCAGTCAAGAATCACTACATGATATCCCCTCATTTACATTTGCAGGTTATAAAACATCCAAGGAGCGAGGCTGAGAGAATATTTTAGAAGGATTCAAGGTGCAGAGGGACAGATTCTGTTACCCCCTACTCATTTTGATTATTTATATTATGCCTTGAATAGCCCCATTCACTGACTGCTGGAGTTACAGTACTGCTCAGTTTGAGTAGGGTATCAGAATCTGGCCCAGACAGGATTAGATGGTGAAAACTGTAAGGGACATACTAAGAATCTAGGAAGAAGATCACACAGATTATGATCTGCCTTGAATTGGTTTCAGAAAATTAAATGCTGCTTCTTTTCCTAAAATTCAGATTATCATTGGAGCTAGACGCAGGTTTGAAGCGAGTCCTTCTATTACCATCTTGTAAACAAATGAGTTGAGTAATAGCTGAACAAAAACTGAGGCACTGGAAGGTAAATTATGACAAAATGTCTCAATCATGTGCCCATACCCCTAATATCTAGTTAACCCTTAAAAGAACCCTTGCGTCTGATGAAGTGGGCATTCACCCACGAAAGCTTATGCTCCAATATTTCTGTTAGTCTTAAAGGTGCCACAGGACCCTCTGTTGCCCCTTAAAACAAGCTTTGCAACAACTTCTCTTAAAAACAGGACATAAGCTTTCCTAAGCACCATTCCCATATTTTAACTATTGGCAACTGTTAACCTGTGCTTTCCTTTTCTCTGTTATTGAGGGAAAGGCTGTGCAAAGAGTTGAGTTCTCCTGCATGAATTAAATGTAGCAAGGCTTGTATTCATCTGATCTTCAGTGATGATTTCAGTATGCTTCCTGATTGTTCAACATGTAAATTATTTTGTGACTATTAAAGTTCAAGTTGAAATGGCTACATTTTGCTTTAATTTGCAAAGGAAGTGAGTGCGCTTTGAGAACTTAAATCCTAAAACTATCAAAAATAGTGCACAATACATTTAACAAACTGGAATGTAAAACTGTATGAACAAGAATTAGCCTGACAGTAATTAGACCTTTCATTTATTACAGGGACATGTGAAAGCTACCTACTATGTATGTGATGCCTATTAATTATAATTTTGTTTGGCATTCTAGCCAAATATCAGCCCTATATACTGTGCTAGTTGGCTGCTAGGAAATCTCATGAAATCTCCAACAGCCTAATCATGGCCTATTGAAAGGCCAGTCTGTCATCATGACTGAGGGGGGTGGGGAAAGTAGGAGGAGGCTGAGATCATTTCCTCTTTCAGTGGGGCATTATTTATGATTTGTGGATGAGACTTTGGAAAACTAGTTGGCTGTTCAGGTCTGCCTTGTGATCATATATTTTGCCATGGGTATTAACTTCATGATTGATTTCAAGCACAGCACACTAAGTAAATCCATATGCAAGTATAACTAAGCCATGCTAACTGGAGCTGGCAGAAACTGGGAATTTTTCACACTCAAATTTTCAGGGAAAATCCCCATTTGAAGTTTTCCTGTGGTGGGAAAAATTTATTATACACATAAAAAGAAAGGTTGTGGGCAGGGACTTACTTTTCCCTTCTTTTTTATTTTTTCCATCTTTTGCCAGTTTGTCAGGTTTTCTCTGTACTCCTACTTTCTGACTTTTCTAACTGGAAAATGTCAGTGTTAATTTCTCTCATTTAAGGAGAAAGAGAGTGTTTCAGAAGTGAGAGAAAGTGTGACTTTTAAGAGTGAAAGTATTACTTTGTCTTTTAAGGAGCTATTCAGTACTTACCACTATTAAACATTGGAAGATTTCCATTTAAAAAGTAAAAAGTAACACTTTTAAAGAATGAAGTTATTCCTCTATTTAACTTTTCTTTAACCCTTCCCCCACTTTTCTAAGGGCATGTCTACACTACAAAATTAGGTCGATTTTATAGAAGTCGATCTTTAGGAAGCTATTTTATACAGTCGATCATGCGTCTCCCTGCTAAGCACATTAGGTCGGTGGAGTGCGTCCTCAATACTGGGGCGAGCATTGACTCACGGAGTGGTGTCTGGGTGAGGAGGATCTGGAACTTGGCGAGGAGGGCAGGCGGTTACACAATGGATGCAGTGGGGATCTGTACTCTAGTTGCCTTTCCTGCAGCTCCACCAGTCGCCTCATCATGTCCGTTTGCTCCCCCATTAGCCTCAGCATCTCCTCCTGCGTGTTCCGATCACGCTCAGTATAAGTTTTCCTGGCCTCTGCCACTGAATGCCTCCATGCATTCAGCTGTGCCCTATCAGTGCGGGAGAACTGCATGAGCTCTGAAAACATGTCATCGCGAGTGTGGTTTTTTCACCTTCTAATCTGCAATAACCTCAGGGATGGAGTTGATGCGGGGAGCATAGAAACATTTGCAGCTGCGGGGGGGAGGGGAGGGAG
Organism: Emys orbicularis; assembly: GCF_028017835.1. Taxonomy (NCBI): domain Eukaryota; kingdom Metazoa; phylum Chordata; order Testudines; family Emydidae; genus Emys; species Emys orbicularis. Next base: position 49,249,330 of record NC_088687.1, on the reverse strand, counting down.
AGTAGAATTTAAGAAGAAACATTTCTGAGAACAAAAGGGAGACTCTTTCACAGTGACTCAAGCAAGTCACATCAGACAGCACATGTGTTTTAGGTACAAGGTCGCATTTTGCCTTTTATATTGAGCACCTGCCGGTATGGTGACACATCACACATGGCTGGGCAACAGAATTTGGTTTCCAGGCAGCCATAGTAAGCCAAAGGGTACGTGGGGATGGCTTCTTCTGTGTTCATAACATGTGGGAATGGTTTCAAACTGCAGCGCCCTCCTTTCCCATAGCAACCAATGCCGGTTGTGTTTGCCATTTAAAAGGAGGGGCTGCGGTTTTGGGGTGAATGTGCAGCACACCGCTCCCCCCCGTGTGGCTATTCTCCGGAAAGATCCCTTTTAGCAAAGCGCAAATAGCCCAGCATGACCAGGGTCTAATGTGTCAGGGATCACCAAACAGAGGGGATTACTGGTCCCTTGCAAAAATTCCCCTATTTCAACCAGGTGACCATGAATGATATCACTCTCCTGAGGCTGACACAAAAAGATAAAGACCAAACGTTGCATGAATGTGACCAAAACCCAGGACCATTTGCTGCCATGCTTTGTGCTGCAATGATTCCAGACCACTTGCTACTGGCTTGGTGTGGTAAAGTGTCCTACTGTGGAGGACAAAATAAGGCAGCCCTCCCCAGAAACCTTCTGCAAAGGCTTTCAGAGTACCTCCAGGAGAGCTTCATGGAGGTGTCCATAGAGGATTCCTGTTCCATCCCCAGGCACATTAACAGACTTTTTCAGTAGCTGTACTGGCCGCGAATGCCTCCCAATTGTTCAGGGCAAATCAAACATTAAAAACGATTTCTTTTAATGTAGTGTCATTACAAATGTGCACTCACCAGAGGTGCCTTCTCTGCCTTTAGGGTCTGAGAACAATACTCCCTGGGAGGGTTTAGGCTCCAGGGTGAGGAAAAGGTCCTGGCTGCCAGGGAGAATGGATTCTCTGGTTGCCTGCTGCACATTCTCCTCCTCTTCCTCCTCATCCACAAAATCCTCATCTGTGTTCCGTGAGGCTGCCACCTTGCAGGTGTCCACAGAGAGTGGTGGGGTACTGGTAGGGTCCACCCCAGAATGGCATAGAAGCGGCATATCTGGGGCTCTGACCTGGAGTGACCATTTGCCTCCTTTGTCTTTTGGTAGGCTTGCTTGAACTCCTTTAGTTTCCATGCGACACTGTTGTGTGTCCCTGGTGTAGCCTCTGTCCACCATGCCCTGTGCGATTTTTGGCATATATATCAGTATTTCTTCTGCTGGATCGGAGTTCTGCCTGCACATATTCTTCTCCCCATACAGCAATCAGATCCCATTTGCTCCATGCTGGAGCTCATTTGCGATTCTGGGGGGATTGCATGGTCACCTGTTCTGCTGAGCTCGCCACGCTGACCAAACAGGAAATGAAATTCAAAAGTTCCCGGTGCTTTTCCTGTGTACCTGGCTAGTGCATCGGAGTTTAAAGTGCTGTCCAGAGCAGTCACAGTGGAGCACTCTGGGATAGCTCCCGGAGGCCAATAGCATTGAATTGCACAGTGCTGCGTCTACACTACCCCAAATTCGACCCAGGAAGGTTGATTTTACTGCTACTTCCCTCACTGGGGAGGAGTACAGCAGTCAATTTAAAGAGCCCTTTAGGTCGGCGGAACAGGGTTGGTTGCGTAGATGCATTCATTATAAAATCGACCTAACGCAGCTAAATTCGACCTAACCCCGTGGTGTAGACCAGGCCTAAGAGAAATAAATTAAAAATTGAGAGAAGTCAGCATTTTCCCACAGTTACAAAATGGACAACTAGGAAAATACTCATTGGAAAATACCCTTAGCCTACAACATGGCTTTTCCGCAAGAATGTTTGTTTTGACATTTGTTTGCAATGAACATTGAAAACATACACTTCCAAAATAACATTTTTTTAAATGAAACTCCATTTGTAAACAACTAAAACAAAAAGTTGGATTTGTGTTTGACCAGCATTATACCCCATCGAGAGGGTTGGGGTGTATGTTAATTTGGTAAGTGCATAGCTTGTCATGGAGCTAACTTGTTTCCTCACTAATGATAGTTTTTTTCCCCCTTGTCACCTGACAGACATTGCTAATCACTGCTTCACTTCTTGTATTCTGTAGAACTGCTGACCAGCAACAACTTGCGTTCCTGATAATGAACTGCACCCAAATGTACTGTTTTCAAAGACTAACTATATCTGATCTCTTCCTTAAGCTATTTTATATGATGTCTAGGATATGAGTACTCTGCTGATTACCTTCTCCTCCACTGTTCTGTTCCAACGAGACTGTGTCTACTTTCCCTTTTCCAATTTCTAAAAGGAACTATAAGAAAGTGGATGCATTGTCTTTCAGTTCCCTCCACCCCATAGTTTTATCTTGTTTTCCTTATGTTTTTCACAGCAGTAAGTGCACCAGGTTAACTGTTCTTGCCCACTTGGTCTCTCTTATAGCAGAGTGAGTAATTGATTTTGTGGGTCAGTGGCTCAACTGACAAAAATATTATTTCCCCAGCTAAAAATGTTTTCTTGGGGAGGGAGGTTCTTCACTGAAACAAAAAAGCTGAAAAAGTCATTCTGATCAAATGAAACATCTTGATTCAAAATGACTGACATGACATATCAGTTCAAATGAAAAGGGTCAAAACAGTTCTTTTCAAAATTTCAAAACAACGTTGATATTTCTGATTATTTTTTTTAAGTTTTTTTTTTTTTTTTTGGCTGAAACTATTTGCCAAATTCAGCCCAAATGAATACATAGTTTGTTTTGGTGACCCAAAATGCACTTTTTGGTGAATTTGCTGGGGGCAAGGGGTGAATGGTAGCCCAAATCAGCTCTGCCCCTTTTGGTGCCAAGACATCTCACTGGCTCAGATGTTCATGTGGTGTTGAGCTCTGTTTGATGCAGAATCCCCACTCCCGAGGGCAGGCTAGGACCGATGTGACACTCAGGGTAAGTTTAAACAGCTTTAAAAGATCTATAAATGTTGCTGGTGGGGATCAGCCAGAATGCACTCTGGTTAGAGCCAGGCTTGGTATGTGCTGACTCCAGCACTATACCTGGTTGAAATGCCTAGGTGACCTATTATGGCAGATTTGCAACCTTTTAATGCTATTCTACTTCTCTCTTAGAGAAACTCTCCAAGTGCTCCTACACTGCTATTATTGCAGATTTATGCTCAAATAGTACAATCAAACATTCCCTTTCTATGATTTTTTCCTTTTTGATTCCTCCATACACTGTATGTAGCTACTACTAAATTAACATTTACATCAGTCAATCAGTTTCACAAGTTCATGTGTTCCACGTATTAACTTGGTCAGGGCTTAATTACAGGGCCGGGCAAGTAAACAACTCCAGCAGTCCAAATGGAAAATTAAAGTAAGATTCTGAGAATTTTTTTTTCTTGATAAACATTGGTGGGAATATCAGAAGCTGAAAATAAAATGTGAAAGACTATTGCTAAATAGTCTGGGTAAAATAGAGGACATTTTATGAACACAAATATTTGGGCCCATGCACATCACAATCACAGTACATTAGCATTGGTAAAGTAAGGGGGGGGGTACAGATAAAATAACATAATAATTATTATCCTCCTCCCTCACTTTACTAGTGATAATAATGTTATAATAAAACAAACACAGTAATCATTTCCCCTCTTCATTTTACCAATGCAATACACACACACATCCCAAAAGTATTAACAACAGTAGAAGAAGGTTCAGCTTTTGGCATGGGAAATTAAGCTTTTATAACTTAGGACCAGATGTGCCTGATTATTACATGGGTCTTCACTTTTTGGCCATGGGGGGTCAGTCACAAAGATATCTCTCTCCTTGCATGGCCTGCATAATGGCCAGATAGAATTCTCCATGCCCAAGGGAGTGCAAGGACTACTCTTCCCCTATCCCCCCCAGAGCTATAGAGCATCTCTCATACATGCTGATGGATCAAGATTGACACCAGTGAGGGGCAGAAGTTGGTGTATTCCCCATGAATGTTGGGGAGTTCAGACTCAGCGCACCCTTGAGGTCAGTGCAACTTTGCACCGCCCCTTACTGTGGGTTGTGCCTCAGATTTGATGTCAATGTTTTAGGGACAAGAACATAATAATCTCACTCAGGACCAGATTGTGACTCTCTCTCACACATTTGTGAACAGTTGCACACATGAGCAGTCTATTGAAATGAACAGTGAGTCAAAGGTAGGTAAGGAGGTCACAAACTGGCTCTAAGCAAGTACACCTCTCTTTTAAAATGCATTGTAAACCAAACTGTTCCATTATTCTAAATCAAAGTGAGGATTATGCAGCCAGTTAAGAAAAAGTGAAAATTAACTTCTGTGCTAATTGGACTAATGTAGAAATGCCTTACAGTATTGTAAGGGGAATGGCATATATTGGAGCACAATGTCTATGTATAATTCTCAGCTGCATTTCTGGTGTTACTTGTTTGAAGTGGCTTGTTCAGACACTAACAGCTGTACCACACTTGAGAACAGCTAATGATAAAAAGATTTCCTGGCAAGCTAGTTTTTTTTTCTGTTAAATGGGGAATGTGATGTGTTTGGCATGTATAATTTAGCTAATTCGTACAAGAAACACATTACTTAACCAGCTGTAGATTCCGCTGTTGCATGATAAAGATTGCAACCCATTAATCAATTTATAGACATAAATACATTATCACTCAAGAAAAAAAAATCGCAAGGATTTAAACACCATTGAATCAATGAGTATAATTAAAACAATGGTGTGTTGCAGTCATTTATTTGATTGTCCTACAGCTGTCTAGTGAGATTATTGAAGTGCAGAGCCAAACGGCTAACACTGCATTTAGTTTCCTTTATTGAAATAATGAAAGTGTATTAATGATAAAGTACAAAAGTGTGTAATAGAAATTAATGTAGTGTGAAATAAAATTGTGTTTGGAAATCAAGGAGAGTACAGTAAAAGTTTAAAAGTCTTTAAATGAACATTGTATAAAACACATTTGGAAACAGCTTTTTATTGTTTTAATAAAATGGTGACTGCAAGCTACATGCCATGAAAAAATAGGAATATGTTCTAGATACAAGCTAAATTAAATCAAAATAGTTTCATGAAAAAAAAAATCTAAACTTGCTTCTTGCAATCATAGCTGTAGATGTGTATATTGACTTGGATTTGCATTTCAATCTTTTGTAAGCAAATTCTACATACATTAGCAGTCCCATCTTGAAAAGTCTTTCATTCACTTTCAGTGGGTCTTTGTGTGTGAATGGTAACTGACTAGTATATTAAAGGCATCCTAAAATAAATACACATTATAACTGCAATTTATGAGCAGATGTGAATAAGTTAGAAGAACAAGTAATCAAACTGTTCAGTCTCTTTCAAAGTACTGTATTAATGAACAAATAAAAGAGTTTGTAATAAAAAGGGTTTATAACTCAACAAAAAGAGTACAATGACATTAAATTATTGGCTGATTTTCAAGACGATTATAGTTTACCAATTGACAAGTACAATAAAAAAGATGCTGTTCATTTGTCATCTAATTTACTGCATAATGCATACTAAACACCACCAAAGAAATAATATGCCAGAGTGTGCAAATATGTAAGATAATTATAACAATGCTATTGGACATGTCACATTCTGAGTAAACTCTTTAGAGCTTATAATCATTAGTTCATCTTATCTGTGTTACTAACCATAAATATTAAGATAGTATATAAACCTAGGCTAAAGTGGGGCATGAAATAGGCCATACTCTCTGCCTGATTCTCAAAATGCTGAACACTTTGATGGCAATGGGAACTGGGCACATAGCAGGTGCCTCAATAGTTAGCAAAATGTTAGGCTCAAGCTCCTTACTTTCAATAGTCTAGGTTTAGTAAATCTTTCCTCTTAAAGGTGTGCTGAACAGGAAAAAGAGGGTAATTGTAACTTTCTTTAAAATATACTCCTCCCTCCCCCGCCATCACGCTGCGATGATTTCTTGGTCTGGTTCCAAATATTACAGACTACTTTAGGCAGCATATCTCACATTATTTTCTTACATGAATAGTGGTGGTAGGATATACAACATTTTGATGTATTTATTAAAGACATGGAACTGCTCACCATTTCCAAGAAATAATTCCTGTAAGGCAGCATTTCAATATCTTTTTAATATTACTATGATAGTGATGGTAATGATTATGATGATGGGAGACAGTAATAATATAGGATCAATGGAATATGACAGAGGCTTCAAAGAGACTGCTAATAACTAACCTATCATATATATGAGTAACTGGTAATTCTATTCTATCATTATCATTTTATCTTACATGGGAGTTTTGATTGCTGTATTGTTGGTCCCTGAAGCAAAATGACTTAAGTTTTTGGCCTGTTTGAAATAGATGTGTTGGAATAACAGAATCTGAGGCATGCAAATAGCCCTGCAAAGATGCACGAGGCTTATTCATACTCCATTAAAGATACACTTTATGTAGAATTGTTGCAACTTGTTAATGTCTCAGGTCAGAAAAACTACACGTTTATTATCTTTGATGGCTAGTAAAGTAGTTTTTTGGGGGAGCAATGTTACATATGTTATGTTTGTAGGGAGTGGCACAAGACTTTTAAATTTTTGAAAATGTAGCCCCTCTCTTGATTATTATTTTCTTTATTATAGCTCCTTTCCAAGGTTGGCCTGTTAATGGGAGCATTCTTTTGTGGGGAGAAAGGATGGTCCAGTGATTAGCGCACTACCATGGATTTGGGAGACTGGGGTTCAATTCCCTGTTCCACTGCAGACTTCCTGTGTAACCTTGGGTAAGTCACCTATTTCTCTGTGCCTTGATACCCATCTGCAAAATAGTACTTCCCTATTTCACAGCAATGGATAAATGCATTAAAGATTGTGAGGTTCTGAAATACTATGGTCATGAGGGCTATGTAAGTACCTAAGATAAATGTCATTGTCCACTACAAGGCATATAACATTTTATAGTACCACACATATATTAGCGTGTAACACAAATCTAAATACAATCGCACAAATGGGAAAACTAACCAGAGAGAAATTGTGTTACATGCATCCCCCTCCCCCCCCCCCCCCACACACAGTTAAGGAGTGGAAAAATGAAGAGTTTAAAAGAAGTAAAGAAAAAAAAAGACTGATGTGACTAAATAATTGTGGAATATTGTGCACAAAAATGAAATTGACAATTGAAACCATTGCAATTCATGAATCCAGAAAAATTGAAGCAAAGATTAGGCAATTAGCATGACATGAATCCAGAAATTTGAAAGAACAGAATGTAATTATTCCCATTTTTCAAGCTCATGTATAAAATGTGCTGCACAATGTATGCACTGGGCTACTAAGGCCTTCTGCAGCCAAAAGTGGATTTGCACTAATGACACAAAGGAATGTTTGTACCATCACATTCCAATGTGGGTTCCTCTGGAGGAACCCGTGCTGTGACGTGGACAGTATAGACACGCTTTATCGCCGGAGGAGAGCTCTCCCGGCGATAAAAAAACCCACCCCTAACGAGTGGTGGTAGCGATAAAACGCTGTCTATATTGGTGCTTTTCAGAGCTAAAACTTTTGTCGCTCAGGGGTGTGTTTTTTCACACCCCTGAACGACAAAAGTTTTAGTACTGAAAGTGGCAGTGTAGACACAACCTTTAACTTTGTGGGTGGAACACGATAAGAATCCTGCTAATACAAACTGCTTGGGAGGATGTGCTGCTTCAATATTAGCAATGGCCATTTTGGGGCACTGCACCCATTGGTTGCAGGCTCCTTGGTAGAGTCGTGGTTTTGAAAACGTTAGATCACAAAAATGCATGTCTCGGAGGATGTTCCCACACTCCTAAATTACACTGATTGTCACTAACATGAACTGGAATTGACTGGAGGCCCATTTGTTCAACTGTATAAGCCTATTTTGATTTAAAAATAAATTAAATACAAAATAAAATACCAAAAAGTTTTAAAACTAAGATAAGAAGAAATAAAGTTAAAAGACAAAAATTAAACCCAGGAGAAAAATAAATGAGAATGGAAGCTATCTTTCTATCATGTTTGTGTGATATAATTTTTTATTATTTATTATTTTCATTTTAATAAAAACCTAAGACACAAATCAAGATAGGAACCCTCTATCCCCACTGGCACTGTACACATACACATAGGTAAAGACACAATTCCCCCCCACCCCCCCAAAAAACCCAAACAAACAATTATATTGTCAAGTTATGAAATTGCAAGAATACTAATTGTGGTATGTAACCTATTGCTGAAACAAGCCTCTGTATCCGATGCCTGGAAGGTAGCTAATGTAACACCAATTTTTAAAAACAGGCTCCATAGAGATCCTGGGAATTTCAGGACAGTGAGCTAATTTCAGTACCAGGCATACTAGAAACTATAGTAAAGAACCTCTATCAGACAGATAATCACAATTTGTTGGGAAAGAGGCAACACAATTGTAAAGGGAAGTTATGCCTATTACAATTCCTAGAGGGTGTCAACAAGCATGTGGATAAGGCTGATCCAATCAATATAGCATGCCTGGATTTTCACAAAGCACTTGACAAGGTCCCTCTGTGATGTTGCACTCTATATGATCTTATGAAAATATGCTAATGAGTGTGAATATAATGTAACTGGAATATGCTTCATGCAAAAGGTCTCTTGTAAGGTATCATTACAAACCTTATAATCTACTGAGTGTGGTCATCCTATTTGTATAAATGTATCATTCTTGTATCTCAAACTAGAAATATGAAATATAACTCTGAGGTCCTATTGTAGTTATGCAAAGTGTGAGCCATTAATGATGGTTTGGAATCTTGATGGCTCCCATCAACCAGGACAATTGACTGTGGATGGCTCTGTTTACTTGCAGGCCTTCCTGTGAGTCAGGCTGGGAGGAATGAGGGCTTGGAGTCTTACAGTGACATGTGATCATGTCACCTGAACTGGAATCCATCTTTAACCTGGTGCTTTTCCATTTAGAAGGAGGTGTTTTATTTTATTTTGCTTGGTAATTCACTTTGTTCTGTGTGTTATTACTTGGAACCACTTAAATCCTACTTTTTGTATTTAATAAAATCACTTTTTACTTATTAATTAACCCAGAGTATGTATTAATACCTGAGTGGGGGATGGGGCAAACAGCTGTGCATATCTCTCTATTAGTGTTATAGAGGGCAAACAATTTATAAGTTTATCCTATATAAGCTTTATTCAGGGTAAAACAGATTTATTTGGGCTTTGGACCCCATTGGGAACTGGGCATCTGAGTGCTGAAGAAAGGAGCACTTCTTAAGCTGTTTTCAGTTAAGCCTGCAGCCTTTTGGGGGACTTGTTCAGACCTGGGTCTGGGTTTGTAGACGGCTAGCATGTCTGGCTCAAACCAGAAAGGGCACTGAAGTCCCAAGCTGCCAGGGAAAACGGGCTTAGAGGTAGTCTCAGAACATCAGTTGGCAGTCCCAAGGGGGTTTCTGTGATCCAACCCGTCACACCCTCATCCAAGGTTCTTCAGTAAACTAAGTAGTCAGGAGAAGGTCTTCTCATGGATCAATAACTGGTTAAAAGATAGGAAACAGAGAGTAGGAACAAATGGTCAGTTTTCCCAATGGAGAGCGGTAAATAGTGGGGTCCTCCAAGGATCTGTACTGAGACCTGTGCTGTTCAACATGTTCATTAATGATCTGGACAAGGGATTGAATAGTGAAATGGCAAAGTCTGCAGATGATAAACTATTATTCAAGATAGTTAAGTCCAAAGCTGACAGCAAAGAGTTACTGGGGATCTCAGAAAACTGGGTAACAAAATAATAGATGAAAGTCAACATTGATACGTGCAAAGTCATTCACATTGGAGAAAATAATCCCAACATATGCACACACATACTTACATATATATGGGGGGCTTGTCTACACTACCAAGTTTTGTTGACAAAATTTATGTCAACATCCAAAAGTCGACAAAACAAAAATCACCAAAGGGTGTCACACTTGCTCCCTCTGTTAACAGATCATGTCCACATTGGGGAAAACATCATCGACAGGGTGAACAATGCACTGTGGGTATGTATCCCACTGTGCAGTGTTGTGGGAAGGAAGAGCTGATCGCTGCACATCTTGGGATTCTCTCCAAGTTCTCCCACAGCCCACTCAGCTGCCAAGAGCAGCATCATGAGTAGCTCTGTGAGCTCTCCGTGCTGAGGAATGGCAAAGCAGCACAGCAGTCTGTCCCCCTCCCACTGCAGCAGCAGTCTTCCTGCTGCTGTGTTCCTAGTGCAGGGCAGAACAGGAGCATTCCAATGATTTGCTCTTTGTTTGTTCCCCAAACGGAGCAGCACACAGATACTTCCCAGAGCTTTGAAACGGGAGGGACACATGCCTGCAGGGCAGCAGAGATCAAAGCACTGAGCAGAGCAATCAAGGCAGGCATTGTGGGATACTGGCGGAAGCCAGTTCTGTCAACAAAATAATCAGCAATGTCTACACTGGCTCTTTGTTGACAATAAAGGGAAGGGAAAAGACAAAAGTCTCTTTTAGGGGTGGAAGTTTTTTGTCACCAAAACTGGCCGTTTTTTGCGGCAAAAGTCCCATTCTAGTGTGTATGCTCTTGCTGTTTTGTCGCCAAAAGGCAGTTTTTGGCAACAAAACTTGGTGGTGTAGACAAGGCCTAAAGGTCTGCTACTGGCCACTGTCTGAGCCAAGATACTGGAGCTAGTTGATGCACAACTGGATGGCTCCTGGTCGTTTTTGTACAGTTTTGTATAGTTTTATATAGCAATAAATGGCAAAATGACAAAATGTTGTTAGTGAAACATTATATTTGAGATTCTCAGATGCCACAGTGGTGACTGAAAAAAGAAGTACCTGCGTAGAATAGAACCGTAAACGTAAATATGCGCAAAAATGAAAAATTAAGCTTGAATGTTCTTTAACTTATTTTCCTTGTTGGATATGCAGTAAAAGTGTGTTCTCTCACAATTTTAGGTCTATTCCATGGAAGTTTTGTGGAGAGGATAATTAATTTGCTTTCTGTCTCAGGGGTTCTCAATGTTTTTCACATTACAACTACCTTAGCAGGACCCTCCACAACCTAAAGGGACCACCTACCACTTTACAATTTTGGAAATACAGGGCAGTTGCAACTCCCTAATACTTGTTTGTGATCTCTGGGTTGAGAGCTTCAGTTTTACCTAAATATAATGTGAACCTGGTAAAAAATCTTGTACTCATTAAATGACTGCAGGGTGTGCTAGCACCTATTTTTTTTTTTCAGTAGAATGGCCAAAAAAATCCTGAATGTACCCTTATACTTCTTCAAGAACTCATGGAGGATGGGTGTGGGGAAGGGCAGACAGTACTATCTTTTTAAAAGAAGAACAAAGAGGACCTGGGGAATTATAGACAAGTCAGCCTAATTTATATACCTGGGAAGATACTGGAAGAAATTATTAAACCATTAATTTGTAAGTACCTAGAGGATACTAGGATATTTACTAGTGATAAATAATAGGCAACATGGATTTGTCAAGAACAAATCATGCCAAACAAACCTAATTTCTTTTTTGACAGGCTGATTGGTCTAGTGGACTCGGGAAAACTGTATATGTATACATCTTGACTTCAGTAAAACGTTTGACTGTCCCCCATGACACACTCATAAGCAAGCTAGGGAAAGGTAGTCTAGATTAAGCTACTATAAGGTGGGTGCATAAGTGGCTGAAAAAAACATACTAAAGAGGACAGCAACAAATAGGATGGAAGTGTGATGGGATCCCTGGAGTGCAGCCTGGGACTATCGGAGCACTGTTTCCCCTTAGCTCTCTCCAGCCTGGGTTGTCCCTCACAATGCTTTACGAGTGACAAGCAGCAAGCCCCTCCAGGCGCTGTTATAACACAGGACAACTGCATGTGGAGGCCCACACCCAGCTAGATTGCATGAATGCTCCCTGAGCCACTCATGAATCACACAGAGAAAGGCACCAGCAAAATCCCCCCAGCTCCCAGTTTTGTACCTCAGGAATATACCACCTTGCACTGCTCAAGATGAGCAGTGCCAATTTATTAATTGGTTCACGACTTCATCAATGGAAAGTGGATATACATCAGCCTTTGCAAACCTGAGCAGTTTTGCCACACACTTCAGGCAAACTCATTGGTAAAGGTAAACAGTAAAACAAATTTATTGACTACAAAAGATGGATTTTAAGTGATTTTAAGTGATAGGCAAAAAGTCAGAATGAGTTACCAAAAGAAAAGAAAATATAAGCAAGCAGTCTAAACTCTTAACACTATTAGACTGGGCAACAATTAGATTAAGCAGTTTCTCTCACCCCACTGGATATTGCAGTTCTTAATATACAGGTTTGTCCCTTAAACCTTGGCAATCTCCTCTGTTGGAGTCTTCAGTCTTCTTCTGAGTGTCTTTGTTGCTTGCAGCATAGGTGGGGGGGGGGGAGGAGAAAGGTCCAGCATGGGCCCTCTGTGTTCTGTTTTATACCCTCAGGCCCATGTGCTTGGAGAACACAAGTCCAGGCATGTCTGGTGGGCATTGATGAGTCCCCAGGCAAGGTTGAGCAATTCCCCTTGAGTGGCCTTATACAGGTGAGTCATTGAAGTGTAGCTCCCTTGCTGGACAATGTCTGTTGATGGTTGGTTGATTGCATTGGTTACTTTCCTTGCTGTTGTCCCTGGGGACCTAATATCTGGCTGATTCCCCAACTTACAGCATGTTTTAATTACAACCATACAACACAATCTCATAACTTAATATGCACTGAAGATATACATATTTAGATAGAACAGTGACTTTCAGCTGATCATAGCCTTTTCCCTGATAGCTCAAATGGCATGCTTAATTCACAATATGACAATTATACACAGATGAGGAATATGAGGGTTACAGTGTGCTCCCCCAAGGTATAGAATGTCACAGGAAGGTTTAGAACACCTTATCTATGAGGAAGATTTTTTTTTTAATCGTATATGTAGTTATGAGTAAAGAATACTGAGGAGGGACCAAATAGCAGTCTTCAAATATGTTAGAAACTGTTATAAAGAGGACAGTGATCAAATGTTCTCCATCTCCTCTGAAGGTAGGACAAGAAGTAATAAGCTTGTTTTGCAGCAAGAGAGATTTTGGGTAGATGATAGGAAAACTCTATATAGATAGTTAAGTACTGAAACAAGTTACCAAGAGAGGCTGTAAAATCTCCCATCATTGGAGGTTTTTATGAACAGTTTAGACAAACACCTGTGAGGGAAGGTCTAGGTATACTTGGCCCTGCCTCACGGTGAGGAGGATATACTAGATAACCTCTCCAGGTCCCCTTCCAGTGCTACATTTCTATGATTCTATGAATGGTTTTAACAGGCATTGTCTGGCTACATTCAGTACAGTTCTTTGGAGGGAAAATGTTTCAAACATATTGTTTAGTGTTTAAAATAAGGTCACTTTTTTATTGTTAAACAGCAACATGAAATCAGTCTTCATCTCTGAGTCTATGCCCGCCTGGTACTAGTGCTACAAATGATGCCCCCTTCCTCAGTATGGCAATGTGATGATCCCTAGCAGCTTCTCAGAAAGCATATGTTAATCAAAAGCTTATACTGTATTTTCATATGATTTCCAGTTTCTACCGGGCAAAGAAGTGCTTCCACTTATGTGAACTTTCACAGCACTGCACCGAGCATAATGCTGCATGCCATTGCAGTGCAGTAGAGGAAATTCCCAGTTTTTTGTTTGTTTGCTGCATTGCTGTATGAGTGCCGGTTTTGTGAAGGGGAGAGGGTGTCTTTGTTTTTATTTATTTGTTTGTTTGTTTGTTTGTTTTGTTTTCTTGCATGCCTTCCAAGATAAGCAGACCATGAAAATCTGAAAAATAACTTGCAATGAGGCTTATTACGCTTGCATAAATCTGATTTGTATGGTGCCCTAACCGTGACTTTCACTTATTGAAAGTAACAGTAAGAAGCTAATGTGAACTTGCAGGTGGCATAGCAGGCTGTTGCTGTAAAGTATGTTATAGTCTTTACTTCTGAGGAAGGTGCTGACGACTTTGGCCGTTAAGGTGTATCAATGTTGTGGTCCTACTATTCATTTTCAGAAGGCTGGAGAAAAGACTTCTGGAGCTCCAGAAAGCTTCAAAAATAGAAAGATAATTCTTCATTAGAATTGTAAGTGATTTGTTGGAGGATGTCATAGAATCATAGAAGATTAGGGTGGGACGAGACCTCAGGAGGTCATCTAGTCCAGCCCCCTGCTCAAAGCAGGACCAACCCCAACTAAATCATCCCAGCCAGGGCTTTGTCAAGTCGGGCCTTAAAAACCTCTAAGGATGGAGATTCCACCACCTCCCGAGGTAACCCATTCCAGTGCTTCACCACCCTCCTAGTGAAATAGTTTTTTCCTAATATCCAACCTAGACCTCCCCCACTGCATCTTGAGACCATTGCTTCTTGTTCTGCCACCACTGAGAATAGCCTAGCTCCATCCTCTTTGGAACCCCCCTTCAGGTAGTTGAAGGCTACTATCAAATCCCCCCTCACTCTTCTTCTCTGCAGACTAAATAAGCCCAGCTTCCTCAGCGTCTCCTCGTAAGTCATGTGCCCCAGCCCCCTAATCATTTTTGTTGTTCTCAGCTGGACTCTCTCCAGTTTGTCTACATCCTTTCTGTAGTGGGGGGCCCAAAACTGGACGCAACATTCCAGATGTGGCCTCACCAGCACCGAATAGAGGGGAATAATCACTTCCCTCGATCTGGTGGCAATACTCCTACTAATGCAGCCCAATATGTCATTAGCCTTCTTGGCAATAAGGGCACACTGTTGACTTATATCCAGTCCACTGTAATCCCCAGGTCCTTTTCTTCAGAACTTCTGCTTAGCCAGTCAGTTCCCAGCCTGTAGCAGTGCATGGGATTCTTCTGTCCTAAGTGCAGGACTCTGCACTTGTCCTTGTTGAACCTTGTCAGATTTCTTTTGGCCCAATCCTTCAATTTGTCTAGGTCACTCTGGACCTTATCCCTACCTCCCAGTGTATCTACTCCCCCCCACCCAGCTTAGTGTCGTCCACGAACTTGCTGAGGGTGAAATCCATCCCATCATACAGTAAAGGGAAAACCTGGAGATTAGTTCTATCCATCTCTAACAGACAAGAGTGCTGATGGTTGAAATACTCTGAAAGCTGCATAAGAGATATGGGTGTTCTTTTGGATCCCAAACTGACAGTGGCACACTTAAATAGAAATAGGAAAGCACATTATAACTATAAGGAGAAACAATGAAATAGCTTCCAAATATGTTCCTAAAAGGTCATTTACTTCTGTACATATTGAATATTTGTGGCCAAGTTTTACCTTTAGATACACATACACATCTCCCATTAAAGTCAATCATAGTTGCACACATACCCAGGGTAAGAATTTGACCTGTGAAGTTGAATGGATTTATAACTTACTTTCTGAACGGAAATTTGCCATTTTCATTAAATTGGCTCATTTAAAGTGGATCTCTACGTGGATGTAGCTCAGGCACAAATTCTTGATCCTAGTTGTTCACTGTGCATAGCTCCTATTATGGTCAATAGGATAAGTGCATGGGAAAAGTCTTCAACATTCGGCTACAGCAATATATCACATAGCTGCTAAAGTTCAATGTCAGAGCAATACACTTAAAATTATGAGCGAGTCTGAGCTATGCCTGAGCTTTCTAGGATAGATATTTTGCTGACAGAAGCGGCTGAGAAAGGCAGAGCTCAGACACCTCTGCTGACAGTCATCATCATAGGATAGATTTTGTTTGATTTTGTTTTAACTCCTTTAACAGTATATTCTTGTAAAGATATAAAAAAGTGCTTGACCTATAACAGATTTAAAGTCAGAATATGGGTTGATCCAACATGGGAGAACTAGAAGGGAAACAGGGAAGGGTCCCTTTGCTCTCTATCGGTTCCCCAATATACCAATTCAGGAAATAACCATTTGTTCACTAAGAAGTACAATAGTGAAAGTGGTGTCACAGCTGCTACACCTACTGGGGAGCGTGATAGTAAAAGAAGTCTATACCTTTCATGTAGATGTAACAAGGCCTGCTGCTCGTCTGTCACTCTTCTTGCCCCTGACAACATTATACTTAAACTTGACATACTGATATGCAGGTGGGTTTTTTTTTTAACTAAATGTACTACAAACCTCAAGGGTCAATGCACTTCCCACTACTGTAAAAAGGCTTCTAAATATAAGTATTTCTGTTTATTTGAAGGGAATAATTCCAATTTTTCTCCATATGGGTCATTCATCTGTCCCTTTAAGTGTTGTTAGATGAATGTCAACAGAACCCACTGTCAGGGACTAGGATGTGGGTGGCCGGGCCCAGTGTTTGTAGCAGAAGTCAATAGCCAGGAATAGGAATCAAGGGTCAGAGTTGAGTTACCTGGAGTGAGGCAAGGCTGAGGTCAAGACTGGAACAGGGTGGGAGCAATGTTGGGAACAATTAGGCACAGGAGTTAAAAAAAGCCAAGGACAAATGTTTTGAGCAGTTATTAGCCTAATGCTACTTCTGGGCTTAAAAGTATGCCTGTTGATTCCTCCAGCCAATTGAGTGGTCTGGCCAAAGAGGTGAATCTGCTGCAAACCAACTGTGGTTCATCTGCCAGTCTTCTGTTGCTCACCTGGAAGGTGGAACTAGCTGGTCCCCGGCTCAGATGCAAGCCCTATTTCCTGACACCTTCATGCCAGACTGAATTCACCTCTCCCTATGAAAAGGCTCTACCTTGTATAATTTAAATCAGATACATACATGAAACATACTAAGACAAATGCAAAACACAAGGGACCAAATTCATCCCTAAACTAACTGCAGAGATGTCAGTGAAGCTACACTGGGTGATTAATTTTGTGGCTTGGGGACATTATCAGTATTTCAACCCCTGGATTTAGATCATTTTGTTCCTATTCCTTAAAGTTTGCACAGTTAAGAAAGTTAAACAGGGGGCTAATGCACACAATGGGTTATATAAAGACACAACTCTTTCTACATGTGTGGAGGAGGGGGGGAATGTTGCTTCTTCAACATCACCCCATAGGCTCCCAGGGACGTATGCCTGCAGGAGGTCCTTATGTCAGGAGATCTGTAAAGCTCTGGAGATATGGGACTGGAATGGGAGGGTTGTGGCAGGGGTTGACACTGTATCCCTGAATCCACTTGTGGAATACACCTCAGAACATCAGGGAAGTAGTGAAGGACCTCTCTTCACAATTTTGTACTGCAGACTTTAGGTTACTCAGGAAACATGTAGGATTTTATTTTGTTCTCTAATTTTCAGCCAGTGGAAAACAATGATATGAGAAATACTCTAGAGAGGATGACACCATCTGAGCATATGGTTGCTCTTTCAATAATAGGAATATATTTTAGAAATTCATCTTAGATATTATACATATCAGTTTTCTCAAGAATTCTTCTGTATGGGTGCCCTCTACTCCTTAGGGGATTTCTAGTAGTCAAATTGTATTGTGGTGTGATCTATTCTTGAGGTTATGTTTTTCCCTGAGGAACTTGGTTTCCTTTCCCAATTTGGTGTTAACATTTTTCAGTTTTAACCTGCTTTTCTATTTCATTGATTCTATGTTCCACTTCAGATACTTTTCCCCCAAATCCTGCACACACACACACACACACACACACACACACACACACACACACACACACATTATGAAATTCTCTTTTATCTCTCCCATTTTTTACTTTCTATATATATATATATATATATATATTCCTCTGACTGCATTTAGTATTTTTCTGCTAGATGATGGATTGTTTGATTTCACTTCCACTTTATTCACTGCTGGCTCCCTAAATCATGGCCTATTAGAGAACATAGCTATGAGTTGTGAACTATCCCTTGGCACTAGAAGTGATGGCGTGTGGCTGCACAAGGAGAAACAGGATGTAGTGAGTCATGCAGGAAAGTGCACACCCTGCATGACATGGACCTTTGTTCTGTGGCAGTCCTCTCCATGGGAGTGCCAAGGAATTCGGCAGGATGCTATCTAGATCCTTGTGGCCTCTTTGTGCATACACACAGAGATGGAATAATAAAGCCTCAGAGTCTCGGGTTGGATAACTCCAGAGCCCCTCTGTGTACTACTAGGATGGATTCCCTCCATTCCTGAGCACTAGCTTCCCTGCAGATCACCTTAGCACAGCTGCTCAGGCTGGGCTTTAAAAAGAAGATTTAACTGAGGGTTCCCGCCTGCCTGCCAATATTTTGGGTCATAATTGTCATTTCTTCCTCCTCAAATCTTCTTGATGGTAACTCACTTCAGTGAAATATTGCCACACAACAGTAACAACATTAATACAGATAGAGATAAATAGTTACTGTGCTGTAAGATGGAGCTGTCCTCTGGGTCACAAGAACTGTGTTATCTGGGTTTTGTTCACATCACTAAAGAGACTGACCACACTTAAAAAATAATTAATGTTGTTTTAGAGATGATTCTCTGGCTTTGTTTCAGAATGTTAGAATTTGTCCAGCCTACTTAACAATAAGAAAATGGTTTTGATTTGGATTCTGAAAATACTCATGCATTTGAGTCATTTAACTTATATGAGTGTTTCCAATGAAGTCAGTGAGACCATTTACAGTAGTAAACACTGTGCCTGGTGATATTTGTGAATTTGCATGCAACTCACTGAGAAACATCCTGTGCTATTAATGAACTCCTGACTGGGGCTTCAGGGTGAATCAATTACAATCATAAACAACAATAATAATACTCTAAGGTTCATCTATATGTGATGTACCAAATATTTCTTATGTCCTGAACTGAGTTAATATTTTTATTCAGCAAATGTTATGATATCAAACTTTTACATTTTACATCCTACAACCTGTTGTTTATTCATTGGATTGATTTGAGGGAAATGAGGGAAAATTTGCCTAGGATTTTAGGAAGAACTCAGATTCAAACCAACATTTCTGTGGATGTGAGAGATGTGCCTGAACCATGAAATTATAATTTGGATCTTGAACCCTTCAAAATGTAGATGTGTTTGGATTTAGTTCAGTACATTACAAAGATAGGATCCAGTAATTTTGATTTGTATTCTGATCTTCTCTCTTCCCACAAAGTTTGGGATGGCACATCTCAGATTTTGTTTCAGCTCATCTCCTCTAAAAAATAAATATTCAAGAGCCAAAACACAGACTAGATTTTTCTTGGTATATGGAAAGACATAAGGTAAGTCAAATATGGCATTTTCTCCTACAAACATTTTCATTAAAGACTTACAATTGTGAAAATCTCGACATGAACCCCGCGTGCATGATACCTTTCAGTTAGTGATGACCATACCTCAGAAAGGTCAGATATTTGATTTTGTCACAATAAGCCCCAAAAAACCAGTTTCTTCATGGAATAGTTAGTATTAGTAGTAGCCAGTGGGAACAAGTGTCCCTGGAGTGGTTCGCCAGTGTGGTTTAGCATAGGAGGGGAGGGAAAACAGGACATCCCACTCCCCCCTCTCCCTGGCTGACTGCTAGTTTAGCATCATTCTCTTCTGTTCAAACGATCTGTCCCAAGACCATCCCAATGTTTTTCTCTCCTGATACTTGAATCCCTGTTTTGGTGGCATTCCATTTTCTATCTTGTACAAATAGTTGATCTCTTTAGCTTTGATACAGTGAATACTATTGTTTTTCCACCTCTGAACCACCTTCAACCTCCAGCATGCTCCAACCATTGCTGATATTGCCATTGGAGTAATAGAAGAGTCAACTTCAAGGTAGATCTGATCAAGTATGTTGGGACCCAATTTGCGGATGTATTCAAACTTGTATATCCAGGGACTTTCTCAGGTTTGAAGAGCTCCAGAATGCATTGCATGACTCACCTAGAGAATCCTAGATACAAAGTGGCATTGTTATCAGACTGTTCCCATTTTGAACAACTTACTTTCGTTTCACAACTCTGAGAGATATTCCCTGTAAATAAAATAGAGAATACTGCTTGAACCAAATGGAAGGAATGATTTAAGTGTAACCTCCTGCAACACATTTAAACCATTTTTCAGAGGAATTTTTTTTTACTTAAGTTCTGTTTGTTTGTTTGTTTTAATCCATGTGACATAATGGCACCCATAACTGCAACATCTGGGTAAAAGATAACATGTATATGTTTCACATAATTTAATGGAACTTATCCTAGTGTCTCCTTAACTTCCCTGGGAAGGGCTCTCATCTTTCTCGAGAGTAAACTCCTTGTGGAATGGACTTCTCTGACTGTCTAGCATTTTTCCAATAAAGAGCAAATATCCCCCAGGCAAGTTGAAAGGCACAGTCCTCCCCTCTCATTAACTCCCATGTGTGTCACTGCATTGAAACAGTCAGATCCAAGTATATAGTCTTTCTATTGACTTCAGAGGGCTTTGGGTCTGTCCTCTGCATCCAAAAATAGTGTTACTAACTCTGTTATTACACATAAGAGACAAGAAATAGCTCACTCTAATGGAACGATAGCTTCCATTATTACTATACATATACAAACCCTTAATTAAAAAAATGCCTCTTTTTTCCAACGCCCAGCACATCTCATCTTTAATTGTAGGGATGCAATATATACATATAAAAATATTCTTTGAATGTACAGAACTATGTAATTCAAAACAAATGTGTGTCTGAATTCTTGTGTCTTTTCTGTACTGCTTACCATTTACAAGTATTTATTTCCAATTGACATTCATAGTTGAAAACCAAATGCTTAGTGCACAACAGACCGTATGGTATTGCTGAATATAATGATATGCTTCAGGTGCAAAGTGAGGCACAAAATGATGCGGAGCTTTTCCAGCATGCTGAAGAAGTAATGTGTTATTATTCAGCCTGGCTGCACTGTCGAGAGAGTTTTAATGTGACTGTAAATGTAGAAAATGTTGAATGTAAATTAAGAAGAAAAAAAAGAAAAAAAAATTAAAGGGGAACTGTCAAGATAAAGTTATGTAGCAGATACTCAGTATAAATCAGCATAGCACCATGAGGTCATACTTTGGTTATGAGTGCCTTATAAATATGGAGCGAGGAAGAGTCAGCTTCTGATGTTTTGTTATGAAAGCAGATCATTTCTGTAACTCGAAATAATGGACCCGTTCTTTCAGCCCTTACTAATGAAAATAATTCCACTGATAACTATGTGAACACTCACGGGGGTAAGGAATGCAAGATCAGTCTTGAGAGACCAATAAAGCAACATTATGTAGCATTATGTAGCCAACACTGTAGCATTTAATTTTCAGAAAGGGGAACTACACAAAAATGAGGAGGTTAGTTAAACAGAAATTAAAGGGTACAGTGCCAAAAGTGAAATCTCTGCAAGCGGTGTGGAAACTTTTTAAAGACACCATAATAGAGGCTCAACTTAAATGTATACCCCAAATTTAAAAACATAGTAAGAGAACCAAATAAGAGCCACCATGGCTAAACAACAAAGTAAAAGAAGCAGTGAGAGGCAAAAAGGCACCCTTTAAAAAGTGGAAGTTAAAACCTAGTGAGAAAAATAGAAAGGAGCATAAACACTGGCAAATGAAGTATAAAAATACAATTAGGAAGGCCAAAAAAGAATTTGAGGAATAGTTAGCCAAAGACTCAAAAAGTAATAGCAATTTTTTTTAAGTACATCAGAAGCAGGAAGCCTGCTAAACAACCAGTGGGGCCACTGGACAATTGAGGTGCTAAAGGAGCATTCAATGACGATAAGGCCATTGCGGAGAAACTAAATGAATTCTTTGCATTGGTCCTCATGGCTGAGAATGTGAGTGAGATTCCCAAACCCGAGCCATTCTTTTTAGGTGACTTATCTTAGGAACTGTCCCAGATTGAGGTAACATTAGAGGAGATTTTGGAACAAATTGATTAATTAAAGAGCAATAAGTCACCAGGACCAGATGGTATTCACCCAAGAGTTCTGAAGGAACTCAAATGTGAAATTGCAGAACTACTAACTGTAGTCTGTAACCTATCATTTAAATCAGCTTCTGTACCAGATGACTGGCTAACGTGATGCCAATTTTTAAAAAGGGCTCCAGATGTGATCCTGGCAATTATGGGCCTGTAAGCCTGAGTTCAGTACCAGGCAAAATGGTTGAAACTATAATAAAGAACAATATTGACAGACATATACATGAACATAATTTGTTGAGGAAGAGTCAACATGGTTTTAGTAAAGGGAAATCATGCCTCCCCAATCTAGTAGAATTCTTTGAGGGGGCATTTGAAATTCAATGTTGATAAATGGGAAGCAATGCATGTTGGAAATCATAATCCCAACTATAGCTACACAATGGTGGGGTCTAAATTAGCTGTTACCACTCAAGAAAGAGATTTTGGAGTCATTGTGGATAGTTCTGTGAAAACATCCACTCAATGTGCAGCGGCAATCAAAAAAGTGAACAGAATGCTGGGAATAATTAAGAAAGGGATAGATAATAGGACAGAATATCATGTTGCTGCTATATAAATCCATGGTACGCCCACATCTTGAATACTGTGTGCAGATGTGGTCACCCCATCTCAAAAAAATATATATTGGAATTGGAAAAGGTTCAGAAAAGGACAACAAAAATGATTCAGGCTATGGAATGGCTTCCATATGAGAAGAGATTAATAAGACTGGGACTTTTCAGCTTGGAAAAGAGACCGCTAAGGGGAGATATGATAGAGGTCTATAAAATCATGACAGGTGTAGAGAAAGTAGATAAGGAAGTGCTGTTTACTACTTCTCATAACACAAGAACTAAGGATCACCAAATGAAATTAATAGGCAGCAGGTTTAAAACAAATAAAAGGAAGTATTTATTCACACAACACACAGTCAACCTGTGGAACTCCTTGCCAGAGGATGTTGTGAAGGCCAAGACCATTAAAGGGTTCAAAAAAGAACTAGATACATTCATGGAGGATAGGTCGATCAATGACTATTAGAGGTGAGGGACACCATTCCTGCTCATCCTGGCTGTTTGCCAGAAGCTGGGAATGAGCAACAGGGGATGGATCACTTGATGATTACCTGTTCTGTTCATTCCCTCTGGGGCACCTGGCATTGGCCAGTGTCAGAAGACAGAATACTGGGCTAGATGGACCTTTGGTCTGATCCAGTAGGGCCATTTTTATGTTCTTATTAGTTTACACTAGCTAAAGATTTGGCCCCATATATTAAACATCCCAAAGAGTATCATTGCTGTAAATGTTTAAACTACTAAAAGCAAAACTAAAATTCAATTTATTTTTCAAATGTATGTTTTTTGTTTATCTTCTGTATATTGCTCATCTTGTGTGACATGCTGGTTCTTATACATTAGCCCTATCATGTTATACTTGGGTTTCTAACACCATAGAGAAATGTTGAAGTTAAACAAGCAAACATAATTCTATTCATTTTGATTCAAAGAAAAATTGTGAACATACTACTATTTACACTAAATTTTATAACTTTTTGAATGGATATTTGTAATGTCAACATAATTGAAATAAAAATACAGCAAAATATTTTTCAATAGTAAAAAATAAATAGATTTGTTGTATTTTAAGATCTTTGATACAGTGCTGTTGCTATCTGCTAGTTTCCAATGAGGCCCTGTTTTCTGATAAGAATGCTTGCTTTATTAATTCAGCTGAGAAGGAACATAGAGAGTGAAATTGTCAAAGGAAGGAAATTAAGATGAATGGTGAAATTTGGATAAAGGCCTTTGATGTGATGATAACCTGCATTTTCACATTCAGAAAACAGAACAGATATCTCAGAATCAATGGATTATATTTAATACATATTTTCATAGTAATAGGAATTTTAGGTATACCATAAGTATATATTCTTTTCTGGGTTCTTTCCAGCTATTAGTGGTGCCCTGAACATGGGGAGATGAAAAGAGTTTAAAAATAAGGGACCAAATTTTGGACTGGGATGCACATAGATACAGACCATGAAAGTTGTAGCCAGGAATGGAATAACAAGGCCAAAATGTTCAACCACAATTCAAACTCAATTCCAGACATATGGAAATACCACACTCTGAAGATCAGCTGAAGTTTGAGCTGTGTTCTAGAGCAGATTACAGGGATCAGAAGCATTCTTTGCCTCTAGAGTTATGCATATTTCTATTAAAAGAAATGTGTTTGCAGAGGGATGTGAAAAGGCCCACAGCCAGAGGGCTTGAGGGAAGAGGTGTAGAGTCCAGCAGCTGCTGCAGGGGCTACTCCTTGAGCTATTCTGACTCATTCAACCTATATGCCTCAAGGGACTCCTGCTGCTGCAGAGGCGTCCTTTTCCTCACTCTCTTCTCAGTATAACCCTCCAATTTATTCAGACAAGACTCCCATTGGGATCAATGGCGTGAGTATGGTCAGAAGAATTTAGCCCAAAGACAGACAAGTTATGCACGCAGCATGCTACTTTAAACTTCAGTCTCTCCAGCTTACATTTAGTGAGACAGGCTGGCACTATGTGCTGGGAGTTGATGTCTGAGTGCCCACGGCATGGTGCCTTCATATAATTCTTTTTCATATATTTTCTCATATTGGATAAAGAACACAGAGGGTTAAAATGAACAAATATTACATGTTGACTTTCTTCTTTATGGGATAAAAGTGTGTAGTTGTGTTTACAGCAGCAACAAACTAACACAAACTATAAATGAATTTTCTTTTTCAGCCCCGGTTTTTATTGAGTTTCATCTTCCTGTTCACTGCCATGGGATATTATTCTGTACACTTGCACTCAACCTGAAATGTAATGAAAAAGAATCAATCTCAGAAGAGAAAGTTATCATCAGCTAATTATATTGGGTCACTTTCATGGACTTTACAGTATTTCAACCAATTGCCAAACACCTTACTATTATAAACTCTAGATAGTATCCTCAACTGCTCTTGATATATATATATATATATATATATATAGAGAGAGAGAGAGAGAGAGAGAGAGAGGATTCATTAGGACAGCATGTGAAAATATGTGTATTTGTGTGACCATGATAATTTGTCTAAACTTTGATTGACAGGGAAGAGAACAACCATTATTTCTTGTACAGTTGGGTAAAAATTCCAAACATATTCATATTAATAAATAATGTATTCTATGAAATTTGCCTTCTTTCCTTGTTCAAAATTGTCTATGATTAGATTGTGATTTTTCTCAGACTGAGTTGTTTTAAAAATACTTAGTCATTGGGACAGAGAAAGACAGATTGACTGTATAGCCCAGTGGTTGGGACAATTACCTGGAGTTGGGAGATCTACATTCAAGTCTTTGCTTATTTCAGGCAGAGTGGGGATTGAATCTGGCTTTCCCACACCCCAGCTGAGTGCTCTAGCCACTAAGCTATTGGATATAAGACGGGAGGGGTTCATTATCACATCCCCCTATTCTCTCGTTAGAAAGGGCTGACCTGGGCTAAGTGTCTAACTCCAGGAGATGGTTCATGGCTGTGAATCAGGAATAGAGGGAGGTGCCTCCTTCTGTCCTGGAGTTAGGTGCCTAATTCCCTTTAGTCCAGTACTGCTCCTTCCTTTGCTTGGTCTCTTTGTGGGGTCTGTAAACCCCAATACAGTTCCTCAGAATGGGATTCACAGAAGCCAGCATGCTAGGTGCCTAAGGTGCCAGGGGAGGAGTGTGTCCTAAGCCCTACCCTTGTAAAGGAATTTGACACCTAAATCTGGGCTAGAGGGAGGTTAAGATTCACTCAGTGGAGTCACTCTGGTTTACACTTGTTTAACTGGAACAGAATTATGTCTGGTATGTGTGGAGATATTTTAAAGCGATCTTTTAAACTGAGATCTTCCCTAATAGTGTGCTCTCTTGTAAAAGTTTCCTTGTAAAATCAATGTGGGTAGGTGGTTGTTTTGCCCCAAATTCAATGATTATGTACCAAAGGTATGAGATCCAGGAACACAGAATTATTATTTTTTATCTTCACTGACTGCTGCTAGTGTTTCAGCCAGCTGAACTTCACAGCTGCTTTGTTGATTTAAGGCCTTTGCCAGAACATGGTTTCTTTTCTTCTCACATCACCTCCCATTCTATTCTTCCTCTTCTAAAAGCAACATCACCAATCCAGTGACAACATGTTCCAGCAAGGGACAAGACTTACATTGCATTTTAGACAGTAGATGGTGAAAGTGGCATAGTGTAAGAAAGAGGGATAATTGAGTGGCTTGCCCCAGAAATATAGGACAATGATACCTGACATTTACATATTAATTTTGCCCTTTTGAAATGTCTGACAATGTTTCCTGATTTTGTTTCAACAGAACAACATGATTTTTTTAAAACCACAAAGAATTATACCAAGCATTGATTACAATGATAGCTTCATTGGTATAGCATGTCGCTTTACTGGTGCAAGCCCTACAACAAAGTGCGTTCCAAATACCTCTTATACAGCACACCCCTGAAATCTTCTTTACGTAATGAAGTACAGTTTATCTGGGATAGAGAAATTTCCACAGGACACACAATAAAATGGTGTCCAAAACAGTAAATCTGCTTACTGTAATGTACTTCTTTACTTTATAAAATAAGTTGATGCTATAAGATTATTTTTTTTGCGACAGTATTAACAGATAAACAGCTTTTTCCAGATCAGCATTAAAAAAGAGGATGAAATAGCAAAGGTACATATGTGCATTGTGCACTTTGATTAGTCATTTCTCTCTCTCCATCCATGACTGTCTGTTGTGTCTTTTACCCTTTCAAGTTTTTGTAACTGGATCAATACTTGGTCTAATTCTCTGTATTTTTTTTTTTTTTTTTTAATACTGTTCTTGTTGAAATAAAATCAGGAAATGCAGTTAATCAAGTATCTCAAAAAGGTACCATTAATATGTAAATTTCAGATGTTACTTTTTAAATTGTCCATATTTTACTTTACAATACACCAGATGACTTCTCCATATGTGTTTATTATTAAAAACTCAATTTTCACATTGGTACGTATTCCCTTTAGTGTGCTTTGTTATCCAGTCTTCATTTACTTGGCTATAGAAAAAAATGTCACCTTGTTGCCATTATGGCAAGCCCTTGCTTGTAGAAACAGAAGGAGAGGCAGTAAGCAAAAGAACAGCATAGCAGGGTTTCTTGAAATCTTTGTAATACTGAAAATGTTATCCAAGACAACTCAGTAATGTGCCTCAATAATGTGCTCCACTTTTTTAATTAAGACAGTAAATGCTTTCTGATTCACATCTTATTCTCATCCCATATTCCTTTCTGAGGCTACTTAGTGATGCCTTCAGCTTAATGAGCTACCATTTGGCAACCACTAAGCAACTTTGATTTAGTGATGTGCCACACTCAAAAGGAATCTGCAGTAAATATGTTCAGAGCTGGCTGCCTGCTTTCTGGAATGATTGAAGGTACAGTCTTCAAACAGAAGCAGTTGCTTTTTTACTGTCATGAAACTTCACATTATTTTGTATTAGCTATATTGTATGTCAGCCTCTGTCAGTGTGGAATATTTTGCCATTATCACAGAGAATTGTCCTAATATGCTGGATTCCATGCAAATTTTTAAAAGATATTTCTTAGAGAGGATACCTGGAATGCAATTTAAGATTATGGCAGACATTTAATGATGAATCCAGAGTTATCTCTAGAAATATTTCCTCCAAGTACCATTTAGGCACTTACACATCTCAATACTTTGTATAAACATCTTCACCATATGAGATACAAATAAAGCAGGTGGAGACAGAGGTTTTGGAAGCATCTTGAATTATTTAGGAGGTTGAAAATTCAGCAAACTACAGTATTTCAAATTTGCAAACTTTTCTTAATTTAAATCCATACCTCTTTTCTGTAATGGTGATGCAATGTAAAACAAAACAACTCTCTCTCTATGTTTTAGTTATCAGGAAACTGGAAACTGTGTCCTGTATGAAGGATAGAATAAGTCATTCCAAATGCTGGATACTTACATATGGTACATATGAAGTATTTTTATCAGAGTTTTCTGTCTCTCCTTTTCTGTATCTTTCTTCTGTCTCTTTTATTTTTCATTCTGTCCTCTCTCATCTTAACTTTTCAGTTTCTGTGTTCTTTCTATGCCTGCTCTTTTCCCTATTTCAGTCTTTCCTAATTTAAAAAAAAATGCAAACTTAATGATGTTTAAGTCAAACCTTTAAAACATTGGCTTTTGTGTTAGTTCAAAATGAAGCAAAATAAGTGTGCCTATTCCTTATCATAGAAATAACTATTTTTGTTCCTCATGAAACAGACTTTGGGCCACCTCACAAATCCCTTCGCACATGATCAGTGAGAGGCCATGGCCATTATCATGGAGATCCTAAGGCTCTGGGCAAGATCTAGTTCTCTGGCAGCCTGCACACTTGGTTGGCAATATAGCTCCAACTGAACCATGCTGAAATGGCTCCTACAGCCAGAGGTTGCCCTGGGACACTTATTTCCCACCTCCACCATTTAAAGGGGTGTCCCTGGAGCAGTGGTTTCCACAGAAAGACAATACAAACTGAGGCTTTACTAACTTTTTCTGGAGAACTCCATTATGCCCATGGGGGGTAATGATGCTTTTGTGCCCACACACTCCATCAATTTTTACCCAATTCCCTGCTCTCTCTCGCTCTCTCTCTCTGCATATATTCAGGATGTACGGTGTCTTATAGAAGACGGGGTGATGGACAATGCCAGATAGATGGCTGAGCCCCCTTTGCATGAATGGAGGGAGCAGAATCTGACCCTTTGCTTTTAAAATACTTCTACTTAAATCTGTGCAACTCCATTGACTTCAGGGGACCTGCACCAGAGTAAAGGCAGATTTTTTTTTTCCAGAATATTTTCTACAGGCATATAATGGGACATAAATAGAGGGGAAATCTGACTGACATTTCTGATATTTTAAAACAATACTTTAAACCACTTTGAATACATTTAATATTGAAATAAATTATTTTTCTTCTTTCATTTTTCTTAGATTTTTATCTTCTCCTGATAACAATGCAGTTTAAAGCAAACGAAGAAGGGTTAATATTGGGAACAAAACCCATGCTGAGTCTTAAATGATTGCTCTTTTACAGAGGGTAGTATTATATCACAGTACATAGGAGAAATATTATTGCATCAGTGTCATTCATAAAAAAAAAATCTTTATTTAACCATTTCATCTGACATAGCCTGAATGACACTGCTTTTGAGTAGAATTACATGGCTGAGGCTCTATCTAAAGATGACTGAGCTAATGCATTTGGTTTGGATATGGAATTGGAAGCAACTGGGAGAAGATATAGACGTTTTTATATATCAGCTCCTCTGATTATTGCCTTCTGTTTCTCAGGTTCATAACCTAGAAATCTTATTGGGTCTGCATATACTCCGAGATGATTAGATGGCAGCTCTTGCCAGATTAACGTTACCATCTATGTTTTGCACACAAAAAAAAAAGAGTGTGAGTTTCTTTGATGTGCAGCCCTCATGACCAATATCCATATTTTTCTGACCTCAAGCTTTCAAAGTGCTCCATTCAGGGATATCAGATTCTGGAATGCTATCCAGACTAGTGAGGAGTTGTGTCCCCACCTGCTCTGCAACACTGGGTGCCTCACAGTGCTCTGCTGTTGTACCTCACAACATGGGTCCCTCACAAACAGCATGCAGCTCACACACTCAGTATCTGTATATATCTGCCAGCACTCTGGCTTCCATCAGCCTTGGTTACCACTTGCAGGGAGACTCCAACACACATCCAGTCCCAGATTTTCCCCAAAAGCATGTGTTCTGCACTGTGTACGCCTCTCCTGGACAATTCAGATATTAGAGGCCCATGGCCCCTGAAAGGGGTCAAGATACAAAGTTTGCTACTTTAATTGGAGTTACCAAAAATTTAGTTTAAACACAACACTAGATTAATATTTATTAAAGAATAAACTATTTATTTAACTACAAAGAGATATTTTAAGTAAGTATAAGGCATTAAAGACAGAAATGGTTACAAGAGAAATAAAGATAAAACACTTGACAGTAGCTAAGATTTAACAAACTAGACTTGGTTCAAGGTAAAATCCTTGCCACATGTTCCCAGCTGATCAAATTCTCAAGTAAGGATCTCCCACCAAAGTCCAAAGGCCTCGTCTTAGGTGAAAGAGAGACAGAGAGAGAGACTGCAGTGTTTTGCTGCTCACTTTTAAAGTCCAGTCCTCCCCTTTGAAGTATTTTTTTCTGAGGATTACCCCTCAAAGCAAAGTTTATTCAAACAGTAAAAAAGGTGATGTGGAATCTGGGAAGAAGGGCCCCATAATCATTCTTCTCCTCTGTGTATGCTGTAATACAGATTGAAGGAAAACACACATTCTTTTGTTTAAGATAGACCTGCTTAATCACTCCTTCCTAATGAGGGCTACGTGGGTTTGAACATGTGCTACCAACATCATACGGAGGGAATTGATAACTTTACGTATAATGTGGCTACATATATTTCAGTGATACTATTGACCAGTGAGTTATTAGTTTTCAAATGACACCTTACAAGGCATATTTTGTACAAAGATTATTACAATAGTGTGTGTAGGATGTGAATACAGGGATGCACTCAGTCACAAGGGACTATTCTATAATTTGACTAGCACAGAATTCAACTGCTTGCTGGATAATGTGTCTCAAATAGAAAACACCAGTTTTCCAAACTCTGCACTGGATGCCATCTAGTTTTCAGGTGGAGTTTCAGGTACTGATTTTGATCTCCAAAGTCCTAAATGGTTTTGGTCCTACTTACAAAAGAGGGTGTGTGGGTCATAGTGAAGTAAATGCAGTTGTGATCAGAAGTATTTGAACTAGAGCCCATTTGGTATAAGAGAGAGTGAGCTGCTGCCTAAATTTGTTTCCATGATGGGCCCTCAGTTCACAGCTGATCTTCATGTACATACTTGACTTTTCGCTAAGCAAAATTGTAGGTTCCTGATGACATGACATTGCAGATAGCTTTTGACTTACTAAATATGGAGTGATGTGTGGCTTTGCCTTGGCAATAACACCTAACAGCAAGAATGGTGTGATTAATGATTGCTCTATAAAAATCCAACTTTTGTAGTGGTGTGAATAAAGATTTACACTAAATTTCTGGTGCAAAGAAAAGATTTCCTTTATTCTTACACTTTTCAACAATCTACTGAGGGGGCATTGATTTTATTCAGTTTCTCTTGTGCATTATAAAGTCTGAAGGTTATCACAATACAATTTTCAATAGGAGTTAGGCTGCTTAGGATTTTGGACATGTTACCATTGGTCCCAAAGACATATTTTCCTGTGTATTATGGTCAGTAGGAAGATGATTCAAATAATGGGCCACATTTTTAGTTTGTGTAAATTAGCATAGTCCCATTGAATTCACTGTAGCTCTGTCAATTTATTTTGGTGTACTATTATTAATAATTTATTCTCCTTTGAACTCCAAGTGATTTGTGTTCTCTGCATATTTCCTAGCATAAAACTATAACATTTACAAAAACTGAAAGTTAGATTTTTGAAAGCTTTCTATGTGGTCATTTAACTTAGCTCTAGTGTAACACAGACCGTGGTCGTCGGCGAGTGGGATCGAACCTGGGACCTCAATACATGAGCCTCTACTGCATGAGCTAAAAGCCATATGTCTCTTAGCTAAGACTGTAGAGTAGGCTCATTAATCTCTCTCTCTAAGTGGTCACGGTGCCGCTACATGGGAGAAAACACCACACCCTGGAGGTGTGTGGGTTACTCCAGCACAATACATTTACCCCTTTTTAGCATAGACTCCTCTTAGAATGCAGAACTTATGCATTCCTTCTCTCTCAGGTAGGTGTATATAAATAAAAGCAGTTCCTTCTAATGTTGGAATTAGCCATGTACATACTGGGAGATAGACCTTTAGCAATATTACATCTTTTACATATCTTATCCCAGATAAAAAGTGAAACTTTGTCTAAAAGGTAATATTTTGTTTTGTCCTATCTGGACAAAGAAATTTCACTGGATTTTGAACATCTCTGCCAGATCATGTGGCTACTGTAGTTCTCGATGTGAGTGACTTTGCAGAGTGGAACCAACTCAACAAAGCAGAGTGCTGCAGCCCATGACTACTGATAAGACTAGGGCAGATGATACCCCCCGACTACCATCCCAACCCCCATCCCAACCCCATTATAGCTGGCTCAACATCAAAGACCAAATTAAGCAGAACCGCTCCTTAAGATTCCCTTGAGACCGTCAGCATTTTCTTCACCACCCGCTGTACCTATCAGGCAATTGTTCATTAAATACTAAAAAAAAAAGGGAACAAGAACAGATTGAATACATTCTAGACAACAGAAAAGACATACATAGTATATGCACTAGAGAGATGAAAGCAGTTCACCTTATCCCTTGTTGTGCCCACAGTCAGGTTGTTCATGATTTTTTTTAAATTAAACATTTTTACCTCAGAAAATGCCAATTCATCTAAACCAACATTTTTCACAGAAATGTATTTGTTTTGATAAAACTTTTATTGCAAAGTTTTCTCAGGTCCAGAATGGAATTTCTAGTCATATCCACTGGGGGGAGAGAGAGAGAAAGAGAGAGAGCGAGACCCACTCCAGAATCACCTAGTGGTTAGCCAATACAAAACAAAAACAAATTCTGAAACTTGACATTTTTTGCAACCTAAATTATTGTTTTCCGGCCAGCCCTTCTCTCACTGCCCCCAGTGCAATCATATAGTGATACTATCCTTCTTTGCAAATGAAAACTCTGTGCTATGTTATGCCTTACTTATTCTTAGCCTGTGAGTAGATTGCTGGTTTGATAACAAAATTTTATATTTCCTTTTCTTAAATATTTTCTTTTGTTTCACTATACTGTTATATTCAGTGCTCCTTTTATAATGAGAACTACAAAGAGAGATATTTTAAGTAAGTATAAGGCCTGAAGTCTGATCACTAGCCCTAACACAGTACAATATAATTATTTTGTTCTTATTTTTCATTCTCTGCTCTTTGTTTCTTGCTTTTCTGCCATCATGTAACAAAGATTCACCATAATCGAAAGCAGACTCTGCAATAATTGCCTGTTAT
The DNA here is from genome assembly GCF_028017835.1 of Emys orbicularis. Lineage (NCBI taxonomy): Eukaryota > Metazoa > Chordata > Testudines > Emydidae > Emys > Emys orbicularis. The sequence goes on along the minus strand of NC_088687.1, from coordinate 49,216,188 downwards.
GTTTTTACTTAATGTAGTGTACAAAATTAGACAAGGGTGAATGTTCCTAGATGTAGCAAAAATCAGTGTGTGTCATTATTTCCAGTTGTTATATCTTTATATAAAATAACAGTAAAAAATGTTACCCCAAGGTAGAAAACAAGCTGAATTTCTAAGGGTCAGAGGTTTTAACTGCTTTTCTCCCTTCAACCCTTCCTAAAGGGGTCAAAGAAAGAAAGCAAAGAATAACGAAGCCCCAAAACCTGGAGCACTTTTTGTTTTCAGAAGCATTAACTTGTTAAACAGATTACTGAATATTCATGATGGAAATAACTTCCTGAGTATACATTGTAGAGAAATAATTTCCTATACATGAGATATTTAAAATTCATCTTCATATCTAGCCATTTTAATCAGAGGCACAAATAACTAAACTAAGGAAGGGAACATCTTCAGTGTTAATTTTAAACATTTATTGCAATCCCAAATCCTTCTATTAATGGAATTTTTGCATGCATGCTGAAATCTATAATCACTGTGAAATGTGCATTTTAATTTGTACACTGCTAGGCATTTTGAGAGAATGATTATTTTACTATAAACACTCTTCTATGTGAATATATGTTGTATACATTCTACCAAAAGAAAATGTGTGTTATACTTTTAGCCTGTATGTAAAATCTCTAAATCTATTACTTTCATTCTTATAGTCATGTAATCCAGATTTAGCTGTGATAGCTTTGATCCATAGCTATACTTTAGTAGTATCTGCACGCCAATTGGCATTGCTTTGCTAATCCGAATGTAAAGCAATCCTGTCTAGGTTTATTAATTACCCAGTGCTAGCTATCTTTAGTATTCAAAGGCAAGATGCAGAATAGTGTGAATTGATTTTTCCAATTTCTACAACTGTATTTGTTTACTGTAAATCAGTATATTTAAATCCTCAAACTGAGATATGTTGTGTTAAATGTACTCAAATAATTTTTTTGTCTTCTGCTATGACAAAAAACTATAGGTTTTGTTGCAAACCTAGCTTCAGAATATACTCTGAAGAGAAAAGATGTATCTTTAGGTGTGAAAGCTACAATATACTAGAAAAGCTGCCAGGTAGACTGACATTTAAATCATCAAGTGTGAATTTAATATAGGAGTGGTGAAATACTTCTAGTATATTTAAATTAGACTTCAAGGGCCTACTTTTCAAAACTTCAGAAGCTCAAGTCTGTACAATTATCATCACTGCATATACCTCAAATAAGGAATAGATCCATACATTGGATTTATAACAATGTGCTTAGACTTCATGAAAGGCTTGTAAATTGCTGCATGCTTTAATCTCACTTATAATGTCTCGATCACATGATAACATAAGTTTTTGCTTTGTAACTGTACAACATGTTCTGAAACTGGGAACCCAATCAGCAAGGATCATCTCCTAACCATCAAGAAGGCCTATCAAAACTAAATGGGCTAATATGGGACATCAAAATACAAAGACTGAGAATTGCCCCCTTACACTCCTGAAGAAGCTGCATGCAAAGAGACTCGTCCCATAAGCTTGAATTCTAGAAGAAGAACATAAAAATAGCTGAAAAGATAATTTTTTCACATTTTGGTGTTTGGACGTGCACAGGACCTGAGCTCTGAAACAGAAGCAGAGATCCCCAGAGTTAAACTGGGTTTGCCCTAAAAGAAAATTAGACCTGACAGATTACTAAAATTCTGTCACCTCTTGAAGCCATAGATTGTAACTCAGTTGTGTATGTACGTTTGCCTGCTTTAACCCTGTAATAACTCTCATTTCTTTTCTTAGTTTATAAATCATTAGGATTGGCTACAAGCATTGTCTTTGGTGTGAGAGCTAAGGTACAAATTGACCTGGTCTCTTGAGTCTGGGAGCAACCTGAATATTTTGTGATCTTTGGTGTATAGCAACCATTTACCACTAAGTCCACCTTCCCTTGGTGGCAAGATAGACTGGAGTGTCCCTCGTAAGAATGTTATAGTGCTTTAGGAGTTTACACATTTTACTGGGTTGGTGAAATCTAATTATAGAACATACCAACAGTTTGGGTTTTCTGCCCTGCTTTTTGACAGTCTGCGCTGAGGTTGGTACTCATGGTCATGAGCCACTCCAAAGAGCATGCAGGCAACAGGGAGACAGATATGACTCCTTGATTCTGGGGGACACCCGCAGCCTTACTACCACTCAGAGCTGCTTTCTGGCAGCTTTAAATTGTGCCACTGATGTAGCATTTTTCATGGACCCAAAGCCAATGGAGGATTAGCATAGCTCTGCACAACTCTACCATTCCCACTCCCCATCCCTGATATGCTCCCACACCAAAGGTGTAGGGCACTGATCTGGCATAGATATTCTTTGCAGAAAGCTTCTTTACATTAGGAATTTTCTGGTGAGAATTTGCAGACTGATTACAGCTCCATTATGTCTCCTGAATGCAACAAAAAGGCCTGGATCAAATTAACAAACCTGGCCTTTAGTGATTATTATTCCTTCTTCCCACCAGAGAGGTCCTTTGGGGCCATCTGCCTGTCCCAAGTCAGGATAAAGGAGGAGGGTTGGGCGTGGGGCTAGCAACTCCACCCCGTAAAAAATCAACTTGCTACAGAAACGCCAACAATAGAGATAACAGAGACTTTTAGCCTGGAAAAAGAAGGGTCTTCAACTCGAAGACGCATGACGCTGGGTGGTGAAAGTCGTGAGGAAGCCACTAAGCCGATTACCCTTCTTGCAACCAGGAGGATTACCATCGGTACATGGAATGTGAGGACCATGTATGAGTCAAGAAAGACGTCGCAGGTCGCAGCAGAGATGAGGAGCAACAACCTGACCCTACTAGGCATTAGCGAGGCAAGATGGACGCAAGATGGACGCAAGCTGGACAGAGACGACTGTTGACAGGAGAGCTGTTGCTGTATTCTGGACATGAAGAGAGCGACGCACCCCACACACAGGGAGTAGGCTTCATGTTGTCCAAGCAGGCACAGAGAGCACTGATTGGTTGGGAGGCACATGGTTCCAGGATCATCACAGCATCCTTCAGAACTAAAATGAAGAGGATTAAGATGAATCTTGTACAGTGCTATGCTCCAACCAATGACAGTGAAGAGGGGGACAAAGACTATTTTTACAACAGACTTCAGAAAATATTAGAGATTCTCCCAGACAAAGACATTACCATCCTTATGGGAGATTTTAATGCCAAAATTGGACCTGACAACACAAGATATGAACAAGTCATGGGGACCCACGCTCTGGGAGAGATGAGTGAGAATGGAGAGAGATTTGTGGATCTGTGTGCACTTAACAACCTGGTCATAGGAGGTAGCATCTTTCCTCACAAGCAGATCCACAAGAGTACCTGGGTATCGCCAGCAGGCACGATAGAAAACCAGATCAATCATGTCTGTATTAGCAAGAAGTTCAGAAGATCTTTGCAGGACATTAGAGTTAGAAGAGGAGCAGACGTAGCGTCCGACCATCACTTAGTGGTGGCCAGATTGAAGCTGAAGCTGAAGAAGAACTGGATAGACGCATTAGATAGAAGAGCGAAGTACAACATCAGCCTTTTGAAGGATCATAAGATCAAGGAAGATTTTGGACTGACGCTGAAGAATAAGTTTTCAGTACTACAGGATCGGTCTGAGGAAGAGGAAGACAGTGTATCCAACAGATGGCAGAAAGTGAGAGAGACACTTAGGTCAGCATGTCAGGAAGTGCTTGGAATTAAGAAATACCAGCAGAAAGAGTGGATCACAGCAGAGACCTTGACTAAGATAGAAGATAGAAAGAAGAAGAAGGCAGTAGTTAATAACAGCAGGACTAGAGCAGCAAAGGCTAAAGCGCAAAAAGAGTATGCTGAAGCCCATAGAGTAGTGAAGAGGAATATTAGGAAGGATAAGAGAGATTATGTGGATGGACTGGCAGCAGAAGTGGAGCAGGCAGCATACAATGGTAATATGAAACAGCTGTATGACATCACCAAGCGACTGTCTGGAAAGTTCAGCAAGCCAGAGCGTCCCGTCAAAGACAAGCAGGGAAAGTCTATAACAGAAATAGAACAACAGATGAATAGATGGGCGGAGCACTTTGAGGAACTCCTGAATAGAACAGCACCATTAAATCCACCAGACATTGACCCAGCCAACGAAGACCTTCCAATCAATTGTGACAGACCAACCAGAGATGAGATCAGAAAAGCCATCACTATGATGAAGAATAGGAAGGCGGCTGGACCTGACGATATTCCAGCAGAGGCCCTGAAAGTAGATCTGGATGTTTCAGTGGAAATCCTGTACCCCCTCTTTGAGAAGATATGGGAAGAAGAAGTGATTCCGGCGGACTGGAAAGAGGGATATCTTATTAAAATCCCCAAGAAAGGAGACCTCAGCAATTGTGCCAACTACAGAGGAATCACACTTCTGTCGGTGCCAGGGAAGGTCTTCAACCGAGTCCTCTTAGAGAGAATGAAGGATGCCGTCGATCCACAGCTACGAGATGAGCAAGCAGGTTTCCGGCAAAATAGATCATGCACGGACCAGATAGCAATGCTCCGCATCATAGTCGAGCAGTCTATGGAGTGGAACTCCTCGTTGTACATCAATTTTGTTGACTATGAGAAAGCATTCGATAGCGTGGATCGAGAGACTCTCTGGAAGCTCCTTCGGCACTATGGCATCCCAGCAAAGGTGGTCAACCTGATTAAGAACTTATATGATGGCACGCACTGTAGAGTGATCCATGGAGGGCAGCTTACAAACAGCTTCCAGGTGCGAACCGGAGTCAGACAAGGATGCTTGTTGTCACCATTTTTCTTTCTCCTTGTCATTGATTGGATTATGAAGACATACACTTATGAGCGTAGGAATGGAATCCAGTGGACGTTGTGGACCCAGCTTGATGATCTGGACTTTGCCGATGACCTTGCACTCCTTTCGCATAGCAAACAGCAGATGCAAGAGAAGACTAACGTAGTGGCAGCCACGTCATCACAGGTTGGCCTCAACATCCACAAGGACAAGACCAAGATCCTCAAGATTAACTCCATCAGTAATGCCAACCCATGATCTTACCAGGAACCTCAGGCTCTTAAATAATACTTCTACATTAAACATATCCAGTTTGTAATAGGGTAACTGTCCATTGAATGAAAGCAGACTCAAGTCTCCTATTCCAGTCTAGGTACTTCTAGTTGGGCCAATTAAGCGAGGGAGGAGCACCTTGGGTGTTTACGAGAGTTCTAGTGAGAAAGAGACCCTGATAGGGGAATAAAAGTATTGCTGGGATTTAATTGGAGAGCAGGTGAGAAAGTACTGCTGATGCTTTATAGAAGCATTAATAAAATCATAGATTATGGGTGCCCAGCCTTTAGTTATTCATCCAGATTGGAGCTCAAAAAGTTAGAAACAATTCAAGCTCAAGTGCTTGAAACTTTATGCGGTGCATTCTTACGACATCAGTGTGTGTAATGCCTGGAGAATGCTTATTAATTTAACAATGAAAATGTTAGATCTGACATTTTTGACCTAAGTCCAGTGAAGTAGTGCAGATAAGAATACTGGACAAATATATGACTAATATTGGGAATTAAGTGGACAAAATATAGCCAAACAACAACTTCCCTCATGCTCTTAGGGTTAAAATGTGTGTAAAAGAGTTAAGTGAAAAGAAACGACTAGAAGAGATTAAAATATATAGTTATGGGGCAGTAAATTATATCTGGAAAATGGTCTCTCTGGATGTGTATTTAGAATTATGTAATAAAATAAAGAGAAAGAAAGAGTTATCCTAAATGACAAATAAAGCTTATGAGGTAAATTGAGTCACCTTTGCTGAATATATACTGACAGATCTAAATATAAAAAATGGGTAGAGTAGGAGCAGCCTTTTGCATCTCTGAGATTAGAGTTCAGAAATCTAAAAGACTATCCAATTTGGTAGCCCATTATGACACCTGAATTGGTGGGAATAATGTTAGCATTAGATTGGATAAGGGATGTACAGCCTATGGCATCTTTTATCTTTTCAGATTCATTATCAGATATAAGGTTAATTAAAAGGGGTATCTCAGAAAGCAAATGATATAATAAATGAAATACTGTTTTTTATAACAGAATTAGTATGTTCAGGTGTGAACACGGTACTAGCATGGATTCCAATATATGCTAGGATACCTGGCAATGAAATGGTGGATAAAGAAGTGAAAAATACTTTAACACATGGAGAAACTGATATAAAGATTCCTTTGAGTAAGTAGGAATTTTGAAGAACTTTTCAGGTGACAGAATATACTATGAGGTGTTTAGTGAAAGTACTGGGAAAGTGGGTTAACATTAAAAAAGCTCTACTATGTTTTGTTTTTAATGAGATAGAGCAGGGTAAAAGAGTTTAGTGGCATGAATGTACGATGAATATAATAGGTGGTGGTTATAGACTCCATACACCCGTTTGCTTCATGATAAAGCAGACGACGACACAGAAGAAGACGACGACCCAGGGAGCATAAACTGGTTCAGTCAGGAAGGACAGGAGATGAGATCTGCCAGAGGCAGAAGGTGGTTCCTAGGAAAGAGCTGAAGACAAGAAAACAGCAAGAAAGGTTTGCTCACTGGTGTTCCCAAGCCAGAGAGCCAGGACCAGAGACAGCTGATGGCAAGAGGAGTAGCAGACGGAGATGCCTGCTGGCTCTCAGCCAGAGAGCCAAGGGCCAAAGAGGGCTAAAGGAAGGGGGAGCAGTCAAGGGGTTTACCTGGTGACGTCGGTTTGCCAGAGAGCTGGGCCCCAGAGGAACCACGAGAGGGCCAGGCGGAGTGAGGGATGCTTCCCTGGCAAGGATGCTCCCAGCAGAAAGACTGTGGGAGTTCCCACTGAGACGAATGGGGTTGCATGTCAGAAGGAAGGGCTGTGTTGGCTGTCTTGGCAGAGGGACAAAGTAGGACTGACAAAGAATCTAGGTATGGTGAGAACAAAATTGGGTTTTAAAGACTACATGCACTGCGGGGGGCGGGGGGGTGAGTGATATGGACTATGTTTGGGGACTTTTGGATTATAGTATGACCAATCCATATTTAGTTATTTTAATCCTTTGACACGTTCTATCCCTTCCAGACCCTTAATCATTTTTGTTGTTCTTCTCTTTGATCCCCTACAATATGGTGACATCTTTTGGCAGTTAAGCCATTATGCTTAATAAAGGACTGCAGATAAATAGTTCTGAATGTACTATAAGTGCAAATAAATAGAGACGGACAGCTCTTAGTATATGATAATGAATGGAGCCATATGGCCTAAAGTATGTATTTTTATTGCCAGATATTAAAAGTAGCTTCAAGCTGGCCCATATTTGTGCCTACACAACTACTGGCAGGATAATCACTTGCCCACACAATTTGTGCAGTATCATTTGTGTATTCACAGGATAAAATTTACTCATACAAATCCCATTTTCACTCAGAACTGAAATGCTTAGAAATGATGTAGGAAATGTACTATGAACTTATGCATTCACAAAGAGGCCATACTTTGAACTTGTGCCCTGCAAAGAATTTAAAGCAAAATGAAGTATTAATTAAGGGCTACTTTAGACATTGTTTATGGAAAATATATCTATGATGATCTTAATATTATATATTTAGTTCATTTTATTTCCATATGGCATCAAAATATGATCATAAAATGATGTTACTATAACTAAAATAATAATTTATGATTTGACAAAGGACAGTTAACGGGGTTAAGATTACTTTGACCATAAAAATACTGTATAAATATGTTACTGTTGTTGGGGAATGATGATGGGAGATATTTAGAAAATTTCCAGCTAGAGACAGAGAAATCTAATAACGTTTTATTTCATTTTAAAAAATCATGATAAAGAGGTTTTTCTCATGTTTCATATATATTAGTATAAAATTATGGTCACTTGAATAAATTACTTCTCTTTTGGCCTATACAGGAATTTCTTGCAAAAAATGATACATTCCAATTATGAGACAGGAATAAATTCAGGTGACCACAGCTGTCAAAATCTTGGGGTTCATTAAATAACAAATCAGTGAATGAGAAAGGAATAAAACTAACTGGAGAGCATCGTTGGTGAACAGCTATGCTGTATTTCCAATCCCCGCCTCCAGGGCACAGCTCCAAATTTCTATGCTCATAATACTGTCCCCTAGGAGGGAGCATCTCTAAATTATAATTTTCTACAAACATATCTCTACAACTGCTGTAGTACAAGGACCATTAATTTCCTGAGTAATATGAGTGCAAATACTATCAGTATTTTCCAAACTTCACTTAACCCTCTGTTTACTTAAGAAAAAAGCCTAAGAAATTCCTTGACTGCCCAGCTTTTATCAAATATATCTTATGAACTCCCTCCTTAACATAAAAAGGGCATACTGGTACTCAATAGTGAAATGACACCGTATAATAATAATCTAATAATTCAACCCCTCAGGAAATTCTTAGGTTCCCCAAGAACTGCCTCAAGGCCAGCTGACTGTACAGAAGTGTGTGGCAATAATCAGCCTGTTCCAGCCAGCTTCCACAAAGCCCTGACTGAAGGAGGAACAGATAGAGGAGTTTCCAGTATTAGCTCACTTCCTCACTTCATCAAACACTCTGTGGAAGTTTTAGATCTGCTCCCTGTAGTTTCTAAATTCCCAGTTATCTGACAGTTTTGAGTATCAGATAAATGGCTTTTTATTGTAATAAATACAGTTTTAATTGACTGGCTACAAAATTATCTTTGGTCTATTATAGAAACTGGTACAATTTTAATATATTAACTATTCTAATCTGGAGTAATTCCATTGGTGTCAATACAGATACTCCTGATTTACACTGGTGTAACTGAGAGCAGAATATGGCCCATTAGCTATATTTACACATCACACACTGTGTTGTTTTTCCTACCCATTATAGGGGGAGGAGGGATTGTTGGAAAGGAAGAGGTGAGGTGTGAATGAAATAAATAAACATAAAGGGTTTCATTTTGATCTTACCTTCATTTGAGATTCATGCTAACTAGATGGATGTTTGCTCTTTGAGAAAGTGGGCATGTTTTTACTTGTCGTTTTGAGGCATCTAGCATATTTTTGGGTACTCAAATGTATAATAATATGATCCTGATTTACACTGGTTTGAGATCAAGATCAAGCCTAATGTATTGATTTGTAACAAAATCAATATTTCATGTGTAATTCTGGTTTTATTGCATAGATATAACTTTGGTGTATTCTCTAAAATTAATTGATTTAAAAAAAAAAGTTTATTTTTAACTTTAAAAACTATTCTGCCCCACTGTAGAATTTAATTAATCATGTGTTTTTAAGTTTCACAGATTTGATGCTTTATTCTTATGATATGTGACACCAGTCAAGTGAGCCCATTCTGTTATGCAATGCAACCTTACGGTCATCATAACCAATGAAGTGTCAAGACCAGAAAATTTAACAAGACAGTTCAGTAAAATTATTCATTGCTTTGTTAGCAACAGGACTTTTTCAGTTTAAATTATTTGAGTGTAAACTCTCTAGTAAAAACGGAAAAGAAAACATTAAGTATTGTGCAAAGAGAGTCTTCTTGCAAAAGCCTGCTTGAAAAGGTATTTGTTGGGAAAGAATCAAAAAGGTTTTGTACACATCTACAAAGTGATTTTCCCTTGCGTATTAGTGTAAGTGATGGATATGTATCTGTATCCAAATTGTGAAATAGATGTGAACTTTAGTGTGTGCAGACTCTTGCTTGTTCCATAGGTGAGCTTATGCGCAAAAGTCTTGTTGCATGTCCACATATGCTACTATGTACACATCTGTTTGAAAATCTGAGTTCTAATTTACAGTGTGCTAGCAGTTTCTGCTCAGAAGGACCTGCCTCTATGACAGTAGGAAATCATGCGTCCACTATAAGGAATATTTTATATAAATGTTTACCCATATGTAAAATTTGTCTAATAGCAATGGGTGAAAATTTGATCTTAATTACACCACTGTAAATCTTAAGTAAATGTATTGCAGAAAACAGAGATACTCCAATTCACACTGGTGTAATTGAGATCACAATTTATCCCAAAGACTGAACCTCTATATTGAACAACTTTAATCCTTTTAATCAAAAAAGCAAAGGCTAATTTCAGTTGTCACACATAGATGAGTAATCCCCATTTTTCTTTTTTCTAAGTGACAGGCAGAAGGATGGCTTTGGCCCTTTAGCTTTATTCAGTAAAACACTGTATTTGGTAATGTCCATTAAAATTACCAGTTCTGATTTCCACATGTCAGCTCTAAAACTTAATCTAAATTCAGGAGCCTAAAAAGTGATTTCTCCTTTGACTGTTGTAGCCCTATGATTAATTTCGGGTGCAAAATGCACTTGTCATGAATAACAGGTTCTTTCTTTGGTGGCTGATTAGAGATTAACTAAGAAGATGATTGGTGAGACACATGTAGAGACTTTATCAGTTTTACTAATACTATGATCAATATAAGCAAAATCACAGAACTAGAAAACAAGATAAGAACAACAACAGAATCCGCATCACATATACTCACAAATCTGTAGGACGGTGATTTCTTCCCTTAAAGTGAGATTGAGGCCTGGTCTACACTATGACTTTAATTCGGATTTAGCAGCGTTAAATCGAATTAACTCTGCACCCGTCCACACAGCGGAGACATTTATTTCGAAATAAAGGGCTCTTAAAATCGATTTCTGTACTCCACCGCGACGAGCGGAGTAGCGCCAAAATCGATTTTGTCAATTCGAATTAGGGTTAGTCTGGCCGCAATTCGATGGTATTGGCCTCCGGGAGCTGTCCCAGAGTGCACCATTGTGACCGCTCTGGACAGCAATCTGAACTCGCATGCACTGGCCAGGTAGACAGGAAAAGCCCCAGGAAAATTTGAATTTCATTTCCTGTTTGCCCAGCGTGGAGAGCACAGGTGACCACAGATACCACAGATACCTCAGCTCATCAGCACAGGTAACCATGCAGGCTGATAATCGAAAAAGAGCACCAGCATGGACCGCACGGGAGGTACTGGATCTGATCGCTATATGGGGAGAGGATTCAGTGCTAGCAGAACTTCGTTCGAAAAGACGAAATGCCAAAACTTTTGAAAAAATCTCCAAGGGCATGATGGAGAGAGGCCACAATAGGGACTCAGATCAGTGCCGCGTGAAAGTCAAGGAGCTCAGACAAGCCTATCAAAAAACAAAGGAGGCAAACGGTCGCTCCGGGTCAGAGCCGCGGACATGCCGCTTCTACGCCGAGCTGCATGCAATTCTAGGGGGGGCCGCCACCACTACCCCACCTGTGACCGTGGATTCCGGGTCGGGGATAGTCTCATCAGCTACACCTGAGGATTCTGCGGATGGGGAAGAGGAGGAGGAGGAGGAGGAGGACGAGCTTGCAGAGAGCACCCAGCACTCCGTTCTCCCCAAGAGCCAGGATCTTTTTCTCAGCCTGACTGAAGTACCCTCCCAAGCCTCCCAAGCCAGTAGCCAAGACCATGACCCCATGGAAGGGACCTCAGGTGAGTTTACCTTTTAAAATATAAAACATGGTTTAAAAGCAAGCGTTTTTTAATGATTAATTTGCCCTGAGGACTTGGGATGCATTCGCGGCCAGTACAGCTACTGGAAAAGTCTGTTAACGTGTCTGGGGATGGAGCGGAAATCCTCCAGGGACATCTCCATGAAGCTCTCCTGGAGGTACTCCAAAAGCCTTGTCACAAGGTTTCTGGGCAGTGCAGCCTTATTCCGTCCTCCATGATAGGACACTTGACCACGCCATGCTTGCAGCAAGTAATCTGGTATCATTGCCTGACAAAGCCTGGCAGCGTATGGTCCCGGTGTTTGCTGGCATTCAAGCAACATCCGTTCATTATCTTGCTGTGTAATCCTCAGGAGAGTGATATCGCTCATGGTAACCTGGTTGAAATACGGGAACTTAATTAAGGGGACAGAGGTGGCCGTTCCTACTGGGCTGTTTGCCTGTGGCTGAAAAGAAATCCTTCCCTGCAGTTAGCCAAGGGGGGCGGGGGGAATTGGCCCTGAGCTTTTCGCGTTTGGCTAGCAGGGATCTTCCCTGTTACCAGCCACGCGGTCGGGGGAGGGGTACATTGATCATCCCAGGGAATTCATGGCGGGGGGGGTAGTTTGGTTTCTGCAGGGATCTTCCCTGATACCTGCCACGCGGTGGGGGGAGGGATAAAGCTATCATCCCAGAGAATTGGATGGTGGGGGGGTTAGTTTGTTTTCTGCTGCTGAAGGTTAACAGGAAAACCACAGCAGTCAACAGGCTTTGCTTGGTATGTGGGAAAGGAGGGCGCAGAAGCCGAAAGACAATGGCTTACCATGGCTGCCTGCAAGCTGAATTCTGTTGCCCGGACCTGCGTCTGTGATCTCTAACACCAAAGCCACAGGCACTCAATATTAAGATGGAAAATGCGACCTTGTACTGAAATCACATGTGCTATGTAATGTGAATAGTGTTTTTCACCATGATAGAGTATAAGCATTGTTCTGTAAAATGTATCAGTTTAAAAACTTCTCTCCTTTCTTTCAACCCTCCCTCCAGCAGCTGCAAATTTTTCAAGCCTCCCTCCTCCGTCCCGAAGGCTATCTCAGATAAGGCGGCGTAGAAAGAGGACGCGAGACGACATGTTCACAGAAATAATGGAATCCACCCGCAATGAAAGAGCTCATTTGAATGAGTGGAAGGACACTGTATCTAAATTTAGGAAAGATGCCAGTGAACGTGAGGTCTTGAGGGATGCTCGAGATGAGAGGTGGCAGGCTGCAACGCTGGGGCTGCTGCGTGAGCAAATGGACATGCTCCGGCGTCTGGTGGAGCTTCAGGAACGGCAGCAGGATGACAGAGTGCCGCTGCAGCTGCTGTATAACCTCCCTCCCCCCTCACCATATCCCCCTCACCCAGACGTGTAAGAACGCGGGGGGGGGGGGCGGAGGCTCCGTGCACCCTCCCACTCCACCCCAGTGGACAGCCCAACCAAAAGGCTGTCATTATATTGAATTTGTTCAGTGGCCTTTTACTTCCCTCCTATCCTCCTCCCAAACCTCACTCAGATTACCTTCTTGGTTCTCTCCCTATGTTTATAATCACTTAATAAAGAATACATGATTTTTAAACGATAGTGACTTTATTTCCTTTGAAAGAAAGCTGGGGGAAGGGGGAGGGTGGGTTCCTTACAGAGAATGAATGAGTCAATAAAGGGGGCTGGTTTTCATGAAGGGAGAAACAAACAGAAATTTCACACTGTAGCCTGGCCAGTCATGAAACTGGTTTTCAAAGCTTCTCTGATGCACAGCGCTTCCTGGTGTGTTCTTCTAATCGCCCTGGTGTCTGGCTGCGCGTAATCAGCAGCCAGGCGATTTGCCTCAGCCTCCCACCCTGCCATAAAGGTCTCCCCCTTACTTTCACAGAGATTGTGGAGCACACAGCAAGCAGAAATAACAATGGGGAGATTTCTTTGGCTGAGGTCAGAGCGAGTTAGTAGCGATCGCCAGCGACCTTTTAAACGGCCAAATGCACATTCTACCACCATTCTGCACTTGCTCAGCCTGTAGTTAAACAGCTCCTGACTCCTGTCCAGGCTGACTGTGTATGGCTTCATGAGCCATGGCATTAAGGGGTAGGCTGGGTCTCCAAGAATAACTATTGGCATTTCAACATCCCCAACGGTCATTTTCTGGTCCGGAAAGTAAGTTCCTTGCTGCAGCCCTTTAAACAGAGTAGTGTTCCTGAAGACGCGAGCATCATGAACCCTTCCCGGCCAGCCCGCGTTGATGTTGGTGAAATGTCCCTTGTGATCCACAAGTGCTTGCAGCACCATTGAAAAGTACCCCTTGCGGTTTATATACTGGGTACCCTGGTGCTCCGGTGCCAAGATAGGGATGTGGGTTCCATCTATCGCCCCACCACAGTTAGGGAATCCCATTGCAGCAAAGCCATCCACTATGACCTGCACATCTCCCAGAGTCACTAGGTTGTGTAGCAGCACCTCAGTGATTGCTTTGGCTACTTGCATCACAGCAGCCCCCACAGTAGATTTGCCCACTCCAAATTGATTCCCGACTGACCGGTAGCTGTCTGGCGTTGCAAGCTTCCACAGGGCTATTGCCACTCGCTTCTAAACTGTGAGGGCTGCTCTCATCCTGGTATTCTGGCGCTTCAGGGCAGGGGAAAGCAAGTCACAAAGTTCCATGAAAGTGCCCTTACGCATGCAAAAGTTCCGCAGCCACTGGGAATCGTCCCACACCTGCAACACTATGCGGTCCCACCAGTCTGTGCTTGTTTCCCGGGCCCAGAATCGGCGTTCCATGCCTATAACCTGCCCTATTAACAGCATGATCTCCAAAGCACCAGGTCCCGCGGTTCGATAGAATTCCATGTCTATATCCTCATCACTCTCGTCGCCGCGCTGCTGTAGCCTGCTCCTCGCCGCCTGGTTTTCCAGGTTCTTGTTCAGCATAAACTGCACGATAAGGTGCGAGGTATTTACAATGTTCATGACTGCTGTCTTGAGCTGAGCGGGCTCCATGCTTGCCGTGGTATGGCGTCTGCACTGTTCACCCAGGAAAAAGGCGCGAAACGGTTGTCTGCCGTTGCTTCCTGGAGAGGGGGGAGGATATACCCAGAACCACCCGTGACGATGTTTTTGGCCCCATAATGCATTGGGATCTCAACCCAGAATTCCAATGGGCGGAGGAGACTGCGGGAACTATGGCATAGCTATGGGATAGCTACCCACAGTGCAACGCTCCAGAAATCGACGCTAGCCCCGGTACATGGACGCACACCGCCGAATTATTGTGCTTAGTGTGGCCACATACAATCGAATTTATACAATCTGTTTCCCAAATTCGAATTATATAAATTCGGATTAATCCCGTAGTGTAGACATACCCTCAAGGTTGTCACCATCCTTCTATCCCAAAGTCCTGCTGAAGATGGATTTGATTCCATCTTTATGCACCTATTCCTTACACCCACATATTTCCAAAACCATATCTGGTTAAGTCTTGGCCTCTTGCCCATATTCACCATTCCTGCTGTCCATTTTTGGCGTACCGACAATTATCATAAGCATTTGCACAGAGACGACATTCTCTATGCAATGAAGTTAAGAAAGTCTGGCTGAATAAAGCCTTTACAGTCTAGATAGTTTATCACGAGATATTTATTGCTAAATCTTCTGACCCAAGCTTATTTACTAATACTAACTTCTATTAGATTTAATGTGGCCTGGTGCTATTATTACCACTAGGCCTCAAGTTAAATACTAGGCTTAAGACATACTGCAAATCCCATTTAAAAAAAAATTAAAAAATCTTTGTTTCTTTGCTTACTCCTTTACATTATAGCTGTAGTTTCATTTGCACTAATTTAGCAAGCATCGTAACTGTTTTAAAGATATAAATGATGATTTCCTTGATTACCTGTGCTCAGTGTCACACTGTCTGGAGTGGCTCATGACCCAGGAGTGCCAACCTCAGAGCAGACAGTCAAGAAGCAGGGCAAAAAAATCCCATGATGATGGACAAAGCCGCAAAGGTGTCTTGCAGGGTGGCTTTAATCTCTTATGCTTCTGACATAAGTCACAACTCTTACAGTATTTTTTTTACAGTCTCAAACATGTGAGGCCAATAGAAACTGTGTTTAAACCTGTCACAGGTTCTCTCCATTACTAAGAATCCAGAAAAAATGGACAATCATGATCTAATTGCAGCAACTATGTTCTGTATTTATCAGACACAATCACTTGCAAACCTCACCAAGATGTCTTTCTCCCTATGGGAACCTCTCTCTATAAAAAACCTCCTTCAAGGGGGGAAAAAAAAAACTACCCTTCCCTTCACCAGGCAGGGTATTGTTTTCAGCTGGAACTTTCTTGGTCCATGGAAGGGACAGCCTGTTGAGCTTCAATAAACTCCTTTTGAGTTTCATTTGAGTTTAGAGCAGACTCTGGCAAAGCAGTGGAATTCTCAAATTCCTCCTTTGAGGACAAACTGCTACCCTCAATTGACAAAGGACTATGGGCATTCCCTCTCCCCCCCCCCACCCCCCCGCCCACCCCAGCTGCTCTCCCTGCTGTCCACAGACAAAGAAGGAGAATTAGAGACATACTTTTTGTGGCTGCGGGTAATGACATTAACATGCTTAGACATGGTTAGATATCAGCAGGAAGCAGGTTTCTGATGTCCACAATAATCACTCCTTTAAAACTCAAGGTGGACCTTAGCCAGAGGCACAGTTACAGAGAATTCAGTCAAAGCTAATATAGTTAAACTCTTACCAGGAAGTGTATATTCTTTCCTTACCAAAATTTTCTTGACTAAAGTGACTTGAGATGCTCTGTCCCTCCAGTCCTTACAATTGATGCCATTTACTTTAGCATCCTTAATAAATTCTTCACTACCTTCCCAAGACTCAGTCCTAACATAGTTCACTGGCTCCTGCAGCTTCTCTAATGCTGCCTCTGGTACCATGGTAATAGTACTCACATTCGGAGTTGTGGATCATGAAGTCACCTTAAGTTTTGTGCAATTTGGTTTCATATGGCCAGGAGCCCACAAGGATGGCAGACTATCTACCTTTCCTTTGTGTAGGGGGTTTTAAAACCTGGGCTCCTTTGGGTTTTTTTATTGAAGTTGGGGATAGGTTTATTATTTCCAGATCCCTTCTCCTTCTTAGCCTGTGGGACAGGGGAATTTCCTTTCCCCTGGGATTTGTGCCTTCCCGCACCCCCAAATGAGCCCTTGATTCAACATATCCATTAGCAATTTCTGCAGCTTCTAGAACTATGGAAGGTTTTTTGTCACAGATGGCTGCCTTCACCTCACCCATAACAATTGTTCCTTGGCCAACAAATCAACCAGGTGTGGAGGAATGTTTTGGGGGGGCAAGCGGTGATGCCAGGCAGCTTGTGCCAGCCCCACACAGCAGGGTCCAGGCCAGCCCCCAGGGGAGCAGGAAGGGCGCACCACCTCCACTCCCTGACTCACCTCAGTGGCACCCAGCTTCTGGGTCAAATTCTTCCTGTACTGCAATCAAGCTAGCTCCTTTGCAATTGTCTCAGGCACTATACAGCCTTAACATGGACTCACAGACAGTCCCTTGGGCATTCCGATCTATCTTGCCACCGAAGCAAGCTTGACTTTGTGATAGATGGTCACTTTACACCAAAGATCACAAAATATTCAGGTTACTCCCAGTCCGAAAGGACCAGTCGCTTACCCAGGTCTATTTGTACCTTAAATCTCCCACTTGTAGCCAATCCTATAGTAAACTGACTAACGATTTATTAACTAGAAAAAAGAAATAAAAGTTAAGTATAAGGTTAAAGCAGGTAAGCATACAAACAAATGAGTTACAGTCAGGTTTCAAAAGGTTATAGCAACTTCTATAGTAAGCAGTCTCTGTATACCATTTAGAGCTAAGCTAGGAAAATATCTGGGGACTCCTTACATAAGCTTAGAAATCAAGCAGCAAAGGAATAATACATTTTCCTTAACAGGCATTTTTATTCCCTTCCCCCAGCATTCAAGCTGCCATTGGATGAGGGTTTGGACACATACTCTCTTCAGGGCTGTGGGGAAACAACCAACAAACTCTGTTGTCCACAACGGCTTGTCAGACCTTCTTTTGTTGGGGAGGAAATAACACCTCTTGTGTTGAACTGGTATTTCACATTTGGTAATGCTTCTTCCTTGATGATGGGAGATTCACAACCTCAGCAAATAGTTTTATAGTTACAGAGCAAGCATTTAAACATTAGCTTATAACAGAGGTTTTCAAATTGTGGGACACACGCCCCCAGGAGAGTGTTTGGGGAATGTTTGGGGGTGGGGGGAGAGGTGATGCAAGGCAGCTTTTGCCAGCCCTGCACAGCAGGGTCCAGGGCAGCCCCCAGGGGAGCGGGAAGAGAGCACCACCTCCACCCCCTGACTCACCTCAGCGGCGCCCAGTCTGTGGATCAGCGTCAACATCTTCTGCAGCAGCGCCAATTTCCACTCCCAGAAGCCTCCATGTCCAGCGCTGGGTCGATCCTCAGAGACCATAGCACATGCCTTCCCCCACGATGAAATCCTGGGGGGCAGAGGGGCAGTTATTGGCCGTGCCCTAGCAGTGCATCCCGGTTACAAGATAGAAGCAGTCCACTGCTGAGGATGTCTTGGCTGTGCCATTGGTAAGTATCTGTGTATTTGAAACTTCCAGGTGTAGGTAATTTAATTAAAGTTGTATTAAGGTCTCTGTTAGGTTTATGAGTAGTCTCTCAAGCATACTTTTGCATGTGTCTATTTTTGTTTGGGTTCAGGGGGCGTAACCAAATATTGTAACTCAAAGGTGGGGAGTGGGAGAAGGGCTCGGCTCCAAAAGTTTGCAAACCACCGCCTTATAATATGGAATACAGATATTATAAGTAGGAGTAATACATGCAGCATCCTACAAGCATTCCATAAACTCTAAATACTAAACACATTCTTATGACTCTAATATCTATTTTAACTACACTAACACACAGGTAAGCAAGACTGGTTTCCAACTATGCATTTGTCAGTGTTCAGTGAGGCCTAAGGGCCTAAGCATCATCTGGCACTGGGTCTGCCAGCATCACACTCAAGTCATGGGTCAAGAGCCAAAACTGTATATTTCTGCTTTTAGCATTGCTACACACCCTTCCTGGTGCTGTGAAACAATGAATTACAATTGTGTTGCCACCCCCCACATTCCTATGTAAGAAGTGATTCATTCTGAGGATATATAAAGGTACTAACTAAAAGCTTTATGCTGCAACACACAAGTCCATAGAAGTCAATTTACTTCAATCCCTAGATACAGTACCAGTTTGGTGATTGACAGTGTGGAGCCAGAGACCTATGCAGCTTCAGAACATAGCTGGAATTCTGAAAGGGGAAAGGGAAGGGCAAGTCTCTCCATAGCTCCTTCCTCAGGGGCCTGGAGAACCTCAGGATTTGATCCAATTGTTGCAAAGCTAATGTGCACGGTGTGTGTGTGTATTATCATTTATCATTAAATGTCAGAGTGCAAGCTGATTGAATTGAATGAAGGCAGGTAACACTTCTCTTATACCTTACTCTTTCAGGCTATCTGCTTAGTCAGGCATATACACCAATTACATTCAGTTTAGAATTTGAAGGTTTTCATGACAACTGTAAGGGTCTCAGACTTTGAGTTAAACACTGGCCCCATTGAAGTCAGTGGCAAAACTGCCATTAATTAATGAGGCCAGGATTGTACCCTTCAATTCTGAAATTCTTAGATTCTGACGCAAGAGATGTAGTCACCAGGGAAAAGTGATAGTTCACTGAGTTGCCATGTATTGGGTCAACCTGATATTGGAATAAACTTTCTAATGCCTCCAAAAATATTTAGTTTGAGATTGGGATAAAGGTTTGAATAATCATTTATTTTATCCAAAATAATTTGCTGAAACTTATTCTCATTCAGCTGAGCTGAAATTGGATCTTATCGAACTATTGCTTATGAACCATTTATTTGTTGATTTGACCTTTTTCTGTTTGTAAATTACCTGCGAATTAATCTTAATTTTCACATATGTACTTCTTATCTATAGGCATTTGACAAACCGCTTTCATGAACATATTTGGGGCAATCGGTTTTCACAAAGCATTTTTGGTGAGTGCAATGTTGAATATTCAGTTTTTGGAATTCAGTATTCAGGTTTTATGCTTGGTCATCTCAGTGATACAGTATTGATTCTTTCATTAATTGGATGGACCAATATTTAGAAGCAAGTATAGTGCCTGACAACAAATTATTGGGGTGTTTAATGTAGCAGAGAAATGATTGGAAGCTCTTTTTGGTTTTATAAACTGACCCCAGTTTCAAAAATGTTTGTGCTCCTTTCTGATATAAGCCAAGCCAAGCTTGTAGTCATTTCTCTATTGCCACATTCACACTAATTAATTGTCTGTATATAGATTCATAGATTCAAAGACCAGAAGGGACCATTGTGATTATCTTATTTGATCTCCTGTATAACAGCAGCCATAGAGCTTCCCCAAAATAATTCCTAGAGCATATATTTTAGAAAAACAGCCAACCTTTAAAAATTGTCAGTGATGGAGACTCCACCATGACCCTTGGCAAACTGTTCCAAAAATTAATTACTCTTACTGTTGAAAATGTATGCCTTATTTCCTGAATTTGTCTAGATCTAACTTCCAGCTATTGGATTGGGTTATGGTTTTCTCTGCTCAAGAGACGAGCTCATTACCAAATATTTGTTCTTTATGTAGATACTTATAGACTGTAATCAAGTCACCTCTTACCCTTCTCTTTGTTAAGCTAAATATATTAAAGTTTTTGAGTCTATCACTATAATGCATGTTTTCTAATCCTTTAATCATTATTGTGGCTCTTCCCTGAACCTATTGTAATTTATCAACATCTTTCTTGAATTGTGGACACCAGAACTCAACACAGTATTCCAGCAGCAGTCTAGTCATCAAGTGTTGCTTGGGTATCCATCCAAGATTCACCTGTTTATACATCCAAGAATTTGCCCTTAATTTCATTAGCCCTTTTGGCCACAACATTGCACTGTGAGCTTGTGTTCAGCTGATTATCCACCACGACCCTCAACTCTTTTTTAGAGTCTCTGCTTCCCAGGATAGAGTTTCCCCCATCCTGTACATGCAGCCTACATTCTGATTGTTTTGTACCAGTGACCTGTCCCCTTCATTATTTACCACTCCCCCAATGTTTGTGTTGTATGCAAACTTTGTCAGTGATGATTTTATGTTTTCTTTCAGGAGAGTGATAAAAAACATTAAATAACATAGGGCCAATAACCAGTCCCGGTGGGACCCCACTAGAAACATCCCCACTTGATAATGATTTCCAGTCATAATTACATTTTGAGACCTATCAGTTAGTCAGTTTTTAATCCATTTAATGTGTGCCATGTTAATTTTTTATAATTCTAGGGTTTTTTTTTTATCACAATGTTATGCTGTATCAAACCAAATACCTTACAGAAGTCTATGTATATTATACCAACACTATTACCTTTACTGATCAAATTCGTAATCTCATAAAAATATATTTAGTTTGACAGGAACTACTTTCCATAAACCCTTTTTTATTGGGATTAATTATATTATCCTCCTTTAATTCTTCATTACTGAGTCCTGTATCAGCCCCTCCATTATCTTGCCTGGGATCAATGTCAGACTGATAGGCCTACAATTATCTGTGTCATATCATTTACCCTTTTGAAATATCAAAACAATATTAACTTTCTTCCCATTATTAACTTATTAAATATCAACATTAATGATCCAGAGAACTTCTCAGCCAGCTCTTTTAAAACTCTTGGATTCAAGTCATCTAGACCTGCTGATTTAGAAATGTTTAACTTTAGTAGCATCTGTTTTACAGCCACCTGATACAAGAGTAATGGAAACAGTGCCATCTGTTTTTCCCCACATCAGAACAGAAATATTTGTTGAACACTTCTGTCTTTCTTCATTATTGATAATTCTACCATTTCCATCTAGTAATGGACCAATACCATATTTAGGATTCTTTTTGCATCTCATATACTTTAAAAACTACTTCTTATTGTCCTTAGCTCTGATGTCCATAGAGATCTCTTTTTTGTCCCTTTGCTTCCTTTATCAATTTTCTACAATTCATAACATCTGATTTATAAAAATTACTATTAACTTTTTCTTTTTCCCATTTGTTTTTATATGTACAAAATATTTTTTATAGCTGCCTTCACTTCCCCTCCAAACCATGTTGTTTATAACAATATGGCTTATTCCCAATTATCATTCACATTTTTTTCTGATTAAATTCTTCTTCACAGCTGATTTGGTTCATAATTGTTTACATCTTTGTGAAATTGGCCCTTTTGTTTTGTTTGCACATTATAAATGTGACCAAGTCATAATCACTTGTACCTGAACTACACCTCTACCCTGATATAACGCGACCCGATATAACACAAATTCGGATATAACGTGGTAAAGCAGTGCTTCGGGGGGGGGGGGGGCTGCGCACTCCAGTGGATCAAAACAAGTTCGATATAATGCGGTTTCACCTATAACGCGGAACCATTTTTTGGCTCCCGAGGACAGCGTTATATCGAGGTAGAGGTGTACCATTGATTTTTAGTTCTGTGATCAATTTCTCTTTATCTGAAAAGGTGAGTCTAAAATAGAATCCCCCCATGCTGGATGTAACAGTTGTTGAGTTAGGAAACTGACATCTATATTTAGAAATTCCAAGGATGTTTTAGTGCTGGCAGCAAGAGACCTCCAACATCTGTCACTCAATTGAAGTCCCCCACGATAACAAAGCTTTTTGTCCTACACATTCTAAATAGGTACTTAAGGAACTGATCATTCTGTTGTATGTAGTATGATTTGGTAGTCTGTAGCAGACATCAACTAATACCCCATCTTGTGCTTTATCTGGTAGGACATTGATCCATGAGTATTCAAGATCATTTTCTTCTGAGTTATCAGTGAGTCACAAACAGGTAATGCAACTTTTGACATACAGTGCCACTCCCCCCTGGATCCTTCCAAATAGCTTATAACCATTGATTTTAACATTCCAAACATGTGAATCATTCCACCAGGTTTCAAGTATACCAACTAGATTGAATTTTTGTTCATAAATGCTCAATTCCAGTACCTCTTGCTTGTTGCCCAGGTCTCGTAGCATTGGTGTTTTAGGAAATTAAATAATTTATGCTAAATGAGTGCTCAGTCTTCCCTCTTTTTACCCTCCTCCTTTGTTATTAATTTAATACACTCCTGACTCGTCTAGCCCATCTGCCCCAAGGAGATTGATTCCGATTTTACGGAGGTGAAGGTCGTCCCAACTATACAGCACTATCTCCATAGAATGTATACTAATGTTTCACAAAACCAAAATCCTACACCACTTACCTAGCCAGTGGTTCAATTCTGCCTTTTCCTCAGAGAAAATCGTTTAGACATAGATTCATAGATTCATAGATTCTAGGACTGGAAGGGACCTCGAGAGGTCATCGAGTCCAGTCCCCTGCCCGCATGGCAGGACCAAATACTGTCTAGACCATCCCTGATAGACATTTATCTAACCTACTCTTAAATATCTCCAGAGATGGAGATTCCACAACCCCCCTAGGCAATTTATTCCAGTTTAACCTCCCTGACAGTTAGGAACTTTTTCCTAATGTCCAACCTAGCCTCCCTTGCTGCAGTTTAAGCCCATTGCTTCTTGTTCTATCCTCAGAGGCTAAGGTGAACAAGTTTTCTCCCTCCTCCTTATGACACCCTTTTAGATACCTGAAAACTGCTATCATGTCCCCTCTCAGTCTTCTCTTTTCCAAACTAAACAAACCCAATTCTTTATGCCTTCCTTCATAGGTCATGTTCTCAAGACCTTTAATCATTCTTGTTGCTCTTCTCTGGACCCTTTCCAATTTCTCCACATCTTTCTTGAAATGCGGTGCCCAGAACTGGACACAATACTCCAGCTGAGGCCTAACCAGAGCAGAGTAGAGCGGAAGAATGACTTCTCGTGTCTTGCTCACAACACACCTGTTAATACATCCCAGAATCATGTTTGCTTTTTTTGCAACAGCATCACACTGTTGACTCATATTTAGCTTGTGGTCCACTATAACCCCTAGATCCCTTTCTGCCGTACTCCTTCCTAGACAGTCTTTTCCCATTCTGTATGTGTGAAACTGATTTTTTCTTCCTAAGTGGAGCACTTTGCATTTGTCTTTGTTAAACTTCATCCTGTTTAACTCAGACCATTTCTCCAATTTGTCCAGATCATTTTGAATTATGACCCTGTCCTCCAAAGCAGTTGCAATCCCTCCCAGTTTGGTATCATCCGCAAACTTAATAAGCGTACTTTCTATGCCAATATCTAAGTCGTTAATGAAGATATTGAACAGAGCCGGTCCCAAAACAGACCCCTGCGGAACCCCACTCGTTATGCCTTTCCAGCAGGATTGGGAACCATTAATAACAACTCTCTGAGTACGGTTATCCAGCCAGTTATGCACCCACCTTATAGTAGCACCATCATCATAGATGATGACCAGGCAAGTACTTTTAACATGAATGTTCTCATTTACATGCAAATAAACATGTTCACATTCAAATTCAACATGAATATTTGAATAAATAAAAGCTCTTCCCCAAACCTATATGCAAACAAAAGTAGTTGGACTAATATTTATGGAAAATTGTACAAAATGAAGTTCTGAACATGGACATATTGAACCATGAAGTGGGTTTAATTTGAATGTATATGAATATATTTTTCTACTCTTCACCCAGCTCTACTTAAAATATTCTTCTATATGATTTGATGTGGTTCTGGACACAGATGAGAATTTATTTTTTTCTTCACTTTGGATAAGGCCTGTGAAGAAACACCTGACAAGTGCCTTAAAAACACCTTATATGGGTGAGTGTAAGAACTATCCCTATGGCATATATTATATGTATACAGTGACACACATTAACCCCATATGTTTAAGAGACTCTAGGTGATTTTTATACAATATTAAATTTATTCATACACTGAAAATGCAACCTTATGGTCAAGTTAACCTACAGAGAGGGATGCTAATGCTATCTTGTTATCATATGATAACACTGCTGTTACTGCATGACCCACTTCATATCATTCACACATAATAGTGGCATGAGGCCAACATTTTCAAAGGGAGTCAGTTCTTACCAGTTTCTAGGGTTTTGTTTTTGTTTTATGTTATTAACAATTCATGAAGCACTTATTGAAACTAATAAACTGATTGCAAGCTAGAAAAGTGAATTGATTAATAAGAAATGTAAAGTGGAATAGTGATGAGCTCATTTCCATTGTAAATAATGAAAAATAAATCCAATAAATGTTGGCTCTCTGGGGAGCAAATGAAATAGACTGATTTGGTGTTCAGCCTATGATATTCAATGATGACTGAGTTAAAAAAGAGATTTAAATATGACACCACATATATGGCTTCTGATTTCTAATAAGTCAGGTAAGCACTTTTTACAAAATAAAAGTTAAAGGTTAAACAGTCTTGTGCCCAATTTTGATTTCAATTTATACTGATTTATATTGACTTCATTGGAGTTGCTCACAATCTACACCAGTGTAAGATGAGACTTGGGGCCCATTGCCTTTAAAATAAGAGGCCAATCTAGGAAACACACAAATTCATTACTTTTTGGATAGCTCTATATTTGCAGGATCGAGCCCATAATTTAGAAAAATGTTCTGTCTTGTCTGCTTAAAGATTCTTTTGAAAGATTGGGAGGATATTTCATACTGCTTCTAAAAGAGACTCCTACAGCCTCTCATACTATCCATGCTGAAGGACATGTTGACGCCAAAGGCATGCTCACATAAGTGGCTTTAGGCCTGATAAAATTTCCATTGATGCACCTGGTCACACCCAACCCAATGAGGAGCATGAAGGTTAGTATGAGTGGCTTATTAGTGCTGTGCCTTCCTAAGTAGAGACTGACTGGGCTCTCTGTGCTTTGTGTGGTGGAAGAAATTGAAGTGTGATGGTGCCGTCCAGTGCCCCACTACAACTGGATGTCATGTAAGTTTATGAGGCATGGTGCAGTCATCTCCTAGTAGCTGTACGGTATTAAAGGGTAGGGAGTCATTTGTTCATCTTAGGTATCCTCACCACAGAGGACTATGGGAACTCCCTGCTCACCTCTGCCAATATTTCCTCTAGCAGGAAAAGCAGTGAACCAGTTTGATTGGTTTTGCCTTTCTGCTTCTCAGTTGATCATAGTAAGGCTCTTTCCCTTGTTACACTGCTCTGGGTTACAATACTAGAGCCTCAGGCCTGGTCTACACTAACCCCCAAATTCGAACTAAGGTACGCAACTTCAGCTACGTGAATAACGTAGCTGAAGTCGACATACCTTAGTTCGAACTTACCGCGGTTCAGACGCGGTCCAAACGCGGTGGGCAGGCTCCCCGTCGACTCCGCGGTACTCCTCTCGCCGAGCTGGAGTACCGCAGTCGATGGCGAGCGCTTCCGGGATCGATTTATCGCGTCCAGACCAGACGCGATAAATCGAACCCGGAAGTTCGATTGCCAGCTGTCGAACTACCGCGGTAGTGTAGACCTGGCCTCAGAGAAGAGGTTAAGCTTTGTTGCTCAGAAGCCCCTACACCAGTCTCCACCAGTAGGGGAACATGAGTTCCATGCTGTGATTCCTCATTACTTTTCCTTATTTAGGTTTTCTTATACCCGTAGGTGCAGATGGCAAAAGGACTTACCCATACATAAACTATCTTTGGGTTTGCTGGATGAGTTAAGTCCTTTTGGACTTCATTCTTATGGAGTCATTGGTTCCTTGTCTTGTTTGTCTTGTCGCCTCAATTTGGCCTTGGAAGTCATAATAGATCAGTCTCCAAAGAGGAATAAATGATGGTCTCCTTTATATAAATATCCATCCTGCAAGGAAGTGAGATCTAACCATCTTCCTGTGTCTATTAACTTGTCTTCCCAACAGTTGTAGTCTCAGACAGAAAGGCCAGTAATAGAGGAGAAAGAGTCTGAAGTGTCTGATCAAAAGGTCAAAAAGTCTCACATCAAGTTCATCTTTCCCAGATGACTTGGAGGGCTCCACATCACCTCCCCTCTTAAAGCAAGTCCACTGTAATATATGAACAGTTTCATTCTCAGAAAGGTTTGAATATTTTACTATTACTGACATCCAATACTCTGGATCCACAAATAAAGGAGAAAATGCTAGAAGACTAGAACTTTTGGGAGGTAATGCCTATTCCTCAGACCACTGCAGAAAGGATCATGTATGACTATTACAAGTTGGCCCAAAAAGGCTCCGTGTGAAGCATTTGAACCAAGGATAATGCAAAGACAGTTTGCATCCTTTCAGAACTGCAAGCAGAACTGGAAGAGAAAAAAAAATGTTTAAAGGGATCAGAGCAACATTATATAGAATTTGCTTTTTAGAAAATATGCACAAAAATGATGCTCTGAAGAAGAAACTGGAAGCCAATGTGAAGAAACTGGAGGATTCTGTGAAAAATCAGAATCAAAACTAAAGTTGCAGACTGAAAAAGTACTTAGAATGGCATAGAGATAAAAGTGAACAGTAAAAAAGGTGTTCAAATATGCAAAGATTCAAGGTACAAGAGGTGATCCAATGGTAAAACTAGATGAAGGAAAATTAAAACTGTTGGAAGATCATTTGCAACCCTCTTTTCTGCTAAACTGTAGGGGGAGGCACTGTGCTGACACTTGGACAGCTCACACTAGAGTGAACATGCTCAGGATAGAGAGAGATCTTGCTCAGGTGACCAAGAATACTCAGTTCAGTACAGTTAAGATTCTATGGCAACTGGAAGCAAGTAGGAAATGGTCAGGTGTGAGGTGAAGGTCTTGGTTGACAATGGCTCTGAGAAAGAGTGTTTTAGATGTCGGGAGGGTTTTTTGTTTTTTTTTTGCAACCCAATGACCTGCTGGTCCTGCTACTGTCATTGCCTTAGACAAACTCCATGCTATCCTGATGATTTTGGTGGTTTCTGAGACTTGGTTAGCTCCACTTCCTATGACAGTCACCAGAATTGGGAACAGTGAGTTTTGCTGGTTTGTTAGGTACAATATATTCCTGATTTGTTTTCCCACAATGGACTTTCAGTTTAAAAAAATGTTATAAAAGTGGTAGTTTTTAAACCCATATCTTCTATCTTTAAATTCAATATTTGTTGTCAATTCTTTAATTAAAGAATCCTTTTATCATTCTGGCTCGTTTTTCTGATCACTGAGAATTTATTAATGGTAGAAAGAATTTGCACTATACCGGAGGCAAAAAACTTTAGTTCCTACATTGAATGAAGCAACTGGATTATGTGCAACTTCATGTGCCTCTATTACATAACAGTACAATATAGATAAGATAGAACCAGGAAGGCAAATAAATCTTGCCTTCTATTTCAGATTATCCAGAGACAACAGAGAAAAATAAGCAAGTTAATTACAGTAGAAAAAGATCTGCAAAAATCACAAAGGATCCAGGAAGACTGCTGGCGAAATGACTCAAAATCATAGGAACTTTTTGAAGAGCAGAACACCTTAGTACCATTCCAAATAATACAAGCCCTTGTATGGTCCCTTGAAATATGTATTAATTACTTATGCTAAACAATCTGTTCCACCTTCTATTTAGCTGTGACCCTGAGTAAGTTTCTCAGACCTGAAGTAGAGCTCTGTGTAAGTTTGAAAGCTTGTCTCTCAAACCAACAGAAATTCGTCCAATAAAAAATATTACCTCACCCACCTTGTCCCTGGCCTCTGTTTGCAGAAGCTGGGAATGGGCGACGGGATAGATCACTTGATGACTATCTGTTCTGTTCATTCCTTCCGAAGCACCTGGCACTGGCCACTGTTGGACGACAAGATACTGGGCTAGATGGACATTGGTCTGACCCAATATGGCATTTTTTGTGTATGAGAACAAAAGTGTGGGGTTGTATTTATTAGCCGTTGGTGGGTTTATAAAACATTCGGGAAGGGGAAGTAATGATGTGTCTCTTTCAAGGCTCCTTTAGTGCTGTAAAGTGAGAAGGACAACACTGCTGGAAGTTAGTCTAGTGAAGAGCTCTTAGTATGCAGAGCAGCCTGCTGGTAGCCTGTGCTAATAGCAGAGCATTAATCCTGTACTTTTGTTTTTCCCTGGATTTACTTCTAAAAGACATTACAAAGGTGTATGTATGTATAAACTCTGAAAAGCAATTTGGTTTCTGCTTGGTGTTTGGGCTGGGATTCAGACTGATTTTTTGTTTTCCATCCCAAGTTGACTAGTCATACTTCTGATTCAAATCAGGACTAGGGATTTTAACGTAATCATTTAAACACATCTTCCCTGTAGTTAGATTCATTATCTGCTGATAAGTCACCTTCTCCCCCTAAGAATTATTTCAGTAATCTATCTCTCTAGTCAAACAGAACTTGACATACATCTCTTCGGAAACCATCAACCATTGTTCCTGAAATGATCAAAGGCTTCACTACAGTGTAACAAGAGATACTTTTTCACCACAGGGGTTAAGGATGCAGCCACTATATTGTTCCAACCTCTTGAAGTACATGAGCAGAAGGACTGTCTTTTACTCCATATAATACACTGTATTAACCCCCTGTGGATTTCAGTTAGTTGGCAGAAAAAGTAACAAAATGGCAAGAAATAGCCTAATGTTCCCAGTAAGTTATCTGCTGAATTCAGGAAATAAATAAAATAAAAGAAAATGGATAAAATGTACAGAAGATACTTCATTAAAATATGGAAAAGGTTAAATCAAATTCTCTCTGCCAGTAAGGCCTTAGAATATGATGTTACTGTATTCCTTATGTTATACACAAAACAATTCCAAAACAATTCTCATTTTTTCTAGTGCTAGATGCCTTTAATTAACAATAATTTTGTCATAAGTCTATCAGCTCTGATCTATTTTAATCCATTAGGATGTATTTCCAGGGCACCAGACCAAAACTATAAACCCCTTGAAACTTCTCCTCAATCTCCCCCTCTGCCCCGAGAATATATACATCCACAATAGTTTCAAAACCACAGAGCTAATGTCTTTAATAAATAATTCTCCTCTCTTACATGAATACATTACTAATAGTTTTAAAAATATATCACCATAAATAAATTAGCAGCTTGAATATCAGTTCATAAACATTGTAAAGACCTTCATTCCCTCCATTAATCTGGCTGAATGGGTTATGTCCCACTCTACTGCCTAGATCACAGAGAATGAATCCCAGATCCTTTAAAAGTATTAGGAGTCAAGCACCTAAATACCTTTGAGGATTTGAGTCTAAGAGCCTATTTCTGAAACCTCCTAACTGAGCTGTACATTTAGCTCAACTGATAGATACTTGGCCCCAAGTCCTCAAAGGTATTTAGGCTCCTGACTTCTATTGAAATCAGTGGAAGTTAGGAGACTAAGGGCTTGTCTACACTTAAAACACTACAGTGGCACACCTGCACCACAGCAGCACTTCAGTGTAGACACTACCTATGCCAACAGTAGGAATTCTCCTTTCAGCATAGTTAATTCACCTCCCCAAAAGGTGGTAACTTGGTCAATGGAAGCAATCTTCCATCCACCTGTCGCAGCCCTGAGCCCTAAGTTCAAGTTCTGGCCGCTTGTCGGTCACAAGTGTACCGTGTGCAAAGACACAAGCGTGCCGGGGGAAAAAAGATGTGCCGGGTGCAGTCCCCAGCTTTGCGTACAGGGCACCAGTCCGGAACCCGGAAGGTGAAGGAGCAAGGAACCAATCCGACACCGATACGAGCTAAGTATCCCCATACAAAACCAGAAGCCCGCACCTAAATCGGGAGGTGTGCCCGCGTGTTAGCCGTACGGACTGATCACCCTATCGGCCAGGGTCTCCTCCGGATTTTGCCGGCTCGTGTCGTGTG
Source organism: Emys orbicularis (assembly GCF_028017835.1). Lineage (NCBI taxonomy): Eukaryota > Metazoa > Chordata > Testudines > Emydidae > Emys > Emys orbicularis. Next base: position 49,185,668 of record NC_088687.1, on the reverse strand, counting down.
TTTTTTCCCTTCTTTTGTACTTTATTTTTCAAAACTACGTCCCACATCTCTATTATGTACTCGGTATCCATACTGCTGGTCAGTTGCGTCTGGAGTGCAGTACGTATGTTTTAAGTTTTAGTACTATTTCTAGTTGATGTTTTCCCCTCTTCCCCGAGTAGAGTTGTAAAAGTTTTAAGTTAGATACCATTTTTAATTGATGAATTATCTTTCTCACTTGTCCCTTCCCAATCCAAGTTGTAAACCGTCCCATGTTAATAGTAATAAAGCAGCCACTTGGCTTTAAATCACAGCCCGTTGCATCCTGTTCCTTTCTCCTCCTCCCCCATTAAACACCCACCTGAACCTCGCTTGTCTTTGTCACCACCTAGTGCTGTCTACATGGGGACTTAGGTTGGCTTAACTATGCTGCTCAGGGGTGTGGATTTTTCACATCCCTGACTAGTTTTTTTGTGTAGACCAGGCCTAAATAATTTTAAGGATCTGGGCCTTGGTTCTTTGGTGCTTTAGGTCCTGGTGACTCACAGAAGTGATAATGGGGACAGTGCTGATTACACAGACATAAAAGCAATATATCTGCCACCTACTATCCTTAACATAAAAAAATACCATATGTAACTACATAAATTGACATATCTCAAATTATCAAAGGGATACTTTTCAGCAAGGCAGCTTCAGGGGGTTACATTTGTCCAATCAACCTCTGGAAAAACAGTACAAAGTGAAAATCTTTCATTATTTCATTCCTTCAATACTCCACTTGCCTGATAGTCCAGCATCCTAGGGTTTTCTCTCCTTTGTAAGCTTGGATAATAAATCCACAAATACTTCTGCTTATTAGATAAAATCTTTAGTACCAGACAGGTACTGTGCTTGATTTAAATCTCTATTTAACTATATTATTGCACAGCCTCAGCCTCCCATTTTTTGAATGCAATAATTTCAAAGTTCCCTCTGAAAAGCTCAGACCTTTTTTCTTTTATGGCTTGTTTCCTTCACTGCTTCCACCTCCAAACTCCCCACATGGTCTCATGAACAGAATGAAGATTGATAATTGAAGTAATGTGTGCCTTCATTTAATATATTTTAATACTCTTTTCTAAGAATTCATGGCTGTAATTTGCATTCAATATGAGAAAGGATGCAGGAAAAGGCACTACAATAATAAACTATGCATTTTATAAACTATGGTTCAAGGATATTTGTGGTAAACTTACAATAACGAATCCTGATGTTGTAATATGTGGTACTGGAATATCAGTGGCATATTATCCATTCTATTTTGTGTATTCATTTAAAACTAAATTGAAATATAGGTCCTAAAGCTACAACTAGCTCCACACAGGTACAGGATTCCATCGGCACAGAGCTGGTTATAGAATCAGGGCCTATGTCAATAAATAGCAAAATATGTTAAATGTGCATAGGACTTGAAAGCATCAAATCTTTGCTATTGGATCAAGACTTTGTTTCAGGGACAGGGATCATATGTTCCCAGATGTTTGTACAGCGCCTAGCATATTTTGATGTTGGAATATCAACAGGAATAATTAAAAAATAGCTTTAGGTTGTATTTGGTTTTAAGGAAAAACATTTATGTTTACTTCATCTTTTATCCAAACCAGCAAACTCATCCCTAATTTAAACTCATTGCAATTAACAATATAGCAAAAAATACTGTATTACCTAGAATTATATGGTGGGTATCTCAGTGGAAGCTGACATTCTCCAAACTTTGGGGAAGTTGCCAATCCACATGGAGAATAGGAGTGAGATTCTCACCTTGTTCCAACCCCTTTACACCTTTAAAAGGACCCTAAAAGTCTCTGATCTGGCTAAATGTAGGACCTGAAGATGATACTTGTAAGTCCATCTTCCAAGGACCTCATTGAAAGCCCTGGCACAGGTTAGGTCTGAGAGTGGGAGGGGTGTGTCAGGCTGGGGCCTCAACACACAAAGCTGTGGAGATTTGGGGCAGTGCTGTGGCCCATAGGTAGCTGTAACTAGGTTGTTTTAAGGCACACCTTAGGACTGTTGGTGTTACACAGGAGGCTGTAGAGCAGCCCAGAAATGGGAGGGCAGAAAGGTGGCTTAATGCCACCACAGACTTCCCTTCTTCCTGGATTGTGAATTCTGTGTGATGCTTGTAGGATCCATCTACACTTACAACTGTATATGGTTACTTGTGTGTTGTTGTGTCATAACCCCACTGTTGCCACATCTGAAACCTGAAGCATGTTACTGAAGGACAGTTCAGTGTGTGAAAGCTAGTAGGTATGAAGGGTGTGAGTATGTACATCTCTGTGCTATGATAAGCCCCTGGACCCATTCTACAATGTAGTGTGTACAGGGACAAAGGGCTTGTACCAGATCATGGGTCGATAGTCCTCCAGGGCCATTAACCCAATGCATTGATCCCTTTGCTGCCTCTGAGAGCAGCTGCTTGGTCTCTGAAGCACACACAGGAGCTGATCAATATGTGGTGAGAGTATGCCATCCCCCATGTCTTTGCCCAAGTCAGCAGGAACATTCAACTGTACTGGGACATTTCACAGAGGCTGGAAGAGCGTGGCATTCACTCAACTCCGACCCACTGCTGGGACTGCATGAAGCACCTCAGTCTCCTGTTCCCCAGAGGGTGAAGGACTCCAACAGTCATTCTGGGAGGGCAGGAATGGGTGCTCTCCAGGGCAGTGAGTATGGACCTTTAAATGATTCATGACCCTCTACTCAACCCTGATGGCCTCATTGTATAATGGGATATTGATAAGGAGCAGAGTGAGGAGGGAGTAGGGACCTTGTGGGGAGTTTTGGGGGAAGCCTTTGGAGACATGGAGGAATAGAAGCAAGTGATTCTGCACTTGTGCCTGGTGGAGCCAGGTAAGGAAGCTCTCCTGAGGAGCTTAGGGATCTAGAGCCAGGATCCAGAGCCACTGCAGGAACCAGAGTCTGACACCGGTAAGTTTTACAATGGACCCCAACTTCTCTGACAATATCCCATCTTGCTCCAGTGCGACATGCCTGAGCCTGGCCATCCCACCACATCCCACCCTCTGTCCACCCCCACGTGGTCCTGGAGCAACACATGGTTTTATTGAATTAAATTAAATTAATGGTTTTATTGAAATCCCATGAACCACTGTAAAGCATTTAGCAGATGCTATAACAGGTTATTAACAACCCATCACTGTGCTCCTGTGCATTTCTTGGTCAGCACTGACAACAATAGTCCCTAGACCACATGAAACTGCGGGGGAAGGGAATGAGGGAGGAAGAGAGAAGGTGGGTTTTAAAAGGGACCATGTAGAGAGAAAATAGTTTCATGACACTCACGGTTGTGCAGAGACCCAACACCACCCCTCTTCACTCCCCATTTTTCCTTCCCCTTATGAACAGGAGCTGTGAAGAACAGGGGTAGGGGTGGTTGGTGGCTTGTGTGTTGGCTCGCCTACATCCCAGGAATGGAAAGGGTACCATTTGGTTGTCCAAGGAAAGTCAGAGCAGTCCATTCTCCCTGTGACTCTTTCAAATGGTTTGTGCCATTCCCATTCCCCAGTGTCTATCCTCTCCTCTCATGGAACCACTCTGCAGAAGCTGGGAGAAAGCAGGGGGGTGAAGCATCTGTTCTGGCAGTTGTACAAATGTCATGCCATATTCTTTAGCAGTGGAGAAGCAACTGGCTTGTGATGTTAATCCAAAAGTTCAGGAAAGAAAATACACTTTTGGCATCACTTTCAGTTTCCCGTCCCTTTCAATGCTGTTTGCTGAATGCTACCCTTGTCTTTGACTCGGCAGGATATTCCAGTGCTGACCCTGAAACCATTCTGGTGGTAGGGAACAAGCAGCACCACAGAGATAACATAGAAAGATGCAGAAGGACCCTGGAAGACCTGCTTCATGACATAGATAGAAGGAGTCACGAACAGCTCAACTTTCTTAGGGAAAGGGAGGAATGGGCTCTTAGGCAGAGTGAGGCATTCCTGAAAATGGAGAGATAGCAGAGGCAATGGGAACATGCACAGAGGGAATGGGATAATGCACTCAGTGCCTAGTGAAATTGGTGTCAAATGCTTTCAGGGCCCCCTCACAGCCATGGGCATTGCTCCTGTACAGGAACAAGCACCACCCCCTTCTTCTTTTCCTCCTCCTTCAGTTGCTGTCCAGATTGCTCCTGAGGCAGTGAATCCCACCACCACCCCTGATGGGGAGAAGCTTGCTGGATGCCTGGCACAACATCATCCACAGGCACCTGAAACCCCTCACCAGGGAACCCCCCCCCCCAAGCATTCAGGAGGGAATTGATGAGCCTGATTCAGGCTCTGTAGCCCTGCTTGTGTTCATCCCCCAACCAAGCCTCACACAGTAGACACCCTCATTTTTCCCCATGCACAATATTCCACAGCCCTTATACCCTTGTCAAGGAGAGGAGAAGGGGAAGAGTGAGGAGATGTATCCACAGACATTAATATTTGCCCACTTCTCAGGGAATTTGACCTTGCACTTTTGTTTTTTTTTATTTGTTTTGGGTTTTGGTTCAATTGTTCCTGTTAAAAACTGGTTTCACTCAATGTTTGATGTGTGTATATAAATAAAAGCTATGGTTTATTTTACTGTTCACTTTACTCGTATGTGCACCTTGTTTTCCAAGTATGATCACTGAGATACTGCTCAGAGGTTTGGGAGGATATAGCAGAATTCAAAGCACATGAATGTGGTTTCTTTAAAGTCTGGTGACATGGAAATGGAAACAATTTCACCTCTCCCACACCCTGCCAACCCCTGGCCATGAATTTGTTATTTTTTTAAAAGGCTTATGACAATGGTATGCTGTGAAATAGCTGTTGCTGTCCATCGTTTTGTGAACAATTTAAGTGATAATACAGGCAAGGGAAACAAAACTAAATTAATACTGAAGATATCTGATACTGATAACTTGTGCTTTTCCAACCCTTACCCTCCAACCCCCACCAAAATTCACTACTGGAAACCATGGGAGTATATATGTCCTGGGAGTAATCATGAATAGCACCTGATAAAATGCTGTGAGCAATGGTGTCAGAAAACATTATGAGGAAGGAGTGTATGAAAGCCCTACCAAAACCATACAGAACTTTTTTTCAATTACTTTAACAATGCTTAAGTGCTTCACATTAAGCGACCCAAAACAGAACAATTAACATATAATAAAAACATTGCTCAATGGTCCCCTTAAAGTGCATTAAAACTTCCCTCAGCACAAAACCAGGGCCGAAGGTGTTAACAGGGGGAAGACCCTCAAGATTCTCTACTTTCAATTAGTACATTAGCTGCAGGAGATTGAAATCCACTGAGGTGTCTTGCAACAGAAGTGTGTGGCAGTACTCTAATGAGCTTTTCCAGCAGCACCATAGCATCAAAATAGAGTCCATTAGCACAATCCTAAGCCACCTTCTGGCTCCTCAGTGCTCCATGATGTATGAGCACACAGCACCACAAATTTCCTTGGCCTACTGGGAAGCAGGAGCAGTCTGCACATGGGCAGGATCTGGCTGCCTGTAAGGCTTTGAAAAACAGCTCTGTTCTGTGCCCATTCCCTGTGGAAGCATTCTCATTTAACCACACATATGTTGTGCAAGGCACAGCAAACCACGATAATCCAAACTGCATTTGGCACATTGGCATCTAGATGGGTCCAGAGACATCGCCAATGGACTTTCAGCTGCCCAAAGACACACTCCCCATTCATTGGGTAACTATTCAGTCTGTAGTTGAACTTCCTTTTTCTTTAAAAAGCAACAGAGAGTCCTGTGGCACCTTTAAGACTAACAGATGTATTGGAGCATAAGCTTTCGTGGGTGAATGCCCACTTCGTCGGATGCATGTCCGACGAAGTGGGCATTCACCCACGAAAGCTTATGCTCCAATACATCTGTTAGTCTTAAAGGTGCCACAGGACTCTCTGTTGCTTTTTACAGATCCAGACTAACACGGCTACCCCTCTGATACTTGACTTCCTTTTTCTTGGGTTTGGCACTATCAGGGTGGGGCTTCATGAACCACGGTAGGAGCAGATATGATATTGGCACAGAAACACCATACACAATCACATTGTTTGGAGGAATAAAGTTCCCCTCCCCTGGCCTCCCACCAATGGCACAACCCTGACCTCCTGAGCACCCTGGCATCATGGACCTTTCCCGTGTGTCAATTGTTCATGTTCATAAACCAACCCCTGTAGTCCACTAAGCCTTGGATAACCAGTGAATAGTAATATTTCCAGTTAATGCATTCATTGGCCCCTTTTAGAGGACAAAAGTACAGGTATTTGTGTTTTGTTGATGCCCCCTGCATAGTTCAGAAAACCCATCCACTGAAATTCTGCAATAACTTCAGGGACTTTGGTTTTGGCAACCACTCTTGGAAATATCACAGTGTTGATAGTCTGGCAAATCTGTACAACCACTGTCCCAAGGGTAGACTTGTGAATGCTTAACTGGTTTTCAACTGACCAGTAGGGGTCAGATGATGCCAGCTTCCAAAGGGTGATAGCCACCGGCTTATGCACTGGTATGGGTTTCCAAACTAGAGTGGGCTGGCACTGGAGGGTTGGTGCAAGCTGCTTGCACAACTCCATGAAGATCTTTTCCCCTCATTCTGAGTGTCTCCAACCACTGGTCATCATCCCAGGTTTCCAAGATGATGTTGTCCACCACACTGTGCTGGTTCTTTGGGAACAGAAGTGGTGGTTGACCCGTAGGCACACCATTCTGACTTTTAACATATGTGTTCCTTGGGACCACAGTGTTTTTTCCTCTCTCCCCTGGTCAGCCATTTTTGCTGTATCAAATTTTTATGGACTGATTCCATCCAGTATCTGGTACTTCACCTCATGAACGTTTGTCCAGTGAGCAGTAGCAGGAGCAGAACCACATCAGTATGCACTTGCTCCATATCACCAGCACAGTTTGGCATAAGGGAGAGGTGACCGGGCACAGCCATCACCATATGTGTGAAGGTGGCATACCAATAACATGCAGCAAGGCAGTTTCCAGAGTAGATATTGTGACACATATGACTTGGGAATACTGTCCCTGAAGTGGTAGTGCTACTGTCAGGTACCAAAAAGCGGTAGTGTGGATTCAGGTGTATGCTTGTTCACAGTGTGTATACATTCCCAGCCTAGCATATGTGGGCATTCGGCATAGGTACAGAGTATATGTGCTAGCAGTACATATACAAATACACAGGTAAGCATGAACATGTAGACATAGCCTTAGAGGAACAGCTCAGAATCTCCCCTATATACATTTTTAGGGTTCTTTAGTTAAAGTTTTGATATGACATAATTACAACAAAGCAAAGTGCTCTGACACTGATATAAAGCTGTAACAATAAAAACAAAACAAATTATTTAGCCCTAGAAATAAATGTCAGTATCATAACAAAACTTACCTCTTATCAGTATTAGCACATATTACAGTTAGGTACAACATGACTGTTATTGGTTCATTGTATTCCTCTTTGCAGTTTGGTTTTACCCAGGAAAGTTCACCTTAGATCTTTCCTCTAATTTCTAAGGCATCTCCATTAGTTGTTGTGGATCTAACACTGCAGCAGTTCTCTTGGCTGTTACTAAAATAGATTATGCATATCCACTGAGCTCGTGGTAAAAGCACAGCTGGTGCTAAATAGGCAACTATATGCTCTTGTCAATGCTGCTGAATTAGTGTGCATGGAGGAACTACTGTGCCAGGCGCCTGTAAATGTTATTTGTATATTACTTTAGTGCCTAGACACCCCAAACAAGATTGTAGTAGGCACTGTATAAATATGTTGTGTATAATAGTCTCTGTACCAAGCATTATCATCCCAAACTGGTGGGGAATTGAAGAATAAACAGAGTTTGTAATACAGGAATTCCATATTAGAGGCACAACTTTAACTCAGATCTCCTAATCCTAGACTACTCCCTTAACCTCAAAAACCTTCCTTTCTCTGTGAAGTGTTTTATGAGCATTTGCACTGACACTAAGGTAAAAAGAACTTGAACAGCTTGCCCATGATTATCAGAATATAAATGAGTGTTTCAGCCTATAGTAGATTATTACTCAGAAATTTACCCATTCTGAGACCAAGATTCCCTTCTTGCTAATGCTGCTGTAAATCAAGAGTAACCACATTCAAGTCAATGGAGTTAAACCAATATAAATCTGGTGTGAGATGAAAATCCAGCCGTTGGTCTTTTACTACAGCCAGTAGGTCACAAGAACCCCACAAGTGTTCCTAATACAAGGGTACATTTTAATTTGACTTCATTCAATAATGCTAATAAAATAGCACTCTAAGGCAAGAATTTAAAATGATTAACTCTGAGACTTTAAAATACTAAAAAGAATCTCAGTGTGTCACTTAATCTCATGGGGCAAAGAATAATGAAAATGAAATGCACACAGGAGTGAGTTTTATATTGTCAACGATAAAAGTGATAATCGCTTCAAATCAAAGCAAAATGACAGATGAAAGAAACCTATAGAACAGCCTGGGGGAGCTCCTGAGGCTAGAGCAGGGTACCAGATATACACCTGTTAGACTGATATTTAATGAAGCTTTGGTTGGCTCTATAATAAATGTTCAAGGTCTCTGGAGCATGAAATACCATTTACCACTGCTACAAGGAAATAGCCTCTTTGGGTTGTGGTTTGTTTTTGGGGTCCCCCCCCCCGGGGGAGGGAGGAATCTTTTCTACACTTTGTCACCTATTTCAACAAATATCTTTCATTTGGAAGACAAGTGTGAGAAAGAGAAAATTTGTCTGGATTATGTATTTTTAACATTTATATTTATGTAAAACAGAATAGGAGATAAACATGGAGCTGAATGTGGGCAGTAGCAAAGTGGCTATAAGCTACTTTTGAATTCCTTCAATCTTAGGGCCAGTTGGAGACCAAGATGGGTCTTTGTGTAATGTGGAGCAGCCTCCAGACTCCTTTAAGTTATGAATGGTTGTGGATGGTCAGAGATCTGAGGGACACAAGGAGGGTAAAATAGAACTACAACACTGGTCCTATAGCATGTACTGACTCTTCCTACACCAGGGAAGTGTCCAGTTATCAGTTCCATTGAAGCAGTGCAATGGGACCTCAACATAACATAGAATCATGCCCAGTATGTCTAGAAGTCCATACCACAGTACAGTGAGTTACCAGGCAACATTTCCATTTTGTGTTGATCTGATCAGTTCATTTACATAGTAACCTTAGCTCTCTCCAGAGAAACTTCCTACAGGTTAATCTCACTGCATCAGATTCAGCCCTGGTGAAAGTTCAATACGTTTGCCAGAGTTATATCAGAGCTGAATTTGGCTCCCTGTTGTTGGTTTTAGTGCTGCTGATTGCAATTAGCATGGAGCAGTTTAACCAGCACATGGAGGATCCTTGCCCCAGCAAGGTACAGAATGTCATTTATATCTCTAAACTGTGGTGGCAAGTTTTATCAACGTTGTGAAGTGGTATTACTAGCATTATACCCCTTTCCTCATTTTTGTTACTGTCTCCAGGCAAACAATGGGTTAAAGGTTCAAGGGAAAAACTCCACTGGTAATTGGAGTGGTTGGATATTTGCGAGGGTCAGCTGAAGTTCATTATAATGAGATGAAATGAAGTAGGATACACACCTGAGGAGAAGCAAAGGACCTAGCTATATATAGACAGGTATTTCTCTGTCTTTTGACTGTTTGTATGAATAGGGAAGGGAAAGTTTTTGTCAGTATGGAGGTTAGAGTTGAGAAAAGCTGCATAGGTGTTCCCACTCTAAAGCAGGAGACATAAACTGAACTAGTTGTTTGTACACTATTAGTTATATAGTTTGTTCTTCTGTAGACTTTTTTTGTTCCTGTATGCTTGTATGTTGAAGTAAATCTATTTACTTTTGGAAACAGTTCCTACATTCATCTAGCATAAAGACTTACTTCAATATTTGTGAAATTACACATGGAAGTGGGTGTACCAAAAACTGATATTTTAAGCCAATTAATTACCTAAGCAAGTTAATAGAAAATAGGATATTTGTTTTTATTTGTTATACACATTTGTCAGATATGAACACTCTCTTGAGTGCTTATTTTCAGGGGAAATGGTGTAAAGAAACTTAAGCATTCAAATGCTTAGAATTTATAATACAATCTCTCTTTGCAGCTCATAATTCTCTGTTTGTTGTGCCAAAGCGGTCAGAAAAAAAGTAAAATGCTCTTAAAAATGAGGAAATATATTTTAGAGAACATTTTAACACTCTTGGGTATGTTGGCATCAATTGCCACCTCCATGGATCAAAACTTGTTAATGATCTGTCATGTGATGCAATTCAGAAGAGAAATATGACCAACTGATTTCTGTAGGCTCCATGTAATTGTGGAAGTTTGAAACATCAGTGAGCAACATTACCCAAAGGAATACTGCTATCTGAGACATAAATCTAAAATAACAAACTGAAAGTAAAAGATTAAAACAAGCAATTAGTTTGGTCACTTTCTACCTGAAATTTTTGATACTTTGAATTACAATATTCCAGAATCTTCATCAACAGTTTAGGCTCTGAACACTGTGAATAGATCCTAGGTACCAGTCTATTGCTACTAGGCATGTCTCTATATATAGATCATTAATGAAATCTCATGCCAGAACACGTCTGTTGTAAAGCTAGGGCTCAAAGAAAGAGGGAATGTAACTCCCTTCTCCTCCACCTGGCTTGGCTAAGCCAACTGCTCTTTTTCAGTTGGTGCATTGACAGTTTTCCTTATCTTTTGGTGTACTTTAACCACTGTGTATAGCTCCATTAGGCCTTGTATCAGTGTAACACCCTCATGTGTCACTTTAAGTGATGGTTGACATTTTGGCAGACACTAGTGATTGAAGTGGGCACCTCCAGAGTTAAAAGTGTGAATCTCTACAGCTTGAACTAAAATGCTAGGCTCTATAGCTGGGGGCTGGAACAGACTTTCATCCTCTGTGAATCATATACAATAAAGATACATAATGCACACTGACCAATGATACAGCTGCATATGTGCTAGGAGGAGCATGGTTGTGCTATATTGTTGCCTCTGGAACAGCAGGGTAAGGGAGAGATTGACAGCACAGCCACTGAAAAAAAAACAGTTAAATTGCAGCTGTCCGGCCACATCTTCATATCATGAAATGCAGAAGTTTTCTTCAAGCAATTGTCCCATGTAAAGGGAAACTCATGAATCCATCCTATGTTAACTTAAAAGAAAAGTGCCCTAGCATCTATGCATTACACTCTATGAGGCAGCTGCTGAATGAATGGTAGAATCTTCCTAGTGTGATGAGACCTACTATGGGCACTGGCTCACGGAGCCAGTGATAGAAGAGAAAGTTCATGCTTTGAGCATTGTGTAGCCACGTATGGTTCAGGAGAAAGAGAGAGAAAATACAAAGTGTCAGATCCCCATCTAGCATACATTCTGCCCTGACTTATACCCCATTGATCTAAGTCAGGTGTGAGTAAGGGCCAAATTTGGCTCATGGTAGCACAAGAGAGCAGCTGATCTTGAAAGAAACAAACTAGTGTAGGTAGGAGTGGCAGGTGCAGAGCGCACTGGTGAGGAGTGCACATAGATTGCCACAGATGTGATTCTCCAAAATCCACTTTCATTGGCATTGCCAAAAGTAAATTGTGGGTATGCAGAAAATATTCTGTAACTTCCTAAGAGTCAAAGTGAGGAATCTTCCAGCACAATGGTAACTACGAATGACAAGTAGGACAGCTTGGATATCCCAAAAGATGAGACGGGAGGAACATAGAAATGGCCATACTGAGTCAGAACAATAGTTCATCTAGCTCAGTATCCTGTCTCCTGTCAGTGGCCAATGCCAGTTGCCTCAGAGTGAATGAACGGAACAAGGCAATTATTGAGTGATCCATTCCCTGTCGTCCAGGCCTAGCATCTGGCAGTCAGATTTTAGGGTGATTCAGAGCATGGTGTTGCACCCCTCACCATCTTGGCTCATAGCCATTGATGGACCTATCCTGCATAACCTTTTTTGAACCTAGTTATATTTTGGGTCTTTACACCATCCCCTGGCAACAAGTTCCACAGGTTGACTGTGCATTGTGTGAAGTACTTCCTTTTGTTTGTTTTAAACCTGCTGCCTGTTAATTTCATTGGGAGACCCCTGGTTCTTGTGTTATGTGAAGGAGTAAATAATACTTCCTTCTTCACTTTTTCCACATTCATAATTTTATAGACCTCTTGAGGTGACTTGTTGAAAGATCTCTGAGCATGACATGCATTTTAATTTGTTTTATTTTTTCTGTCTTGACAAGTTCATATGTATATACTATTCATTAGTGACCTTCCCAATTGGACTAATTTACTAAAATCAGGAGTCAGAAAACATCAGTAAATGTAGCTATTCAGGATAAAAAAAGTTTTCTGCATAAATCAATAAAGGACTGTGTTAATCATTTTGTCATAGAAGTCATGTCAAATATTTTTGATACACCTCTTGAAAGTGGTTCTCCTTCCTCTGCTTGTAGATTTTTGGTTCCTAGTTGTAGTGTATCTAGCAGGTTTATGCTGCTAGTACAGCCCAGATAAAGTATTATTGGATTGCCTGCCAAACCTATTAAGATCTCCCTGGGTAGAAGCCAAATATTGAGGAGCCAGTATCTGGGTTTTTACTTGTTTATAGCTCAGCAAGGCTTATACATTTAATTAGTGCCTGGATATAAGGTCAATAAAGAAGTTTTGAAACATCTGTTTATATTGCTGAGATGCAAACTACATTTAAAATATACAACACACACCTCTTCCAAAATAGATAAAATTCCCTGAAAGCATGGAAATGCATAACAAAGGGTCAATACACCAGTACTGGGGCATAATATAGGAAGCAGATGGATAATAGCAGGAATGGCATATCACCCTGAGTAGTCATTAAAATGTCTTGCCATTGGAGCTGGTTGGAAAGTAGTAAAGATTTTTCATGAAAAATTTCAAAATAATCTTCCCTCTGTGGTTTTTGAAAAAGAATAATGTTCAGTTTTGAAAGTGTTCAGGTTTTTGGGTTTCCCTCTTTTTTTTTTTTATTCCCCACTGACTTGCCTTGTCCCCCTCCCCTTTTTTTCCCCATTTTGCCACTGAAAAAAAAGAGGGGGTAAAATGGGAAGGAGTGAGAAATGAAATATCAAAACTCATTTTCAAGTTTTGTTAGGTCCATTTCATTGTGACTTTTACCAGGGGTACCCAGGGCTGTGAGGCACCTGATGACAACCTGCCCTTAGTGTGAGGAAGCCTTGTCAGTGCCTGCATGGTCAGCTCCCTGACACCACCAGCCACGGGCAACACAGCCTACAGAGGCTCTGTTTTCCCTCTGCAGGTTAGCAATTGGAATGCTCTAACCCTCAAGCCTTCTCACTGGAGAGTTGAGCCCCTGTTCCCTTGGACACTCACATAATTCACAGATTCACTGCTCCCAAAGGAACAGTATACCCCCAGCTTACAAGTTATACAGCAGATCACCACTCCGCTTAGCTCACAGCACTTAGATATATTTATAGTGAAAATAAGCAGAAGTTTATTTAACAAAGAGATAGCAAATGATAGCAAGTAGAAATATTGGAACCAAATGAATTCTAGAACCTAGACTTATTTAACAAGATACTCTTGTATCTTTTAGAGAAAATTCACCCCAAAGTCCTGCCAGCATTTTTAAGCCAGGCCTGTCTGTGATCTTGTTTTCATGAGACTGCCAGCTTGTCAACAAAGTAAAAGATGCTGGCTATCTCTTGGTACCTTTAGTTATATCAGGATAGTTCTTTTTCATAATGAGGATATCTCCTGCTGATTGTTTTCTTTTCCTGTGGCCTCCCTCTCATGTCAAATTTGCAATCTTTTAATCACCATCTGGTTCTGTATGCAAATAGGCTACATTGTGATACACACACACACAATGACCAAACAGGGAGATAAGCATTTGTTACCTCCTGCTTGAAAGGAACCTCTGTAAGATATGTCACAACTGTATTAACTTAACAATGCGATGGGGCACTATACTCACCCCCTCTCACACACTAATCATTTAACAGGATCCAAGGCAGTGCTGCTGAGTTCCTACTATATAACCAATAAGTTGTTTAGACCCTCTTCATCCCTAGGACTCGGTTCACTTCTGAATCCTCTTACTCTGCTCCAAGAGGGGAGGTAGAGGATACTAAGAGGACCTCAGTGTGCAAAGATGTCAGTTTTCCCTTTCTTGCAGGCAAACACCACTGGAAACAGCTCAATATACCTCCACTATAGGGAGGGTAAAAGGAGCTGCAGTCCCAGCAAGATGGTCCCAAGCTGCCCCTGAAGGTTTAAATTTGAGGGGGAGGGAGAAGAGCCAATTGCTCCCCTCTTTTCCCTCTGGCTAGTCAATGGGAGGCACTTCCCTTCCCCCAGCCACATGCATTTTGAAGAACAAGGAGGGGCTAGACTCCAGCATGTCTGGGCAAAAGTGGCATTTCATGATGCAGGGTGTGCTGAATTCGAACATCCCCTAGCTGTCCTTTTGATGATAAACACAGTAATACCCATTTGAGTGCTTGTAAAGAGACTAGGCAATGTATCCATCTGTTTTCCACTTTAACCACAAATACTTTCTCATAACTTTGGCAATAAATGATGACACAACCTGTGTACCTTTCCCATGCCTAAATACTAGGAAACTAAGAGAAGGATTGTGCTGTTACTTATTCTCTCTTCTTGAGCTCCTCATGGAACAATGCAGTTCTGAAGCTTCTGCAACACAGGTCTATGCCTAAGTAGCAAAGTCCAGGCTGTAATGGATACACATAGGAACCTATTGAGCATTTCACAAATTGAAAGATATAAAATGATTAACATTTGAAATGTGTTTCAGGCAATTTAATTAAACAGTTATGAAATAATAACTTTCAGTCATTGTTACTACAATGGGTTGAATAGAAATTCCAAGCATAGCAGGGAAAAGCCTGTATGCCATTACAACAACCCAACACATTCAATCCCTTTGGTGATTTTATATTGTATGCATTATTTCCTTAAAAAATATTCTTTAGATTTGCCCTCCCTTGTATTCTTCTTCTGGTGTATTAGTTCCCCTGGAGGCAGTGACTAAAGTCACAAGGAAAAGAAACGTTCTTCCCAAGAGAAGAAAATATGCAAAACCAATATACTGATGTCAGAGTGCTATTGAGAAGGGTTGGATAGTATAAAAATATGAAATTTATCAAGTCCCAAGAAGCAATTCAGTCTGCTGTAAATTTTTCATCTAAAATATATTACATTCTGAAACCTTCATTTCACTTTGAAAGAGCAGTGTTGATTTTAAGGAATAAAACAGAGGAAATCTTAAATGCAGAAACTTTAGACTGCCCCTGAGGACTTGGAGGGTCATATAATAAACTCAAGAACTGTGTGTTTATGTGTCTGCATGTGCTTGCAAGGAAATAAGCAAAATATTTGTCATACTTTAGAACCAATATGCCACATTTCAAAGTGTAGTGGTGCTCTGAAAAGTGTCACTGGAAAAATAGCGTTGTGAATTTCCATGTTTGTCTTTCAAGGAATTCCACATCAAATTTGCTTAATTTGTAACATAAAAGTTGCTTTTCTAACATCTCTGCAAACTCTACTTGGGCTGGAAATTCAAGTTGGATTCTTTCCTTTTCTAGTAGCATTGCTAAGATTCTTCAGGGCACATTTTGTCCTTACTGTCACCTATACAAACCCCATTTGTATTCAAATTAAGCCCCACTAGAATCTGCAGTGATAGCTTCAAATACACATACAGAATATATAGAATAAGAAGGTGATATTTCAAAAGTCACATTTAGGTTAGAATTGCACTTTAAGGTGGTTTGAAATTGATAGAACTGTCTGTCAAGAATTTTTGCATTTTTTAGTACTATTAATGTTTATATGGCTGTTTATGAAAATTGTGCCATTATTTAGACACATGCTATTAGGACTTACACACTCATGTAAATTAGGAGTATCTATCTCAGTTGAAGTCAATGGAGTTACACTAGTATAAAACTGGTGATGAGAGAAGAATCAGGCCCCTTGATTTTTCTGAAGCTTAATGGCTGTATTTTCTCTCTCTCTCTCTCTCTTTATTGAACCCCCACACCCATATCAGTGGCGTAGCTAGGAGTGGAAATTTAGGTGGGCCCTGACTTTCAGGTGGACAGACAATAACAGACTGTGCTAGCTCAGCTTCTCCACCAATGCCACACCATCTTCCTGTCTGGTGCCCCCCGACAGAGGGTTTCACCTGCTGAGCTGGGCATGCACATGGGCAGCTCAGAAAACGGCAAGGCAGAGCTGTTGGAGAGTAGCTTTCTGAAGGGTGGACTCACAGCTCTGGCCTGGATTTCAGGTGCCCAAATGATGCTCCGGGCTGCTGTGGCAGCACTACACCCCTGCTCAGATTTGGGTGGGCCTGGATGCTAAGTGGGTGGGCTGCAGCCCACCCAGGACTGCCTGTGGCTACGCCCCTGTCCCATATCAAAAAAGGGTTAGGTGTTAGTGACAGCCTGCACTCCTTTGGCCCCACTGATACCAAGGAAGTCTCTCTGTGAGTACACAACGGTATGGCACTGCATGGATCTGGAGGCACAGCTACTGGCTAGAGAAGGGACAGCTGCTCTCTGTGTCATGCTGTCCTGCAAACCCAGTGGACTTGCCATAAAAAAAAATGGATTGGGACTTAGAGCTACTCCTAGGTGCATTAACTCCTGGTGGGCTCCTCCCTGGATGAGCAATGGCAGGGGCAATACAATTCTTTTAAGAACCATAAATTAACAACTGGGGGAGGTGAAGGAAGGGCAGAAGGATTAAGGCAGCTATGTAGAGATGCTGGATATTCAAGTGTTTGGAGATCTACCAATTTATGGAGCTGAACTCCCTTCCTATGTCATGGGGTTGTTCCATCTGATGGAATGATAAGCAGAAACTTCTGTGAGCTATATCTTGCATTTTTCTGCTCACTATGTGGGTGTTTAATGTGTGGAGAACAATAAGGCCCTAATAATTCATTTTCTAATGTTCTTAACTTGTTGCGTATTCAGAGAGCTGAATCACTCAGATATTTTAAATCCAAATCAAATGCTTATTTGATATTGCTTTTTAATTATATTTGAATTGCAAAGCACCCTGTGATGCGCTTTGTTAAGGATGCTGCACATTAGTATTATTGTTGTCGCTGTTAGCAGCAATAATGATCAAGGACTAGTTTCTCAAAATGTTGCATACTACATTATTTGTACATGTGTAAATTTAAAAAAGTTGTGCATGAAAGTGAATGCTCAGACTGCGGTGCATGAAATTAGATACCCTGACATTTTCAGACAAGCAGCAGGTATAGATACGGATATCTGTACAATCCTTTTAGTGTTGCCATTGATTAGGAGTGTATAGAGATACAAATGCATTCACTAAAGTTTAAATTTCAAAGTAGTTTTGTAGGTAGCCAACTTCCATTTGGTCTGATCAAGTTCAACCTTGATTAAGTAAAGTAAGCCTTTTCTAAAATTACCAGAGAAATACCTTTTGCCTAGAAAAAAATGCCTCTAGTTGATTGTGTAGCAGAAAAACCATTACGAGGATCAGTATTCCATGCAGGTAAATTGCTGTTTATGAACAGAGTAGCTGTTCATTTTAAGACTTCCTGGGAGAACACGTTTTAGATAATTATATGACAAAAAAAAACCTTTTAGGATCCCTGAAATAAACCTCTGAAATGTCAAATGCATAGAAGCCATACTTCACCTGTAATGATAAAAACTATGCAAGCTGTAACCTTTTTTGCAGTAGACTTACTAAACACATTAATTGAGTTTTATGGCACTGTAATGTCCATGGTACTGTACAATAGGAGAGCTGTGATAAACAAATATGAGAATTCCTGCAAGGATCATGCGGGAATAATACAGAATGTTTCAGAATTACACAATATAAAACAGGAGTAGCAAGTGGATTATAATTAGAATGTGATAAAATAGGTGGATTTTAAGGAGTTTTTTGAAGAAAGAGTGAGGGAGATTTTTGTGTATTAATTGGGAAGCTGTTCCAAGTTGCTGTTCTGAAGGGTAGTACTCACTATCTGTTTTCATTGACAGCTCCAGTTACAAGTCAAGCCTAATTTTAATGACATGATGCTCTACCATTTCTAAATTGAAGCCCTATAGATATCTTCCTCACACTTGTAATATATTCTGTCAAGATAGAAAAATCTTTAAAATATATAGAATTTGTGATTTTCAATGTGGGAGCAATGTATGAGCTAAACTCAGCCGGACAAATTAAGCTGTATTGTTTACAAGCTATTTGAAGGCAGACAACATAAAGAAAACAACAATATTTTCCATATAGTACAACAAGGATTACAGTGTCTAATAAATATCTACATTTCATTTTGTCAGGCACTTACTGATTGTTATGACACAGTTGGGGTTCTTTTCCTTATTCTTCAAAGCACATTTACAGTTTTGCTAATGTGAATACTTCCACTGACTTTAATTGATCTACTCCAGTGGGTCTCAAACTTTTGTATTGGTGACCCCTTTCACATAGCAAGCCTCTGAGTGTGACCCCTCTTATAAATTTAAAAACACTTTTTTAATATATTTAACACCATTATAAATGCTGGAGGCAAAGCGGACTTTGCAATGGAGACTGACAGCTCGCGACCCCCATGTAATAACCCGACCCCCAGTTTGAGAACCCCTGATCTACTCCCATGAATAAAGTTATGCACATGCTTAAATGTTATGGAATTGGGGCCTAATTCAGTACAATAATGGAACACCCTGCAAAACATTGCAGAGGGCGTTTTAGTCTAGTCTAGTCTATACTCTTATACCGTGCTCATCACTGCAGTATCTGAGCGCCTTCCAGTAGTGTGTTAGTAAGGTGATTATACATCTGTTATGCATCTCTCGTCCATTCTTCAGGAGGAGAAGTGTGTACAGTGGAGTATCTTTTTTAGTAGTTCTTTGTTTATTATCTTTGTTAATTAAATAAATATACACGTTGCTATAAGTTTGTTAGAAAAAAGCAGGTCAAAGAAATGCACATTGCACTTACCGTGCAAAGTGGTGAGGTTTGTGATAGCCCTGAGTTCTTGGGGTACGTCATTTCACTGTCTTGGACAGCTCCCAAGAAAGAGTTCTGTCTCCCATAGCGACAAGCTTTAGTCTTACTGCACTGTGTTCCATTGTGGCAGAGGAGCATAGTTGTCAGTCAGGGCTTCATCACAGAGCTTTAGATGAACTTTTAGGTAAGTAGGGTGAAGAGAGAGAGAGACAGACAGACATAGCCTCAAGCCTCAAGCCCCCTGCTCTCTCCCCATTTTTTACCCCATCCCCTTTTTTCAATAAGGGCTAAAAAGTAGATAGACATTAGGCAATAGGCATTTATTAAGAGATGGGAGCTTAAGTTCAATCATGCTAATAAAGTACAAAACTCTATGTCACCTGTTAGTTCCTACTGTTGTCTAACAGCAGGAGTTTCTTGGAAGCCACACAGCAGTGTTCTCATTAATGTAAAATTTGAATCCCCTGCTTTCCTTGTGCCTCATCCACTACCCATTCAACTGAAAGGGAATCTTAACTTTACTCATACACACTGCTTCTTCACTGTGCAGGATCAAGCCCAGAATGCACTAATCAAATGCAGCCATAATTCTTAATAGGCTTTGAAAATCATATGGGGAACTAAGATTTTAATATCAGTTACATTTTATATACCACATGTTGCATAATCATAATTATTATCATATTATAAGAATGACCTTGATTATTACTTTTGTCAAATTCATGACTCTATTAAGTCTGTTCTGACCTCAGTGTATGCCCATAATTTCCATTAACAGTAATATGCCCATCTGAAACTAAAGCAATTTTCTAATATATGCACGATGTAGCCCATATTACCTATCTTAAAGGTCTGATCCTGTGAGTAGTTTAGCACCTTAAAGGTGCTGAGCACCCTCATGGCTCAATCCTTTGAGAAGGATTGGCCCCTAATTGCTCCCACCCTTTAAAAAAATCTAGCACAAAATGACAAGAGTATTGATTCAACCTTCAAATACAAAGCAAGATAGGAAAATAAACTTGAATATTTTAGCTGCATTGGGAATTGTGACTGATTCATACTTAAAATCCCTGTGACACTCAAATCATCAAAAGTTTATCCACCTCTGTTTTCCAGTTTACTTCTCTCTGAATTCCCATTAACATTACACTCATCTAATTTGCAATTGCTGGTTTGCTAGATGTTTTTGTTCTACTGTATTATCCAGCAATGTTGGTCTTTACATGAAAAAAAAGGTTTGACTGACCACTTGGAAACTCTTTTTAGTTGTGTGTAATGCTGCCAGTTCTGACACAGCCAGAGAGACAACTTTAAAATGTGTTATGTCTGGCTGGGATGAGAGCCAGATTATTAACAGGATGACTTGTTTTGTGAGAGAGCAAGTGAAAAATTCAATACCACCTAGGCTTTCAATCCTTTCTCTCAATTTTAATGCCTGGAGTCTTTGAACTGATATTTGATTATTTATGAATGTATAATAACCGAATAGTGGCACTAAATTGAGGGCCATTATGTTCACGGGTGACATCAAGGCTCCAAAACTGTCCATTTCTCAATTTTTTAACACACTTGAATGACAAGCTGCTGATAAAAAAAATAAATACTTTGTGACAGAGGAAGAAATATGACTTGAGGGTGTCAGTGGTGGAATGAATATCATAGAGGTCTTCCATCACAGCTGTTAAATGTGGAATGGCATCTAAAACTGCACAGCTCAATAAATGGCCACTGTGTAGTCTATGTTTGTAATCAGGGCATGCAATCTGTAGCCTGATATTTGAGTATTTCTATGTGGGTGAAATACATATTTCTAATATTTAAAATTTAATCCACCGAAACCTGAGCTTTGAGATCATAATGAATGACTTTCAACTGTTACCTCACTATAATTTAAATTGTTTTTCAGATTGTATACAGTGTTGTTCTATACAGCATTGTTTAACAATTGGTATAGTTTATCATTTTAAATCATTCTAGTATATGAAATCATAATATTTTATGTTATATCTTTATGCATATTCTGTACATTGTAAATATATATGACTTATTATAAAGATAATATGGCATGCGTATGAGAAGTCCAACAATGGAGGTAATAAACAGAATTACCTCTCTGTACAGTTACCAATTTTCACTTCACAAATACCAGTATTTATAGGTGAAAGAGATTTTTTGCATATCTCAAAGAATTCATGAATTCAAACGGAGGATATTAAATGGCCTGTGACATGTAAATTCCTCTTCTTCGATTTTAGTCCAGTTCATTTCTTTCAACTTTGAAGTAAGTTTTGAGATTTTTTTTATGTTTTGTTTGTTTTGAGAATGACCCCTATTAAACTCATTAATTACCTGTCAGTCTGTTCCATCCCTTTTTAGTCTTCACTTGTCTCTAATCTCTTTTTGATTTTAACTTCTTATGAGGATGTATTTCAATTATGTTTTAATATTTGAATCATATTTTATATTGTAGAGTACTCAAACTGCATCTGTATGGGATTTGCATTATTAGTATTAATACTAATAATTAATACTAATATTATATTGATTATATTACCAAGTATCCTTTTATATTAATATTATGACATTATTGGTGTAACTGAAGGTGTCACCCAGGCGCTTTTATAGAGCATGCTCCAGATAGAGATGGAGGTTTAAAGGAAGCCAGACAGCTCAGAAGGGGGCTGACAAGGCAAGAAGAAGGATCTGCCCTGGGAGCTCCTGAGAAGGGATGCTGTGACAGCTTTTCTGGGAAAAGAGGACCCTACATGCTGGGTCCAGACAGACTGAAGGTCCAGTTAGCACTTTTCCTTCGTTACCTTTTTGCTACAGACTGCAAAATTTGGACAGTAGAGTAGGGGATTGGAAGTGGCCCAGGGAGGGCAGCTTCAAAGTGCTTTTGGGTGCCAGAACTTGGGTAGTCATCACAGGGCCCTGAGTCAGAGCCTGGTGGAGTGGGAAGGCCTGGACTTCCCTACCAAACCTCTCCACATTAAGAAAGGACTGACCCCTAACCGCTAGGTGATGCTTCCAACAAGTATCTACATTTACAATCTGTATCACAGTTAGGAATATATTGCAATAGTGTTGAATGGTAAGAAAATAACAACCTTTACTGAGAGTTGACATATCTTTATGATCTCTTCTTTCCTTTCCCTTTTTAAGGTTACATATGTACAGTAATGGGCTGTACTTAAATGTAGATTTTATTTGCATAAAACTAACATAACAGCTGGTGAAATCTCAGTACATTAAAGCCTGTAATCTCATATTCCATACTGAAATCTCATAGGGTTCTCTTTGTGAGCTGTGATGAGCAAAGGGCACCCTGCAGAGTGATAATGAATGCCTCCAATAGAAACCCATTAGAAATGAAAAAGGAAATGTAAACAGAAATCTTGCTGACTACTTTTTTTCTTTCACTTGCAGCCTAGTTTTAAAATCTGGTATTGCAAATATATGCAAAATACAACTGTGTATTATATATAGTCAGACATGGAAGCATAATGGAAAAAAATCTTGTTTCAGAAATTACACTGATGTGTACAGTTAAGTTTATCTACTCTGTTTTCATCCTATGGAACATGAGGATTGATGGACTTTGTAAATCTAGCCCATAGAATGTAGCTGCAGGTGCTGTTCTTATTCATATATATATATATGTCTAATACTATTTTATTTTAAAATTCCCTAAGCTACCTAAATAATATCCTGTTGCAGGGAGCTTCACAAGTTTACTACACATTGGGCTTGATTCTGACTTCACTTACCCAAATGTAAATAGGAGTAACTCCTTTGATTTTAGTGGAATTTACACACATGTAAAACTGGTATGTCAGAGCAGAATCAGGCTCTTTGTTTAAATGAGAAATTATTCCTCACTACTCATAGATATAAAAACATTGTCCTGTTTGGCCTGTGATCAGGTCTGCTTAAGGAACTATCACTTCAAGAAAAAAAAAAAAAAAAAAAAAAAAAAACTTTGAAGGAAGTGGACAGTGTCTCCTAGACACTAGAACCCACTACTTAGTGCCTCAGTTACTAATGCAGTGCTCATGCCATTGGATTTCTCCCTTTAATAAGTAGATTAAAGTACCAAGCATCGAGTATAAAGTGTCTCCACTGTGGGGAGCTTCTAGCTTCTGTCAGGACATTGAAATTGCCTATGATGCCTGAGATCTGAGTAGAGTTCTTCCACCTCTAGGCTGTCATATCTCATATAGCACAGAGTTCTTTTGGACATGAGAGCTCACTGGTTCACTAATGTCCTGCTCTCCTTTCCCCCAGTTCTCAGGAATGACAAATGGAAGGCTACATCCCACATAGTCTTACTTGTCCTGGATTGATATCAGAGGAGTCACCTCATATAGAGCCCAGCTAAACTTTCCATGTGGACCTATGTACCACTTGGACCAACTTCTATGGCCCACCATCCTGCTGTCTGTGTCAACAAACACCTTTTCTGGGTCTAATGAGCATCATTATCGGATGCCTTAACCGAGCCTTCCATTCATCCTGCAGCACCAGTTCTATTTACCAGAAGTGACCAACTAGGTGCTCACATTCCATGCCCGGCTCCATGCCATAGAGTCAGGCTTCGTATCCATTTACAATTTTAGAATAGGTTAAGACTCCTTCAGCCCCAAGTCTCTAATCATTCACTTTACCAGATCTAACTGCAGATATGGATGAGTGCCAGATAACAGAGGGAAACTTCAGTGGGAACCAGCTACTACATGGTTTGGTTAGTCTTTTGCCCCTGTATTCTGGTTGGATTACTGATTTTCACATTATGACCACTGTGGACTTCTACTGGAATTTCCTCTGCTTTTCCTTGCCCAGGCATATGTTCATTTCCAATTCGCCTCTTCTGAGGAAGAGGTGCACAGTTCATTGAAGCTGGCCACTCTTGGTGCCATATTTGTGGCATCATATCTTCAGGGTGCATCATCACTATAGAGTGTTTGACATCTACACAACACTTGAAGTGTCCAATGACACACAGAATAGTCTGGTAGAAGGCTGGAACCTGGTCAGTGATGCATCTCAATCTGTGAAGAGTCTGTAGAATGAACATAGAAAACACAAATCTCAAAGAAGAAGAAGAAAAAAATCCTTAGTTGTCTGCTTCTTATCTGTGCCTGGAAGCAAGGTGCTACCTTGAAACCAGAGGGGAGCTGAGCCCTGGAAGGACTGACACCTCAGAACCATATAGTCAATTTTTTCTTTTTATTTTAAATGTATTAAATACAAACTAAAATATTTATTAGGTAGAACTAGAAACTGGGAAACAGAAAAATTAGCCTGAAGTGGTTGGAAGCCATTTGGCATCTCCTGAAGAGAGCATCTTTGCTGCCCACATTCAGGGGGAGGGGAAAGACTGGCTGGAGAATTCTGTGTCCTCTGAGATATCTGTTTGGAGCACTGGAACAAGCTTGGTAACATTATTCTTAAATTAAGAGAAGTGCCTGAGAAACTTCACTGGAGGCAGGTGTAGAATGTATTATTCCTCAGACTGAGAACTCTGTTTCACCAGATCTTTTGCTAATTCTTATAGTGTTCAGATAAAATCTAGCAGAGACTGGGTAATCTGATATAACATACTCCAAAACAATCAAACTCCTAGATCTCTCTCTCATAATAAGTCATTCACACAACATAACATTTAGTATCTTATGTTCCTGATTACACAGACCTCTACCATTACATTTGGCAAGACCACTGTGAACCAATAAGTCCTCAAGGGACATTGGAAACGTGGCAAAACGTATGGAAATTTGCCACCACTTTACCTGACTCCCTCCATTCTTTGAATTCTGCAGATAATATAAAATATGTGGACAACTCTATATGGTTAGGTATGTATTTAAACACATGTTCTACAATGCATTTCTCCTTCCCCAGTTGAGGTCTTCCACCTCTCCCCTAATGAGGAGAGGAAATTAGGTTGTGCCCCAGGATCTCTTCTTCCTGAATCCAGTCAAAGTTTGGGGACCACACTGCAACCTTTGGCTTCAATGGTGTGTATATTGCCTGATCCTAAAATCCTAAACCCCTTCCCCTGAGTGAGGATTTGAGTATCAGTGAGGGAGGGAGGAAAATTGAAGAGAATTCTTCATGCAGTATGAAAATGGCATTTTCCATAGAAGATATGGCAGAGATTTTTAATGGCTCCAGAAATGACTTTCAGGATGTGGCAGTACATGTTGATCGGAAGGATTATCTGTCTACAGCTCTATGCTAGCTAGGATTATTGTTTGAATGCATTTAATCTGTGATAGTTTATTTGATGTATAATAGCATGATATTAATTACATGAATGAAGAGAAAAAGGATAGTTTGTTCTACCTTCTGTCTATCTCAAGTAAATTTTATTGCAAATATAAAAGACCGAAAATGGGTTTCCAGAAACAGATGAAAGAATTAGCCTGGCGGTAGTTAAATGTGTTTTCTACACCATGTGAATCCTCAAACTGTGGAAGACCAGTTCTGTACAGGTCTCAGCCTGCTCCATCTAAAAGGGGGCTTCACGCACAGGGCTACCCCTTTTAAACTCTTCTGCCCATCTGGTTCCCGACCCCGCTGTCCCCTTCTCCCCTTTTGCAGCAATTTTCCTCTTCCCCACCACACCCCCAGCTATAAAGCACTGGTGTGGTACAATCATTCTGTACAGGTCAGAATGATTCATTTAATACTATTACAATAAGGAGGGAATTATGATCTATAGTACTGGATATCTTTTTTTTTTAAAGTCTCCACACTCTTTTCTTGACCCTAACTAATATCTCTTCAAATGAATCAGAAAGTTCTGTTTTAAACAGTAGGTGCCTATTCTACCATCCTGACATTGAGTGCTACCTATTTCTGCCTTTGATTCTATTGACTTCAATGTCATTCTGCAGGGTAAGGAACCACTCAGCTTGAGAAAAGGAGGCACAATCTGACCCTAAGACATACAGTGCATATGGAGATAAGCAGGGCTCTTCAAATAGTGTTATAAAGACAGCTGTTTGAAAAAGGGAATTTTCCTTCTGTGTGAAATTTCAGCATTTCAAAATTACTTTCTATTCTGCATCAGAATGAAAAGTCAAAATATTGAAACCTTTAAGAAAACAAAGTTTATATTTTCAATAAAAAACAAAACAAATTTGATATGTTGACTCATGACAACTTTTTTTGTTTCAAAATGGCATTTCTAAATGGCACTTTTTTTTCAATAAATCTCTAAACAAACAATATCATTTCAAATTGACATTTCAAAATAAAAAGTTTGTTTGGAATCAATATTTTAAAACAAAAAGATGTTTTTTTTGTTTTGAAATATCAATTTGAAAATGAACATTTTTGTTTCAATTCTCCTTATCAGAAAATCAAAAAAGTAATCAAAATTGATATTTTACTACAAAACAGGTCAATTAAAATTAAACCAGATTTTCCAAAAGGAACAGTTTTCATGCCAAAAAAAAAAAAAAATCTATCAGCTCCAGTTAAGAGCAACAATATTCATAAAAGCCAAAGTGACTTCTATCATTTTTGTCTTGTACTTGATTATAGTAATATTTAGCATTCATAAGGGCTATATTCTCAGATTGAGTAATTCCTTACGCCAGGAATAGTTTTATTTTCTTCAATTTTAATGCCCATGGAATAGTATCACTTAATGTCAGAATCTAGCCATTTATGAAAAAAAGGGAAGAATATAAAGACATGTGAAAGACAACTGAGAAATATGTAAGAATTTAAAAAATAGCCATGTTCGTAATAGGCTGTTCAGTGAGAGATTTCCCTTTAGCCTGCTTACAAGAGCTGATACTATGAAACACAACAGGTATGTTTTAAGTTTTGGCTTCAATGGTGTTTATAAAGCCTGATCCTGCAGTCCCAAATCTCCCACTGAAATCAATGGGAGGGTTTTGTCCCACTCTATAAGTAAGGATTTGAATATCAGTTCCACAATGAATTCAACTGTGGCATCAGCTGAGATAGTGTCCTCTGGAGTTTCACTTTGAACAGATACCTCTAAGATACCTCATGTTATGTCTTATTTTCATACTAATTGAGAAACTGATGCACTAATTTTAACCTGGGTTTTCTTTGGATGTAAGAAGTGCTTTATACACAACTGTGGCAGTGCCTTGAAGTTTATTATGAACAAATGCTAACAACTTTGAGATAAAAGATTGAAAATTAAAAGTAAAAATGCTTAGTAATCAACAACAAAGAAACCAAAACATCTTATCTGTATTGTACCTTCAATATATGGAATTCATAAAACAATAATCTTATACTTCTAAAGATGCCTAGTACATTAATAAATCTAAAACATTTCTTATGTCCTCTTCAATCAATTTCTAGCTATTTCTCTGAGCACAGAATCTTGCTGACATTTCAAATTACAAGTTTACTGAGACTCAAATAGTATTTTGGTGTTCTGTCAAAACATTCACCACACAAAAGTCAGAGACATCCTAAATATTATTAATATTTTGCTGTGTTGTTTGGCAACATATGTTTGGGGAAAAAAAACAGGAGTAATAAGCTTTGAAGTCTATGCATGTTTTGAGGAAGGATCTTTCACAGGTGCTGAAGCTGTATGGGTCTCAGATGTTCTTAAAGATCTAAGACAACAGAATCTCTCTCCAAGCCATTAAAATGTGAAGAGCAAGTGAACAGATGTTCATTCCTTTCACTTAATATTTCAGGCAGCTGTGTAACTTCACTGTGTGGTTTTTGCTTTTTTTCCCCCTAACATTTAAAAACTAAACTGGGTTTAAGGTCAAGCCTGATGACTGTCTGAACTGGTTCTGACAGCTGTTTAAATGTTTGTGACATCAGTCTCAGAAGCTGGGACTCATGTCTTTCCTCTGCCTCAGCTGACAAATAGAGAATTTTCCTTTTATGTCATTTCCCCAGGCAGCTTTTCTTTGTGAAGAATTTAAGAATCAGGGAACCATGGAAAGTTTCTGAATATCTTAAACTGGATTCTCTGGCTTTAATATACACATGTATATTTTCATGCTAAAAGATGAGTTGTCATTGCTGAGATTAAATTATCTTTGACTCATTCTTTTTTCAATGAGCTGAAAGACAGATTAGTCTGCCCAGAGATATGTTGAATGATGACACTGTTTCTGCAAAGAGATCACAGCCTTTGTAAAGGCAGATTGACAGTAACAACCTAAGACTCAAATTAGCAGCAGCCCTTCAATTTTTGTGTGTTTAAAATTTCTATCTGCCTCTAATTGTGTATGTGTAGCTTGGGATCTCACTGAAAACATCTTAAATATACAGCACTAAATCTGCAAAGATAACTAGTAAATCTGGTGGGTACCAAATGTGAGTCACCTTGAAGGGGCCTTATTTTCAGAGGGTTGATGTTCAGGTCTTTCAAGACATGTCAGTTTAGGCAGGGATTCTCTGTGCCTCCATCAATGTCATCTGTAGCACAATGGCTGCCATATATAGCAAGTAGATGGGACAGAGAAAAGTCTCTGTTGCTGGGGAGGAGTTGGGTGACTGCCTAAAGTGGGTGCAGCCATATCAGGATACATGGTGTTGGGGTTCCCTGAGACCTCTTCCACTTGCTTCCCCAAGAACTCAGTTTGAGTCAGTATCATTACTTAGGTTCCTTTATCTGGCATACAATGAGTTGATTAGACTCAAGTATAAGGGGCGGGTATAGGCCAAAGTTACACAGCAAACCTCTTACTTTATATACAGAGCTCTTCATCAGTAATTTTCCTTCTGTTGATACTCACACCTTCTTGTCAGCTGTTGAGAATGGGCCACATCCACCCTGATTGAATTGGCCTTGTTAGCACTGACCCCCCCGCTTGGTAAGGCAACTCCCATCTTTTCATGTGCTGTATATTTATACCTGCCTACTGTATTTTTCACTCCATGCATCTGATGAAGTGGGTTATAGCCCAGGAAAGCTTATGCCCAAATAAATGTGTTAGTCTCTAAGGTTGCCACAAGGACTCCCCGTTGTTTTTACTGAAAGCTTAGTTATAATGAAATGTATGGTATGTGATGCATAAATATCTGAAAAAATCTGTTTGAAAATGGCAACCCTTCTTGGACAAAACTGAAAAGGATTTGTCCAGTGGTTGTTATATTTTCAGTAAATCCTTCTTTCTGGTATAACTAAATTTTGGCATCAAATTGATCCCTGAAGTCAGTGGGAGTTGCACCTGCTTATTTCACAGATAAATTTGGCACTTGATTAAGTAATATGTTTTAAAGAGAAGACATATGACTGAACAAATCATAGAGTATTAATCCATTGTATTATAAATATAGAAGAAAATATGCCATAGTTTTAAATTATTTTTGTTTTGTTTTTGTATTATTGTATTGCAGAAATGAAACTTACATTTGATTTTTTTCTAATTGAAGAAAAATCATCTCCATTGTATGGATGGGAAAAAATTTTCTACCTTACAGGAGGATAAACCATTAAAGTTGTTGATGTTCTCAGGTATTTCCTTGATCAACACTATAAGAAAGCCAATAATAAAATAAATAAAAGCACCCTCATTTTTGTTCTGTATAATATGAAATGACAATGTGCAGTAATTCCTATTCTGCTTTAAGTACATATATATATATATAAGGTACCCAATTTTTTACTCTTGTCTTGTCATGCCATTTGTCATTAGATATTTTACTCTGGTGATTTGAAATGCATTTGGAGAAACTATTTTCTGCAGATTTGTATGCATATGCTTACACAGAGGGAAATGCATGTAAATGAGGAAGTATTTGCACTGATTATAGCAATTTAAGCAAAAAAAAAACCACACAAGAGAAGCAGAATTAAACTGCATGTGACATTGCTAGGAAAGGATTACAGTGTCAAAACAGAGGAAGATAGACTAGAGTATGCCTACATAACCTAAGAAAAGGAAAAGCTGGCACATTATTAGCAGTAGCTTCTGATTTATAATATATATTTATACACATACTCCAACTTACTGTATAGCTTGAAATCTGGAAAAAAATAATAATTGCAACAAAAATTGCACTTTGTAAATCTGAAAAGGTGAGGTCAATAAGCAAATTAACTATTTTGTATATTTGTATTTTCTGCTCTTCCAGTGTGAGAAACAAATAAAATCCAAAATACAATGTCATTTCCCTTTAAAGACCTCATAATTGTGTCCTTGTAATGTCAGGTAGAAAGAGAGAGCTGAAATTATTTTCTGCCAATTCCTAGAGTAAATTAAGAACTGAAGGCATCTTCAACTTGTCTGACACTAGCATAGAAGATATTGTTTACTGATACTTTCCATCTTTGACAGCAGGAAGCGAATCCCACATACAACTCTTGTGTCCACATACTGTACTGTAATCCATATTTGGATATCTCCCTAGGGGGTCTGATGGTTTTCACTTTTTGCGTGTTGGAATGTCGGAATATCAGAGGCACCATATTACATAATGTCTTCAAATTATGTGAAACATAACATCATCTAAAATACTTCATTCATAAAATATCTTCATCCTGTATTTCACAATTTCAGATATTCTTAAATTTTCCAAATGAACCTCAGCAAGATGCTTATGAAAGAAAAGATATTTATCAAATGTAAAGAATGGTATTGTGAAAGATACCCACTATTTACATGCTTGTGCTATATTAGGGTTGAAGAGGGTCTGTTCTTATTCTTTGTACACACTAAGCTGCTATTAGAATTAAATCTCAAGTAAATTTAATAGCTAAGTATACTAACCATCTCCCACAGTTTTGAAAATAATAGGATAAGAATAGTTATCCTAGAAGTCTTTTATCTAGTGAATCAGAAATCCTTTATTTAATATTTTGAAGATTTGTAGCAGGAACTGTAATAACACATGAACAATAATTAATGCTAAAAAAGTCACTTGTACCTAGTAATCTAGAGTAGAGTGGTGCAGTAAAATTCATCTGCAGCAAAACCACATGATCTATAAAAACCCACTAACAAATTGTGAAGGAAACTTCAAAACCTGTAGCTACTGGAAAAATAAACAGGCACACTATTTTTCTTTTTGACTGACTTAAGGAGAGACTGAACATAAAATGCAAGCACTGAGAAAATAAGTCAGAATGGCTCCTGTTGATCCTCCTGAGCATACAAAGTGGTCATTGCCAATCAGAGAACCAGGAAAAATAACACGTCTTCAAAAATTCAACTTCCACTATATAATCAAACCAATTTTCAAACTAAAAATTTAAAATGAAATGGCAAATGCTGCTTCAGAATCTTCAGAGACATCTGTAGAGAATCTAATTAATTAATTAAAATTGTGAACTTTGGGAAAATCCCCATTGACTGAGAAAAAAATCACATTTGTAGAAATAGAAAAAAATCATTTTATATTTCACATAACTGTACACTCTCTCTCATGAAATCACATCAAGGGAAGATTCCCCTAATGGAATTGAATCTTTTGCTGTTACTTCCCAGATCTCCTCCTAGAACTCTTGTTCTATAATACTGGAATCTTAAGTTGTAAAGATCAGAGGGAGAGAACAAGCTCGTCTTCAATTTCTAGTATTACAACTGGTCTTTATGTGGGTTCAGGGAACTAGCACACAAACAATGAGGGATAGCTAAGGTGATAAAACAAAACAAAACCATGGATCAAAGGTTAGGAACCAGCAACTGGTTGCTTTGGAGTTATCTGATTCTATAGTCCAATGCCCTATCTAAGAGATTTAGATAAATGACACTATATTCTTCACATATTTTCAAAAAGTTGAATAATGTATTAAGGTTCTCATCATAGTTGAACATAAACAGATTTTATTGAACCAGAAATTCTAGTAGTACTGGTATTGTATTAGAGCTGGCATATGCATTAGCTATATGTTATTGATATTTTGCTTTCCATTTCTTGTTCCTTGAATTTAAAATGAGTCTCAAACAGAAGTTCAGCTAGCTTCACATTCCTAGATTGATCACATGCTAAAAATCTAAATCATAATTTATTGTTTAGGGTTTTCTGTCTTGGTAACTAAGACAAGTTGCTTTTCAGAAAGATATAAGGTAGGGATATAGGTGGCTGGACCAACACAATTTGCGAAAAATGGTTGTGTATTACATTTTTACTCATAGTACCAAATATGGCCTCAAATTCATGGAGTTGATATTATCAGATATTTTATTAAAATAAATAGTTTCCCCTCAAATTGTATTTCCACTTTAAATAGGAGAAGTAGAGCTGAAATGATCTGCTCTCTAAATATAGTGTACCACCAATCCAGAGAAGAGGAGCAGAAAATAACTGCCCCTTATCTATATGTCCCACTACTTTGCCTGGGAATAAGAACAGAATTCCCCCTAAAGTGGGTTATTTTAACCACGTATTTGTTGCATATTATGCATATGGTAGGTTCTGAAATATCCAGCGCAACAACTGTAGGTATAGTATCTCAAACATTCCCTTCAAGTAACTGGTAACTTCCAAAAATATCTAAGTTGTGTTATTCCAAAATTTGTGTTATTTTAAAATCATCTACCTCATCTGAATCATAACTATATATAGATTTCTATACATGGTCTTTAGTTTTCCTCCTTTTCATACATATTTCCAAACATATTAAATAAATATTAAAATGTCTCGTGGAAAAAATGGAGGCCACAATATTAGATGTAGGTTCAGAAGATTATCCAATTTCAAAATCTGTTAACGAGGCTCCATTTTCAGAACCATCCACCAGAAGCCCCTTAAGTAAGTGTATATACCATCCCAGATTTGTCATGAAAAGACATGAATGAATATTTAATGCCAGATCTATCATTACAAATGTGAAGGACCGATCCATCTGAGAATCTGAACTTCTCAAAGGACAGAGAACTCCACATGTTTGGTGCATAAGCTGCTTCACTTCAAATGCATGCATTGTCCCATATTTTAAAGATCTGCAGTGTGGTTCGGAGGCAGGCCTCCTTAAGAGCCTGAGAAATGTGAACTACACACTTCTTGTTTCTTTGTCAAGTAACATCAAAATATCCCAAATATAGAAAATTAAAATACAGATTTAGAACAGAAATGTTCTTGCATTTGGTATTTGTGATGTCACTGTCCCCCCCTGGGAAAACTATGAAGCCTGCAACTTACATTTCTCCAGATGTAAAGGTAGTGGTACAGTTCTCAAATTTTGTAGAGATCCAGTGCTAATTACATTTTCCAACAATGGCTATTTAACTTTTTCCTCATTTTGAAACTTACAAAATAATTATAGAAATTTTCTTTATCCATATAGTTAATTTTTAATTAAAATACACAAACAGCATTGTTCCATAACATACAAGTCACATTAAATGATCTACACCCACACATGTAACCTGCAAGTGCAGTATTTAAAAAAACTGTATGCTGGACAGCAGGATATAACAATGATGCTTATGTGTGTTTCTGGATTCTTCATTTCGCACATAAGATATAATATCTTATGCTTATTGCACAGAATGTAGTTTTGTATTAAATATGTTTTATTTTAAAGACATAGAAGTTGTTTGTTGTTGCATTACAAAATATGAAATTCCATTCTCATCATACCCCATAATCAAACATGTTCATAGACACTGTGTCACATTCTGCCATGCACATTCATAATCTCTTGTTGATAGTCATATTTATTTCCATTTACACTGCTTCACTCATGCTCATTCATACTGAATAAGGCTTTGTGCTTGGTTGATCATGGTGAATCAAAACTATTCATTTCACTCACTTTTATATTCATAACCTGTTCTTATTTTTTATTCATATTCACTTCTTCACACGTGCATTATCCTTCACCTTCAGATATTTTCATTCTGCATAGCTTTAAATATTTCCAATTTAGGGGGGACATCTATGAATCTCTTACATTTAAGAAAAATCCAATTACTGGATTTCCTTGTATGTTTTTTTTTCTTAAAAGAAATATTAAAGGTTTTAGTGATCAGGAAAAGTATGGAGAAATGGCAAAGTAGGATATTTGTTACACAGTTTGCCAAGCGATAGAATCTGCCACCCTCACATTGAGTAGCATCAATCTGTATAGGTAGGTCCACTGGTCTACTCAAGGTATAATGTACATCTCAGTGTGAGTAAGGGTTGCAGAATCTGGCCACTAGTGTTCTGAGATGCTCAATTGAAAGGTAAGTTAAAGAGTGAGAAGAATATATATATCCCCAATTGGATATATATATATATATATATATATCCAATTGGGGTTCTTAAATCATTGGGAAGAAGAAACCTATTTCAAAGGAGATATTTTTTTCAGTTCAAATAAATAATACAGAAAGGTATATGCTTCAGCCCAGGTACAGTGTGAGAGTAAAACATGCTACAATACAAAGAGCCTGATTCTCAGTTACATAAAAGCAATTTCACACCTGAAAGGGGGCCTTAAATTATATCTGCACCCACATGAAGACCCCTTTACACTACTAGAGTGGTGAACAGTGGTCTTAGTGTAAATGAGAATCAGGTCCAGAGACAACATGAGCCATATTATTATAGCCCTACTAATTCTGAGACTATGACTTCACAACAAAAAATACAGATGTATTCACATCAAGATAGCTAACTCAAGGGCACAGGTACATTTTAATTCATTGTAGATGGGTGAATTGAACACTGGGGAATGAGGATAGTGCTGACCTTGACTAGCTACAATGAGGTTAAAACTACAGTGCCTCCTCACCTCTAAGCTTTTACATTGAGATAGCTATCTTGAGTTAGTTATCTCAATAAAAAAACACATCTTTTTCTGTGAAAACACCACCTGAATAGCACTCCATCTGTAGCCTCACTGACTTATGTAAAGTACTACACAACTTGAATAAGGGAATCAGAATCTGTTCTTACATTACCTATTTTTTTTCTCTTTCTTTCTAGCCGTGTTATTTCTAAGGTGTGTGCTTCATTTTGTATACAAATATATTCTATTTTGTTCAAATAGGTACTAACAGATGAACTGTAATGTAATGGAAGAATAGATTTATATGTGATATTTGAAATACAGTCTTTGTAACAGCCATTAATTTGTTCGAAATTCATCATGCAGTTAAAATTTCATTTTTATATTTATGTGAATTACTATTACACACACACAGAAAAATAACAAAATTAGAGTGATGGGTTTCTTTCTATGTAAATACTTGGCATAGAAACTGCAGTTGTTGCACATAAATAGAAAAAAAACCCAAACATTCCCTATTTCAGACTTCAAACTTCTCTCACTGCCATATTGCCTGCCTGACTTCTTCCTCCATGTCTTTTTATTCTGTGGTTTTCCTACAATAGGGAGCTTAGTGGATTTCTCTTTCCTGCTCAAATCTGGCTGAATTGAAAATATAGTGCAGGAGGCAGGAAAAGGGGGATCTTTCCAAGTGGAGGTCATTTGCAAGGACAACAGCATGGCTCGCTTTGCTCAGGTCTTTTCTCAGATATTTACTTCAACAGTGCTCAGTGGTGGGATTAGGACGGATACTGAGCATTTCTAAAAATTCCACCTTTACTGTGAAAGCCAGGATGATAGGAAGCATGAAGAAGCTTTCAAATGTCTTTTCTGTGTGGCCAACTAAAGAGTGGAGGTGCAGAGACAGAGATTGGCAGAAGGGGCCTGTCACAGGGCGTGACTCCTCTCCCGGCTTCTTCCCTGAAGAAACTGCACAGACTCCATTGGTGGTGCCTTCACCATAGTCTTTTATTCCTTTCACCATTTACACAACAATCCCTGTGTGCAACAGTCTATTTACAGCATCAACAGTGCTTTTTGGCCCTCTCCCTAGGAGCTGAGGGGAACAAGGTTTCCCTCCTTTCGGTCCTCTGTGTAACTGGGCTCACCTCTCTCTCGCTCTCTCTCCCTTCCCTTGGTACTTCTTTATCAACCTCGGTCTGTTGGGCTAGTTGTCTCCTTATACCATCTGGCCAACCAGTCTGATTGTCTAATTACCTCCATCAGCTTTCTTAAGGGAAGTATTTAACATTTGAGTGATTAGGGTGCAGGCTTCCTGTTCAGCCCCTGCACTTTGTCACAGGGCCCCAGCATATTTGTGAGAAGAATATCATCATAAGCAGCTGCCTTGCTGAGCTCCTAAACCTTTTTAATGCAAATCCCAACTCTGGCAGGAGGGGAGATTGTATGGAGGATATAGGAAGCAGAAGAGGAGTGAAAGTGCAGCAGAAACTGTGTGGACATGGGGAAAGTTGCACGAGGAAGTATCTGCCATGTGAAACTCCTAAACAATGGCAAAACAAATACTGCCCTGATAAATCACCCATGATTCCTAGTTTGCTTCATCATCAGGGGCCTTTGCTGTTTAAACTAGGTTTAATATGCCACATAGTATGTGGGTCCTTGTTTATTATATGCTCTTTCTCTAAAGTGTTTCATGTTATCATGTATGAAGGTCACAGTATAGCAATATAGTTCTGCATTATACTTTATTGAATAACCAGCATTAAAAAGGCTTTAGAAATGAAATTAACCATTGTTTACACTTGTAACAGTTTTAAAAGGCCTCTTAAAACCTCTAAAATAAAACAGCAGCTGTTAAGAGACCTAGATAGTCTATCTGGAATTTCAGTGCTTTGCATGCGTGCCAGGGGATAAAGAACAGTATACTAACACATAAACCATTCCATGGATCATTCAGCTCCACCTAATGTTAAGGTGCAGAAAATTCCATACAGAAGTCTTTTAGTTTATGATAATAGACTGGTACACACATTGTGCCAGATCCTCAACTGGAGTGGAACTATGTAGCTCAGTTGGTGCCCATGCCAATTTACACCAGCTGAGGCTTTGACCTGCTACTATATTGTATACTTTTAAGTCACTGGATAGGAGTAAACAGTAGTTTCATAATTACACAAAGCCCTTTACTAATTGTTTTGTATGGGGGTGGAGGGAGCAGGAATTGAGAACTTTTATTTTTTTTAAACAGTGATATCAAATGCGACATTGTTGTCCCTCTTATGCTGTCTATAGTTAATGCACTTCAGACTTTAACCAAATGTGGGTTGTCAAACAGTTTTTACAGCTCCCAGAAGTAAACAGTCCAACTAGCTTGTCTGAATAATGTTTGTAAATTTGAGTAATCGAGCTTCCTGAAAAACAATGTCTTTTTCTGCATATGTCCTTTTATTACCTCAAGCTCTTTCATCAGCCAACATCTGTTCTTTGATTCAGCTCTTTCCTTTTTTCCAATGCTAATAGCTGTTAACACTAGACCTGCCTGTTACAGTTCAGGCTGTAAACAGCATAAAAATATGCAGCCTTTCCAGTGTCAAGAATCTTTAATGTAGTTTTATACTTTAAAGGGTACATGCAAATAAATATGAGATCAGCTTTCTGTCATGTTTTAACTTGACATCATGAGACAGCACAAATAACCTACTCAGTTGTGAACTAAGCACAAAGTGCAATCAGGCAACTGATGAGAACTCTGTTTAGTGTAAATCAAAAGTGCATGAGACCATTTTTCATGTTGATTGTTAATCATTTTACATATACACATTATTTTTTGGTCATGAATGCTCAGTTTCTTGAATGATTTTTCCTCTTAAGGAAAAAGCTGCATTTTGTAATACCAAAAATTCAGAGTTCTCTTCTTCCTATGCATTCATCTGCCTATCCATCCGGTGTGCCTATCATTACTGAGCCACTTGAACTCCTGTATGCATTTATTGCCATATGTAGCTGGTTTAAAAGACACTTGATAGCCAAAGTAGCACTAAAGCCACTCCAAAAAAGCTTTGCAGTTGACCTCTCTGTAGGATTTAGGGCTGTACTCAAACAGCTTGTTTGAAGATTGGGCTTAAAGAGCTAAGTGACATGTGATTTGGGATCACAGCATTTGCTGTAGGGAGATGAGAGATGGCTGGGGATTGTGATGGACCAGGGTAGCAAGATCACAAGCCTGCAAGGGGGCGGTAAACTGGGGTGGTCCTTAAGCAAATGTTTGATATGCTTTTATAACAACAACAAAATATCTGCAGGGAAACAAGTTATAGTAGCAAAGTGCATTTTTGTGCTCTATACAGCCAACATTATGAATATATCTATACTAGAGTTGGAAGGTGTAATTGCAGCTCAAGAAAACAAGCTCTAATCAAGCTAGTGGGCTAAAAATAGAAATGTAGCCACAGTGGCATGAGCAGCAAGAGGGGCTAGCTGCCCAAAGTACCTCCCACCCAAGAACTTAGGTATGTACTTGGAGCCCTCTCCTGCTGCTCACATAGATGAGGCTACATTTCTAATGCAATTGAATTTACACCTTCCAGCTCTAGCGTAGATATACCCTGTGTTTCAAGAGAGTTGAAACTATTTAATTTCTTTTAGTTTTAGTTCTGGATTTGTAGTGCAGAAGTTCCAAACTCTCAACCCCTGTTTGTTGATATCTGTGGTGTATTGAGGATTGTGTTGAAATTGCAAGTTATCACTAAAAGAGTGGGGATCTGAGGGGATTCCTAGTCCTGCTTGAAGACTAAGGGGCTCTATAGCAAAGCAGGAGATTGGAGTCTGCCTAAAAAGAGCCATCTTAAAGCATGGTGGGATAATTTGTGCCCATCTGTTTTAAGGATCTGTTTTAAGGATAATTTGTGCCCATCTGTTTTATTTCTTTCTGGTTTGGGGTTTTTGTGTGTTCTGAATTCTAATAAATAAAGTTGTACTATGTTGCAACCTTCCAGAAAGAATATCTATGTTTTTATTTACTTTCTCTATTTGTAGGCTGTGAAACATAGCAATGTTCAAATTATGTCTCATTTTCTGATCACATTTTAGTCATTCAGGAAAACTCTCAAACCTTGTCTGATCTGTTTCTAGAAGTGCCAAAGTAGTGCCCTGAATTATATGAGATCTTTCTATGCCAACTCCTTCTAATCTTTTTTTACACTTAACATCACATGGTAGTTATAAAGCATTGCTACTTTGCACATGTACGTTACAAGAACCACCAACAGGATGATAAATGATCAATGTGAAGATAGCCCTGACTGTCCTCTCACACCTTTTTTATATCAGTGTAACTCCTGATTTTCACTAGTGTAAGAAAGAGAGGTGTCAAGTCTCCTACTTTGGGGAGTGGGGCATGATTCTATTAGTTTTTGAAATGTATTCCTCCCTGTTTTTTGAAAGAATAAATAATGTAATTCATTTAATATACTGGCTCTATGTATTCACTTGTTTGTCTGTAAACCTCAGAGAATCTAGTCCTTTTACGTTCACAAATCTTGGAGATTCTAAAACATGAGACTATACGTCAAGAACAAATAACAACACTTTCTTGCTCTGTTTATATTTAGAGAGAGACGCTTCCTAGATTGCCAATGATTTGAGTTTAAAATCACAAAGAATAATATTGTGTCAGAATGAAATACTGTACTTACTGAAAGTAAAAAGCACATCACTAAATTTGCTCCTTATCTGCATCTAAAAATGTTGTTAAAGAAAAATAATAGAATGTTAGACTAGAATAATTAATTGCTATAATGGACGTTTATATGACATCTTGCTCCAGATTATGTGCAAGCTTCTTGTGTTCCTTAAGAATATCTTGAGCTGCTCTGGTAGCCCAAAGTAGCAGCTTATCTGGATAATAGACGATCCCCTTTTGTGGGTGAATCCTTGGGTCAGGTAGATCTCTCATAGTGACAACGACACCACCCTTCATTCCTGGTCCTTTTTGTAGAGGACATGGTTCAAAGAAGGAAGCATAAGAAGGGTGTTCTTATGCTCTGGTCACCCTGGGGTGCTGCAGAGACCTTTCTGGGGGCTAGACATCCCAGGATTTGGGGAATCTTGGACCTCTCCTGTCTTTGAGCTGTGTCTAGCACAGCTTGGTCACAGTGACTTTATGGCTTTATTAATGTTACTGGGACAGATTCTGACCTCAGATAAAGCAGTATAAATGAGATCAGAATCTGGTTCATCCAGTTCTTACTAGTACATATCTATTAAAGTGCAATACCCTTAGATCCCATATTTCCAAGATACTATTAGATTTACTTTTTTTCAGAATAATATGCACAAAATCTGCTATCTAACCAAAGAACTTCCAGAGCTCTCAGTATATAAGTTTTTTTTACATTATAATAGCAAAAATTCTAATTGGAATATATTTATTATAGGTGTGTAGTTTTTAACTAATGCCAGTTCAATAACTTGCTTTTTTATTAAACTTACATTTTCCCCCTTTTCATTTTTTAATAAATGAGTTATTGCACTTAGCTTGAGTGGGAAATGAACTGTGTATGTTTTATGACATATTTTGGTTTTTTAGCTATATTTGTGGTGATTGCTGACAGTATTTCATTCCTCAAACAAAGTAGATTCACTGATATTACTTAGTTTTCATAAAATCTGCCAATACAAATTTAACAAATACC
The DNA here is from genome assembly GCF_028017835.1 of Emys orbicularis. Taxonomy (NCBI): domain Eukaryota; kingdom Metazoa; phylum Chordata; order Testudines; family Emydidae; genus Emys; species Emys orbicularis. Next base: position 49,145,173 of record NC_088687.1, on the reverse strand, counting down.
ATAGAAGCTGAGGAAAGATATCTAGTATGAAAGAGAAAAATAACTAACCATGAAACCCTTATTGTCAAATCACCACTTTGTGAAGTTTAAGTGAGGGCTCCCTTTTGGTCTGGTGGAGTGGAGGATATTTAGAGACGAATGGATCTAGGTGGCTTTCACATTTGTCTGTGAAAGAATATTGTTTATATGATAACTAACTAGGATATCAATAGTAGAGTTCATCTTTTCTCTGTAACCACTGGAGAGGCTCTGAAATGTCCCCTTTCCCATTGCAGTGTCCTCATAAGTCACCTTGATTTGAAGATTGCAGCTGCAGATCATCATCATAGCTTTGAGGGGTAAGGATAGCTCAGTGGTTTGAGCATTGGCCTGTTAAACCCCGGGTTGTGAGTTCAATCCTTGAAGGGGCCACTTAGGGATCTGGGGCAAAATCAAAAATTGGTTCTGCTAGTGAAGGCAGGGGGCTGGACTTAATGACCTTTCAAGGTCCCTTCCAGTTCTAGGAGATGGGATATCTCCATTAATTTATATTTATCATAGCTTGTTGCTCCAAAACCACAGGCAAGACCTAGTATTGTCACTTATCTCAAATAGTTCCTCAGGAGCACAAGATGTTGACGGGGGCACTACATCAGGTAGTGTTCAAGTGGTTGCGTAGGCTCTCGACATTCTTATTTGGGGTCCTTTCACGTGGTCATATTGTCATCAGATTTTGCCAAGTCAGCTCTTGCTGAATTTAAAGTACTCCAGTATTTTCATTTGAGATAATTGCTGTTCTATTGTTCTGAAGGAACCAGGTTCTCAGCAGTAGAGGATGGGGAATTGCAGGAGTCCAGAGATCTATGGTTGAAATACCTGCCCCAGACCAACCAACTGCAATGCAGATTTTGATAAATTATACCATAGCTACGCTGGAGGCAAAGCAGGGCTCTTTTTTTGTGTGTGTGTGTGTGCTAACCAATAGGATGCTCATGATTTGAAATCTATATACAGGCTGTCTGGTTAAACTGGGTTTACGGCTGCTTTATATAGCTGGAATGCTGCAACAGTAGTCAGAATGTCCTGGTGAATTTGGCCCTAAATCTATAAGGAGTTTCCTACTGTACACAGGTGTCATTTGTTGGCATGTGGATAATGGTTAGCGGTAATTCCCCATCATCCTTTAGGACATCTAGCATCTTTATTTTAATATAATTTATCCTGGCACCCAGGAGGCAGCAGACCATTCTGGCACCTGGAGTCAATGGTCAGGATTGAGTAGTTTTTTTCTTTCTGGTGACTGCTTTTCAATTCTCAGATCATGCCAAATAGATGATCTGCTGACTTTACCTTGATTAGAGCAAAATACTTCTTACTGATATCATGGCAAATTATTCTGTATTCACTTTCCTTCTGTTCTTTATATCTGTCTAGATATTTATAAGTCCCTCATCACCATAGCATGTAAGTACATCACAAACATTAAAATTATATGCATCCAAAGAAGTGGGCTGTAGCCCATGAAAGCTTATGCTCTAATAAATTTGTTTGTCTCTAAGGTGCCACAAGTACTCCTGTTCTTTTTGCGGATACAGACTAACACAGCTGCTACTCTGAAACCTGTCATTAAAATTAAATTTATCCTCACATCAACCCTCTCAGGAAGGGAAATTTTCTCCCCATTTTACAGGCAGGAGCCTGAGGGCATATGCAGATTAAATGACTTTCCAGAGTCTGAAACTAGCCCTCTCAGTTCCAGCATGGTGTCTTAAGCAAAAAAGCATCCCTCCTAGTCTTTCTACAGTATCTATTATTCCTTAAACCCTCTGTTTCAATTTCTCTTTTATTTTGTCTGATGTTTGTTTGCTGTGCCTTTTATGTGGGTCATTTACTTTGGGATACATATTACATTTAGGCAAGAACATATATATTAAAAATGTTATTTGTTCAACTATAAGATTTTAAACAATTTTAAAATGTATTATTTCATGATATTTCTGATCATTTAAAATTTATTTATCAAATTGCTTAACCATTAGACTAGCATCTCATTCAAAATAAATCCCTTTTGAATGTGTTTGTGTGTCTTGTAGTAAATTAATATTTCCCCCCTCCCCGTAGGTCACGATTCATTGAATTTTAACATATCTGGGAAGAATACAGACCAATATGTAATAAGGAGTTGTGACATTAACAGAGTTTCTATAGCACTACAGGAAGCAACATAGACCAACATTTAACCAAACATTAATAACATGTTTTTAATAAAAAAAAAACCATATCAATAGCCACATTTCTATCATTGTTAATCAAGGTTTATAGTGATAGTGCTGATAGATCCTTAATGAATAAAACATGAGAGGCATTTCAGTTCTGGGCAATTACAGCTCACTTCAGGTGTTGTTATATGGCACAAAAGTAAATGACTATACTCATCCAAGAAGTCCAGTAATCTTACTGCAATGCTTTGGTTTGAGTATCTATTCGCTGTCTGGAAATAAATTTGACACATTAAAAATAAAGAAAGTTAGACCCTTCTAATTTACCAGGCATCCTAAATATGCATATGATATCAATGACAGGCAGTGAAAAAGCTCTTAATGTGTTCAGTGTTGTAAGTTATTTCTTAATTAACTATAACAGTGCTAGTAAATGCCATGCTAATTAATGTTCTTTCCAGTGTATTAAGTGAATCTGGTGTTTTAATAGGCTGATGATATTGTTCCTCTATCTGAACAAAAACATTTTCAGACAAAATTAAGAAAAGCTCTTGAATCAGTATAGATCACATCAAAGTAACTGCCAGTTCAATAACAATCAACTAATAATTGAGAATTGTTTTCACAAAAGCATAATTATGAATGTTTCTAGACCAACTTTACCACTCAGTACTTTGGAAAATCCATTCTCCAAAATCCTATAGTGTCTTTGAAAAGTATGTTATTAGCAAAAATACATTATCATCATGACTTTTGAGGCAAAATCATGTTCAGTAAGTGTTCTGTAGAGACTTCAGAATTCATACTACACAAAACAAATTAACTTCAGTGGGAGTTGCATTCAGGTATCTGAGGGAAGAACTGGTCTTTGGTATCTTCTACAGGGCCTCAGGGAAGCAGAGGAAGTCTCCCTCTTCTTTCTATGTCTCCAGAGGCATAATAATCTCAAAGGAGTCAGACCAGAAGTTGGGCCTTAACCCTGCCCCCACCTCCATTAACTTCAGAGTGACACATGCCAATGGATGGTTCATCTTGTATATCCTCAAGCTGCTTCTAGTTTCTTTTGATGGATCTGAATTCTCTGCAGAATAATGTCTGAACATGATTTTGCTGCATATATTATTACTATTCATGTTGTATGATAGTTGGGAAGCTGATGAAGGACTGAGCCTACTGAGTTTCAATGTCTCCTGTATCTCCTTTTGTCTCATGCAGCTCTACTCTTTCTCAAATGCCACCATCTGGTCCTACGTCTACATATGAAGTATATGAAATAGAAAACATTTCTACAATAGCCTTCATTAAAACAGTGAAATAAAGATAACTATACTGATTAATATCAGTGGTTGATATAAGTGTCAATTAGTGTGTTTGTAATTAATATCTAATGAATTTACTCATAGCTGTCTCCTTAAAAAGTCAATTAAATGCTTGAACAGACATTCCATATTTAATAAACTAATAAAATGATTCATTTATAGCATAATAATTACCTAGCAGCTGTTCTTATCTCTAATAATGTTATTAAACCTCAGAAATCCATTTTAAAAAATTAATATTTAAAATGCATCATACTGAAATTAAATGTTCAACTATAGTGCTATAAGTGTTGTTTCTTTTGAATCATTTCCTCCCTGTGCACTCACCCAAATTCTTCTGTCTATAACACATATACAACTTTGCTGTAGTTGCATGTAAGTGAGTTAACTTGGGACCTGATTCTCCTCTGCCTTGCACTTAGTGTAGTGATTTTCATTGGTGCTAATTGACCCAATTAGATTTAGTATCATTTTACACCGACTCTTCATAAGTGTAAATGACAACACAAGATGCAAGGCAATACAGAACCATGGTATTGTCCTCTCAGCATCTCAGTTTCCCTTTTCCACCTTTATAAAGTACGTTCATATCTACGAAAGAAAAGTAATATGCAAGTGACAGGTCTCTCTCCTATATTTATGGGGGAAATGTATCAATTACATTTAATTGCCACCTACTTAATCCATTTGACTAATAACATAATCTAAAAATTCCTTGTATTGGTTTTATGTTATATTGTCTTACAACAATTATAAAATATTTTATCTTGGTAAGTAAGGAAGTGTAAACAGTATGAGGAATCCATAAAATATCTGTAAGCCAATCCTGTGTTCAATTAATAAGATATGGATGCCATAGTTAAAATATCAACTGTTGGAGAATATATATTTTGTCTTCTCTCTCTTCATTTTAAGGAAACAGAAGAATAGGAGCCAATTAAAAAAAAAAAACGCTGTAACCATAAGCCACAATCCTTACTCTTGCACAACTCCATGGAAAGGATTACAGGTCTGGGCTCAAAGTCCAGTCACAAGAAGGAGGCAAATGGGTAATATTACAAGCAAAGAATGTTTTTTTCCTAAGGATGAGCAGTTTAAGGAGGCATACTAGTGTATGCACAAGCGTAAAGTGTGCATACAATCAGTCTGTATACTGGTATAGTTCTGATCAGTACAAGCCCCATGTGGACCCTGGCTTTCATTTGTGTTCACATGAATCAGTTGTGAAGGCTTTTTTTGTGCACCAATATTTCTGCATGCAAATGGTAGAATTTAAATACAAAAAGAAACATTTGCAAATTCTAAGTGACCTCAAAAACTTTGCATGTGCTACTTTGGTTATTTGCATGTGTACATTATAATATACAAAAGTTATATTCTCAAATGGAGGCTGGATATGGCATGCTATTGAAAATGCTTCCCTAAGTATAATCTGAGACCCCAATAGCAGTAGAAAGCAAAGTACTAAATTTTGTATATTAAAAAAATCTGATTAATCTCATAATTAAAGAATGTACTCCAAATTGTCAATGACTTAACTTCTTACATATTTTAAAGTTTTGCATTCTCTCCCTCCCCACTTTCCAAAAGACACAAATGTCTGTAGTTTATCCAAACCAGGTTTATTAGAGCTGAAAAAGAATTTAGAGGTTTTATTACTTTATTTTACTATTTGTTGATTAAAACCACATCAAAAGGAACGCTCTTGGGATTTAAAGAGCAAAATTCTAAATGAATAAGAAAAAAATGTCAGAATTTTGTCAGTTCAAATTGCTTTTTTAAAACATTGAATTTAGATACTGGTCGCTTTCTGCAAAAAGATCAGTGCTTTCAGTGGTTCATATTTTGAAACAAACCACTTTACAGTGCTGTTGTCAATCTGTTACCATAGAGGTTTACTTTGAGGAAGTAACCCAAACTGACATTAGAACATCTGTAGGTTCTAACAAATTGGATGATATTAACAGACTCTCTGATGTTCAGACAGTAACACAAGCTTTATATTTCTAATAAGTTGGCATATTTACTATTGATACACTTCTGTGTACTATGATAATTACAGATCATTGGTATACATAGATTTGCAAGTGCTTTGTTTAGATGTAGAGTGAAAGTATGACTAAGAAGTAGAGCAAAAATAAATCTCTCCATCATTTATTTTTATTTTCTTCCCCAATGCTAACTATGTAATGATGCAGAAAGATTAAGTTAATGCACTGTCTCCAAGATTTTTCTGAGACTGCAGAGGCTAAAGTTTGCTCTTCATTATACTATTCAGGATTTAAAGGATTCCTCTTTCAACTAAACACCTACCCAAGCCTTGCTAGCCCCAGTAAATATACCATTCTGAAAAATGCACTTTGTCCTTGCCAACCAATATTTTCATGATTTATGAAATCAGTCAGTGAATACACTATACAAGTTAGTGTGATTAGTGTTTTTCTAAAATATATTTATTGGAGCATAAAAATAATAGTTATAGACTTAGATGTATTGAAGCTCTAAGCAAATCGTTCTTTTTTGTGTCCTATCAACCCCTCTCCCCCACTGAGTCATCAAGTTACATTCTCTGCCTCTTTCCTTTCCATTCCATTGTGTCCCCCTTCATCTCTTTTCTTTCCCCTGGTGACTCATCAGTCTCATGTTCTCCATAAATTCCCCAAATCTTTTACCTTCCCTGACTTCTCTATTTTGCCTTCATTCCTGTGAGCATCTACCTGTCATTCTTACCACTTTGCCAATGTGAGCAACTTATCTTCTGGTTAGCCTTACTTCTGATGTGGTCAAAGCATTAGTATGGGATTAATTGACCAAATGGATTATTCCTAGTGTAGAATCCTGCCAGAATCATGGCACTCTCCTGAAATGTGGTTCTTGAGGTGACCATCTACCTATCTTATTATTTGAAGTAGTAGTATACTTGGAGGACCATTTCAAGTTCAGCATCCCATTTTTCCTCCTCAGAATAGGACATAAGGGCATTGACAGAAGAGAAAGACCTCAGCCACTCTTTGAGCTGCTCAGATCCTCCTGATTGAGATTTTCCAACCCCTGTAGTGTAGATCAAAGCAAGGAGCCATCATATGTAACACTTGATTATTTTTTGAAGTTAAATATGTCACCACAAAAGTGATGACAATTTTGAAATTATGATCACCTTAGTATTAAATCTCAGAGTTTACTACAAGATAACATTATTCCTAATATATATGAAGAATTTTGATTCAATCTTTTTTGCGGGGGGGGGGGAGAAGGGGGATGCAGGAAGTATAAGGCAGACTGAGGTGATACAGGAGATAGACTGAGATGGAACAGGAATCTGGGTGGCAAAGGGGACTGGGGAACCTGGGGATAGCTCCCCACACCCCAATGGTTAGGAGAGGTTAAGTGGAGTCGTCTTGAAGTAGTGAAGAGGGGAAATGCATTTTTGTGTGTAAATTTAAGGTTGTTCTTTTACCCTGAGATAGTCAGATAGAAATTGGGGGTTGGCTGCTTCCCCTCTAAAAGTGTTTGTGCGGGGGAATCAAAAGGAAATCAGAAAAAAAATGTTTTTTTTAAAATCTCCTTATATTTTTATGCAACACAAGGTGGGTGAGGTAATATCTTTAATTGGGCCAGCTTCCATGGGTGGAAGAGACAAGCTTCTGAGCTACACAGAGTTCTTTTTCAGATGTGGGTCAGGTTCTCAAGGTTGATCTACACTAGCAATGTATGTTGGTATACTATGTAGCTCAGGGGTGTGGAAAATCCACACCCTTGAGTGACACAGTTATACCAACCTAACTCCCAGTACAGACAGCACTGGCGGGGGAGAAAAGGTGGAGGAGTATATAAGACAGCAGTATGATTGCTCAGAGCTCCAGTATGAAGCTGGAGAAAAGCCTGTTGAGAGTCTTTGGGTTAAGTTTAGAGGCGAGAGCTACAACGGTGATGTCATGGTAGGCATCTGCTATAGACCACCAGACCAGGAGGATGAGGCAGGCGAGGCTTTCTTAGGACAACTAACAGAAGTTTCCAGATCACAGGCCCTGGTTCTAATGGGGGACTTCAATCACCCTGACATCTCCTGGGAAAGCAATACAGCAGTGCACAGACAATCCAGGAAGCTTGGAGAGTGTTGGGGACAACTTCCTGGGACAAGTGCTGGAGGAACCAACTAGGGACGGTGCTCCACTTGACCTGGAAGAATTGGTAGGGGAAGTAGAAGTGGGTGGCAACCTGGGCAGCAGTGACCATGAGATGCTCAAATTCAGGATCCTGACAAAAGGAAGAAAGGAGAGCAGCAGAATATGGACCTTGGGCTTCAGAAAAGCAGACTTAGACTCCCGCAGGGAACTGATAGGCAGGATCCCCTGGGAGGCTAATGAGGGGGAAAGGAGTACAGGAGCTGACTGTTTTTTTAAGAAGCCTTATTGAGAGTGCAGGAACAAACAATCCCGATGTGCAGAAAGAATAGCAAATATGGTAGGCGACCAGCTTGGCTTAACAGAGAAATCTTCGGCGGGCTTAAACACAAAAAGAAAGTTTCCAAGAAGTGGAAACTTGGACAGATGACTAGGGAGGAGTATAAAAATATTGCTCAAGCATGCAGGGGTGTTATCAGGAAGGCCAAAGCACAATTGGAGTTGCAGCTAACAAGGGATGTGAAGGGTAACAAGAAGGGTTTCCAAAGGTATGTTAGCAACAAGAAGGTCAGGGAAAGTGTGGGACCCTTACTGAATGAGGGAGGCAACCTAGTGACAGATGATGTGGAAAAAGCTGATGTATTCAATGCTTTTTTTGCCTAAGTCTTCACAGACAAGGTCAGATCCCAGACTGCTGAACTGGGCAGCACAGTATGGGGAAGAGGTGAACAGCCCTCAGTGGTGAAAGAACAGGTTAAGGACTATTTAGAAAAGCTGGACATGCACAAGTCCATGGGTCCAGATCTAATGCATCTGAGGGTACTGAGGGAGTTGGCTGATGAGATTGCAGAGCCATTTGCCATTATCTCTTAAAACTTGTGGAGATCGGAGGAGGTCCCAGATGATTGGAAAAAGGCAAACATAATGCCCATCTTTAAAAAGGGGAAGAAGGATAATCTGGGTAACTACAGACTGGTCAGCCTCACCTCAGTCCCTGGAAAAATCATGGAGGAATCCATCATCAAGGAATCCATTTTGAAGCACTTGGAGAAAAAGAGGGTGATCAGGAACAGTCAACGTGGATTCACCAAGGGCAATTCATGCCTGACCAACCTGATAGCCAGTTATCTCATCATAGAAGTCACTGAGGATATGGGAAAAGTGGTGGACGTGATATACCTTGACTTTAGCAAAGCTTTTAATATGGTCTCTCACAGTATTCTTGCCAGCAAATTAAAAAAGTATGGTTTGGATGAATGGACTATAAGGTGGATAGAAAGTTGTCTAGATCATCAGGCTCAACGAGTAGTGATCAATGGCTCGATGTCTAGTTCGCAGCCGGTATCAAGCAGAGTGCCCCAGGGGTCAGTCCTGTGGCCAGTTTTGTTCAATATCTTTTTTAATTATCTGGATGATGGGATGGATTGCACCCTCCACAAGTTTGCAGATGACACTAAGCTGTGAGGAGAGGTAGATATGCTGGAGGATAGGGATAGCGTCCAAAGTGACCTAGAAAAATTGGAGGATTTGGCCGAAAGAAATCTGATGAGGTTCAACAAGGACAAGTGAAGAGTTCTGCACTTAGGAAGAAATAATCCCATGCACCGCTACAGGCTGGGGACTGACTTGCTAAGTGGCAGTTCTGCAAAGAAGGTCCTGGGGATTATAGTGGATGAGAAGCTGGATATGAGTCAACAGTGTGCTCTTGTTGCCAAGAAGGCTAATGGAATATAGGGTGTCATTAGTAGGAGCAGTGCCATCAGATCGAGGGAAGTGATTATTCCTCTCTATTTGGCACTGGTGAGGCCACATCTGGAGTATTGCATCCAGTTTTGGGCTCCCCACTACAGAAAGGATGTGGACAAATTGGAGAGAGTCCAGCTGAGGGCAACGGAAATGATTGGGGGCTGGGGCACATGACTTACGAGGAGAGGCTGAAGGAATTGGGCTTATTTAGTCTGCAGAAGAGAAGATTAAGGGGGGATTTGATAGCAGCCTTCAACTACCTGAAGGGGGGTTCCAAAGAGAATGGAGATAGGCTGTTCTCAGTGGTGGCAGATGACAGAACAAGAAGCAATGGTCTCAAGTTGCAGTGGGGGAGGTCTAGGTTGGATATTAGGAAACACTATTTCACTAGGAGGGTGGTGAAGCACTGGAATGGGTTCCTAGGGAGGTGGTGGAATCTCCATCTTTAGAGGTTTTTAAGGCCCAGCTAGACAAAGCCCTGGCTGGGATGATTTATTTGGGTTTGGTCCTGCTTTTAGCAGGGTGTTGGACTTGATGACCTCCTGAGGTCTCTTTCCACCCTAATGTGAAAGGACCAGATTGTTTAGTGTAAGTAGTTAACACATATTTTAAGGGACCGTTTAAGATGAAGTGGCCCATTAACACACCTTCAGTCATAGGCCAAAAAAGGATGTGTGATGCTACACCTCATATTCTTCATGGAAATATGGTTATGTTATGGATATGACATAACTGAAATGTACTTTATGCAAGATGGCTCTTGTAAGATATTATTGGAAATGTTATAATGTACTGATGAATGTGTTTATCCAATTTGTATGCAGGTATCACTTTTGTATCTGAAGCTGGGAATATTGACCAGGTCTCTGTATTTCAAATGTGCTACACTGGATGAGGCCAAACAATGTTAGTGGCTTATTGAAGAAATGCACACAAGCATAAAGATCACCCCAGGAACTGTGTGCTATAGAAACCTCTCAGAGATAGTTTGACACAATGGGAACTCTTTGACCCGGGTCACAGCAAAAAAATGATTTCCAGCAAGTGGGGGGAAGATATAAAAGAGGGACAATGACAACATGAGGGGTCCTGACTCTCCCTACCACAATACACCTGAAAACAAAGACTGAACAGTGAGAAGTGATGGTCCCAGGCTAAGATCTTTAGCCTCTGTAAGAAAACCTGGGAAAGCCAAGGCAACTTGTGCCATAAGAATCTGCCAGCCTGTTCATCACTCAGGGTGAGAATTTGTTTATTTGTATCCTACACATCTAGTGTGTTAAGCTCAGTCTGCAGCTTTTATGTACTAAAGCAATCTGCTTTGTTCTGTTTGCTATCTCTTTAACCATTTAAAATTCACCTTTTGTAGTTAATAAAACTATTTCTTGTTTATAATAAAACAGTTTATGTAATTTCTAACTGGCGGGAGGGCAAAACACTGAGGAAGAGGGTGGATTTTATGAGTTTGTGCTGTACAGATTTTTCTATACAGTGCAAGTCAGTGTTATTTTGCGTTTATCTCACAAAAGGGGTGTGCATGTGAGTGCTGGGAGAGTCCTCTCACACAAAGCTGACTTCAGTCTGTGGCTGCAGCTGGATGTGGCCCTACCTGTGTGTTTGTGCTGCAAGAGGACAGAGAGCCTAATTCAGCAAAACAGGGAGCGGGAACCCAGCTGGTGGAGCAGGTGAGTCTCAGTGAAATCCCAGGACATCAGGTGGCACCCCAGAAGGGGGTCCAACCTGTCACAGGGTGGTTATTCCATTACTGGTTAATGTAATAAGACATAAATCCAGTGTCTTTATTCAAACCATATTTTTTATTGTCTAGCAAAATTATGAATTTAGGCTCCCAGCCTTGTCTTTTGAAGGTATTGTGCAGGTTTCCTTTGAGGATGAGGACTGAGAGGTCAGATATGAAGTGATGATTTTGTGAAAAAATGTTTGTCCATGGGTGATATGGTGTTTTTTGTCTTTTATAATTTTTCTGCATGAGTTCATTCAAAAGCATAATGATTGTCTGGTTTAACCCACATAGTTGTTGTTGGGCATTCAGTACACTGGATGAGATACACCACATGTTATGTTAAGCATGTGTAGGACCCATGGATTTTGAAAGGTGTGTTGTGGGGATATTGATCATTGTAGCCATGGAGATATGTCTGCAGGTGTTGTATCTGTTTGTATGGCATAAATATTTATGCCACTCCCTGCAAATCCCATCATAGAAGGTGTGTTGAGGGCAAGACTGAAGTTCATGCCACTAGAACCATTTTGTGCAGCTCCAGATTGTGAAGTTGATGACAGGCCAAAAAGCATGGCTTTTATCATTTAAAGCAGTTGACTACATTATGTCAGGAGCTGCACTGGCTCTTGACTAGCCCCAAATCCCTCTGAATTAACAACTGATTTTCAATTAATTCCCATGGACTACCTTGTCTTATAATCAATGCAGGTAATCATTCTGTTCTTATGCACTACCTCTCTCCAGATGGGAGGGGTAGGGGGAGAGGAGGAAGATTGTGAATGAAGGACATCAGGTGGTGGAAAAATTGAAGGTCTGGGGGAATGGCTTGAAGAGAGGTAGGATCTTTGAAAGGGTAGGTTGGGCTCCTGAGGGTAGAGAAAAAATGGGTGAAGACCTATCATAGCAAGAAAGAGTGAGAGAAATGAAAAATGGTATAGAGATGGAATCAGATAAAAAAGAGTGACATAAAAATGGGAAAAGGTGGGGGGGAAGCAAGACACGGACAAAACTTTTAGGTTAGTACATTTAATTTAATTTATGTTCCAATATTTTATTATATTTTCCTGACAGCAAGATGTCCAATTTGTCTCATTTTTTTAGGAAAGGTTGGAATGACTATTGTAGCCATTTATACTGTATTAGTATTTCTTGCTGTTCTGAATTCTATAATATAAATGGAGAATAAGACAGAGAAAATAAACTCAAATTCATCAGGATGGAGGCCAAGAAAATCCAGTTCTCTGCTTACTGCATTTGGGGGACTGTTCCATGGAAAATAAATAAATAAATTTTGACAACAATTCATTGGTGGACTCAATTTATTTAGCAATAGAGGAGGCTTTAGTAGGTGACTCCAAATTCCCCACATTCCTCTTTTAAAAACAGTCAATTAGGTTTCTGAGAATTGAGCAAAGAATCATGTAATTGGCTCTGCAAGAGTTCCTCAAGTTAAGAAAGAAATGTATTTTATTTGCATCCTAAAGTTAACCAAAATCAAAATTTACAAAATCAGTGTGGATGGTAGTGTATTACTAAACTCCTCTGACTGACACTTGCTCTGTTCATTTAATCTTTTTTTTTTTTAAATTAACAGTGTAGCCGACATATGGCTTGCATAAGGCTGCTCATTCCAGGGGCCAATTTGGACCCCACAACTGCCCAAATTTTAGGTAGTAGAAATGTGACATAAATCTGCTCTTGCCCCCACTCCCTCCTGGACAATGACTTGTATGCTGAGCATCTCAGGAAATGCAGCACAGAATCTAGCTCTTTTTTAAATGTATAAGCACGTTTAACACAAAAGCAGGGATAGTCCTTCTAAAATGAAAATGCAAGTCACTTGCCTTATAAATCTGTTCTTCAGCAGAGCTTTATTCAGACAAATGAAGCCATGACATGTGCCTTGCTTTGCATGACTGTTTCCGTTATCTTGCTTTTATTGGCAAAACAAGTCACAAAACACAGAACTGTAATTCCACTTTTTTCTGCTGTAGCCTCAGATGCTTAACACTTTAAAATGGTTATTAAAAAACAAAAACAAACAGCCTTCTACTTAGTTGATCCCAGTAGCTTTAGCTGTTACAACAAGATTTCACTGAGCTGCTTGTAGTGAAACCATTTTCAGTTTTTAACCTTTTTAAAAAAAAAAAAGATGACCTGCAATGGAAAACGTATGAGTTTGCGTTTGCTTATTTATCATGTATAAAAAATAAAGTCTGAAAAGTTGTTTTTGTCAAATAAATGCTTTATTTTCCCCATTGCATTCTTTCCCCATTAGAAAAGCTTTTACTCCTCTGGCTATGGTGACTGCACAGCTAGTACAATTATGATATTACAAAAAACAAGACTAAAAACTGAGGAATGGAAAAGGAAAATGAATTTTATTTAGATCATTTTAGAAGCTTGTTTAGTTAATCCATGTTTAACTGCAATGCTTAATGATCATTTTGGAGACTGGATGGCAGTGGGCCTCTGCAAGGCCTACACAGTCCTTCTAAAGTGAGGTGAATTTCACTTTTTAAGAAAATCAGTTATGACACATAGTGTGAACTGAAGCAGTCTACCCTATTCCTTAGCTTCCTGTTGATGTTTATTTTCTTCTCAGCCATCCTCTTCCCTTTAGTAAATTTTCCTGCTCTATTGCCGGGCTGTTTTTATAAGTGGCACCTTAAAGCTTTTACAAAATTAGGTATTCACATGTCTGTGAAGGAGCACATGATACAAACTTCAGCGGCTCCTTTCTCCTTATGCCACTAAAATCAAGTACCCTTTTAATTTCCATTGTGTTTTCAGCATGGCTTTAGTTCATCATTTGTCTTCCTTACTTTAGCTCAGTAAGTGTGCTTTTGTCTGGCCTTTCCTTTGAGATCTTTTAGGCTATTACTAAACAGCTTATTACAAAACAATGAGTACTTTAAAATGACTATATAGAATGTCTGTTGTTTGAAGAGTTCTAAGGAGAAGTGTGGAGAGGATGATTTAATAATAACACGATTGTTTTCCTGTGCTGTTGAAGCTAACAAAAATAATTCACCTTTCAAACTAAGCCATTGAAAAAAAGACTAACTAAATGACACTTCAGTGGTTGGGAGGCCTAGAGGATCTGCTAGAAAAGCTGTAATTTCACCCAGGCTGTGAAAGAGCTGTAACACCCACTCATTGAGACTTTCTCAACGCAAAAATTAGTCTGTCCCATACTCCCAAAATAGAGGCAAAAAGCTGCATTCCAGTTATTTGCCTTTTATATTATTTGTTTAGGGTTTTCTACTTTTTCTCCATTTTTAGGAATGCAATTTTACCTCTCCTGGACCATGACAAGAAATGAGGCTCACTGAACCTGTGGATCCAAAGAATAGTTTCTGTGGCAACAATTACCACTTGACAGCTTTCAAAACATCCCTCTGCCACCCTTGACTTGTTACTGTCTTAGTAATACATATAGTAGAGGTTATCACACTGTGGATGATCAGTACTTATGAGGAGTTAAATAGACAGGCATCAAGAAGGTTACATAAGCAGCAAATGAGAAAAAATACTCTAACTTTCAAATGCAAACTATTTTTGACAGGAATCAATCTGTAACTGAGCTGTAAATTTCTGAGTAGACACTAGCAGACAAATTCTACTCTCACACTGGTGTTTTTACTGGTAACAACAGATAGATATAAAACACAAATTACAATATTCCAAAAAGACAAACCTTGTGTTTTATGATAAAATTGGTTTTCTAATGCTGGCACTCTAGTCAGAAATAGTGAGGCATTTCTAGTAAATTCTGTAACTGTGTGCAGGTGCACATTCAATTTTACTTGTATTTATTTACCGGTCTGACTTTATTTACATTCCAGCACTGCTCCCATTTAAGTCAATGACAGAACTCTCATTGACTTCAGTGGAGTCAGGATTTCATCCGATGAGTAAAGTTGACTCTATGGGTTAAATGTTTAAAACAGAGTGATTGAGAAGCCTAAATCTCACTTTCAAAAGTGATTTAGATCCTTAGAGCAAGATTTGGGGAGTTTAGGGGCTTTGAAATCCCACTAGGTGCCTATCGCCATCATTATGCACCTAAGTACCTTTAAAAGTCTGGCCTTTAGAAACCTGGGTCTCACTGAAAGGCAGTGGGACTTAGACTCCTATGTGTCTGTCACAATAGATACTTTTGAAAAAATTTCCCTATACCCTTTGTTTGAAATATTGATACAAAACTTTTCTTATTTGTCTTTGATGCTATACTGTACTTTTTCTAACAAAAATACTGAACAATAAATTATATGCAATGCTGTATTATTTTTCATCATTTAATTTATCTACACTTTTGTTAAACTAGTGAAACTCCCTTAATCTCGAACAAACTGGGTATAGGAAAAAGATATATATGCACTGTTGTCAAACACAGAGAAGAACTCTTTCATAACTCCCTCCCCCCACACACCATAATAAATATGTACATCTTTCATTGATAATCCTTAAAAGTTTATCACCAATAGAGAATTTGTTTCAAGCAGATGTTTCATGCTAATTGCTGAAGTTTAATCAACCAACATTGTCTTTGGAGAAACAGTTGTGATTTTCCCAGAACATTAAATTACAATGATTATTCCAGCCTGGATTGAAACATTAATGGCAGGAGAAATCATGTATTAGTATTTAGTAACTTTGCTATTTCAAAAGCCTGTACATGACTGATTTGAAAGCTGGTTGAACAAGACTTGAATGATTAATGTGTACCATTCATCCATTATCTTTACAGGTAACTCAGCTGGTGATTTTGCAGTGTTTTATCAGATTGCTTCAGGGAAAACATCATTAGTGACCCCATCACTATGAGATCTGGTTTATTCGCACTTGGGAGCAGTTAATACAAAATGCCATAGGGGTTTCTTGGAAGGGCTTGCAATGCCTCATGGGACATTCATACAGGGGGGACTGGGAAAAGGCTTCAACATCCCATTATGTAGTTTTCTCCCTCCCACCCCTGATTTCAACTGGAATCCATAATATGTTGTGCCTTTTCAAAAGGCTGGCATAGCTGTGCATATGCCATATCCCAAGAAGCATGGACCCCACTCAGCTGTGAACGATTGTTGTCCGCATTACAAATACCACATGCCTTATTCTGCAGTATTTCCAGAGCCATGAGAGTCCTTCAAGAAGCCTTGCTGGAAGCCATAGAACAAAAAAATTCCCGGTTGCTGCTGGCAGTCGGGCAGCAGCTGAACATGGTGGAGCACCATTTCTGGTCCCAAGAAACAAGCAATGGCTGGTGGAATTGCATCGTTATGCAGATATGGGATGACAAGCAGTGGCTGCAGAACTTTCATATGCACAAGGCCACTTTCCAGGAACTGGGTGTGCGGAGCTCTCCCCAGCCCTGCAGCACAGCGACACTAAAATGAGACCTGTTCTGACAGTGGAGAAGCATGTGGCAATCTCTGTGTGGAAGCTTGGAATAACAGACTGCTACTGGTCAGTGGGGAATTAATTTGGAGTTGGTACATCCACCATGTGGGCTGTTGTAATCAAAGTATGCAGGGCCATTAATCACCTTTTGCTAAGAAGGATTATGACTCTGGGCAATATGCAGGAGATTCTGCATGGTTGTGCCACAATGGGGTTCCCTAACTGGGAGTGGTGATAGATGGAATGCATATCTCTATTTTGGCACCAGACCACCTTGGCAAAGATTATCTAAACAGAAAGGGATACTTTTCAATGATGTTGCAAGCGCTGATGGTTCACCGGGGCTGTTTTACTGACATCAACATGGGATGGTCAGGGAAGGTGCATGACACATGCATCTTTAAGAACACAGGTCTGATCAGAAAGCTGCAAGCAGGGACTTTCTTTCCAGAATGCAAAATAACCATTGGTGAAGTTGAAATGCCAATAGTAATCGTGGGAGGCCCAGCCTGCCCCTTACTCCAATGGCTCATAAAGCCATACACCTGGAAAGCAGCAAGGATCGGTTCAACAATAGACTCAGCAAGTGCAGAATGGTGGTTGAATGTGCCTTTGGCTGTTTAAAGGGTTGCTAGAGCAATTTGCTTACTAGGTTAGACCTCAGTGAAAGCAATATCCCCTTGGTTATAGCTGTCTGCTGTGTGTGTGCCTCATAATATCTGTGAGGCAAAGGGATAGAAGTTTCCACAGAGATGGTCTGTGGAGGGGGATAGGCTAATTTTGAGCAGCCAGATACCACAACAATAAGAAAAGCACAGCGTGGAGCACTGTGTCTCAGCGAGGTTTGAAAACCCATTTCAGTACTAACCCACAGAAATGTGCGCTGCTGCTTTGTATTGTGCCTTCCCATAGTGTGAACCTTGCTGTGACTGCTGGGTTTTTGTCTCCAGCACATCCATTGCCTCAGTTTCCCTGTCCCACCCATTCCCCCCATTTAAAATTAATAAAGATGAGTTCATTCTCAAGACATGGACTTTTATTGAACAAACACACTGAAACTTAAAGAGCACAAATAGAATGTTACCTTAGGCACACTGTGGAATAAAATTGGTAGGGGAAAACACATTTATCTTGTCTTTAAAAGCACAGTAGCCTTGCCTGTCACACATCATTATTCTTAGGACCCTCCCCTGGAGTTGAGTGGAAGGGATATTGCAATGCCCACCCCCACCCCATCTCCTGGAAAGTTTGGGAGAGATGGAGGGGGAATACGGCGATGTTGGAATGCATTTGTGCAGGGGCTGCAGAGGAAGTCTAGCCTCAAGGTGCTTCTCCTGGAGGTCAACCAGACACCTCATGTCAGTTTGTTCCTTCAGAATCCCCAGTATCTCTTGCTGCCTGCCATGCTCACTCTCATGGGCTGTTCTCCTGCCACCATGTCCAGTTTTTCAGAGAGCAATCCACCACGCTCTGCTCGATGTCCGCTGTCTGAGAGGCATACATAATCTTGTTAAACATGTCATCACACATTCTCTTTCATCTTCATCTTATCTGGAAAAGCCTCTCCACTGGTGTGGAGGAAGAGCTGAAGGCTGCACTTTCAGCTGTAAGCCATGGAAAGCACAAAGCAACCATTGTCAGTACAGACCCAGTGTCTAGTGAAGAGTTGCTATATAACAATCACTCCCCTCATGGAAGTTTAAGGCAAAACATTTTCATTTACACAAGATATTCACTGAACTGATTTGCTGTCCCAGTCATGGTGAGTATGGCCCTGGGGCATGGGCACTGGACCGTCAGCAGCATTGGATGGGCAATCCATGGTGGGACCAAAGGGGAGCAGGGAGACATGCCACCTTCCCTTTGTAACATAACAGTCACCCTCCCAAACGGCAAGCCTTGGCAGAGGCTGCATGGGGGGAGGGGGAGGGGAGGAAAATGTGCTTGCAGTGGCAAGTGGGGACCACAACATTTACATCCCGTCCCACCCACTTCTCATCACTTCTAGCTATTGCCTGAAGCTCGCAGTTACTAAATGTCAATGCTGACCCCGGCACCCAAACTACAGCCATGTTTTGGAAACTGTGGGTGAAGGGGCAGAAAATCACAAGGCGGGGGGAGTACAGACACTATTGTTTGTGGTCCAAGCAGTTGAAATGAAAACTACTACCATCTCCCCTAGGTGTGACCCTAGCTGATATCACTCTCCTGAAGGAAACAGAAGCAGTAAGGGAACAGATGCTGCAAGTGTCCAGGTACAGAACGGCTCTGTATGCTGCTATCCTGTGTACTGAAATGATGCCAGCTGAATTAATACTGGAGTAGCATTGGAAAGTGTCGTATTGAAGTGGAAGAAATAAGGCAGCCCTCCTAGAAACCTTCTGCAATGGATTGCACAGTACCCCCAGGAAAATTTCTTGGAGATCTCTATAGAGGATTAGCAAGCCATCTCTGTGTACACTGTCTTTTTCATGGAGCATCCTCTGCCTAGCTGGTGCAGCCACTGGGAAGGATAGCCACTCTACCTCACCTTGTTAATTTTAATAAAAAATAGAATATAAGAACATGTGACCTCAAGATATTACTTGAAATTGCATACTCACCAGAGATTCCTTCCCCAGCATCATGCTCAACCATGATGCTGTTCTGCGACTGGCTGGACTACTTGGGGGTTACAAACAGTTCCTGGCTCTCTGGGAGAATGGATCCCCCACTCACCTGTCTCTCATTCTCTTCCTCCACTTCCTTGTCCAAGACCTCCTGTTCAGTGTTATCTGTGCTGGCCTGGGACTCCAGCTCCTCAGAGGTATCCATGCTGCTCTTGGGGGTTGTGGTGGGTCGCTTCTGAGAATCGCACGCAGCTCCTTGTGGAAGAGACATGTCTGTGGTGTTGAGCCAGAGTGATTGTTTGCCTCCCTTGCCTTCTGGAATGCCTGCCACAGTTCCTTGATTTTCACACGGCACTGCTGTGTGTCCCTAGTGTAGCCCTTTTCTGCCATGCCCCACATGATCTTCTCAATTATGTCTATGGATCAGATGTGTGCCTGCATAGCCTCTTTTTCTCACAGACCAAGAAGATCCACTATCTCCTGTGTACTCCAGGCACATTTGGAGCATGAAGCAGCCATGATCAGCTGTGCAGGAGATCTCTCCATACCAAAAACCAGGAAATGGAAAGTCAAAAGTTCCAAGTCCTTTAACCGGGGTGGGGATTTTTCCTGTGTATCTGGCTGCTGTGCAGCAGAGTTGAGAATGTTTAGCAGAGCGGTCATAGCAGAGCACTGTGGGACACATCCTGGAGGCCAGTTAGGTTGATGTAAGCAACACAGTGTCTACGCTGCCTCTATGTCAACCTAACAACATTGAATTAAGTGCTACCTCTTGAGGAGGTGGAATAATTAAGTCAAAGTAGTAGTTGAATTACATCAGTGGAAGGGACCTGGTAGTGTAGACATGTTCATTATTAGGTCTGAGCTTATGTAAACCTAACTGCATAGTGTAGACCAGACCTGAGAAGAGGGCTTTTTATTATTGTATTTTCATTTTATTTCTCTGATAAGAATATTTTTGGCAACTTGGGCTGGATGTGGATGGAAACTGAAAGGGGGGAGAAGGAGAACAATGGATTAGTGGAAGTGTGTGGGCACACAGCAGCAGAAAATGGAAGTAGCTAAAAGAAGCATCTCAAGAACAGAAAGAAAAAAGAAATTTATTATTTCAATGATGATTCTAGCAGTACACCACCCATCACAAAGTCAGATCAATTGCAACATTCCTCCTGCGTGTATTAGCGAAGGAAAAATAAAAGTAGATGGGGAGTTCTATCATTAAGCCTACCAAGACCTGATTCAACACCAATTAAATGAGAAGAAAGACTTCCTTAAGCCGCAGAATCCAACACTAGCAGAACTGTGTGATAAAGAAAAACTGGAACTGAGTGCAAACTGATGTTAGGTCTGGGAAAGCTACTCACAATGTCACAGCTAAAAATAAGGTGGAACAGATTGTTTAGCATACGTAGTTAGAAAAATCTGTTCTGCTCTGTATTTAGCTGATACTGAATACCTTTTCCAGACATGAAGTAGAGATCTGTGTAGCTCAAAAGCTTATATTTTATGGGACCAATTTCTGTTGGTGAAAACGATATTAACTCACTGTGACATATCAGTGTACAATTCAGAAAAGCGGACAGCTGTGCCACCCCTGCCCTGCAAGCTTGGGTTCCTTACAATGCCTTGCTGAAATAACTCTCACCAGGGCTGCTCATAAACAGACTGCCAGCATGAAAGCCATACCCTGTGTGTCTGTGTGTAGCCTCAACCTCTCAGTTACATCCTGGATCTCACCAGCTTTGGTTATACTGAAGAGTGATCCCAACATACACCCAATCCCAGATTTTCTTTCAGAAATGTATGTCCTGTACTGCCCAGCCCTCTCTTGGATACTACAAATATATTAAATCCATTATTCCTGTAAGGGAATAATATGCCAGATTATTACCTTAAATAGAGTTACCAAGATACTTCATCTTAAAAATGCTGGTTTAGATAAAACAGTAAGTTTATTAACTACAAAGATAAAGAATTTACATGAGTACAAATAATGAGGGATAAAACTTAGAAATACTTACAAGAAACAAAGATAAACCGCGTAGTAGTGCCTAATTTAACAAATTATATTAGATTCAAGCAAAATTCCTTCACCACGTGTTTCACCACTGATCAAATGCTTCAGGATAGGACCCCCAACTCACATGGTCCAACAGCTGTTTTCCTTCATCTCCTTTGGTGCAATGCCAGAGAGAGACAAGGCAAGAGAGTGGTGTTTTGGGGTGTTTGTGCCTGCTTTTTATAGTTCCAGACCCCCTCTTGAAAAACATTTCCAGCTGAGACCCAAGAGACAAAGAGTCTATGTGAAAGTACCGTTATGTTCCCCCGGGCTTTTTTCACCTATTTTAGTTTTCTTTGTTTCCCTTCTTGCCTGATGACTCTGTTTATTGCTTAAATGCAAATTAAGGCAAGCACACATTCCTTTGTTTAGGACAGACCAGTTTGCTGACTTCTATCTGGGCAGGGCGGTGGGGCTTGGAACATGTGTTAATAACATCATATAAGGGAATCTTATACACCTCTACCCCGATATAATGCAACCCGATATAACACGAATTCGGATATAACACAGTAAAACAGTGCTCCGGGGGCACGGGGCTGCACACTCCGGCGGATCAAAGCAAGTTTGATATAACGCGGTTTCACCTATAACACGGTAAGATTTTTTGGCTCCCAAGGACAGTGTTATATCAGGGTACAGGTGTAACTACTTTTTCAGTGTTGCCACAAATATTTTATGAGGGCAATACTGACCAGCAAATTATGAGTTTTCAAATAATACTTTATAAGGCATACCTTGTACAAAGATTAGTACAATAGTGTGTAGGATGTGAATATAGGGGTTTATTCTGTCACACTCCCCCACCTTATCTCTCTAATGTCCTGGGACCAACAGGGCTACAACACTGTTAATTGATACACAGCTGTCTTCCTGCACTTGCATTCAGCCTCAAACAATGATTATGTGAAATCTGAGCTGCCCCATTCATCGCATTGTGGTGATAACTGAAACAGAAATGACAATTTAAATGTCAAACCGTGTCAGCTATTTCACTGTTAATCAGTTTAGCAGCAACACCCAGCTGATGTGCTTATTGTACAATACTTATCTCATTGTCATTCTTCCTCAGGTGTTTACCCTCCAGCTTATTCTTGACAACTTTAGCATTGCAGTGTAGAGTAACAAGTACAAAAATATGCAGCACGCAAGAAGCAAAAATACAAAGACATTGCCAAAGAAATTGAAATTAATATGAAAGAAACATGGCACTAGTTATGTCAGTAACTTCTCATTGGTGTGAGTACGGTGTTCATAATCTGGCCTAAAATAAACAACAGAGGGACTACTATACTGAATATTATTCAATATAATCATTAAAACTCAACAAAAAAATCTTATATTTTTAATTTAAATGAAGCTGCCATAGAGTTTCCAGTCTTCCAATTTCGTCCCTGCAAAATCTAGGTGGAACTTTGACTAGATGATCTAATTATCCCTTCTGACCTTAAAATCTGTAAACCTCTTGTCTAACACAAGCCATGGAATTTCAGAACTTGTAGCAGAGTATACAGAACCTTGGTTATAATGACAGCATCCACGCTGTTAGATGTTATTGAGAAAATATTGCCTAAAACCTTCATGCACCTTTTTTTTTTCACTTTCCATGAATATTTGGGTGATTTAGTTTTACTGTTGCAAACATTCATGCAAGGAAAATTTAAAATCTCAATGTACAAAATTCATGGATACCAAATTTTAAATTCTCACATCAGAAGTCATGCTGAAAGTTCTTGCAAAGACAGTTAGTCAGGAAATAGAAACAATACCATTTTATTTATTTGAGCATTATAAACTAAGGAACACATTAAATAGTCACATTAAATTCAAATAGTTAAATATTCAAAATATATTTGTGTAACAAACTTGAAAATCCAGTAAAATCAAGGATTTCACTATTTGCTCAGGGATATTCCGTGAGTAGAAAAAGAGAGTTGTGAAAATAACACATAATGAATGATTCATTCAACATATTTAGCCTATCATTTAATATCATTGGCCAATATATAATCTTGTTAGTAAGGCTGAGTTTATGTGAGGCCACTGAAACCAATGGAAAGCTTCAGGGTTAAAATAGAATGCCACTTTAATGAGTAGAATGCTAATACCCTTCTCATTTGGGAACTGACTCATTTGGTATGTTTCTTAAGTAAATCCTGGTCAAATTTACAAATATTTTTATAATATATTTGCCCTTTTCTTGGTCTTTCCTAATTGTATAACAAACACAGCCCATGAAAAAAAAAATGGCGTTAAAGGGAAGGGCAAATTCTGCAGCTGTAATTCCATGTTATCATCTACAATACTGAATCTAAATCTGTTTTCAGAGGCAGCATTACAAGTAAGGATTGTAGTGGGAAGTTTTGTGAACTGCTCAAATTATATTTTGGTCAAGTTTCTAGAACTTTCTTTCCTGTACCTTACATACATGCTCCCCCCACTTATTCATTTTCAAATCAACATGTTTTTTGAGCTGAAAGAGATCATGTAAAGTAGCAGGAATGGACAAACATACCAGGAATGATAGCAGTTCCAGTCTGGGAAACCTGTCTGTGTAAACGTTCTTAGCTCTATCTGATATGAACTCTCTCTCTCTCTCTCTGTAGCTATATCAAACTACCAAATTCCATTTTGTTTTCTTGCACATGATTTTGATTATAAAACTATTCTGTGCCTTCACTGCTGTGTAGCCTTCATATTGAGCTGAAAGGTGTCAGGAGAAATTCTTTCATCAAGCAGATGTTTAACAAGGAAGAGTAATTAAGATTCATAGATTCCACAGCCAGAATGGACCATATGATCATCTAGTCTGATCTCCTATATAATACAGGCCAACGTCCTGTAAAAGATAACCTTGATGAGTGTCCATTCCAAATGGACACCTTAGAACCATGGGAAGGCTGGAGCCTAGGAGATTCAGTTTTACCCAGCTTGTCTGCAGGGAGTTGCGTCTGTGGGGAGGAGAGCAGTGGAATTACCCCTGAAGGGGAACACAGAGACTGAGCTGCTATTACACTTTTTTAAAAACACAGCGGAACTCAGAGATGGGCACCTAAAATGAGATCCAAAAGCCAGCATAGTAGGTGCAGAACTGGCTAAGCTAGCCCGTGGGAGATGCCAATAAAAGGGTGTGTGTTAAGCCCCATCCAGCTCATTCAGAGATAGGCACCCAAGTTCAGGCTGTGGGGTGGTGCCTAGCTCTGTTTATCAATCCATGAATAGGAACCCATCTCCTGAAATCAGGCTGCTTAGGCACCTAAATCTGGGGTTTAGGCACATAAGTATCTTTGTGCTTCTGGGACTCATATGCTTCATGTTATGCACATGTTTAATGGCTTTGCTGAATTGTAGTAAAAGCTAAATGTGGTAATAGGCATTTCATGATTAAATTGGGACACAGATGCGGCAGGTATTTGGGAAAAAGTCTCATGCCTAATATCCAAGGATTGGAACTGGTCAGTTCTGCAGAGCTACATGTTGCTCTCTCCTCACTAAAAAGACACCTGGGCTCCCCAGCTGATGAGCTGATGCTCAAGACAGAGCTCTCCAGCCCATCAAATGTTTAGCATGTGACCCGAGGCAAGTACAGGTTCTTTGTTCCTTCTCTTGTCAAGGATCAGGCTTTTGTGCAGCCCAGGATAGATTGATAACAAGAATATAAAACACTGAGAGCATAGCTGCAAGTAAATTGTAGATTAAAAGAAAAGTTAAGAAGAGACAAATGAAACCAAAGAAGAGTAGTTTTAGCTGGCAGATTGTCTTAGTTAAATAGTTAATTAGAGGGAAAAGGAGGAGCAAAGTTCCAATTTTATCCAGTTAATTAATTTCCAGCTGTCTCCTAGAGCCTTAGAGTTTCAACTGTTAAAGTTAAGAAGAGAAAAGAAGAGACATCCATCAGTAGCTTCATCTGGACAGCATCAGCCGGAGGAGACAGACTGAGACCTAGATGCTCTGGGTAAGTACTTGACTTCATTAATTGTGAAATCAGTTCAGGTAATACCAAAAAATCTACCACAAAGTGGATTCAATGTCATTGAAAATTAACACAGAAAAAACTGAGATCATTTGAAAATGATAAACTTAGATTCTCTGTGTATGTTCTATAATCTTGGTGTGAAACAAAATAAAATCAGAGACTGATTCTGTTTTCATTTACACCAAAGTAAATCAAGAGTAGCTCCTCTGAAGTCAATGGAATAACAGTAGGGTAAAACAGTAGGGTAAGAGTAAACCAGGCCCCTAGTGAACAGATTTCTATTCCTTGATTTCTTGCTACTTATTATGCCTAACAACAATGGGTTGAACTTTGTTTTTAGCAATAAGTATCGTCCATCAGCTCAGTGAGTACCATCTCAGGGCCATGCCTATATTAAAATAACACAATCACAAAAAAGTCAAAAAGTACAAAAAGTTAGTGTTCCAGGATTGATCATATATATTAATTTCTGCCCCTGTTTTTGATTAAATTTGTAGTTTAATGTACAGTGTTTATATACTAAAATACACACCATACAATATACCAGTGCAGAATGTCTATTGTGGGCACATTAATGTTGGTGTTAAAACATTAGGGGGAGATGTTCAAAAGCACAAAGACCTTAGCTTTCTGCATTTTCTGATTTTCTGTGATTTGACTGTGCCACTTTACTATTGCATTAATTTAATTTGTTTCCATGTAATATCCAGTAATAGGATTTTTTTTATTTCCTAAATTCAGCTCTCTTCAAAATAGGTTATATGATTTTCTAATACTTGATTTCTAACTATTTGTAAATGATTTTACTATGACCATTAATAATACTACACTTCATCCACATGCAGATCATATTCTGGAAAAAAAATGCCATCTGCTTCTTTCAACAGCATTCTAATAATAGTTATATATGGCTCCAAGGAGGGACCTCCATGAGATTAAAATTTTAGGATTGTCATAAAATGAATTAATTTTTGTTGCCATTTTCTGATCTCATTACATATTTGGCACAGAATAGAATGGTTTCATGTCATTTTCAGCTAGTTACAATTTTTTGTCACTGATAATGTGCCATAAAGATAAGTTTACATAAAGTATTGGAACTGTGTGATAATTCACTCTCATGGTAAGAAGACAGTGACTAGAACAGCAAGTGCCAAACATCACTCTATTCCTGGACATAAGTGTAATGGAAATGGGACTATTATAAGATTTGTTTGTTTCCCTGATAATCTCATGATCATCCTTAGACAATCTTAAAATGATCTTAGGTCATTCTTTAATGTAAGCAAAGCCATATTTGTTGTTTCTTTAAAAATTTCAAAGTGAGTTGAGGAAAATCTTTTTCTTTATGTATTTATTTAACACCCAACATTGCAACATTTGAGTGCCTAGCATAATATCCACACCACACCTGTGTGAAGTAGGGAAACATAATCCTCATTTTGCAGATGGGGAACTGAGCCACAGAGAGATTAAAGTGATTTAACCAGTGTCACAAATGAAGCCTAGGACAGAGCCGGGAATTGAAACTAGAATTCCTGTCCTGTGTCTTGACCCCAAGACTATTCTTCCCTTCGTACCCCTGGTCTGATAGTAGGCTACTCAAAAACCTCTGTTTCATTGTCCTCACTCTGTAGTGTTTGCCACCACTCAACTCCCTCCTGTCCATCATTTCTGTACCTCATACCCATATTTAATCAGAGAATAACCCTAAGTTTCTGTTTCCCCCAGTTTCTTCTTATCCTGGGCCCTGGAGAAAAGGAAGCAGAAGGGGGAGATGTGCAACCTTAGTCAGATAGTACCATGACAGTAACTAAGCCACTGTCTCCCTACGAGGGGTGGATAGATACATACAGCAATAGGTTATATACATACTAAGTTAGAAAGAAGAGCAAAGCCCAGACAAAATCTGCCTCTATAGAAAGTAGAGACAAGATCTCAAAAATGGAAATTCAATATGAATGTATAAAACTACATGTAATGATTAAGAATCTCAGGTTGGCATTTTACTATGAATGACCTTTAAATATTTGTAAACTCAATCCAAGGACAACATCCATCCTTTAAGTTTTATGATGAATTGAGAAGACCCACGCCAATACAAATGCTGAAATTTACGTTAAAAATCCTATCCGGGAGAGAAGATCAAAACCAAAAAGTAAAAACTTAATAAGAACAAAACATGTTCTTCCTCAGCATGACCCAGCTAAAATCCTGAACGTTTCAGTATCAGTGCAGCTCTAATCCAAATGCACTACGGAAAGGAACAATGCAAAATCATTAATGCAAATTGCCAACACAATAAGATGACAGCCAGAAAATGTTTGGAAAATGTTACAATGATTTCAAGTGTTACAACCCATGGCTTTATAAAAGCCTCTAAAATGTTAATGTAAGAGTTGCATAGTCGGGGGTGTGAACCTCTGAAAATGAAAGTGATTACATGGAAAATATGTACCTTTTCTACCTTTTTTTCCTTCTTTCATGTTTGTGAATATGGTGCTATGGAGTCAGTTTCTATCTTCCCAAGACCAGTATAGTTAGTGTTTAACACATCAAAGCTATCATATATGTGATGATGATAGATGTGATCAATTGTATTTATGGTATACCTTTGGAACATCATATGAGAAATTATATGTAATATAACATATTTCTAATTTAACAGTTGACTGCATATTTACCTATGCAGTAACTACTTTAATATACTTGAAGGTTTGACATTTTAGAATCTGCCCCAGGAACATGAACTAACAGTCATAAGTCTGGTGGGATGGTCAAAGTTTCCAATGAATTCATTTATAACATCCCACACCACACTCTTCTTTAACTTTCACCTTCTTATATATTTTTCTAATTCCACAGCATGTAACTTAGCCTCCCCTAAACACTGGCAGAGTATGTTGATCTAAAGCAGGGGTCGGCAACCTCTGGCACGCGGTTCCCCAGGGTAAGCACCCTGGCGGGCCGGACCAGTTTGTTTACCTGCCGCGTTGGCAGGTTCGGCCGATCATGGCTCCCACTGGCCGCGGTTCGCTGTCCCAGGCCAATGGGGGCTGCGGGAATCAGCGTGGCCGAGGGATGTGCTGGCCGTGGCTTCCCCCCACCCCCATTGGCCTGGGACGGCGAACCGCGGCCAGTGGGAGCCGTGATCGGCCGAACCTGCCGACGCGGCAGGTAAACAAACTGGCCCAGCCCACCAAGGTGCTTACCCTGGCGAGCCGCGTGCCAGAGGTTGCCGACCCCTGATATAAGGTGTCATAACTATAAAGGGAAGGGTTACAGCTCTCCTGTGTACAGTACTATAAAATCCCTCCTGGCCAGAGACTCCAAAATTCTTTTTACCTGTAAAGGGTTAAGAAGCTCGGGTAACCTGGCTGACACCTGACCCAAAGGACCAATAAGGGGGGAAAGGCTTGGGGGGGGAAAGGCTTTTGTTTGTGCTCTTTGTTTGGTTGTTGTTCGCTCTTGGGACTGAGAGGGACCAGACATCAATCCAGGTTCTCCCCATCTTTCTAAACAAGTCTCTCATATTTCAAACTTGTGAGTAAAAAGCCAGGCAAGGCGTCTTAGTTTTACTTTGTTTTCTCAACTTGTAAATGTACCTTTTACTAGAGTGTTTATCTCTGTTTGCTATACTTTGAACCTGAGGCTAGAGGGAGGTCCTCTGAGCTCTTTAAGTTTGATTACCCTGTAAAGTTATTTTCCATACTGATTTTACAGAGATAATTTTTACCTTTTTCTGTAATTAAAAACCTTCTTTTTAAGAACCTGATTGATTTTTCCTTGTTTTAAGATCCAAGGGGTTTGGATCTGTATTCACCAGGAGTTGGTGGGAGAAGGTGGGGGGATGGTTAATTTCTCCTTGTCTTAAGATCCAAGGGGTTTGGATCTGTATTCACCAGGGAATTGGTGAAAGGTTTCTCAAGGCTTCCCAGGGAAGGGAATTAGCTTTGGAAATGGTGGCAGCGGACCAGATCTAAGCTGGTAGTTAAGCTTAGAAGTCTTCATGCAGGCCCCCACATTTGTACCCTAAAGTTCAAAGTGGGGAAGCAGCCTTGACATGGTGGCATAGCGGTGGGAATCATTTTAAACCCAAAAGCCAGATTTTTTTTCCTTCTAGCTGCTTGGAAAGCAGAGCTGAAGGTAGATGCATATCTTATCTCTCCTTGCCTGAAGGCAGAGGTGTTAAGTTTTTTTAACAAGGGCCTTTGTTAAGAGAAGGGGTCAATTAATGAGCAAACTGGTAAAAGGAATTTACAAGCTGAATTGTTTTTTTTTTCTTTTTACATCCTCGGGAGTAGCTAGTTAGAAAGTCTCTGTTAACTCAGCAGCAGCCAGAGCTGAGTGCATCCCAGTTTCAGTGAACTGCAGAGGGGTGTGACCCAGCACAAGAAAACAGGAAAATGACTACAAAAGAAGAAAAAGCCAAAGAGGAGGCCCACAAGAGAGCTATGGAGCTGAAAGAAAAAGAGATAGAGCTGAGAGAAAGAGAAGAGAGAGCCAAAGAGGGGGCCCACGAGAGAGATGGAGCTGAAAAAAAAAAGATAGAGCTGAAAGAAAGAGAAGAAAAAGCCAAAGAGGAGGCCCACAAGAGGAGATGGAGCTGAAAGAAAAAGAGATGGAGGAGAGGAAAAAAAAGAGGAAGCATGAGCTGGAAATAGCAAGGGCTAGGCCGGATACACCAGCCAATCCTAGTAACTCCTCTCCAGGTACCACTTCCCATCCCAGAAAATTCCCCACCTACAAGGCAGGCGATGATACTGAGGCCTTCTTAGAAAATTTTGAAAGGGCCTGCCTTGGATACAGCATCATTCCAGACCAGTACATGGTAGAGCTGAGGCCGCAGCTCAGTGGACCCTTAGCAAAGGTGGCGGCTGAAATGCCTAAGGAACACATGAACAGTTATGAACATTTTAAAAACAAGGCCAGAATCAGAATGGGGCTAACACCTGAGCATGCCCGTCGACGGTTCAGAGCCCTAAGGTGGAAACCCGATGTGTCATTTACCCGATATGCCTACCACATTGGGAAAAATTGGGATGCCTGGATATCAGGAGCAAATGTTAAATCTACGGAAGAGTTGCCCTTCCTAATGCAAATGGAGCAGTTTTTAGAGGGTGTTCTTGAGGAAATAGAAAGGTACATCCTAGATGGGAAGCCCAAGGCGGGGGAGATTGGAGCCAAATGGGTGGAGGTGACAGAAAAGAAAAAAGCTAGTAGCAGTTGGAGCGAATACACTGGTCTACAATTTTTGAGAAGTCGTCTGCTTCAGAGATAAAATGTGCTATTTATTATGTATTTTGATGTGCTGAATTCAAATATGACAATTAAAACAACTGATTGGCTACTGTTTCTATGATATTTAAGTTTTTACATTTTATGTCTATGTATATTGTGTAGATAGTAGAGTTTTAATCATAAATTGTAAACCTAGGTCTTTTCATGTGTTTATGGTTGCTTTACATGATAATATTTCACCTGTCCTGTTTATGTAACACTTTAAAAATCAGCAAAAGGGTTATATAAATAAAATTTATTATGAAACAAAAGGCAAAACACTATTATGTACATAGTTTAGTCCTATTCAGTGTCTACTCGGCACTTCTTGGCTTGTCTCTTGTATTCATTAAATGGAGCATCTCTTGTCACTGTCCAGCAATAGTCTGCAAGCATTGATGGGCTCCATTTGCCCTGATAGCGTTTCTCCATTGTTGCAATGTCCTGGTGAAATCGCTCGCCGTGCCCATCGCTCACTGCTCCGCAGTTCGGTGGAAAAAAATCTAGATGAGAGTGCAAAAAATGTATCTTTAGTGACATGTTGCAACCAAGGCTTTTGTATGCCTTGAGGAGGTTTTCCACCAAGATCCTTTTGACGGTCACGGAACATGGAAACCCTAACATCACCTGCCAGGAGATTCCACTGCTGTAGTCTGGAGCCCAACAGCTCTGCCTTACTCTTGGGTAGTTCCAAATCCCTGACAAGGTCATTCAGTTCACCTTGTGTTATGAGGTGTGGTTCAGAGGAGGAGGATGGGAGAAAATGTGGGTCCTGTGACATTGATGGTTCAGGACCAGAAGTTTCATCCTCTTCCTCGTCTGACTCAAGTGAGAATGACTCTGGTGCATCAGGAACCGGCAGTCCTTCTCCGTGGGGTACTGGGCCTATAGCTGATGGAATGTTTGGATAATGCACAGTCCACTTTTTCTTCTTTGACACACCTTTCCCAACTGGAGGCACCATGCAGAAGTAACAATTGCTGGTATGATCTGTTGGCTCTCTCCAAATCATTGGCACTGCAAAAGGCATAGATTTCCTTTTCCTGTTCAACCACTGGCGAAGATTTGTTGCACAAGTGTTGCAGCATATGTGTGGGGCCCACCTCTTGTCCTGATCTCCAATTTTGCAGCCAAAATAAAGGTGATAGGCTTTCTTAACCAGAGTGGTTATACTGCACTTTTGTGATGCAAAAGTCACTTCACCACAAACATAGCAGAAGTTATCTGCACTGTTCACACAAGTACGAGGCATCTCTGCTCACTTTGGCTAAACAGAAATGTGTCCCTTTGCAAAATCAAACACTGACAAATAAGAGAGCACGACACTGTATGATTTCTAGAGCTGATATAGGGCAATTTGTTCAGCAGAGTGATGTAAGCTTCGTTATGGTTACATCATCCATGACTTCTAGGAATAACATGATGCAATTCATATCATGTATGACGCAATACCAGTTTCAGATTGCATCATTCATGGTTTTGCCTAAAAAGCAAGTACTGTCCAAACCCAGTCATAGATTTATTCATAGATCCAGTCAAAGATGTATTTTAGTCATTTCTGGTTTAAATTGAGATCCCTTCCCTTTATAACTCACTTATCCTCCGCCATTCCCAAGTCAAGGGTCGTATATACTGACCCATTAGCATATCTTGAAAACTAGAGCCAATCAACTATTTTAAGCATCATTTTCGTTCTCGGTGACCCAGAATTAGTAAAGTTTGGCTACATTTATTTCAGAAGCATTTTGGCTGTAGAGCAGTGATATCAGAAGGGGCAAGCCGAAACAAAACCTTACCACCGGGGACAACCCAGGGCCCCACCCACATCCCAAGGGAAACCCCAGACGCCTTCTCACCCCACCACACCAGTCTCCACCAACCAACATCGCCCCGGTGATACCTTAGCAGGGCGATGTTTTAAATGTAATGAACTGTGACATATAAAGGCTCACTGCCCCAAGAACCCCAACCGATTACAGTTCATTACACCACAATCCCACCAAAGATCCCCAGACCCAGATGCCTCTCTCATACCCTCAGAGTGAAGGGAAACCTTGAGAGTGGGCAGAAAGAAGGTTATCATTTGGAGGGACACTGGGGCACAAGAGTCAACTATCCACCAATCCCTAGTGGACCCCAAACTCATCAACCCGGAGGCTCCAGTGACAATTCAACCCTTCGTGTCACAGTCTGTAACCTTACCTACAGCCAAGTTGCATGTCCAGTACAAGGGCTGGTCAGGAATGTGGACTTTTGCAGTCTATGACAATTATCCCATTCCCATGCTGCTGGGGGAAGACTTGGCCAACCATGTGAAGCTAGCCAAGAGGGTGGGAATAGTCACCCGCAGCCAGGCTAAGCAAGCTTTCACCCCCAACCCTGTGCCTGAGCCGTCCATCAGGGCCCCGTCTGTGTTACCAGAGACCCAAACAAAGGTGGTGGAACCGGATCCCCTGCCAACGACTGCAACAGTCGTAGTGGATCCAATCCCAGAGACCCAGCCAAAGCCAGTCCCAGAACCGGAACTGTCAATGCAACCAGCACCAGAACCATTGCCAGCGCTTGCAAACCCGTCTACAACTCCAAAGCCAGAGGGCACCAGCGAGCCTGAACTGGCGGAAGCAGCAGATAACCCTACCCAAGAGGCTCAGCCAGAGCCTGAAATACCACATAGTGCACCAGCGGACAGCGGTTCACAGTCAATGGAAACAGCCCCAGCACCTGCATCGCTTCCAGAGGGGCCAAGCCCCAGTCCACAGTCCAAGGAGGAACTGATGTCTCCAGCATCAAGGGAACAGTTCCAGGCCGAGCAGGAAGCAGATGACAGCCTTCAGAAAGCTTGGGCAGCGGCACGGAGCACCCCACCGCCTCTCAGCTCTTCTAACCGATCCCGGTTTGTTGTAGAACAAGGACTTTTATACAAGGAGACTCTTTCTGGTGGGCACCAGGAAGACTGGCATCCTCAAAGACAGTGGTAGTTCCCACTAAGTATCGGGTAAAGCTCTTGAGCTTAGCCCATGATCATCAGTGGCCATTCTGGGGTGAACAGAACCAAAGACCGGTTGGGGAAGTCCTTCCACTGGGAGGGAATGGGCAAGGACGTTGCTAATTATGTCCAGTCTTGTGAGGTGTGCCAACGAGTGGGAAAGCCCCAAGACCAGGTTAAAGCCCCTCTCCAGCCACTATCCTTAACTGAGGTCCCATTTCAGCGAGTAGCTGTGGATATTCTGGGTCCTTTTCCAAAGAAGACACCCAGAGGAAAGCAGTACATACTGACTTTCATGGATTTTGCTACCCGATGGCCGGAAGCAGTACCCTTAAGCAACACCAGGGCTAAAAGTGTGTGCCAGGCATTAGCAGACATTTTTGCCAGGGTAGGGTGGCCCTCTGACATCCTTACAGATTCGGGAGCTAATTTCCTGGCAGGGACCATGAAAAACCTGTGGGAAGCTCATAGGGTGAATCACTTGGTTGCCACCCCTTATCACCATCAAACCAATGGCCTGGTGGAGAGCTTTAATGGAACTTTGGGGGCCATGATACGTAAATTCGTAAATGAACACTCCAATGATTGGGACCTAGTGTTGCAGCAGTTGCTTTTTGCCTACAGGGCTGTACCACATCCCAGTTTAGGGTTTTCACCATTTGAACTTGTGTATGGCCACGAGGTTAAGGGGCCATTACAGTTGGTGAAGCAGCAATGGGAGGGGTTTACGCCTTCTCCAGGAACTAACATTCTAGACTTTGTAAGCAACCTACAAAGCACCCTCCGACACTCTTTAGCCCTTGCTAAAGAAAACCTAAAGGATGCTCAGGAAGAGCAAAAGGCCTGGTATGATAAACATTCCAGAGAACGGTCCTTCAAAGTAGGAGACCAAGTCATGGTCTTAAAGGCGCTCCAGGCCCATAAAATGGAAGCGTCGTGGGAAGGACCATTCATGGTCCAGGAGCGCCTAGAAGCTGTTAACTATCTCATATCCTCCCCCACCTCCCACATAAATCCTAAGGTATACCATGTTAATTCTCTTAAGCCCTTTTATTCCAGAGAATTAAACGTTTGCCAGTTTACAGCCCAGGAAACAGATGACACGGAGTGGCCTGAAGGTGTCTACTACGAAGAAAAAAAGGATGGTGGCGTGGAAGAGGTGAACCTCTCCACGACCCTGGGACGTCTGCAGCGACAGCAGATCAAGGAGCTGTGCACAAGCTTTGCACCAGTTTTCTCAGCCACTCCAGGACGGACCGAACGGGCATACCACTCCATTGACACAGGTAATGCTCACCCAATTAGAACCCCACCCTACCCGGAGTCACCTCATGCCCAAACTGCTATACAAAGGGAGATCCAGGACATGCTACAGATGGGTATAATCCGCCCCTCTAACAGTGCATGGGCATCTCCAGTGGTTCTAGTTCCCAAACCAGATGGGGAAATATGCTTTTGCGTGGACTACCATAAGCTAAATGCTGTAACTCGACCTGACAACTATCCAATGCCACGCACAGATGAGCTATTGGAGAAATTGGGACATGCCCAATTCATCTCTACTTTAGACTTAACCAAAGGGTACTGGCAAGTACCACTAAATGAACCCGCTAAGGAAAGGTCAGCCTTCGTCACCCAGGCAGGGGTGTATGAATTCAATGTACTCCCTTTCGGGTTGCGAAATGCACCCGCCACCTTCCAACGACTTGTAGATGGTCTCCTAGCGGGATTGGGAGAATCTGCAGTTGCCTACCTCGATGATGTGGCCATTTTTTCTGATTCATGGACAGAACATCTGGAGCACCTGAAAAAAGTCTTTGAGCGCATCTGGCAGGCAGGACTAACTGTTAAGGCTAAAAAGTGTCAAATAGGCGAAAACAGAGTGACTTACCTGGGGCACCAGGTGGGTCAAGGAACTATAAATCCCCTACAGGCCAAAGTGGATGCTATCCAAAAGTGGCCGGTTCCAAAGTCAAAAAAACAGGTCCAATCCTTCTTAGGCTTGGCCGGATATTATAGGCGATTTGTACCCCACTACAGCCAAATCGCCGCCCCGCTGACAGACCTAACCAGAAAAAAACAGCCAAATGCAGTTCAGTGGACTGATGAGTGTCAAAAGGCCTTTCACCAGCTTAATAGGGAGGTTGAGGGAGCCCCCCACACACACACATCTGAATATCCTGTAGCTCAGTGGTGACAGCACTGCACTGCTCTCCTGTCAACTCAAGTACCCCACTGGAATGAGAAGCATAAGGTAAGTCAACAGGAGAGTGTCTCCCGTCGACACAGCATGGTGTAGGCACTGTAGTAAGCAACCTAAGCTATGTCGACTCCAGCTACAATATTCACATACCTGGAGTTGCGTAACTTAAGTCGACTTACCCCCATAGTGCAGACAAGGCCTTAGTCAATGCAGTTTTAGAAAAGGCGGATCTGTTGAGCACAGATACAATCTGGGTTTAAAATAAACATTGGTAACCAATTGTGGAATGGGTGAATGTACAAAACAGAGGAAACCCATTTATCCAGGCACTTTTCAGACCCAATCTATACCAGATCTAAATAGTTCACTGGACTAGAATGCTAGGGTTCTAAAGGTACAGGAACCATACAAGGGCAACACTATCACATTGAATGGCTGCTTTCAAAAGGGCCTGATCCTGCATTCAGAAAAGTAAAGTTCCCATTGACTGAAATGGTGTAGGATCAGATTTTTAATCTCCTAGGGCTTTATCCAGCTCCTATTGAAGTGGGGTCAGGTGCCAAATTAGTAAATGGGAAAGAATATCTAAATCTAAGAAGAAAGTTTCTGAAACGTGCTACTGGACTAAATATTTTGAAGGGATTTGGAGAGTTAATAGCCCTGACACTGGTCTTCACAAAATATAATGATTAATTATGTGACAGGAAAACTGATTTTTATTAATTATTATTATGTGCAATTTCATCCCCATATGTGCACATACATTTAGAAAATATAGGACTATACACTTGCACACTTTACTCTTTAAAGTCCTCTTAAATACAGTACATGAAACAGGAGACAGCATCAGTCAAAAATGAGTTCTCAAAAATGTGTTCCTTCTAAAGTCATTGGGAATCCTCAGGTTAAAAAAAAAGGGCCCTAAATTAGTACATAGCATGTACTGGACCCCCCCCAAAACCCTAAATCCTATTGCT
Source organism: Emys orbicularis (assembly GCF_028017835.1). NCBI lineage: Eukaryota > Metazoa > Chordata > Testudines > Emydidae > Emys > Emys orbicularis. The sequence continues at coordinate 49,108,549 of NC_088687.1, read as the reverse complement.
TCAGCAGCTCCTTACATAGTTCATGCCCCAAAGAACTCTGAGCTACATACTTCGGAAATGCTCCCAAATTAGTTTACCCCAATAATGACTAGCAGATTGTGGCAGCAATCTGTCTTATTCATTCTTAATTCATATCCTCCATTGTTGCAGCATTTCTGCTCTTTTTCCTTTTTGGCCACATGAGCAGTAAATCATCCATAATAACAATGAAGCAAATGAAGCAGCACCCATTGGGGAATAAACAAATCCTCTTTTCTATTGATCTGTATGCTTCGTATGTTCCCCTTGGAGTGCTTTTAAATTCATCCTTTTCTATATATTTTGGCCTGGATTCTGTTGATGAAAGAATGCAACTTTACAGTTCATCCTCTGAGAGACACTTGGAATTTGTTTTTTACATGTAAAGAAGGCTTGGAACCTGTTGCCTTGTGCTCTCCTTTGTGCAGTGATTGACGCTAACCTTCCCCCTGCCCCACCCTCAAATAAAAGAATACTTCTGTAGAAGAAAAAAAATCACAAATATTTTAGATACAATAACTCATAGGAGGAGTATAGGGTATAGGAATATGACTTATAAAGGGTGAAGAGTATCAGATGCTTCTGTGCTAGTGTGGGTTTGGTAAATCCATCAGCCAGCCTCAAGAAGTGAGAATTCCTTTGGTATGGCCCCAATTCAGCAAGGTACTTAAGCATGTGCTTAACTTGAAGCTTGTGAGAAGTCCTGCTGAAGTGCTTCAAGTTGGGCACATGCTCAAGTAACTTCTTGAATCGGGGCCTGTGTTAGAAAATCCCATCTCTAATTATATTCCATTTTTGGTCACTTTTTCATCCTTTAGGCTGTTGTTGTTACACAAGGTTACTGTATAGAATTTCTAATTTCACCTTTGATAACATTACCACAATACCCTTGTTATTCCTTATACTATAAGGAGCAAAAATTGGAATACTATGATAACATTATTACCTAGCGACCAAGGCTAGGACAACTGAAATGTTTTTGAGAACAACCATTCACTGTAAATCTCAGCTAAAGTGTAGGTAGCATATTAGAGCTTGTCAATGAGTCTAGTATACTCATTACTTCAAAAGTCTAATTATTGCTAGAGTCTTTTGATGTCTAGGAGTAACTTATTAACAAAGGATTTATAGTAAATTTGAATTGCTTTCAGAAAGGTATATCATATTTGCAGCTGGCACCCGGTGTGCATAACAGCTGTCCCTACAGTGTCCTTGTACTATACTGTGTCATCTTGGCAAAATAGCTAAATCTTAAAGCATCTGTTTCACATTTAATTCCTGTACTCAGATGACTTATCTGCATTACGTTACTGTAGAGTGTTTCATTTATTATTTATTGTACACAGATGCTTAAAGAAAACAGCAGCTTTGCATATGCCACCAACATCACCTGTGGTATTATCTATTCAGAAAGCAAATTAAAACAGACATTTTGGTAAACCACTTCAGTGGGTTTTAAAAAAAACAAAACAAAAAAAAACCAGTTTTCTCTCTGAGTTCATATTGCACTGATGAGTGGATTAAATGCCTGAAACAACTGAATTTCATATTGAAAATCTGTTTTATTAGGGTCCTGTCATTGCATAATATGGATTTGATTATAATGCATCACTGAACTCTGGGTTCTGAGTTCTATGTTATTCCCACCACTCTGACATGGCCATTGTAGGGATGCTAACAGCAGCCAATGAGCATCAACTTCTTTATTGTTAAAAGCAGTGATCTTCATCCAATGTTATTTTATTTAAAAAAAAAGAACATCTGGTACCAACTATGGAATTTCAGAGAGAATGAATACAAAAAATGTCACCTTGTCAGCTGATAGTGCAGATAAATCTGAGACACATTTCCACTTCCAGCATATTTCACAGAAAGTAATTCTGCAAGCAAAACTGTGATGTGATGGAATTTGATTTTTGAAAGTGCCTTTTGTATTACTTACAGATATGGGCTGCACATATGGAGGAAGAGGGGTATTAGGGAAATAGTGTGGTCACTTTGCAAAAACAGAAAGCTTGATGTTGGCATGTTAGCTGAAGTGGCTGGGGGCACCATAAAAATTCTGAATTAGGTACACCTTAGCATCACACCATTGCACTATGAATAAATCTCTGGTGTTACTCTCATAGTACTAAATAGAGAGATGATATTTGTACATCAGGATTAGATTAATTTTACAAATATTTTTGTGGCAACAGATACCATTAATTCCAGACTCACTCTGGGTCACCAGCTTTCAGTCTGACCCTGTATCACACCCTCTGCTGGTGATGTCATATGACAGAGTCCCGTTGGGTAAGACCTATAGAATAAAATTTATCCTGTTTGCCTACACCATGCTGTGATATTTTAAATTAAAATTAAATAACAGCCACCAGGTAAGCAGTCTATAGATAAATTGCAAAGCAGTTTCTATTATAACCCCTAGTTTTTACATACTCATAACTTTCAAGCACTTATAGAATTAATTTCTGCATGCTTGGTTTCTGCCTCAAAGCTGAGTGAAACACAGCAAAGCCTGTCAGGTGGTCCTCAGGGACTATCTCCCTCTTCTCTGCTGCTTCAGGAACTTCCCCTTGAGTTCTACACTTCTACACTTCGAGCTTGGGGTGTGATTCCCAGCTCATGTAGACATACTCATGCTAGTTATCACTGAACTAGTATGCTAAAAACAGTAGTGTACCAACAGTAGTACAGGCAGCAGTGAGCGGTGGTATGTGATAACTATCCTGAGTACAAATCCACTGGGTACTCTGGATGGCTAGCCTGTGCCACTACTTGCCAGACCCTTGTTACAGCAGCTAAACTATTACTCTCACTACCTCTCATCAATCTAGTGCACTAAAAATATGTCTATGTATCACATCCCTATCTCCAAGTGTAGATGTTGTCATATATTCATGGATTCCAAGGCCAAATGGGACCATTGTGATCATCTAGTTGGACCTCCTGTCCAACATAGGTCATAGAAATTCCCCAAATTAATTCCTAGAGAACATCTTTTAGGAAAATATCCAGTTTTGATTTTAAAATTGCCTGTGATGGAGAATCCACTATGACCAAGTAAATTGTTCCAATGGTCATTTACCGTCACTGTTAAAAAATATATCTTATTTCCAGTCTGAATTTATTTAGTTTCAACTTCCAGCCATTGGATCATGTTATGCCTTTGTCTGCTAGATTGAAGAGTCCATTATTTGTTTCCCATGTAAGTACTTATAAATTGTGATCACCTCTTAACCTTCTTTTTCTTACGCTAAATAGATTGAGCTCCTTGAGTCTATCACGATAAGGAACATTTCCTAATCCTTTCATCATTCTTGTGGCTCTTCTCTTTTCATATATTCCAAAGGCCAGAAGGGACATTGTGATCGTCTAGTCTAACCTCCTGTGTAAGACAGGCTATCGTACTTCCCCCAAACAATTTATAGATCATATCTTTCAGAAAAACATTCAATATTGATTTACAAATTGTCAGTAATGGAGAATCCATCATGACCGTTGGTAAGATGAACCCTTTCCAATTTATCAATATCCTTCAATTTACCAACATCCTTCTTGAATTGTGGACACCCAAACTGGACACAGTATATCTAGCAGTGATCACACTAATGAGAAATAGAGAGGTAAAATAACCTCTCTGTTCCTACTCAAGATTCCCTTGTTTATGCATCCAAGGATTGCATTATTCCTTTTGGCCACAATGTCATACTGGGAGCTTATGTTCAGTTGATAATTATTGATCATAACCCCCAAAACTTTTTCAGAATCATTGCTTCCAAGGATAGAGTCTCCAATCCTGTAACTATGGCCTCCATTCTTCGTTCCAAGATCTATACATTTACAGTAAGCCATATTAAAATATATACTATTTGCTTGTGCCAAGCTTACTAAGTGACCCAAGTCATTCTGTATCAGAGTGACATGTTGTCTTCTTTATTTACCACTCCCCCAATATTTTTTTCATCTGCAAATTTCATCAGTGATGGTTTTATGTTTTATTCCAGGTCATCGATTAAAAAAAAAAAAGCATTAAATAACATAAGGCCAAGAACTGATCCCCATGGGATCTCACTGAAAGCACACCCACTTGATGATGATTCCCCATTTACAATTAAATTTTGAGACCTATCAGTTAGCCATCTTTTAATCCATTTAATGTATGCCATGTTAATTCTGTATCATTCTAATTTTGTAATCAAAATGTTGTGCAATACCAAATCAAATGCCTTTCAGAAGTCTCAGTATATGATTACCTTTATCTACCAAACTTGTAATCTCATCAAAAAAAGATATCAGGCTAGTTTGACAGGATCTGTTTTCTCCACCCCATATTAATTGGCATTAATTATGTTACCCTTATTTAATTCTTTATTAATTTAGTCCTGTATTAGCTGCTCTATTATCTTGCCCAGGATTGATATCAGAATGACATGCATATAATTACCTGGGTCATCCTAATTATCTTTGTTTTAAAAAAAAACATGAACACAACATTGCCTTTCCTTAAGACATGAAGACAAGGTTGACATTGTTTCTTTGTTCCCAGTTCCTTGTTGAAGATTTTAAAAGTTAATCATGGGGAAAAAAAACATTAACATGTTTACACATTTCAGTCAGATATATGAGAATGAATTAGGTAAGAATATCTAGTCACATATTTAAATATATATTTTTATGCACCCAATCCTATGTGATGTAACTGCCTCTTCACTTGAATCAAGAACAGATTTTAGGATGTATGAATGTTGTCTTTATGATTGGTAGACCATTCTGAAGATTCCAGGCCATCCAAGTGCCTGACTTATAGCTTAATTTCTCTACAAATAGCTTCCCCATGTCACCTCCGCGACTGTCCCCATCCCCTTCCATTTTGAAAGTGGTCCTTGAACAGTGAACTGGGTTTAACCTGCTTTAAATGGCAAGATAGTTCTCAGATCATCCCTAGTGACACTTTTCTATGACTGTCAGACCATTCATAAGAGCCTATGATATGCCACCTTATGATCCAAAGCTTCATGTTTCTGTTAAACATTAGCCTGTCCCACATTTCAACCCAACTCATCTATTTTGAAAATATTCCTTTAATAAGTAGGTATAAAAATCTATGAACAAATAACTGAGTTTGATGTGCTATAAATGACAAAATACCTCTCAGGTCATCCAGAATGGCACCTTTCCAAGAGGAACATTCAACCTCACGGAAGCGATTGGGACACGCTAAGTTACATTTTAAAAACATTTAACAGAAACCTTCATATCAAAATATTACACTCAAATTAACTTAATGTTTGAATATAGATACATCCAGCAATATAATAAGTATGGGTGGTGTTATACAATAAGCACTTTAGACAGCATCAGGAAAATAAAGTCCTTACAGAAGAACATACAACCTAAAGGCACAAGCATGTAGAAATAACTACTGTATAGCAATATATTACAGTTGCATGGAACAGAGGTTGATCATGACAAGATTTCCCTGTCTTTGGTTGAGTTTATTATTGCTCGTCGTCATACCAAATCCAAAGATGACTATTATCCCTGACTCACACAGCAACTTCTCAATAACTTTTTGTCCCTCCTCTATTTGGAAGACACAAAGTGGTGGATATTTCAAATCACTATCCACAGGGGAGAATACTCTCAGACTGATTGTCTTTTTTTCCCCTTCTTCCGCCTACCCTTGAAAATTACTTAATTTCCTGGCTGCTCAAGAGCGATTGCCTGGGCTGCATGACCCTGCCACACCAGCACGGGTTACACAAAATATGAATATAGAAAGAGAGATGAAGCTACTATAGGCAAAATGAGTCCAGTAGCTGACGCTGTTATTGCTCCATTTACTGGGCCTTCCTGTGGACAACCAATGGGGAATGTCATTGAAGACTTCATTGGAACTTATCATTTATCTGATTCTTATGGGACCATAAAATAGCTCATAAGTAGCCTGGGCATTTTTTTAGGGACAGTAGGGGTTAGGAAGGAAAACAAGGGAGTCAATAATTAATCCTGCTCCTGTGAAATCGGGTCATTGCTCAAACTATGCTCCCCTCCCAGAAGAGTTAGATCTACTCTGAATCTTTTGTGCACAAATGTTTGAAGGCCAAAACACCTGATGACAAAGTGGTAAAACTCCTGATATGGGACATACGATAGTTGCTAAGCACCAAAGGACTTAATATAGGCAGGCTGTATAAAAGACAGATGCACAATATCCTAGATACTGTCATGTCATGTACTGTATAAAATAAATTGAACCTTAGTTGCTAAAACCCTTATGATCCAAGCCTGTTATCTGAGTGCAGGCAGAAATAAGACAGGAAGACGTGGTTGTGCCTTCAGGCTGATCAGCTGCAGGGAAGTTGGAAGTAACAGTAGCTACTGAGAGACATCTCCCCTGTATGCATACATCACTGTGCTCTTTGAACTTGTTGAGTACATTGGATGTAATCAGCGTGGGCTACCTTCTCCGTAAGGAAAGAAAATACCTGAAAGATTACAAGGAAATAAATGCACTCTGCAGGTGCAGAACTGTAGGTATGTGCTTTCTGTATGATCACATTTCCATGTACGTTGTAGGTGGTTTTTAATATTAAAACAAAGTGAATCAAGTGTAGTTACCTGAATGCAAAAATAGTACCTTAGTGTTTAGAACCTGTGGTAATGGGATCTACAAGAAAAGCTCAGATAGCTATATCATTCACACAGAATCCAAAGCCCAACATCAATCTTCCCCCCTCCCACAGTGAACTCAAGAACACATTATATGAATTTTGCCAGAGCTTTAAAAATAATTTCCATTGTGCTGAGCTCAAGATAAATATTTCCCTAAAAAGTTATAGACGCCTAAAGATAGGAGCTTAGGCCATTTTTTTTCTAAACTGTGGAGCTTAAATTAGGTATATAAATCCATATTTAGGCACCCAGATAAAACTTAAATCAATGAGAGCTGAAAGTACTCAGTATGTGTGAAATTCAGGCTGCTTTTGGTTAGGTGACTAACTTTAAGCACCTGTCTTTGAAATTCTTTGAAATTCTTAATCGGTCTTGTACAGAATTTCTACGGCACTGTTATAATGAACAGGATATATGTGCTTGTTTGGGACTGTCATGATCCTATTTTTTATGTATGTGCCTTTACAATTCCAGTGGATGACTCCTCTCACTTACTGTGCTTTTACAGTGACATAACTTCATTGAAGTTAATGATGTTACTTCTAACTTATGCTGGTAAGTGGAGACTAGATTTGCCCTAGAATTCTGATGGGTGTAGAGACAGCTGCCCTATTGCAATGAAAAGTCGTTGCAGCACATTGTGGAGGCAACATACACCACATTCTCTCAAAAATACTTACTAAAGCTGCTTGGAATTTTTTGAAAAGTTAGGCATTTTGATAAGAAAACAAATCTGCAGAATTTGTTTTTGACATGCTGTATAGCTGGTTGGAAATGTTTGGACATTTTAGGAAAACAAAGAAACGTTTTTCTGCCAAATTTTTCACATTTCCCCCCATTTTTGACCAGCTCTAGGTCCCAGTCATAGAAAGGTACTAAAAACAGGTGTGACACTGGCAGTCCAGATTCCAGTTCATGCCAAGGTCCCCGTGTCTCAGTTGGACACTAACAGATACAAATCTGGAATCTGTCTGACTTACTTATGGTTTAATATAGATAAATTAGGTATTAGATTAATAAGAAACTGTTGAGTGTTTAGACTGTATTGAATAAGTGTGAGTTGCTGAATGCATTAATCTTCTTTGCAGTGGTGCAAGTAGAAATAATTTCTTACCGGTATGCCGCACCCATGGGAGGGACACAGGGATGTGTGAGGGGCAAGTGACCTCCCCATGTGACCCCCAATGTGACTTCTTCCTGCCCCGCCCCCCAGCCCAGGGCCCCTACCTCTCCCCATGATCCATTTCCATCCCATGTTACCTGGGGGGGGGTCTGTCCTCCTCCCACTGCACCAGAAATTTCTGCTGTACAGACCCAGGCAGGAGGACTCAGGAGATGCAGCTGCATGGAAGGCCTGGGGATCGGGCTGGGGGCAGTACAGCTGCGCTGGAGGTGCTGCTGGCATGGGGCTGCCCGGCAGCCCCACGTTCTGCTCCTTTCTTGGGAACCACAGCAGCAACCTGAACCACAGGGCTTTCCCCTGAACCGCAGTGGCAAAAGGAGAGGAACATGTAATTCCTCCAGTATGGCTGTACCACTCCCCAGCCCTTTCACGCAGCCGCGTCTCCTGAGTCCTCCTGCCCGGGGTCTGTACAGCAGCCCCACAAGAGGTCAGAGTTGGGGGTGGGGCTGAGGGCAGTACAGACATGCTGGAGAAGCTACTGGCTAGGGCTGCCTGGCAGTCCCACGTTCTGCTCCTTTTGCTGCTGTGGTTCCCAAGATAGCCCTGTGGTTCTGGGAACCACAGCAGCAAAAGGAGCAGAACGTGGGTCCGGCAGCTTCTCCGGCTGCTGTACAGATCCCAGGCAGGACTCAGGAGATGCAGCTCCATGGAAGGGCTGGGGGTGGGCTCCTCCTTTGTCTTTCAAGTATGCCGTACCGGCTATAAATATCTTACTGGTATTGCGTACCTGATCATACCACCATACTGAACCACTGCTGATTTGTAATATCTGTGTTCCCTACTGCAATGTAATATTTAAACAGTTGCATTTTGAGCTTCTGGGATTATATGCATTTCCATACAGGAAGGGGACATTAATTCATGTGAAGGGCTGCTCTTCTACAGCCCCTCACAAAAGAGGAGACCCATTCATACCAGATGGGTTATGGGTGGATCTTACAATGGGAAACTCCATTCATCTGGATGAGAAACTGTCAACAAAAGGATTAAAGATTTATTGTTGTTCTGCTCTCCTCCCCGTGAAGATGAGTCATGCACTCCTCCTATCAGCTGAGTTTCCCACTCAGAGCACATGGCAGGAGCAGGATTAAAAACAAAACAAAACATGGGAACACAGGGTTTCTATGCTACTTGAACTCTGGGGGGACAAGGTGTTTCTAGGCATAAACAAGAGATCCTGAGCTGATCAGCCTGGGTTACCCCTAAAGGACAAATAGAACTTTCTGATTATAGAAGCTTCTGTGACCTTTTGAAACCTAAGACTGTAACTCATTTGTGCATCTGTATTGGCTTGCTTCAACCTTGTAAATAACTGTCTAATTTCCTTTTCCTATTTAATAAATCTTCCTATGGTTTACTATAGGATTGAACACCAGTGTTGTCTTTGGTGTGAGACCTAAAGCAGAATTGTCCTGGGGTAAATCACTGGTCCTTTGGCATTAGGGGTAACCTGAATATTGCTGTGATTCTTGGTGTAAGGAGCCATCTGTCATAGAGATATGCTCACCTGAATGGCGAGACAGAACACGCTGCCCAAGCGGATTGTCTGTGGCTCCATGTTAAAGCTGCTAAATTCCTGAGGAGTTTACACTAGGTTTAGTTGGTTGGTGAAATCTAAGTTTAGAACTCACAGCCAATTTGTAGTTTGTGGTTTGTGGTTTTTAACAGTCTGCCCTGAGGATGCTACTCATGGACTTGTGGTCACTGTTGAGAGCTTCACAGAAGGTATTTAATGTTAAACCCTCTGAGTATTCCCAATTAAATCAATGGTATACTCTAAGTGTGTTAAGTTAGCCCCTGTATGAATATTTGCAGGACCAGGTCCTTGGTTTTTATTTTTGTATTGTACTGTTTTGTGATTTCTCATAACATGAAATAAAAGTAATTCCTACTCAGAGTGTACCGTTGCTCTATAATGTATATGGACACTATAAGAGTGACTGTGACCCAGAACCTGATCCATCTGAAAACCCTTAGCACATTCAACCAATTGGGTCCTTGATGTTGGAAGGTGGGTGGAGAATGAGAGGTGGAGGTAATTTAAGTTTAAAGAAAATTCAGGAGGAGCTAAGTTAAGGAAAGAGGACATGAAAAGGATTTTGATAAGTATAGAGCATGACAGGAAGTCAGGATACATGTTCTATTCCATCCTTGAGTACTTGGAAGTATATTCTATAGGTGCTATATTTAAGCAATTAATGCATAATTTACCGTGGAACTTGCTATTAACCTATGGTCTACTACGTTTTCAAGGTAAAATCAGGCCATTTCTCTCTAGTTCAGGGGAATTCTTTCAGTCCAGTTGTATTTTCCATATTTATAACTCAAAAGAATCTAAAAGCTAAATCATGTGTTGAGGATGTGCATATGCAGGATGAAGGTGGAAAGGAGGGTCAGCTATCTCAGCATTATCATTTCTGGGGATCTGGATGAGGGGAGGCAGTTGATAATGGCTGGGAGTTGAAGAGAATGCAGTGATATACTAGAGATACTTTTTTGAGGGGGAGGGGTGCAGAGAGGTTGCCAGAAGCCACTTGTTAATGTTCTGCCATTAGAGTTATGGATTTCACATGCTATCTGGATGCTGCTATATTCTAAAGAGTATTTATTTGCCTTTGGGATGAGCCAATTGTCGAAGTATTAAAAAAAATATCCCAGGAATTCTCTCCCTGGAGAACCCACACAGTCTTCAACTCTACACTGACACATTATAGAAAGTAATCTATGTGCTACTCTAACTTTATATTAAGGGGATGACTCTTGGTCACACTGAAGTTAATTATAAAATAGCCATTGACTGGGGTGAGGATTTTAACCTGTACACAGCAAAGAGTATCTTAATGAAAATCTATTGTCCTAACAATGTTGCCTCCAACCTGGGTTATGGTTTTGAGGAAGCATTCAGGATTCCAAAAACTCTCAGCCCTTCCCATCTGAGAATCACCCTTGCAACACAGGGTTTATCACGGGCTAAGGATCTAGGCTAAGGATCTAGGTTTACTTGGTCCTTCTGGAGTGCAGAGGGCTGGACTGGATGACTTCTCCAGGTTCCTTCTAGCCCTACATTTCTGTGATTCTATGTAAAACTCACCAAAAGATGCCTGAATCTGAGAGCTGCTTCTACATTCAGAACTATTCAACACTTTCCATTAATTTTTTAGTGCTGGTTGTTGCCAACTCTAGCAGTATTTTTGTGAGTCCCACAGTTTTGAAGAATTTTTACTTACCTCATATAATATTGAAAGAACTTCCTGGAAGGTCAGGATTTGTTGCTAGCTTAGAACAGAAGCTGCAGATCAGGTTTCCACCACTAGATGCATTGGGTGTCTGTTCAGATTGGCACTGACATGCCACTCCAGAGCTTGCTGCCTGCTGCAGAGTTTGCTTCACCACTTTCAGTCTATGCAGACCAGGGAAATTACAGCCCAGAGGGCAGACAGAGAATCAGGGAGCTGGCTTGGGCCAGCACCAAAGGCAGATCCTACCCACCCCCTTTATTCCTCATATAGTGCTCCACTGGGAAGGAGCAAATGTGAATAATAGGAGGGGTGGAGAAAGCACCCAAAGCCCAAATGCCACCCCATCCCATCCTGTCTCCAGCCAAACTGCACTCTCCCTCTTCCTGAACTGCTGCTAAAATCCTATATAGGTGCAGGGACAGTGCCCAGGGGTGAGGTAGCTGGCAGAGGATAGGGACAGTAGGTGGTGAGGAGGTACCTGGGCAGAGGGCAGGGACATTCTCTAGAGGTGGCAGAGGATCTGGGCAGGGACAGACTACAAGAGAGGGAATACAGCAGGGATAAAGCTGATGGACACTGAGAAATGTTTGGGATGTATCTTTAGCATCAGTCAATAGTAAAAGAGAGGAAGTTTCCTCCCTGTGTGTGTGTGTGTGTGTGTGTGTGTGTAAGAGAGAGAGAGTTTTTTTCAGGCTGTTTCCTGATATGCACATACACATAAAGGGGTGATTGCCCCTGAGTTAAAAAATCAGGTTTTTCTTAAAAAATAATTATTAAAAAATCATTTTTAAGCCATTCACATGATTTTTTTTATTATTCTTGTCCATCTCACAATTTTTTTAATTTGTGCAATTGGCAATATAGCACTACTAAACCAAGGAAAGAAGGAGTCTCTCTCTCTCTCTCTCTCTCTCTCCTTATGCATGTAGACATTTTTACATCACTCAACAAAGTGGTATGTGAGCACCATCCAGATGAACACTTTTCATAAAATCATAACTGACAGACACCCGCTCAGAGCAATGGAGAATATCAAGTAGATAGAAAATCCCTTATTTATCTTCCATAAACTAAATTGTCTTAAGAAATATGGAGCCCAATTCTGCCCCCAGTTCTGCAGGCACAGTTCCCAATGATTTCATTGGTATTTGCATGTGTGAATATATGAGGGCAAAATATGGCTGTATATTTTCAGCTACAATGTTTGTAAAATGTTGCTTGCAATTAATCTGACATATGACAACTTGCCTCAGATATATTTGGCTATTGGTTAATATGAAGAACTTAATATGAAGAATTCTACTAATTGATTAAATCAACTAACGGGTGACAGAATGGTGGAGATTAACAATGCTCTTTTGTGATTTTCCAGCATGGTACTGCTCATGCTTGTATTCACCTTGATAACAGGTGCAAGAGACTCACTGCTAGAAGGACTATTTATAATCTGAATAATATTAATTACAAATGTAATACTTGTCTCTTCTATGGTAACTGGGTGATGCATCTTTGGATGGTATGGGAAGAAGATGCAATACACTGAGAACTGAATTAAAAGCCACAGGTTTTATTGAAATACAATATTGTATTGTACTCACATTGGAGAATAACCTAGCAGGCAATAGTCCCTGGCATTGTAACTAACCAAAAAACCGAAGGGACCCACTACTGTGACATGGGCCCTATACCTGGGCAACACAATAGGCCCTCGTCCATTCCATATGCTCTCCTCACACCTTTTTAACACAAAAATTGGCAAATCTGGGGGAAAGGAGACCACAATAACCAGCTTCCTCACAGAGCCAGAATCTGATTTCATTTACTGTGGCCCAAATTTGACACAACTGCACTGACTTCAATTAAATGGGTTTAGTAAATGCCCCATATAAAAGGGTGAACGCCCAATATCAGTGTTTTATTGGACTATGTCACTGAATACACCTGAAAAAATTACCTGGATCACTACATACAATAGGTGTTATAAATGTGCTCTGATATGAAAAGCATGTCACGTGAAGTGTCATTTGGGACACCTGATACAAATATTTCTGTCATTTTCAACATATAGTGGAATAAATTAATGTGTTCAAATTATTCAAGAGTTGCCAGTCTCCATTATAACTATTTTCTCAAATCTCTGCAGCTACAAAAAATCTTGTAACTGCTATATTTGAATAGCTATATTTATTGTTGCAAGCTGTTTTCAACACAGATTTCACGAGTGAATGCAATTCCACTATAGGTGTCCTGTGTTGATGAGACTACAGCTGTACATGGGGAAGCGGTATGGCCTAGTGGGAGTAGGCTGTGGACTGGGAGTCAGGAGACCAAAACCACAGTTCTATTCTCAGTCTTGCCATTCACGTTGGGTGGGGTAGTCATCCTCTTTGTGCCTCAGGTTCCTTTCCCTTGTCACCAAACCATCAGGAGAGCAGCAAGCACCCAGTTCTTTGAATAAGCTAGTATCTTTCTGATTATCTTCTTGCTGTGAATAGTAAAAGCAGGCATGTGAGCATCAAGCTTCAAGGCAGAGACCCTCACCTCCTCTCTGGTATGGCTCTCTCCTTCTGGGTCTAGTTGAACTAACTGAAGAGTTTGGCACTTTTTTTTTTTTTTTTTTTTTAAAGATACTTGGGTGTGGAACTGTCCCCCACCATTGAAGATGCCCTACTGAGCATGCTCCAAGGGTTTGTGAACTTTTTTTTCCTGCAAGTCCCAGACTAGCTGCACTCAGTGGACAGCAGCTCCACTCTTCTGGCAAAAGAAAAAAAAAAAAAAAAAAGCCTTGACTACTACTGTTTAAAGGAGCAACAACAGAAACATGGGTTACTGAAGCACTGTAGGGAATGAGACATAGCAGGAATCAAGGTGACTTAGGAAATTCTGAATCTTTGCATGCCATCTTTGTTCTAAATAAAGTGCATCATATTTGGCTGTGTATTTAGAGCCCAGATTTAAAAATATCAGGGTTTCTTCTTGGCTGATGGAGAAGGACTTAATCAGAAACACTGGGTATCTAGTGGACTTTACATATTCTGTTTTCTGTTGCCACATTCATGCTTGCATATATGCATATGCTGTTCCAGTTGGGAAAGTTGTAACTATGTGCTTGAGTGATAGCGGTCTTGTGTGTGTGTTTGTGTGTGTGGGTGAGAAGGGGGTTTGGAAAGTTCCTATGTATTCCCCTCTTCCCCCCCCCCCCATCCTGTAAACAGCAACACAGATCGGGCCTGATTCTTCAAAACATTTACACTGGTGTAACTGAACGGACTTGAGTAGAGTGACTACAAATTTACACTAGTGTAAATGAAAGGATAATCATGCTCATTAATTCATACATTTGTCAAATGAATAGAATGAATCTACTGGTCTTCATTTTAGGTCATGCTATCACAAATCTTTTATCACAACTGTTATTCACATATATGTGCACAGTGCTATATACAAAAGTGTGGTTACCTCATGTTACCTAATGGTCCCAGAAGCATAATTATGGCCTGGTTGAGAGGAAGTTAGGAAACTGCTGTGTTAATTACTGAACTTCATGTTCTATCACCATTTACGACCATCTGTACCAGTTCCAAAGAACAAAAGCACTTCAGTGTCACATGAGTAGGCACCCATCAGTCTTCAGTGGTTCTGTGTTGATGTGCAGAGTTGCTTCCATAAGGCAGTGTTCCCTAGGGACTGATTCCTCCAAGTTAATGTCTAGCCATTCTGAATAAAACTTGCATTTGCTCATACTTTGTTCAGTTTGACGGTGAATTTATTTATTTTGTTTGAGAAAGACTGTCATTTTTAAATACTCGCCTTGTCTCTCCTAGCCACCTAAACCGCTCATTGATGTCTGAACACATAGCCTTCTGACATAAATGCAAGGAGATGAGTGGAAAGTCCTTCACCTGGACATGAAGGTGTGTGTTCACCATGCATACTCATATTTGTACAAAC
This sequence comes from Emys orbicularis, assembly GCF_028017835.1. Lineage (NCBI taxonomy): Eukaryota > Metazoa > Chordata > Testudines > Emydidae > Emys > Emys orbicularis. The sequence goes on along the minus strand of NC_088687.1, from coordinate 49,093,480 downwards.
AAAAATGCTTTACCATACATTTGTGTGAACAAATAAAAAATAAAATGAACAACTCCTAAAAAGTATGAATGCTTGCAAAAGTTAACTACAGAGGGTGTAGACATAGTTGAATTGAATTGCGCTACTTTTTGCCAATATGTTCATGAATAATTTCCCCCACTATTCCTGTAATTCTAGTGATACTGGTCAATAACTGAGTGTACCAGTGTTTGTGTGTGCAAAGTTGTGCATGTGCAAATGGAGACTTGGCAGAGACCACTTTAAAATATGGCTTAATAGATCTTTTCAAGCACTTATATCTGTTCTCTGCATCTTACATATTTTCATGACAAAATATCAGTGGAGGCGTCTTCAGGCAGCATCTTCTATGTTCTGAAGCAGATACTCAGTAATCTTTATCTACTGCTCTAAATTGCCTTTGGCAGACCCTTTACATGATATTTTTGCCTACTCACTTTGAGATGTCACCGGGCACCACTAGAGAAAAAAAGGAATGCAATAGAAATTCCCACACATCTGTGACTTATTCGTCAAGAGATTACAACTGTTTCATGCACATATTTACTCTGTTATTAAACAAAAATCAGTAGCTGCCATGACAAATGCTATATCATATGGTACTGCGCTGCTCATATCCAAGGGTTATTTTTAGGAATGCTGAGTGTTTTCCCCCTAATTGTTCAACTCAAATAAGGAAAATACTTTTTGTAAGGGTTAAACTGTTAAGCATCTAAGTAATAGAAAGCTACTAGA